>NC_134951.1:34541745-36941745 GCF_965638725.1 Aptenodytes patagonicus | reverse complement strand
TATATTATGCCATCAGTTTAAAAAAAAAATCATTTTTCTTCAAAATATGTACAGGATCTTGCAAGAGAACTTGAAGTTTCATACTCTCCTTGCTTAGACATCATATAAAAAAAGGGGGGAAACAGGATTAAGAGGGGGAACTTCAGGCAGACTCTGTAATATTTGCAGCTGTTTCTGAGAAATATAGGTGAAGGTGGCCATATTGATCACTGGCACAAGAGCTGTGCACCTAGACTTGTGGAACATTTTAACAAGAGACGTCATGCTGCCTACATCATTACATGACTTTTGTTAAATCATTGCTACTTGTGATTCAACCTTCCACAGTATCAAAGTAAAAGTGTTTCCATAACTGCATTAAAATCTGTACCTGAATTTCAGCTAACAATTCAGTAAATTGGTAGTCAAAACATGAGCTAGAAATGTTATCCACCACAAGTGGCAGTGCATAGAGACTTTGGTGTGTATTTATTCGCATGCCATTGTGGTTGTAGTTTTGTATGTTCTACTACACCAGAATTCTTTTATTTTTATATTCCCAGTTTATAACTCAAAGTAGTGGTATCCTTTCGGTTGTCCAAAGTTTATTTTGTTTCAATAAGCTTGATTAAAACCAAAGGAAATAACTGACCGGTGTCGTAGGAGGTGAAGATGCTCATGTAGCATCTCTGGCAGGACAACTCACTAATCACGGAAAACAGATATGCCACGCTCAGCAATTTCTGTTAACAAACCTCATGACATCTGAATCTTCAAACTTGTCTCACCAAAACTGAAAGGACCCTACCACCTTTTTTTTTGTGATCCACGTGTACATAATTCTCAAAAACAAAGATGGCACTCTAGCAGCTTATCACAATGCTGAAAAAAACATTAAAAAACCCAGAAGAACACAATTGGTTAAATCAAGCCTATGACAGCCTATGTAATGCAATTTTAAATTGAATTATCTAAATGTTATCTTTTGTTCTGCAATGTTTCATTGTTATTCAATTTTTAAAGATTTATTCAATGCCAGAAAACGTGGTATTTCAAAGTACCAATAAAATATCATTTCTTAACACAAAAGTCTCATGGTCTGAGATTCTGATCCAGCAAAATAGTAAGCAAATTTTTAATTTTAAGAAGCTGGGGGAGGCATTAATGAAACTCTATTGTGAGGTAAAGATTTGCTTCAGTTTGTTGCTATTTGTAGTCCCAAAGACTGGATGTAAAGCTCAGTGACACAATGGAAGTCTGCATGATTGTTAGGATAGTTTGGATCAAGGCCTAATTAGCTATTTTCCTTTCATTTCAAGGTCTCTGTGAAGGATTTCTTTCTGGTTTCAAACTATTTCTAGCTGGAGAAGACTAGCACATTTAGAGGAGCACTGTACAATGCCCATTTTTGAGGCAGAACAGGATAAATTGTGTTTATATACTGTAAGCTGGCTAAAATTCTAGGAAAGTAGGTTCAGGGAGCTAAGAAAAATCAGAGAGGTGCATTTTATACACAAAAAATAAAAATAATTAAAAATATTCCTATTACAGCTACCTATTACCAAAGAAGGTTTTATGGTGCTTACTGTAAGTATATATTGTGTGATTCTTATCCACACCTTTCAAATTTAATTTGTTAATTCCCAGGCCTGTAACAGCTATTTTTATAAAATAAAATCAAAGTGAGAAAAGCCATGTAAGCCCCATATTGAAAATACCCAGGAATTCTGAGCCCATTAATTCACTTTCTATTTAGAGTAAATTCGTTTCTTCATTCTTCTGCAATAAATAAACACAGTGTTTACTGCATGGCATTGTTTGGCCGAGACAGAAATCCCAGTCTGTCTTCTTTGTAGCTGAGAACTGAAATGGCACAACAGTTCTGGAAAGCCTGGGAGTGTCTTTGACCATAGACACTGGTTGTTGTGCAACTGTCCTGCAGACACAGGCGGATGTGGTTCAGTAATGATCTTTGTGCGTGTTTTCCTACACAGTAATACTTACATACAATACATAATTTAAAGCAAAGGCCACTATACACAATATAGTGCATACAGTGCACTGATTATGGATAACACTTCTAAAAAATAATTTCGTAATGAAACATAATGAAAATTACAAGATATGTTGGCCTGAAACATTCTTTAACTAGCCTGGATAATGAGTTCACACAACCCGACAGTAAAGGGAATTCTTTAACACGAAGCTACACTTAACACTTTAATCCTTGAGTTGAAAGCAATGTTTTCCTAATGTTTCTACTAACTTCAGTACATCTGCATTTGCACTTTTTTGCGTGCAAGATGCAGCAGTAAAATACCATCCCAAATCAATTACAGAAGAATAAATGAAGACATTTCAAAATCATTTCTGACCAATCCTGTGGATTTGCACCGTATTTTACTATTGTTTTAATGTCCTCCAAGGAGATGATATAATGTTGTGACCATGTAACTTTAAGTATCAGTAGAAGTGGAACAGAACAAACCACAAAAGCAATGATAGTAGCACTGAAATGTCTCCTGGGAGCCTTGTTCTCAAGACTGAGATCTGAATGTGGATTGTATGATCACAACAGCATCACTGTCCCTGTGTGAGCAGTTACCATAAACGAGCCTGATATATAGTAAACTGTATTTGCAAAGGAACCTTTCAATGCTTAATTGCCCAGTGATTAGGAACTACAGAAAAATGAAAGAAGTTTAAAAAGAAGATGAATTCTGGAAAAGCAGGTTAACAGGTATTAATGCTAGAGCTTGAGTTTGCTCTAATTAGACAAAAATACTAAAATGTTCCAGAGTAGAGGATTTTTCAGATTATTTTAAAGATTATCAGGTTATTTTCTCAGACTGATTAGAAGTCCTCATTAGAGGATTCTGAGACTAGAGGATTTCTAGATTTTTAAATCATCTACTCTTCTTGGAATGCAGATGCAATGCATATGCCCATTATTGTCTCAAGTTCTTCCAGAGAGCATCTGTTTTACCTTTTACTTAAATTTAGGTCCTCAGGTCAGTGACTAATTCTGACTGTTTTCTTTGAGACACCCCCCTCCCCCCAGTAAATCTAGTGGCAGAATTCCTTTCTCACATTAAAAGAAAAGTGAAACAGAAAGGTACTTTATTAGCTGGCAAACAGTTTAAGAAGGCAACTGGTAAAGTGACTTAGCTGAATCCAGCCGCAGGACTCCCCAAGTGCTGCTGAGCCATGAGCTCTTTCTTCAACCGTGGATACTTTGAAGGCAAAAGAGTCATCTGAGGAAAAGAGAGGAGTGAACATTTTGAAGCTAACTAGGGATCTGGGATGCAAAACTGACGCAAATTATCAAAATATGTCAGATCAAAACTCTTACATGTCTATAATTTGTGGTGCCCTGGTTTAGACACACAGAGCATCCTTATATGTTGACATGAGAAGTTTACTAATTTTTCAACGGGGTTGAAGTTTTATCCTTTCTTATATTTCAGGTTGCAGCTACTATTTAAACTCATCTGGAATGATGTGGCAGTGATTCCCTGTGAGGACAAACCACTAGAAAAGAATGAAGGGTACATTATGCAATAGGCTTCACAGTGATTTACTAAACAACAAAAGGAATGCTGAGGCTTAGAGATCTTACAGCCATTGCAGTGTTTTGGAGAAAGTTCACCCTTGTGGCTAGAAACACGAATTCAGTATAATTATCTCTTCCAGTGCATCTGTCTACTTAATGCTGTACCTTTGCACATGCTTAACATAGGCTTTATTTTCCATTCTGTAATGCATTTCTCTTTCCACAGTAAATGCCAAAGATCATCCAGTCCTTATTAGCACCATCCAAAGGTTGACTTTCCCTGAAAATTGTGCAATTTACATACATAGTTTCATTCCCACTAAGTAGTAATTAAATTTTGACATCGCTAAACATTTCTGAATGTTCAATACAGCTTACTTTTAATGAGACACAGCCACAAGGCAGTTAGATTAAGATAATTTTTATTTGAATGTGCACAAAAATTCTTCTGGCGTTTATGTATTGTCTCATCATTTCCATCACTATCACATATTGAGGAGGAAGGAAGGAATCATGCCCAGCGTGGACAGGGAAGCTGGCCTACCGCCTCACACAGGGGAGACTGTCTCAGCAGCAAGCACTCAGTCTCCTTTGGTGTGCAAACTGCAGAGGAAGGTTCCTCCCACAGTGCCAGAAACCACAGGTTCCCATAGCCTTGAAGTTCCCCTCTCCGAGTATGTTTCACCAGCCCCATTAGCCCTTTTGACAACCCACCCTTTTATGGCAATATCCCTGTTTGCATTTCTAGGGATGCCAGTGCCATGGCAGCCTAGCAGGAGATGATGGGGACTGGTATCTCTTCAGGGCTCCATGCACAACAAATCTGTACCCACACACACACAGATCCATACACCCATGAGCACTAAAAGTTTGTATATGCCTCCTTAATAATAATTAATCAACATATGTAATTATAATTTATCACAATTAATCATAATAATAGAATCACAGGATTGGAGAAGTGTTGAGGTTGAAATGGTCCTCTGGAGCTCATCTAGTCCAACCCCTGCTCAAAGCAGGGTCAAATACAGCAGGCTGCTCAGGGCATTGTCCAGTCAGGAATAACCATCATAACCAAGTAATGTTTTTTAAAAACTCACCACGAATCCCAGGTTTCTGGGATCATGGTGTATACCACTCTCACAAAGGAAACAGATTTATTTGCGGCCCACACTTGTGAGCAAAATGTTTCATTGTAAATGCTTTGAAAACATTGAGTTGCATGTACCTTCTTCACTCAGTAGTCAAGGTCGTCATTGCCTAGATGTTGAGTAGATGCAGTGATGAGCTACTTTAATCCTACTACAGCATGTGGTACACGCAGAACAGAGCTGGTAAATAGTGCCAGCAACAGCAAATCTGTTCATACTCAGGTCCACTGTCATCTGAACAAGTATAAATTTAGTAAAAAAGTATTAATAGTTTCACTGAGTTTTGCTTAGTCAGGACTTACATCATCTACTGATGGTTAGACATCTCCCCAGTGCCAGATCGATGGATCTTGCTTATGATGTACCCAACATCAGATCGGTGCTCAGAAAGGAATTCTCCCCAAGTCTGCTGTGGCAGAAAACAGGATATTTTTATATTTATATTTTTACCTTTTCTTTTAGAGTAAACAGGATCCATTCTTCACCAGGTTCTGGGCAGGTCCACCAAAGTCTCTTCTCTTGCAGGGCTGTGGTAGTGCCACTTGAAAGTTATCACTGGCTTAGCAGAACATGCGGTCAATCTGTGTTTTCTGGTATTTCGCAAGTACATTCAGTTTTGCTGTGTGGAAGGAGGGGCAGACAAAGCCTGTGGAAGAGGCATTGGCATCTAGACTAAACATCATAGCTGCTTGCAGTCGCAAAACAATGAACTTGCTCTACAAAGTCCTTTCCTGTCCCATATTCCAACCTAGATCATCATTAGCTATGAACTCCCATATCCTAAAGCCATGCCACTTGATTATTCAATCAAATCAATCCTACCTGGAAGTCCAGACATGGCTACATTCACCAGGTCTTCACAGAAAAATTATTGGGAGGTTACAAAATTTCTGATAGTGTGCCACTGAACAGTAAAACACAGTTACAGCAAAGGAAATGAGTCAAAAATTGCAGTTCAGTATTTTCTATTTTTTCCATCCAGCACTCCTCTGCTACATACCAAAAAGACAATTGAAAAGAACTTCCAAGAAACCAGCTTACGTGCATTTGCGGTCAGGGTCACAGTAAGATCAAAATCTGCCTCCTTTCTGGATTTTGGATTAAGTTTGGCTGGAAATAGACATATATAAATGATTTACCTCTCCCATTCCAGCTTTTTTATAAGAGTTCCAGGCATAGACATATTAACTGGCACAGCAATCAGATAAAACCACTTAAACTGATTAATGAATGATAACACCTTTTTTTATAATGATTTAATATCTGCTGTGTCCATTTGTTTTATCTTCTTGGGTTGTTTTTAATAAGGCAGTTTGACCTCTTTTTTTTTTCTCCCAGAAAATCACCTTATAAACAAAACGATTAATATATGCACATAAAAAAAGTAAACTGGTGACATCATTAGCAGGGATAACAAGCATCTTTCATCTGACAATTCTTGGCTGCCATTTGCGAGGGAAAGATATACAGCCAATGCTTTTACAACCTTAAAAATACAAATTTATATTATTTTGCATTGAATTCTGTTTACCAGTTTAGGTGACTCCTACCTTCATGTTTGTGAAAACTTATCAAGAATCATGTGGTCTGCAATGATTGCAATTAGAAATATTTTATAAATCCCTGTTTTATATTTCATTATGCTCCAAAATGACAATAAGCTGTATTCTGCCTTCATTCTACATTTGGAATTTCCATTGACGTCAATAGAACTGCTGAGCAAAATTAGAGAGAATAGTCTAAGGTCTAGGTAAGTAATTAGGCTTTTTTTAGTGGGAAGAGCATCAAGCTGACTTTATTTTTTTCTGTCCTCATTTCCTCCATCCTGCCCCTAACTCTACACACATACATACACTGCAGTATCTGCCCAGCATGAAATTACAATAATTATAACTAGTGGAAAAAAAACCAAAAACATTTGATGATAAACAGGGCTGCCTCCCTGTAGCAGCTTATCTTTAAGAAATGAACTCCTCAGTTAGAATATCAGAGAACTCCTTGGATGACTGATATTTATAAATTAGGATATTGTTTACTCAGAATATTGTTTCTCAGAGTGTTTAAATCCTCCTAATCAACATATTACGTCAGACATTTCAAAAACCATGTATATGGTATGAGATGAAGTTCCAGATGGAGTTAGGCACAATGATTATCTTTGGCACCCTTCTTTAAATTTCAAATTAACAGTCTATTTCTAACTCAGGAGCTATCTGGTGAAAAAAAATTGTTTTTTACTCTTTTTTCCCTGTCACACTACAGCTTTTTCATGCTTTTAGTATAAAAATTAGAAGACTAATATTTTTTAAAAAAATCATTACCTTTTAGGATTTTTTTTGTTTGTTTTTTTTACTGGCAGAGGGAGACTGTTTGATCCTCAGAACAGCCCCATTTCAATTGTTAGATTTATCATTTTTGGCCCTGGAAAAAATTGTAAATTCATTGGGATTTACAATGTCAAAACAATTTACTCCAAAAACTGTGTTCAGAATTATGAAATTTATCACCTTATGACAAAGTCTGGTGGTGGGTGTTGCCATGGACCCACAGAGCTACTTAAAAAAAATAGTATATATTCATCTTTTTGGCCACTGTTGTCTTTCATATGTTTTGTATCTCAATTTGATTGAGCATTGTTCTCCCAACTGTATTTTCTCTGCAGTTCTTTCCATTCTACATTGTTGTTTTTTCACTTGATCGCTTGTGCAGGTTTCTGCCTCATGGTTTTCTCTTTCTCTTTCTTAATGAGCACCCTCACACACTCTAAGTATTATTGTTACTCCATTTTATCTCTTTTCCACCATGTTTACTTTCCTTGCTTTTTTCCTTCTCTCTTTCTCGTCTTCTTTGTAGCTGAGAATTGAAATGGCACAACAGTTCTGGAAAGCCTAGGAATTTCTTTGGGCATTGACACTGGTTGTTGTGTGAGCGTATCCTGCAGACACAGGCGGATGTGGTTCAGTAACATTGTTTATGTGTGTTTTGCTGTACAGAAATACTCACATGCAATACATAATTTAATGCAAAGGCTACTATACACAATGTAGGTGTATAATGTGTATGAGACTGGGAGTCCTAATGAGCTCTTCAAAAGTCCTCTAATGTCTTTAAATCAAGTAATGTCTGCAACAGCATCTGGAGGTGATGAAAGCTCATGCTGGCCAGTGGAGTGATACAACTTCCCGTGAAGAAACGTTTGCTTTTTGCTTCTTAAGTTGTACCTTTTATACCACATCCATCCATACCTTCTGTGTCATTGTGTGACTCAAAAAGGACATAGCAAAATACCCGATTCACAAAAAACTTCTGTGTAGTCCTTTATCTGGGCAGGTTTCTCCTGATAGAGAGAAAGTTTATATCTCCTTTTTAGAGTGTTTTGAACATCTCACAGGCAAATGTTTTGTTAAAGCATGAGAGGAATTACATTAACAAGTCTGCTTATAACAGAGCTTGCCTGCCAGTTCAGAGGCCAGCTCCTGGAGCCATTGAGTGCTGTGCCGTCAGAACACATAAATATAGGACTTGCTCTTCGGTAAATGGAGGGTATCCAAGGGGAAATGTATGGATGTAGCCTTAGTAAGGCAGTCCTACAATTCTTTTTGCCAGCACTGAAATAGTGCATGATCATGATATTATTTGTAGTCATACTATTTCACATCATTTATACTTAGGAACACAAACAAAGGAATTCACAATAGAAATGAGCTAATGCTGTCATCTGGGATTTAGTATAGTGAGAGCATTTCCAAATATCTTTGTTATTTTAGATGCTCAAGGGTATGAAGCAAAAGCTCTTGTCTTTATGTTTGGAAAATTCCTGTGTAGTTTATGCATCGTTATAAATAATGAACAATGAAGAAAGAAAAAATAGACTGACCGCTGAGATCTTAATTTGTTACTGTGACAAATAGCTTTTATAGGAAACAGCGAAAGCATTCTGCGCAAAAGCTCTGAAGAGCATAATGTCAATGAAAACAGTGTCTACATGTCAGCATTTACCTTAGTGGGCATTTGTAGTAACAATCTCGTTTTACATCTGCAGTTATGTATATATTTTCATTCATCAGTGCAAATCATCCTTGAGGTACCCACAGCACTTTTTTGCATAGAAGAGGAATACAGTACACTTGCTATATAACAACACTATATAATAGAACAAAGCCACTGACCAAATTATCACTGACCTCCACCGATGGATGACCCACAGATGGTCTGTCCAGGGTGAGGAAGGCAGGTGTAGTTATCTACATGATCTCTTACATATGTAACTAAAGAGAACATAATAAAATGATTTTTTTTCTCTTTCTTCTATTTGCTTTTTCTTTGTGTAACTGAAACTGTTTCAATAACGTACCACAAACATACCATGGGATAATTAGGTAAGTTCTTAGCAGTTCTAGGAAAGTTCCCAGCAATTCTCTGTGATTCCTGTGTTAATTTCTTTATTCCTGCTCCTCTTTCCTTTTGCTGTACCTATTACTTCTATCATTTAAATGTGTGTGACCCTGATTAGTGCACAAACTATTGAACTCCTAAATCGATAGGGTTTGCATAATATATTTAATTTATACCAATGCATAGGCTTCCAGATAGCAATCTTCAAAGCTTCCACAGGTGGCTTATTTTCACTGACAATGTGATTTTCACACTGGCATGTGAGAAAGTGAAATTTACAGCTGAACTGTGTTCTTTTGACCCATGTGAAACAGTAAAATAGAATTGCTTTGTCAGATAACTGGTTCATCTTCCTTGTTAACCATGGCTGGAGTTCCCTGTTGACACACTGACTAGAAAGTTAGACGGAAAGAAACATTTGGGTGGAGGAATCAGAACTATTTTAGTGAGCTGCAAGACCTTATTCAAATGTTGACAGTAGAAGTGCCTGCAACTCCAGTGCACTACAGAGCCCACAAATTCATTACAAGACTCCTTTGAATTGCCTAGAATCAGAATAGTTCAGCTATTTCACACTGAATTCAATATAGCACTTAAAAAAAACAGTTCTTCTGAACCTGAAATATACCTACATATAGACCTATATACCTGCCTTTTTAGCTGTTGTAATCCCTTAAATTCCTTCCCAGTTGGAGCACAGAATGCTTAGGTCTAGGGAAAGTAATATGATGGACAGATTTTTGGTGCTGTCAAGGCATATCCTGCTTTCCACTTCAGATGTATTCCTCTGTAATATCAATAACATTTGCATTTGAAAGCTGGCTTTGATTCCCAGCTGCAGTTCTCTGCTTTCCTAGCTCAGCTGATCTTAGGCACCAGCAAACTAAGAAGGTGCTATAAACCTCATGATGGCTTCCCTCAATAACTTTTCTCATCAGCACATTCTTTAGCTATTTTTATTGCATTACTCTCAAACTGAGGTGGTACAGTAGATCAGCTGTGGTACGCAGAAGGAATTACTTTCACTGGATCATGTACAGAAGAATGAAACAAGGAAAACCTTAAAGAGGAGGTTTACAGAGTTCCCTAGGACAAGCCATAGTTAGTTACTCGGAGACATTCCGCCTAAATATTTAGGAAGTTGTTAGTGGTTTTCTTTCCAGAGACTATATTCAGGAGACAGAGTTTTGGAAGTTCTACCTCTTATTATTATACCTGAAGTGGATCTAGGAATTGCACCTCCATATCAGTCATACATACAGGCATAATATCTTCTTTATTAGGAGTCCAAGCTATATAAATTGCAAGCTGCTTCAGTTCTCCTCTCAGGACTAGTTGCTTACTTCAGAGGGACTAGCAAAGCATTCTTAGTTTGTCCAGTTTTGTATTTGCACTAACTTGTCAGATGTTCTGCTTCCACAACAGAAAATTCTGAAACTTGCTTCCTTCTTGTGTTAACATCCAGGCCTACTTCTCACATGGCCAGTATGAACAGAAAAGTAGTAGACACAAAACACAAATACTCACAAGCTTCACTAAATAGGAATGGGCTTAGATGTCTGAGTAAATACTCTGATGAATTAAAGCCTTAAAATATTTCTCTGATTTTATCAACTGTTTCTAGTGGTAGCAAACAAGAGGAATTTTTCAGCGAACTCAGAAAATACTTTCCATCACCACATTTAGCCATTATGTCTTTTAACCACCTCTGTTCAAAAGAAAGCCACAACTTTGACTCTGAACTTGCTATTAGCTGTACGTGATCAGTCTGGTCCACCACATAGGTCCTCCTGGCTGCAGTCCTCACTCACTCCCTCACCTCCTGCTTTGCGGTAAGCAAAAGAACTGTGCATCTCTTGCATGATTTCTATTTTCTCATCCTTTCCAGAAGGAGCAGTGTTCTGGTAAGGTTTAAGCTTTAGGATTAGGAAAGCTATTATGTGTTTACATTAGAAAAGGCAAAGAGGAAGAGGAGGTTGGAGCTGAGGAAGAGAAACTAGTGATGTTCTTTTGTCCCTGCAAGAACTCTAAGTCTCAGTTTGAACCACAAGAAAGCTCTGAAAGATAAGCTTTATCCCATTTACAATGCACTGTCCATAGCAAAAAAGCAGATCTTGTAATCACAAACCTCATCGCAGAATTACAATCTGGTTTTTTGATAGTAGAAAAGGAATTTGAACTCGAGCTGAAATTCCATGGGAAATCTCTGTAGGGAGGCTTGGTGGACCCAAGCTACCATGGACCCATGGTAGCCTGTGGAGATGTGTGCCAGCCTTCTCTATTAGTTGGAGTTTCCTAAGTGCTGTAGGCATAATGCCCAGGTTTACCACACATACTCTAGCCAAGAGGTGATGAAGGCATGAATAATAGAGGCAGGGTCATCGCCCGCCAGAATGGGACACGGTCTCTGAGCCAACTGGAGATGGTGTGAAACATTATTCACAAACGCTGCAATGTGAGAGCTTAGCAAAGGATCCAAGAGAATGAAGCAGTTTATCAGATCAGCTAGCTTGGGTCACCAGTCAGTCCAACTAATAGGAAGAGTTTCACTGTCCTCATCCTCTGAGTTCCCCATAGATCCAGAGGCCCAGCCCCAGGGAGCAGTATGGGGAACATTCACAGAAGAGTTTAAAATATCCCACTTAATGTCAGAGCCCATTGGCATGAAAATTCAAATTCAGTAGTTTCCAAAAGTACATTTCTAATTGTACTTAGATAACTTGCTCGTGGTTTTGATTTACATCCTGGTTTTGATGCACTGATTTTTAAAGAAAATTAATGTGTCTGTTTATTACAAGACTAATTTAAACAGTGTCCTTATTTGCACAACTTAAAGAATTTTGCACAACTTAAAGAATTTTTTTAATTCCTAGCCCAAATATTTTTCTTTGTTTATTTGGGTTTTCTTCATGGTGAGGAATTTAAGCCTTTCTGCCTAATAAGAAAACATGTTCAGCCTCTGACAAACAAGGTGTAAGATACTATGCCTTTGGGAAAATACTCATCTAATTTTAAAAGTTATTACCTCAAGAACAAGTAATTAGAAACCATAGCAAATCCAAAGATAACTTAAACATCTTTATGATTCAGAAAAGTTTTAACTGTAAAAAAATACATTGTTATGTGAACACTTAAAATTTAAAAGGTCACAAATTTGTACTAGTTTTATCCAATATGCTATTTACATATATGTTCTAAAATAATTCTAAAGCTTTAGAATTATTTAGATTACTCACACAAATATTTAATAAACTGTCATGATGCCATGCTTGGAGATTTTCAAAATGTGACTGGACATGGCAACCTGTTCTAACTTTGAGATAACCCTGCTATGAGCAAGGGATGGGATCAGATGACTTGGATCGGATGACTTCCAGACCATCTTTTTTTTTTTTTTTTTCTTTATCTCAAAGGAATTTCCCTTGCTGCAGTTTGTGACCTCTGCCTCTTGTCTCTTCACTGCACACCTCTGGGGAGAGTCTTGCCCTGCCTTCCCTATGACCTCCTTTAGGCAGTGGAGGATTTCGGGCCCATTGACCACCTTCTCTCCTATGGGCTGAACAAACTGCTGCTCCTCTCATGCCATGTTCTCCAGCACCTCAATCATCTCGGTGGCCCTCTGAGTTTGCTTCAGCTTCCCAGTAACTCTCTTGTACTGAGGAAACCACTATGGCTGCAGTTTTCAATTTTTTAAATATCTCAAGCACATTTCTTCTGCCCTTCAATATTCTGTTGTAATCTCTTGGCCTGTCATATTTCACACTCTGTTTCCATCAATTCAGGAATGTAAGGGGAGAAAAAAGCTTAAAAGCTTTGAAAAAACACAGATATGTGGTTGGTTTTTTCCAAAGGACTAGTTTTAATAAGGTTAGTTAAAAAGTATAATTCACTAATTAGCCTGCCAGTATATTGAAATGTGCATCTCCACAGCTGTCAGTTTGCTTTATTTGGCTATTCCTTTGATATGTCCAATGTTAATAATGAGCCTGATGAAATACTAGGAAAAACATGACACATAGTCCACCTAGCTGTTTTTGGAGACCCACAGAATTTATTACAGACCACAGAGGGGCTTTTTAAAGAAATGTGAAAATAGCAGAAGTCAGTAGAATTGAAATGTTCCCACCTTGCAGTGAAAGCAAAAGGTTAAAGTTTCACCCAAACCTGAATTTCCCATGGTCTACCACAGTTAAGATAACATTTCTGTGACGTTTCTCCTCGCCACTGTTTTTCCTCTAAAAAATAACCATTTGTAATAACAAATGGACCAGGAACTCATCAATGCATTCAGGGTCAAGATGAATCTGATTTCCACAGAGCTAAAACAAAGAATCTAAGCCAGCTGGAAAAGCAAGTTAAGAAAACATTTTTTAATGGCAATTTGAGATGATCTAATGCTTCCATTGTTGTACCCTGGAATTATTGGACCTGCTGCTAACCATGCCTTCTCTCTGAGAATGTCTCTGACATCAATTGGAGACTGAGGTGTCCTACATTGTCTGTTTGCATACAGTGGAGATTAACAGGAAGAACAAGAATCCTGTACTGAAATTACCATGAGTCCATAATGAAGAAATGCTGTGAGGTCACACATAGTATTTATTAAAGATAGATTCTGGGTTTTTTAGGATTCTTCCTGGAAGTTTTGCAGTAAGTTTACCTTCACAGGAAACAGCCCTGATAACGTAACTAAAAGAGGAGGTCTTTGGGGGTTAGTTTTTAACTTCATCTTGGAAAGGCTACTAGGAATTCCAAAAGAGAAAGGGAAGACCCATGACAAAACTATTTTAGGGATGTGTAAAACAAATTATTTATTTTCAATTTTCTCCATGCCATTTTTCTGTACAGGCATTGGAAATGGAAGAAATAAAGAGTCTGGCATTTATTTTTGCCTTAATATCAGTCCTAGAAATGCCTTCTAATGAAAGTTACAATACAGGGGATTTATGTATTTCCACCAATTTATACATTAGCAATTGCTCATCTGTTAGTGAGTGTTTTAATATCTGCATAGAATGAATCTTGATAAATCAGATGGAAATTTTACTATAAGGTGTATTAGACTGTGACTCTTTTGCTGTGATAGAGAATATTTGTATGATTATGAAATTTCTTTTCCACTAACCTCATCCACATCAAGGCCTGGTCAATGTGTTTGACATATTTCAGAACTGTTTTCAGATGGAAGTTGAAACACTTGCTCTTCTTGTTCAGGAAATACCATAAAAGGAATGAACTTAGTACATGAGGGATGAGAGCTTCATTCCATCCAACAGTAAGTTTTGAAACACCTTACAAAATAGTTTTCATTCTTCATAGAAAAAAAAAATCAATTATTTCTCCATACTAGCATGCGTGTCTAGCCTTGAGTCTTCTGTGCACAAAGCCTGCACTTCACCATTAACCCTCTGGAAGCTTTAAGGGAGCTGGAGAAAATGAGTTATTCTGGTATTGAAATCAGTCTATGACTTTGGTCATTTCCTTACTGGTGATATCTTTACCTCAACAGAGTTTTCTGGCAGCACACTCAGAAGGAAGAACATTTTGTCTTCACTGACAAAGCCTCCTTGTTCTCTGCCATACATCCTGTGCTCAGTCATTCTGTAAGACTTCTATTGGCATTTGTGCTACCGGTAAATTAGCTTAATATTTCTGTAGGACTAGTTAAGCATCAATAAGTTTGGCTCTTTTAGGTCTCAGGAACTGTATTTCCAAAATAATGTTTAGTGTTCTATTCATAGTACCAGAACTGCAGATGGGCCATGTGCTTTAGCATCTCTGTTCAGGACGATATAAATAGCTGGTCTCCCAATTATACTCATCTCTGATAGACAGGTACTAGCTTTAGTGGGAGAAAGAAGCTCATTTTATCCAACCACTTAAATCTTCAGCTTCAACTGAATCAGTTGAAGCAGTGTCAGCTATGGATACAGATACAGATACAGATACAGACACAGATACAGATACATGCTCGCACAACAGAAACTAGATTGAAACCACCAACATATGTCACACAGGTAACCAGCTAATAAGCAAATAGAAATATACTGACAACCTAGAATGAAGGAAATGCCAGATTTCTGACAAGTGATTCCCAACACAATCTAATCTCTCCTGATCAGCCCTGTTGAGAAATATAGTCATAAATCATATAGTATCTATTGTTCTTCTTTTCACATATACAAAGCTACTATTACAAACCTCCATAGCAATGAGTTGTTAAATGTCTGTTTCTCTATATCAGAAAGAAACACTTGATGGAAAAGGAGCATACCAACAGGAGAATACCATCACAGCAGTATTATTTCAGCTGCTTCTAGAGACCATGAGATATTCTCAATCAGGCTCCCTGTGAAACCTGAAAAGATGGCTCACAAAATTCTTTGGTATCCAGAATACTTGCAAACATCCTTACATATTCTGCCACAGAACACAGAAAAAAATTGAAATACGATGTAATCTTAGCAACCCCCAAAGTTCAACAATTATGAGTTAGTTCTGTAAAGTCCTGAAATTGGCTCCAAAGGCTAATTCCCACTCCCCCCCCCCCCCCCCCCCCCACTGGAAATTGTCACTTGATTTTTTACATCCCCAAGAAATTCTTTTTTTGCTTTTTTTCTTTCCAGAGTGATAGGGAAGTTTTACCATATAATGATGTCAATGATAAAATAGGCAGAAAATTCTCATTTCATAATGCCTCCCCATGAGTAGGTGGAGGTATCCCCTGAATAGTTATCAGTATTTTAATGAGAGAAAACTCTGTGCAGACTAAGCTTTGGATTCATCTTATTCAAGTGAGGTGTCAGCTGGGAAAATGACCACTTTTGTCTCTTTGATGGATGTTCCTCCTTGAATCATATCCCCTGTCCTCCTTGCAGCAACCCCAAGGCACTACAGATCACTCCAGAGTCCCTGATTCCAGCCAGGTGTTCCCAAAGTCTATTTTCCTTACCAATTCCAAAGTCATAAATATGACCTGGCAGCAGATTCAGCCCTCAAGCTGGGATCCATGCTACCAAATGTACGTCTCAGCCTATAAGCTGGTTTGGGAATTCTCTGTATACTTATAGAAAAAGCTGATTCTTCTTATTCTGAGGCAACTGTCTAAAGTACTTCAGAAGATTTACACCTTCAAAGAGTCTTTTTTTATTCATTGACTACACAGGATACCTAGAGTAGTGGACCTCTGATGATAGGCAAAATGAATTCTACTTTCCAGAACCTTTATTTAGACAACTTGGGAAGTAGCAATAAGACATGGGTATATTTCTACTAAAACTGCAATGCAGCAGAGTTCAAACATCTACCATCTGAAAGCCAAAGACCACAGGCCATAAACTCCCTCAGTTGTGAGCACTGACCATTATCTTATACTTTGTTAGTGGTTATAGCCTTCTATCATGCAGAGATGTTAGTAATTTTCTAAATGATGTTAGACATGTTTACAGTTCCCACGCTGATGACAGATAATGAGGCCAGATTCTCCTTTTTTTCACTGAACAGTCAAAACAATTAAAACCACAACCTTCCTGTCTTTCACGGTTGCTGGGCTTTTCGCATATATAGAGCTATTGTATTGATGTGTCACTTCAGGTGAGCCTTTTCTTGTTCACTAATGGTTTGAATCACTCACTGGAAATAAGTTGGTTTTTTACTCACTATAGAAAGACTCTAGGTAACCATATTTCTAACCTTGACATGAAACGTGCTTAGTAGTCCAGCCCTTTGTGTACCTGTGCACTCCTCTTATTTCAACTGTCTCTTTCTTTTTACTATCTGTTCCCTCCAGCTAACCTGTCTCTGTTACGACAGTTTCATTTTACTGAAAACAGTATCTTCTTTATTTTTATTTATCTTAAGTTAACATCATTAAAAAGGAAAAAAAAATCTCCACAAGAGAACTTACTGTGTGACTTACGCAATTTTAAAACATCCAATAGAAATGGTAAGTTATTTCCATAGCAACTCTATGTTGCTATGTTGCGTTGCTCTATAGCAACACAAACTTGAACTCTCAGGAGCTGTAGTTCCATCCTTTTTTCCTTCTTTCTTTCCCTATGTTTCATCTATTCCTTCTGATTTTCAGTCACAGGGTATGTTCACACTGCTTAACAAAACCAGAAAAACAAACAAGCAAACTTTCTTAACATACCTTGGCTAAAACAGCAGCTAAGTCAACATCACAGGAGTGTCACAAGCGAAGTTAGCAGGCTGATTTCAGTTCTACATGCTTGAACTCTTGTTGCCAATAAAATTTAAAAGCTAGGTTACCTGTCCCAGCTGTTATTTCAAACCTAACTAGCCACATTACACTCTTTGCTAGGATACAACTGTTATAAAAAAAACACAGTTCCGAAAAAGGTTGTTGAGTTATACATGCTTTAAGTTATACAACCCATACACAAAACCAGTAGTAATATTGCAATCATACAGATGAAGAATCCTTCGTACTCTTCTGAGTTATGAGTACTCCCAGCCAATCTCTTTTGTTAAGGCATTTATAGAAAAAGTAACAGTATAGTGTGCAAGGTCCATATATATGGTCCATATATGGGGTCCATATTCAGGACCCCTGTTATCAGATCCTGTCTTAGGTATTGCCACTGCTATTATGTCTGAGTTCAAACGAATAGGCAACTCACCTTGAATCCAGCCAGAGCTGCCAGAGCCTGCCTTCCTGCACAGTCAGGGAAAAGAAAGAATTTATAACCCTTTCATCTTAAATACTGCCAGAGGTATAACATCTATGTGTGCACTGACAGGTTGCGTGCCATCTTTGAAAACCAGACAGGTATCCACTTAAGGCCCATACATTTTAATTTAAAACTTTACAGTCCACATATAAAAGTACCTGAACACTCTGAGTACCCTGTCCTCAACGTGCTTAAAGCAGAATTTTGGATGATGACAAACAATTAAATTCCAGAATCTGATACTATGAATAGACAAATGTCTCACGACAATTGAAAATACATATACGTTCTGGAAAACAGCCTTAGTGTGTATTAAGGTCCTTAGTGTGTACTAGGCAATGGGAAAAAAAGCTGTCCGTAGCCTGAAATAAAGGGGTTAAGGGAGTCAACTCGGCCATATATAAGACAATGAAAGAGCTGGTGCACAGGAATGCAGAGGATCTTTGTAGTTCAGTGAAGCGTGGCAAAGAAGTTGTAAACTGGGAGTTATTAGAACAATAAGATACCAGATGTAGTTCAGAAAAGAGTGCAAATTGTTAAAATGATTTAAAATTATTAGTTTACTACCATCATATGAGTCTAAATATTTTTCTTGTGTAATCAGGGTTATTTGTTTGCACTGTTCTTGTTCCTGGGACAAATACCTTAATTAAAATTTTCTCTTCAGGTTTGAGGGAGTGTTGTTTTCTCCTCTTTCAAAAACCGGCTATTGTGGTTTTTCTCCATGATTTTCCTTTTTTTTACCATGCCAAACAATTACCTTTGTCCATGAAGATCACTTATTTGCAAGCTATGCTTCCAAGAAAAAAAAAATCACAGTGGTATAAGACAAACCATAGGAAAACCAGGCTGCACTTTGAGTTATGACAGACCGTGTCATGTTTAAATAGACCATTAATGTGAAAAAGGTTTATTTAAAAAAAAAAAAAAGAATGCAAGTCTTTAAGTGGTTTCAAATAATTTCTTCCAAAGTTTTTGGCAAACAGAAGGAGAAGGAGCAGATGTGAGGAAATGCCATCCCAAATCACTGGCATGAACTCATGGACTGTAACACTGCAGGAACTACACATCTCTCTTATTCAGACTTGCAGCACAGTGTGTTGTGTGAAAGGCAATTTGGTTATCCACCACCACCTTTTAACCAGTTCGCTTTTCCCAGTGACTTGGGTTTTAACGTAGCTTTTTTCTGCAGTTATTTCACCTAGGAAGAATTGCTTTTACCCACTAGTATATTTAATAATATATATCCAAAATACATGCTGGCAGGCCAAGATGCTGCTCTCAGTTTACACTGCTGTTAATGTTAAGTCACACATAAAGATGATCAAATCCTTAGCAAGTTCATGAAATTAAAAAACTAGTATATTGGAATGCATGGCTAACTGACAAGGCTATAGATACATACCAGCACTGGGGCAATAAATCACAAGAGAAAAGAACAATGCAACAACATTGAATACTACAATTTCAAAATGTGTTTTACATTTTACACACACACCAATTTACATTTTTAGAAACTGAAAATTATACTATATTTACTAATTTGTTCAAACAATAGTGTTATTTTTATGCATGACTATTTAGCTAAATAAGATTAAGATTTTTAAAAAAAGTTTGTCAGTCATACAATTTCTCCACATTTTACCATTTCTAACTGCTATGGATGAATAGCAGCTGATTGGCCTATACTCCCATGTAAATGACCATTTAAGCCTAAAGTGATAATCAAAACCATAGACCAAAGCAATTTTTTTGCTGGGGCTGTAGTAGGCTTGGCAATTCATCAAGTGGGGAAGGTTATGGAGCAGATCATCTTGAGTGCCATCATGTGGCACGTACAGGACAACCAAGTAACCAGGCCCAGTCAGCATGGGTTTATGAAAGGCAGGTCCTGCTTGACTAACCTGATCTCCTTCTATGACAAGGTGACCCACTTAGTGGATGAGGGAAAGGCTGTGGATGTGGTCTACCTGGACTTTAGCAAAGTCTTTGACACCGTTTCCCACAGCATTCTTCTGGAGAAACTGGCTGTTCATGGCTTAGACAGGCGTACTCTTCACTGGGTAAAAAACTGGCTGGATGGCCAGGCCCAAAGGGTTTTGGTGGATGGTGTTAAATCCAGTTGGCGGCTGGTCACGAGCGGTGTTCCCCAGGGCTCAGTATTGGGGCCAGTTCTGTTTAATATCTTTATCAATGATCTGGATGAGGGGATCGAGTGCACCCTCAGGAAGTTTGCAGACGACACCAAGTTGGGCGGGAGCGTTGATCTGCTCGAGGGTAGGAAGGCTCTGCAGAGGGACCTGGACAGGCTGGATCGATGGGCCCAGACCAATTGTATGAGGTTCAACAAGGCCAAGTGCCGGGTCCTGCACTTCAGCCACAACAACCCCATGCAGCGCTACAGGCTTGGGGAAGAGTGGCTGGAAAGCTGCCTGTCGGAAAAGGACCTGGGGGTGCTGGTCGACAGCCGGCTGAATATGAGCCGGCAGTGTGCCCAGGCGGCCAAGAAGGCCAATGGCATCCTGGCCTGTATCAGAACTAGTGTGGCCAGCAGGAGTAGGGAAGTGATCGTGCCCCTGTACTCGGCCCTGGTGAGGCCGCACCTCGAATACTGTGTTCAGTTTTGGGCCCCTCACTACAAGAAGGACATTGAGGTGCTGGAGCATGTCCAGAGAAGGGCAACGAAGCTGGTGAAGGGTCTAGAGCACAAGTCTTATGAGGAGTGGCTGAGGGAACTGGGGTTGTTTAGCCTGGAGAAAAGGAGGCTGAGGGGAGACCTCATCGCTCTCTACAACTACCTGAAAGGAGGTTGTAGCGAGGTGGGTGTCGGTCTCTTTCCCAGGTAACAGGTGATAGGACAAGAGGAAACTGCTTCAATTTGTGCCAGGGGAGGTTTAGATTGGATATTAGGAAGAATTTATTCACCGAAAGGGTTGTCAAGCATTGGAAGAGGCTGCCCAGGGAAGTGGTTGAGTCACCATCCCAGGAGGTATTTAAAAGATATGGTGCTTAGGGACATGGTATAGTGGTGGACTTGGCAGTGCTAGGTTAACGGTTGGACTTGATGATCTTAAAGGTCTTTTCCAACCTAAATGATTCTATGATTCTATGATTCTATAAGCCATCAAATGGTGGGGAATATGTATCTGTGCATACCTACTTTGCATGAAGCTATATTTTTTGGACAATATTTACAAATATTCATAAAATTAATACCTCACTGTATCTTCTAATTTGATCTATTCTGCTAGTTTGACATATGTATTTATGAGACATCTACTACTGCCACACCTAAGCAGTAAACTTTAAAAGATTTATGATACAATTTTTAATGATATCAGAATAACATGGAAGCTGACATCCCATTTTCAATATATAATCAAGAAACTTAGGCTGAGTAACTCTACTGAGTGCCACTTACACATTCAAGTTTCTGTTCATTTCCTAATTAGACCTAAAGCACCCTCATTCTCATGGCATCTCAGCAGAAAACTGCAGCTGGTTACAGATACAGCTTTAGTCACAACTTTTACATTCAGGGATTTCATGGTAGAGTAAAAAATACCTGAAAATACACTGTTTTCTGGGGTGTATCTGAGTCATACATTTAAACCGTATTTTTCATAACAAAAATGTTGGAAAATCTGTCCTTTTTTATGAACCCATTCTTGTAGGCTTTATTGCTTAATAGAGTAATAAGATGGCTAAAAAATTACACAAGATGGGCCTGTGAAATCTCCAGTTTTCAGATCCTAAAAAAAAAATACGGCTGCAACTTTGCTTCCATTGGTGCTAATGGAAACTGGTTAGTAGCAATGAAAAAAGTCTGAAACTAGAGCAGAAGGTTTGGAGAGAAGAACTAGTTCCACAAGAATGGAAAAGGATCAGCAAGCATTTAGGAACAACAGGCATGCACAAGGACCCACAGACACACACGTACACATCATATTTGAACTTTTTTTGCACTTTTGGAATCGTCTGATGATTATCTGCTACCTCAAGAGAAAGACAAAGCAAATAGTTTCATTTTCTTTTACTTTTATTTTTCTGATTTTTTTCCTAACCTCTACATTTTCATGGGCTTGTCTAGTTTGGAGAAAAGGAGGCTGAGGGGCGACCTCATTGCTCTCTACAGCTTCCTGAGGAGGGGAAGTGGAGGGGGAGGTGCTCATCTCTTCTCCCTTGTATCCAGTGACAGGACGCCTGGGAATGGTTCAAAGCTGCACCAGGGGAGGTTCACACTGGACATTAGGAAGCTTTTCTTTACCGAGAGGGTGGTCAGTCACTGGAACAGGCTTCCTAGAGAGGTGGTCGATGCCCCAAGCCTGTCAGTGTTTAAGAGACATTTGGACAATGCCCTCAATAACATGCTTTAATTTTTGGTGAGCCCTGAAGTGGTCAGGCAGTTGGACTAGATGATCGTTGTAGGTTCCTTTCCAACTGAAATATTCTGTTCTGTTCTATTCTATTCTATTCTATTCATTCTATTTTATCATCTGTGCATAAAGATATTTCACAGACGATGGTCACTAAAGGTATACTAGAACATTGAGATTCAATTTGGTACTGCAAAATAAATATTAACTAAATAAAGAGATAAAATTGTAAAATCTTACTGCTTTCATTTCTTTTCAAAAAACTGACAGATTATTTATTTCCCATTTCTTGCTCATGTTATAACCAATCAGACTCTTTTCTCATAATGTCACCTTCATTACATTGCAAGACTGTAGCTGTGTGTGACAACTTTATAAAAACCTAAACAGAAAAAAAAAATATTGCAGGAATTGTTCATTCTTTTCAACTGCTGATGTTGCAATATGCAAGTGACTAAATCACTATATGCAGCTTGGAAAACACTTAGTGGGAGAGGCAGTTTTACTCTCAATAACCTAGTTTTCTAGAGTCAGAAAGCCTTGAAATTGCATACTAAGATAAAGCACAGAGAAACAGGAGCTATGGGGAAAGCTGAAGGGGTGGAACATGGCAATACGTGTACCTCAGTTCTTCTTCCTTTTGAGGTGGGATTTGTCTCACTTATTTTAGACATCTATAGTTGAGATAGTGATCCTAGGTTATAAAGTACATAGTTGTAGGCCCTTTTAAATGTAAATCATTTCATCCTAAAGTAGACATGTATAAATGTCACACTTTAATAGTGTCAGTTTCTTTTGACAGACAATAAAAAAGCCAATGCAATAGGCTACTGCATGTGAACTTCCATTTTAATTGTTCCTCATTCTTCATTTGTGATGTCTTCTCAAATGTAAGCATTGAGTTAACACGAGTAAGCACGTCTTACTAGTGCTAACCTTTTGCATACCATTAAATGTCATAAACTTACAAATAACTGTGGATTTATTATGCCTGTACAGACATTGAAAAAAAATTCATTTTAAAAATTCCAAAATTTCACATCATAAAAATTTCAGAATTATTTTTATTTCTAGATCAAAAGATTAATTTAAACTGTTCCTTCCCGAGGAACAACTTGCTTTCAGTGAAATGATATTTCCTGACCAAAAACTTTTCATTTTTAATTCTTCTGGGTTGCTGTAATTGAGAAATCTCTTACTTCGAGAAACTCAGATGCATATCAACAAAGGATTTATGACAGAAGAGATCTCCTGAATGTAGGTTTCAGGCAAAAGTGAGTATTAAGCATGGGAACGATAGAATTGTTTGTTTTTCTTGTAATTGAATTATTTCTTTTCGGCAGGGAATTCTAAGACATTGTTCAGGGGATGAGCTCTTCCAGATCAAACTTCAAAGATGGTTTTGGAAATAATAGTGAAAGATTAAGCTGAGGTGTTTTTCAGCTGGCAGAGTAGGCAGACAGCCTAACTGTTTGCATGTGTGCACTAGGTACTCATTCGTAAGAGATGTTTTATCCCTGTAATCTTATTTTCTTTAGAATTTATTATAACAAAATCATGGCAAGAATTAGACCTGAGTCATGAATTAAAGTAAATGTATTTACTGAAAGACATTCATCCCGCTTTTATTTTTCACTATGTTTCTCAGCTGTGTTACAGCATTCGTGTTTGTATTCTTCCTTACAAATAAATAAATCCCACATTAATATAAAAGTGATGAGGTAATTTAATAGCATAACCTGTTTGTATTCAGGGAAGCGAGCAATACCTAAGTTACTGTCTTTTTCAAGACGTGAGGAGTAAAATCCTTGCATTGAGGTCAATGAGAGTTCTCACCCAGTTACTTAAATAACTCATTAATGAATTTCCTACCCCATAAGCAGGCTGATTAACATAAATTGTTTAGAAACTAGTTAAGGGGCAAGACAAGTGACTGTGGCATGGAAAGCCCAAGATATTATGACAAGAAAATAAGTTAGTAACTGCTGCATAGTTCCCCTGCACAGCATCTGCTCAGCAGTTCTCAGACCTGATGTCTGCAACCTCTCTTTCCTGCTCTTTTTAGTTCACAAGACCAGGACAAGAGGTATCCAAAGTAGGACAGCAGCCCATGCTGCCCACAATGTTGTTTGGAAGTCACTTTTTCTTTTTACTGCTCCAATCTTTCTGCCAGCTCCTGTCTATAGAGATAAGGGTAAGCCAAACTATGAAGGTACAAGGGAGCTAAGTGATTTTGCATTTGCAGATGTAGAAGAATTTTAAAATGTTACGCATTTTATTAACTAGAAAAATAAGAAGTAAATTAGTATATAGAATTAATACTGCTATAATCTAGGCTAGGTATATTCTTTGTCCCAGGGTATCTGCAGGAGTCTGACCTTTGTCAGTGGTCTCATGAATTTACTGGACCCTACAGCTGCATGGGTCTTTGGGTCATCTCCCATTAGCATGCCTGGGTTCACATTGTGAGGTGGTACCAAGACACAAGCTGGATTGAAAAACAGGATTGAAAAGAAAAAAATGTCCCTAATGTCCAGCCTGCAGTGGGGTTGGACTAGATGATCTTCAAAGGTCCCTTCCAACCCAACCCACTCTATGACTGTATGATTCTATGTTCCAATCAGTATGGTCCAACAGCCCAAGAACACAAACTAGAATTACTCCAATGTCAATGCCTCTGAAATGCACATAGTGTGGGCAGCAGGACCTCAGTGCCCGTGGTTTCATTCTACAAATCCACTCACATTTATTGTTAAGGTGGTGTGGTTTATTACATATGACAGGACTAACCTCCTGCTGTCCAGGGCCTGGTGGAGCACAGAAACATGTTCATAAATATCAAAGTGGGACAACAGGTGAGATGCGTATTCATGCCAGATATAGCTGTTCATTGGCAGATTACACAGTACCTTATTCCACGTTGTCCAGGTTACTTTCAGTTCTCTGAGTTACTATTTTCCACACCCTAGAATCACTACAAGTCTAACATACACAACCAGGAACATTTTGTCCCTAGTTAGTTTTATTGATGGAGGTAGATCAAACATTATTATTTCTATGGAACTAAGTATTGAATTAAATAGAACTTTCTTCTGTTGCTGACCTAGGGTCATGAGATGCCATTTCACTGTTCTTCAGAGTTTATTAATATTCTGTCATATTTTCATAATATCATCTGGCTTGGTTGCAGCTTCCTGGATAACTTCCTGTATGACTGAATGGGAGACAGACACTGAAAGTTTCACACTCACAAAGCTCAGTTCTGCTAAGTGAAAGCTAAGATCAGCATTTTTTTGAAAACTCTCCTACAAAAGCAAATGAACAAAACTCAAGTTCCAAAGTAGAATAGAAATGAAAGTGCACTTCTGTAAATTGTTAAATAAACAAGAGGAAATCAGGGAGCAAAAGTGAGCGATCCTTCCTCCCTTGGAATGTTTTTCTTTTCCTACTTTTTTTTCCCTTCTAGCACAAGGCTGCTCTTGCCCAAACTGCCCAAGTCACTGAGGTGCAAAAGGTCAGACAGAAATGCAGAAGGAAATTGAAGACCTAAACCTCACTAAAGAGTTGGAGAGACATCTTTATGGAAATACATACATGCTATCCTGCAACCAGTTCATATTCATGTCCTTTGTCCCTAACTTTTGCTCCTTCTGTTGAGAAATTGAATTGTGAGAGGCAAAACTCAGGTTTTGGAACATCAGCAAGGTGCTTGAGACAGTTTTGCACTACCTTGCTTTCTGATTTGCTTTTGTAGAAACACTTTAATTTATTTGATGGATAGACTAAGGTCATTGTTAACCAGTCTGACAAATGACTAGCTGCTCAACCTCTTCAAAAATCGTGTTGTATTTATGGATATTCCATTATTTCAGCTGAAATCAGGCAGTGTGTGTACTTCTTTCCAAATATTGACCAGGCTCTGACTGTACTCTGGCCAGCTGGCTGCACATCGAATCACATGGTTGGACTGGCAGTTTGGAGCAATCCATGAGGAAAATGTGGGGAGCTAAATGCTGGATAGGAAATTAAACAGCACTGCCGTAGTCTGGCCTGTACCTTGAAGTCCTTGGCTTTGGCTGCTCACGCAGAGGAGACAGTGTGTGAGGGGAACCTGATACCACTGGCAGTCACAGATATGGGACTGACTTCAACTGGTCATGCATTTTCCTAAAACCCAGATGACCATCAGTGCACTACATGTCATCTTTCGGGCCACACTTGTCTCAGACAAGATCTCTTTACCAAGAATGAGAAAAAAGTTGACACAGCAGGAGAGCATGCACATGAACTCCTCAGGGTACGCAGCATTATTGGTCACCTCCTCATGGAAAATCTGGCTTGGAGCTGTTATGAAAACAAAACAAATATTAGCAGTAATTAGAGGACTTACTTAGAGAGAGAATTATTCACACCAACAAAGCTATCTCTCAGGGCTCATATAAGAGTCATAAACCCTGCTAACTGCAGCCAAATCAACAGAACAGCAACTGAAACTGGGAGCGCAACAACAGGCAAGAGATCAATTTGGAGAAACCAGGCACGGCAGGAGGCAGAGTTGGAGAACACAGAACAGAAGGTCCCATGCTGCACCATGGGCAGCGACTGAGTCGTGAACACTCATCTTTGACATTTGGCAGTGGATCTCACACCCCTGTAAGAGTTTGTCCCATGCAGTAACCCTTGAAGCTGTCAGCAAGTTGTGGTAGAGACTTCGGCTGCTCCCTGGCCAGGGAAGGGGCTGTAGCTCACACCACCACATCATTTACTGTGGTAAATCCTGGGTGACACACTGGGTAGCTTTGCTTACTAGTTACCACTGTCTGAAAGTGGCATGACTTGTCACAAGTGGGTACAATATTTGCAAAATCAATGAGGCATTCAGAAAGCTTGAAAGGGAAGAATTAGTAGAAGAAATGCAAGTTGCAGAAAAGATTCAGAAAATTGATACATTATACAACAGCTATGGGTTTATGTTAAATAATAACTTTTATATATTGGTATATTCAATTTAAAATACAAAACTTGTTATGGCATTTCTATACTGATCTACCCTATGTACATCTTCAAGAATAAGTTAGATGTCAGAAGCCAGTTCAGACCATTAAGCCATCGGGGGCTTCTCAGATCTATATAGAAATGCAGCTGAAGATTTGAAGCTGTAGCATAGTTCAGTTTTGTTGTATCATATCTTGAGAGCTGTGAAATTTACCTACTAGCCATTTAGAAATTTTTGTTTAGTCATATAAGGAAGAGGTGGAAAGATTTTCTCTTTCACTCTGTTAACTGCAGTAAATTTGGAAACTTGGAATATACAGTGCATATGCTCTGCAAACACACCATTCTGGATCAAACTCAGCACTTGTTATTTTAGGATTGATGGAGTCATTCCCAAAGGCCCCCTCCAGGGTTGCATCTTGTATGAACTTGGGAAGGAGAGAGTTCCTGCTGTGAAGGAATTACGAAGTAAAAATACAAATAAATGAGGTTAAAAGTCCAACCAGCCTTCTTAATTACATGTGTCACAAGATTTGTTTCTTTTCTTTGTTTTGTCTTGATTGTTTGGGAGACAGAAGAGGAGAAGGATGAATCAATGGGGCTACACATGGACCAGTAAAGAAAAGAAGAAGGAAGGAAGGAAGGAAGGAAGGAAGGAAGGAAGGAAGGAAGGAAGGAAGGAAGGAAGGAAGGAAGGAAGGAAGGAAGGAAGGAAGGAAGGAAGGAAGGAAGGAAGGAAGGAAGGAAGGAAGGAAGGAAGGAAGGAAGGAAGGAAGAAAGAAGGAAAGAAAGAAGGAAAGAAAGAAGGAAAGAAAGAAGGAAAGAAGGAAAAGAAAGAAAGAAAGAAAGAAAGAAAGAAAGAAAGAAAGAAAGAAAGAAAGAAAGAAAGAAAGAAAGAAAGAAAGAAAGAAAGAAAGAAAGAAAGAAAGAAAGAAAGAAAGAAAGAAAGAAAGAAAGAAAGAAAGAAAGAAAGAAAGAAAGAAAGAAAGAAAGAAAGAAAGAAAGAAAGAAAGAAAGAAAGAAAGAAAGAAAGAAAGAAAGAAAGAAAGAAAAGAAAAGAAAGAAAAGAAAGAAAAGAAAGCCTCCTACCAGCCTGGTCATGACTGTCAGCCTAGGCTTTGCTGAGGTAATGCCAGAACTCTGCCCAGAACTCTGCCTGAAAGACATATTTGAAAGAGAGCGAAGATTCAATCACACAGCTTTTTCCATGCTCCCAGGACATTCAAAGCATCGCATGTCAAACCATGGATTTCAACACCCTGACTGATGTCAGCTGTGCAGTGCGAAAAGATAACAAATTTGGACTTTCAAATTAAAAGCACTCCTGCTGTGTTGGTGCTTGAGATGCCAACTCAGAAGTGACATAACTTTTTCTATAGCAATAGAACTACACTTTAAGGTTTATTAATTGCCTGACCTTTTATATAATCCTGTAGATTCAGGGGGTTTGTCTGTCTCTCTAGACATTAAAAACCTTGGCAAATCAACAGTAAAATTAATTAAATATACTTAATTACTTGTGCTGTTCAGTCTTTTTAATGTTACTCTTGTTTCATTACTGAATTTCCAAAATGCCTCATACTAAGACTGTTACAAATCTTTTAAAATTAAAAGTAGCTGGCTAGACAGCCTTCTAAGGAAGCAGGTTCACCATATCTAAACTTAGTTTTCCCTTCTTGGATGTCATTTTCTAAACAAAAGGATTGGGTATGATTTGTGTTTTTCTCCTTAATATCAGCTTGCCAATAGTATTTTGTACCAGTGGAACCTCTGACAAGGAAATAAGGTATTTATCCTATCCTTACTGTATCCTATTTTATGCTTTCGGAATATGGAGTAAAAGCTGGTATCCTATTTTAATGTGAAGTCTGTCAGGTTAATGAAACAAAGCTTTAACTGAAGAAGAATTTTGGAGAAGGCCCATCCATTCTTATATGTTAAGGAGTAGTATTTTAAGTGCAAGTAGAATATATGCCCATTTTTTCTGATGCTGTGTTCCTCTATCTAACTGATGAATGATCAGCTAACAATCATGATGATATTTACTGGCAATTATATTCTGATTCCGTTAGTCTTTAACTGAATATAGGCATACTACAACTTGTATTGCAAGCAGCACTACTAACTGCCCCACCAACTGCTACCCCATGCAGTGTTTAATATCTATACCGATAGAAAAAACATTGACTAAACCCATATCCAATAAGCAAGAAAACAGTAGAATTACCTGAACTATGGTCTGAGCACATAGAACAACATCTGGGTTTAAAGGTTATGGAGAAAAACTGAATTACAGTTTTCCCTTGTAGACCTAAGACTCTCTCACCACTGGAGTATCTCAGGTTTCTTAGCATGCAACCATACAGTTGTCAATCAGCATAGCAGTGATAAAACCTTTCAGTCTTGTGTCATTATTACAGAAGGATCAAGGAAGGTTAATAACAGCTTTGTCAACCCCTAACAATATTTCTGCCTTACCACTAACAGAACATAGTGACCACTGGTAAAAATTCTTAATGTCCAAAAAAACATTGAGAACATGAAAACAAGGTAGTAATGTCTGAGTAATACTTGGATCTACTCTGTAGATCTTTTCTATAAACAGAGCAAATGAAACACACAAAAAATCAGACAGGTATGTTGAGCTCATTTATGTTTATGGTTTCACCCATGTCACACTGATCACCCAGGAAGTTGTATGTATTTTACTGTAACTGTGCAGTGCTGGTGATTCTGTAGGCATTAAGTATGTCCAACAACCCCATGTGGGAAAGTCCCACCAAATATAAATAGAATCCAGAATAGTAATGGACTTACATGTAAATAACTCTCAAGAAATGTCATCTAAAACAGATGTGCCATCTGTGTGACTGAACATACTTTTCACTAGAAAGTAGATACCACTAAATATATCATCTCTAATGACATCAATAAAAGCCCTGTTCATTATGCCCAATGAGACATGCTTAGACACTTCTTTTACAACATCGAGGCATGGTTCTCTGTCTCAAAAGAAGCCTACGTTAGTGAAGTCAGTCTATTGCTTTATCCCAATTTCTCATGCATTGAGAGAGTAACGGAAAATGAAGGCTGAAAGAAGTACCAAACAGTAAAAAAATTGGAAGAACTATTTGTTGGCTTGGCGTAAACTAGGTTAGAATGTATCCGAAAGCATTATCTAGTTATTTTAACTTCATAAGTGGTTTAATTGATTTCATAAAACCATTCATGTCCCTCAACTATTATGCAAACAGTAAGTGCTTTACTGGACTGGAACCTCACTTGGTTTCAACTGTTAAGTATTCAGAAATGGGAGAAAAGCCAGAGACACTGTGTTTCATGAACATTCAGCATCAAAAGTGTTTGGGTTTTCTCATATCATCCCTTTAAACTTTAAAGAACATCACCTTATTGAGTTTAAGGGATTGTGTGATTAAGACATTACATTTTAAGTACACTGGCAGCAGTTTCCAGCTAAGGATAGGGATTATCAAAGTGAATAAAGAGCAAAATATGCTGTTTGATGACACTTCTATTGATTCCCTTCTGTCTCTAGGAAAAATCAAAGCACATGAACATGCTTGCCCCATTAAAGCCAGTGGCAGAAGCACAGCATGGCCCCAAATCATGTTCTATTTAGTCTGTGACTGTAGCTTCTTTTTTTTTTTAAGTTTAGAGGAATGGGTTAGCTGCAGTTTTGTTTTTTCCAGCTCTCATGATAGGACGTCCAATGCAGCCTGAGGCAGTTAGGCACTCAAGTGACAATGAATGTCCATGAGATTGAAAACTCCTTTGAAAATCCTACTGCAACTTTCTTTTCCATCTTCCCATTTGTTTTTAATACTTTGTGACTTTCATTTCAATTAGCCAGGTCACAGAAGGATCCACTCCCTCTCAGTGATTACCAAACAATAGGAAAAGCAATACAAATCTAATGGCTTTGATGCCTGTTAGAAACTTTCCCATCTGTGTATCTTTTTAAAGCACAGTATCTTGGATTTATCATGCCAAGAAGGGTGGCTCAGGAAGACTTTGCACTATAGCAAGTAAACAACTGGAAAGTCATAGCAGGATATGAAATATTATCTGAAAGAAAAAAAATAATTAACCTTTGAAGGCTAGAACTGGTTCAAGCTTTATGTCTGTAAGACTTTCCATACACATTCTCACAAAAGAGAAGATCTTGTCAAAACAGCACATGAGGCTTATGCATCTTTACTGTGTTTGTAACATTTCCATCTGCAAACCAGTTACTTGCAATAAATCAAGAAGGAACAATACTGCAGTTCAAAAGCTGATAATGCCAGTGTCTATAATGATATACTCCATAGCTGACATTTCTGTAAAGGCATTGCAACAAAAACTATTCGGGCTTCTTCAGTTCCTCCAACTCCACATAGCCTTTTTCTGAACAATTACTGCATAAACTATTTTTGTGTGTTATACCCATAAACTTCAATAAATAAAAAAAAAAACCCACAACAATATTTTCTGAATCTCCTCTCATGAGGCAAGAGAGGCCCATACAGGAAAGCTATATGAGCCGTGCAAGCATTAGATTGCTACTCCTCTTATAGATCCTCTTTACCAGGTTGCTCAAAGGTACTCTTGTGTACTCTTGTGTGAGCTGAATGTTGTTCCACAGTCTTAAATCCTGCATTGGGTTGGGTGTAGAACCAGTATGAGAATACTCCTGTGATCACTTGCACATCTGTATTAAGATCATATTTTTCACTACCACCAGAAGAATAAGATACAGAGACGAGTTCTATTCTCAGTCACTGGTGTATCCTCATCAAAACCAATGAACTTATTCCAGATTTACAGTCCTGGGCCTAAAGCAGAGTTCAAGCTGTCTTGCTTTAATATTCTTCAGTTAAGAAGAATGTCTGGCTTTCCAGAACTCAGAAATTGTGAGTCTGTGTACTGCCAGCTTAACAATAAAATATCAGATTCTTTTGTGTTCTTTTCCTGAACACAGATAGAGTGAAATGACATTGACTCCAACCCCCACACTCCTGTTGAGAAAATAGGAGCATGTTAACAACTGTCTTTCTGTCCAAATGCATCCATTACTATTATTTTATCAACTCCCCAAGAAATTCACGAAGTTCTTTTTGTACTCCAAGGTTGACTCTTGTGGAGAAGTTGAAGGCTGGTTCCTCTAACTCTTCCTCCCCCATTCTACCAAAATACTGAGTTTGGTATGTCTTAAATCTTGTAGCGTAATGGCTGTGCTTCCTGGTTCTATGTGTGTAGTACATCCATAGATAGTCCCAAAAGGCTGTGGCTTTTGCCAGGAGGCATTTCTTTTCCTTCTCTTGATCAGAATATCCAGGGAAAATGCTCAAATTAGGAAGTAACCTTAGAAAGAATGATCATTATGTGCTTCCTATTAGACAAGAGAAATCGGGGAATAGAGAGAAGCTGGAATTTCCCTCTGCCCTTTTTTCTTGTACCAAAATACATGTATAGAAATGAGAACTTGGAAAAGCTTGCAGAGATTTAGAAAATCATCTCAGGCATCCAGCCACAAAAAAAATCTGAGTGTGGGACGTGACAGTACAAGCTAGCCTAGAACAAAACTACCTCATTGCTAATGCAGGTCAAAGAGTTATTTGAATACAATAGTGAATCACAAACCTGTAAAATTCAGCAAAGCAATCAGACCAGACAGCAAAGGTGCGCTGGTCTGCTGGCTAGAAAAGTGTGTAGGATCAGCACAGAAGAAGCTGGATCACAGAAAGCATTGCTTATGACCATAAGGGAAATAGCAAGACAAAGTACTAATCTATGCAAGCCAATGGAAATAAAGAGCAGAGAATCAGAGTTTGTTTGTACATAACACAGAGGATTTTATTTCATATGAAAAGGAGAAGGATTGGGCATTTTAAATGGGATTGCCCACTACTATGGGAAAGACCAGTGGAGGAATAGGGCCACAAACCACCTACCAGCAAATTCTAAGTCACCAGAGTCCTTGAAGACTCTTCTTCTATCAGATAGTACCTGTCTGTCAGTTAAGACTGAGGGCTGTAGCCTGAGGTCTGGGTTAGTTTTCAAGAACGCATTTTTATATTACCTAACAGCTGGAAAAAATCTTCCCTTCCAGAGGGGGGCTGTAGAAAATAGTGCCCTGCCAAGGTCACTGAGGAATATTAATGGAAAATGGCTAACTACTGTATAACTGACAACACTAAATAAGCAAGGGGGCTGGGAGGAGTGGCATAGGAGTGCTATTTGGAACCAGTCTTCTGAGTATAAAGGCATAAAGTATAAAGGCATTTTTCATACAGGAAAAAAACATATGTGTTTCAACTGGAAAATGCTACCGTTTCTAGAATGCAGCCCCCAGTTTAAGTAAGATCGTTGTAGTGGAGAAAGAAGCCCATGGGGCAGAGGCTGTTATTCCAGGCTAGGTAGCAGGAACAGCAAATCATACATGTCTAAAAAGCACTGTGGAGGCGAATGAGGCAAGGAGAAGGGGGAACCTGAAAGGCATGCCTCGCTGATGGCATGCACATCATTCTCTGGAAAATTCAAATAAGGGAGCAACACTGATCCAAGTAACTAAATTAGCAATTGCATCTCGTATTCCAAAATAGCTCAGTAAAGTAAGGACAACTTTTTTATTATTCTAGAAGGAAAATTATATTCTCTAGCTCAGGTTGTAAGGCAGGCCTGCACTTCAGCCAGCTTGCAGGCCAGGTCTGGCCCACAAGGCAGTCTCTGTTGCCCACCAGGTATGAGGTAACGTGCGCCTTTTGACTATGCACTTCCCAGCTGGTGCCAGTCAGACTATTTACATCTCCTGACTGCTGGCTGGCCTAGAAGAAAGTTCTGCTACATACTGGCCCTGCCAGAGGACTCATATCTCCTGGTTGGCCATTTTCCTCTGCTTCTTCTCCCCTCTTATCCCTCCCGGGCAGCACATCACACAGTGTCTCACAGCCCAAGCTAACCAGAGAAAGGGGAGAGAGAAGGCATTGGAGTGAATGAAAGAAGCTGGAAGGGCAGCAGGAGGTGTTTGGATGAGTGTCAGGAAGTAGTAGTCATTAGCAGCCTCTGAGCTCATTTGAGTTGTAGCCTTCTGCAATAAAAATTCATTTAAGAGGAAAAGGTGAAAACCATTTCCTGTGTCATAAGGATTCTTTCATGTCTGTAACGTGGCCAGTTTGGTCTGGTGGAGAGACTGGTGTTGCAGGGTAGTCAGTTACAGGGCACCAGTATGAACAGGAGCACTTGAGAACTGCACTCAGGCTGTCAGGGGCACCGCGTGATACCAAACAAGGGCAAGGAAAACAACATATTTTAACCAGTTCTTTTTTAGACATATGAAAGACACTGGGTTTGAGTAATTCCAAAGAGAGAGGTCAAATAAAAGTATCAATGCTGCCTGGTTCCAGGTGAGACAAGTGGAATCAGGATAATGCAAAAACCCGAAACATGGATCAGTATTTGGTTTTCCTCTTTAGAAGAAGAAACTGAGACTCTCATCCCCACCTCAGCAGCGGGGGAAGTTGAGCCAGTTCCTACAGGAGCAGGAAGTGTGTCAAGTGGGGAGTTCAAACTATACCTGAAGGGACTTACAAACAGCAAATTCAGAAGACAGATCCAGCTGCCTAATTAGCAAAGTGCTCGCGTTTGTCTGTTGGTTTGCAGGCAGGTTTTTGCTTCCTTGTTTTACGACACATTGCTTTATTTGTTGCGTAAGTACAGAGACGTACTTTTAAACAAATAAGGGAGTGACAGCACGGCAGTCCCAGCTGAGGGTGCAAGGCAAGTCCCCTTTAGCGCAGAGATTCCTAAAAGAGAGCTGCAATCCTCATGGCAGGACCCAGGTGAGTCTCTGAGTGGTCAGGGGCTGATGCTGACCCACCTGATGGATCCTGTAGACTTCAGTGCATGCTCTAGGCCCCAACTCAGATTATGCCTTTACATTAACCCCAAGAAGCTTCAGCAAGGTCTGCTCCATGGGCATGCCAGGACTGGACAATAGTCCAGCATAGTCACAGCAGCTGGGAGAATGAAAGGATCAGACATCTGGCTTCATATACAGCCTCGTGGGGTCTGGGGCAGAGGAGAGAGGGAACAGGGAAGCCTTTAGGTGTTGGACAGCAGTTGGCTTTTATTATGGTCTTCCCAGCTATCACATAGACCTCCAGAAAGAAATCATTGGGAACACTTATTTTAGTATATAATTATATATTATAAATATATATTATTATATAATTATATATATTATATATTATATATTAAAATATATAACATATATAATATATTATTATATATTATATATTATAAAAATGTATTATATATAATATACACAGTATATTAAAATATATAACATATATAAAACATATATAAAAATATATATTATATTTATATGGAAATATATATTCATGAATAATATTTTAATATAAGCCATGGCAGTCCGGTGAAGTTCCCACTGGCTGGAAAAGGGGAAACATAACCCCCATTTTTAAAAAGGGAAAAAAGGAAGACCTGGGGACCTACAGGCCAGTCAGTCTCACCTCTGTGCCTGGGAAGATCATGGAACAGATCCTCCTGGAAGCTATGCTAAGTCACATGGAAGACAGGGAGGTGATTCGAGACAGCCATCATGGCTTCACCAAGGGCAAGGCCTGCCTGACCAACCTAGTGGCCTTCTATGATGGAGTGACTACATCAGTGGACACAGGAAGGGCTACAGATGTCGTCTGTCTGGACCTCTGTAAGGCCTTTGACACAGTCCCCCACAACAGCCTTCTCTCTAAACTGGAGAGGTATGGATTTGATGGGTGGACTGCCCGGTGGGTGAGGAATTGGTTGGATGGTCACATCCAGAGGGTAGTGGTCAATGGCTCAATGTCCAGATGGAGACTGGTGACAAGTGGTGTCCTGCAGGGGTCTGTATTGGGACCGGTAAAGTTTAATGTCTTCATCAATGACATAGACAGTGGGATCAAGTGCACCCTCAGCAAGTTTGCAGATGACACCAAGCTGAGTGGTGTGGTCGACATGCCAGAGGGACAGGATGCCATCCAGAGGGACCTGGACAAGCTTGAGAAGTGGGCCCGTGTGAACCTTGTGAGGTTCAACAAGGCCAAGTGCAAGGTCCTGCACCTGGGTCGGGGCAACCCCCGGTATCAATACAGGCTGGGGGATGAAGGGATTGAGAGCAGCCCTGCCGAGAAGGACTTGGGGGTCCTGGTGGATGAAAAGCTGGACATGAGCTGGCAATGTGCACTCGCAGCCCAGAAGGCCAGTCGTATCCTGGGCTGCATCCAAAGAAGCGTGGCCAGCAGGTCGAGGGAGGTGATTCTGCCCCTCTACTCTGCTCTGGTGAGACCCCACCTGGAGTACTGCGTCCAGCTCTGGAGCCCTCAGCACAAGAAAAACATGGACCTGTTGGAGTGGATCCAGAGGAAAGCCACAAAAATGATCAGGGGGATGGAACACCTCTCCTCTGAATAAGGGCTGAGAGAGTTGGGGTTGTTCAGCCTAGAGAAGAGAAGGCTTCAGGGAGACCTTATTGCAGCCTATCAGTACTTAAAGGGGGCTTATAAAAAAGGTGGTGACAAACTTTTTATCAGGGCCTGTTGTGACAGGACAAGGGGGGAATGGCTTTAAACTAAAGGGGGTGTAGATTGAGACTAGATCTAAGGAAGACATTTTTTTACGCTGAGGGTGGTGAAACACTGGCACAGGTTGCCCAGAGAGGTGGTGGATGCCCCATCCCTGGAAACCTTCAAGGTCAGGTTGGACGGGGCTCTGAGCAACCTGATCTAGTTGAAGATGTCCCTGCTGATTGCAGGGGGGTTGGACTAGATGACCTTTAGAGGTCCCTTCCAACCCAAACTATTCTATGTTTCTATGATTCTAGGATGTTTTGCTCCTTCCAGAGGAAAACGTTCACCTATTCAGGAAGCAACCTTCAGGGGGGTGTTTCCAGTCAGAGGAGAGCGAAGAGGAGCCAGCAGTGGGCAAGGAGCTGCCTCTGCACCTCTGCCTGAAATAAGTACATGTTTCCAAGCTCGTACTCACATCCCTGTGCCAGGGACTCTGCTGGCTGGGGCTAATGCACCTAGAAGGAGAGGTCACACAGTACAGCCTGCCGCCAGCTAGCCAAATGCATTTCACAGCGTTTAAGCCCAGCCATTATTTAACATCTGCTGCCAGGAGCCGCCTTGTCTGTGCTGACATCATCTGGTCAGGTTTTTTACACTTTCTAACAGAAACTATGACACACTCCAGCAAGAATAGACACTTAATGCCAAGAAACAGACAGTATAACTCAGGCCCCCAGATGGGTTTGAATAATTTATTTCTAATTCAGCTTCATTTTTACAGCTTTTGGAAGAATGTTTTTGAGACCAAAACTTCCATACACAGATTTTCTTTTCAAGGAGCACTGAAACTTTTGAAAACATGTTCAATAATTTCAAGTTGAAAAATCAAATATTTCAGAATATGTTTCCCTGATAATATAATCTATGTGTTCACTTGACCATGACAGACTTTTCTGTGGTAAGTATCCTATTTAAACTTGATCCTAAGTCATATTTTTATAACAGTGCCTTTGGTATACAGTAAGAACCACATCAAAAGGGTTGTTAACAGCTATAATCAATGCCACTCATATGGTGGTAAAGAAGAAAAAAAAAATTAACTCTGTTTCAGCAATGTACTATGACACTTCTGAGTATTAAATCAAGGAAAACAGCTCGATAGCAGAAGCCAATTGGGAATATAGCTTATTTTGTCTAAATCTATATATAATTTTACCAATAACTTAGACCCATCTGGAACCTGGCAAAAATAGCATAACAAAATTACGGCTGAGCTGATGATTTTCATTTTCCAAACAGGACAGCAAAGGTCCTACTTCCTCCTACTTCCACCTACTTCCTCAGAATAATGCAGAGATTCACGTCAATTAAACACTGCAAAACACTAGTTACATGCTACACCTGAATGTTATGGAATTCTTCCATTTAAGTTAATGACAGAAGGATTCATCATCAGAGACCATAGGCATGGGAGCTCAAGAAAAAAAAAAGACATATTTTCATGTTACAGCAGAAAGGCCCAAAGGTTAGAAGACTAGTTTTTCTGATTGTGACTAGTTTTTCTGATTGTGTCTAGAACCTCTTCCAAAGCCAGAGATGTCCAGGGAAAGATTCACGTGGAACATGCTGAATTTCAGATCCACATCTCAATAAGTTTACTGGGGTGGCAATTTTTTCTGTCTTCAGTAAAAGAGAGGTGGGGGTTGGGGGTGAAGAGGGAAATCCAGGAATAGCATGGGAAATAGTAGGAAAAAAGCTTATGAGCAACCTTCAAGTCACCAATGGAAAGAGAAGAGCTAGCAGTATCTTCAGGAAAGTGACAGACTACTCTGGCCTGCCACAGCAACGTCAGTAGTGTCTTCTCCCACCATTTGCCATGTGCCTTATCTCAGGACCTGCTTCCCACATAATTTTCTGAGTCAGCAGCATAACCCCTTTGCTGAATATCATCAAACAAGAATGTAAAGGAGGGAAAGTGCCAGCAGCAGTACTGCTCTCCAGCAAGAGGGTAAAGGTCCTTTGAAAATGTGAATTTGTTTACAGAACAACAAGTAATTGTTGCCAAAAGACCATATTGACTTCACTGTAGCTGAACACGTTACTTGGTACGGTTAGAGTATTTTTTATAGAAGCTTATAGTGTGTCATTTTCCTATGCTAACTCCGTAGATCGTTACTTCAAAATAATGGTTGTTTGAAATAATTAAAAGTGTAAATGAATCAAATAAAAATACCCACAATATATTGCTCTTTCTCTAAACCAGAAGACATTATTTAGTGATAGTAGAAATAATAATGTAAGGCAAGGATGGACTGTTTCTGTCTCCTTTACAATCACTAACCTCAACAAAGTTGAATTTTCTTTCATGATGTCTGAAATTGGCACTGAACTTCTAATAATTCAAAACCAAAGTGTCTCTTTAAAACCCAGGTCTCATTTTTTTCCTTAAATCATTTATTATAATAGTTTTACACATACTGGTTCTCCTCCTATGCTGGACAAAGACTAGAAAACTTTGTCAAGCATTTTCAGTTAACTATTTTTTTATAATGAAGTCATAATTTTTATGATTTTATAAACTGGGTACTAGCAGTGCTATTTCACTCTTCATGTGTGATTGGCTGTGTGAGTAAAACAATGCTTTTTCCTGTGTTGTGACTCTATTTTTCATGAATGGAAGAAGTCCATAAAATCATAGAATCATTGAGGTTGGAAAAGACCTCTAAGATCATCGAGTCCAACGTCCATGTCTGGGTCAAGATTTTAATGAATTTGTACATTCTTTATAAATGTTTTTCAATATTAATAAAAATAACTTTTCAAAATGATCATAAGACCATTTTTATTACAAATACAAAGAGTTATTTTTCGCTAATAGCCAAGATGGTTTGATTTCTTAGAAATGTTACTGTAAATAACTCTCATCAGAGGAAAAAAAGGGAGAGTTAAGAGGCCCCAAATATGGCAGAAGTAGATGTCTGAAATCTAATGACAAGAGTGCTCATGAGTTTATCAGGGCTATATGCTCAAAGACCTAATGACCTGGATTTTTATTCATGAGGTCAGTGTCTGTATCTGTATTTTATTTTATGCTACAGTTCCACAAGCAGTCTGTTTTGGCACAAGGTAACAGTACTTTTGCTAAAATGGATGGCGTCTTTCTTCCTGTCCTCCAATAACCATTCGCCCCTGTTACTCTGTTATGTAGGCACTAATGCATACAGCTGTACATGAAGTCAATCAAATAGCTCCCAAACACACATATTCCTTTGAAACATGTCACTTCGGGCCTCCAGTGGCCAGCCATAAAACACTGAAAAAAAATGGAAATGGCATAGATCACAATAGATTCAGCTGGACACACCAGTCAAAATTAATCTCGTTAATTGTCCAGCTCCAAGTCTTTGCTATAAACCCTTCTCTCTGCATTGTAATTGTACTATGCTATACTGGTGCCTGTGCTTACATGCGCTTCATAGTGGAGATAAAAACTAAAGAAAGGTATAGTGGGAGAGCAAAGCACAGCCTGTAAGCGGTGATAATCTGTGGAATTCATTGCCTAAAGTTGTTAGAGATTCTGAATCTGTTTCTCGTTTGAAGTTTTATTTGAAGTTTAATGTTTTGAATATGTCTTTTTCTAAATATATGTGTGTTTGTACTTGCTTCCAAGGTTACCTGTATTTTATTTTAAAAAATAGATTAACATTAAATACTTGCAGACTGATCTAAAAGTCACTGAAGTTAATGGAAAACCTCCCAATGACTTCATTGGTCTTTGGATCACATCTTTAGGGAACTCTCTTTTTACAAACTGGATTATCAGGCCCTTGTAGAATATAAGTCAGTATTGACATTAGTGCAGAGTGATTTATAATATCTGAATATCTGATTCTACCTCCAGTGAGCCCAGTTTTCCAAAACCTGAATCATTGTAATTGCCTTGTGAGTATTTCAGCCATACATTATTTTGCAATGGACCACAAGAGTGCTTTAAGCAACAACTACAAAATTCGGTAAGACCTGCCAAAGACTACATTCCAAACTGTAAGGTAGCCTTGTGGATACCCTATTGAGCTGCTATGTCTGATTACTGCAGCTTAATATGGCTATCTTTTCACTTGTGGAATTGCATAGAGACTAAACTAAGCACTTTGTCCCAGTCACCAATATAGATATAACTCCTGTTGCTGTGTAGCTTTGATTTATCCAGAAATGCGACTTTGGAAAGACTCTTGTAGTACATAGATCTGTGCAGTAGAAAGAAAAAAACAAAAGCAAAGGAAAAGCAAAGGATTTGCATTTTATATCTAGTTTTAACATTTTGAAAATCTACATTAAAATTTCATGTCTTTTAAAATGTGGTGTTATTACTGGGGTTTTTTTAAACACAGAAACTTGGAACTTTGCAGTGTAGCTTAGCTGTTCATACAACTGAAAAAGAATGACAGAAAGAGAGAAGACAGGCATTATTTAATTGCAGAAATAAAAGCATTTCAGATGAATTTACATTGATTCAGGTCTTTTTGGTGTTTATATATGACAATTCCTAAAAGAACCACTTAAAATAAGACAAATAAACTGAATTTTTGTGTCAATAGCCCTGTCTATTTCTGTGTTTATAAAACACAGCAATAATTTTGAATAACAATTGAAATCATAGCTGTAACATAAGAGAAAATATCCATCCATCCAGTGAAATTTTACAGTGTACCACACACACTTTAGCTCTTTTCTTGCCAGAAGAATTTTGAATGTATGTACTGTTCACCTAAATATAAAACAGTAAAAATGGGATCATTGAACCAGAGAAATAATGCCATGTGTTTTACATGAGATTCTTTAAAATAGTTGTACTTTTGCTCAGCACCAAAAAAAAAACCATCTTTGAACACTGTTCAAGCTTTGAGTTATGTTGAAATATGGCTAACAATGGGGAACTGCTATAATGGCAAAAATGTTTTATTTCTGCTTTAGGCTAATTAATGTGGAAAATGTCTCATTTTTACAGCCTATATATTAAACCTTTGACAGTTATACAAGTGAAGTAATTTTCCTGAAAAAAAGAAAAACTGTGGACTATGCAAGATGATAACCTTTTGAAAGGGCAAACCTTCAATTCCTCAGCAGAACATTTGATTCACAGCACCATAAGAGTTGACAGAGTTTATCTCTGTCAGATATAGTTTATCCATATTCTACGTGAGCACTGCCAAAATCAATCACGCTTAGAAACTGGAACATTCTTCAAGTTAACAAACCACTTCTTTGCTTTAAAGGCCTGATCTAAAATCAATTAAGGCCAAAAGATACTGCCTGATCAGTATCAGAAGTGGTTGAAGTTTTGGTGACATATTTTGCAGACTTCACTTACTTATCGCTGGATGAAAGCAGACTGAAGAAAACAGAAAAATGATGGTCTTGGTTGCAAGAGGCTCTTTGGGTTTCACATTTAAAGTGTCATCTCCATGGTCAGTGCTAGCTCAGCAGTAAAAGCAGAGTGACTTGCCCCAAATGTCCCCATTTTTTTCATCCCTCAGGTATATGGCAGGGAACTCAATCATTGTGAAGACTAAGTTGGCAGGAGGGATGTGCTGTTTTGGTGGGGAGTAGTTCCACCAAAACTTTTAGCTTTTAGCAGTGGCAGGGGAATGGGAGTGGAGGTAGACACAAAATCAGGCCCACTAACACTTGATGGTCCAAGCAGTTTGCCAGGTCTGAACACTGTGAATGACTCGCAGAGGATGGTGCTTGAAACATTCACTTTATCTTTGACAGAATGAAGTTCTACCAACATTGGTAAGAAACCTTGAGCCAGCCATTGTAAAAAGGTGAACTATGGAAAAAGTCAATGTCTTTGAGATAGGTGGGGTCTGAAGCCATCATCTGAGTGAATACTGAAGGACTAATGAAGGTGGATGGGAGTCTCTGGGATATGCATGCTGAGTCCAGGAAGCAAAAGGCGTTGGTGTACAAGGTATTTGGGACCGGGTCAGGAGAACTCCTCAGAATGCTGCACAGCACCAGGTCCCCCTGCTGGCATCATGCAGAGGGGAACTGCCTACCGTGTGTCTTCCAGAGTAAGCAAGAAGAATGCACTTAGTTCTGAAGTAAAAAGTTTTGCCACCACTGTCCTGTGCTATAGACAGAAGTATTTTGAGAGAAACTGCTCAGAATGGCACTTTTCCCTTCAGCTTCTCTTCTTACAGTTGACTGTAGGTAAAGAGCTGAAACAAAGGATAAAAAAACATTGAAGGTATCAGCCCAAAAGTTAATAGACCTCCAAAATATAACTTTTTTGCATAAGGTAAAATGAAACTAAAATAATTCATTTTTTGAATTATGCCTATTGCTTGATTTCCTAGGCAAGTACTTCAAGGTGCTGACTGCTGAGCTTTGCAGCTCAGTTCAGCAAAACGTCATATCACATGTTATAAATTATCCCATTGACTTAAAGGATTGAGCCTTTAATTTCTTTCTGGTGTCTCAAATATTAATTTAATAGGACACTTTTATAAGCAGTATTGTATTCACCTTCACCTTGTGGTTTTTAAAAAAAAAGTCAGCAGTTCCCATTTTCCTAGACTATTCAGCTTGTGAATGTACCAAATAATTGCTTTTGAAGAACATACATTATCCATATCTGGACTTTCTTTGACAGAAAGATTCATATTCCACTTAAAAATTAATTTATATATGATACCACAGGTCATTAAACTGGGAGAGAAGATGTAATTGCTGGACAGCCAGAAAAAGGCGAGCTTAACAGAAACAAAGAACAGAGGCTCTATCAAGAGGAACCACTTAATACAGCAGAAAATTTTAATTAAATTGCCTAAAGGCCATTTTGGTTCTTTTTTGAAACACATATTTTAACAGTTAGAAGCTTGACAGTTGGAAGGTAACAGGCCTTTGTTAAAGAATTAATACATCTGCCATTTCTGAATCCTTCCTGAGCAGCCTTCTATACACTGTTTAAGGTTTTATATAGTATGCTAATCCCCCCTTTACTTCTTTTTAAACATATTTCATTGTTTTCACACATAGCATGCATCCTGTCTCAGTTGCCCCAAACCCCTATCGCAATCCTTTTGCTAGCCTCTTTCCTTCCCACTTACTTGCTTCTCGGTCAGGGAAGGACGCTTTGCCTAGGCTGGAGATTGATTATTGGTCTTGCTTCCCTATCAGACTCTTTCTTCATTTCAAGGTGAGCACCATTAAAGCCTTTCATGGTAAGGTCAGTGCTCATCAGAGACCTTCCTAATTGCATCCTCCTCTTGGCAGACATCACTGACACGAATGCTGCTCAGCCCCTGACACAGAGGTCTGTCTTTTTTACAGCAAAATGGCAGAGCTGGTGCAATATACTGTCATAAATTGGAAGGTTTAGTTGCTTCCCCTCACTACAGAGAGCTTTGCAAGTCATTTTAGTTTCTTTCTGCCTCCAGCAAAGAGTAAAAAAATCAGGACTTCTCAGGAAGTCAAAGATCCTCGAGGGGCAGGCTTTGGCTGTGTGTTTAAACAAGCAACCCTGTATTGTTCAACAGACAGGAGTGGATACAGCCCATATGTGAAGCAGGACAGGGATCAGGGAGGTTGCACAATCTTGTGTCTGCCCCCATTTCACATGAGTCAGGACCACGTGCTGTATTGTCAGCAGCTCAGGAGATCCAGAGCAAAGGACAGGAGAATGAGGCATGCAGCTCACACAGGCTGTGCCTGCTGCTTGCAGACTGTTTCTTAATTTTTTTTGCTAATCTGAAAAGGTGAAATTCTGCCGTATTATGCCTAGTTCTGACACTGGTTCTTCTATCTCAGGAAGTTTCCAGTTCAGTGCCACTTGCAAGATACCTGCTATGTCAGTCCACACTTGTCAGAACTGCTCATCATGGTGGAAGAACTGTAAGCCCTTAGGGGAGCAAAATAAGGCATCATGCATGCCAGTCTGTGTCTATCAGTGCAGATGTACGCTGGTAACTTGAGGTCAGGAATTAACAGGCACCCGTCACAAGTGTAATTGTGTCAGTCTCACCTTTCCCAGAAGCTGTTGCCCGGAGCTAGAGATGTCACAATCTCCTTAGAAAAGGGAGATGCAAATGGTAAAATCATTAGACTGAAGGTATTTTGAGGCAGGTTTGAACAATACTTCAAATTTCCCAGGAGTCTATCTCTTTGATTTTTTTTTTTTTACTACTTTCCCCTACAGTTAGATTATTCTGTCTCAGTCTTTGACTCAACAACTCAATTCAATGAAGGAAGCAATTTGAGGATAGTGACTAATTGGTATAGTATTTCTTATATCGGATATTAAAGCAATATAAAAATCACGCAGAAGAGCATGATTTCATGTTCTAACAATATGCAGAATAAACATCACTTAATGGCTGAAAAAGCAAAGGTTAAAACACCCACCATTCATTTCTCTTTGAGCAGAAAATATTTAGCAGATATTTTTCAGCTCCTACAGAAAGATCAGCAAATTTAGTCTTCAGGGAAAGCTGTGGATGTGCACGTATACATGTATGTACACGTGCTCCGGTCTCACCTGAGTCTGATTATTTATATGGGAGATAAATGCATAAACTGAAAAAGGTGAAGTTGTGAATAGCTGTACTTCTTTAAATTGTATAAGCTTCTATTAAAGGCATCTTAAAATTAGTGTGTACTGGGAAATGTCTGTAAATTATAAGGAATGCTGCTGTTATTTTCCATAAGACTGGGGGAGTCAAGGTCTTCCATTTGGCTTCAGGATTCCCTCATGAATATTTCACATTCCTATTCTCAGACAGGAAAGAGTGAGCAGATATACAGATTAAGAGTTGCCATAGAAGACTAAACAAATCTGTAACTACTAGAGATCAGGGTGAAACTTTTCTGGTATAATCTTCCACACCTATAAATCTATTTTCAGTTTTCCATATATTCTTTTGAAGCAACTGATATGACTCATCATCAGAAACAGGATATTAGATAGACAGACTATGAGTTGGTTCTCACTCATACTATGTCAGCTCCTTTATTTGAGTGGATTTGCAGAGGTTAAGGTAACATTTCCTATTTGGTCATCATATGAGACTATGGCCATATTATCTATTCATGTTCTTCCATTCGTCCTCTTTAGTATGATGGCTGTTCCCATCTCTCCTGGTGGAAAGATAAAATCTGTACGTGTTGGTGAGCTATCAAGACAATTGTGGAAGATAAATGTTCATCCACACACATACTTGAGGTATATAAGGCAGATAAAATACCCATTAAATAAAATTTATAAACAAAAAACGAAGGTAAATGTTGGCCCACCTCATCTGAATGAATCACCCAAAGTAAGTTTCAGTGATATCGTCCTTGCCATGAAGCAGTCATAAAAATGCTAGTAATGATTAGCCATGGGGTTGATGCATACTGAATTAATGAGCCCTCCATTCTGAGGTACTTCTACTTGAAGGAAAAATTTTATGTTGCTTGTTTTAGATAGGTTTTTGTCATAAATAACATTATGTTAAAAAGAAGACTTAGGCATCCAAGAATGAGACCATAAAAGCCACCATGCTAAGATAGGACCAGCCTGATCTAGCCAGTATGACTGTATAAACAGGGGTATATCTTGCATTCTGTGTCTCCACAGGACTAACCTGTCACAACCTTTCAGGACTCACAGCAGAATGTTCTCTCCTGCATAACTCAGAAGGTCTCAGGAGGTCATCGAGACCAAACTTCTGCTCAAAGCAGGGTGAACACTGAATTCAGACAAAGTTACTCAGGTGTTTGACTCTTAAGGTCTTGAAAAACTCCAAAGAAGGAGACCCCAAGGAGCTCCACTTGTAACCAGCCACCTGAAGAGAACAAACCTTTAACCATGGTCATTTAAACCCTCCCTTTCTAAAACCAAGGATGGATCCATACTGTTTTTCAAAAGGTGGCAACGTCTGTTCCATTGATCATGGAACAGATCCTCCTGGAAGCTATGCTAAGGCACACAGAGGACAGGGAAGTGGTTCGAGAGAGCCAGCATGGTTTCACCAAGGGCAAGTCCTGCCTGACCAACCTAGTGGCCTTCTATGATGGAGTGACTGCATCAGTGGACAAGGGAAGGGCTACAGATGTCGTCTGTCTGGACCTCTGTAAGGCCTTTGACACAGTCCCCCACAACAGCCTTCTCTCTAAACTGGAGAGGTATGGATTTGACGGGTGGACTGCCCGGTGGGTGAGGAATTGGTTAGATGGTCGCATCCAGAGGGTAGTGGTCAATGGCTCAATGTCCAGATGGAGACTGGTGACAAGTGGTGTCCCGCAGGGGTCTGTATTGGGACCAGTACTGTTTAATGTCTTCATCAATGACATAGACAGTGGGATCAAGTGCACCCTCAGCAAGTTTGCAGACAACACCAATCTGAGTGGTGTGGTCAACACGCCAGAGGGACGGGATGCCATCCAGAGGGACCTGGACAAGCTCGAGAAGTGGGCCCGTGTGAACCTCGTAAGGTTCAACAAGGCCAAGTGCAGGGTCCTGCACCTGGGTCAGGGCAACCCCCAGTATCAATACAGGCTGGGGGATGAAGGGATTGAGAGCAGCCCTGCCGAGAAGGACTTGGGGGTACTGGTGGATGAAAAGCTGGACATGAGCCGGCAATGTGCACTCACAGCCCAGAAGGCCAATCGTGTCCTGGGCTGCATCCAAAGAAGCGTGGCCAGCAGGTCGAGGGAGGTGATTCTGCCCCGCTACTCTGCTCTGGTGATACCCCACCCGGAGTACTGCGTCCAGCTCTGGAGCCCTCAGCATGAGAAAGACATGGACCTGTTGGAGCGGGTCCAGAGGAGGGTCACAAAAATGATCAGGGGGATGGAACACCTCTCCTCTGAAGAAAGGCTGAGAGAGTTGGGGTTGTTCAGCCTGGACAAGAGAAGGCTTCAGGGAGACCTTATTGCAGCCTCTCAGTACTTAAAGGGGGCTTCTAAAAAAGGTGGTGACAAACTTTTTATCAGGGCCTGTTGTGACAGGACAAGGGGGAATGGCTTTAAACTAAAGGGGGTGTAGATTGAGACTAGATCTAAGGAAGACATTTTTTACGCTGAGGGTGGTGAAGCTCTGGCACAGGTTGCCCAGAGAGGTGGTGGATGCCCCATCCCTGGAAACCTTCAAGGTCAGGTTGGACGGGGCTCTGAGCAACCTGATCTCGTTGAAGATGTCCCTGCCCACGGCAGGGGGGTTGGACTGGATAACCTTTAGAGGTCCCTTCCAACCCAAACTATTCTATGATTCTATGATTCTGTCTACAAGCTGTCAACAGGCAGATTCACACACAGATTAAGGCACAGACAACTCATTGGATCCTTAGGGCATCATCTCAACATTAATTAATCACATGGCCACTTGACGCAATTACCACAGGCATGCTCACTAGCAGATTTTCCTAGGGATCTGTTGCAATAGAAAAAGAGTACTTACAGATTTTGGAGTTCCCCAAGTATCAACAGAAGTTTGGAAGATCAGTCTTCAAATTAACTATATGTGATGTGAACAACAAAACATACATCATCTACATAGAAAACAATTAAAGCCACAGTATTTAATATTTCAAGGGCACATATCAAGCTCAGAATGGTAATTATTTTTCCAGCTTTAATTGCCTGATTTATAGGAAAGTTATAAAGATATGTTTTTTAGCTTTTATGGGTACTCTAATATTGTTTTCCAAAGGACACCAAAGTGAACGTTTACATAATCCATAGCTAAAATTGAGAACCAAGTTACCAACAAGTAAGAAAACTCCAGATATATTTGGAAAACTTTACTTCTGGAAGTAAATCAAAGAAGTAAATGAAAGCAAAGCATATTTGTTAACGTTCTATAATATTTTAGTTGTTCTTTAATAAAAATCAATATCCACTACTAGTTACTCCTAACAGATAGCTTTAATCAAACTTTATTAACAAGCTGGAATGTAATTAATGATAAGGTGTATCCCTTCAAGCAGCTGTAAGCAACTGTATTTCTACTCACAGTTTAGAGAACTTAATGGAATGGAGCTTGTTAGTTTTCTTATATTTATTGTTGTACAGCTTTCTTACACAATATTTACAAGATGATCTTTCTCCAAACAAAGACTTTCATCTAGCATCTTAGATGTAACTGTTGAAGAAACTTGGAGTGATTAGTTATAATGTTTTTCTTCAACAGCTCTAGCATACTTTTTAAAAAATCAGTTTTGAGTTGCATCAGATGTTTTAGTTCTAAAACAAGGCTATATGGCTACAGCTGATAGCAATATACTTCTTGACTGTATTTGAAGTTGTATATAAACTTGTATATAAGCTTGCAAGGTGGCATCAAGTTTCCTCCCAAAGTCTTTGTCTGTGGCTTCTATGTAAATTATGAAGAATCTATTGAAACAATCTTCACCTGTGTTTGATATAGCACATATAAATACTTCTAAGACACTTTCAAAGTCCTCCAAGAATTTTGGCCACCTGTGACACCAAAAACATTTATAAATCTGTCATTTCTCCCAATAAATTAACTTTCAGAAGATATTACTTCCTCTGATTTTTTTCTAATTTTGAAAATATTTTTATAACATGTCGATGATTATCTCCATTTCTTATGATAACTTTCTTATCTGCTTCCTTCTCCTGTCCAGGTGACATCTCAGTCTTCACTGGACTACTCAAATGGAAGTCTGCTGCAGATTCATACTATGAACACATTTTGCCTGCAGGACAACTACGTGCAGAGCTGTCTGGAAGTCACCAGCTACTGGAAGAGAAATCTCCAGAACTGCAGGCACTGAGCTGAGCCGTGCCCAGACCCCTTTACCATTCCAGTCTCGCAGGGGAGGCTCTGCTGCCTCTGCTCTTTTCCCTCTTTTGCTCCATGCAGCAACATGTGAGAGTAGGACCAGTGTCCCTGGTCTGTAGACCACAGGTGCCCTCTCTCTGAAACACCCCATCCCAGTTGCACAGTCCTGCTGGCCAGCCAGCTGTGGGACCATTTCTTTCTTCCAGGACTGCCTTCTGCAGAGCTGCTCCCAGCCCTGCAGCAGCACAGCCAGAGCAGAGGGAGGCATTGTCTAGAGATGTCAATGCTCCCATTCTCCCTCTCCACATCACAGACATCACCACCAAATATCGTATCCCAGTTATACAAAAATGGCAGACACCCTCCTTTCTTCCCCCCAGTAAAAGTTGAGTGGTCTTGGTATAAAGCACAGTAATCTTATCCTAACAGGTTAACGTACTTTCCTTTTTTTACACTTACCGAGATGCAAACTTGCTCTTTAACACAGACATACAAAATGTTGAGAGACTTCATGCTAAGGACGTCTCACCAGCAGGCTGATGGGAGGCACGGCAGAGGTGGCTTTCTCTTCCTGCCGCTGCCTGGAGTTACTCTGCAGCAGACAGTGAGAATACCATCCTTCTTTAGAGCTGTTGCCTTTTACTAACTCTTACTAAAAAAGGATTTTTACTGAGCACAGATCCCCTACATCTGTGGTTTTGTATATTACTTTAATGGTCACTGTGCCATTTAGCAGGCAATTTCAAAGACTCCCTCCTACATTTCAACAGTCAGTGTATATCTGTGCCCAGCAGAAAAACTGAGATGAGCAAAATGCTTCAACGTTTTTGAAGCAAGGTTCAGACAGATTTTTCAATGAATATCACAAATTTACTTTATCCAGATTTCAATTTACTATTAGCACTTTTTATGTTGTATCCAACAATTATTGGCAATGGCTGGGTTGCTTCCTTTCCCAAAAAAGTTTTCATTTAATCCCATGGGCTCGCTTCATACAATGAGGTATAATTTGCTAGCATTCAAGTAAAGCATTTTCAGAGTTGTGAGGAACACAAGAGTCATCAAATATGCATTACTTATCCAGAGCACTTCTCAGCTTGTATATTGTTGCTCTTAAGTGGGGACGGGGGGGTGTCTTTGACAGCAAAAGGTCATTATTATTCACAGTTTGCTATGGTCAGACAGCAATCTTAACCATTCACCACAATAAAGGCAGCAAAGCAGAGACAGGAAAAGGGTTCATCATGTGCATAAGACAAGGACAGTTCTTTCCCATATAAAAATTTTTGGCCTACCAGAAACAAGAGTTTCAGGGTATTTATAAATTTTAATGAATGTTAATGATATGAGGCAGGCTGTGCTACCACTGAATTACCAAAAAACCAACTTGAAGCATTTAGTAAATTGACATTTAAAGTATAAAGTGAATTTCTTCTACCTTCAGCACACTTATTTTCTCCTGATTTATGAGTCAAAGCTTTTTCTCTCTTTTTATAACACAGAAACTTTGGATTTCATATAATGAACAAAAAATAAAGTTAGGATTATTACAGATATAAGTTCCAAATGTTCTATCTTTTTATTAATTAATATCATAAAAGTTGTGTCCTTGATCTTTGCACAATTAGAAAACTCACAAAGCTAGCTTCCAAATAACTATACACCACTACATAAGGCTTACTTACACAGTCAGCTTTACCTTCTTTTCCCTTTATTTCTTTCTCTTTACTTTTCTTTCTAGTTACAGATAAAATACTGTACCCAGTACCACAAGGGCTGTTGCAACAAATGACAAGCTTACTGCTTTGCGAGGTGTGCTTTAGCACAGATAGGTGAAGTAATAACATCCTAATAACAAAGTAATATGAATAACATGAAAAAAGTTAAATAACAAAGTAGCTGTAATAATTTTCTGTGCTTTCTGGGGCAAATGCAGGAGAATGTCACAACCATTATCAATTAAGACTACAGTTTCATCTGTCCCAGTATCCCATATCTGACAGAGGTTAGTAGCACATCCTGAGGGAGAGTGTGAGAAACGAAGCCAGTATGAAGTAAGCCTTCATCTAGCAGCATCCCCCGCAACATCAGATAGTTTAGAAGTAGTCTGGGGTTTAATGACATGCTTGACTATCATCCTATACTGAATACTATTTTCATTATTTGTTTCTAATTTTTAAAAAATACTTCCATTGACACTTGAGTTCAACCTAATTCACAAGTTTTTGAAGACTTCAGGGTGGAAGACACCCTTCCTCAGATGCTCTGTAGTTATCACCAACACAAAGAACTTGTTCCACTTTTCCACCATGGATGACCTTGACATTTGTTTTATACCTCAGATTTCTGCCAGGCTTCCTGCATCCAATGTATTTAAAAAACACACCGACATCTTATAATTTGCTTTCATGCTATAGGAATTTACTCCACTAGATCTCAATTTTTTTCTCTTGTGTTTCTTTCATTTGGACAAAGGATTTCACTTCTGTTGCCTCACTGAATCTTTTTGGTTTGGTCCTTTAAGATTCTTTTCCAGTTGGTCATGCACATTTATCCTGAGCCTTGAATAGGAGCTTGAAACAACTGTCCTGCTGCCTGCAAGCATTTTATACTCCTTATAAGCATCGTATCATTGTGCAATATTTTATCATTTTGTTTGCACTATCATACCACACCGGTAGGAGCTTTCACATGAACAAAGGTTTGTCTGTGTATTTTATTTAAATTCTTGTGAATGTATACCCTTTCTCTTAAGTTTCTCAATATTCTTTTGAGTCTGCAATTGAATGAAACTGAAAGTTTTAAAGTAAAATGAAATCTTAAACCTTCTATTTAAAGTTGCTATTGAATCACAACCATTGAATGCTCATTCAGAATGGGACCATACTTTGCCCACTTTGCCCGCTTTTTGAAATATCTGTGAGTGATAATGAGGACTTTACTGGAGAAGGAATTAGAAAGACAATCCCTTTGATGTTGCACTTTGTTAGGTAAAGCATCTACAGGGATTGCAAACATTTGTAATTTTCACACATCTCAGTTTTCAACTTTTACATTATCTCTTGATAAATACCCTTTACAAACAAAAATATTAATTTCTTTCCTGGAGGTGACAATTTTCCTTCTTTTACCTTTCCAAACCTTGCTCTGCCAATTCCTTCTCTCTTTCTCATTACACACTCTTTATAACCTATTATCACTAACATAAAATTAAACTGAGTACATGGTAAGACACCTGGCTAAAACTAGATCTCAACATGAAGAGCATTAGGTTCAAACTGGAACAGAAGTTTAAGATATTGATTCAAATAATCCATAGTGTCTGCAGAAGTTCTTAAGAAGTTCTGCAAATTGACAGCAAAGAAAGACTTTATTCTTTTTTAGGTGTCACTTGAAGCTGTTAAGTGCTAAAAACCTAACAGCAAATGTCTATACTGTGACCCCAGGTTCAAGTTTTAAATTTTCTTCTTGGAATTTCTTTTATGTGATACGGGGTTGTGGTCATCTTTTACCTCCAGAGGACACATAGTATTATTGATCAAATTGCTTAGTAAGTGGAGATTTGACAATTCTTTATTTACTGAAAATTACATTTTGCTATCTTCAGCTCTCTAGGTCTTTTAAGGATTAACACAAAATTGTATTCTATTAATGGCACAGTATACAGGACTGTGCAAAGCTGAGGGCATGTCTCTGTGGATATAATCTGCTGTATGCTCACAGCTATGCATTTACTTGCACATGCAAAAAAACTGAGAAGGTTTGCATATGCTGCTTTTTTATGGACAATTTAAAAGTCAAGCAGGAAAAGAGAAAACAAGACACCTGAAGATTTAAAAAAAGAAAAAAAAGTCTGAAAACTCACACTAGCGGACTATAGAGGTAGAAACATATCCTGGAGCCAGCGCATAATGGTCTGCTGGCACCCAAATTCATCTTCATTAGCTTCCCAGAGGCTCAAAGAGGCTTGTCAAGGACTGGAATGACTTTCACTCCCCACATCTTTGGCTTCCATGATGTCCTCCTCCTCTCATGCAACTTTCTGACGTGAAGGATGAGACAGCATTGCTTTCCTTCTGTTCTTACAGCTTGAGACTTGTATTAATTGTGCCTCACAACACCTTCCTTCAAGGTCCTGGAAAAAGTAGGCTTAAGGCTTGCCTTGGAGTCATGCAGCTTATCCCAGTCAGAGGCCATTGCTGGACAGCAATAACAAGCAATGCTTTGCTTTAGTTAGCAACTAAAAATTAGTCTATATTTTATATGAAATAGAAATTGATGTTCATCTTCCAAAGAATATAACAAAACTCCAGGTATATAACATCACTTCCGAAAGACTGAGTGGAAAAAAAAAAAAACAATTAGTATAAAAATATGATTGAAAAAAATTTATACAGCAAGCAGCCATTCAATTCTCATTTGCCACTAAAATTAAGAAATTTTAACCTATATTCACTCTCAGCATTCCCCCTTCCTTCAAAGAAAATGAGTATTTAAAGAAAATTGTTCTCACAGACACTAAAATCTTCATTGCAATAGGAAGAAGCTAACTTCACTGCTCATCCTGATTAAACTAAGCTGACAAATAAATTTTAAAGTAAATATGGGGCCTGCCTTTCCAAAAAAACCTATTTCTCTTACAGTTTAAATAGAGTCATCTATTTAAAAAAAAAAAAAAAAAAGAATCTAGAAATGAACTCTTGGTTTCTAGTTTTGAACTTCACATGAGTAACAGCATCACAAAAAGCCATGCCATTTGAGCTATATAAAAAGCTCTGCATTAGCTAATGGGCATATATAAAACAAGATTTTGTTCATTATACACAACTGATATTACCTTGAGTCTACCTTCCAGTTTTGAAAACCATTCTTAGGCAACATCATCCTACTTTGCTTTTGCATGGAACTTATGAGAACAGGCTAAACTGTTCTGTATATACTGCTAATTTTACTCAGATCCAAATGATATGCCAAGTCTTTCATACTCACTGCGATGACACAAAATATTAGATATGTAGAGCAGAGTTGCACATTTTTGTCAACTCCCATTCCTTAGGGATGGCAATATCCAACTCTGTCTAAAGTGAAGGAGTTTTAAGGGTTTATGGCTTGGAGTTTAATAGTTCCCATTTAGAAAAAGTCTGCATTTTTTCCAGAAATGATACACTCTGCTCAACTCTCACAGATTCATTTGCAGAAGACTTGCATATGTAAGTTGTTTACAACTCCAAAGGTATTTAAAGAATGAATAGCTGATGCCTAGTTGCTTCCCATGCAAGACATTTCATTAAAGAACAAGATAAGCATTTACCTATAGAAAAAGATGAAAAATTGCTTCGTTCCCTTCTGCTATCACTCACACAGATACACAAATAAGGTCTGATCCTTGGCTTCTGCTGAAGTCCCTTTGTGATAAGAAAGCTTACATGAGTCATTAGCAGGCATAAAGCCAGAATTATTTAGTGCATCCCCCAGGCTGTTCGAAGACATGCCAGGACTGGCTTTCAGCTCTGGAAGCAGAACACTAACTTCAAGCCACTTTTCTCACCCCCTCTCCTCATCATGTCTGGTAAAGGACTTGTCCTTAACTGCAGCTTCTTGCTCTTTCAGATGGTAACTTCTAAAGTACACAATAGGAAAGTGGGAACATAATTCTCACATCTTCACCGATGTTGTAAGATTAAAAATCTTCACATAAGAGACACAAAACTGCCAGCTCAAGGACAGTAGTATGCTTTGAAATGGATAATACACTTTTTAAATGTTACATATTTCCTAGGGGTCTAAAATAGAATTACAATACAACTCTAAAGCTGTACAGTAGCTCAGGGCCAGATTCTCAGCCAAAATCGAACAGCACAGACTGTCTCAAGAGCACATACAACTTGCTTTAGATTTCTTGTACGCCTTTTCAGAACTTAGAATCATAGAATACTTCGGGTTGGAAGGGACCTTTAAAGGTCCCTTCATCTTCAACTAGATCAGGTTGCTGATCCATCTTGTATTTCCACTTCGTAGACATACTAATGTTTCATTATGTTTCATTAGGGATTCACAAAGCTAATTTCTTCTTAGTATTCTCTTTTCTCAATTTGCCTTATATTGCCATCAATATTTTTGTTGTGCTATAAATTCACTGAGGACAGTGAAGTTGCCTGAGAACTGGAAGAGGACATTAAAGTAACCAACTTTTTAAAAAAAGGAAAAAGAAATAGCCAGAGGAACTACAGCCTAACTTCAGAAAGAATTCAGAATTTAAAAAAATAGCAAGCAATTTGTAAATCCCTCAAAAATAAAAAATAGTTAAAATCAATTGCTTCATAAGATGTCTTGCTAAATTAGGGTAATTTCTTTCTTTGTCAGGGTAGGTGGCTAGGTGAATAGGGGAAGGTAGTAGGTCTCAACATTCATAAGACCTCTTCCACTGTCCTGCATGACTATCTTATAACGTGGCTAAGGAAATATGATCTAGCTAGAATAACCTAGAAATGGATATAAAATAATGGAAAAAATATCCCAAAAATAGTCATCAAATAGAAGAACATTTTCTTTAAGGCTTGTCAAAGATTTGTTCGCACCCAGTCCAGTCAGTATTTTAATTAGTAACTTGGATTCGGAGTAGAAATTGCACTGATAAAATGTGTGGATGACACAAGATTGGGAAGATTTGCAAGCACATTACAATTGAAAATAATGCTGAAATGGAGAAATGATCTGTAAAGGCTGATACAATAGAAGTGGGAATGAAAAATTTTCTAAAAAGGAAAAAGTGGTAGAGACTGGTAGAGCAAAATCCAGGGGCCTTAGTTGTTCACAAAGGAAATATAAGGCAGCAATAACAATGAAGTTTTTCTATTTAAAAAAAAAAAAAAAGAAAAAGAAGAAGAAAAGAAAGTAATTCCTAGTTTATATTAACAAAGCATCCAATGCAGGGCACAACAGGTGAAAATTTGAGTGTACGAGGCAGAAGAAATGCTTCTGCTGGATCTAGCCCCAGGATAATCCTTCAAGAAAAAGGTGGACAATTTGGGACAATCCAGATGAGAGTAGCAAGAACACTGAGAGATTTAAGAGACATAATTGATGAAGAAATTAGCTTTGATTATTCTAAAAAGACAGAAAGAAAACAAGATAACTTTTTTTCCAGTGCATAAAAAAATGCTACAGGATTGTAACCAGCTGTTTTCCATAGCAAATCAGTTGTTCTCATTCAGACTCAACAGCTATGCAGAATAAATTGATATAATTTCCAAAGAGGAAGATCTGGTGTTGAACATGAAGCAAAAACTCCAGCCAGCAGGTTGGTAAAAAAAATTTCAAAAAGCTGCTAGACTGCTTCAGAAAATCTTCAGAGATTTTTAGCAGGTTTGCTTTACATCTGTTCACAATTATTTAGTGCAGAACTCTGGACTAAACCATCTTCTGATGTCCCCTGAACTACTTCTGTCATCCTCAAACATTCCAACAATGATTGTCAATGTCTAGGCAAAGTTATGAAAGTCAGCTGAATATTAGCTTTATTTGTGAAAGATGACCAACTCAGGTACTCAAAAATGTAACATATAAAAGGGTAGATATCAATTACCTATAAAAGTTATTTTTCTCAATACATACTGTCTTCATTCAGCACAAGCAGGGTTAAAATATTTCTAAATTCAAATACATTATCCATTCCCTTTACCTGCAGTTTGTTGCACTTGAATTCATTCTATATAAATGGGGAAATATTTATATATAAAAAACTTATTTGGAAAGGATGTATGAAATCCATGAGCAATTTTTCATTTGCAGATGATGAAATTACAAATCCTTCAGGAACTGGAGTAATGTTATATTCTTAAAATTATTTTGATTTGTCTGTCACAATTACTGTTTGCTGACGGTAAAGTTAAAATCTTGAAAATAATTTGAAAATAGCATCGCACCCTGTGCTAATTAATTAAAGGATGTGCAGTAAACCAAATTCCATTACATGGGAAATGTAAAGTATTTATTTTATATTGTTTTGAGTAACCTAAATAAGTTTGAATTTTATGTGATCTAGGAATACAGAAACAAGATTTGATTTTTCACTTGTAATGTATTGCACTACTTAACTTATTAATGAGCTTACCAATATCCATAAAACATCTTTGTTTTATAACCACGTGCTATATGTTCCTGCCTCGTGGCTGTATGTGAGCCAATTTAAAATAAAACACTAGCCAATGATCATTTCAAAATACAATTCCATATACGATTTTGGGGGGTTATTATGCTTTCTTTTTATGCATATTCTGTATTAACTCTGTAAACCTTTTGTGTTTTTTTAAATTCCAGCTGGGGTTTGTTCATTTTTCCTCTTTGCTTAACCTCCATAAAAGAAATGCAAATTTTAAATGCAGCAGGAACTTCAGATAAAATTGGCATTGTCATTCCTTCTGAAAATTGGAGAGTTCAAAATTTTATTTTCCCAGATTTGTTATATGTATCTGTTCAATAGGATTTCTTAAGTCATCATGATGGCATTCCTCACCTTCTGTGTAAAAGCTTATACATGTCCTGCCATTTGAGGTAAGTGGAACAATATTTAGATGGAGTACGTGCTTTTGATGGGAGGTTGAAACCTTTGGAAAGATTTTAATGTAATCATACTGGCTGAGTAATTTACACTAAGTAAAGAAAGGGTGCTCAGCAAGTTTTATCTAGGGGTGTGCTGGTTGTGGCTGGGATAGAGTTAATTTTCTTCACAGTAGCTTGTTTTCCCTAATTCCTAGAGCAATGCTGGTAGAGCAGCACTGCCTAAAATGCCAGATGGTGATATTTAAAATACTCAAGAAAAATTTTCAGACTGATTTGCTCTGGTGCTTTCCCATGAAGAGAGATGTCTTTCTGACTCTAGCTGGAACACATGGTTATTGAGGAGGGTAAGGAGGAGAAAGAATTGCTACGATACTGTCCTACAGTTGGCCAGGAGCAGAGCAGCGGGGGGCACCGGGGCAGCCCCGGTCCCGGACATCGGGCACCTCCCTGGGGACGGGGATGGGCCGAGGCTGGGATGGGAGAGCTGGAGACCAGCCCTGTTCCAGCTTTGCTGGGGCAGGGGCCGACGGCCCTGGAGGGATTGACATGGGGTCCTGGGCCATGGGCAGAAAAGATAAAGAAGATAAAGAAAGAAGATAAAGTACAGCTATGCCAGCCAGTCCACCCTGTGTCTTCTCCCTCACTGCAGCCATCAGCCTCATCAGGGGCTGGGAAGGGTGCACGTGTGGGCAGGCAGCATGGTGTCGCAATTCATTTTCTACATCAACATTTTGCATCCAGCGTGTACCAACCCCATATGCTGCATTGCTATAGTTGCATATAGACAGCAGTTACAACAATTTATACCTGTTACCTTCGTAAATAAATAAACTATCTGTATCAGAATTTTATATATTTATAAATCACCATCATCTAAATATTAAATTTTTAAAAAAATCTAGTTTAGGAAGCATAACTTTTACTGTCCTAATGGCTCTATTTACCAGTGTGCTCAAGTTAAACATCATGGCTACATTTATACAAGTAAAATGAGCGGTGCCAGGGAACGTTTCCAGACACAAGAACTTGATCTTCTACAAGGTTCCCAGCATGGTTTTGGCCAGACAGACCACAGCTCTCCCAGATGAGAACTGAGCACAGGCGGGGAGCTGGCTTGGGCCAGGGCTCATTCTCAGCAAACACCTGGGTGCAGCCACCTGTTTTGCAGGGTAAGACAGATGAAGAGAGATGACCAAACGGTGCCAAATAGCCTTGTGGCAGTGGACTGGCCGCGGCGAGTGCTAGCTTACTAGTATAAATTTAGCCAATACTTCTTGAATGTCATGAATAGTTAACCTATACAGCAAGATCACTTTAATAGTAGTGCTGGCTTTTTGTCAGGAAACAAAAAAATTATAAGTAGTCTACGTCAGCCTTTGCAGGTGACTTTCCTAACAAAGAAGTGTCCATATCTGATGTGATGAAGAAGGAATTTAGACAGACAAATTATCACAGAGGAAAGAACTTTGGTTTGAAAATGAGGGCAACCAATCTTACTTTAAGATATGGTCAAATAAAGTGTTTCTTTCTTTGTCTCACGTGAGATATTATTTTGCACTTACATTTCTCTAAGATTTATCCTTACATATTGATAAATATGTGCATACATAAACTATGAAAAATTAATATCAGAGGGATTAAGTTTAAGATACTCTTTCCTGTAGACGGAATTTCAGAAACCCTAATGTAGCTATAATAAATCAGAACATGTTTAATGCCTCACAGCAGACTTGCAAATATCTACCCTTTCCTCTTAATGCGACAACATGCCTTCACTGTCCTCCAGGACTAAGGGAAAACCACTTTTTCTATGGGACCAGAATACAGCTACCACTTGCCATACTACTACAATATTCTTGGGAAAGAAACAAGAAAAGTTTTGCATTATAAAATCAGCCAAGAGTGCGTTTTTCATATATGGAGGAAAATTCTGTGCTGCTTCTAGAAGACATACCACAAACATCCACAATGATTTAATCAGATATCGCAGATGTTACAAGAATTGTTTTCAGAGTGCTGTCTGGTTTATTACCAGGGTTCATTTGATAGTTATCTGTTTTAAAAGCTCAAAATAAATATGTAATTCCATTTCACTTGAGGGCAGCTTAATTTTCTTTAGAAATGTTCATGTAAGGTATCTCAAAACACTTTGCAAACAAAAATAAGATCGTGTGGTAACCAAGCTTTTGCAACAAATTCTGTATAATTCATGAATGTGAAATACAGTGTGAACATCAATGTTCAACTCTTCACATTCATTTGCATGAACTCTAGTTTATTTGCAGGGATATTTTGGCAACCGTTATTGTGGAGCATTTGTTCCTTTATTTTCATAAATTTTCACTGTATTGCCCTTTAAATCGATGGAAAGGAAGATTGTACTGAAGTATGGGAAAGCTACTCTTAAGGAAATATTTTTCCATTGTCTCTGCATGTGCCAAGTACAATACATCTTCACCTTTCGCTGATTTAAAAACAAGGCTTTTTTAAAAAAAAGTAAGGGCTTGGAGGGGCTTACCCGGTGGTCTAATTTTTTAGTGATTTCCATTGTTCTTTTGACAGGAGGGAAAGAGAGAGAGAGAGATTAATTTTCTAAATAGCTCCCTAAGTCAGATGGATTTGGGAGTGTCACAAAAAAGGAAATAGAGGAGTGAATGTGACATAACAGTCTCCTCTATACAGGGAGAGCACTTCTCTTTAGTAAAAGGAACTCATGAAAATGCATAGCCAAAAATAGTAGTCACAGGAAAGTGCTTTCCAGAGACAAAATTCACAGCCATATTTAAATATAATCTGATGAAGACCACTATGTTAACATGATTAAAAAAAGGTCATGCAGAGACCACTTTAAGTAGCATTATTCACTGTCATTTTAGCAGATTATCTTCATACATTACTTGTATGAATAACATGGCTTTTTTGTGTTTCAGAACAACTAAAACATTTCTCAAAGTGACACTGGGGATAGGAGAATGCATACATAACATATATCTCAGCTTTAATAGGAATTTTGGCATTGCCTTCCTGAAGTGAAATAGGGGAATAGTCTTGGAAATGAAATAGGGGAACGTGGCCTAGATGAAACCATTGTAGAATCATAGACTCATAGAATAGTTTGGGTTGGAAGGGACCTCTAAAGGTCATCTAGTCCAACCCCCCTGCAATCAGCAGGGACATCTTCAACTAGATCAGGTTGCTCAGAGCCCCGTCCAACCTGACCTTCAATGTTTCCAGGCATGGGGCATCCACCACCTCTCTGGGCAACCTGTGCCAGTGCTTCACCACCCTCAGCGTAAAAAATGTCTTCCTTAGATCTAGTCTCAATCTACACCCCCTTTAGTTTAAAGCCATTCCCCCTTGTCCTGTCACAACAGGCCCTGATAAAAAGCTTGTCCCCATCTTTTTTATAAGCACCCTTTAAGTACTGATAGGCTGCAATAAGGTCTCCCCAGAGCCTTCTCTTCTCCAGGCTGAACAACCCCAACTCTCTCAGCCTTTCTTCAGAGGAGAGGTGTTCCATCCCCCTGATCATTTTCGTGACCCTCTTCTGGACCTGCTCCAACAGGTCCATGTCTTTCCTGTGCTGAGGGCTCCAGAGCTGGACGCAGTACTCCGGGTGGGGTCTCACCAGGGCAGAGTAGAGGGGCAGAATCACCTCCCTCGACCTGCTGGCCACGCTTCTTTGGATGCAGCCCAGGACACGATTGGCCTTCTGGGCTGCGAGCGCACATTGCTGGCTCATGTCCAGCTTTTCATCCACCAGGACCCCCAAGTCCTTCTCGGCAGGGCTGCTCTCAATCCCTTCGTCCCCCAGCCTGGATTGATACCGGGGGTTGCCCTGACCCAGGTGCAGGACCCTGCACTTGGCCTTGTTGAACTTCACAAGGTTCACACGGGCCCACTTCTCAAGCTTGTCCAGGTCCCTCTGGATGGCGTCCTGTCCCTCAGGTGTGTCAACCACACCACTCAGCTTGGTGTCATCATAGGGTATAGTGCAAAACTTATTTGAACACAGTATTCATACAGAAGATTTAAAACATTCAGTATCAAAATGGAAGCACATATTCAGTGGGATTATGTTATGGTTCCAACCCTGGTCAGTATCTTCAACTTAATGATGGGAAAAAGTGTCAATAAGCACATCAACAGCTAAGAGAGCACTGAATGAAGGATAAGAATTTAAAATTCTCTCGACACATTGGAGAAGTGGTCTGAAAAAAGTAAGATGCAATTTAATAAAAACAAGTGCAAGTTTCAACATTTTTGTAGCAATGAGCAACTAGGTGGGGGACAACTAGCATAACAGCAGTCTAAACAGGCACGATCTAAACATAACTTAATGTTGTCACGCTGCTGCAAAAAGTGCATACAATATTATGGGATACTTGAGCAGGAGTCAATGGTAATACATGTGAAGTAAACCTTTAAAATTGATGTGGTCCTCAACTGAATTATTGTGCTCATTTTTTTTCTCTGACCGTAGACCAGTTGGACAGACTTGAAAAAATACATGTTATGAGGAAAGCTTGAAAGAAATTGAGTTATTTAGCTTAAAGAAAAGGAGGTTGAAGGAAAAATTCCTAACAGTCTTGAAATCTGCAAAATACTGTTGCGAAGAAACAGGTCTCTTAGGATATTATAATCGGATGAATCACCCTTTAAGAGCTGTCTGTCTCTCTGTGCGTTGGCAATAAAGGAAGTCTAATTTAAATTAGGGTCCTAACTTTCCTGTGCATAAAGTACATTAAGAAAAGCAAGGAGATTTTCAGGTCCCACAGACTAAGAGTCATCTAATGCACTTCTCTTCCTTAGTTGTAATTGATATAATTACTCCTTTACTTCAAGTGGTGGTATTTATGACATTTTAAGGCACAATGGAATGCAGAAAATGAAATGGACGAGCTCTTGGCTTTGACAATTTGTTAAATGCACATCACTTACTACTGGAAGCAGATTTAAAAGTCCTGATACCTTATACATAAAATCAATGTGTGAGTCCAGCTTCATTCACATCCTAGATGAGATCTCACAAAGGTGTGTATCTGAAAGCAACCTCTGTACTAGGACAGAGTTCTCCTCCTTATAGGGATCCTTCCTCAAAAGAGCTCAGAAGAATTTCATCAGCCTCCTCCAGAAAACCTCACCGGAAGCCACCACATATATATTTCTTGCCAAGACCTCTGCCTCTGCCTATCTTAAGGCTACTCCACTTTAGTGGGTTAGCCCTCAGCTGACTCTGGAGAAGTTTTAAACAGTTTGTCCAAATAAATTTGTCCATTTGTCTAACAGCAATGGAATTTGTATAATAACCAACCAAAGCTCAGGGTACATACATTCACCTTATTGGTTTGCTGTCTCATAAATTATAAAATTCCAACCTTTGTCTGCTGGTCCAAATGAATGGTTCAGTTGAAAGTTTAATTTCCACATGGGCTGTTTGTACCCCGCTGCAAGCCAGGCCAATGGCTGCCACAGCTACTTGGGTGTAACAGCTCAGAATCAGTTTTATTTTCCATCCAACAAAAAAAAAAAAAAAAAAAAACCAAAACTGCCTACTTCTCCATATCAGGGAGCCTTGCCTGTCCTCTCTGGATAACAACTTAGCCTTTCCTCCATCTCTCCTCTTTCTGACCTAGAAGATTTTATATTTGTAAGTTAGGAAGAAAGATCCTAGGCTGATTCTCACCACCTGTATTTGTCCTTTCATGCCCCCAGCTCCACAGGGTCAAGACTGATGAAATGCAGATGTATATAGTTGCAGTGCTAGTTGCATTAACAAGGCTGTTAAGGCTACAATCATTGAGAATCCACTTATAAAACTCAAGTAGAACCCTAAAATGTTTTCAGTTATCTACCAGAATTAAAATTCCCATTTCCCAGGGTACTCTTCAAGTGTTTTATTTCAATGCACTCATTGCAACATTTAGCTAGGTTGGCCATAAGAACTGCTGTTCTAAGGAGCTCCAGGTCTTCCTCTGCTTTATGTCAGTTCTCTGACCATAGGATACACAGAATACACCATCGAGTTGGATAGCTGCACAGCCATGGTAGGGCTTCAAATTCATTAGATGTCACAGGGGCTCCATGTGTTCTACATGGAAAGTGTGGAAGCTGGTGGGCCCATAAGGTGTGAAAAAAACAGGCTATACTTGGAACTCTGGAGTTACAGGACTCTTCCAATAATTCTTTGTTGTGCATATATTACATGAATATATAAGCCATTTCATATATGAATCCAATCTTTAAGGCCTAATCGGTTATTGGCAAATTACCTTTCACTTATCTCATGTAGGTCTCTCTTCCTCAGGAGGTCAAGCAAAATTATCAGATCAGAAAAGTACTTTCTCCCTCCTGTTATACTCTAGGAGAATACTCTTTAAATGACATAGCTTAGCACTCACGTTCAAAACACTATAAACAGAGGCTTTTGCAAAGTACAGTGTTATGCATTTCAATGACTAGTCATTGGGAGTGTTGAAAGTTGCTGTTATAACTTCATAAACCATTTTTTTAGTATACTTGACAGATCTCATGGAAGTTCCCACTCATAGAAGGATAGACTGGATGAAAGCCTATGACAAAAGTCTAAACATCCTTAAAGGATGTCTTCCAAAAAGACTGTCTTACCAATGGGCATGGTGAAGGTGGAATTCAGAGCCATGTTATCAGAGCAGGGAGGGAAATCTTGTTTTGAAGTTGAAACTCTTGCGAGGAAGAAAGCATATTCCATTATTTAAAAAAAAAAAAAAAGGACCCAGCCCTTAAATAGGCAATAACATTACTGAAAAATTCTTTGCTTGGGAACAAGTTGTAAGAAAACACACCTATCCTGCAAGGCATAATAAGTACAGTGGAAAATACTACCGATTTAATTACAGTGTTGCAGTTGGCACTGCTGGTGGCTATATTCCAAGTGCAGCATAGAGAGGAAACACAGATTTTTCCTCTAATGAAGTAACCTGTGTCACTTTCAGCCTGGAGATCTGGCTTGGGAAGGGAAGATGTGGAAGCTTTAAATCCAAGAGAGACTCCATAGACTTTCCATCATGATTGTTATGCAAATGCAGAGATGCTAAATACATCAATCAGAGCAAACCAGTCTCCCCCCAGCCCCATAGAAAAGAGTTAGGTTATGAGAGAGCAGCTGGAGCTAATCCCTCTGAGTGAGTGCCTCCAGCTCTACAGTCCACCACCTTCCACACTCCCCAGGTTCTGCCATAGTTTCACATTGACACAAGCTTCTTCCAGTCTTAGCAGGAAATTATACACAAGAAACCTGTCAGCAGCAGCAAGGCATCAAAAGACTGATTCAATCTTCAGTGTATGAGCACAGGCTTGTGTTTCAACCATTACCTTAAAAGTGGAGATCCTACCACAACTGTAACGCATATACATAAATGCAAAACCAATTTTGTTTCCGTTGGACCAATCAGCTGTGAACAATGACTAAACTTTTAGTTTGTGGAACTGATACTCTTCCTCTTACACTGTGAAACACCAAGAAGGTGGTTTTGGAAAATAACCAAATCAAGCAATTCCTTTCCTCTTGTAAATAAGACAAAAACCTGTCAGAACTCACCTAAGCAGTGAGTGATCTTATGTCTCTTTCATTTGTCCACTAATTAAATTTGTTAGTCTCAAGGAACCACAAACATTATATTATAGGTGTGTCCTTACACAAAAGTTCCAAGACACTTCTTATCAAAGTAAGCATTGAAAGATCAAGTACTGTCTTCATGTTCATGGATAACACTGAGTTCTGATGCTTTTTTATAAGACATTCCAAAAATCTACAGGCTGTGTTGGGTGAAACAAACTAGACATACTGGTCTCTCCTAAGCTCCTGTGCTATGAATCTATGGGACTTCTTCCTCTGCAACTGCATTCCTGTAAATATTAAAGTGTCTCTTCCGTCTTCTGTGCCAGTGATAATATCTGTTTACCTTCCTAATACCTGGTCTTCTGGAGAAGCTAAGCCAATGAACACTGTGACCTGAAACAAATTACCACCAGCAAAAAGTCATAGAACAGCAGCCAACAGTGAGGAAATAACATAATGGAAGCAACAACTGCATAAAACAGACTGTTGCATGCTGGTAGTCCAAGAAAAACATTTGGCCAACACTTATGACTATGATAAATAGCTAATGAGGCAGGCATTCATAAATGGGCAGCCAGTTTTGAAATCTTCAAGGGATGTGGGCATTTGAATGATGGTGGAAAGTACAGGAGTGAAGGTGGGAAAAATACTTTTCCTATAGTTAATCTATTTATTTTTGGCTATTTATATAAAGACAAAATGAGCCTTTTTTTCCTTTAGCAGTGTTCTATACTGTGTTGGTAACATCTTTGGACTGATTTGACCTACAGATTGACGCCACTGACATATGTATTTGGCCTTTAATTAAATATATTTATCTGGAAGTTAGTAATATATGATATTTTTTATAAATAAACATATTTTAACTTGAAAATACAATAATTTGGGAAAGAGGTTATTTTTTCTCATCGCCTTTATAGGGATCACACTTCACCACACATTCCTCTTGCCCTTGTATAACTCTCTGCCCCACAGAAGTCCTGGATGACCTACTGCTCTTCTACCTTCCTCTTTCTTCACCTTTCCTTTCCATGTCTGCTCATACACAGCTCCTTCAGCTACATTGTTGTCCCTGGCAGGTTTTTAGCCTTTCATGTTGCCATTTCTCTCTGACACACTTTAGCCACCTGGATCACCAGACATCCCAAGTCCACCATTTTCCCCCTTTGCTTCGGGATGATGATTCCATCTGTCTGATTCCACCCTTCTTCCCAGATCATTCCTACAAACAGTCTCCTCCCAGCCCCAAATTCCTTTTTGCCAACCATGTTGACATTGCAACTGTGCTAATTCATCCCAAGGATGTGATATTCCCTGGTATTATTCTCAGTTGTCTGCCATGTACCAGACAAAGCCTGAGAGTCTCAGCAGAGTCTCAGCAGAGGCAAGGGCCTCTAGTCAATGCACAGCTCTCAAACTGTCCTTCTTTGGAGAATGCTTGGGGAATCACCACCCGGCTTGATGCAATCAGCCATTCCCTCCCAGGAAATAAAGGCGGAAGCATTAGGCACTGGTGTTTCCCTAGACACCATGACTGCAAGCCCCATTGCACATCTTGAGCTTTCCTGCCTGTATGTACTACATATATTTTACATGTAGAGCGCCCTCACAGAGCAACCACAGGCAAAGAAACACATATTCTACAAAATTTTAAGTGTGTGGGATGCTTGATGCAATTTGTCACTGTTTTGGAAGTCCAGTGTTGACTTGGGTATTTGTTTCTTGTTTATGTATCATTCTCTCATCCCAACGAAGTAAAAAAAGGACACTGCATACACTTCAGAGTCTGCCTGCTGTTGCTGTCCACACACACTCTGCCTTCAGAGTGTGTTCTGGGAGAAGGGATGCTTGAACTCTCCTGCTTCAGGCGGCTCTTGACAGTGGCCCTGACTCTGTGGCTATGCTTGCAGTGTCACTTGTTTGCAAAGGCTAGCTGGACCATTGCAGATGAAAAACCAAACAAGACAAAGATGAATTATCAAATTTGCATGGAAAAAAAGAGACACAGTCACAAAGTAGTCTGACGAGAGTTAGAGTCTGACGAGATGTCAGTAGTCTGGGGTGGCTTCTGTGACTTAGCTGGAGAGTATTTGTATCTTGATCATCTAGTGGGTATCATTAAAGGAGGCTTGAAAGGGCCATCTGATGGTCATGCTTAAAGGAGGCTCAGAAGGGCTGTCCAAACTGTCATCCAGAGGCCAGGCACAAGGAAGCTTTTCCTAGAGACCACTGTTGCAGAATATAAACACAAATAAGCACCATGGCCATTGCATTCATTGTGTAACTGTGGCATCTGTTGACGAATGCAAACGAGAATGTACCCAAGATCTCACCCTTAAGAAAGGGTATGGCAAAACGACAGTTAAAACTATTTCCCTGTTGTATGGCAGAACCAACAGAAAATGTGATTAAGTCAGAAGGGGGAGAATTTATGACCTCAGGAACTGGTCCAATATCCTGTAGACAGTAGCCTGGATAGTTTCAGTGGTCTGATCTATCACCCACTGAAAAGGTCTGGATTCCAGGAAGGCCAGATCTGTCCTGACCCACACTCGGCGCATGGCTTGTGCATACAGTAGGAGCGAAGTTGAGCCAAGAACACAGCAGACACTTGTTTACCCACAGCTTGTGTCTTCTTCCACAGATTAGTGCTGAAAAACTACAGCTGGGCTTTACATGGCAACTGTGTTCCCCCAGTGCTAAGTTTCCCCTTCTCATCTTTAGCAGGATCTATAGAATATAGATGGTATTGCAAATCCCATTTTGTGCAGATGGCTTCCAGACTCCGTTTTTTTGCTCCATTGTGTGGTATAACTCCTTACTCTGTGGTCCTGCCCAGCCTTCCTTCTCACTCCTAAGGAGTGTCCTTTTGACCTCCTTGCCCTATCTGAGGGGTTCCCCTCACCCTCAGTTCCTTTACTATTCCTGAGCTTTTCTCTAAGCATCTCAGTAACCTTTCAGAAATATCTACTGTTACCCTAGCACCAGCATTTCTGAAAGTCTTTTTGGGTTTACTTTGCCCAGTAATATCAGAAAACTCATTCATGATATTAAATTTGTCCCTGTCTTGTTTCTGGATTCCAGGAGTGGTTAGATGGAGGGTAGGCATCTAGCCATTAGGTTAAAGGTTGGGAGTTTTCAGGATGAAAAGGGCATTCTTACTGACATTTAAAAACCTCAGGATGAGGGAACTATTAGGTAAGAAGTAGTCAGACTACATCTTTGAACAAGGCAACAGAAGTCTACCTATATCTTCCTATTCAGGCCTGTACTTTTTTTTAGATCTGGCTCCTACTCCAACCCTTTGTCATAATATGGACTGTGGTTATCTGCAATCTGATCCAGAAAGATTAGCAATGACGTTGTTTTAAAATCATCCTGAAGTTGCAATTTTCTTTTTAAGTCATGTATCGAATTGATAGGAAAAACATTGTTTCTCTGTGATAGAATTAATTAGTTTAATATATTAGAAAAGAATGGAGATGAGAAAACATTCATTTTCAGATGCTTCCTACTTAAACTTCACCATAAACTTGGATTGACATATTTTAATATCCTGATACTATAAAGCTATCTTGTACTTATGTTGGCCTTTTTTTGTCATTGTCGTGACAATAAGTCATAAAAACATATCCATGGTCTTGAATTTATATTAAGGTTGTAATAAATCTTAGACACCTCCATACTGGAGATGGAAAAAATGATGAGGTCATCCCATCAAAGCGCCTGCCAATGAAGGAATATTTTCTGCAGTGTAGTCTCCACTGATTTATAGCCAGATTGGACAAATGACTTAAGTGATGGTTTCCTTTCTGAGAGCTACTTCAAGAGAACAGCAATACAAAATGTATCATGGAAACTAACCCGTGTACCTTTTCCAGAAGCTATTTCATATCAGAAATATCTAGTCCATCATATTTGTAATATAGTGAGCAAATACGTTGCTCAATATATTGAAAGTAAAACAAGTGAATACTTACAAGGATGAATAAAAAAATGACTACAACTTTGATTGAAACTGACATAACTCCTTTCCACTCAGTATATTGTGGAACAGAGCTGTAAATCAGTTCTATCTCCCAATCGTCTGGAATCAATCTTAATAATCTCTAGTAGTTTTGAAATGCAAGAGGGGAGATGGAAATTACAACACTTACACAGAACATTCCTGGACTGAAGATGACGTTGTGTCTGCATTACCAGCAACCAGTTCTGTGATGGGATTTTAAAGGCTGGACTCCCTATTCATTTTAAAGTCTCACACACACCCTCTCCTACGCACTGTCGTCCCCCCCCCCCAGGGGATGGTTTCACATTTGGTTTAAGAACACCTACAATCATGCTGCCACTGGAAGGGGCAGTGCACCCTCCTCCTTCACCCACTCCAGAAGTACATTCCTGAATGCCACCTTTTGGCAGCCATGCTAGCTTAAGCTGGTTCAAGCCAATCGCCAAAGCACAGCCTCAAAGTGAATAGAGAAACTGCAAAGAGTATGGGAGATCCCCTGCTGTTTATCTGGGTTCCCCATGCACTTACTGTTGCCCAATTTGAAAGTTAACATGACCAGGCGCAGGCAACTTGAACAACTCTGAATATATATGTATTTTATACCTGAATCTTCTGCTTGAAGCAGTTTGCAAAGACGAATTCTGGAAAAGCATCTACTCCATCATTAAAGTTCAGACAATGCAAAGTGTCTTAGTGTTTATAGACATATTTTGGATGTCCGTTGTGATACAAATGTTACTAACATTTTTCTGTGACACATACATAGCAAAACATATTTATAAAACACTCCACTCGAGACAATGGTAGGTAGCTTTGAATGTATGAGCATATAAAATCCATTCTCTCTCAATTATGAGTATCAGTCGGATTTCGATTTTGCTGGTCAGTAAACATAGCTGAGTCAAGAAAATGTTTTCAAGTAATGTTATGTTGATGATTTGTCCCGCAGGTTGTACAAATTTCTCAAATACGCCTGTTTATTCTTATCTATGATCCAGTCAGTTTCAGTATATGAAGTTACATATCTTAAGGACCTTAGGAAAAAAAAACCTTACCAGTATAAGACTTGCATTCACTGGTGGAAAATAATACCTTCTTTGACATGGTTTTGCCCAGTTCAGATCAATTAATATGAGCTGGGTCTTACTGAAGAATGCGCAAAACAGACAGAATTCTAGGCTTAATAGTATATGCAAACCGATTGTAACTGGCAAAATATAGCCCTATTTCAAAAATGTGTAGTATCAAAATCACATATATTAAAGTATATATACATATATGCATGTGTATGGATCTTGTATGATCTTTGGATACTTCACAAACACTTTTAAAATAAGATCACTAACAGATCAAGCTGTTTTCCTCATCATTCTTTTCATGCATTTTCCATAGGCAGACAGAGTATGGAAATCCTCCACTGTAGCTAAAGGACAAAGCCTTTAGATGGTCTAGGGCATTAAGATGATTTTAAAAAATATCCAGCTGAAAAAAGTCACCAGTGCAATTCTGAAGAAAGCTACTGTGATTTTTAGAGGCAGTAAGGAACTTATAAGTAGGCCATTACTTGAGTATTGCAACTAACTCTGGTGTTAACACATTGAAAAGGATGCTGACTAACTGAAAAGAGTTCAAGAAAGAAACAAACATGATTCAAGCTCCAGAAAGTGTATTTCCCAGTAAGACAAGAAGCAAGAATGGCTGTGGCTTGGTTACGATCCTTTCCTCTCTGAAGATAAATGTTTTTGTAACAGAGAGCCATTTAACCTAGCAGACAAGCTGGAAACCACTTTCTATGTTGAGATGTAGAATATATACATTTTAGTTTAAAAAACTTTGTCATACATAAAAAACAGGAACAAAATCACTTTACATTGGTACAAATTCCATCTATGTGAGCAAGTATGGTTTATTCTCTAGATTTTTAGAATTTCTAGGAATTTAAAAGTCCAACAGATTCTTCTTGTGTTTATATAAATCTTTTCACATAACGTTTGCAAGGATGCAGGAAGGCACTGTGAACAGAAATGTATTTGATATTAATTACTTGAATGCACAGGGTTTGCTCCAAAGTGCGTTGACTTCAATAGTATTTTTGTAAGCTTCACTGATACCTTAAGTGAACAAGGCTTATGAACATGGAGCAAAATCCAAGAAATTCACTGCTTAATAAAAGATTTAACATCATCTTAACAACCCAAAATATAAATTCTCTAAAACCTTTTTTCAATGAGTGGCCACTTCCTACTCCTGGAGGCAGCTAAAACTCTAGCCCATATGTATCTAAGCTATCAGGATTGCCCAAATCTAAGAAATCATTGCACACTTTGGTGTTTTGCTTTTATCAGGTTCATATTGGCGATTAAAGCTCCTTCTGTAAAGTTGCTGTCATCCTAAATGATTCTACCAAATGCCCTTCAAGAAGCGTGGTTCCCCTTCACTTTTTACTAACCTGCATCCGCTTTCATCTGCCATACTGGATCTGCATCTGTAAGAAATCCCTGGATTATTTGTCCTCATTGAAGCACAGTCTAAAACCACGAGCGCTGCAGAAGCCCACAGAAGAACATAGCTAGCAGAGACAGCCAGCACACAGCAGTTTGCACAGCAATTTCTGGGTTTTGCTTCAAGATCTTCTGGAACTTCTCTTGGGATGGTTGGAAGACTCCTGAGAGATATTTGGGGACCTCAGTGCAGCCACCCCTACTGTTGCTGCTGCTGCTGCTGCGTGAGGGTTTCTGCAGCAGGCATTACCTGCTAGCAAGCTCTAGCAGCCTCTCACCAGCTCCATCAGCAATTCCAGATCAAAGGGAGCTTTGAGTTTTTTGTTTCCAGCTGGCTCCTCATTAGCGAGGGCCAAACACCTTGTCAGCAGGTGCTGGAGGTGCCCATTTAACTGCTGGTCCTAGATCAGAAGTGGGCTAGAAACTCTGCTGGGGGTACTGTTTGTGTCCTAGGCAGTGGTGGTGACGTGTGGCAGGGCATGGTCTCCAGCCCCCCAGGAGCATCTACCCCCAGCACATCAGAGACCTCAGCTCAGAGTGAGCTCCCGAGGGCAAATGCAGCTCTGTGGCTGGGGGCTTCAGGGTTGCCTGGAGCCTCTTGCCAAGGCTGGGCCAGAGCTCCTCGCCTGCAGGACATGCGTGCTGGGGAGAGCCCATCCTGCCAACTGACAGAGCTGCAGGAGGGGGTCTGCAGGCTGTGCAGCATCAGGGATGGCAAACAGAAGATTGGCTGGAGCTTCTCCAAAAACCTGCAGGTAGCAGGCCTGAACCCCCAGCTGTGCCGACAGAAGGGGAGGCAGAGCCCATGCCTGTGGGACTGGGAAATGGAGACTACTGTGACAGCAAAGGCTGGAAGCTGGTGACTTCTGGTACCAGGAGGATGGCTCCTATCCCATCTGCAGTTCCGGAAGGGGATCAGTGCCCTGATAGTAGAGGAGGTGCTCTACTATCCACATGTATCCACATGTAGATCCATGTATCCACAAAGCCTGCAAGCCAGTGGTGCCTCAGCACCATAACAGCACCGGCAGGTAGCTGTGGGAGACTCTGCTGCAAGGGTGGAGGCTCCCATCTGTCCATCTGATCCATCATATGGGGTGGGGGCGTCTTGCTGCTTGCCAAGGACTTGGATCAGGGATACTGTGGAGAGGTTGCTAAGGTTCGTCTGGCCCTGGGACTGCTCCCCCCTGCTGCTCTTCTACAGAGGCACTAACAATGCTGCCAGGGCAACCTGGAGCATATCAAGCTTGACTGCATGACTCTGGGGTCAACGATCAACATGCGCAGGCAACACAGCAGAGCACAAGCAATCAAAGGGTTTTCTGGAAGTACATTGAGGGCAGCTGTCTATCACAGGTGATTGGAGAGTTGATGAAGGAAGATGGCCTTTTGGACCTCACACTTACAAAAAAATGAAAGAGGAGCTCCTAACTAAGGTCAAACCTAAAAAAGAAGCACACAGGAGGTGGAAGCAGGGATAGGTGACCCAGGAGGAATACAGACACACTGAGTGCATCGGGATGGGGTTAGGAAAGCCAAAACCCACCTAGAGTTGAATCTGGTGAGGGACATGAAAGGCAATGAGAAGGACTTCTACAAGTGTATCGGTTGCAAAAGAAAGACTAAGGAAAACTCGTCAGGGTACTCAATGCTTTTTTGGCCTCAGTCCTTACTGGTAAGACTGGACTTCAGGAATCCCAGGTCCCTGAGCCAGTAGGAAAGTGTGGAGAAATGGAGACGCCCTCAGTGGAGGAGGATCAGGTTAGGGAATATTTAAACAAACTGGAGATACATAAGTCCATGGTGCCTAATGGGATGCAATCATAAGTGCAGCTGAGGGAGCTGTCCAGTGTCAGTACAAGGCCACTCTGTATCACATTGGAAAGATCATGGTGACTGGGAGAGGTCCCTGAGGATAGGAAGAAAGTAAATGTCACTCCTGTCTTCAAGAAGATCAAGAAGGAGGATCTAAGGATCTACAGACCAGTCAGTCTCACCTCAATCCCTGGGAAGATGACGGAACAACTAATTCTGGAAAACTATTTCCAAACACATGATGGACAAGAAGGTGATTGGGAATAGTGAGCATGGATTTATGAAGGGAGATCATGCTTGATTAGCTTGATAGTCTTCTATGATGAGATGACTAGTTCAGTGGATAAAGGGAGAGGAGTGGACATCATTTACCCTGACTTTAGTGAGGCTTTCAACACTGTCAATCATAAAATCCTCAAAGGCAAGCTGATGGAATACAGACCAGATAAGTGGACAATGAGGTGGACTGAAAACTGGCTAAACTGCTGGGTTCAAAGGGCTGTGATCAGCAGCACAAAGTCCAGCTGGAGGCCAGTCACAAGTGATGTATCCCAGGGGTCAATACTAGGGCCAATATTGTTTAACATCTTCATTACTGACCCGGGCAATGGGACAGAGTGTATCCTCAGCAAGGCCGCAAACTATACAAAACTGTGAGGAGTGGTCGGTAGACCAGATGGGTGTACTGCCATTCAGAGAGACCTGGACAAGCTGGAGAAATGTGTGGACAGGAACCTCATGACATTCAACAAAGGGAAATGGAAAGTCCTGCCCCTGGAGAGGAATAACACCATGTACCTGTACATGCTGAGGGCCAACCAGTGGAAAGCAGCTTGGCAGGAACCGGCATTTGTGGTGGTTTTTCACGTGGTCGGTGGTGGATTCTGTGATCATTTACTTCAGATGCTGACAAACTCTAAAGCTATCTATCTGCTTCAGCTATTAAAAAGTTACAAATTCACACAAAAAAGCATGTTATCTTTTCTTAAACCACAGAACTGGTCACAGCAATGAACCAGTAATGGAACCAGAACTGTGTCAGACCTTGGAGCATTTTTTGTTTAAATTTTCTTGCCTGCAAACATGTTTCCTCCATCCCGTCATGAGTCAGAGAACTCAGCCTGTACATTTGTATGTTCCTACTGCATCTGTATTAGATCTTTATACCTTTTCTGCCTCAGGAAAAATATACTTCCTTTCTTAATATGACTATTCCTTGTACTTGCCTAAGCCTAAGTTACAGCAGTTTAAGAGGGGAAATAAAACTTTTAAATACCTCAAGCAACCTGTGATAAAAGTTGGTTAATTGAAAACCTCTACCCTGGAGCCCCTTATGAGATAAGGCTGTATTTAGTTTCAGCTTGTAAATTGTTGTTTGGTTTAGCTCATTATATCACTATTTAAATATTCAATATTTAAAATGCTACCACTTAAACTTTTATAATTCTAGGCTAGAGCTGCATTTAAGAACTGAAAGAAACACACGGGAGCACTCAATAACATTAAAAGTAAAAATGTACTCATTGACTTATAGCTGAAAAAAGAGAAAAAATGTCTGCAAATTTTTACCCCTTCCAGAAATTTTTTTAAGAGGTACTTCATTTAAGCCCAGACCAGCAAATACACTTTATTTTATCCCCTTAGACAAATATTAGTGACTCTTCATTGTCAAGCCAAACTTTAAATTTGAAAAGCAAACAGGCACCTGGCTCGGGAAGGGGCAGTGAATTCACTTCATTTTTTTATTATTATTACTTTCATCTCTTCAATCCTCATTTTGCCAACAACTCAAGGTATGAAACATAGAAAAAGTTAAGTTTTAATAGCTCCCCTGAAGGCAATAACACAGTTCTGAAGTCCCTTGAGGGTTTGGAGCTGTTTGTGGAGAAGTTCTGAGGATACACACTTTTATAGGGTGTGTGTAGAAGAAACCAACAAGGCTCTTTACTTTTCTCCAGGTATTTCTTTCACATTCAACAAAGCAACTGACAAGTTCTGATTAAAAAAAAAAAAAAAATCTAGTATCTTTAATCTATTTTCTTCTGTAAAACATTACAAATTTCCCATCCAATGGCTGATATACAATGTGTAGATTTCTGGTTCCACAGAGCAAAAATGGAACCAAAAAAAAAAAGCCTCCCTAAAACATAGTAAATATGCCAAATGAGTTCTGCCTAATGCAGTCTGAGAGTGGAACCCGTGCACTTCCAGGATTTTCTTCAGATCTATTATTCATAGTCTTTTTGGCACAACTTTGTATACTTCTGCTTACAGTGCTTTGGAAAACTTATTTTACAGCTAATTCTAGTGCATTAAAATGAAAACCAATAGATGTTATCATCATTTGTTTTTAAAAAAGACAAGAGGGGCCAAATACATGGTAAATTATATGAGTCCAGTTCAGGACCACTAGTTTCATATTCAGCTCTGAGACCAGCATTCTGTGGATGCCGTTTTTATATGAAGCTATAAACGGAAGGGGAAAATTGCAGCATAAACCTTTAAACATAGTGATAATGAATCTTTAAGCATAATTAGCTGGAATACACAGCTCCATGAACTGAACTTTGGACATCAGCTGTACATAAAGGAAGCTGATTCAGGTGAAAACAAATCTGCTATTTTCACGAAGATCGTGGGATGTGTAACCTAACCGCTACGAAGAGTATTATTCTCCTCCTCCAGATCAAAACCGAGTTCCCACAAATCAGGTCCTTCTGGACATTTTTTAAAACTATAACTAATGAGGTCCACGCTCAACATGATGGTACTTTTTCCTAATTGTTCAATGCTTTATTTATTTTTTAGTAGGACTCTGCTGAGCTGCTGTTTATCTTACTGCTTCCAGACCACGAACTTTCAAAACAGGCCCAGCTGCTCAGTGTCAGCCATGACCTTCCACTGCTCATGAATGTGTTCCTGAGCCCAAAAGCATAGAGGTCCTGGAAAGTCATCTTTTTCAGGCTTAGCAAACATCAGTTGCATGCCTTAAACTTTCATGTCTTGCCCATCTGTTGGAGGCAAGTGAAAAATTCTGTGAAATCTAATGGAATTCCCATTATTTTCATGTCTCCAAACAACTCCAAGTCCCTCACCTCCGTAAGAAACACAAAGCCTTATGAGGGGAACCAGTGGAAAAGCACTGCCAAGCATTATCCAAGGATTCACCCTGCTGGAAAAACATTCGGGCAGCCACCATTCTGTGTGAGCATGGCTATTTCATCAGAGACCTCACCCTATGTTATTAGTACTGTTATTATTATTATTATTTATAATCATATCTTCAACATTCAGAATAGGAAACAGGGAGACATAAAGGTCAAATCTGCAGATGTAATTTGCCAAACTTCAATTATATTTTTCTAGAGTATCTGCATAAAATCTTGGAATTTATTCCATTTTATGAGAATTTTCTGCTCAGTATTTTGAATCCCGAAGCTCCTTTTAAACAGAATTGTTGTGATGCAAGATGACAAATGGATGTTCAGAACTCACATCATTTCTCTGCTGAAAACTAAAGCAAACATAAGGCTTGCAAAGGCAAAAACAAGTACAGCTTGTTGGGCACTTTTATTTCATCATGCAGGGGAGACATTACCCTTGTAGCCTGCATGCTAGCTGTTAACATTTGCTGCAGATTGCCTGTAAGTATATACTACAGTAGCTGTTGTCCCTGGATTTCTATTAACTTCTTCAAATGCCTGTTCACTCCATTGCTATCCAGTATTTCAAAGCAGATAATTTTTAATTCTATACTACACATGTCAGCTTATGTGATGAAAAGCTCATCTCCACGGACATGGAAAGCCATGTAGAGGAGCAATGGCAGATGAGGGAACTCAAACAACACCCAGCCCCAGCTCCTCCCGGGCCCATCACAGGAGAGCACGCAGCTAAGCCTAGCTGCTGGGGGAACCCACACTGTACGTATGTATATATGTATTTCCCACTAACAGACCTTCTTCCTCATCAGTCAGAGAAGGGAACAGTATGATGACATTGATGATTTTGTGTTTGTGCAAGTGCTGAGTGTGTCTGTCTGTGTCTATCTGTGTGATATATGTACTGCATACATGTACACATGTGTCTGTGTGCCTACTCAGAATATACGCTCAGCCTCACTACTGGGTGGACGCAGAATATGGAGCTGCGGCAGCCTCACCTCTGTCAGGCTACCAGATTCAGCATCTCCCTTATGTGCTGTATAAGCATCTATCTCTTTCCAGCAAAAACCAATTAGGTTCACCCCCATTTAAAAGTCCTCTTTCACAGGATGAACAGAGTCAAATGTCCCACTTTGGCTGCCACACATACAATTCTATGCATCATTTCTACAAAAGGTGCTGAAGTATCCAAATACAAACCGCATGCGCTGTCACAGGCCTTATGTTCATACAAAGCTCTTGTTTTAAAATTGTATGTATAATATGTAGGGGTTGATTTATAGAGTAGATGACACACAGATATGTTACTGGAACCCAAAGCAATGCTTGTACCTGAGCGAACTTTCTGTCCAGAAGACAATACTTGAACAAGGCTATTGCTTTAAAAAGCAGTTCATTGTTTTATTTCACATTTCTAAACTTTGTACCAGAAGCAGTATATAACACTTACTAGAAAAGATTTTCTTCGTGGGGAGCATGCCATGGCAGAATGTTTGCTTTTTTCAAGCTATAGAAGTCTTATTATTGCTAGGACATAATAAACCTGTACAGAATGTGAGTTTATGTAGTAAATTTGAAGGGGGCTATGAGAAAAGAAGGCAGCAAGCATCTGGGGGAGACCGAAGACTGAAACTGTTCTAGAGGGGCAGTAAATCAGACAGACAGGCTGGAGGCAGACAGGCTGAGAGAAAAGGATGCCATAGGCTTATTCAAGTTGAGTAGCATGAAAACATTTGGTGGTGAACTCCGAAAATCGCAGCACCTGATTACAAGATGGTGGCTCAGAGATATTCCCGGTTGTTGAACAGTCTTAGAGAGGACAACAAAACCGAGGGAAACATTCTCAGAACTGTTTGGAGTTCAAATCCACTGAAAATCAATGTCTTCTCAGAGTGTTTGCCTAGTACATCCTGAGAGCAGCACACTTCTATAAGTAAATATATCAGTCTAGGTGATCTTAGACTGAGGAAAAGGTGGAAGATCTCTGACCTGTGTGGACTACATACCACCCCTACTTACAGCTTTGAGAGCTTAGCTACGAAAGCTTCAAGTTCAGAGGTACTACAGCAGGACTTTGTTTCACAGTTTTCTCAAAGACAGTGGAGCATTAAGGATGCAAATAGTTTTTAGCAATATTTTTTAGCAATGGTTGTCTTTCAAATGCTTATTGACCTTACAGCTATCATTCTTCATAGATCATCCTTGCTGTCTCTCCATAGATTCATTCCAGGCTCAGTATAAAACAAGGAATATTGATTAGGTTTGGCCTGCCAGTCCCCATCACATCCTTCTGTGAGCTGTTCCTTCATGTGGATAAAAATTCTGAGGGATCCTGAGATGAATAAATAGACAGAGGCAGTCACTAGACCTTCCCTCAAAAGCTGCATGTACACATGGATACCCTGTAGGAGTTGGAATACAGCACATCTTTTAAATCAAAGCAACCAAATAATATATGGTCTGTCACTCTGCTTCTTTAGCCGACAAACTATTTATAGAGTAATGAATACTTTACTTTTCAATGTACCAAAAATATGAGAATAACTGTTGCAGAATTATCAAACTACACAAAAATGTCTAATCATTTCATCTTGTTTCCCTAGAGCCCTTTTAGTCATAGTGCTTTTAAGATCTTTTCTCTAATATATTACTTTGGATGAATTTTTGAAGAAAATGGAATTTTAAAGTGTCTGAAGAGCCAGATCAGGTTGTGATGTTTGTTTGGAAAAGGAAATGTTTGGAAAAGAAAAATGAAATAGCTGTGTCTGCTATTTCAAATGCTTTGAGGGAAACTATCTCCGACCCACAGCACAGGTTTGCACTGGCTGTTCTGCATGTTCTGCATTTGTGCCCTCCAAATTGAGGATGACCATGCAACACAGCTCCTCAGAGCAGTTCACAGGAACCACCCAGAGAGTGGCTTCAGCTCCTGTGTCACAGATGTGCCTTGGAGACTGTGTTTTCCTTAGAAATGTGTAAAAAATGCAAAAGCTGGGGCCTGGATTCAAACACGTTCAGGTTTGAGTGTTGTTATATTTGGCCAAAGGAGATAACTAGGCTTTTATTTAGACTCCATAAGGGCTCTTGAGAAGTATATCAGTCTAAAACTTTTTTTTAGTTATTTTTCTGTTCCAGTACTTGGCCTCTCTGAACTCTCCCACAATACGGGGATGGAGGGCTATCAGAGGAAGTCAGCAAATCACAAGTTCTGAGTGAACAGGAGGAGGTATTCTTCAGACAACATCCACTTAACCTCTTGAATTCATTTCAACACAATGTCAAAAGTCTAAAAGCAATTACACACATTCATGTAAGAAATATTAGTCAGGGACTATGAAACTGCCTCAAGTGAAGAAGTCATAGACTTCTGGAGACCAGATTATTGTGGGCAATGTCACCATCTGCTTGATATTTTTATTCTTCTCTCCAGCACTTACTGTTGGCCACTGGCAAAGACTGGGTACTGCACCAAAGGGAACGTTATTATGACAGAAAATCCATATACTTTGTAATAGAAATTGCCATAGCTATTAATTTGTGTGCTGACTTCAAAGTACACACAAACAGACATTGAAGCATTTTGGAAAATTCAGTACATTTCTATTCATCTTTCACCTCCAAAATACAAATTTACTGATGTAGAATAAGACGACAATAAAGAAATTGATTTACATTCCATAGTAGCTTCTCAAAGGTTACTTGGATTTGTTCTGTGTTTCTTTTCTTCCCATGTTTCCCAGAATTTTTTTGAATCCCTGTTACTTGAGCATCCTTAGGTCATGTCTGTCTTGTGAAGCTAGGGTTTATACCTGCCAAACATCATGATGTCTGGAACTCAGCTGTATCTTGGCTCCAAGTACATAGGAAGAGTCACGTACAGGACACCTGCTGATAGACTGGACTGCAGTAATCCTGCCTTGTACCTAGTGCATCCAAACCGCCTGAGTGAGGGCTTGGGCTGGCAATATGTCATCATGCATGCCTGAATTCTCCTTCCCAAGGTGTCAAGTGCTTGAGCTAGGCTGTTTTAGTGTGTGTTCAAATGTTTACACTGGGAATGGCAGGTAAAACTGATCCTGATGGTACTTGATAGTTCAGTTTTCCATCACATACTAAAACCACACTGGGTGCAAACAGTTGGCTTTGACTTCCCAGTTCCTTCTGCCTGAAGGCTTCCCTTCTCCTTAGCATAATCATGTGTGTGGATTTTTTAAGGACAGTGAAATGAATGGTTTATCAACACCACCTTTTGTAAGCCCCTGTGGGTTGGACCTGCCTGTGCTCTGAGACGACCAGATGCAAGAGCCAGCTCACATTTGCTAGGACTGTTATCAGAGCTGGAGTGTGCTTGCCTGTAAAATCTCACACAGGAGTAGCCTGAGGGGGGCTGGGTTGCTGTTGGCAGAGAAAACCACTCTGCCACCGCAAACACCAACATAACCAACAACATCAGGCCAGTTTCCATCTCCACCAGGGTGCCAGACACTAAGCATTTCATTGCCGCCATGTATATTGTTTTAAGGATGTGCTGACTGTCTGTACAAATCAGTAACACCTGAGTCTCTGCTGGCCCTTGGAGAGCAGGTGCTTCTGCTTGCAAACATCCCACTACCTTTTTCAGTTATTTGGGCTGCAGAAAACAGCACACATTAGTAGAAAAATAGGGACCGCTTGAAGAAACAGAGTCATAATATTGAGCACATCAAGCTGTTTATAATCAGTACATGGACTGTGTTAGCAGAAGGTCTTACATGCATATACCAGAGATCACCTTTTCTTAGGAATGCTAATTGAAATTTAATTTCTGCTGTAACTGTATTGTATTGCTGATACAAGCCCAAAACTTTATTGGACAGATGCTAATCCAAGAATTATCTATCCTTATAAGGAAATGTTTGGGTAACAATTCAAGGGTGATTTATGAACTATAATGTAAAATATACAGGATTATTTTTGAAATATTATAATATCATACCATAGTGAAAAGAGCAAGGAAAGTAAAATATAGCACTAACAGTCTTTTACTGCAGAAAGCCATACACACATTGTTCTTGTGGGTTTAGCAGAGGGGAAAATTATTTTCTTCCAGAAATAGCCACAGACAAGTAATATGTAGCTAAACACATACACTCATTAACATGGATAAATAAGGCCAAATTTGCTGTGGGATTGCTCTGTACACAAGACAAAATAAAAACATGCTAACAACAGCAACAGATGCACGTTAGCAAAGACTCCCATGAGTCTCAGGTACTGGTGTATGCACTTCGCTTTTTGAGCAACTCATTAGCACATTTCTTAAGTTAAATGAAGGGATTCAACAAAAAAATCTCTACATATTTGTGCTGCTTATTTTACCCTCTCCAAAATCAAAATTCTTTCATATCTGTCATATACGCAGTACAGAAACTTCACAAAGATATATCAATCTTACTCTATAACTTACCCAGTGCAGTTAGAAATGTGGTCATTAAAATTCTAAAAACACCAGGAACATAAAAAAGAATGGACAGAGTAACAGGAAAATCAGAAAACCTTAATTATTATCAATCCTAACATGGCAAAATTATTCACATATTTTCTAGAGTCTGTTCTGGTTTAATTTATCAATAAAATAATTCTGCTGGGCCAGTTTTGTCACTGAATACAATTCTCTTACCATAACCAATTGAGCTGTATAGCTCATAGTGTTACCTTGTTTCAGGCTCGCTAGAGATAAGCCTGGGGGCAGCACGCCAATGTTTGAGAGACGATGTGCTAGCAAGGTCCTTTGGTCTGCCATCTCAGTGGAGGTAGGGGATGGAGATCCATGTGGCAGCAAAGACACAAGGGTTATTGATGTGTTAGAAACCACGGAAGCGCCTGAGAATGGTCACGTAGGAATTAGGGCTTCTCCCCCAAAAAAGGTGGCAGGATCAATAGCCCAACTGAAGTGCAACTACAACAATGCACACAGCATGGGCAACAAACAAGAGGAGTGGGAAGCCATTGTGCAGCAGGAAAACTATGATACAGTAGCCATCATGGAAACATGGTGGGATGACTTGCACAACTGGAGTGCTGCAACGGATGGCTATAAACTCTTCAGAAGGGATAGGCAAGGAAGGAGAGGCGGTGGGGTAGCCCTGTATGTTAGTGAGTGTTTTGGCTGTCTAGAGCTTGATGGTGATGAAAGGGTCAAATGTTTATGGGTAAGAATCAGGGCGAAGGCCAACAAGGTAGATATCATGGTGGGAGTCTTCACCCAACCAGGATGAAGAGATGGATGAAATATTCGATAAGCAGCTGGGAGAAGTCTCATGATCGCTAGCCCTTGTTCTCGTGGGGGACTTCAACTTAGCAGATGTCTGCTGGAAATACAACACAGTGGAGAGGAAACAGCCTAGGGAGGTTCCTGGAGTGTGTGGAAGATAACTTCCTGACACAGCTGGTGAATGAGCCAACTAGGGAAGGTGCCCCGCTGGACCTGTTGTTTGCGAACAGAGAAGGATTTGTGGGTGATGTGATGGTTGGAGGCTGTCTTGGGCATAGCGATCATGAAATGATAGTTTTCAATTCTCGGAGAAATAAGGAGGGTGGTCAGCAGAACTGCTACCTTGGACTTCCGGAGGGCAGACTTTGGCCTCTTTAGGAGCCTGGTTGACAGAGTCCCTTGGGAGGCAGTCCTGAAGGGCAAAGGAGTCCAGGAAGGCTGGACATGCTTCAAGAAGGAAATCTTAAAGGCGCAGGAGCAGGCCATCCCCATGTGCCAAAAGACGAGCCAGCAGGGAAGACCAGCCTGGCTGAACAGAGAGCTTTGGCTGGAACTCAGGAAAAAAAGGAGAGTTTATGACCTTTGGAAGAAGGGGCGGGCAACTCAGGAGGACTACAAGGATGTTGTGAGGGAGAAAATTAGAAGGGCCAAAGCCCAACTAGAACTTCATCTGGCTACTGCCGTAAAAGACAATAAAAATAAAAAATGTTGCTATAAATAGATTAGCAACAAAAGGAGGGCTAAGGAAAATCTCCACCCTTTATTGGATGCGGGGGGAAACATAGTGACAAAGGATGAGGAAAAGGCTGAGGTACTTAATGCCTTCTTTGCCTCAGTCTTTAATAGTAAGACCAGTTGTTCTCGGGGTACCCAGCCCCCTGAGCTGGAAGACAGGGGTGGGGAGCAGAATGAAGACCCCATAATCCAAGGGGAAATGCTTAGCGACCTGCTCCATCACGTAGACACACACAAGTCTATGGGGCCAGATGGGATCCACCCAAGAGTGCTGAGGGAGCTGGTGGAAGTGCTCACCAAGCCACTTATCAGCAGTTCTGGCTAACTGGGGAGGTCCCAGTTGACTGGAGGTTAGCAAATGTGACGCCCATCTACAAGAAGGGCCAGAAGAAGGATCTGGGGAACTACAGGCCTGTCAGCCTGACCTCAGTGCCAGGGAAGGTTATGGAGCAGATTGTCTTGAGTGCCATAATGTGGCACGTACAGGACAACCAGGTGATCAGGCCAGTCAGCATGGGTTTATGAAAGGCAGGTCCTGCTTGACTAACCTGATCCCCTTCTATGACAAGGTGACCCACTTAGTGGATGAGGGAAAGGCTGTGGATATTGTCTACCTGGACTTGAGTAAAGCCTTTGACACCGTCTCCCACAGCATTCTCCTGGAGAAACTGGCTGTTCATGGCTTGGACAGGTGTACTCTCCGCTGGGTAAAAAACTGGCTGGACGGCTGGGCCCAAAGGGTTTCGGTGGATGGAGTTAAATCCAGCTGGCAGCCGGTCACGAGCGGTGTTCCCCAGGGCTCAGGTTTGGGGCTGGTCTTGTTCAGTATCTTTATCAATGATCTGGATGAGGGGATCGAGTGCACCCTCAGTAAATTTGCAGACAACACCAAGTTGGGCGGGAGTGTTGATCTGCTCGAGGGTAGGAAGGCTCTGCAGAGGGACCTGGACAGGCTGGATCGATGGGCCAAGGCCAACTGTATGAGGTTCAACAAGGCCAAGTGCCGGGTCCTGCACTTCGGCCACAACAACCCCATGCAGCGCTACAGGCTTGGGGAAGAGTGGCTGGAAAGCTGCCTGTCGGAAAAGGACCTGGGGGTGTTGGTCAACAGCCGCTGAATATGAGCCGGCAGTGTGCCCAGGTGGCCAAGAAGGCCAATGGCATCCTGGCCTGTATCAGAACTAGTGTGGCCAGCAGGAGGAGGGAAGTGATCGTGCCCATGTACCCGGCACTGGTGAGGCCACACCTTGAATACTGTGTTCAGTTTTGGGCCCCTCACTACAAGAAAGACATTTGCTGGAGCGTGTCCAAAGAAAGGCAACGAGGCTGGTGAAGGGTCTAGAGCACAAGTCTTATGAGGAGTGGCTGAGGGAACTGGGGTTGTTTAGCCTGGAGAAAAGGAGGCTGAGGGGAGACCTTATCGCTCTCTACAACTACCTGAAAGGAGGTTGTAGTGAGGTGGGTGTCGGTCTCTTCTCCCAAGTAACAGGTGATAGGACAAGAGGAAATGGCCTCAAGTTGTGCCAGGGGAGGTTTAGATCAGATATTAGGAAAAATTTCTTCACCGAAAGGGTTGTCAAGCATTGGAAGAGGCTGCCCAGGGAAGTGGTTGAGTCACCATCTCTGGAGGTATTTAAAAGACATGTAGATGTGACGCTTAGGGACATGGTTTAGTGGTGGACTTGACAGTGTTGGGTATAAGCATACATTAGCATGTATTCTGGAATGTGTGGTCATTTCAGACAACGATGGTATAGCATTCAGCTAACCAGGTTGCCCTGACTAACGAGGCCCATAACGATGCAGTTCCACAGTATGTACATCCCATCCATTTTTTATTCTTCATGTGTTTTGATTCATGATTAATCCTGGATGCGTACATGCCCCTGTCCTCTGGCTCCAACACTAGCTCAGCTCTCCAAACGGCCACCAAATTCATCTAAAAGGTTCCACATAAAAATACTTTGACATTTTCCAGTAATTGCTGTATTTTATTGTATGTTTTCTCTTGCAGGTCATGTTCCCTCGTCAGCTCCAATTTGCTCTGTGTTTATCATTACAGCAGAATGATAGTTCAATGAGTGAAAAGTTAAATAAGCACAGACACTCCCGGACTCAAACAATGTTATTTGACATTCTCCAGCCTAACAGAGGCATCGACGGCCCTAATTAAGCTATATTAACATAACTATATATAACCAGCTCTACTAACACTGGTATAAAATTCTGTTTGAACCTTGAAAGTGCCATCTATAAGCATGTATTCTGGAATGTGTGGTCATTTCAGACAACGATGACTTGGTGGGAGGGAGGCAGCTGCTTTTCCAGATGACTGGAGCGAAACTTGGTGTTGCTTATTGCTGTAACTGCATTTAAGAGTGCAAACCTCCCTTCCTGGCTAGTACAGACTGACTCTTCTCCCAGATCATAGCAGGCTGGAAAAGTCACTGTATGTGGTTATGAACTTGCAAAAGAGCAGAGCCTGAAGAATTCAACCCTGCATCACTTGCTGCATACAACTTACCAGAAGCCTTGTATGATTAAGACCTGTGCTTAGAGAGGACAAAAAGATAATGGCACAGAGAGGTGCATAGTTGTATTAGAAAGAGGTAGAGTCATCCTGGACCTGGGAGCATGTTCAATCATAAAAATACACTAACTCATCTGGCAATGACAAAAAGTTCTAAAAAACAGATAGAAGCTGTGATTACGAGGTTTATTTTGAGAAAAAAAAAAGTGTAGGTTAAAAATTGTGGGTTTACAAGGTCATCAGTTTTGAGTAGCGCTTTTTTTTCCTATGTATAAGTATGTATCAAGTTGCTAGTGGCTTGCCACAGTGGAACATTCCCTATACATGGGGGACACACCCAGTCTAGCTTTCCTCACAGCATTCTCAATGCAAACATGATAAAGCCTTGGTCAGCTTAGTCACACTGTAAACAACACTAAGCAAACAAATCATGAATTACAATAAAGTGAATTGGAATGAAGTTCATTTGCTGAGTAAACAACCACCAGAGCAGTAACAGCCGTCATTTATCTGATGTAATGGCAAAATCAAAATAGACTACAGATCTGCTATTACCATAATCCCTGATCTCAGCAGAATCGCTTAATGATGTAATTATTCTTGTGATTTCTGGCTGATGATGGTTTTAAGAATTACTACAAACATACTGACTGAAGGGTTCACAAAATAAATCATGACATTCAGTATAATCCTATAGTATAGGCTACATTTATAATGAGCATGATTATGCTCTGGGCTCCAGATCTTCCAAGCCTCCAGGCAAGGCTAGCAGTCAAAGTCTTCCACAGCTCCTTTTCAGCCTACACAGCCAAGCTCCCTTTCTGTGGAAACCAAGTGTTTTTCCTCCAACCAAGGGAGGGTGCACTGATGTGAGCTCGGATGTGCCTCGGATGAACCTGGCTAGACCTGGCATTCCCAGGTAGAACAGTTTAGAGTATTTTGTAGCTTGTCTCACCTTTGGCTTCAACCATCCAATGTTGACAATGCTGGAAGATTGTGAAGTGGTCTTGTGGTTTGCGGTGTGGGGAATAGATTTTCTGTGAACCCCACCAGGACTGTCCATCTATGATATGCTACCTGTGGCAGCGGGTGATCAGTGTCAGAGGAGAAGGGAGAATTCCCTTCCTCTCTTGATTTTCATGTTTCCATATGACTGCAAAAATGTCCTCTGCCACAAGAATTCAGCAAGTCAGTGCTTAGTAGAGGAGCGTCCACCCTAACGTAAAAGAAGGTAGAGGGACACATGGAAGCTCTTTACAGTGGAGAGAAATGGGGTCTCTGATCAAGTAGAGGTGATCTGCAGCCAACAAATACACAGGAGCAGATACCAGATATGGGAGAAGAAGAGTGGGGTGGTATCAGACTGCTCCTCCAGACTACAGAGCACCCTCACTCACCTGGATTTCTGCAAGAGCTCTATCATCCATAAAAGTTGAGGGGAAGCCTATTTGCCCAAGAACTGTCTAGAAAGGGGAAGGTACTCCTCAACAGAGTAACTAGAATACATAAAACTTATTATTATGTGTCTTTTTCTCCAGGCTCTGTGGAATTTAATTATTTCCTCAGGAATAAGTGACAATAAAAAGTTAATTACATGACTTAACCTGGATTCTCAATTATAATTTATATGGAGTAACTGGGAAATTATAATTCTACAATGGTCATTTGATCAGCTAATGATTTACAAAGACTTTTCTGTTATGTTTTCTGGAAAACATTATCAAAAAATATCTATGTCATAGCTAAGGATTATTCTAGTAAAGAAGTTAACAAAAACTCCATTAGTAGGGCTTTCATCTGTGTTTACCCTTACTTGGGTTTCCCCTTTTATCTGTTTGGCCATTTCTCACAATTAAACCAGTCCTTTATCATATTTCCAGATTGCCTTCAGCTTGTTTATCTTAACCTTGACATCATACATTTTATTTTATGATTACTCAACTATTGTCTCCAAGATGTAAACTGATTTTTATTGTCTGGAAGGAAGAATGTAATATGAAACAGAGTGACAGAGAGAATCCTGTTAAACCATATTTCAGGGAAACCCTTACTGAAAACACAAAAAAGTGTTTTTTCCCCACTTTTGTTGCTAGCTAAAATTAACTATACCTAAATACGTTATGTTCTAGGCACAATACAGTGCAATTTAGGGCATTTCATTCAAGCAAATGGAGAGATTCCAGAGACGATCTGCAAAAGCCTACAAAAAATGAAAACAGGATTATTTTCAGAAAACACAGCTGAAGAACTTGGAGATATTTAGTCTAGAGGGGAGACATGGTAACAGTCTTCATATATGTAAGTCTGCTGCAGAGAAGAAAGAAACAAACTGCTCTCTACTGTGAGCAGGACAAGAAGTCATTGATTTGAAACTGCAGAAACGGAGAGAGAAATTTTGAAATCAATCTAGGAGTAAAAAAAGTGCTGAACTGGAGCACCTCCATGGTCAAGGAATCTCTGTCTCTGAAGAGGTAAGAACAGGTGAAACACCTGAGTCAAGAATGGTGGTGAACCCCATGAGCCTGTGGTTAGCCAAGCAGATGGCTTAAATAATGGCTCAAAGTATCTTTCAGAATAAGCTGATTCATTAAAAAATCAGAGACCTGCTGAGCTGAGATCTTGCCTGTGGTCCGGCGTCTTTTCATGTGCCAGCTGATGAATCCCTTTCTTTGAAACCACCTGTTCTCTACAGAGCAAGTCTAGGAGACATGGCATAAGCAGAGCACAGCTGAAGCGACTTTTCTACAGTCAAAACATATTAGAGAGATTTCTTTTCCTGGTTGTTCAGCAATAGAAATAACCACAGTTTTTCAATAAATTATAATAGCGATTTCTCCAAGGTTTTGACTTTTGCTTGTGATGAAGTAAAACATCTCTTTCTCAAAGACCTTTTTGGGAACTTTATTTCAATAGTAATTTTGTACTTCACTAAGCTATGGCATTTGTGATGCTTAAATAGAGCAAATAGTAGAGGGTTATGGGTTTTTTTAAACTGATAGGGTGTGAAAATTGATCAGTTTTCATCTCAGCAATTAACTGGAGGTTGGATGGGTATGTGCACAGCTACAAAAATTAGTATCTAGACCTCTGTCTTAAAGCTGTAGAAGGTTTGTTTTCTCTGTGGAACAAGTGCACATGTGATTTTCCCTTCTTACTTTTTATTAACCATGAAAGAAAAATCATGTGAGTCTTGTTCTAATTATTATTTTTTCCTGTGGCTAGAAATCTTACTTATGAGAAAGCTGATTTTTTTTTTAATTAATATAATAATATTTCCATTCACAAGACAAAAACAATGTCTCTAGTCTCTCCATTTGTACATGCTGAAAATTAAGTTCCTGGGTTTGGACCTACTCTGAATTTACATGTATATAACACGGTGAAATGCAGTCCTTCAATTACAGACAATTTTTTAAGTCTACTGTTGTTGCCCAACTTAGTTTCTGGTTAGTTTGTAAAATAAAAATTCTATTTGAAAGTTGCATATGTTATGGCTTTTTTGTTTAACACACTCATGATTTTTAGGCTTCTGGTGAAATGGACTAGTAATCCTGAAAATTAGAAAATGCAGATCTGTTTTTTGTATAGACTTTACCATACCAAAACGCATCCTACTGAGAGACAACTAATAGCTACACAGTATAACTACAGTGTAATCAATGTGATGGCTACATCACATAATTTAGAAATCTAAATTACAGTGCATGGGTTTATGTCAGCATACACAGGGTTTTTTTTCCCATGAGTAATAATTTCTTTACCAACAGAGCTGGCATTAAAATACCCTTTGATGCACCGCGGGTCTATAAGCTCCCCAAAAAGGGACTCATGGACCAGGCTTTAGGGGACCTGAAGTGATGCCCAGAAGCAAGTGAGCCCCCTTCAACTCCTGTGTGTAGGGGAGAGTTGGTCATCACAGGCTGGATCCCAAAAGAGCCAGGACACTTATTTGGTAGCGGGAGAAACACTGGCAGCCCTCCTCCTCCTGAGGTAGGTGTCCAGGTGTCCCACTATCCTTTTAACAAGCTGTCAGACCCCTATCTTTTGCCGCCCAAGTGGTGGCCTCTTTTCTTTCCAATGCAGCCATTAGTGACCCTTTTAACACCACCTAGCAGGAGGCATGCTCCTCATGCTCAAGCTCTCACCGACACCACAAAGCTTCCCTGTCTTCAGCTCCCTTCTTTGTCGTTCAGGATTTAGACCTCGACTCACCCTGGAGCTCACCCAGGAGAACTGCTGTGAGCCTCTCTAATAAAGACTTCAGATAACCCCTGAAAGAGCTTAATTCAGTTTGTCAGATGAGCAAATTGGGGGGGTGAAGTATGTCATTTTATATGACCCACTGCTTTCCCCCCCTTTACTAGCGAGACAGATCAGTTTGATGGTTGCCAAGTCTGTGAAGGGCCACAACTACAGGGTCCCGAGCAAGCCCTTAGGACCTTTGGTGGAGGAGAGCTCTGGTCTATCTTTACTTGGCATCAGCTCAGTGATTCATAATAAAACCATTCATAGCCTTTCTTTATAGTTGTAGCAGGCTGGGGGAAATGCTAATAAATAGAAGGTGCTGCTTGCACTGCCCCTGGAAGCTGTCAACTTTATGACTTGACCAAAACTGCTGAAATGGTGCCAATTTGTGGGGTTACAACCAGTAATTCTTCAATGTCTTCCCTTAAGAAATAGGATATTGTTTACAAGAGACCAAGTAATCTACTCCATTACGCAGTCCAGCCTCTACCAGTTATCATCTATAAATAAATCACGTAGGGAAGTGCTTTTAGCTATCACACATAATGAACCCATTGAGATCCGCTGTGTCACCTTTGCCAGCCAGCATGCTACACAGCAGGGGATGGAGGAAAGTCCTGCTTGTCTTGATGGAGACACCCCATGAACCTAAACATTGCGCTGAAACAGAACTAAATGACAGGACTGATGGCATGTCCACAGAGCAAAATAAAACACCATGGCTAATGCAGAGGAAAGCAGCAATTGTAAGACTTTCCTTCCACTGAGGAAAGGAAAGGAGAACAGACATACTTTGGTAGCGCACATCATATGAACAGAATAGAGCCCGCAAGAAGAAATGCAAGATTGTAATCATCACTTTCCCATGTGGTTTGTTCCACAGCTTGTGTCCTAGCACAACTATGTTTTATAACTTAATGGTGCTTTTTAGACCGAACTTCTACGTCTTTTCATTTGATTATAACTGTGGAGTGGAAACAGTATCCAAGCTAACCTAGGCATGCTTACTGTCCCCTGGCTATCACATGCACACATTCTGAACTCACACACGTACATACAGCAGTCTGATGCAAACAGTTTTAAAGTACAATAATGAAGCTTAGCGCACTTTAAGGGTACTGGCATTATCATTAAATCCACAGACAACTGTTTACCTCCCTCTGTTTTTCAAGCACAAATTTAACTACCTTTTAAGACTTAAATAGTAATAGTTTTATAAAATGAGTTTTAAATAATTTTATACCAGGAACCTTACAGATCTTCTGTGGGAATGCAACTTGAATTTAAATTTGGATTTTCTGTTCATCAGTGTCAGGACACCAGCTTCCTTCTGAAACTGCAGTTTCAGTCTGTCTGGATAATTATTTACTGCTGATTCTCCCATAAATGCCATCTAGATTCCAATATTTTCTAGCTTGTGATAACGAAAGGATTTGCATTAACTCTTTTTTTATATCTGGCCATATATCAGGATGGTAAAACCACCTATTTATCAAAGAAATTAAAGGAGGGAAAGGCTAATAAATACTACGACTCTTTTATGTTTTGCAAAATATGCTATATTCCCTCCTAGGAGAAGTCTTGGCAGTCTTGCCATTCTTCACAGTGGTAACGTGATCGGGTCAACACTGAATATTTTTGAACATCCTATCTTCATTTAGAATATGTAAACTCCAGTACTGATCAAGTTTTCTCTTCAGCTGTTAATAACTTGCTAAGGTACTGCCAGGCTACTGCCGGGATATCAGTTTGACTAAGAATATCAGCTAAGCAAACTGACACTAGTAGTCAGCACAAAAAGTCACTTTGTCCCATAAAGGCATGACCTTGGCCATGTACATGAAGCCAGTCCAACTGGATTTTATCTGTCAGTAAAGAGAGAAGGATCTTTCAGGAAGAAATCAAGGCAACCTGAGCCAAATTTCACTGACATGACACGACACGATGGGTCAGGGCAGTTACCCTGAACAAGATTTTGTAAATTCTTTACAGAGCATCATGAATATCAGAGAAATATTTGTGATGAAATGACAGTTTTGCCATTGACTTCAATATAAGCGAAGCCACCAAAGCGAAGGGCTCCAGAGCGGAGGATCGCGCCGGGGGACCCTTCCTGAAGCGGCAAAACCGCGGCAAAACCCGCGAAAGCAAAAGCGCAGGGAGCGAGAGGGAGCCCCAGCCCCCCCATTCCCCGAGCCGGAGGAGGGCGTTCCTGACGAGCGGCAGCTCTGACTCAGCGTGGGCGGGGACAAGAGGGATGGCAGCCAAACCCCCTCACATACAAGAGTAGCCCCCAGGGAGCGCGAGCGACCTGGAGCACGGTGAACAGGGTGGGCAAAAAGGACGTGGCGCGTCAGAAGGGCGTGGCACAGCAGTTCGCGCGGCAGTTCACGAGGCAGGTTGTGCAGGGAAGGCCAGTGGGCAAGACGCAGTCCCCCTCCTGGCTCTAGAGGCCAACGCAACTAGTAGTCGTCGCCTTCCCAGAAAAGGACCAGCTATGGTTTCCACTCAGTCGAAAGCCATCGCCAGAAGGAATGTGGCGACCCAGATGGAGCCCTCACGCAAGCATACAGCTGTCCAGGTCGCTGGCTGCAGGGAGTGCCTGAGCCTGTCACTTGTACTGGAGGGAAGCAGAGAACAACACCTGAGTGCGGTGTGACCAGGTGGATGATCTGCTCAGCCTGGTGGCAGAGCTGAAGGAGGAAGTGGAAAGGTTAAGGAGTATCCGAGAGTGTGAGAGGGAGATAGATTGGTGGAGCCGCACCCTACCGTCCCTGAGGCAGAGGCAGCAGATGGAGGCTCCACAAGAAGCAGAGGATCCCCTGCCCTCTTGCCACTAGGCAGGAGGAGGGGACCTAAGTGATGGGGGGGAATGGAAACAGGTCCCTGCTCGGGGTGCCAGGCAAACCCCTGCCCGGCCTCCCTCACCTTCCCGGTTGCCCTTACACAACAGATATGGGGCCTTGGAACTTGAGGGCCAGGCAAATGAGGATGTAGTTGAAGGTCCATCCAGGAGGTTGCTAGGGTGAGGCGGTCAGCCCCACGCATTATGACTGCCGCTGCTAAGAAAAAAAGGAGGGTAATTGTCATAGGCGATTCCCTTCTGAGGGGAACAGAGGGCCCGATATGCCGACCGGACCCATCCCACAGGGAAGTCTGCTGCCTCCCTGGGGCCCGGGTCAGAGACATCACTAGGAAGCTCCCTGGTTTGGTATGGTCTTCTGATTACTACCCGCTGCTGGTTATACAGGCTGGCAGTGATGAGGTTGCAGAGAGAAGTCCTGAAGCGATCAAAAGGGACTTGAGGGCACTGGGGCGACTGGTTGAAGGATTGGGAGCACAGGTAGTGTTTTCCTCAATCCCTACAGTGGCAGGGAAGGATACTGAAAGGAACAGGAAAACACACCTGATCAACACGTGGCTCAGGGGCTGGTGCCATCGGAGGAATTTTGGCTTTTTTGATCACGGGGAGGTTTACACGGCACTGGGCCTGCTGGCGACAGATGGAGTCCAGCTGTCTCACAGGGGGAAAAGGATCATGGCTCATGAATTGGCAGGGCTCACTGAGAGGGCTTTAAACTAGGTTCAAAGGGGGAAGGGGATAAAAACCAGGCTCACTAGAGATGAGCCTAGGGGTGGCATGCCGATGCAGGGGGCAAAATCTATAGCCCAGCTCAAGTGCATCTACACCAATGCACGCAGCATGGGTGGCAAACAGGAGGAGCTGGAAGCCATTGTGCAGCAGGACAGATATGACTTAGTCGCCATCACAGAAACATGGTGGGGTGACTCTCATGATTGGAGTGCTGCAATGGATGGCTATAGACTCTTCAGAAGGGACAGGCGAGGAAGAAGAGGCAGTGGGGTGGCCCTGTATGTTAGGGAGTGTTTCGATTGTCTAGAGCTCAATGATTGTGATGATGATATGGTTGAGTGTTTATGGGTAAGGATGAGGGGGAAGGCCAATGAGGCAGATATCCTGCTGGGAGTCTGTTATAGACCACCCAACCAGGATGAAGGGGCGGATGAAGCATTCTACAAGCGGCTGGCAGAAGTCTCTCAATCACTAGCCCTTGTTCTCGTGGGGGACTTCAACTTCCCAGACATCTGCTGGAAATACAACACGGCAGAGAGGAAGCAGTCTAGGAGGTTCCTGGAGTGTGTGGAAGACAACTTCCTGACGCAGCTGGTAAGTGAGCCTACCAGGGGAGGTGCCTCGCTCGACCTGCTGTTTACAAACAGAGAAGGACTGGTGGGAGATGTGGTGGTTGGAGGCTGTCTTGGGCTTAGCAACCATGGGTATCCTCAGGGTACTCGGCCCCCCAAGCTGGAAGACAGGGACGGCGAGCAGGATAAACCCCCCATAATCCAAGAGGAAGCAGTCAATGACCTGCTACGCCACCTGGATGCTCACAAGTCTATGGGGCCAGATGGGATCCACCCGAGAGTGCTGAGGGAGCTGGCGGAGGTGCTCGCCAAGCCGCTTTCCATCATTTATCAGCGGTCCTGGTTGACGGGGGAGGTCCCGGACGACTGGAGGCTTGCCAATGTGACGCCCATCTACAAGAAGGGCCGGAAGGAGGATCCGGGGAACTACAGGCCTGTCAGCCTGACCTCGGTGCCGGGGAAGATTATGGAGCGGTTCATCTCGAGGGCGCTCACAAGGCATGAGCGGCACAACCAGGGGATCAGGCCCAGCCAGCACGGGTTCATGAGAGGCAGGTCCTGCCTGACCAACCTGATCTCCTTCTCTGACCAGGTGACCCGCCTAGTGGATGAGGGAAAGGCTGTGGATGTGGTCTACCTGGACTTCAGCAAGGCCTTTGACACTGTCTCCCACAGCATTCTCTTAGAGAAGCTGGCGGCTCACGGCTTAGACAGGTGTACTCTGCACTGGGTCAAAAACTGGCTGGACGGCCGGGCCCAGAGAGTTGTGGTGAATGGAGTCAAATCCAGTTGGTGGCCAGTCACGAGCGGTGTTCCCCAGGGCTCAGTACTGGGGCCAGTCTTGTTTAATATCTTTATCAATGATCTGGATGAGGGGATTGAGTGCACCCTCAGTAAGTTTGCAGACGACACCAAGTTGGGTGGGAGCGTTGACCTGCTCGAGGGTAGGAAGGCTCTGCAGAGGGACCTGGACAGGCTGGATCGATGGGCCCAGGCCAACTGTATGAGGTTCAACAAGGCCAAGTGCCGGGTCCTGCACTTCGGCCACAACAACCCCATGCAGTGCTACAGGCTTGGGGAAGAGTGGCTGGAAAGCTGCCTGTCAGAAAAGGACCTGGGGGTGCTGGTCGACAGCCGGCTGAATATGAGCCAGCAGTGTGCCCAGGTGGCCAAGAAGGCCAATGGCATCCTGGCCTGTATCAGAACTAGTGTGGCCAGCAGGAGGAGGGAAGTGATCGTGCCCCTGTACTCGGCACTGGTGAGGCCGCACCTTGAATACTGTGTTCAGTTTTGGGCCCCTCACTACAAGAAGGATGTTGAGGTGCTGGAGCGTGTCCAGAGAAGGGCAACGAGGCTGGTGAGGGGTCTGGAGAGCAAGTCTTCTGAGGAGCGGCTGAGGGAACTGGGGTTGTTTAGCCTGGAGAAGAGGAGGCTGAGGGGAGACCTCATCGCTCTCTACAACTACCTGACAGGAGGTTGTAGCGAGGTGGGTGTCGGTCTCTTCTCCCAAGTAACAAGCGATAGGATGAGAGGAAATGGCCTCAATTTGTGCCAGGGGAGGTTTAGATTGGCTGTGAGGAAAAATGTCTTTACTGAAAGAGTGGTGAAACATTGGAAGAGGCTGCCCAGGGAAGTGGTTGAGTCCCCATCCCTGGAAGTATTTAAAAGACGAGTAGATGAGGCGCTTAGGGACATGGTTTAGTGGACATGGTGGTGTTGGGTTGACGGTTGGACTCGATGATCTTAGAGGTCTTTTCCAACCTTAATGATTCTATGAGTCTATAAGAAGGGCTTTGTCCAAAAAAAAAAAAAGGTCTCACAACACCACCAGTACAGAACCTTAAAAACTACATTGTGCAACCAGGAGATCTCACAGGTGGATGGTCATGTGCTACAGACAGTCTAGTCTCTCAACGGTGTGGCTTTTCCAAGGTTATCTGTGGTACTGTGGTAGAAGTATGTGAAAATACAAGTGATACACCTGTAATCAAAGATAGCTTGAAAGTGACAGCAGGATGTAACATAGGGGAATATCTGGGGAAAAAAAGCCTCTGAATACCATGACAGAAAAACATATCACTTACACAGCAAATTTGCAAGAAGTAAGTAGCGAAATGGAAATCTAGTGGAGAACAGCTCAAGGGACAAGAAAGAAAAATCTGTCATATAAAACTGAGAAGTGTAATTTAATAGATCTCTGAAATGTTTTGTTCCTTATCAATACTATAACCCTGCATTTTTGTACTTTTTTTTCCTAAAATGCAGCTGCTATTAACAGCATGGCAAGAATTACAGATTTCAGTCATGTAGTCAGAGAGTTACTTGCTCAAGAAAATTGTGTGCTTGTGCTTGCTCTCCAATCCCTGATGAGCTCTTGCACAAGATGAGACATTTCATTTAGTTAGATTTGAGCTGATAAAAACACACTCTTTTCCAGGCAAATATCCTAGCACGAATTCATTACACATTGCAGTGGAACTCCATCACTCTTGGGGCAGTCCATAGAGACAGACGCCTCCTGCATGCCTTTCCTCTCCAGGAAGAACCCAAAGCTACTGCCACCAGTGCCACCTGAAGGTGCCCAGCGCTATTAGAAACATACTTTCCACTTTGCAGAGAACTTTGTTTCAACCATACACCAGCGGATTGCTAAAACAGCCCCGATTCATAACCTCAATAATTTAATTGCATGCTAGATGTTAGAACGAACAAATAGTCCTCCACAGATCAAGAATTAAAAGCTGGTGCTGAAACTGAGCACCAGTGCTGTAACGTATGTCAGGTAGAGGTTTCCTTAGAGCAAAACCTTGACTTATGTACTGGTCTGCCGTACATGTATTATCTGCTTTGCAATGAAGAGCAGAATGCCTGTTAGCGGTTTCTTCTCTTAGCAACAGCAGATTTTGTTGTGGTTAATGCTATCAAGCATCTCTCTGCTTTTTGAAAGAGTTCCCAACTTCCATTTTACTAAAACGTGACAGATCTTGAAAGCTGTTTAAACCAAGCCTATGTCAGAAAACAAGCCCAGCATTACTGAAAATTTTTTACTTTCTTCAGTCCAGCTATGTGTCATGACATCAGCTGAAAGCCTCAAATGGGATTACTAGTCTGTAACTTAATGCCAAGCTAGACGGGATTTGTAATCAGTTTAGCATACAGATTTATAGCAATGTTGAATCAACAATACAGAAATGTCTAATATGAGTGCATATCATAGTGTAAAGAGCCCCTACACTGAACTTTTCTTCAGAGGCTTCATTTGACATTGTCCTGCCACTAACAAAAGGATTGCCTCGGGCTTCATGTTTTTGTCTTTAGCCCATTCCAGCCAAATTCTTCCCAAACAGAAAGCAAGCAGGGAAGTCCCTGTCACCATTCTGTGATGATGCTCCAGCACAAGTAAGGACAACTACTTTCCATTACTGCAGGTAACAAGGGAGCTGGTGCTGGAGATCAGAGAGTGATCCTGCAGTCTTTGTAACAGCTAATCTCCCCCACATAAGGAGAAATGTTCACCCTTAATGCAGTTAAAAGATACTTTTTGCTGCTTATTCATACAAATTGCCTTGCATGGATTTGAGAATTAGGCCCCAATCCTTTAAAGTACATGTGACTGGCATAAATGTATGATTTCAGTCTTTCCCATACATGAGGACTCATTTTCATACCTTCTGCATGACGAGGAATGGAACAGCATTGCTTCCTGACAACTTTGTTATCACTCTTGAAAAAATCTAGATTGGTTTTCCAATGCACATGAAAGTATTTATGTGCTCCCCAAAGCTTTTATGCAACTGGACTGGGAAACTCTGAGCCTTCCCTATCGTACAGTTATTCCATAATTCTCTCCTTAGCTGTCAGGATCTTCTCTGGAGTTTCGTGAACAGAGAAAGCTGAGAATGTAGAACTGTCAATGAATTTTTGTGGACACCTTTAAAAACGCTATTTTGGTCATACGAAGGCTAAAGAATATGTGCCTTTCCATGCAAAGAGGAGGATGAAATCCTTCTCAGGATTACATCCTAAGTAATTGAAGACAGCATTTTGTGCTTGATTTCACCCATTTATGTTAACCACAGGTTTGACTGATATGTGGAAGCCCTAATGCTATCTGCAGCAAACCATGAATTTACAAAAGTTTAAAAGTAGCTCTGATAGGTAAGAGAGTATGTTTCTAGCCAATGGAGAAAATAAGAATGGTACAGAAGATGTAAGATAAAGAATTTTAAAAAATTATTTCCCTAACAGTATTCCATGAACTTCACAGAAATTATTTTTTCTAAACATGGAATTGTTTCTCTTTGTTCCATCTACAAGGATTTCATATGCATAATATTCCAAGTTGTTTGCAAGCTCTAAGTTCCTGCACCACAGTGGAACTTGGCTCCAGATTCAAATACCTAAATTTAGATGTCTACATGTACGCACCCATGTTTGAGCCAGTTGTGTTAGCTTTCCACAGACAGCAGTGTTCTGGTCAACCCAGTCAGTGGAACCTGCAGAGCTATTCATCGTGCCCCAAAATAAATGTCAAGGGCTTGATTCATTTGCCTGAAATTAAACACTCACTGCCTTTTGTATAATATCAATTAGGGCATCCTGCTTCACCTTAATCTGCCACTCCAGAAGGACCCAGGTCTTCCACAGGGGTGCTGTCCTGCAGATGTGCTGATGTCTCACACATCCTGAGGCACCTCAAGTAATGGTAGACACCTTAAGTTAAGGCAATCAAATTAAGATGTTAGTGGCTAGTCTCCAAGCACCATTGATTCCATAACAGGAACTCCCAAGCACCTATATTTGTGGATCTAAATTTAGGTGTCTCAGTCTCAAATTAATCCTACCCTAAGAGATTGATCAGTCTCGAGATTGATCAGTCTCTCATATACCACTGACCAACCTTTTGACAAAATCTTTTTTCTTTTTTACCATATGTTAATAACAGAAGCCAGTAAATTGCTAAACACTCTACTGGTAGAGTGGAAGCACCAGTATCATAACAACATATTTTAGGTATTCAATGTCTAGGAGGAACTGCTAGAAAATGTAATAGTTTTTTTCTAATGATAGTATTCTAATTCTACCCAAAATAGGGTATTCTAGAATCAGGCCAGAAAACTTAGGAAATGTCAGACTATAATTAAATATGTTCTACACATGAGAACAGATGATGAATACATCATGTCTCAGTGGGCAGACTGTGCCTGAGACAGAGATAAAATTCTGTAATGATTCTACCAGTAATCATGTTATTAAGAATGCTTCTAACTAGACGCCATGTGAAAACGAAAGGTTTCAATCAGAATGAAATTGATACAGAAGAGATTAAAGTGGCTTTTCCACTTCCATTAAGACCCTGAAGCACACTCACATTCCTACCAGAAATAAACATGAAATACATGGAATTTCTAAATCCATGCAAGACTAATTAATAAATCTAATCCAGAATGAAAAAAAAAAATTGTATTCGTTAAATTATAAGTTCTCGGAAGTTAATGCACTTAAGCAACTTGGTGGAGATCAGCATGCAATACCCACTGGGACTGATCTAATGGAACAGTAATCGCTGGATCTCCTAACTGTCCAAAACACTGCAGAAAAGGCCTTGAAAGTGCAGCTTTATTACAATCAAAGCTCTTGGTCCAAGCACTTAGCCAACATTGTCTCTGCCAATTTCATTACCAAGTTAGTCACTCATATCACTCCCCAAAAGAGAAAGTCTGCATAACACTGTCTCAAATTATTCAGTACAGGCTTTGACAAATGATAAAGTGATTTTCTATATGCTTTGCCATGTGTGCATGCATAAGCCATTCTTTCCTATCTAAGTAAATAGTGTAACTACTGCTAAAGGTAAAAGAATCACTGTGGCAAACAAAATAGTGTTTAAGCTTTTGACACAACTCATTCCCACATTTTCTTAAATGTCTCACACAAATGTATTTAACAACTAACAAAATGCAGGTTTTATTCTGGGATCACAGACCTGTGAATGCCTTACTTTCCTACAGCTCAACAGAATACTCAAATTTATGAAAAATCGTGTCTCATTTCAAGGTAATACCTGAAGACCTTTCAAAGAACGGTTCCCTGCTTGGTGGAAAAGGAAAGCTTACAGCAGCATTAAAAAGTCTGAAGGAAATAACGATAATGCTGTGAGTGAGAAGAGAACAAGAATCCAGTCTAGAGCAAGGAAATAGCAGATGAAAGAGCAGTGGTAACAGATGGTTTGGTTAAATTTACTCTGACGTCATTTCAAAGCCATCACCTTGAAGAGTTCATGGAGGATAGTTGAGGCTCCAGAAGGCTGGTAAAGGGCAAATCAAGGGTCTCCCTTTGGAAAATGAGGGAAATGGGAGTCAGAGGATTAGAGGTCAGTCAGCCTAACCTCAGGTCAGTACTAGAATGAAAATCCATGTTATTTGAAAACATTTAGAAAATAGCAAGGAGATGAGTCACAGTCAATATAGTTCTGACAAATCCATCTAATTTCCTCCCGCAAAAGGACTTTGGGCCTTATAGATAAGCAAAATGCAGTCAATGTTGTGTATCTTAACATTCACACACTTTCTGGTGCTGTCCTACATCACATGTTCATAAATAACTTAGAAATAAATAAATAACGCAGAAATTATAAATAAATACTGCAAATACTATGAAAAACCTAGGTCCAGACAATATAAATCTACAAGTGAACTAAACTATGCTTTGACCCATTTTCTGGCACAGAACATCCTCTGTCCACATTGTTTAACTTCCTTCCCCTCCATAACATGGTGACCACATCTAAGGTGTCTGTTGCTCAGCCTAAGTGATCTCTGGTCCATTTCAACCTCGTCCATGCTCAAACATTGCTTGAGAAAGTGTTAGCTGGCTTGGACCAAAATCACAACCATGACTGTTCTAACAGTTCATAAATAGCACAAATGGTAGAGTCCCGGTCCCAGGATCATTCCCTGACATGTTTAATTTTCTCACGTAAATGTGTCTAGAGACTAATTATCAGAGATTAATTGCCAAACTGGAAATCTCAAGGAGCATCCAGAGGAATCTGCTGGATCTACAGTTGTTGCCCTTATGATTTTAATGACAAAGAGAGCACTGCCACTGAAACTGCAGGTGATGCTGGAGTAGGGAAGAGCTGGGAAGGCACCAGAATGCTGGAGTCAAGTTTGGGATGGGCAGAATGAGAATTCTGACTGACCCTCACAAAATTAAGAGCTGACTTTAAAAAAATACAATGCACCTCAGTAAGAATACTGTTATGCTCTTGCCTAGGCATAACAAGCTGCACAGAAGCTCAGCTAGGCAGCGGTTCTACAGAAGAGAAAGTGAAGGTTAAAATGACCCACTAATTATGCAAATTTATGTTCAGGGTCATCCACCCAGTAATTGCAAAAGTCAGGGTCAGTCTCATGGAAATATCTCTGAGTCCACATCACTGCAGCCAGGCCACTGTGTCCTGATGCTCCATTGCAAGGAACCTTGGGACAAAATGACCCAGTACAACATGGGGTGATACTGCCAGGTTGGCTGAGGCACTCAGACCAGATCTCCATCTGCTGGGCAGAAACAACCTGTGCCACCTTCGTTCTCAACATAGTTACTTTTTCAAGGCATTTATTTCCCTACTGCCTACCCACTGTTCTTTGATCCCTTTAATACCTTTCAGGCATCTCTGCTTTTGAGCCAGTATCTCATGCCCCTTTCCTAGGCCATCCTCAACGTGCAGCAGCTTTGTGGTTCCACTGGACCCAGCTGGCTTTAAGACACCATAGCATATGAAAGAAAAAGACGGAAACTGAAGTGTAGGTAACTACAGACTATATCTGGTCTCCTGCACCAATAGCTGCTGGCAGAGGCATCATTAACTCCTGGCTTGCCACAGAATTACACATTTTAGTGACTGCACAGTATATTCCAAGCTATTTAGCAGATCTGTCATTAACAATTATTAAATAACAGCTCAAAGCTTAAAGAATGCAGTTTTATTGATCCATTTGAGTAGAGAATTGGGTTGTCTGGGCTCCAGTCCTAATATATTTAGCACACCTCAATGCCTTACAGTCCTGGCCCCCAGTCGCCCATAGGTCCCTACCAAGCCACCAATTCCCATGAAAAGCAAGGTGAAGGAGTGATAGCATTCATGCGGATCTTATCCTAAATGGGGTTGGACCATGAGTGATGTCTACCTGCTGCTGGGAGCTACGAAGTATCCCAAGCTCCTCAGTTTAGCCGTAGCCCCATGGTTTTGCACATGGGGAATATGCCTAAACTCACTAAGCAAGTCAGGAATGAAATCCACACAGTTTGATTCCCAGATCACTAAAGAACTCTGTAAGTCAGATGTAACTGTACCTAGGCTCAATTCACATACTCTTCAGGTCACTAAGCATCAATCAATGCTTTTATGTGGTGTACAAATCTCCAGGAGAAGACAGTGATAAGCCAGAAGTTATTGTAAAAAATTATTTTACTAATTCATTCCCATTCTACCCATTCCAAACTTTACTCAAACAATCAAGTTTCCTGCAGTAGAAATTTGCAGAAACTTCCATGGTATTCAATGGTAACCACTCAAGTTTAGGAAAGTCTAACCTAAGAAGTATCACTCAACCATCTTTCAACAAGCTCTATCCTACCTGGATGCATCAGTTAAATTATATTGAGCCATCACATAGATATAGTCTAGAATGCAGTAAAAAGATGTCTGTTCATAGCATTTAGCCTAGAAACAACGTAAGATCTACAAATGATCTTCTATTCTGAGGTTACTAAAATCATTGGTTTCACTATGTCATTTGCAGCATAAGCTATATTTAAAATGGAGAATCCTGTGAATAAAATGAGTAACTATTGCAAGAACAACCATCTAAACCTTAAAGGCACCCATTCTGCCAGAAATGGCTAATATTGAATATTCAAACATGTTGTTTGAAAAACACCACTTACATTCAGTTACCAATCAAGTCCTGATATAAAATCCCTCTTCTTGCAAAGTGTGGTTTTGTATGAAAAAAAAATAACAGGCAGAGGAAGGAGTGGAAAACATCTTCAGTGACTGGCATAGGCTGTGGCAATATACTTTAAAACTATTCTGGATTACTATTTCCTGTTGTATGGAATTCAGTGTTTTCTGTCTCTTTGTAAGATGACTGTATTTTACGTCAAATAGGAAACATATGTTCTTCCTTGTTTTATAAAAATCATATTTTTCTTATGACTAATAATTCATACAATTCATACAATTTCCAGTAAACATACAACTTTAGACTTTTTCCTGTGGTCATTCAGAAAAAGCAGAATATTTTACAGATATCAGACTGACAACTACTGAGAATGTTTTCTTTTCTTGAAAAATAAATAGAAAGAAAAAAACAGATTGAGACAAAATAGGAATAAGCATCTCTTCAACTCTTCAACACAGATGTCTCATTCAGTGTATCAGACCCTTTTACAGTGCTTGAGAAATCTGCAGGAGAGGAATTCACTGATTCAGCAGTTAATTATTCCTTTCCATAGATGGAGCACACAGGCCGAGGACTCTGACCCATGTGCATTTTGGTTTTGAAAGCTTAGGAACATTTCTAGTTGGATTCCTGATTTTGCTTTTTGTTCCTAGAGTGAGGGATAAAACTGCCGTGGCCCTTGCACTGCAGCGACAGGACAATCTGTTCTATAGGAGTAGAGGGAGGCCTCCAGGCACTGGGATCAGAAAATACCGCAGTGGTAAATCTGCCAGCAGCATTGATCAACGCACTGCAGACTGGGGGGGAAAAAAAAAAAAGTCGTCCAAGTTCAGCTCAGACTCACTGACAGCTCGACAGTAGGAGAGGCTCAGCCATCAATCCCGTGAGTCACAGGAGGCTGTGTTTGGCTTGCAGGCTGCCCTTAGAGCACCTTTTTGCCTCTAAGAACAAAATTCCTCGGATACAGGTGATGGAGTGTCAGCAGTTCTTCAGTAGCTTTTTTGACTTTGTTACTGCACCATATTTCCATTACATCCCCATACAGTTGACCAGGTTTAAGCAAACATCAGGACGGGACAGTATGAAAATAATTTTTTACATTAATTGACTTTCCTTGTTGGTATTTCCACTGTTTACAGCAGATAATAAAACTTTCCAATAGCATTTACTTGAGATCTCACAGCAATATAAATGCAGAGACCAGCCCAGACAGGGACTGCTGCATCACACTCAAATTGTTGTTGATCAAGAACAAATTCAATGAAAAATCATGCCTAGACATATGGCACAAGAACATACCCAGAATTTCAGGAAAGCTGGTGCTGATTCAACGTCCGCAAATTCTAAGGCTGTCTGATTAGTCAGACCATGAGGCCAAAGAAACAAATAACATTTAACTCCCAGCTTTTAAGCATATGCTTTGCAAAGACAGGACGTTGCCAATAAAAAGACCTCCATATCTGAGTCTGGTTTAAAAGTCACCCACTTCCCACTGAGTTCCCATAAATACAAAATCATCAGTTGCGTAACTTGCGGCTATTTTCTTACAAACACCAGTTATTTAAGGCATATTTTCTGGCATCACAAAGGTAGCTTCCTTTGTTACACACTGTTAAAACACAAAACATAAAGCATACATGTAAGTATTTATGCTTTACAATAATTTTTTCATCCAAGGAGTCAACATATTAAAGATCATACCCATCTGAGGGCAAAGGTGCTACAGAAAGATATATGTGCTGAAAAATAAAATGTGGCTGGATTCTCCGGCCTTGTATATAAGTCAGAATTGACTAGATCATTTTATCACTCTAATAACCCTTTTTAAGTGTTTCAGATGAGCAGCACTGTGTCGGAATAGTCCCAGGACCAGATCTTCAGCAGCTACAATTTCAGAAGACTTAGCTCCCCAGTGCATCCACAGGAGGCTGGCATGAACAGAAGTCTTGGAAATACCAGGGCAGAGCTGATGCAGCTCTTTTTAGCATCGTTTCAAGGTATGGTTTAGCTCCTTAGATTCCTGTTACAGTTGAGATACTGCAGAAATCTCTGAACATTTGGTCATATGCCTTATGCTGGTTTCTATAGCATGACAGGCTCTCTCTGTATCTCAGGTAGATCCCAGCTGTGCTGTACTGTGAATACAACATGGGACTGGATTAGCCCATGGGCCCAAAAAAAGAGAAAAGGAATTTAGGAAGGGGCACAAAAAAATTGGTAATCCAGTATATGATACTCATGTCGGCTTCTTCTGTGGTCAAAGGAGAGCTGGCTACCTGGTGTATGGTCGGTTGAGATGAAGTACTCTCTGGAAGGGCTTCTGTCTCTCTAGCAACAATGAAGAGAGTCTGAACAACTAGTTTTCAGTGGATATTTTTAGATGGCTGGAAATAGTGAGATGAATCCCACCTCCTGGGCTGATCATTTCTGGCACAGAAGAACTCACAGTGAGTCTAGCCTCGTTCATTGAGTCTATGCAGGAGAGACCTAGGAGAGGCCTTAGAAGTGTACCCTATCCTAAATTCAGGATTCAGCTGAGGGAGAGTGAAAATGGAGGAACAATTAAGTAATATGTTCCCTTCTGCCAATTATCTGTTCCAAAGCTGAAATACAACTCAAGAGCATCACCAAGTGACTGCAGATTAAAAGCGTATTTTGAACATAACTGCAGTGTATGTTCAAAGATTTCCCTTTGGGTATTTTCAGACATCCCCACCCATTCTCACTCTCTTTTTGATGCTTTGTATTCACACCAGTAACAACCATTCTCTAAACTGATCAGACTCTGACTTCATCCCTCTAGCAATATTTACAATACAGATTTAAGAAAGAGAGAACACCAGAAGAGTTTTTCAGCATGTCACAAAAACATTTCTCCTGGTACTGCAAGACATTACAGCACTGCGTTCAGCACAGAGGCAGGTATCAGTTTATCTTGTGGTTGGCTGGGAAACTGCAAAAAAGTCAAGGAGAAACTCCCAGATCTGAAGGAAACTCCCAGAGTATTATTCTCTCACCTCTAACTAATTCTTATTTTCTGTAACATTAGTTTGGCTGCTTTCAACAAGTGAAGAAAAATTCAGCAAACTGACAGAACATTTAATGGAAAATCCATGGAAAGCTGTCTTACGCATGTGGGCAGTTTGGTTTCCTCTCCGTTGATGCTACCTGAGGGAATCAGTTAGCTGCTTACTATGTTTTGAGCTCACTGGATTCTCATGCAGTCATGCTGTGGGAGCCTAAAACTTCAATATTGCTGTTCTTAATGGGAATGGCTTGTACTATATGCTTGTTGATGAATAACTATATGCAAAAACTAATGAGATCACAGAGCTATAAAATAACTTCATTATATCTATAATGGCAAGGAAAAAAAAATCAGTTTTGCCAAGTTGTGCATCTCACTATCTCAGATAAATGTCTAAAGTATTTTTCATTTCTTATACAGTAAGATTCACTAAACAATGTCACTTTGAAAATGTAGACACCTGACAAGAAAAAGCTGTTAACGAAAGCAAACAAACAAAAAAGGGTAGAGCAAATTTAAGTTTGCAGGGTTCAAATCCTGCTATCCTTGTACAAAGCAAACAAACTCATCCTTTCTTGGTTCTGCTAATAGCCTTTGTGAAACACATCACCTTTGCAGCAGTTCCTGGAGAGGTGATGTCCTTACTACAAAAACCTTTATCACAGTTATTTACCAGCTGCTGTCAGTCCTCACCTAATCAAATCTGAAGTCTGACTAAGCAAGGTTATACACAGGTGTGAGAGGGGAAAGCAGCCACAACAAGTGGAAGCGGAAAGGAGGACTGCTTAGAGGTAAAAACTGGGCTGTTCAGCTCTCTGGGCAAATAAAGGTCAAAACGTGCTGATCACGAAGCTTGACCTACTATTTAGTCTTGAACAGTAGAAGGCATATTTCATAACCATTTCACAGCCATATCGTATGTATAGCCCTGATGCAAAATCCCCATTGTCTTTGTATTGTAACTCTGCAGCAAAGTAAGTACAGAAGAGAACTCCTAATTTGGATGCTGCAGATCTCCTAGTCTGCAATGAAAGAGGTTGAAGCTTTACTACAGTAACTGAGATTTGCACGTGCTTAAAGCACATCCACAGAATTACTGTGGCTCAGCTGACTTGTAATAACTTGTCAAACTCCACCAGTTTGGTTGCTTGTCTGAACCCTGAGCTTGTGACTTATCTAGTCAGGCACAGAGCTTGTGAGGAGCTGCCACCCACACCTCTCCTGACAAAGATGGCACAGTCGGAAGGGCATTACTCAACATGCACACTAAAAACGGGGAAAAAACGACGTTTTGATTTTTCTTCCATGTTCCAAACAGAGGATACTGAGAAAATCCCCTGCACAAAAAACACAAGTGACATACTTTATGAAATCACTTGGTATCGTTCTCGCTTCTGATCTAATGAACTCAGCTGGACTTTGCCATCCAAATATGAAAAATGTTGGCTTTAGTATGTTGGAAAGTGAGAAATGAATAAGCAATGATGAGAACTTAGCAAAGTGCAAGCAGACATTGTCCAAACTTCCCTGCGCTGTCCCGGCAACACTGACTTGCAGCAGTATGCCCTGAGGCTGCCAATAATGATGAATTTTAGCATTCCCCTGTTATTTTTATGTGGGCAAAACAATTCCATTCATTTCTTTTTGTGACCTTCTTAGAGCTTGTGTCACAATCTCCCATTCTGAAAAATCTCAGAAGGAACAGTTGATTCCTGGAGTATTGTTTGTAAAAGATAACCTAGCTAAACATTGCCCTGGCAGTGGAAAACTCATCCTCAAACTCTATATTGCTATATTACTATAGCAATACTATATTACTGGATTACTATTATCAAATGATAATATATTCTTATTAAAGGTAATTAATATGGAGAATCAGTAATATGGATACTACACATCTCATTTCAGGCCATATCTCGGATCTGAATGCTAACTTAAAATCGCACCTTGAAGAAGAATCATATTTAGTCTGCCAAACGTTGCTTAGGGCAAGAACAATGTTTGAAAAAATCTCTCAACTTTGTCTTACATCTCTCAGGCATCTTTGATGTTCAGACACGAAAGCTTTCCCTCTCAGCCTGACTTCAACAGAAGGTTACTGCTAGTCAGCCCCTTTCATGTTTCTTCCCAGCTGTCTAAAGGCAGATTGTCCTGGCCAAGCAATTTGTTTCATTCTTAAACATCTATCCAGATATTTCTACCTCCTTTTCTCAGTAAATTGATTCAAAGGGTTTTTGTAGTTAATATCTTAGCAGTGTATTGCAGCTTTTGCATAAAAGGTTCCACTCCACTCCCCCGTCCCTCCTTTCTGTCTCCTCAGTCTGTGGTATCACAGTGTCTGCCTGCAGGTACCTGTCATTTCCCTAACCTCGGGCAGCAGCAATTTGTTGTATTAGTCTGTCCAACACCTCTGGAGAGTGCTCTGCCATCACACTCCCCCATCTTCCCTGTTTTCTGCACTCTCCTTCTGTTACCATGAGCGAGCCGAGCAGTGCAAACATGGCATTTAGGACCTACTTGAGCTGATCAAGTGTTTTACTATCGTCTCTTTCAGCAGCTGCTTCAGCTCTCCAGTGATACCATCCCTGTGTTTCCACCCTTCTCTCATTTTTTTGCGATGTCCTTTGTTTTATGCAAACTTCTTACTGCTTTTCTTTCTGGAGTTGATCTGAGGAGCTGGCGCTTGTTGTGGCTGCTTTCCTCTCTCACACACCTATGCACTACTTGCTTATTCAGACTCCAAATTTGATCATCTGGGGACTGGCGGCATTTACTGTGGCAGTATAACAACATCCATTCAGTCCTTAGGGGTCTGGCCATTTTATTTACTGTCCCCGGATGGCCCATTGCAATGTTTCAGACAGCCTTGAGAAGGAGTCCTGACACTGTGGCAGGATCTTCTAGAGTGTCCAAACAAGTTTCACAGTTTCCCAAAAATACATAATGCAGCAATGTGAAGATTATGTGTCCCGGTTCACGATGAGACCCAGTCATCTGTATGTGCTTCAGGGATAGCTCTGACTCAGGCTTTCCTGGCCTCAAAAAGACTGTCTGATGGCCAGCAGCTTCTCCCTTAGGAGACCTCTTGACTCCTCTTGGTCTCCCTGTTTATCACATCAAGTCAACATGGAGCATCTCAGGGCAGTGGAGTTTCTCCCCATCTGCCCTTATGGAGCAGATACCGTTCTCGGGGCTTTGTAAATCGGCATTTTAACTGCTGATCTAGTCTCTTCATTCACACTGTCTGCCGGTGCATAACATTTCGTAATTGTCATTTTCAAGAATGGTTTCAAGAAGGGAGAGAAACAATTAGCTGCTAATTGGCTTCCACTCTAGAAGTGGCATTTCTCTTTCAGGAGACATAATCAATGTTCCACTTCACTGATGCCTCTCCAGACTGAGTGAAACTTCTTCCTTTTTTTTAGTCACTTTTTATCACCTTCCAACCAGCCACTTTTCCTCAGTGCAAGGGCAGTACTATATCTTGGTTTTCATTTCTGGACTACTTTTGTCATTGCAGGTTTTGTACTAACATTTTGGAGACATATTCCTATAATTTGCAACAGTTTGCTTCATCTTAGACTTCTCATTCTTTCCTCTGCTTCCTGGTGCCTGTCCCAAAGAATCCTTCCACAACAGAGTCATTTTTAAATAAATTGCTACCTGGGGAGACTACATCCCCACGCTGAAACACTTCTTGGGTTTCTGTACAAGAACATGATGCTGGTTCATCTTTCTATTCAGAGTTTGAAGGGCCACTGGGACCTTCAAAGAAGGATCTTCATCTGACCCTTACCCTTTCAACTATCTAAGTTGAGGTGCCCTTATAGCATGAGGAAAAACTCACACCGCATAGTTTCTTGGACTGTGGGAACATATAAGCCTTCCCATTATTCCAAGGACACTCTTCAGGGAAAGGGGTATCTGAATAAATCCTAAAGATAGCTTACATAGACAGATTATTAGCAACACATTTTCTAGCAGATTCTTTCCATGTGAGTCGTCAAAAAAATAAAAAGCGCCTTGGATTTGTTTCTGTTGTTGTCATTAAGGAGTGTTTTTAGAATAAAGTAAACTTTTTTGTACTTCCTAGCCCCAGAGCCAAATCTAAAAGAAAATTATGTAAAAGGAAGCTATACATTTTTGGTCAAAGGAAGAGCCCAGAGTACTTGACTTGAGAAAGTCTGCTCCCAGATGATTTTACATGCAAAGCTTAACCTTGCCGGCTAGCTAAAAAGGAAATGTGGCTTTGCAGTGTGTTGAACAAACTTTGAAGCCAAAAGCGCTATTATTTCCCATCTGCTAGAGAGACCTGGACTATTATGTGAGAAGATCTAAAGCTTTCTGGTGACCCTCTAAGCTAGAGCTCATGCAACAATGAAATTGCACAGGGATAGAGCGGGGTTGGGTTGTCTCCCTTGTTTTAACTGCTTGATTTCTGTGTGTCCCCAAAGACCTGGGAGAAATAATTGTCACCAGCAGACAGTTTAATGATCCTGGACCAGCTGAAAAACAAAGAAGACCCACCTGAGAGATCACAGCTTATATAAACTGTTATAGTTACAGGGAAAATCCCACTGATGGTTTGAAGGTAAGTGTTAGGCTAGAACAAATTAAACAACGGTTTTCCAGTGAACTTCTTTAAATACAAGTGTGTTCCAATTTATGAATAACTACAGAGGACCAAAGGTGGTGTATCATATCTTCCAGCATACATCATGTGTTAAGTCTCAATACGCAGATTTATCCAATTTTGTTTGATCTCTGCTGTCTGGAACACACTACACCTGTGAGACAGACCCCATGTGCAAATCAAGACTTGTAAATGAAAGCCAAATGTGGCTGGAAATAGTGCTTGCAAGTCAGAACATGTATTTAGCTAGTGCTTTCTCCCAAACTTTTGCTGCTGATTTCTTTAGGCTCCTTTTGAGTGAGCTATGTGTGTATGGCTTCTTAGGTCTCGTTACTGACAATTTTCTCAGCACTAAACTCCAGTCAACACCAAGAGACTTAGTTTATTAACTACCTATTTATACCTCTTTGTTATGCCAGCCACTTCTCTTAGAAATAAAAAACAAGTTTGATTTGTAGAGCTCAGGCACAGCAGCTTCTTGGGGGAAGATGAGTCTTCAATATTTGTAATCAAATGTGTTCCTTTCATTACCAGCATAAGGCCGGTGGTCACCTGAAACTGTCCCTTGGTCTCTCATGAGATCATTACTATAAAGCATGGCTTGATGCCCACCACCTAGCAGAACAGGAGGGTATTTAATATGAGGTGGTACATTTCTCAATTTTCACTCATGTATTCTGTAAGGAAGGTGAGGCTTTGAAGTTTTATGACTGACTAGGATCTCTTTTCTTTCCTATTTTGTCCAGTCTGCAAACACAAATCTGATGCACACATTATTACTTTTGCCAACTGATTATCTATCTTCCAATAATCCAGTATTAAAAAGTGTAGGAGCTATGCAAGACCATGAAATTCAGCTGCAAGTACTGGGTGTAAATTAATGGTACCAAAAAAAAAACCTTCCTCAGAAATCTTTTTATAATTTTTCTTAAGACACGGAGTTTCTTCTTAGCCTGAAGGAATTGCAACTGATCGTCAAGAAAAGGCTTGAACCCAGATGCCCTAGCAGATTTTGTACTTAAAGTATTGCCCAGTTGCCTCCGTGTCCTATTCAGGAAAGCTGGCTTGTCATATACAAAACCCTCCAAATCTGAACTGCCTTTGTTGTTATAGTCGTATGTATAAGTGAAAGGGAGTCTTGATCTTCTGAAAATTCAGGTTCTAATTCAGCAGGGGAAGTATGTGAACAAGCCTCCTAAAATTATGGTTTTGCAGCTAGGAAAGAAAGAACCATTCTGATCTGGGGTCTAAATAATTTCTCCTATCGCATTCCATGCCAGAGGTATACCCTACATATTTTTCTTGGAACAGAATCAATACTGAAGAAGGTGCAAACAATACTGATGAAGACACAAGCAGCAGAATATACTGAAACAGCCTACCACACAGACCACAACTTTTAGAAACTGATGGCCACATTTTCTTGTGATACAACTGCCACAAATTCCACAGAAGTCAATTCAGGAGTGAAAGTCAGTGCGAGCAATTTACAGTATCACAGCATTTGTCACGTGTGGTGGGAAGAATATCCTTTTCTGTAGTCATTATCTCCAATGGCTTTTTTGGCCCTTGTTTGGAACACCTGCAGCCCAAAATGAATGATTGCTGACAGCAGGACAATCACAAAAAAAATTTTAACACCATGTTTCATGGAATACACCCCATTTGTCTTCATGTGTTGGTATCAGGGAGAGAGACGTTTACTTCAGCTATGTAAAATATTGCAGAAAGAAATTTTTTGCTGTATACACATACCTCAGCTAAATAAGGTGCGTGTTTCTCTGCCTCTAGAAAATCAGTAACACCATGAACTGAAGGGGGAGGCATGAGGAGTGGAGGAGTTAGGGAGGATTAAACTCTTTTTATATGCTATTCAGACGTTGTTTAAAAGTTTTTAAAGATCTGGTGAATCAAAGGTCAGTTGGGGGTTAGATGTTGTAGTGGAAAAATATCTGGCTGGCATAGTCCATGGAATGTGTTGCAATCGCTTTGAAAAACTCTGGAAATCCAAAGCTGAGGAATTTTATAGAAATTAAGGAGTTATTGGCAACATTTTTGACAGAAGACAGCTCAGTGGAAATATCCTCATCCTGAAAAACTCCTGATGACATTTCTGGCTCGTTTGTTTTTATTGCATGGCAATAGACTGACATCTAGTGGATATGGTCCTCTCAGGAACGCTGGGCCTAACCAGGACTGGGGAGAAATTGCCTGATCTAACCTTTTTTTTTATTTTTTAATGGAAAAGTACATTTTTGACTGGGCAAAAACTTTCCTGGAAGTTTTTCTCTTGCTTTTTCATAGGAAACCACAATTCTTTCATCATTTGCCTTTTTGAAGCAATTCCCCCCCAACATTTGACATTTTTGGCTAAAACCTAACCTGCAGTTTTCTTTTTTTTTTTTTTTTGATGAAAATTTAATTTTTTTCTGTTTCACATTGAAATTTTCCAAGCAGCTACATCCCCGATCTCTGTCCCTGTGAGATATCCAGTGCTGGTCTACTGTGTAAATCTTCCTCCTTGCTCTGATGGTTGAGGGAAACAGAGCAAAGGTCTGCTCCGCATGGAGGAGTCACACTTGTACAACTGATTGTTTGCCTTTGCTTACACCTACAAGCAATCCTGGTTAATATCCTTTCGGTTTGGACCGAGGACACAACTCCCAGCCTGGGCGTCTGTGAAAAGGATGAGGATTTATCCCCCAGGGAGAGGTTCATGGGCAGAGCAGGACTGCGAAGTTCATTTCTTGGCAGCCAGTGTGTGACGGAGTGGTGCCAGGGCACAGAATCCCTTGTGTGATCTCTGCTTTGTGGCCCGAGAAAAACAAATGAAAATTAAAGCTTTTGTTGCTCTCCCCCTCCCAGCAACATGTCCCTTCCCCAGGTGCTGGGTTTCTCTCTGTGATGACATTATGAGTCCTCTTACAATCAAAACCATCTTTTCTCTTTGTTCTGCGCTTCTGATCTGCCATTCCCATGCCTAGGTGTGATTAATCCCTTTGCTTACCGAAGGGTTTTCCCTCTCAAAGCCCTCTCGTGTGGCATGGCAGGGGGCTTGGCTGAGCCCCCTGGCCACCCCGCTGCAGCAAGGCTGGACCACCCCCGCAGTGGCCCCAGGATAGGACCCCAATGCCATGGGGTCGAAGCCCGGCTTCCCTGGCTTCTGTGAACAGGAATGGTTTGGGGTTTCTTGTTTTCTGGTGAGCATTTTGCTGTGTTAAACCATGAGAGAGACTAGGCAAGGAAAAGGGAGACAAGTCAGCAGGGCTGCAAGGTAAGGGGCTGGGAGGTCTGCAACCAGCCATGGGAGGGTATTCGGTGTGGGACGGCAGGAAAGCGCTCCTTGTTTCCATCTTCAGCTCTAAAACGGAGACTATAACTGGCTGCCAGCTGCCCATTGGCTTGATCTGCTGGGCTGGTGAGATATCTTTGTGCCTGACAGAAGAACAGGCTAGTAATGGTCATCCCTGAATGACTGAAAAGGCAGCAAGTCCCTCTCTGTACCAGGGAAACGACACCAGCAATGACATCCAGCTGCGGTGGTGGCTCAGCAACCCAGTTTCTGACAGTACAGGCCGTGAACCAGAAGACCCGAGTGCCTGGGTATAAAATTGGAGGAAGGCTGGTGGGACTGACAGCTGCCTGCCATCCCTCGCATCAGAGCTGCAGGCAGCGAGCCCTGGGCACAGCTGCAGCGAGGGCTGCACTGTTTGTTGAGAAACAAACTCATGGATGGCTCTTACCAGCTGCTTTACTCTTTTCCCACTGCAAATGCCAGCAATCCAGTATTCAATTGCCTTTACTTCATTGGGATCTCTGCTTGAAAGAAATAATATATTTAATGCTGGGGTTGTAAAAATATGTACTCTATGGACTCAGCTGTTCACAAAGTCTGAGCAAAAGAGTTTTATCCAGATAGGAGACTTTTTAAACTAAAAGGGGTTAGATTTAGGCTAGATATAAGGAAGAAATTTTTTACGCTGAGTGTGATGAAACACTGGCACAGGTTGCCCAGAGAGGTGGTGGATGCCCCATCCCTGGAAACCTTCAAGGTCAGGTTGGAGGGGGCTCTGAGCAACCTGATCTAGTTGAAGATGTCCCTGCCCATGGCAGGGGGGGTTGGACTAGATGACCTTTAGAGGTCCCTTCCAACCCAAACTATTCTATGATTCTATGAAATATTGGTGAGAAGTTTCACTGAGTTTCCCTCACACCTCAGATTTATTCAACTAATAATTTTATTCAGCAGACTGGTTTGACTATAAGCCTGTGTTGTTTAAGAGCAGCTGGGACAATAAATCACATCATGTGTAAGAGTTACTGTTCCCTGCTTTAGAGGAGAGTCCAAACAAGACCTGTCTTAGAAAACAGCACACAGACGTTATACCAAATGACATGGTAGTTCAACTGTTGTAGAAAAATGAGTCTGGAAGAAATAATACATACACTGCCAATCAAATTTGATTTGATTTGAGTACATACACACAGAAATTGCTGTGATTCATGAGTCTTCTTATCTCCTGCTTTCTGTACTACAGCAAATATTTTTCCGGGCTTGTTTTCATGCATTTTTTTATAGTGTTATTTCATTCCTGGAACTAGAGGAAAAATGAATGAGGAGCAAATTTCCAGCACTGCTGCAGCTGGGAATTTCACCTTGATGGTGAAAAGCAGGTGGATCCAAGCTTGCACAGAGACCGGCAAGAGGTCTAACAGGTAGTCAGCCATAGTATTTGTAAACCTTCTTTTCTTCAGCCTGAAAAAGAAACTGAATCTGTCCTGAATGTGTTTTAAACCATAAACAAGTGCGATAATACTGGAACATTGCCATTTTCCCATTACTCATTGGTCCTGATAATTCAAGGTATACCATTATATTCATTAGAATTTGCTGTGATTAATACCGCTAGCAGTAGTAGCCACGATAACAGTTCAGGCAGCTTTTAAATGCTGGAAGACCAAATGACTTGGTTGACAAACCTTCTTAAAGTGTCCCAGCATTTTCTCGGACAGAGGCAGGCAGCGGTGGCTGAGCGGGTCAGCGCAGGCTGGCACACTGCCTGGCCCCGGGGCCAGACATCCCACTAGCGCTCAAATTGTCCTCCTGGCAATTCCCCCCAGCCTTCAGAGCAGAAACTCGCGTTTGACTGCATTCAAAGGCAGACTGTCTTTGCTGCTTGGCCCCAGTCCCTGCAGCAGCAGAATATCCTAATTATTTTTGCAGACTCAGAGCAGCGCTATTTTACCATCGCGGCAGGCCTGATGTCAGGCTGTCTGAGGGGCAGCGCACAGGTTAAATAAGGCTACTGTGCATGCCGATTTCCTTTCTCCTCCAGGAGTAACAGTGAACGTTTGCGGTCTCATCCTCCCCGAAAGCTCAGTGGCCCTTTCACCAGTGGCAAATTCTTCAACACCAGTCTCATCAGGATCAAACAGAAACAGCTTTCTGGGCTCAGAAAGAAATAAAGACCAAAGCCCTGCCAAATGGTGTGTCTGGTGCAGTTCCTCCCTAAATCCCCACAGGAATAGGGTGGGAAATCAGGGGAATGTAATGCCAGTTTTTGCACTGTTACTCCATCCTCCATAACTGTAAAATGTTACAGATAAGATCCCCATTTAGAGAGTTATATAGGAAGCAAAAAACAGGAAAAACAAATTTACTTTTCTCAGATAAAGTGAAAGTCTATAAACAGGATTTATCTCACTTTTTTTGCCTCCAATGCATTTAACTACTGATATTAAAAAACACCCCATCTGAGCTGGGCTTACATCAGGCTCCTATTTCCGGCAACCCAGTCTGACATCTCCTTTGCCTGTGGACACATGGCCCTCCACAAAAAATTATCCCCTCCTGATTAAATATCGAGGCTAAGCAGATGAGTCTTGCCTGCTGCACAGCTCTTCCCTGGGCCATGTTTCCAGCATGGATGCAGCTCCAGAGGGCAGAGCCCCCAGTCAAGGAGAGCAGCAGCCCCTGGAACAGCTTTGGGACAGCCAGCTCCAATCCTGCCTGTCCCATGGGCAGCGGCAGCCGCAGGGTCTGCCATGACCCAGGCTCAGGGGGCTTAGCAGAGCTCTGCTATCATCTTGAGCTGCACCTTGAGTTGCAAAGAAAGCCCAGGAAAGCCCAGAGCTCCCACCTGCTAGCCCTGCTCAAAAGACGTATTTATCACCCAGAGGACTTTGAAACAGGCTGGGTTGTTGTTACCGTTGACTGGAACCAGCCTACCATTGGTTTCTTGTCGATGGCACGGACTGCGGATGGCATTGGTTCTCAGGCAGGCCGGTCTATCCACCCCTCATCCACCCAGATATGAACTGGACACGCGTTAGGATCAAGTCCAGAGAGCGTCTTGGGTGCTCTGAGCCTCACACGATCTAAGTTTTAGGTGCCTGGCTTCAGTTCATCGTGCAATGCATGAGGTGAGGTAGGCACCTCAGGACAGGAGTTTCAAGACAAAAACAGCACTGAGTGCGAAACCAGCAAATCTCACCAGTGCTTTCAGGACAGAGGCTTCTGCTCTTCCCCTGTTGCTTCTGGTACTGCACCTTGATTTTTAGGATTTTTCCCCATCCACTCAGAAGTCATAACCCTGAAGCCAGGAGCCTAAATATTTCTTTTTAAAAAAGGAGCAATGGATCAGTCGCTCGCTCCCTTTACCTCAGCTCCTTATTCCTACCCCTCTGCAGAGGTGGCAGAAATGAAATCCGGTTGCCTCCTCTGCTCCCCTCCCACAGCACTGCCCTCTCGCTGAGGCTAGGACGCTCATAAAAGAGGGACTGAGATGTTGCCCTGCCAGCATTATTCTCAGACATGTGGAGCATCCGCAACTCTGACGGTTTCCAGACGGCATTAATGAACAACCATGGGATGTGGCAAGGGCAATATACCAGTGACAGTCTGCTTTAAAATCACTGTCTCCGCTGACCGGAGCTGTCAGTTGCATTACGTAGCATTTTGGGACACCATGGGGCTGGCTCCGGGTAGGTGATACTGACTGCTTGTGCTGAGCAGCCAGAAGAGCCACACTTTCTGCTCGTTTCCTGACAGGTGTGTGCCTGCCTTCTGCTCTTTGGTTTTGCAGTCGGGGTGTCTGGTCAGCATCCCAGCTGCCAGGCGAAGATTAGCAACCGCTATAGCAAAGTTTGCTTTTTTCCACTTACCAGATGGCTAAAAGATTGTGCCCATTTTTTTTTTTAATATGAACTTTGCAACTGTCTTTTGAGCCTGTGTCAGCTGGAGATGAGATGACGGCGCTGTGCTCTGCACAGGGCAATTGTTCAGCTCTTTTTGGAGGCTGCAGCTAATCAGCTCAGCCTCCCACTTCTGGTGAGGCATTTCCCTTCATGAAGATACCAAATGTGGGCTCTCCACAGGCTTGCACTGGCAATGGGCTGTATGCCAGACTGGGTTTGGAACTCTTAGGAAGCCAGGTCTTTCCTAAGAGATGTCCTCTTTTCCCTGTGGTGGCTGGACAGAGCTGCCTTAGCAGTGTGCTATTGCTAAGCCCCACTGTTGTAGGAGCCAGAGCACAGCAGGAAATTCTCTACTAGGGCTCAATGTCTTGGAAATTATTTCCCCCCCCCACCCCCACCCCGAGCCACATGTAGTCATTAGTCTTTGAGAGAGAATCGTATTCCTCGCCTGCGAGGAGGTGGCTGGGGAACTGAGGGACATAAAACTCTGCAGATGTCAGAGGGGTGAACTCATTTCCTTCCTTCTAATCTAGCTGTGTTTTGGGGCTATGCTCAAGGAAATGCAAAGTGATCGTTTTAATACACTTCAAAGTCTGCCAAAGGTGCCAGAGCATTGGGAGTGCTTTCTCTTACGAGCATCTATATAAATAAAAAGCCATACATGAAAAGAAAGGAGAAGCAGGTTCTCAAGACTTTTGAAAAATAGGTTTCTACCCTTGCTGCTACTGCGATTGGCAAAAGCGACCTGCTTCTGAATGCCCAGGTGAGAAATTGCAGCTCTCATTTGTGCCAGTGGGCTTTATGGAATGAAATTCTAGGGAGACATTTTTTACCCAGGAACAGTAAAGCATATCCTCAGTTTGAACTGTCATCCCAACACCAATTTCATTAGGGGCACAGGATGGTAATTTTTGGGAGTAAGAACTCCTGTTGTTAGGGACCAGGAGTGGTAGGGGGGTGGTTACTGAAGTGCATCATTGGTTTAGCTGTGAGACCAAAGCATCACGATGGCTGACGTAAAACTTTTAAGAACAGATTAGAGAAATATCTGTCAGACATGACAAGTGGTCATGGAAGAAATGGAAATAATGATCAGCTAAAGTTCCTAGCAGCCCTGTTTTCTATCATTTCTGGGATGCTCTGTGGTTCTTTGGTCCAGCATATAGCACACTTTTTAATTATGACTGTGGCAAATCTAGACATAACCAATAAAACTGTTAGGATTGTAACATTAGAGCTGTTTGTGTAGCAGCTGGCTAGAGTAGGGCTGGGAAGATATGTGTGTAAGGGAAATACGTGATATGGCGGGTGGTCTTTGCTCATCTTCCAAAAATGCCTTATGTTCCTAATTTGTTGACTACCTCTATTAATTATCATATTTCTTTGAAACAGTTTTAAAAGCATAAAGCATTATGTCAATGGAAAAAGCTACTAGAGGTTTGTTGGAATCTTTCCATTTATGCCTCATCTGTAAAAATTACATCAGACTGAGGAAAAGGAAAATGAGCCAAACAGAAAGGCATGCACAACAGGTGAAGAACAAACAGGACAGCACACTACTGATCCCCTCTATCAGTTACAGGACACACTGCAGTGTGTCCTGAAGGTCTGTCCTCGCCAATCTTGGACCACAGAGGGGAATGGCACTGTCAAAGGGTCCTGATGGAAAATGCCTTTCCTTTTTATTTCCATGGGGCTCCTATCCACCTGACTTCATTGTTTACATCTCCAACAGCATAGCAATAAAGGGGGCAATGGTATTTTAGGTGGGATCGCTGAATGACTCCAAGCTACTTGAACTATTCTGGAGCTCATTTTTTACCCCACTGTTATCTCTAAAGTGCAATTGATGGAGTCTCCATGTTACAAGCGTGTCTCTGCCTCTGAGACACTTTCACTAGCAGGCACACTCCCATGTTCCCAAGGGCAGTTGTCCCACAGAAAGTGTGTTGCACTGCATTCATCCTGTGATGGCATTGAGCTGATGAGATGAGATAAAGTGGCATCCTAAGAGAAGACTCACTTCTGGCTGGAAATCAAAAGAAAAAAAAGTGACGATGACAGACAGCATTGTTTAATAGTTTAGAAAAAACTAAGCATCCAAGACCCATAAAAAAAAAAAACAACCAGTAAAACATACTATTGGTGATCACCTCTTCTTGGAGTTGCCTCTTCTGGCTGCTCTCTGCGGCCCAGCCCATAAGCATAAATTTAGGCTGGATGTTAGGATAAGGTTTCTAACAAGCAGAACAATGCGGATGCAAATGAGATTCCCAACACAAGGACTAAACGGAGTCGGGGACGGCAAATGAAGTGGGCTCCCAGACTGTTCTTGGGGGAGTCCAGTCAGAGGAATCCAGGAAGGGATTCTCTAATGCAGCTGGCCTAAGGTCAATGATCTGGAGAGCCTCTTCCAGGGCTGTGTCCCCAGCATCCTCTTGGTCTCAGCAGGCTCACAAGGAGGCCTCCCACTGCCGCAAGCCTCCACGCGCCCCTCCCCAAGCAGACATGGATCAGGCCTTCACCTCCTCCCACCCCAACCAGAGGCAGCAGGAGCTACAGCAGTTCAACGCTCCTGGAAACCTGGCCTTGAAGTCACCTCTGTGACTTTTAACTGCTCTGGAAGCCAGCAGGTGCAATGGTTTTCACCCCTTTCTCCTTCAGAAATTAATCGTTCTGATTATGTCTTCCTTGAAAAGGGACTAATGCTTATCCTCATGGGGTCTTCAGGCTGATTAGTATTAAAAAAAAAAAAAAGCACTGCATAGCTGACAAGTATTAGATAAATGGTGTGAACAGTAGAACAGCGTGTGCTGGGAAAGAGAAGCATTCAGGAGAATTTTCAAGCTGGCAATTATGCAACTTAGCACAGGATGCTGGTGACAGCACAGTAATCATCTCATCCTCTTCATAATAACAAGAAAAAAAAACCCACACCACTTCAGCTGGACAAGGGAAGAGAAACAGAGATATATACTGCCTATACTTTCCAAAACCTTTAAATCTGAAGAGGATAGACTGAGCTGAATTGCTATAGATAAAAGAAGGGAAGTGGAGAATTATTACAGATGTCTACTGCAAAATACTAAGGCTTGCATTGTCTTCACCGCAGATGGCAAAAAATGAGGAAGACAAAAGCCGTATCTGAAAGAACCTAGAGAAAATAAGGACAATCAAAGCACTGGTTACCCATTGTTATTTGTTCAGAGTCCTTCATCTTTCCAGAGTAGCAAGATGAGTTACAGAAGAAAAAAAAAGTTCATTGAAAGAGATAAACAAAGATATGCTTTCCAATTATGTTCTAAAGAGAGTTAGAAAATCCACACAATGGAACTGAAAGGAAAGAGAGAGAAGAGAAGGAGAGAATATAAACTGCTGAGAGTACACCAAAATATTAGTCAACCCTTGAGTCTACCCTGAAAGGTTAGTGTTATTTTTAGGAACACATTCCTTTAAGGAAAAGAATAATTTCCTAGCAGAGGTAATTTCTGGATGGTCATAAATTTTCTCAAGGGAAGCAGAAGCCCCAACAATGAAGTCAACAAAAGCTAGGCAGAGGAAGAGGAGGAGGAAATCTGCACAGGACTCCTCAGGGCAACCCCAAGAATGACCTGCTACTGGAAGGGAAGAGATACAGAAAAGCCTGGCAGAGAGCAGCTGTTGACTAGGTAAAGACCTGGGTTGGAAAACATCTACAAGGAAAGGGAGTAGAAAACAGGTATGTGCTTCCTAGAGATCACCTCAGGTTAGATGGCAGTTGTGAGAGACTGAAAGAGTTAATGTCTCAAACATGTGATAAAACAAGTCACGGTCTGCACAGCAGCGATAAACCTTAAACGAGAGGTCAGGTAACACGGGACGCGGAGGGCATGCCGGAGGGTGCGCAGTTCCGTGTTCTCATAGGCCCGGCATGACAACGCACCATGTACGGCCAGAGGTCATACAGAGTTCATTTGAGGAAGGGGCTCATGACCACCCCCCCAATGGCGCCTGCACAAAGGATCAGGAGCTACCTAACTCCCCGAGAGGTGGGGACTAGACTATGAAAGGCACAACTCCAAGGAGCCGCCTGTGCGCCCATCACTGGAGGATTGCCACGTCCGTCATCGTCATCGCGGGATCCAAGGAGGGTGATCTCTCTCTCTCTTTTTCCTTTTCCTCTCTTTCCTTTTCTTCTTATAAACGCCTCAATAGAATCCACATTGCCTATTACTACGCTTTCCAAGTTTAAGTTGCATGTGCCATAAATAAAGCATTTAATTGATCGCCTGGTGTCGTTTCACCTTAATTTAGCCCAAGGGAATCACAAAACCGCTATGACCCCCTGAGTCACCCAGTCTTCGTCGTTACAGAAGTAGAGAAGGCTGACTCACTCTTGTTTAGTTTAGGTTTGCTTAATTTGAACTATATGAGATTTTCATGGGATGAAGAAGGCAGGCCAAAATGTTGTCACCTACCCTGTGGCCCACAATACAGAATTTGTGAATTTTCAGTTTTGAAAAATTTTCAGGGTATCTCTAGCAACACTTAATGAACTAAGGGCTGTTACGGAGACAAAAGAGTCACCCCCTCTGGTTCCATACCAGACTCCCAGGCCAGCGTTTTCTCCAGGTAGCCTCAAGTTGCGCTGGAACCTGACCAGTTCAGTGAAGAAAACATCACTGACTTTGCAAGTTGAAAACACCCTTTTTTTCATATTTTAATTTACTAAAAGACTATGTGTTTCATTGCTCTGGAATTGTAAGTGGCAGCATGTTGCCCGGGAGACAAAGGAAAGCATGGTTCATGAGCTAGATGGCAGGTCTTATCCATCCCTGAAAGGAAATAAGACTGTGAACGGAGCTCATCAGTCTGAATAAGCACTATGCCAGCACCTCATCGAGAAGCCTCCAAAGTTACAAGTTTCTGAACACTCCTAAGCCCCTCTGACATGGCTGGGAGTTAAGGCTGCCCAACATCTCTGGATAAATCTCTAAGTACCATGACACTTTGATCCATTGTTATCTGGAGAACACACCATTCTTCTCACTGAATGGCAAAGGCTGATACTTGGCTCACTGGGACCACTTAATGTGTTAAACAAGTTTCATTGCTAGGCATTCTTTAAAATTAAAAAATTAATAGGCTCAGTCATTCGATATGCTATGAGGTAAAGACGCTGTTTGTCAAGGTAAGTGATGACACTTCATATGAGTTCAGGAAGGAAGAAAGAGATCCTGAATGTTAGTCTATAAATTCAGTTTATCAATTCTAAGTTACGGGTCATTGCTATAGTCAATAGACATAGAGACTCCTGAAACAAAGTAGTTGTCATTCATCGCAAGAGTTGCAGCTAAGTTTTTCTAATGTGTTCAAGTTTCTTCTGCTGTCTGCCTTCTCAATAGTTAACCTCCTCTCAGTCTCTTTTTCAGTCTACAGACAGCTGAAGGGAGGGACTATTTTACCAGACAGTGCCAAGCCCATTTTCAGCACATTTTAAGTATATTCATATTGTGGGAATCGGTGAGAAAATCTTCTTTGTGCAAGGAAATATGGTTTGGAGCTCCATTGCTTTAGCTTAATCCATAGGGTCAGTCCTGAAATGTGATCCACATGATTCCTAGCATGGATGGAAACATTTTGTTGTGCAGGGAATAACTTGGGTTAGAAGCTTTAATTTAACACTACCTCATTCACACTTTTGAGAAGTCAGATCATGACGTTATGTCCTGTTGATACAACAAGATAATTGAAACCAATTTCTAACATACAGTTCATCAATAGTCTGACTGGAGCTGCCTGTTGATAGCAATGTATTCATATGCTAATATTAAAGATGTTCTTCATTGTTTTATGAGTTTGGAGTTAACCGGAATTTTTAGAACTGATAAACACATACTAGGCCAAAATTCTCTGTTTCTCCTTGGGAGGTTTTGGGCTTGGAGTTTTGTTTTTCAGTAGCTGTTTCTTCTGAAGCAACTATCTCAATATTGCCTCTCACTAGAATCCAAAGCTTTATTTTCATTTGAATGCCTCTTCTTCCAGTCTTCTTATGCCTTTGGTGCCGTCTTGATTTCTTTGAGGTTTTTAAGGACAAAAAAAAATTTTGTATTACCATAAGGTATGACTTTTGGCTTAATAGTTTTTTTACCCAGAGCTCAGGAGTTTAAATAACTTTTTTGGGGAAGAGTTTCTTTAATCCTCAATTAGAATTTCTGGTCCAAAGAAAATCAGTCCATAAGAGGATAACAACAGCTGAATATTTAGGTATTTATTTGGAGATGCAGGTTTCATGCAATGTAGGTCTTAAAGCTCAGCCTTTCACATCACAGGTGTGTTTAGGGCTCCATCATATCAGACATTGTCTAATCCATAACAAGAGAAATAGGCACTACCATAACTGGACTCTTCTAGACAATACTGTGAGAAAAATATTTTTTTCAATATTATCAAAAGGGGTTCAGGGAAGTGCAAATACCCCCCCCCCCACCCACCCCCTGCCAAGTTTCTGAAATACCAAAGACTAAATCAGTCTTGAGTTTAAGGTATTTTTATTAAATGAGGTCAAGAAGGTCATTTAAGGAAAACTATCACAACTCAGTGAATCTGGAATATTTGACTCAAATCTGAACCTCAGCTTACTGACATTTACAAGCTTCTGCTAGGTGAGTTAGACTTCGCAATTTTTCTACAATTCCAGCAATGTTTTATGGTCTTTTTCCCTAACTTTATGGTGAATTACAACTTTTACAGAATGAAATCATTGCCATAAAGTGCTGAATGATGACATTGCAAAGATATGTAATACAGTCATCGTGAAACACTCTCAAAATAGAAATCTCTCAAGAATATCTTGGTTTGAAAATTCACATTCAGCATCAACACTGAAAAGAAGAGAAAGAGAAAATCAGGAAATTCTGAGAAATTTCTGCAGGTATCTCCTGGAATTATATCAACATGATCAATACTCCTCTTATCCCAATGCACTGGCAGTAATAAACCTCAGGCCAAATCAGGTATCTGAGCCATCTTGAACTCTCAAAACTGGGCACTCAGGAGGCCCTTGTGCTTGCGCCTCAGTTTGGCAGGTACAAGATGCCTTCTGAATATGTATGTCTGGGGATCTGCATCCACTTCTTGCTTATTCTCCTGTTGTTTCAAAATTCAACCCTTGCAAACGAGTGCTTACCTTTTGTAACACCTTCTAATAGACCTCTGGGCTTGTGAAAAAGTACAAAATGATCATAGCACCAACTGTTTATCAAAAATACTGTCTGCTAGTTCCAGATGTTCATACACATCACATACCACATACAGAGCTGTACAGACAGCATTCTGAAGTACAGCCAGATGAGCACATATCTTTTTTACCTATACAAGAGTGTATATTACCCTTCACTCAGACCCAAATATTTCCCAGCATAGTTGGCTGATAAAGATTTTCCCAGTCCTAAAACACTTTGCTTCCTAAGCCCTTGCAATGAGGTCCATCTCTTGGAGGCGTAAAACTGTTGGCTTTATTACAGTACTCGGCAGCATGTGTGCCTATGTTGCAGGAGCTCTCTAGAGCTAACTCTGAATTGAGCTGCTTTATCATCTCTCCCCAAGCTGCAAAAAGTCAAGTATTAAACCACTGGAGAAATTGTACAGTTCTGATATTTCCAAATTTCAGGACAGAAACTCGGAAACTTTAATGAAGTTCAGGTTTGATTCAAATTTTCCAATGTTATTAAATCTGGAATCCTCCCTCTCTCCTCACCACCCCCATTGTTCTCCTGGACCTCCTCCATTTCTGAGTCACCTTCTGCATGGCAAGGCAGTTCCAGAATACCGTGGTCATCCTTTCTATTTATCAAAACAGTATTTGCTGAACAGGAGACGGAGCCAGCAATTTTTAGGGTGCTTTTAATTTCTTTCATGTCTCGGTTTCTTGTGTGATTTTTCCACTCACCAGTTCTGCACATAGAGGTGGGGCAGCAGTCATCCAAAAAGGGAGAAAAGCTAATCAGGGAATGTCACTTCTATTTAATTAACTTTTTCTTTTTAAAAGCACAACAATTACATCTGCAGGGCTTTGACATTCAATTACATTAAAAACCTACTGTTTTCCATGGGGAAAATTAAATGCAATGATGAAACTTCTCTTATGGGTAACATTTCTTTTTAATCTATTTTAATGACATTTCCAGAATAACTATTTAGTTGCATGGGGGAGTAATAAAAACAAAGGAAGGCATTTTTTTTTAATATTTAACCAAGAGGCAATCTCTCACCCCCAAATTTGCAATCACTTCAAAAGTTTATAGCTGAACTCAAATCCCACCATGGTTCCTCCTCTGACCCTTAAAACTGATCACAACACCTCTAAGGGTCCTACTCAAAGCAATCTTAATGATCTTAATGTGCCCTTAAAGTACCAATCATGCAAAGCAGCATAAGCCCCATTTAATTACACAGTTACAGTAAGTTTATAGTTGTCGATGCTTTAATGAGATTCAAAGAGTGTTACCTACACCTGGGCTCTACCAGACACATACTAGGAATAAAGATTGATCTACCTGCTGCTTTCTAGTTGTCTCGCTATTTCCTCATGTTCCTTCATCTGTCCACATCCTTCTCTGTCCTCCCTGCTTCGTGTGTTGATAGTGAGTCTTCTGGAGTAGGGACCCTATTTTTGCTCCATGACTGTACGATGCCTGGCACAGGTGGATCATGGCCACTGAGAAGGACTTCTTAGCTGTCCCAGCTAACAGTAACGATACAGTTAGTGACAACCACCTGTGCACCAAGTCCTGACCTACCTGAGCATGCTGAAGTGCTCCACTGCACCTTTTAAAATTGGATATTGTGTGTGCATGCCTGAAGTTTCACATACCCCAGGAAAAAGAACATGAAGCAGCTGTTTAATCATCTGACTAGAACATTTTTGGTTGACAAGTTTTCAGTTAGGTTACACTCAGCTGAGGCTGGACATCATATTCCATTAGTTTTGCATCTGAAAGGCTGTCCAGAAGGTTGATCTGAAGTAGAATCTGGTTTCAGAAAATCTGTTTAGGAAATCATGCACCATTTACAATCAGTTACAGGGCGGGGTTCAAAATGAGAATTTGCTGCTCGTAGCAGCAGGGGACTAAACTGCTTCTTGAGCTTTTGAAAATCTCTTCGCTTGCAAAATCTCTTAGTGAATGTATCTGAAATACTTTGCCTGATATACTTTTATAAAACCAGCTATAAATTCTTTCTATAATTACATTTAAAAGAAAATCCTGTTTAAAAAATCTTTGGGTACTGAACTGCATGTTCTTTCTTTAATTAAGGGACCTAGTTTTGTATCAGGAGTCTATACAAGACTTACTGAAATACTTCTAGATCATCCAGAAGCTTGAAAAGAAACTCGGTAAGTTCCTCTGGCTTTGGGACTCTATAACAGGATGGTTTGGGCATAGGATCCAGTGAAAACAGACTGTGGCTGAATGTGCATTTTCTGTAAACTAGTAGCATTTCCCAAGTAAGTTAAAAAAGTGGGATTTTCAAGCACAAATTATATGTGAACCTCTTCTGCTTGAGCATCAGCCTCCTTCACAAAACATGATGGTACATAAGCTTTGTATGCTCTGCTGTAAGTAATAAAAGGGAAAAAATCTAACAGCATAGTCATTTGATCTTTCTACCTCCTTTATTTTCTCTGCTTAACTTCATGTATGGAAAGACTTGCACAAAAACTGACTACTCCAATAAAACCAGATAAAATCCAATACAGCATGCTGAGGAGTAGAACTAGAGTTACACTGGGCTGTTTGTCGGCATCAGGAGAAAGAGGATTAAAAAAAAATATTTGTCACCTGGTTCTCAGACCCTGCCAGGCTCACTCACTAGGCATTACCCAAGTTATGCCAATACCATATGTGCAGATTTTTTTCATTTTGTCTGTTGGCAATGTTTTTTCCAATATGAACCTACCAGTAAGCTCTTACAATTGTAGTTAGGTCACTGGACAGCAGTGAGCTCATTTTCAAAGCAGCAGATCACTTACAGCTCCCTGGGACTCTGGGATTTTCAGAAACCAAGGACTGAAATTCTTCTCCATTTCTGATTCTGAAATATTCAACATAAGTACTTGAAGATGGCCTAAAAAATCAAAATATGTGCAGCTGGTGGCTAAGCATTACAACCACACTTTGAGAAAGTGCCTCAGCTGAGACTCATTGGTGGCCTCCAAAGAAAATTCCACGCCTGGCTCTGTCTGTGCTCTCAGTGCTGCAAGGCGTGCACCAATTTCTGCTAATGTTTAGCAGAATCACTTTAGATTAGTGCTCTCACCAAGAAATAATAATTTTTAAAAAGTTAATAACACAGCAGTTGATTTTTAAAATGGATGCAATCAATTTTTTCCCAGATGGTAAAGCTACAATGGCTCAAGGGCAGCAGTTCTGGTATTTGCTCTGGCCCAGCACTGTGGCTGCTTTCATGGGCATCTGCACCCCAGAAGAATGGAAATACGGAAAGTATCTGATGGGTGTGCATACCTCATCAACGCTCATTTGGAGATGTTGAGTTGAACTCCTGCCAAGGTATAAGACCTACATCATTGGGGATTTCACAGATTTGGGAGGATTTCAAATTTAAAGTGTTTATACATGCAGCTGCAAGCTGTAGAACAGAAAATAACAAACTGCTGTGCTTCTATTCAAGCCATGCACATGTGGGTATGCAAAACTAGTAACTTGCAGAGGTCAAAAATCTCTCCCTACAGTTATCGCTGCTCCCACGTAATCCTGCAGGTTGGGTTTGGTTGATTTCTGCTCAACAAGTATGTGCTACCAGCTACGTTCTCTGTCATTCTCTCAGTCACTTGAAATAGTGACCAGCAGCTCTAGGAAACAGCCTTGCTGAACAACGAGGATAGACTTCCTTCTGTAAATGTTAATGGGTTATTTGAAAAGATGCAGAGCAGTGCCAAAGAATTTTTCAAGAGCTAAAACTTTAAAGATGTCGGGACATCTCTATATCTTTGCTTGTTCTCTCTCCGAGTTGCCTTTATGGAGGTAGTGAGTATTCTCACCAGGAAAACAGAAATCACCTATTTGTTTTATTACCCGTGTCATCAACCTCCATCTTGCAGTTGTGTCAGCCTCCCAAGGAACAGAGGTTGTTTCTGTTTTAAATATGCGGGCCAACGGTTGTCAGCTGTCATTGCCAACAGCCACGTCCGGCAGCCAGTGTCTCCTACCTAGACTGATGCCCTACAGTAGTCTGTTGCATGGTTGACCCCTTCAAGGTTCAATCCTCAACACAATTTTTCCTGGAGAAGTAGTTTGTTGATAAGTATGAAAGGACCACCCGTTATACTGCACTTTCCAGCACACCAGTGAATGTATTACATGTGATAGTTAGTAACTTAAATAAGGGGCATTTAGCCCCCAACACCTCAGTGCCAGGGAACAGCAAGAGCAGGGCTACTCACTAAGAAAGTTCATGAGGACTCCTAAGCCTAAGACAAGCCTAGAAGGACCCTGACTGTTGGGGTCTTGTGTAGTCCTGGACTCCTAAGGCCCTTGCACAGCCAGCCACAGCACTTAAAATGTGGCAAAACTGTAAGTACAGGAAGAAATATGATAATAGGAAGCATTAGGACCATGCCAGCCTCATCTATAGATGTATTTTAAAGGTACTGGGTGTAGAGCTGCGCTTCTGCCTAACAGCCTGCGTTCAGCACACACTTAATTCAGTGACAAATGGTTCATTTGTTCAACGTCTGTTTGGACAAGCAAACATGAGCTCTGGTTTCATAGAAAAGTGTAACGAAAAATCAAAAGTGTTCTTGTTATCTTGGTTATGACAGTTCTGCTTTCTGGGAGTGTTATTATGTGCCCAAGGTATATTCAGTATCATTTTTCTGGTTTTGTAACCTCTAGCATTTTGATTTTATCCTTGGGGAAGAAAATGGTAGAAGAAGTAGGAAAGTTCAGCAGAAATACGATATGGAGGACAAAGCTTGGCACAGAATTGTAGCCCCTAATGAAAACACTCCCCGGATAGCTTGCTCGTACTCTGTAAAGCTGAATCTGCACACTGTAGTCTAACAACACAGCTGTAACCAGCACAGTCACAAAGACATTTAAATCTCCTTATAATAATAAGGAGCCAGGCTTTGAAACCTATAAAACCTATGATGTGATTCGGCCTCACCTTAGGAACAGCCTGGGAAAAAGGTACCTGGTGTATGTTTATGCAACTCAGATCTGTAGTTATCTAAATGTTCACATTTATTAGGCATAAACAACCCCTAAAAGACTCAGAAATTCAGATCACTGTATCTGAGACCCCTTCTTATAGGATGCCTGATCCTATACTTTCCAATGAGGCATTTTCAAGAGCGACTGTTTCATTCTGCAAATACTGTGAACGCTGTAATAAATCAGAAGTCCGATGTCCTGGCGGTCCCACTGTGCTTTTAAGAATGAGCATTGACTTACGGAAGGAATTATGGGCTAGATTTTTATTTACACCATGTAACCCCACTGTAACTCCAGTGAATTCAAAGCAGGTTTTCAGCACTTACCTTAGCATCAGCAGAAAGTTACGCCTTGCACATCTCAGTAGGTCTCTTACAAAAGCCATCCAATGCTATGTCATTGCAGCAGAGCTTGCAGACATCAGCTCAAAACAAAACAGCACTGGAAAGGACTTCAAGAGATTACTTATTCCATCTCCATCACCTAGACGGACTCATACAGACCCAGGTCATTATTAGCAGATGTTTCTCTAACTTGCTCTTAAAGAATGTCTTACTGAAGAAGCAGGCTGTCTCCCACAACAGCCTATCCCACAGTTTGTTTGTCCTATTAGGAAGGTTCTCCCTGATGTTTAAACTGAAACTTTATTTCTGCAATTTAATCACCTGCTTCTAATCTTACCTCTCATGGTCACAGCAAACAAATTATCCTCCTCCACTTTTCAAGAGTTTTTGATATAGCTAGACATAGTTGACAGAGAAACATCTTATCCCACATCCCTACCTCCAGGGACTTCAAGCAACCCTAATTCATTTAACCTTCCCGTGGTGGCTGTGCTTTCTAGAAAACCCTTGTTGTCTGCCCCTGGGAACTCCACAGCTAGACCACTGGTTTCCTGTCGCAGACCTCAACAAAACACGGCCGTGACATTCCCAGTGGCTGAGAAGTGGAAGGGTGTCATGTCTCCCAAGCTGTACTCTTGTTTATACATCGGAGTCTGTTGTTTGCCTTTTTCCACTGCAGCTTGACGTTGTTGACTCTTGGTCGGCCTGTTTATGCTAGCATGTCCTGTTCCTTGACATCCTTCACAGAGTGATCTACATTACACATACACTGCACGTGATGCAGAGCAAGAGATTCACGTTCGGGCCAATAAAATGCATCTTGAATACATGTAGGAATATGTTTTGCGACCTGTAAAACAGGTCATGTAATGTCAGGCTGAAAAGTCAGTTTTGCTGCCACTAGCACAGAGTAAATACTGATCTATACATTGATCTAGCACCAACAGTCCAACATCAGCCTGATTAAAAAGTTTTGCTCCTTCTCCCTCTTGCTTTCCTTCTTCCACACTGCCAGCTTTCCCTACGTCTCTCAGACAGACTCACATCCCGCTGCTAAAGGTATTTTTTGGCCAGTGAACAGGCACAGAGGCTGGCTGCTGCCCCAGGTGGGAGATGGCCACACTCATGCCTGGGCGTTGGGGCAGGACGGTGCAGACAGCAAGCGCTGCCTGCTAGGCTGCTCTCGATCCAAGCAGCCAGCTTTGCTCACTGCCCCTCTCCTTGTTACCCCGTGCCTGCAGCTGCCCGGGCTTAAGGGGCACAAGGTGGCACTTGGCTTTGCCTGCAGTTCACACATCTTGTTTTCGATCACCTCCAGGGAAAAGGGCTAGGTATGAACCTCCTGCAAGCCAGATGTGCCCCACCAGTTGCCAAATGTAACATGCTAATCTAGAGGGACTTGGGGTTTAGGTTTGTGTTTGAGAGCGTTCCTGTATTTGACCTTGTGCAGCATTATCCCAGTCCTACTTATTGCAAATGTAGAAGAATAAAGTCATTATGAATAAGCGGAAAAAGAATGAAACTGGAGAAGCAGCTGAGGCATAGCTGGATAGGTCACACTAGGTTTTGTTTTCTGTATAATGCACTGTTAAATGTCTCGCACTCCTTTGGTGGGAGGTACCATTCTGAGACCACACGCTGCGCTTCCTCACAAAGAATTCACAACTTTTTTCTTTGGCTTTGCTTCTCCTGTACCCTGTAATAGCCTGTGGTTGGTCTCTGTGTATTGGAAACATGGTGGATGGAGTTGGGGAAGGAATCATGAAAACAGTAGCGTCCCATTCATCCAGCAGAATATGTAGCAATGGCAAACTCGCTCCTGACAACTGTCTCAATATAATTTAATGTTGTTAAACATTAAAAGTGTTCATATTTTTATTATTCTAACTAAGATCCAATCAAAACCAAGGAGGGAGAAACAACAGACCTAAGCTGTATGTGAACAACTGACCAAGGAAAATTATCATGCACAGGAACAAGACACATTAATCATATTGACTCTCATCTAACATCCAGCCAACCCATTCATCTTTAAATGATCGCTATGGTGATGATGCATAGGTCATTCCTGAAACTGAACTGCAAACTATAAAGGAAAAATCCTACGGCACCTTGCTGATACATGCTGTTGTACTGAACTTAGAATACAATGTACAGAGAGATCTTTGGCTTAATTAGTTGCCCACTGAGTTAGAATTGGCTGCTATCTTTTTTCTCCATATGAAACCACAGAGCTTTCTCAGTACATTATTTCCACATGTGCTTGCATTACTATCCCTGTCCCTTGATCCAGCATTTTAATAAGCATTCATCTCTTAAAAAAATATAAAGAAATGTCTATCCACTTACCTAAAGTATCCCTGAGCCCAGTCCTCCCTTTCCATCAACGTGAGTCAGAAGAATCCCCAGGGAAATCCATGGAGTGTCCCTGGTAGGCGGCTGTTGTGAATCAGATCAAGAGGCTCATTTTTATATCATTTTATTCCTCTTTATTAGGGATAAAATTTCTCATTCTTTGCTCCAGACATATTAAGATCCTCTCTTGCCTAAGTAGCAGTGCCTAAGGTCTCAGCTGGCTTCAAGACATGAACACCCTGCTAGTGCCAGACAGACATGTGCTACCACAGCAAAGGGAACGGGATGCTGAGGTCTGAAAGCGAGCACCACCAACTTGCGCTTCCTCGGCAAGTGGTAACAGGTATTTTAAAGGTGTCCATGGGTCAGAAAAAGGAAAGGAGTCAACACTTCTGTACCACTTACACATGCATCTGCCTGACACTTCCAGGACTGCTTGTGTAGGAAAAGACAGTATGTTTACACCAATATTTACACTTAAACTCAAGCTCCAGTTGTTTCTCTGTTTTATCTTTTAGCCTGCACCAAAGCCACCTTTCTAGGAACTGGTTCATAGTCTACATGTGTCATCTTCCCAGTTTGCTTTATCTAGGGGTAATATCAATATTGAAACAAATTTACATGTAATGCTTTGATTGACAGCCAAAGTTGATTTAAGATGTTGTTCCATGTTACATTCATACAATCTCTCTTTTTTCGTACTTAATACAAAATATTTTTAAATGAAACAATTATTGACAAAATTGAAATTCAGATTTCCATATAAGTGACTCAGTATGGAGACCACAGTACCAAGTATCTCCAATTAGACTGCAAAATTAATTTCCTGTTATCTACCACCCTACAAATTTTAAACCGTCTGAAAATTTAACTGTATATGAATTTCTTCTAATAATAAAATATATTGAATGGCATTGTAATAAACTCAGTGGGTTTCCCTTTTCTTACATGCTTTCGTGAACAGTGAATCAGTTTTATTGCATTCTCAATGACCGTAATAAAAGTGTTGGCCTAGAAGATACTCTTCTAGGTTTATTAATCTGTTCATATATCAGCTGGGAGATTATGGCAGACAATAGTGCACAAAACTACATAAAATATATTATAAGGTAAAACTACAAAGCAATCCTTGTAGTCAGCTTGGAAGGAATCAGTGGTATGGATTTCATAAAAGACTTAAATTGAAGGCAAATGAAGAAAATAAAACAGGATACCAAATGCAACAAACAGTACCTAAAACACAGGACAAAAACTGAATGTAAATTGCCAGTAGGAATATAAACACAAAGCAAGTGTTGCATCTAAATAAGCCTATTCTGCTATGCAACTGTTTATTCAAGTGCTTGCTATGGCCTCATGGAAGTAGAGCCAATGATAGGTTTCTGGACCCAGACAAATAAGAGTGTCAGGGACACTGAGAAATCATGTCCATGCCCCAGGCAGGATTTACAACAGCTCCTTCATGAACTCCTACACTGTCTTACATCGGCCTTTCTTAGTCTCCCAGCGCAGTCCAGGCATTTCTAGCTCATTTGTACCTAACTGCTCAAAAGCCCCACTATCAGGCTTCACACTCCTTCAGTTGTCCAGCTACAACAGTTGGATTTCATATCTTAGGCTTCCATGATATTATTTCACTTACAAGCTATTTTCAGAAACTTAAGTATTCAAGATCCTTTGACTCTTTTTATTAATATCTACACTAAATGCTCCTTGCTGCTATTTAAATCTCTTTATTATTTTTGTTATTATCATCATAACCTCTATGATAAACTCTTATCACATTAACTGTCTGTTCTGTAGATTAAAGCACTGTTTTCTTTAACCCCTTCCTCAAACATCTCATCTGCGAGGTCCCCGATCATTTCAGCTGCCGTTTCCATTTGGAGCCCCCTGTCACTGGAGTGCTGTGCCCACGTCGGAGCAGCTGCTCTGGCTGAGACTGCAGAGATGTTGGCCGGAGAAAGCCCTGCTTTTCAGACGACACTCCTGTTTACACAACCCAGCATGTTTGCTTCTTTTGCAATAGCTTGACAAATGTTGTCAGATGCAATAGCTTGGCCAGCGTTCAGTGAATGATCCATTTGCATCCCAGCTTTTCTTCTGCAGAATTTCTACCTTGTTCATCATTCCCCAGTCCGCATCTGTGCAGCTGAGCACTGTCTTCCCTGAGCACAGAGCTTTGCTGTTATCTCTGCTAAAGTGGAACCGATGATTTTAGAGCATTTCTGCATTTTGTCAAGGTCAACTTGAATTCTGGTCTCTGCAGTGCTGGAAGTCCCCCCAGTCTATTGCTGCCTGCAAATTTAATAAGGCTCTTTTCTAGCTTTCCAAATAGGACCCCAACACATCCCTGTGAAACTTGACTCAATGTAACTTTCCCTTCTGGGGCTTCAAAAGATCTGCCAGACCTGCATAACCCTTCCTCCACTGCAACCGTCAGTTGTTTCAAGGCTTTCAAAGCCCAGAAGAGAATGATAAGCAAGTGGCAGTTCCATCCAGGGATCCTTGCACCAGAAGGACTTAGGGTTTGCTTTATAGCGGGAAACAGCAGAAACACATCCGGCCCAGTAGTGAGGATGAGGATGCTTCCCAAGAAAGGTATGAAAATTTAGCTGCACAATACTCTATTTTACATCCAATTTATTCGTAATCTCTCACAGTTCAAGGCTAGTTTAAACTCTGATGCATGAGGTTTTAACTTCTCCTTTGCCCAGGTAAGTACAGCTGTACTCGGTCACAGTATGCTCGGAGGTAAAATCAACCCTGGAAGTCATGGCTGTGTTAGATTGCATTTTTTTTCGCATGGAAAATATCTTACCACAAAGGTGGTCACTGTATGAAGCAGCTCCATGTCTCATGGGGCACATCTCGCTCAGGGACTGCTCTACCTCTGACGGAGTCCCAGGACTTTCTATATCATGCCGGGGACTTGGGCCATTCCCAAGAGAAGCCCAAGGGTGCGCTGGTGGTTCGTAACTAACCCTTTCTTAGCCTTACATGTATATCTCATCTCTCCCCCTAACTTATTGAGCTTGATGGATCTTAAGACACTTTCACTAGGATATCAGTTCCCTTAGGCTCCCTCTATAGCAGAAGCACAATAAATAAATAAATAAATCAAACGGGAGATCATTTAGGTGCTCTGACTTACCCTTTTCAGAAACCCATCTCCTTCCATCAATTATTCAGACAGTATAGCAAGATTTGCCTCCTCGGTTACTCCCCTAAGGTCGCAGTCCTGTCACCCCTCAGGACTGTGCTGTGTTCACTGGGACTGCAGTAATATGCTAGCAACAAGAAGTAAACTCAAATGAAAGGAATCAACGGGAAAACAAGAAAAGGATAATTTGCAGAGCATGCAAAGCCTGCAAACAGCATCCACCATTTTATATTATTAGAAATGTATATTCTACACATTCAGCAATCACAGCCTGCTGCAGTTCTCATTGTCATTAAAGATTACCACTCCTCAGTCCCTAATGTGCTGATAACGGGGAGAAAGGAGGCAGAAAGGGAGCAAGAACAAATGCAAGACATCAGGCACACGTTGCCTTGAGCGTAAGGGAAAATATTTTTAGAAAACAGAAAAACCATGAAACCATCTTCCACTTTGGGAAGTGCTTTTCTATTACAGGAACATCAGCATAAGTTATGTGTTAAGGATAAGAACACACAACTAAGACATATGGCAATAAGATTAAGCAGAGTATTTTTATTGCTTTATTATCTTCTCATACTGGGGGGAAAAAAAAAAAAAAACCACAGACCTGCAGCTCTTAAAGCAGTTACACATATGGGAGGAAAAAAGCAAGAAACAAGACTGTACAAGAAACATTCTGTACCTTTTATCATCTGCTGCCACCTGGAAATAAGTGTATTTTCTACAAGGTCTGAGGATTGTGGGGAGAGCTCTAGGTGAGCAAAACGAATGATAGAACGGGATTTTTTTCAAAGCTAACTAATACAGTAATTTTACTTCAGTGGAGTCTCGATCTGTACAACTGAGCTATTTTAAATTCTATCAAAATAAAATATTTCCAAATTTATGCTCCTAGGCTTTACTGTATTTCCTCACAAAAGGATATTATTGGAACATACAGTGAGAGACCCTATTGCAACAAACTTGTACCGCAGGAAAAGGCAGGCTTTACCTAGATGGCAAGAGGCTTGCAATCTCACTAGAAGGGAAGAAGCAGCAGCAAATGCACACAGGCAGAGGGCACAAGAAACAATCAGGAGATGCTGGTCATCGCAGTATCTCTCAGCTCCATGGGAGCATAAGGCTTGTCAGTGCTCGCACACACCATCACGTGAAAAATCACAGCAAAGGGGACCTGCTGGAGGGGTTTGCAGGTGTACTCATCTGGCTGGGATGGAGTTCATTTTCTTCATAGTAGCCTGTATGGTGCTGTGTTTCAGAATTGTGACCAAAACAGTGCTGATAACACACCAATGTTTTAGCTGCGTCAAGGCCTTCTCATTTCTCATGCTGCTCCCCTAGCAAGTAGGCTGGGGGTGGGCAAGAGGCTGGGAGGGGACACAGCCGGGACAGCTGACCCAAACTGACCCAAGGGATGTTCCATACCATATAACGTCACGCTCAGCATATAAAGCTGGAGGTACTTTCCAAAGTAGCTGTTGCTCAGAGACTGGCTGGGCATCGGTCTGCTGGTGGGAGGTGGTCAGTGATTGCCTTTGCATCACTTGCCTTTTTTTTTTCTTTCCCTATTTTCCCCTTCCCCTATTAAACTGTCTTTATCTCAACCCATGAGTTTTTCTCTCTTTGCCCTCCTGATTCTCTCCCCCATCCCACTGGGGGTGGGAAGCGAGCGAGCGGCTGGTGCGTGCTTAGCTGCTGACCGATGTCAACCCACCACAGCAGGAAAGCAGTGATACAGCTTTATGAGTGCAAATAAGAGCATGCAAAGCATCATGCATGTGTCGACCCCTGGGGTACGCCACCACTGACTGCTCACCAGCTGGGCTTTGTGCTGCTGATCACAACCCTTTCAGTCCAGCTGTTCAGCCAGTTTTCAGTCCACCTCAGTGCCAACCCATTTAGCCCATAGTTCATCAGTTCATCTATGATGATGTTATGAGAGAAAGCCTTACTAAAGCCTATATAAACATCCACTGTTTCTCCTCATCCACGCAGCCAATCCTCTCATCATAGAAAGCTATCAGGTTGGTTAAACACGATTTCAGCTTCATAAATCTGTGCTGACAAGTCCCAAGTGTCCTTTATTCACCCCGAGTTTGAGTTGATAGCTATTTATCCATAAGACTGAAAAGGATTTTAGTCTTGACAGGCAACAAAAGCTCTGAAGGAAAGGGTAGATCTGTGAGACATCAGCACGGGGATGGTTGCTGAGCTCATGGGCGAGATCACCGAGAGGTCAGGGTAAAAGAGGTGAGCAAGGCTGAGCAGAACCTGACCTCGAAGCTGAAATGGGCCAGGAAGCTCTTCCAAGGGCAGGCAGGAGGAACAGTGACAGAATTGTGAGGAGAATTAGGGAAAGGTAGCATCATGAAGGCCAAACTTCCAAAGCATGAAAAACAACAGTTAAAACAGCAGTTCACCTGAAAAAAAAATAATTTGCACATCAGTTCAGTTAGTTTTTTTATTAAATACTTTGGTATAAAGATTACTTGGAACTCTCTTACTGCCACTTCAGGCTCCATACAGCAATAAGCTCTATATCTGAAAGGTTTGTTCCTGTTCACAGAAACAGTACAGTTCCTGAGGTTCTCCATGACCACAAAGGGCCTGCCTTGAGTTCATCACAGAATCTTAGGTATACTACTTCTGTTGACGTTAACTGCAAATCTTCCAGTAACTTCATGTTGAATAAATATTACGCTTTTTAAATGTGGTGACCCCTAGTCAGAAAAGTCCCAAACAATGATCTGTAAGGTCACGGTTAGCAGCCTGGCCATGGAAGTCACCATTGCACCACTTCAAATTATGAGCTTTAAAACACAGGTGAGGCAGCCTCTAAGACATGCTGAGGATGGGCGGTGGTCAACACAGTACGGAAACTGCGGTCTACTACAGGTGGCTGTATCGTTAAACAAGCAAACACTAGATATACATTATTAAAAGTCACCTTTAATAGAATTTTAAAATAGCTATTGCAAACTTTATTTGAAGAAAAATAAATCAATGACAATTTTCCAAAATCCTGTGAAACAGTCTAGTTCCTTAACATTTGTTTTATTATTTGAAAAGACAGAAGCAATTTGCATAGCTGGCATGTTAGTTCACCTCTTTGCTCAAAACAGCTCATAAAGGCATTCTTTTTCTACCATTTCTGATTTGATCAAAAGTGGAAATGCGTATGATGATCCTAAATGAGATCGAAGTGGGTATCTGACTACGTCTCAAGGCAGCCAAGAATTTTAGTTCAAATCACTTAAGGCCCAATATGGAGAAAGAAGAGATGCAGTAGCCAGTAGGACAGCTAATGTATGGTCCATTACACCTACTTATATGATACTTCCTTTGAGCCAGCGTTTTTTATATTTTCTTCCTCATATTAGTATCCCACCCAACCTAACAATACTAAAAACCACAACAAAAAAATCAATCCATAATATAACATCGTAAGATCTGGGCAAGGCTGATGAAGGTTTTGGGTAACCACTCAGAAATAGAGAAATAAAATGTATGACTTGAAATTAAACAGAAATCTTAACACGGGAGTTCTGGTGACTCAACTGTAGCACATAAGCAACTAATGCTCATACACATCTGAAAATAACGAGCAATCCATTAGGAAAAATAATCACTGGATTGATCTAATACAGCACACTGTCAGACTTTCTTGCATAGAATAGCATTAGTGCAATGATATTTCCAAGTGGCACACAAAAATATAATAAACTGAGTAAGAAGCAACATTGAAGTCAAGTATTTTGACATGGGGAAAAGGAGAATCTAGTAACAATTCAAAAGACCTGATCACATAACTGCTGTTGTATTTTATGGATAAATTACTAGTGAGAACATCTAATTTCAAAATCTTCTATGTATTTAGAGGACTAAACACATAAAGATGGTTCACTGCATAGAGATTTATGGTAGAAGAAAGGCTATAACAGAAATATTATTGGCCATTAGAATTAAAATTGAATACTCTTTCTTAGTGTTTGAGATAGAAAAATCATGCCATTAGGCACCAGTTCCTTTCAAATATAATCTTTCCTAAAAAACTAACTGTATGTTTTGAAAAACAGAACATCACACAATGTTGTTGGTTTGGGCACTTTGTGAAGATCTTTTATGTTTTTAATTGCACATGCATTGCACGCTGTAGTACACTGGAGCCTATGTAATGGCTATTAAACCAAGTATTGTCAATACTCATACCAACTTGAACAACACATTTGGAGAAATATTGCTAGGATAATATTTTGAAAACTGAATCAAAACAATTTTTGAATCTTAGGTTCGATTTTCAACAGTGACTTTCAAGGCAAAGGAGAGGCACGTAACGTTGGACCTTGGCTCTTCTGTTTCTCCCGCACCAGTTTGGCCACTTCCCCTTTATCACGTGCCATTGATGTGCACAAGCCACAAGCTCCTACTTGTGAAGTAAATGGGAGCATGGCGGTGCCACGCTGGGAACCAAACCAGCCATCGAGCTGGCCCAGCATGCAGACTCCGAGGTGCTGTAAACCCGTTAGGCAACACTCGTTCCCTGTTGTGTACAACAGTGTTTGGTATAGGTTTCTAGATGACACACACAGAGAAACCAGTAGAGAAAACCTCGGCTAAGATCCTGGATGACAGCAAAGGCAGAATTTGGGGAGGGAGATCCTTTAAAATGCATTATGGTTTTGTTTTAAACTCAATCTTAAATAAATTGTTATTTCTTACTGATTTAATGTGTATTAAAGTGTATTAATGGCTCTGCATAGACTATGTCCATTGACAGCATGTGGCTGAAAAGGGCAGGGGAAGTACCAGAGAATACTCACATTTCAAACAAAGAGCAACTACACAAAAATGTTCAGGCAATGCAACATGAAGACGCCATCACAAAATACCTTTTCCTGACTGCTTTTAGCACCATGCCTCAAAGCTCCTTAAAGACCTTGTTCCTAAAGAGTTCCTAAAGATCTTTTACTAAAAGATTTACTAGTAACTGAGAGGGAGCATGGCCCCTCTAACATCAAAAACTGACTTTACAGAGCAATGGAAAAAATACATATGCTGAGCATTTGTGTAAAGGTTCCTACATAACGATGCGGAAAACAAAAAAAGTCACTGTGCCACATAATATTCCCTCTCCCCTGTTCCACTCACTGCCAACACACAATACAAAATTTATCCTCTGCAACTCATTCAAAGCACTAGCCGCAACTGCAAAGTGACCAAAAGCATCGGTGTAGGAAAGTTCAAGGCCACCTAGTGTAAACATTTGTTTGAAGTCATATGATGTTCCTTTAAAATAGCTTAGTACAGAGGCAGATTTGGATGTCTGTAATGATATGCCTGCTGTATAGAAAAAAGTAAAATAAAAGAGGATGTTTGTTCACTGACTCCGACACGGTGCATTATGACTGATGCTCCTTAGTAGGGTGTGCAAGGCAGCCAAGAGTCATTTAAAAACGTGTTGTTTGTCTCAAAAACAAATGTAAGGGAATACTAATAAAAGCTGCCCTGTCTGAAATTAGGCTGAGCAGTTTAAATCCATTTTTCTGGAGGCTATTCAGGAAGCTGGGACTGCCTGCAAAATAAAACTAATTTATTCCTACTATCTACTGCAAAGGAGTAGTTTATCTCCAGTATATCTTGTCTAGAAAATAAGCCTCTTATTCCTAACATTAATCACGTATCAATGTCCCTCTTAGAAGCTCTAAATGTAGTAAAAACTGAAAGTATGTGAGCTTTGGGTTCTTGAAATTATAGTAAATGGAGGCAAATGACATGTCAAGGCTGCTGTCCCCAAAGGCAAAAGAAGACCTGCTTCTATAGTTCACTCACAGCAAAACACATCCCAGTTCAGAGTGTGAATGTTTTCCAGATCTTACACTTGGCACAATTCAATCTATGCTCCCATACACGGGTGAAGGATTTGAGACGCAAAGATATATTTCAGTTTGTATCTTGGTTTCTATTAGCTCTGGACCCGTGTAACCAAGGGCATGACTTACAGAGGGTCAGATCCTGCATCCTATTGACTAAGTAGTGCTTTGGATTTCAAGAAATATGGTATTACTTCATGTGGGTCAGAGAGTAGCATGGGCACTCATGTTAAGGCATTAATCAACTATTCAAGGGGCTAGATTGAAAGTGCACCAAAGGCAAGTGAAAAGCATGAACTGACTACAAAGGACCAGGCCTAAGCTCTGCCAGAGAGACAGAACAGAACCCCAAGTTTGTGAAAAACATTGTAAATTCTAAATACAGCTAAAGTAAAACAAATAACCCCACCTAAACTAGTTTTGCAGTCAAAAACCTATACCTCGGTATTAGAAGGCACCCAGTTCAAGAAGTTCAGGCCTCTTCCCATGCTACCATGCACTAACTTCCTTTTTGAACAAAAGTATAGATGAGTATAAAATGCAAAAATATACATTTTAAGCAGTAGCAAAATTTGAATAAAAATTAGAAATTGCTCAAGGAAAGTGCCTGCCATATAATTACATGTGTACACGTACACACTCTGTCTCAAAAAGGTATGAAAGAAAGGGAATCAATAGCCTTAAAATTTCTGTTAGTTGGCATGACAGCTATTAACTTCATTTTAGTAACTAGGAATGTTATCAGCTTGGCTTCCTTATCAAAAAGAAGTAAGCATTAGATATCACAGGCAGTGTTCAAGAAGGATACATCGGCTGCTAGACAGGGAAGACATTCATATGCTCACTCAGGAGGGAATAGATCCCACGCTCACACGTTTCCGCATTCCTAGAGACCTGAAATTCTCCCCATGTGCAAAGAGCAGGTTTGGGTGTAAAAGTGCCTGCTGCTCTTCACCTTCCCTCTCCTCCATCCCACTTCAGCGAAGCCCTTCAGCGAACAAGGATGTGCTTAAAGTTAAGCAAGCATGTCAATTGTTTTGCTGGACTGAATGCATGTGCAGCCCACACCTCCTAAAAGCCTCTCCCGCCAACCAACAACAGGAGTTGCATGCACAGATGGCATTTAGGGCCAACCAGCTGACATGGAACAGAGAGCAGTAAACAGCTGTTTAGGGTTATGCCACTTAAATCATTGACAAGACAACACTGCAAACGCAAGACATAAATGATGCCCCAGAGTGACATTTCTAGACTACTTCCAAAAACCAGAAAAGGATCAAAGCAATCTTCATCCTGCTGGCCATAAATATGCCAGTGGACACCAGCATTCTCACATGGAAAGAGAATTAGGTTTGTTTCTGAATAACCCTGGAAAAATGAAGTCTCAAACATAGACTCCATCTTTGATACATTTACAGTAAAAGCCTTTCAGAGTAAAATGCATGAGAACATCCTGAGGCCTTATTTTCAAACATGATTAGCTTATGAATTGGCACAAAATCCACCTAGCTTCTCTGCAATGATAAAGAAAGACTGACAATTTTCTGGAGCGTTCAGCAGTTTGTGAATGCAGCACTTGGATGGCTCTTGGATCTGCTCTGAAGCCAGCTCCTTTTATTTTTCATATTATTCCCCATGAGAGCATACAGTGAAATTCAATATTAATGTCAAGTGTCATGTCTGCAGAACAGAACAAAGCGAGCTCTGATACCAAGCTCCCAGCGCTCTGCTTACCAACACCCCAACGGAGAAGCAGATAGTGTTTCAGAAAAGCACAGTAAACTAACATATGTCCCTAAAAAACAAGCACAATTGAAAGCTGGGGTGAAAAGGGAGTGGGAACATGGAGCTAGGTTTGTATTTTCTCAGACTGCTTTCTTGGTTAACTCTGTGCTTCTTCAGAAAATAACTTCAGTATGAAACTAACACTTGTAAAGTTTTTCCAGCAGACACTTAAAGATGTTTTCTGGCACAGCCAGAAATTTACCATATGGGCCAGCCCAGCTCTCCCTGAACGCAGCAGGAGTTTGGTCACTGTAATCACTAAAGACAGGCTGGTATCTGAACATAAAATTTTCTTTGGATAATTTATGGAAACCTTAGATGTGAAACAATCTGTTTCCTTTTACAGCACCCAACTGCACAGCAAGTTTACATGAAGGACAAATAGCACACAGAACAAGGAGGCCAACGAAGAGTGCTGAAGCAAGGCTGGGGAACCATCTCGGTGGCAAAGACTGCAATCACTTTCACAGAAGTCACAAGGGGTTATACTTTGCATTACTTCTGAATTGTAGCTTCTCACCGCTCTTCGCCCTGTTCAGAAAGGTTAGTTAACAGTTAATGAACTTCTGAGAACTGACCAACAAATTAGCTTCACAAAGAAAATATTTTTAAAGGATGCACTAAACTCTGATGCAGACCTCGTCATACACTTGCAAATACTTCCCAGAGTGGGTGTTTAAGCCTAGGCATTAATCTTTGTTCTTTTCCCAAAACATCAAAATGTTCTCAATATGTTCAGGCAAATGCTTGGTGAAAGGCACACTTTCATAGACTCAATCTCAACTGTTAGACCAAATCTGTTCAGAAACTTCAGTCAAACATTCTAAAAGGAATTTTGCCCCTACCTACGCAGTAACCCCCATGACAAAGGAATTGGGATGCTTTACCTGGCAGGTTACTGGCTATGACATTTAAGAGCTAGGTCTCTCATAACTGACACTTTCTCTCTCACTATTACGTTTGGGAGCTTCAGCTTCCTGCATCTGGGACTGTCCACCTCACCTAGCTCCTGCTCCTGTATTTTGCTCCCCAGTTTCCTGAAGGGTTGCTACAGAGCTGAACAGACTAGAAGCCTGGAAAGCCATATTCATTTCAAAAACATCAACGCATGGTAATTGCTCACAGAACAAACTTTTGCGAAGTTTCATTCGCATAGTGGGTTTGTGGTTTGAAGGTTTTCATTCCAGCTAGGGACACTGCAATTTCTTTTTTTATTAGTAGCATTTTTTAACTGAAATTATATTGTTTCCTTTCAAGCCTCAAGATTCTAAAAAAAAAAAAAATAAAAGATTTATCTTTACGGGGCATAACGCTTACCTAACAGTGACACCCAACTAGCTCTGAACAAAGTCAGGTAAGAAAAGCAGCACAGTCATTTGAACGTGCTGAGTAGCTGTGTATATTAACCCTGGCAGATCTCCTTGCTGGCACTGCTATATTGGCATCCAACCCAGTTCTTATACCAGTTGTAATATCTGCCACACAGACATAACTTTTTTGATAAATGCCAGAGCATGAGGAATCCTTAGACATCTCCTAGCTCTGAATATGACATGAATCTGACTGTCACCATCACATAAAATATACACCTGCAGCTTGGGTCACCAACTATGAGAGTGATGGAAAATAATAGATTAAAATAAAAGCACGTTCCTGTATTAGACAGGAAGGAGTTCTCTCAGAACTCAGAATCACGGCATATGTATATATGCTGACCAATAATATGTCTATGCTACATAATAATAGGAATGGCGTCTTGTAAAATAATATTTGAAGCAATCTTTTTCTTAAAGTTAAAGCTTTCTATTGCAGCACACTGATTACATCATACAAATTTTAGTCCTTAAGGATATTAATTCATATCTTTAAATTAATATCTATTAATTGATAATTTATAGACACTAAATGTATTTAAACAGAATAAAAGTATTTACACATGTGCATTTTTATGTGACTTTTTTATACACATATTCACTAGCCTATCTAACAGCATTCTTACAAAAGACTAGGTCCTGAGCTCTTCTCCTAGACATTGAAGCATGTGGAAATTTATTTTGGCCACAGATTCTAAGTGTTATGTGTCTGTCTCAAATAAAAATTACTCTAATTTGTTAAGCCACTAGGACTTAAAACATGCTCTAGGTTAATGGACAGTTTAGTTACATCTGATAATCTCCTATTTTAGTTTTAACTTCTGTGATTGAACAAACATTTCAGCCTGCATAGAATAAATGTGATCTTCATCTAGCTAAGGTAGTACACATCATAGCATATTTGGTTGTCTTCTGTCTTGTGCTAAAACAAACCAATGTGAAGAGAATTGCCTATACAACTTTTTTATGCCTTATCTCAAACCAAGCCCAAATCCTTAATAATGTTTCAGCTGGCTGGTGTAATGAAAACCTCTCTAATATCTTCTCCAGCAGCTTGTAATCTTTCTTTGCTTTTCATTTTGCCCAAGAGCTTTGTACATTGCTGCCTTTCTCTAAAACACACTATACAAAAAAACCCCCACAAACAAACCAAAAAACTTTGAAACTGTTTTTCCCATGTACATCTTTTTTACATAACTACAGAAATCAGAACACTGGCATTTTCTCCAGTGAAGGACTCTTAGTTTAAACAAGAAACAGATGAAAAAGCTACTTGAAAGATAATCATTAACTTGGTAAGTGAACCACAGTGAAGTTCCTGCTTCATTTTGGTAGTTTTGGGAACACATTGGGCCAGACTGAAGCCAATTTATACCAGCTGACAATTAAGTTATGACAATTCACACCAGCTGAGGAGCCAACCCATTAGGACAGTAAACATGTATATGGAAAAACACTACTATTTGTTAGAAAATTTGGCATGTCAATGTCCAAAAAGGCTGCAGTTCAATGAAAAAAGTAAATTTCAGTGCAATGTGGCTTTCTAGTCACTAAAATTTGTCCTATTTCTGCGAAAAGAAACTTTCTTTTAAACTTCTGAGTCACTAAGATCCATTTGGAATGACTGACACTTACTAGGTTCATAGTAATCCACTATAGTCACTGAAGCATCTTGGATATTTGCCACTTTGAAGTCTCTCACAGCTGGAATATCCACACAAACCTGTGTTTCATTTAGCTAGAAAAACAGAAGAGAAACATCCTGAGAACCCTGGTGATGGTGGTTTCATGGAAGAGGTAAGGACTTCTAGCTCAGCGGTAGTCCCCTTCATTTCTAAAGACTTGGAGTCAGGATGCATATAAAGATGCTTATCTCATTCATAGTCATTTTGGCTAAATTACAGACTTCTTGAAATGTCTGCCTTCTTATATATAATTTTTAAGACGCTTAATCTAGAAACCCCTTACAAATACAACTGAGTTGTACCTACCCAATCAGTCTCACTAAAAACCAGTGGAACTATTAATTCAATGTGAATAGCAGATGTTGACTTCCCCAAAGAATACAATCATAATGTCTTTCCAAATTTAAACCAAACAATGGCAGAGTCAAGATTAACATCACTACAAACACACTTCTTTGTTATTTTCAACTTACAGAGTCTAAGTATAGGTTGACTTTTCCATAGTCCTTTTCCATCTTCTTAACTGTATTGTCTAATGGAATGAAATCTGGTGACACAGAGAAACCACTGAGTAAGCCAACCTCCATGAGGACCATACCACTACTGGGAGCTGTGCCAGAACCCAAGTACCTTTTCAAAACACAGAGACAAAGAAACTTTTAGTAGAAATAGAGTAGTCCACTCTCCAAAGAAACTGTTTGATCATTAAATCCCAACTATGGAAGAAATAATGTTTAAGAATACTTAAGAAACAAATGGAACAAAATACCTACAAGAAAATTTCTAATGATAAAGAAATAATAATTGATTTCTCTATTATTCTGCCTGATAATTTCAACCACATATGCAAAAGCAAGTTTAGCACTGAGAAAACTACAGTACATAAATGATATGAGAGACTACACTGATACCACTAGGAGCTTTCCATTGGCATCTGTAAGTGCAGGTTTACATCACAAATATGCAGGAAATACTGCAATTAAACACGTTTCAAAAGAAGTAATTAAGAAACCGATGTAGGAACTCTTGAACTGAAATATATATATTTCTTCTTACGGATGCATTGTTTTGCTTTTATTCATTTTTGGAGGGTGAGATAAAGGTATACACCAAAAATGGCTCCCAAACCTTTTCATATTTTCTTCATAGAGATTGATGGTTCCATTAACAAAGTCATCATCGGATTATTTCTCAAAGCTCCAGTTTTAAAATGCATAGCCATGTTATTCATCCAGTTTTGGAAAAAGAAGATTTAATAAGTTGAGTTCCTTCTTTTTTCCTAAATAATGCTTATTATTACATTTTCTTCCAATATGAGAATCAGATGCTGGACTAAAAAGCTTTGCTCTGTTGAGCAAGCCTTACATACTACGGTGCACAAAAGAACTATCAGAATATATTTATGGTGTTCTGTGCCACGAGTGATACTTCAATGACCTGCAAAAGATTCTATTGCTTTAAATAAAGTAGGTGGCAGAAGAAGTTTCCCCCCTCCTTGGCATGGAGGGTAGATGATTATTGTTATAATAGAATAGAAGTGTCTCCAATCCTCATTTTGAAGGCCTGACAGTAGTTGAAATTAATTGGATAAAACTATTTCTTTGTAGAGCTGGATGGTTTAAAAAAAGGGAAGACTTGCTTTCAAAGCAATGCTGTTAAGCCTGGCAGCATGGCTGATTGAACACAGATATGACTTTGAAAGAAACACAGCACAACTGCTGACTTTAGTTGGCTCATGAGATTAGAAACAAATGAAACCATCTGTTGGATGATGTGCTGTGCCAAAGTAGCTGCTATTGAAAACAAATAACTGAATTGGAACTGGATGTAATTATTTCTGCATAATTACCAGTAAGAGGGGAGGAAAATACCCAAGCTGTCTAGCCAGCCTGGGATGCTACCAAAATACAAACAGGTAACAAAACCAGCTTGGTATTGTCAAGAAGCGAATAAGATATATCCCTAGACGTCATGAGGATCTGGCTCTCTTAACAAAGAAGAGAGACAGCTCCTGGTATCATCTTTTCAACTCTGTGGTCTCCTAAAAGTTTAAAAAAAAAAATCACCGTGCAAGAAGAATGACCAGTAAGAGAAAGAAAGATGACTTGAAACTTGTACCTGACGAGAACTGACAATGTTTTGAGTTTAATTTTATGTTTCAGCTCTTCAGCAATATGAGATCTGTGTGAGACCCTCTCACAGATGATGGAAAAAAGGAGAAAACAACACCAAGCCAGTGTACGCAGAAAGCATAAACAAGAGAGTGAGTAGAACCATCAGCAATCAGTTTCCCATGCCTGGAAATGGTATGCGGGCCACAAGACCAATCAGAGAAGAAACTGGCAGTCCTGGGTATTTGCCTCCCAGACAGTGAGTTAGCTCCTCTAACCAAGAATCATTTCCATTTGAATGAGACATTATCTGCTCCAGTGTCATAAATGGTACCCAGTTGAGATGACCATGGCCAATCACTATCAAGCTGGTTGAAAGAAGGTGGAATATTCTGCAGATTAGAGAAAGAAAAAAATCGCAAAGCTGCAGCCTCCATTACCTGACTATGCATACCCACAGCTAGCTAAACTGGTTGAGATTTCAGCAGTCCTTCTCTATTTGCCTACTTCGGTTTCTCTACCAGAAAGCCAAACCATGCTGTAAAGATTATAAGTAGACCAACTTCAAACTAATTCAGGAATTTAATATAGATAATGCATATATTATATACAATATATAGGGGAAAAAAGAAGAGGATGACTAGTCTATCAAGCCAAGCAACCAGAGATGGAGTCTCAGCCTAAAGAATAGAAACACAGACTCATAGAATCATAGAATAGTTTGGGTTGGAAGGGACCTCTAAAGGTCATCTAGTCCAACCCCCCTGCAATCAGCAGGGACATCTTCAACTAGATCAGGTTGCTCAGAGCCCCGTCCAACCTGACCTTGAAGGTTTCCAGGGATGGGGCATCCACCACCTCTCTGGGCAACCTGTGCCAGTGCCTCACCACCCTCAGCGTAAAAAATGTCTTCCTTAGATCTAGTCTCAATCTACCCCCCTTTAGTTTAAAGCCATTCCCCCTTGTCCTGTCACAACAGGCCCTGCTAAAAAGTTTGTCCCCATCTTTTTTATAAGCCCCCTTTAAGTACTGAGAGGCTGCAATAAGGTCTCCCCGAAGCCTTCTCTTCTCTAGGCTGAACAACCCCAACTCTCTCAGCCTTTCTTCAGAGGAGAGGTGTTCCAGCCCCCTGATCATTTTCGTGGCCCTCTTCTGGACCCGCTCCATCAGGTCTGTGTCTTTCTTGTGCTGAGGGCTCCAGAGCTGGACGCAGTACTGCAGGTGGGGTCTCACCAGAGCGGAGTAGAGGGGCAGAATCACCTCCCTCGACCTGCTGGCCACGCTTTTTTTGATGCAGCCCAGGATACAGTTGGCCTTCTGGGCTGTGAGCGCGCATTGCTGGTTCATGTACGCTTACTAGAACTTATACCAGTCCACTTTCCATGATAAGAGTTGATGGATCTTAATGTTCCAAAAATTCTCCTGGGGCAGTTTTATAATGCCGCTAGGTTTTCCCCTATCCTTTGAACACTTTGCAATTAAAACATTATCACCCTAGAGCCTCACTCCCAGAGAGATGGAGCCCTTCCTGTCTGTATTCCTGAGCCAAAGGTCTTAGCTAGAAAATCAGAATGCTCAGCCAAGACTTATCCCAGACCCATCATGTAAGCCCTTTACATGTCAGGAGTTTGTGCTAGACTTTAGAAAGCTGTTGACACTTCATAGAAAACTTTGAAAAAGCCCATTCTATTTCAAGAGCTCTCATGTATTCTAGTGTCCCTGTCCTCCATCTGTATCACTGAATTGGTTACCAGAAACACATAAAAACAGGGGTCTGGCTTTGTGCCTGCTGGCTATTTCCCAAATTAAATCAATTCTCTCTGTACTGAAATCACATTCACTATAGCTGATTATTTGTATGATGGTGTCACCTAGAGGCTCCATCTCCAGTCACAGCTCCCTTGTGGTAGGCAGAGCACAAAAGTAGTTCTAGGCATACGTTGTTTAAAGTTTAAATAAATAATAAAAAGAGGATGTGGAGGAATGGAATGCAAGAGTAATCATGGTGGATCAGGTGGTACTTTGCAAATCTTGCATTTACAAGGAACCCATTATTATGTCACAAGAAGAAAACAGTGTTTCTAGAAGAAGTATTCACAAACAGATGAAATCCTAAAATACAAAGAATTTAGTCATCTCAACATCCTTGAAGATAATAAAAGATAGAAGGTAAAAAAAATAAATATATATAAAGAGATACAATGCCCTATAGGGTTTTCTGCGAAATATGCAGTGCTCTTTAACTACAATAAGAAGTGCATACTGAAGAAACTGCCAGAGAACAAACATCTTCATATATTTCTTTTAAATACATGTATAAACACTGTCACAGCAAATGAAAATGAGGCAGCAAAGCAGTCAAAGAAACAACTTGGTTTAATGACTGGCTGACCTAGGAATATGCAATATGACTGTTCAATGTCACCTGTTCTCATCTGATCCAAATTCTATCCAGGTAATACCTCGTGGCTGCTCTGTGATCTCTGAGGTGATGCTTCAGCAGTCTCAGCTCAGTTCTTAGTAGGTGTTAACTGAACAAGTAACATCATCCCAAATGTACCACACACACCCCTCTTATTCAGCAGAAAGAATAGAATTAGACTGGCCAGAAAACTCATCACCTCTTTCAACTCCAGAATGATGCTCACATTATATTATATCACCAAATTCATAACTATAAGACATATTGGCAAATGAAAGACCACAAAGATACTTGCACAATAAGACAAAACCCCAGTTGAATTTATCATTATGTAAACATGGATTTTGACTCCTGCCAAAATTGTTCCGAGCAAAGTTTATTAATAGAGATGACCAAAGAATGATTACTTCTATTTCATGGTGTTTTCAGCACTTCAGAACTTCCTTCTCTTTTTACAAAAGAAAGAAGTCTCTACTTCTTGATCAAAAGCAAAGCATTCTGTTCATGAAAGGTAAGAGTAATGGGCAGTTGTCACAGTCTGTTACTAGAAGTTAGAATGTGGAAGGCATGGGTTCAATTTTCAAGTCTGTCCACAGTTCTCCATATAGCTAAGAAGCCAAAGAAGCCTTTGAGCTTTTTCCTGTATTTCACACAAACTCTTCCATATACCTCTAACATTTAGGGTACTGCTATCTTTATGCATACCAGTGAAAAAATACCACCTGGTCAGCAACAATTTTGCACAAAAAGATCTATGACTCTATTTATTGACTTATGAATTGCTTCTTAGTTTAACTATTGCCATTTTTACAAAGTAATTCTTTTATTCTCTTTAGTTATACGTTCATATCTCAGACATTAGTAAATCCATACAAACAAATGGATAATTTAGGTCATTTTAAATAATTTAAAAGCTGTATAGACAAAGAGGTGTATGAGATGCTCCAATTGAATTACCTACCTTGTGCACACATTCAAGGACAAATGGTTTTTATCGTCTTTGTCATCCTTTACATCAACATTCAAGTCAAAGGCTTCTTGTTTTTGGACAGATCTGAGCCTCTGATCAGTGTGTTTTGTGTTGTAAATAACATTGAGCTGTGGATTGCAAGTAAAGACATTAGATGACATATGTAAAGCAAATCTGTGTGGTTAAAACACTACGTTTGTAACAGTATAACACCAGAGGAGTGCTCACATGAGACAGGATACATGGCCTTGTATCTGACAGCTGCACCCATGAGATTCATAGGAATTCTCTGAAAGAAATATCCTTTCTGAACACTTTGTAATGCAGCAGAACCAATGCAATTAGCAGGACACAACTGAGGCAAACACAAGGGAGCTCTAGGACAACCGGCAATTTTCTCCCTAGTTGCTGTCTGCTGGTTTATAATGTGTGCAGCTACTTCCTGACAGCGTGAAATGGGATGAATAAAGGCAAACTTCAGAGACCAACACCCACTGGGTTAAAAGACACAGGCTGTATATGAAAGCAGAGCAAGAGCAAATACATAGCGTATGTACAGAATTTGTCTTCAGTCTTCATGTCATAGCATTCATACACTCAAAACAGATGAGGAATAGCATGTTACTCCAAGCTCAGAACAACACAGTCTTCTTGCAGTTAAGTAAGTAGTTTCATCCTATGCTTCTTCTGTGCAAAGACAAATTTACAGTCTTCAGTCTGTCTCAAGAACAGAGCTTTCACCCTTTCTGCTCAACAACTGCCACGCTCTGCTAAGTAAGCCAAGTAAGGAAGTATGACAGGATGTCCAATGGAAGACAGTAACATTAATACAAAATAAGCTCATCTGTTAGGCACTGTTTGAAGAGTTTCCAATTCTTCTAGTGTAGACATGCATAAGATGCTTGAAACAGTGGTAGAAGAGAGGTAAAAACAGAAGCCCTTAGAAGAGGTCTGAATAATTAGGAGATAGCCTGATTATCTCAATATCCTATAAAATTACCAATGCCAACAGCCAAAGCAGAAATGCTGGAGCTGGAATTGAGCAACCAATGAGTACTCTCACGTTATCAGCCATGACAGAAAATTATGCAGTAAAAAACCAGGCTGTATTGCCTACAGGATTGAACTCGATGAGGTAAAGAAACAGCTGAATCATTACCTGCAGTGTTTCTTTAAAACTGCCTTGGTACCAGACCGGAGGATGACAAATGTGACAGCAATTTTTAAAAGAGTACTGGGGCTCTAGACAACTGTGGATATCAAGTAAACTCGGTACCTGTACCAGAAAACACGGTCGAAACTATAGTAAAGAGTCAAATCAGTGGACAAATGAGTAAGTATGGCACATTGGATAACAGGCTGTTGCTATAAACCCACCAGCCACCTGAATCAAATGAAAAAATGTGGACAACGGAGATCTGTCTAGTATAAGCTACCTGCATGTTACACTGGCATGTCGCTGGTTAGGAAGATCACTAGCCAAAGGTACCAGGACAAAAGAAGCTGCCAAGGGATAAAGGGCTGTTAAAAGACAGGAATAGAGGGTAGGAATGAACATTCATACATGAAAGGAGTGGAATCCTAAAGGAATCTGTGCTGGGTGACCACTGTTAAACATATCCATATATGATGTAGAAAACAGGGTGAATCCTGATGTGATAAAGTTTGCTGATTATACTAATTTATTTGAGGTAGCAAAGACTAGGATTCCTGCAAAGAGTTGCAGAATGAAAGAATTTTTATGTACATAATAATGGGTTTTGAACTGATTACTACCAGATCTGTTTACCATTTAACAAATGGTAAAATAGATGAAATTCAGCCATAAACAGGTAAGTTGGAAGAAGGACACAGTAAAGGTCTACAGAATAATGACCTGCATGGGAAACATGAATAGGAAACAGTTTTTCATGCAATGGAAGATTAAACTGTGGAATTCCTTCCCACAAGATGCTGCAGATACTAAACTGTACAAGTGTTCAAGGGCAAAATAGACAACTTCATGGAATCAAAATTTTCTAAGCCCACAGAAACTATATCCAGCTGAAGGTCTCAAATAATACATGGTAAGAGGTGGAAGACAGGTAATATATTACATGTATTTATCTTCTTATACTCTCTCCTGAGCATCCACCTCTGGCTGTTGTGGAACACTGGGCTAGACTGAGCTTTGCTCAGACCCAACACAGTCCCTCTTATGCCTTCTCTCTAAATACAAGAACTAGGGGAGCAGATTCGAAAGGAGAAAGAGGTAGTGCTTCTTCATGCAATATACTATTACCTGCAGAACTACTTGCCGCAAGAAGGTGTGGTTGTTAGAAATATTTAAAAAGTTACGCATTTATGGAAGAAAAAAAGAATCTATCAAGGAAATATCTACCAAGCCAGAGAGAGCACACAGAGATGACCTGTGGATTGGGAAGGCCCTGTGTTGCAAATTGGTGAAGGGCAAGAGAGTATACCAGTGAGATATCACTTCATGCTTGCCCTGTTCTAGTAGCCTTCACTGGTCATCCTCTCTCTAATGGCCACTATGGGATACAGGATAATGAACTATATCAGTTGTCCCAGCACATCTACTCTAACATACTCGTGTACTTTTACCCAATAAAAGACACCAAAAATGAAATTTAACTTTGAGAAAACATTCTAAGGTACTTCAGACTGATTAACACCCTATGCGATGTTGATGGTAGCTGCAGCATCCCTTTGCTGTGGCATGAACAGGACACCACCTCTGACAAGAGAATGGGTTGCTGACTCAGCACTTCAGTGTGATGAATCAGAAAGCTCAACTTTCAAAATGCTAGAATGACAAAATCAAATACAAGAAACTAAGAAAATATTTACTATCAAAGAATAGTTGACATTATTTGGCAAAATAGTGATTTTCACCAACAACAGAACAGTAAGTTTGCATGCAGTTTTCACATACAAACTAATAATCATTATCTGTTCCCTTAGTCATCAAGATAAAACACATGGCAGGGCAGGGGGGGATCTTCTTTGATTTTGATAGAAAAATAATCAGAAAGTGGCTCAAATAACTCCCCTTGCAAGACCCCTACATGCACTTTGCTTGGCTAAAGAAAAGGGAATGAAGAGTGCTTCTGGAAAATCATAGTCCCTTTACAACAGTTTCTGGCAGCAAATGGAAAACTGTCAGTCCAAATTTAAAGATATGACAGGGACTTGTCCAAGTTACAGGTTAGCAAGTCAGTTATAGGCTAGCAAGCCTGTGCAAACAGAGGAGTCTTTAATTTCTGATTTTTGCTTTTGCTGCTATGTCTCTCACTCCTTGATATGAAAGTTATGCTCTTTCTTTCAATCTACACACAATTCCCGTTGCCCTGCCCTGCATTGCTGAATTTAGCATGCTGTATGAGTATCAGAGCCAATTCTGTACAGGCACTCAGGACAACCGTGGTGCAACAGTGAAGATTTATCCTGCACAACTGCTCCGCAGGAGAAGGTAGTACCAAGGATGAAGCCAATCTAGAAAGCCTGCCAGTTAAAGGCATGCAGAAGGTTTGGTAAAGACAAGCTGGCGGTGCCTCAACGATCTGTCATCACAGAAACAAAGCTGTTTTAACTTCTGCCAGAAAAAGCTAATGAATGGGAATTTACTGCCAAAGCAGGATGTCTGAAACCACATACTGAACAGGTCAATCAGCTAGTATTTTCATGGAATAAGTTATCGCTGTTAACGGTCTGACTTTCCTTTCCTGATTTCTCATGACAATGAAGGAAAAATCTTTTTCACAACACAGAGTTTAATTAAAGCAGCCTTCTTTATACACTCTTACTTTGGGGACAGAAGACTGTTATACAGAAACTAGCATTAAATCAACAAAACGAGCAATTGCATTTCTTCTTAACCCTTTTAAGAAGCAGCTGCCAAAGCTGAAGGCGGAACTGGTCCATTCTTGTCATACTGCAACCAGTTCTGGTGAGAGGCCCAAGAAGAGAAAACTAAAAGCTAATCTGCATGTGAGAGATGCTTGTAACAGTATCTGACCCAATCAACTGCACTACGTTTCAAAAAAACATGACTTATTTATAATGTCCTAATCAATGTCTCTTTCCCTATCCTTTGTGTTCTTCAACTAGCAGCACAAATGTGCTTGACTGAGGGCATGAATTCAATGAAATCATCTCCAATATTTTTCTGTCCCTTTTTGACTACTTAGTATCCACTCAAACGGTAACAGAGAAATATGTGTGCATTTCACAGCGTACCTTTTTCAGTACCATCACACTGAATAACATTCAGTCCCTTGCCTAAGTCCAGTAAAAATACACTGAGTGGAAAAAAAATTCAGTGAGTTTCAGTAATGAGTAACAGGTGATTCTCAGTTTTTTCCTCACTCCCTCTCTATACATGACCAGGAGATCAAGGAGATCTTGTTCACCTATGCACTTTGCCCATACCCATCCTCCTTGAGCCTGCCCACCCTCCCCTCACTGCTAGTCCTGGATTTCAGTTGCGTTCTCCTTCCTTCCAGAAGGCATGGGCCACGCCAGATTTTTGAAGCATTTACCAAGGCCAGTTCACAGTGGTTCCAGACAGCAGGGAGGTTTTTCCTTCAAGACTTTCAGCAGGCCGCCTAGGGAAGATCGCTTCTTCAACTCCTTTCTCTAGAGAGTGCCTTTCATATACCCTAACCCTACAATCATCCCGTCTTTCCTCTTGCACGGTCAGTGCCTTAGGTCATCCATAGTATGTGCCCACATAATGAAGGGATGAGCTAGGAGACTTTGTTGACAGCAGGACCACAAAGCTACAAGTAAATGTCTGCTTTTGCAATTATACTATCCAAAATAAATACATTTTACGAGATCCTGCAGGGTCAAGAGTGAATGAACTGCCAACTCGCACACACAGACAGGGAGATTTCACAAAAAAAATGGGGTTTTTTCCTAAGAATCCATTCTGTTGGGAAAGCAGCCTTTTCCATTAATGGACCGAATCTTGTGTTTTGTGATATTTAAATCAGTTACTGTTTTGACATGCTACATTTGGCCAGAAAGTCAAATCCCAGAACAGTGAATCTCACCACTGTACTTTGGCGGGCCTAAGACAATGAAACACAGCTGAAGAAATGTGATCGCAATGTCATATGCTATCTGATTTATTAAATGTGACCCAGATCTAGCTTGTGTCTGGGAAAAAGCGACATCTCATTCAAATGGCATCAGTGCTCTTTCTTTTGAAATACCAGACCTGCCAAAGGAAGCAGAAAGAAAGAATTGATCCCAGCAAATAAAAGGTTTTGGAGAAGTTACTCCAGTGTGTTAAGTACAATATTTTGAATCAAGTCACAGTATCTCTGACTCAACGCTGCAGGAAAAAAGGCAGCAGCACAAAGACCTAAATGAAGAAGATAACCTGGCATTGGTTCCTGAACACCGGTTATTTGGGAGCACATTTGCATGTTCATACAACAAACCAGGAACTGAAACCATGGTGCTATACATCCCCGGGAGCCCTCTAACCACAGAGTCAACTACTGACTCTTCTGCGTGGAAGACTTCTGCTCAGTCTTCACCAGACATGCTGGTTTGGATGTGAAATCTTCCTGCTGGCAAAACGTAGTTGGAACCAATGTGCTTCCACAAAAGGCATTCATTTCAACAAATCAGCATCTTCCAGCAAGAAACTATTTGCTGAAACGTTTTTGATCAGCTTGCCTGACAAATTAGTTGACTTAATATCAGGGAGTATTTCTCAACAATGATTAAGGTTAAGTAGTCTTAACTGTTCTGGAGCCCCACTTCGTTACATTCCACATACACACACACACTGAAACCACAGATGTGTGAACGCAGTCCTGCTGAGATGTTCATTCCTATCTTGGCCTGCAGGACTGAATCTAAATTATCCTCTGAAACTTTTGAACTTTGCTGTAAACTTCATTTGCACTTCTGGGAATTAATAAACACGGGTCACGATTTATGGCACTGTGGGTTTTGCAGACTGGTGCTGAATGAATGAGGTGTATCTCTAGCTGTGAAGGTTTCTTTGTAAAGGTCTTTTATCCAAAAGCGTATTTACCAACCATCACCATGATTTTTTGTTTCCCAGATGCATAAGAACACTGAAGTGAAGGTCAGGTTGGAAGGAATTTGAGATGGAATCTGACCTGGCATAAAACTTCGAGACCATTAAAGGCAGCCTAAGTTCAGTTTTCCCAAGTACGACTAGAAGGAGTCTATTAGGAACTCTGTCTGGTTTTGCGATATGCTCAGCAATTATGAGTTTATCTACATACTTCCAGTAAAATGACTCTCTCATGCTCAGAGACTAAAATTTCTTATTACCCATAGCTCTTCAAAGGTCTTCTCTTTCACCTGTGTAGTTCTAAGCCACTATCATGGACAGGACAGCAGGAAAGAGAGACCCATTAGCGGCCATATCAAATCAGATCCAATACTGTCTTTTCATATGATATTTCTCATAGGGTTAGGGAAAATCTTGGAAATGGAATTTCTTCAGAACATAATCTCTGTTATGGGCAAAGAGCAAGCAGCTGAAAAGCATAAAAAGGCTATTTACAGTTTGCTAGTTCTAAATACAGTATGCGCTGATCCCAGCTTAATTTGTTTAAATATAAGTAAAGATGTTTGAATTTATAGTACCGAAACACAGTCTTCCGCAGGACAGGCAGAGAGGGGATCACTATACCTCCTTCCACTCTTTGCCATGCCCCCACTGTTGGCTGATGCTAAGCATCTATTACTGTTGGCAGTTTGCAGGATCCTTTGACTCTGTCTTTCATGCTATTTCAGAACCGTGTAAAAATTGCTGGAGAACCTGGCCATAATACTCTTATTTTTAGCTTTTGCACTATTGTTGTATTCTACTTCAATAAAAGGAAAATAACTCTAATAACTAGAAGTGTAATCTTGTTCTGTACTGATCTGTGCCTTACCGCGGTTTACCACAGGTTCCTGATGAGGCATTTCTGCCTGGTCCACACACCTTTTTCACTCTGACCTTTGTGCCTGCCAATGTACCACTGCAGTCCTTTGTCTTGCAAATGGACACTGCATTTCTGCAGGAGGACAGGTCTGCTTTGATATGGCTCTGGCCCATGGAAGTGCCCCAAAACTGTCAATCATCCAGCAGCACTTAAAAGGCCAGGCCATCGGACATAAACAATCACATGAATATGTCCATTCACACAATATTTGGTTCACAGCATTCTTCAATTAGTAAAGTGCTTCGGTACTGATTTAAGACATTTCAGAAGATTGTTCTTACTAACATGTTTTATAAAGCTTCCAAAATATACCTTCCTTATAGAGAGCATATCTTTAGCAAGAATAACTGCATTGTGTACCTGAAAGACAGCAAATCCTGTTCCCTCTGCTGCCACTGTAATTGTCATTGGTTGCGCAGGGGCAATCTGAAAGAAAGATGAGTAAAACAGTATTTTCAAAGTACTTTCAGTCAGCAGACTTTACAAAAGTATTCCTCTCTTTCTACAGTACCTCCTTGGTCTGAAGCAGAAAACGGTTTTGAGTATCAACTGAAAATGTTTCCGGAGTTTTCAAAGAAGGTGCTGTCACTGTTACATCCATTTCTGTTTTGCTTGCAGTAGTGAGAGTTGCGAATAGACTCAAGGCTTGCAGAGCCACCACTGTGTCCTGTTGAGAGAAACAAATCCTTCCGTATTAAACAGAAGAAACCTGTGCAGTGAACTACCTGTGTATAGGCCATGCCTTGGGGAGCTCACAGTCCCTGCATTGTCCCATTTGTTGATTATGCTGGAGTCTTCATGCAGCCACCTCCACATCTCTGTTGGGATTCCACTGGCATGAAGGATCCCAGCACAGAAGAGGGATGGCAACACAGAACAAGTTAGCTACTGTGACATGCAATGGAGAATGGGGTAGGAGCCAGCTAAGTAAGCTTTCCTCTTGTGCAAGGTATGTGGAACACCTGACACGCTGGTGGACACAACAGTCAGAATTACACACCACGCGGACAGTGAAGAGAAAGCCAATGAGGAAAGTAATGATACTGCTACTTTCTAGATTTATTTAGTGACTATGCATTAAATATCCAGTACTGCACAGGAGTTATTCAGGGTACCTTGATCACCGAAGCAAATGCTATAGGTCTGAAAAAGTATTAACATTATTAAAAAAAGCCTGAAATGAGTTTTTATCAGACCCCCGGCAACAATTTCAAAGGGGTTCAGCGCAGTTTTTATACTCTATATTTGATCAAGACATTTTGTGCAGTTGTTTAACCACTGCAGAATATGCTTATAAACACATTATCATATATATATCTAAAATTCTCTTTTGTTTATCTTTGTGTATGATTGCAGGCTTAGCTCTCCAGGTTTTGAACACAAGAGGCAGTTTTTGAACATTTGGTCCAGCACAGTTTAGTGAATGAGAATTTTAACATCCACTATTTTCTGGAAAAAAATACAGTAATCAATTATATCTCTAATGCTTCTCAGGGATTTTTGCTGTTCGTGTAGTTCATTTTGCACCTATTTTTAACCAGTGACAGTGAAGGAATTGGCCTTGCAGGCTCAGCATACAGAGGTGTTTTATTCATTCTTAGGTCACTTCTAGTAACAACATTCTAATGTAAGAGAAGCTCATTAATTACAACATGGTGACTGTGCCATACCTTAAGGTACAGGCACGTGCTGCCTATTCACTCTAAATGATTAGAAATCACTCTCCTTCCCGTGCCACGTCCTCATTTGAGATGACCTGCTTCACTGATTAAAATTCAGAAAGGTCAGCTGATGAGCAACAGTGCCGAAGTTGCTGGTAAACTGCTGAACCACTACAGCTGGGATCCCAGCTCCAGTGCTTAACATGGTGTGACAAAATAGATGCAACTAATGGGCTACAGGAAGATTTAATAGTCTGGAGTAAGTGGCAGACTTTTTCAGTAGGAGGCCAATATTTACCCTGAAAGAATGCCTTCGATTACTCCTTTGCAGAAGACAGTGACAAAGCATCTGAATGACTGCCCTTACTCAGACTACTCATATGTCAGTTTCTGATGAAGATCTATGGCTTGGAAGCCCAAACTTACAAAACTTCTTTCACATTGAAGTGAATGAAACTACAGTGACCTATCACATCTATATATCTGATCTATCTTATAGACCTAAGGAGCTATAAGATCTTGTTGAAGAATCTGATTTTAAACATCTGAAAGCAGAAATATGCCTGCCCTTACCTAAGTTGTGGAAACCAAGGAATACCTTGAAGCGCCTTTTCCAAGTCCTTACAATTACATCTCTCACATTTACATTTCTCACCCTGAATTGATAGAAAGTTCAAGATGTCTAGAAATGCTATCTGCCATAGCTGAAGGTGACTTCAGAGCTTTTCCACATCCTAGGCTTAAATGACTCTCAGAAACACAGGCGAAAAACAAGAGGGCAAAGAACTACCTACAGAGAAGATAAACGTGCCCCTTGGTATGCTCTAAAGCAGAAGGCATACCTAAGGCTTTTCACCAGGAAACATTCACAGCTGAAGCACAAGGTGCACAGCTCAGTATGACAATGCTGTGTCCAATACACAACCTGAAAAGTTAGGGAATACGGTCTCAACCCAGACTCATAGGCCCCTCTTGCCCAGCAACACAGTCTTTGCAGAATTTGCTGCTCTTCCCTACCATTTAAATCTACATTCATATATATGCTATTTTTTGTATGGATTGTTTTCCCGTGTATATGTCATATGTACATTTTATGCTCAAACATTAAAAGCATTATAAAGCAAAATATACTGATTGCAAATTCATAGTAAGCTATACCACGTATACAAATTGCAGTGAGTTATCATACCCTAACTTACAAAACATCACACATGCAACTGATTACTTTCTTCCTTATTGTTTAACAATATATTAAGTTTCTAATGTAATAAACTCATGGAAGGAAACACTCCAAACATTTTTTTAAAGCAATCTTAGAAGTTAACAAAAAGTATGGGGTCATTTCCACAAATTAAAAAAGGCATCTAGAGAGACATTGGAGTAATTTTGAAATCAAAATAGTTTAGACTATGGAAGAACAAAAGGATTAAATTCATTTCTTAACTTCACCCTCAGGGGTAAATGCTGGATTTTCAAACTTTCAAGTAAAAATAGTTTCTGGAGAATAGAGAAAAGCTTTTTCAACTCATTTAGTGCTTCAATCAGCCTCTTCAAATAATAAGCAAGAATTAACACATTAGAAAAATACTAGAACCTCAGGGAAACCAAGCTGGTTGTTAACTTGCATTTTATTTAGTAAAACTAGTTTCTCTCAGATTAATACCAACAAACATTTGAAAATAATGACGCCTGTACAGCTTGGTACCAAGCAGTATTAAGAAATGTGGCATTTTACTGTGACCAGCATTTGTAGTTAATTTAAGAGCTAGTTTAAACTAATGCAATCCAAAGTACTATATAAATTTTCTGGTTGCCAGCACAGCTTACAAGATGTGGTTTCAATAACATGGAAACCTCCTGGAGATAATGTAGAGCTTCCAAATTTCATGGCCCATCAAAAATCTACGTAATAATGAGGACAAAGTACATTATTAAGTTAAGACCAACTGCCAACAGAGTCACTAGGTTAGGGTGTTTCTCTAAAACCTACTCCCCTTTCTTATCTTAGTTAATAGCCTTTCAGGAGTTTGAGGACCCACATATGGAAAGAATAGAAAGAGGTTTATCTCCTTGGAAAGAAAGTAAGCACAGATATTTATCACACTTGCTTGGAAAATCTGATTAATTATTTTTCCATGGGCATCACTTCTTCTTCTTAATTTAAGATCTTTTTTTATTAATATTTTATATAATCAAGGTGACCCTCTAATTCTGTTTTTTATTATACTTGCCAAAATACTAAAACTGGTAGGCCAGGTTTAAGATGTCAATATTGCAAAGAATGCAAGCCTGCACGTAACCAAGGCTGTTACAGCAAAACAAAATTCAGTAATTGTTATGTAAAAAAACAAATGGTCCTTTTTTTCTTTTTCTTTTTTTTAATATACAGTGCTCATTTAGAAAGTATAACAAAGCCCCTTGAGACAAGATATTACCTGAGTAGATGAAAATCCCCCAAGGTGATTTCTTTGCTGACTTAACCATTTCATAATAGGGATCCCCTTTGCTAATCTGTCTTGATGAAAGTGCGAGAGCAGAGCATATGCTGCAAGTTCAATATCGATGGACCGTGGCTGCCATGAATCAGAAATTTCCGAAGCAGGTGTTATCCAGAAGCGAAATTCTCCTGCAAAAGGAACCAATAATAACCTCAGATCCACAGACTGAAGTCTTTGGACTTCTGGGAAAGACTTAAGGGAAATAATTAACGCTTACATATGGGATCGAGCAAGGTTCTTTAAAACTGTGTTAATGTTTAGGTGTATGTCCCATAAAGGACTGAATTAAGCACTTCCTCAGCCATGGCTGAATCTAGATACAAAAAAAGCTGGAGTCCCAATAGTCACTCCCATTGATTTCAGTGAACTTTACATTGATCCTTTTGTTGTCAGCCTGAAGTGCTCATGTAAAGGAGCCCTTGTGAAAAGGCCACCTTGTTGCTGGGGTGCTCCTTTCTCTTCGGGACTAGAGAAGGCACCTCAGACAGCACGGCTGCTCATGAAGCTCATTCTTAAGTGAAGCCTTCCAAAAAAGTGACTTCCTCCCTTCTCAAAAGTGACTGTCTGAAAGGCCTAACTCAGTAAACACAGAGGAACACCCAAGAGGCTCCATTTCTAGGCTAGAACATGAATTCCTTTGGATTTTTCAAGACGACAGTTACTATTTTGAACCAAAAACTTCCATTTCTTATACTCCATATGGTCTGTTCTTCCCCCAAAACAGGGAACAAAATTCAGTTGTGCTGAACTCGGAAGAGGTTAAACATGATGAGATGATGGGTCCCTACAGAAAATGCAACACACCTCTGTATTGTCTTACAGAAAGTCCAATCCTTCAACTCTTCATTCTGATACTGATTTTAACTAATTGCCCCCCCACACCCTCCTGATCTATCCAAACTACTTTGGAATAGCTAACCCTATCCATCTCTCTTTAACCAGGCTGATCTTACAAGCGCACATAATAACATGGAAAAACTGACAAGTAATGTTCTTTAACAGCACCATGGTACTCCCATCAGGAACACAGTAATTGAGACTGAAAGGCCTAGCTTTGTCGTGAATTGTCATTCATTTATGGACACTTTTCATTAAGGCTGTCTTGGAAGTTCTTAGTTTATTCTCTATATCATACTCAAAACAGATTTGAATTCAGAAGGATTCTCTTCATCTCCAATTCTATATGCAGCTGTAGATATATGATAGGTATTCTTAAATTTGACAAAAATCCATCTATACAACTGTGTAAGATAGTTGTGCAATACCTTGGTGTTCTGCCCTCTGGTTCAGTATATTCAGTGCTTCCTTTGCTTTTGTACTTTTCGCCGAAGACAACGCATATGTCACAAGTGCCAAAGTGTAATTATCCGAAATGCCTTCTTCTAATTTACCTTCTAGAAAGTTTGTAGCACTCTTGATGACATAAGCATGCTGGAAATGAAGATCATACTGAAGAATGTACAGTGAATAAAATATACATTGAAATATTATAATTTAAAAGAAAAATTTGTACAGAAACAGAAACATTACTATCACCAAACAACAACCAAGAAATACTGAAAATCTCTTTCAGAGTGACAGGCATGAACCTCAAAGGCAAACCTTTTGATCTGGCACTGTCTTTTATGAACGTGAGTAATCTCAATGAAATCAATTGGAATGACTTAACATCTCTAAGGATAGTTCCCCCCATAAATTTCTTTGCAAGTTCTTGGACTAAAGCCACGACAGTATGCTTGCTAAAAGCAACTGCCTTTAGATTTTGCAAAGCCACTTAAAATTGAAGGGCCTAACAGCACAGCTTTGTATTGTCTCAGGTAGATAAGCCAAAGTACAGGGAAGTTTAACAAAGTCAGGTTAAATTTTGTCTGTGTTCAGATGTCCCTCTGCTTCCGTAAACTACCAAGTGTTTATGTATATGTCATACATACCAGGTAGTATGACAATTTATGAAGTGTTCCAGTAACTACGAATTCTATTTGTGAATTCCAATACCTGTTTATCTGGGGACCCTAGGAGGGATGACATGATGTAAGCTGTGAGAGCGACTGGATTATTGGTGCCTCCTTGAAGATCACTATGTAACACTTTCCCAGGCTCATGAAATTCTCCATTTAATTTCTGATGCCGGACAATCCATTTAGCTGTATCCATGAGTACATCTTGATCAATATCTATGAATGGTCGAGCTTGAAGGAAACATCTTAATACAAAAGCTGATAACCTTGGGGAAAAGGTTAATCAAATATGACAAAATTAGCAACGTATTACAGCTTCTTCTGTTTAAGATGATGTAAGAATACTGTGATGCATAAGGTGTTCTACACACACCTCCCAAGCACAGAGGAAAATACATGCTTCACCCAGACAAGCAAGTAGACTAAGCTTAATCCACCAAAAAATGAAGCTATGTCCTTGTTCCTAAAGATCATCCCTTTTGCAGCTATTACATTTTAAAAATAAATACAGAGTATAGACTCCAAGTCTGCCAGCACGTTTATCTTTATTCAAATGTTGCTCTCCTGCCTCCTGATGCTAGGCTAAAGTGGCAAAAATCATAGTTTACGAAGTAATGCAGTTATGAGTGTGACGTCAATTATCATGATTATCCCTGTAATTGTATCATTGAAACAACCTTTGCTGTTTTATTCATTAATAATCCCAAGTTCTGCTTTGACTCCCTTCTTTGCCAAACATGCATTCATGTAACCTCTCACTGCACTATTTAAGTACCAGAGTTGCCAGTGTAGATAAATTACCTTCATTTTCCAATCCATCAATACTGACTCTAAGGCAAATCCTGCTGATGTCAATGAAAGATGCTCACTGACTCCAGAAGGAGCGACTCAATCAGTGGCACAGTAACTGGGATGGTTCTATTTAAAGTCAGCAGCGTGTACTGAAATACCTAAGTATATTTAAACTAACTGAACATGGATTAGCTGAACAAAGTGCTGGAACTTGTCTCTGTTATCTATCTAGCCTCCACTACTATGGTTACTATGCTTCTTAGAGTGAAATTCAGCACTGAAAAGACTTTTTCAGCTGTATTTACAGTCTCAAAAAAAGGAGGTGTAAGAGAGGTAAGTAGGGCAAGTTTTTATCACCAGTAACTCTGTTCACCCCTTACGAAATGCCTCAGTCAGTCTTCTGCCTCCAGTATGGAGAGAACTGAAAATCTGTTTGAAGCAATGACATTCACATAGCCCTAAATGGTTTCAGTCAACTGCAAGAATAAGTCATTTAATTATTATTCTTCATTCCTTTGAGGAAACAACAGAAAAACTTTCAGACCAAGCTATTCCCCTGACTAAAATAATTCATCATTCATCTTTTGCAAAATTAAAAAGCCTTGCCCTAATAATGGCTTTGACAGCATGTTATCCAGCAGAATGACCTTAGAGTTGGCCTAAACACCTAATGAAAACCAGGCAGAAGGCTAACACAGCTGGAAATTTTTACCAGCTTCACAAAAAATTTTTAGTCGCAGGGAAAATATCTAAAATACTCAAATTCCACAGTGAATCTGGCAGAACTACTTACCATGTGCTCCCAGAGGGATCTTCATTTCCAAAGGCACTAAAAGAGCCATCATCCCTCTGGAAAAGCAGCTCTCTCTGGTAGCCTGAATTGGAAAAGCAGAGACAGGTATTGAACACTTTCCTCTCATGCAGGTTCCAGCACAAACTGTCTGCTGATGTGAAGTGAGGCACTTTCTAAGGCTGAGAAGGGCAGAACTTGGGCTCGTATTTCATAAAGAATCTCCTAAAAATGTAGGAATACACAAAACCGCACAGAAGATGATGAGAAAGCGGGCAGCAGTAACACGAAGGATCCATATACAAAAGCAGAACGAGAAGCTCCTGCTCCCACTCATCTGCCACCCAAACTTGACAGCGCGATGCGGAGAGACACGCTCCCATGTAACTTGGTGGCTCCAGGAGCACAGCAGTGAGTGCAGAGCAGAGTAGCAGCTATAGTTCAGTGCTTCGTCACTTTGGGGAGCTGGAGGTGTGCGCCTACAGAAACGCTCTACCTTTCCAGCAGAAGGAAGGACGAGCAAAAATGAAGTATTTTCCAACTGGAAGGGCAAGAGTACAACAAAGCTTCAAATGCTGCTGAAAAACAGACCCTTTCAGCAGCTTGCTTTTTACAAAGCAAAGGACTAGCTATCAGAAAAAGCATGCTGGAAGAGGCTGTTCTGAAATGAGTGAAAAATTTCAAAAGACCTGAAGACCCTGAAATCCTCAGAAGGATCCATTTAAAATGTATTTGAAGATTTTTCAGTATCCAGAACAAGTGCAGCTTTCTCCTGACTGCTGAACATCTATAATAAAAGGGCCCTGAGGGCTCACTAGCTGCTCACGACCACCAGCAGCATCCTTACTCAATAGCTGACCAGTGCAGAACCAATGTTTGTTAATGTTAGAAATGAAGAGCTTCCTATGATATGCTACTCACTGTAGTTTCTGATATCTAAAGCCTTCCTTCCCTTACATTTTGCTTGCCATTTGTGTATCCAGAACAATAATCGTAACTATTTACAGCATTTCACAAGACATCTTTTCTTCCTTCCCCCACCTTGTCTTTTTCCTTGGCTTTACTATTTTGCTATTATAATTAAGAAAGTATATTCATTAGTCTAACACCTGACAGGTACAGACACAATACTGAATCAGCCAGGCAGAAGGAAAACCCTCAGTCAACCATCATTAAGTCCTACGCAAATAAATGAATTTACAAATACATCCTGTGAGATCCACCCAACTACAACTGTTCCCCTGCAAAATGTTCCTTGCTTTCACTGATAAAGGATTAATCACACACTTACACACTATCCTGAATATAGATACACAGTCAGTGTTAATAACTGAGGAACAAATGGCCTGGTCCCTCAATCTAAGTTACAGTGTAAGATGAAATCCTAGTCAGGGTCTCTCTATAATAGAAGAGAGATAAAGATGTGAATCTGAACTGCTACAGTGTACCAGTGCACCCTCCCATATAAACTCTTACCCCAGTAGAATCATGTTTAGTTTTTGTCTCTTTAGAAGAGTTTGAAATTGCAATTTCCACTTAAATATAGGGGGTTTATAATGTATTTAGCACAACAACAGTGGTTAATTACATGATTAAAACTGGTGAAAAAAGAAGGAATGAGTTGCATTTCTCACCAAGGAAAGCAAAAGTCACTGTCAAAGTTTAAGCCTCAAAATAATGTGCTATGAGGAACATGAATATATGTATATATACAAATAGATTGCTTCCTCTTCAAAAGTATCTGACTGCAAGGCCTGAAAACTGAGGTCTTCTGCTTCTTGCAGAACAGGCAATATACAGCAATAAGTATTATAATCACCACCCCGCTAGCAGTGTAAAAGCACTAAACTAAGACCAACAGCCTGCTTAACAAAGACTGCTGAGCAGGCCTTACACAGGGATAAATTTATCTCAGAATTTGTTAAGCTTGGGAGGGATCAGAAAGATGAGCAGAACCAGAGGGAGGATGGAGCGATCACTCAGCTATTTCCTACAGTTTGCTTGCTTTCTTCTCAACGCCAACTCCATTGCAGTCACGCTAAAGTCTCCAAACGTGAGCGTATCTAACACGGGGAAGCCTGCAGAAATGCTGGAACAGGAGACCTGGGGGCTGTGAACCACCGTGTTTGTTCCAACGGACACTCAATCAGACACGAAAAACAATACTTCAAATGTCAACACATACAAGTGGAAAGGGAAGGAAAAGAAGGATCCTATTATGAAGATGTACGCTAGTACTCCCAGAGGACTGGCTGAAACCCAAGAGATGTAGGAGGCTCGCTGAGCAAGGCTGAAAGAGGAGTGCATCAGGATGGGAAGGACTTCAGAAATATGTGAAAGACTAAAGGGTCTCACATTTCAAACAGCTTGGAAATACTGCTCAAACTCGTTGCTTGCTTTGGGTCTCGCACCAAAGTTTTCAGACCAACCAGGATTTTCTTTTTATCTGAAGAAGTGATTTCAAGATGGGATCTGTCATTCCCACAACTGAAGGAATTTTTTTAAAAGGCAACTTTTGTTTTACTTTGCCTTTGTTCTAGGTAAATAAAAACTGCTAAAAGAAAGATCATATAGCAGTCTTTGCTAGCGATATGATCGCTTCTTCTCACAAGCATTTAGTCTTAAAATTAATTATATTTACTTCAGATTATGAGGTCACTTTTTCAAATATTTAGTGAATTCTGACATGCGAAATAAAGTCTGTTTTAAATTGAACTTCATGACAATCCTTTCAAAGACTGAGCTTATAAAAGTTACATCTCAAACTAAAGATACATTTCAACTTTAAGGTTACATTTTTAAAAAATCAGTGCAACAACTGAAATCAATTAAGTTTTAAAATAAAACAAAAAAAACCAGAATATTTTTTAGATTGTGAATCTTTTCTATCTTAAGGCTACAAATATTTCAGCGTACTTACTGTTTTGGCTACTACAGTGTTAAAAACATGTACCTAAATTCAAAGCCCCAGAAACAAGTTAAGTAACACAATGCTTTGTATAAAAGTGACATTTAATCCTATAATTTTCACTTGCTTTGAAATAAATTTAATAAATCTGTGTCCTGCTTTCAGCTGGGATAGAGTTAATTTCCTTCCTAGTAGCTGGTACGGTGCTGTGTTTTGGATTTAGGATGAGAACAATGTTGATAACACACCGATGTTTTAGTTGTTGCTAAATCGTGCTTATGCTAGTCAAGGACTTTCCAGCTTCCCATGCTCTACCAACTGAGAAGGCTGCAGGTGCACAAGAAGCTGGGAGGGGGCACAGCCAAACTGGCCAAAGGGACATTCCATACCATGTGACGTCATGCTCAGTACATAAACTGGGGAAAGCTGGCCGGGGGGGCCGCTGCTCGGGGACTGGCTGAGCATCGGTCAGCAGGTGGTGAGCAACTGCACTGTGCATCACTTGCTTTGTACATTATTATTATGATTTTTTTTTTTTTTAATTCTATTTCAATTATTAAACTGTTTTTATCTCAACCCACAAGTTTTCTCACTTCTACTCTTCCGATTCTCTCCCCCATTCCACCAGGGGGTGAGGGGAGTGAGCGAGCGGCTGTGTGGTGCTCAGTTGCCAACTGAGGTTAAACCACGACAATCTGCTACTGGAAAACTTCAGAAAATTATGGTAGCAAAACTCAGGCTTCAAAGAGTGGAAGACTGCTTACAAACTTTGGAGTAGCTGTTTACATAACACATCTCTTCCCCCCCACCTTACTTTTCAACTAAACTGTGTAGTAGGAAGGGTTTAAAAAAATCATTTAACTGCTTTTGACAGAAAATTGGGATCTTGATGAAAGGAAAATTTATTCTGAGCTGTGTCTTTTCCAAGTGAAATGTCAACAACTTTAAAAAAAAAAAAAACACACCAAAAAATCAAAGACTTACAGAGAGTAAATAAAATCTGAAAAGGTCATCGTGGTACCTTAGTAGGGGTGTAGCTCACATGAGGATGGTCTCATTCCTCTTTGTGAACCAGGCTCTCAGCAAGCAGAGTGACATGTGGCAAGCGTGGTACATCACAGTTAGACACTGTCTGATCCAAAACACACAGAGAAGCATAGTGCAACTATGTTCTCTACACTTTGTGATGCCCTGGAGTATTTCCCAATTAAAATATACAACGATTTCCAGCTACAATTTTCCAGCACAGAGTTCACTTCTGACCAAGTCTAAAACTTGGGTGGGCAAAAGCCAGCCACCAGAGCAAACGCCACTCCTTGAGCTCTACAAGGACATGGCAGGATGGGGATGGTGTCACTGAAGACAGATACACACGTGGGATGAATATGGTTCACTCTGCCCACTGACTAATTTTCAACCTCTGTGCCTCAAGCAAAGGTCAGAAATGTTCGCTCACACATGGTTTTATCAAAGGGTAAGTAACAACCACCTAAGAAATCTATATGAATTACCTTCTAAAATGCATTTTTCATCTGAGAAAAAAGTAACTACATAAAAACAACAACGTTTGTTCTGAGAAAACTTGCCCTTGTAAACAAAATCATTTGCTCTTCAATTCTGTCAGCCCAGAAGAAAGAGGAAAAGAAAGAGAAGATGGGCTTTTCTTCCAGTTCTCATGACACCAACAGAGCAGTATTTCAAATACCAAATGCAGAATCACAGATATGTTTTTACTAGTAAGAGTTCTTAAAACTCTAACATCTTTCTTTTAAGCATACAGACCTTTTCTCATAAATGATACAGCTTTTGATTTAATATCCTCTCTCAGCTGCCTGGTTTTAGTCAGGTATTGCAAAACATAAACATTTGGAGCAAAATTGATCATATTCTGTTCACCACAGCCGTAAGGCATCTTAATCAATGATGACAAACCGTTGATAGAAGGCCCAAGTAAATCACCTGAAAGATAAAATTTAATGAAAATAAATTAAAGCTTATTGCAAATAAAAGCATACCTCACACATAAAGGGTGGTATCATCTAAACTGGGAGAAAATATGATACATTAGGAACATTTGTACTAAACACCACTAACCAGGCAGAAAAGAGACTTCATCTTCTGATCAACTTTGTGCCCACTGACCTATCTCCCCACAGACCTTTCCAACTACAGAGTAATTTCAAACAGCCACCATTAAAAAAAAAAAATGCAAAAGATATTTAATCCAGGAAAATGTTTCAGTAATGGTACATATTTGAAACTTCCTGTATTTCTTCTCTCACCCACAGTTATCAAAGCCTAGGTGTCACAAGAAACAACAGCCGGGTTTTAGGTTTTATTCTGCAGACAAGCAGAATTAAAACAGGATACTAGCAAACTTTGCAGGACCTTCCTTATTAAAATGCGACTCCCTCTCTAACTCTGAAAATGGATAGTCAATACCATAATATCGTAAAATAAATAAATTAAAGGAATAACACACTCCACCCATAAGGTCTTCCTATGCTTAGTCTAATGCATAGGAAGGTAAATTATTTTGAATTAACGATTCAACCTATTAATATAGCAATTAAATAAAAATTAATGCAGTTCCCTAAAAACCTGTAAAGCAATAGCCATACTAGGCAAAATCTTGTAAGGGTCCTTCAGCAGGGGCTCTGAGAGAAGCTCTGGCAAATCCTGCTAGGGTAGCTCAGGTTATTACACACCAGCCTCCCTGCTCTACTTGACAGAGTTTACTACTTCTAGTTACTACCGGCAACTGCTCTGTTCTTCAAAAACCGCTTATGCCTGCAGTGCAGAAGATGCCAGGAGCTACATCATGGACACATAGATCTTAGATACCGAGTTCAACAAAAGCTCAGCAGGCATAAAACTATTTTTTAAAAAAATACAGCTGACCAGTAAATAATAAAGATGGAAACAGAATAAGATAATCCTTACCAACAGCAGCGACCTGCACTCTCTCACTGCCACTTACAACATCAGAAGGAAAAGTGAAACCCAAAGTTTTTGACACTGCCTGTGGTTTATTCCCAGTCAAATCCAAAAGGACTGTCTGAGAATATGTCTGTTCCAATCCTTCAGCCTATCAAAATAAAGACAGGATTATTGTAATCTCCAACATTTTGTTGCTTTTAGGACAGGAGGTGTGTGCTTACTGTACTGAGGGATCTAAAACACTGTCAGGTATTTTGTGCTGCTTGCTAACACATCAAGAACCTGAACTATTGGCCTGTCCAAACAGACACAGAAATGTTTTTCTTATAAAGACCTACCTCCACTACTTGCTTCTCGAGACCACGTGTCGATTACAAATTACACCCACAAAGTCAATGAGAGCATCTCTGATTCCAGTGAGCTCCATGCCAAGCACGGAGCTCCATGGCTGAGAACATGCCAAGACCGGAGGTGGTACCTTTTCTGCTGTCTGCAATCCTACAGCCTGTTATACAAGGAGGACTTGAACTGAAGTTAGGTACGTGACCATAAAGATTTTGTTTCCTCATGCATGCAAAATCCCTTGAGAAAAATTGTCCTTGAAGCAGAGAAAAAAAAATGGGTTTCTTTCCTCAGCCTACACCTTAGTCTAACAGGCTTTTATGCAGGATAGTGGTTTTAAGCAGTCTGAGGACAGACTGAGAGGGCTGGCCCTGTTCAGCCTGGAGAAGAGAAGGCTCAGGGGGTCTCAACAATGTGTATAAATACCTGAAGTGTGTAAAGAAGTTGGAGCTAGGCTCTTCTCAGTGGTGCCCAACAGCAGAATAGGACGCAACGCACACAAATTGAAATAAAGGGATTTCCTTTTAAACATAAAAAAATACTTTTTTAACTGTGAGGGTGTTCAAACACTGGAATAAACTGCCTGGAGAGGCTGTGAAGTCCCTGTCCTTGGGGATATTAAAAACCTGACTGTACATGGTTCTGAGCATCCTGCTGTAGTCGATCCTGCTCTGAGCAGGAAGGTTGGACTACTCCCTTCCAACCTCAACCATTCTCCGATTCTATGATCTTAAGCATTTATTTTAGGATGAGATGTACCAATGTCTACCACCTTCCACTGAAATGGAGCCTTACGTGAATCAGACTTAGATGTCCAAAGTTAGGCATGTCTTATCAGTTTCTGGTTTATCAGAAAGTCTGGGAGCTAAATTTCCACCACCAGCAAAATACAGAAATGTTCATATAAAATAGGCTTTGAACTAAAGCCAGGTGTATGGCAAAATTGATTGCACTTATCCATAACACAGTTATTTGGTCCACAGATTATTAAGCTAGCTGTAGCACCAGAGGTTCGCTGATGCACAAATAGCTTTCACCTTGCTTTCGGAAGCATTTGACACACTATCTGTTGTAGAACAGATCTACATGTTCATTCCTGGAAGGGGATCTAAAGAATTTTAAAGGAGAAATTCTTTTAAAAGAAGTGTTTTCTACTTAAAGCCACCTGACCCAAAACCAACCTTACAGAGCCAGAGGCAGACAAGTAAATTAGTTTGCCTTTTTGCTGCACTCTGTTGTCTATTTTAGGGAACAATTTATTTCAGGAACAAGCCAAGCTGCAGACTGTTTACCTTTACTAAAACTTTCTGGATGATAGCATCAGAAGCAGCAGATGATATTGCTGTCACTTTGATGGGAATCTCTCCCAGCTGTTTCGGCTTGATTGGGAATTGAACAGTTTTCCCATCTTCACTTGGTACGGATATAGACTGTTGATTTTCTGTAGCATTTATTTCATTGGATGTTAGAATAATTTCAAAAGCATCATTCACATCCAGAATCACAGTAACCTGTAAATACAGTAACATTTGCAATACAAAATGTTAATTTTGAAAAACTGCTTTCATATGCTGCCACCTTTTTTGTGTATAGAGAAAGAGCTTTACGGTCCGTCCACTGAAGAAAATATTAAAGTTCTCACAAGAGAAAGATGTGGTCTCCACTGGTGATGAAAACCTGCAGTGTCTAGTAACATTCAAGTACAAAGACACTGTTGTTTTACCTCAGCTTCTTCTTTCAAATAATTAAAGATGTTCACTTCCAAAATGAACTGCTCTCCTCTGATGACAGAGTATGGAAGGTTCAGGAAAATGAAGAAAGGTTGAAAAGCTTCCAGCTGCAAAACAAAAGCAACAGTGAACCCCTACAATCAGATACTAGCAAGAAAATGACTGTACAATTTGTCTCCTGATCACTTTTAAATTCAGACAACAGAGTATGTTCACTTGTACTCTACAGTTAACACAATGTATTACTGCAGGGCTGAAGTAGAAGCCAAAGATGCTTCTGGTCGTTAACACCTTTGTGGGAACGCAGTGGCGCCATTCAGATGAAAGCTGCTGACAGCTTTGACAGGGCAAGTTCCAACAGAGGCACCTGAATTGGGACTAAGAGTCTATCATCTGGCAAGTTTGGAAGCTGTGATCTGTCCTGAGATCTCATTAAGGTAACTGTGAACTGTTTTGAGTGCACAAGAAATGCATGATTAAGAATCTGTCAGTTGCCCTATCTCCATGTCAGTACAGAAACGCATGTTGGAATGCAAAATAACTAACTCTCCCAAACTCTGCAATTCACCAACATCTTAGAATGATGTGTTATTTTGTGAGATTAATCTTGGCATAAGTTCTTTAGTTATATTTCTAAAAATACATCTTTTCTTAATTAAAAGAAAAACTGCAGAAATATACCAGCAAGCAGTTACTTTTATCTGTGAACAGAGGTTTTTGGATGAAGTCTTGGCTCTAAGAAATCAGTGGTAAGCTCTCATCAAGCTGAATGGGATCAAAATTTCACTGTTTATGAACATCTGTACAATAAGAATGGCTGAAGCATGATATCCTTTATTATTGAAATGTCAACTAAAAATGGTTTTAATTTGGTTTTCATTAAAAAAATTCTTCCAAGTGTTTTGAGTTTCAGATCCAAAAACCCCTCAGCTTTCTTTTTAGCTAGCAAATATTCCAATGTTTTCTTTTTAAAACTTTGAAAAGTTGTTTGCTAAAGCTTTCAGTGTCAAAAACTTCTTTAGATATTAGAGAAGTTCTGATGGAGAATTTTTGGTTAGCTCTTAGTCGACGTTTTCCCTATGTACCTATTATCTTTGTCTTTTTTGTTTTGCTTGTCTCTAAAACTCTTGTAATACTGAAGTTTTACACTCAGGAATCACAGAATCATAGAATCATAGAATAGTTTGGGTTGGAAGGGACCTATAAAGGTCATCTAGTCCAACCCCCCTGCAATCAGCAGGGACATCTTCAATGAGGTTGCTCAGAGCCCCATCCAACCTATCCTTGAATGTTTCCAGGGATGGGGCATCCACCACCTCTCTGGGCAACCTGTGCCAGTGCTTCACCACCCTCAGCGTAAAAAATGTCTTCCTTAGATCTAGTCTCAATCTACCCCCCTTTAGTTTAAAGCCATTCCCCCTTGTCCTGTCACAACAGGCCCTGATAAAAAGTTTGTCCCCATCTTTTTTATAAGCCCCCTTTAAGTACTGATAGGCTGCAATAAGGCCTCCCCGAAGCCTTCTCTTGTCCAGGCTGAACAACCTCAACTCTCTCCGCCTTTCTTCATAGGAGAAGTGTTCCATCCCCCTGATCATTTTCGTGGCCCTCTTCTGGACCCGCTCCAACAGGTCCGTGTCTTTCTTATGCTGAATATTCCGGTATATTTCAATAAAATACAATAGGGTAAAATTATCGACACTCTGTGTAGTAGAAGTCAAATAAAAACAAGATACAAAGCATTAAATGACATTAAGCATGCAGATGTCACTTATTTATTTCCCCATTACAGTTTTCAGGCATTTCTTTTATTTGCCTCTCTGTATGGTACTGATTAACATGTTTAAGCCATATGGAACTCTAAGCGCAATATAAACATCCCAACAAGGGTGAAGTACTGAACAGTGCATGTGGGTGATTATAGTTAAATAATAATCTCAACATCTGTTCTACTTGCAGCCTTCTCAAATTTGAGGATGAGAGGCCAAGTATATATTTTCATACAGTCTGAACCAGAAAACTATTCCTCTTTCTGTCCCATCTCTGCCAAGCCGAGCGAAAGAAACGAGAATCATGATTCCAGTCTCAAAGGAGCCTTAGCCACAAAATCCAGATTGGGCTCCAAATTCTGTGGTGGAGTTATGATCAGGATGTTCAAAGCACATGTTCCGTGTCTCGTGTAGCAGCCAGCTATGAAATCTGGACGTGGATCTCAGTTTGGATCCCAAAAGTTGCCCCTCCCCAGGAATTTGAGGGCATGAGAACTTAAAGAGATAAATGGCTGTCTCCAAGCTATGCTTGCACTAGTGCTGGCATCAAGCTGGAAATCTATGGCCCAGTACTGCACAGTTTCAACCTGTCTAACCTTAGGCACTTAAGTGGAGTTGTCCCAGTTAGGAACATAGTTTCTCTAGGATCTTTACATAATGAATAGAAGGAGATAACTACCTTCAGAGGATTATTCAACGTATACAAAATACTAGCTAAATGAGACTTCAGAAAGCAACTCCTATTTTAAACAGGCTAAATAACTCTCTCTAAGTAGCTATTTCCATGAATACAGAGTGAGCCTAGGACAACTGCACTTGTACATTGCGAATCTCAGGTTAGAGATCTAACCTGAGGAGTGCTGAATTTAGCTTAAATTGTTAAACTCCTTGAACACTTTGAAGCACAAAAAGAGCCAAAAAGACAGGAACTTGGCAGCAAGAAGCACCTCATCCCACTGCTGGCTCTCAGTGTCCAGTCTGCTCCTCAAGCTAAGTCACCCAAAAAGTAGCACCTATGTTTAGTCCAAGACTGGTTTTGACAGATAAATGAAAGCGAGGCCAGAATTTAGTCTTTAAGCAATTCTCCCGTCCTCCCTCCTGGGGTAAGTGTTAGTAAGGAGCAGCGCAGTGGCATGAGGCACAACGTGCCTCTCCCATCCCAGCCACCTCTTCCCAGCTAGCCTGTGCAAACCTCCCTGCATGCACTATCAACTCATGGAAAGCCCTCTTGGCACAGCCAAGAAAACATCAAAACACACTGTCCTTAGGCAGTCATTCCCCCTTTCGACATACGAAGATTCTGAAGTGGGCACATCCTGAAAGTGCTCTAACAGAACAACTGCTCCAAAAGAAATAGGCAGCCAAGTATCTGTGTAATGTCTGAGATATTTATATGAGCAGGAAGGGGAGGCAGATACAGTATCACATATGTCTCCAGTGATGATGTTTTCTTTACAGTTTGAATACACGTGGCCTCTCAATCACTTTATTAGTATAAGGAGACGGCTGCTGTTAGAACTGAAATGCAGCTTCCAGTAATAACCTACAGTGTTACCAGCATTTAAAGGAGAACTGTCTAGTGTCATGGTACCTCCACTGGAGCAGTCGTGACTCCAAGCCCGCTGTTTTCAGACATCACAAAAGCACTGGCTACCCAGGATGTGATGGTATCAGGTACAATGACTTCCATTGTGGTGTCTGTGTCAGATCTGATGGCAGAAGGGGAGAGCAGACTTTCAAAAGTATCCATTTACAGACACCAGTAAGTGAACACGAATGTTTAAAATGCATCAAAAATTAAGTCCAAACTCTTGGCAGGAAAAGCTGCTGTTTTTTTCTTTTCCTAATCGTTCAGAAATACTTGTGATGGGATCAAAATGATTGAAAAAAATTTAAATTATTTTAAATTACATGAATTGAAGGTAATTACATTGAATCACATTACATGTAATCAACTTTTACCGATCCTTTAAAACAATCCCAGATGACAGTTGCTTCCCGAACTTCTCAGCTGTGGAAGAATACAAGATTTGTGCTTCACAACACAGGTCAGATTTCACCACCATTTGACAGTTTGAACTGTTCATTGAATTAGGTGCAGACAGGAACAGACTTCCCTTTCTGGGCTAATCACCATCTTCTCATGTACTGTAGAGAAAAATACTGGGTCTTCCTATCTGTTATCTCACCATCTTTAAAAGGAAGAGAGTTTCTTTTGTCTCCAGGATTTTTATCGTTTCTATTGAAACTACAAGGCCTTCAGTCAGGCATTGTCCTATTTTGCGCAGTTGTACAACGCCCCATTTGGTGGGTCTCCGATCTCACTTGTGGCCTCTAGGTGGTAGTAGAATATAAGTAATACCACATTTTTAAGCAGTGTTCTTCAGCACCAGTGCAGAATGCTGCTAAAACCTACAAAGTAACAACGGCAACTGTAAATCAGTTTCCATTTGCTTCTAATCTCATACCTAGTTTTAGTGTCGATCCAAAGCCAAGTTTCTGGAAAATGTGTCCTCACATAGAGATTGCTGAAATCAGGAGGTCCATTTTTAGATAATGACATATCATCACCGAAACCATCCTCTATGGGTATCATTCCACCATCTACAAAATAAAAAATATTGTCCTACCTACAAATATCTAGGTTTAAGAAAAATCAAATTAATACAGTTAAGAAAAGTCAAATTAATACAGTGTTTGAAGTATAATCTATAGCTTTGTTACATATGGTAACACTACGCCGTGACATTAGGAACTATTTTTTTTCTTGTTTGTTTTTCCTAAGAAAAAAGAAGTTTCATACAAACTTAAATTTCTAGATGGCCTTTCTGGAATGCTTATGGAACTGGTGTAATATGGCTACACATGACAAACCACTGCAACATATATCAACTGGAACTGCAAATTAAAACTCCATTCACCCTCAGGCCTTTAAGGGGTAGTGTCGCTCAGGACAGCAGCAAAAAGGAAGTTTTTAACGTACTAGTTATATGCATTTTGTATGTCTTGAACGTTGGAAATGGTAATGGTTTGCAAGGCTGGATGCAGCCTGTATGCAGTACAGCAAGAAGACCTAATAGGGGCCCTAACCTATGGACCTCCTTCCTCATTCAGTAAATAAGATTTGGCTACATTTATTTTTATTACTTACAAAGAAAATGTTCCTTATCCTCCTCAAGAATTGCATCAGTTGATACCCAAAGGCTGCATTTCTGGATAAAATTTATACAGTATATCTCAATACAGGACATTCAGGACATCAACAGTGCTTATATATTTTCTTTTTCTTTTCTTTCTTTTTAAGAAAATAAAGTCATCATAATAAAGCAATCATAGAAGTAAAGCAAGTAATATACAGGAACCAACAAAACTGAGATAATCTGAATCTGAATATTGCCTTAATGACTGAAAACTTTTCAAAGGGAAGACAATATCAAGCGTAAAGCAATCCATATTTATGAAAGTACAAACATATTTATTTGCATTCAGAGTATTTACGTATTGATAAATTTCACAATTCAAAACCCATATAAGCCATGAAAACAGTACATTGTCTACAGTCCCAAACTTTAAAAAGGGCATTTTCTTCTAGCAAGTGATGTGCAAATCACTAAGCAGTAAAAAACCCCAGCTCAGAATTAAAAAAAAAAAAAAAGTACCTGAAAGACACCAAAAGAACCTCTGACCAGGGGGAAATACTGCACTGTGCTGTATAAATTGAGCTCATGGAAGACCTAAGACAAGAAAAACAAAATCATCCAAAGAGTGAATGCAAACTCACATTTTTCAGAACTTTCACTGTTGTAGATGCTAATTCATACAGCTGTACCTCAAGCAGCAGCTCGCTTAGCTCTCATCAAAGAGAAGAGAATCCGTGACAGGATGAAGGGGATTAGGCTGCAGTGGTTTCATGATTAATGGAAGAGTGACCAAGACTATATAAGCCTAAAATAGGAGCCTACAGCCCACTGATATTCTATGGCACTTAGCCTATGTCATTTGAGCACTTTAGGAATTATGTATATTGTCAGCTCTTTCAAATTGTTGATGCACTAGAGCTTCTGCAAGTAAAGGGAATTCAAAAAGATGAATAATTTATTCTGCTCTTCAAAAAAGAAAATTCTTTCTTTATTTTATATTACTAATTTTAAAGAGCACGAAGCACAAATCATTAGGGAGTTTTTCTGACTTTTTTCTCTTTCCTGAAAGAAGCAACTGCCAAGTGTTAACTGAGCAGTTTATCTAATGGAAGAACAGTAAAGTATTAATTGGAATTAGAAATACTGGGCATATTACCTTGTGAGCCTTACAGTCTTTTCCCCTCCTGTTGATAAACTACTTGCAGAAGTAAAAAATATTTGCGTAAGGACTAAAAATCCTGCCCAAAGAACATTATTCATTCAGCATATAAACTGTAACATTTCCATAAACATACACCTGTCATACACACAATAATGAAAACCTTTTTTCCCATTTACTTACAGAATCTTCTGTTATGTCACTACTTTCTCCTAGAAGCTTTGTACTTTTATCAACAACTGCAAGTCCAATTACTGATCCTGGTTCTGTTGTACTGATTTTAAGGGAGACTTTCTCAGATGGCTTGACCTTATCTTTGCTCCAAGAGATTTTAATCTAGAAAAAAGTAAAAAACAACACTGGTTTAAATTATATTTACAATTATATATTACAGCCACGAACAACTCCGGGGAAGCATTTTCTTAGCTTAATTGGCTATAATTAAGACTCTGGATTTGCTTTTCCTAGGACCTTTGGGAAAATACTACGACATTCATTTTGCTCTCTTGCTCTCCTAGCTCATCAGTTCCTTGGACTGGTAGGAAGTCAGCATCAGGATCCACTGTCATTTCAACCAGCTCTTAGTATACAAGCAGCAATCTCTTGAGCCACAAGGATACACCAGTTTCTACAGCTGAGGGCCGTAAAACACATTCGCTGTTTATCAATGCACAACACAGCATATTTATTTATATTTAGGGAAAGATTATTTGGGGAAAAAATTCAGCCCTCTGAGATTACAACTAAGTGTTCCACAGTGAGATCAATACAGAAAAGGGCTATATGTAATAGGTGCATGGGTAAGGAAGAAGGAAATAAATAGGCTAATACAGCATCAGTACTGTAAGAGAGTAAGGGTCATCTGCTGTAAGGTATTTCTAATGCATCCCATCTCCACTGCATCACACGACAATGCAGAATTTCTGTTTAAAATGAACAGCTTTACTCTTTTCCCTCATCAAAACACCACTACTACAAAGTCTTGAGGTGGAATTCAGCTCCACACTTAAGTTACCTACATTTAGCTGTCCCGTTTCAGTTCAGTGTTTAAGTTCCCATCACACACAGAGTCAAAAGACATAATGGAGACTAGATAGCAGTTTGGCTCACCATGAAGCATAAATCTAAGTGGTGGTGAAGAAAACAGTCCTACAGGCTCCACTGACTGTACTGGCTGCAGGTGGGATTCAGTTACATAAACACTGGCACTTAGTGCCATTTGAGACGTTCAAAGGTATCCAAGACATGTCCAGTGGTGCTGCCAGACAGGCCACATAACTTACCCTTCTGGAGCAGGCATTGGAGTCACAGAATCATAAAATCATAGAACAGTTTAGGTTGGAAAGGACCTACAAAGATCACCTAGTCCAACCCCCCTGCCATGGGCAGGGACACCTTACACTAGACCAGGTTGCTCAGAGCCCAGTCCAACCTGACCTTCAATGTTTCCAGGGATGGGGCATCCACCACCTCTCTGGGCAACCTGTGCCAGTGCCTCACCACCCTCAGCGTAAAAAATGTCTTCCTTAGATCTAGTCTCAATCTACACCCCCTTTAGTTTAAAGCCATTCCCCCTTGTCCTGTCACAACAGGCCCTGCTAAAAAGTCTGCCGCCACCTTTTTTATAAGCCCCCTTTAAGTAGTGAGAGGCTGCAATAAGGCCTCCCCGAAGCCTTCTCTTCTCTAGGCTGAACAACCCCAACTCTCTCAGCCTTTCTTCAGAGGAGAGGTGTTCCAGCCCCCTGATCATTTTCGTGGCCCTCTTCTGGATCCACTCCAACAGGTCTGTGTCTTCCTTGTGCTGAGGGCTCCAGAGCTGGACGCAGTACTGCAGGTGGGGTCTCACCAGAGCAGAGTAGAGGGGCAGAATCACCTCCCTCGACCTGCTGGCCACGCTTCTTTGGATGCAGCCCAGGATACCATTGGCCTTCTGGGCTGCAAGCGCACATTGCTGGCTCATGTCCACCTTTTCATCCACCAGTACCTCCAAGTCCTTCTTGGCAGGGCTGCTCTCAATCCCTTCATCCCCCAGCCTGGATTGATACCGGGGGTTGCCCCGACCCAGGTGCAGGACCTTGCACTTGGCCTTGTTGAACCTCATGAGGTTCACACAGGCCCACTTCTCGAGCTTGTCCAGGTCCCTCTGGATGGCATCCCATCCCTCAGGCGTGTCAACTGCACCACTCAGCTTGGTGTCATCTGCAAACTTGCTGAGGGTGCACTCGATCCCACTGTCTATGTCACTGATGAAGACGTTAAACAGTACTGGTCCCAGTACGGACCCCTGCAGGACGCCACTCGTCACCAGTCTCCATCTGGACATTGAGCCATTGACCACTACCCTCTGGATGTGACCATCCAACCAATTCCTCACCCACCGGACAGTCCACCCATCAAATGCAGATCTCTCCAATTTAGATAGAAGGATGCTGTGGGGGACTGTGTCAAAGGCTTTACAGAAGTCCAGATAGACGACATCCACATCTCTTCCCTTGTCCACTGATGTAGTCATTCCATCATAGAAGGCCACTAGGTTGGTCAGGCAGTCCAGGAAGAATAATTTAAAACCACACTCTTTTGGGGCAACTGATTCTCCATAAACTGAGTTTAGACAAATAACTCGCATACAGAGATGAGACTCAATCACCTGAAGTCACCTGGAACCACGTGAGATGTCCCACAGCATGCTCTCTGACCCTCAGCTCCCATTTCAGAAAGGGATAGGTCTTCCATAGGACCTTTGAAACATCCACCTGTCCCATGATAACATCTTGAATACCCTGTGGTCTCTTGGAGGACACTAGATGTCTGTGCTTAAGCAACTGAATCCTGACCCTACATGTAAATACATGTATTTAGATTTCTGAATCTACAGCCCCATCATACCCTTCCTCTGATAAATCTGTGTAATGGTATCTTCCAAGCACATTCAGTATGAAAATCACAGAGCAACAGCAAACACACTAATGTTGCCAATATAAATGGGATTAGCACCATGTGCTTCACTGTAAATGGGCATCAGACCGATTCACGCAGAAAAATGATTCACGCAGCTGCACTGTGGCACTGCAGCTCTGTGTATTTGATTTTACCAACTCATTTACAGAAATTAAATACTTGGCAAGGCTACAAATTACAGAGAAAGTAGCTTTCCACAGTACTGAATTAATTTCAGTGGCTAGCACTGAAATGGCAAAATGGAAATAGCTTGAAATTTTGATGCCTTTTAAATTAGTTCATTCCTTACCTTACATTTTTTCACTATCCAGTGAAATATAGCAAATAAAGTAAGATTGATATTAAATTCTCATAATTTATCGTCTCAATTATTCATCCTCTCTGTATATCACAGAATCATAGAATGGTTTGGGTTGGAAGGTACCTTAAAGATCATCTAGTTCCAACCCTCCTGCCATGGGCAGGGACACCTTCCATTAGACCAAGTTGCTCAAAGCCCCGTCCAACCTGGCCTTGAACACTTCCAGGGATGGGGCATCCACAACTTCTCTGGGCAACCTGTTCCAGTGCCTCACCACCCTCATAGTGAAGAATTTCTTCCTTATATCTAATCTAAATCTACCCTCTCAGTTTAAAGCCATTACTCCTTGTCCTATCACTACATGCCCTTGTAAAAAGTCCCTCTCCAGCTTTCTCGTAGGCCCCTTTCAGGTACTGGAAGGCTGCTATAAGGTCTCCCCAGAGCCTTCTCTTCTCCAGGCTGAACAACCCCAGCTCTCTCAGCCTGTCCTCATAGGAGAGATGCTCCAGCCCTCTGATCGTTCTCATGGCCCTCCTCTGAACCCGCTCCAACAGGTCCGTGTCTTTCTTATGTTGGGGGCCCCAGAGCTTGAACGCAGTACTCCAGGTGGGGTCTCACCAGAGCAGAGCAGAGGGGCAGAATCACCTCCCTCGACCTGCTGGTCACGCTTCTTTTGATACAGCCCAGGATACAGTTGGCCTTCTGGGCTACAAGCACACATTGCTGGCTCATGTTGAGCTTCTCATCAACCAACACCCCCAAGTCCTTCTCCTCAGGGCTGCTCTCAATCCATTATCTGTCCAGCCTGTATTTGTGCTTGGGATTGCCCTGACCCATGCGCAGGACCTTGCACTTGGCCTTGTTGAACTTCATGAGGTTCGCACGCGGCCACCTCTCAAGCCTGTCAAGGTCCCTCTGGATGGCATCCCTTCCTTCCAGCATGTCGACTGCTCCACACAGCTTGCTGTTGTCAGCAAACTTGTTGAGGGTGCACTCAATCCCACTGTCCATGTCTCCAACAAAGATGTTAAACAGCGCCGGTCCCAATACCGACCCCTGAGGAACGCCACCCATCACCGGTCTCCACTTGGACATTGAGCCATTGACCACAACTCTTTGAGTGCAACCATCCAGCCAATTCCTTATCCACCAAGCGGTCCATCCATCAAATCCATGTCTCTCCAATTTAGAGACAAGGATGTCACATGGGACAGTGTCAAATGCTTTGCACAAGTCCAGGTAGATATGTCAGTTGCTCTGTGTTTTTCATCCGTAAACTACATTTAATCAAACTGGTATTTTCAAGATCAGGCCTTATCTCATTGCTACAAAATATAATGTCATCTTATTTGTGGACACTGCAATTAGTGGAAAGATTTCAATTTGTTTCCAGAAGGCTGAACCGAACTGTTATGCCTTCCTCATTAGAAATATCCTCCTGTATCTACCCTAAAACTCCCAAGTTTCAACTAAATTATCTTATTTGTTTTCTATTTATTTAGATTCTTCAGACACTGGTACATAATAACCATAATCAACAGACATGTGCCTGCAGCTCTCTCACCATCCTGCCTCTCCACTTCCTTATCCTGTGATAACAGAACTCATATCCTGATTTTGGATAAATCATGAAGCAAATGGAGAATTTTTTCATGCAGGAGTAAGACAAACAGCCTCCCTACTGATGTCTGGTTATAAGTGTTAAAGTTTCCATAGGGGAGGAAGAATTTGAACCCATCGAGAGCCTTTGGTGGTCTCACCTGTAAAAAGTCACAGTGAGGCTTTTATTTGCACAAAGGACCAAATCTCATCCTGGTCAGTAAGCTGGAAAAACCGATTCATTGCTGCAATAGTAGTTTTCCCACTCCTCTTCAAACTTTTTTGAGTTAAAGCATGCACGGTCACATGAAACACAACCACCAGTCACATTCACTGATGACACACCACGTACAATGTGACCATTGCCTGGCTAGAACAAGGTCTTCATAAACATTTACAGTTCCACACTTAGAGCACTTATGAGTATCTTTCCACTATATTGGCCAGAGCAATTTTTGGCTCAGTAATTGACCAAACTATTAAAAACACAAGGAGAGGCTGTGGGTCTGTTTATGTGGAAAACATACGGATAGTAGAAATTTCTTTCAGATATTGAATAGCTGGACCCTAACTGCACTGGTATTATCAAAAGTCTTTCCAAGGACTTAGACAAACCTCAGATTAGATCCTCAATGAGGAATTTTTTACATTTACAATCCTATTATCTAAAATACTGTTTACCATGCAACAAACAGACAAATCCATGGTCTCGGACTCAAGTTCAATATAGTTACCTTGTCATCCAAAACAGGCTGAATGGGGACAGTGAGAGCATCATTTACAACCACTCCAAGCTCATCAATGTAGAATACAAGTATACATGCCACAGGAGCCCAGGAATTTTCTGCTGTTAAAGTGAATGTTTTTGCAGCCTTTGTGCCAAAAGCCATAATTTGTTCCTTAGATAACACCTGAAAGGGAAAAATGAAACAATCTTTTGGTATCTCACTATGTCATAAGCTCTGCAATTCCTTCTACAAATAGCTGTTAAAAGAAGAGACATATAGCTGTGATTTTTTTTTTTACTAAGTAGGTGACCAGCTCTATGAGACTGCATATCGAACAGGCATTACATTACAGGTAATGTAATATTTAAACATTAAAAATAGATTTTTTCCATGCTTTAATACCTGTATCACTATGGACAAGTAAAGAACTACAACGATGAGTGCACAGCACAACATTGTGCTATGAGAACATAAAAATACAACAGTAATACGCCTGGGTCATGTGGGTCATCTATAATAGCATTTGAGTTTGGATCAGAAATAGAATTTTAAAAGCAAATCTCCCAAACACCCCTACTTACCACACTTTGGTTTGCACCATGAAGAGTGTGAACTGGGGCCCACTAATGTGTTCCAGTTAAAAACAGGCATTCATTTTACCAGATCAGATTAGAATTAGTCTGAAGGTACCTTGAAATACCTGGAGTTCAGGCCCACAGCATCAACTTTTTCACTCTACATCTGTTCCTATTGGACCATACCACTTACTAATGAAGACAGAGCCATGAACAGGCCAGTTCCTTGCCTTTGACCACATGGACCTGATTTTTTTTAAATCTTCTAGAGAGTTTCTATTTTAGAAAATACACATGAATGCCCACGTTTTATATTGTCCTAAGATTTTCCTTATTCAGTTTACTATTAAAGTCTCCGAAAGAAAAAGAATTGTAGTTATCATGATCATTATGGTGTAGACTGTGCACAAGACAGGCACGTGTTAAGGACAGGATGGGAGACTGATGATGGTATATATAATAAACCCTTCAATCCAGATGCTGTAAGACACAGTACAGCAGCCGAGCCATTAAACAAGCCATTACCCAAGCCATTTATTTTAAAAAGCTTCCTATGAAGTTCCCTTGTTAACAATGCCATCCCGCCCACTGGACCATCCGTTTCCTCAGTAGGCAGTGCTCCCAGAGGGCACCTCCTTACAGTGCCAGGGGCATTTCTGCTAGGTAGCGAAATGGAGGTCTCTTTCGAAAAGGTCCATCCTAGTGGAAAGGAAGTTTCTGGGCCACCTCTTCACAAAGCACAATAAAAAATGCTGAATCTCTCTAACATTCAATCACATTCCACTCACTGGAGTATTTCTCAAGTTGGTAAAAGCCATCTTGGATTGTCCCCATATGTAAAACCAGTAACTTACCAGATAGTGGAACTCTCTCACTGGCTTGTTGCTTGTAATGCTCAGCTCAAAAGGCTTTCCAGCCTAGGAAAAGCATACGATTCATATGGATGAGTATGGAAACATAATGAGTAACTTGAATGGTTTTTATCTTGGCAAGTTTTGTGTCAGACTGTACCTTTATATCCTGGCTCTTTGTTTTAACCTGGAGATATGTCTGGCTGGGGGAGCTGAACACATCATAAACACCTATGTCGGTCCTACTGCTGAGGAACTCTGCCTGCAAGACAATGCAAAACAAAGCTCTTAGCAAAACAGCAAAATCTGTGTGATGTTCACATATATGGTACTGTTTACAAGAGCATGGTAGCCTTAATGGCAGTACAAGACCACTTTACTTCTTGCTTGGGGTATCTGTTTTGTTTTTTTCCCTTGCTATCTTGGTGCAATTATTAGATCACATTTAGACAGGATGCGTCACTTTCCTTCCAGCTCTAACACGAATATGAGGTAAGGAAAATAACAGTAGGTGACATATCAGCTGTTGCAGATGGCAGGAACAGCATATCACTGATCACAGCCCGCTCAATTTGGTGTGGCGCTGCTCCAAAGTAACGTATTACAAAGCAATACCTGAACTCTCAGAGTTTTTGTATCAGACAAGATTGGAAACTCAATATCAATTATTCCATTTTCTGGGACCGTGTAATTCAGGACATGGACTGTCAGATTTCTCTCCTCTGTTGCCTCACTCTCAAGGTGAGAAAGTGAAGAGTGGTGAAAAAGCAGGTCTGACTGTTGTGCAGTGATTGTGACAAGATTTTGCCTCTCTTCAGCTGTCAGATGGTTGCTATCAGAACGTGTCACCTTTAGCTAAAGACAAAAAGAAAGAAAACACCCATCAAACAGGGTAAAGCTAAAATGCACAATGCATAACATGTAACAATATATTTGCACTCACATCATACCAAAAAAATAAGGGCATCCTCAGATTTTTCACACATCAGTAACTTTATTTTTAATCTCTTGTGAGCACTGCAGGTAGGCAAGTCAGCCAAGAACAAAATTATTCATAACTCCAGGGAGTAAAAAAAGAGCAGAAGCAAAGCAGATGGAACTGAAAGGTGACCTGCCTTTCAGCTCTCCCAATTACTCTTCTTGTTGAAAATGCTTGTCTCTCAGGCAAATTATACGTAACCTACCTTCAGACTGAGTATTTAATTTTATCACTTGTATCTCACCACTACAACAAAGGACAACCTAACATTACATCATGTGCAGGAAAATGTGTCAGATGAGCAGCTGCCAAGTCAGATGTCTTTATGGATTCATCAAATGAGCTGAAGGAAAGACTTAAAACAGGCCCAAAATTGACAGTCTGCAACTTCTTCACTCCAGCATCCATCAATCAGCACTACAACTTACACCAACCTTTATTCCCACATTCAAGCAGATTCTCATCCATAGTAAAACCATTCTCCTTCTGCATTACACACTCCAAAAATTCAACTTCTACATTTAAAAGCACCAAACTAATGTTTCCCTTTTCTTTTTCAATCCAGAAGTCTGTCACTCTGTCACCTTTCCTCCTCTGCCATTATTTTCCTATCCTCTCTCTGTACACCATATGCAGATCTCCACTTACTAGTAATAGCAGCAGTTGTTCCTTCACACTCCTCTGGAAGCATAACTGATACCTTCTTCTCTGCCAGCTGCAAGCATTGCTAAATGCCTCAGCTACCTCTCACTCAGCTCATCTTTGGAAGAGGAAGAAGAAGCAGGTCAGAGCTGGAGTCAAACTGGGATGCTGGCAAGGAAAACGAAAAGGACGAAAACCAAAGACCCAAATGATCAGGCTAGCACAAAGGTATGGCTTGAGCCAATCTACTCTGAAAGTGTATATTCAGTCTATTTTATTGGTATTTAGGTCTGACTTCTATACAATAAAGGCTCAAGAACTATAAAGTCGATTCCTCTTTTCAAGCAAAATGCAGTGGTGCAATATGCAACCTCTGCTAAATGTAGAAATACTGAACGCAGACTATGGACAGCACGAAGAACATGAAATACTTCTATGAGAGGACAGCAGCTGGTATGAGAAAGACAGGACAGAAGGCAGAAAAGACACTTTCACTTGAGAGCAATGTGGTTTGATGAGTTTTACTGAATTTTGTAACAGCTGCTTAATTATATATATACACATTATATAAAGTATATATCTGTGTGTATATATATACACACACTTCCATATACAAATATTATTAGGAGGGTTGGGACTCAATAACTACCTTGTTTTAAAGCACAGTCACCTAATGGAAAACAATCAGCTAGAAACTGGAAAGATTTCTCTTCCATAAGAATGCTGATGAACTATGCTCAAGTGTATCCTGGCAACACTACAGCATTCCCTGCCACTTTATCCTTTTCTAGAGCAAACGCCTCTAAGTTTAGTATTTGCTGATGTGTATCATGAAAAAGAGGTAAATTGAAAACAAATCTGTAAATTATACTTAAAAATCTGAGGCAAACTTTGGCATCTAAGCAAAAATACAGGAGAAGAAGTCACATTTGTTTATGCACAGATCATAATAAAACTAAAGAACTTACAGTAGCTATGAAGTTCAGAGAAGGTTTTATAACTCTAGAGTAGTCCATAAATTCAATAAAATAGTCACTTTGCTTTGGAAATATGATGGTACTTGAATTTTGGGAGATTCCTGTTGAGTAATTGTATGTGTTTAGACAACATGCTTTTAACATACATATACCTTTAGCAGCAATACTATTTACTGTCCATGATTTTTAAAAAAATCTATCATATTTTTCACCATTTCCACTCCAATTGCTCTTCATCCTTCCAGCTAAGGATCAGTACAAAGGTGGTATACGTACTGGTACTGTCTTCCACAACGCTAAATAAGCCATACCACGTAATGCTCTACTCCACGCACTCTATGTCAGAATGACACTTACGAACCCCAAATCAGCCAACTTCACCTTGCCAGGGTTTCTACAGAAAGTCTGTAATGAAACCTAGTTTCTGGGACAGGCAGAAATTTTTACAAATTATTTTTTTCTAATATGCAAGGTGCAATGGAACATGAACTCACAAAAAGGCTCGGTTTGCAAATCAGCCGGTCTAGAAGAGGGTAGAGAGTGGACAACATGGGGCCAAAGAACATTTTCTACTGATGTGGTTTACAAACAAACAAATAAGATAAGTTTACGATTAAACTTAAGCTTGTAAGACTCAGGCTAATGCTAGCAATTCTTTATGCCTGCTCTTCTCATCAAAAGTGATCAGTCACTGACTTTAAGACCCCATCTGAACATATTTCTTGGTTATTTAATAAATCATTTAGCATAGAACTGTATTCAACTGAGTTAACAGCTGGTTAAACTATTTAATATCTAGGCAAGCAACAGTTCAGAGAATGGTTTTTTTTAGACAATATATTTGCATGTAGATGGTTCGTACTGCCATCAGCACATGATGCTTTTCTAGTGCTCCAAGCCCCTCCACGTAGCAGTAAGCTCTTCCAGCACCACCTACTCTTTGGATTTCTCTCAGAAGGCATCACACAGCCACATACCTGTGAGCGACTCGGTGACCACCACGATAATTTCTATTGGCTCTGTGTAATCACTGTCAACTTGGTGCCACGACTGATCAGCGTTCAAGTTTTGCAACATAAGCTTGTTACAGGTTACATTGGCAGATCCATTTATCTGCAACGTAGAAAAAAAAAATTGTTGAGCCAGCAAAGCCAAGGACACCTTTCCATCTACAACAGCTTATTTCTGCTTAAGTCCTGTAGCTCTCCCTACATACAAGTTCTGGAGTGTCAATTACAGAAAATTATGAACACTGACCTTTATTTTTTGCTTTCAGTAACCATTTTTATTAAATCCAGTAAAAGTTCATTACTTTTTAGAGTCAACAATGCCTTATGGAGAAAGTTACTTGTTTTTTTCTAATATCTAGAATTTTCCACTTCTACATGGCCAGAGCAGTGGTGCCTATGCTTTATAGAAAAATACAATGAACAGGCCCCTGACTGAGGAGGAGGGGTATACCCTATCCAACATCCCTGAGCTCAGAGTTTCTGTAGGCTAAGTGCTGCTGAAGGCACTGAAGTCAGCCAACTGCTGAAGTCAGCCAACAGAAAATGACAGGCACACCATTTAGCAGAAATTGAACCTGTTTTAAACATAGTCCACAGCTCAAAAGTAAAATGCCTGATTTTGCAAAAGGATGCCATGAATCTATCACCACTTTTAAGTCTTCAGATCAAAACTGCATGCCTTTTTAAATTTCATCTCCAGGTTACAACTAGTACAGTAACTCCACTGTAATTACTAGGCAAAATGTTTTGGTCTCTACCATGCTAGAGCTTCACCTAGACAATTGCAGTGGTCTCCTCTGGCCTTGTAACACAGGGCTGAGTGATCAGGGGCACACATGGGGCCAGGGAACGTTCCTAGGCATGGGTCCTCCATCACCTACACTGCTACAGTGGCTCCTGGAAAGTTTTTCTACCTGGGCCAACTAACACTCTCCAAAATAACTTCCAGGCATAGTTCAAGGGACCACAGCAGCCAAGTATCATTCCCAACAAGCAGCCTGAATGTAGACACTTTATTCTGGAAATTAAAGAGAGTTTAACACTATCCATGCAAGTCACTCCATAGATCATGCCAGCTGAACTTAGCACTCGAGAATGGTCCCAGGCATATTTAACCTACAAAAGGAGACACAGCCTTAAAGTCTACAATGCTACAAACTGCTAACAGAAGACTCACCTCCATTGTTGTTGTTGTATTTCTCTTGTTTGCCCAGTAAGAGACAGAAAGGCAAGTGATCGTTACAGTTCCCTTTACTGGCTTTCCATACGTGTACCTGAAACACATCAGCCAAAGTCAAACCACGCACCACCTCCAGGGTGTGGGCTCCTGAAGAGCTCTCAAGGCAAAACATTGTACTAAAATATTTTGCCCTGGCCTCAAACATGGCTAGAACACATTTGTACTTTGAAACATGGAGTTTTCAATACTGAGACCAGTTTATCAACACTAAAGTCAGAAGCCCAAAACCTGGAGAAGATATACAGTGCTGTTCTTTCCTGCGCACGAGCTCTGTAAACCTATTGCTATTATTCCGGGCTGTAGGAAAATTAACTACATTAAGCTAAGCTGGAAGCAAATTATTGAACAGAACACCAATGTAGCATCATAACTAATAGGTAGTACAGTTAAAATGGGACATGGGAAGTGCAAGTGTTTTGCTTCCCAAATGCTGCTAACAAAAAATGAGAGATGTCAAGATACTTGTACTCAAATTATTTAGTAATCACAGTCCAAAGAAATCATGGCATTATTACACAGCAAACATAATTTGCAGCTGTGGCAAACCTGAAAACTGTAATATATTCACTTTTTAGAATGCCATTAGCAACCTGCAGTCAGTAAGCAGTAATAAAATAAAAACTTTGGATACACGTTTCCAAGTTATACATAAGGGAAACCATGACATTATCAGATTCAGACAGAGGAAGGGGGGGGGGGAAACACAAATCATTCTAGTCCATCAGTAGTAATACATTCAGATGTGATAACTTTAAGTACTTTAAATCATTATGGATTTGATTGGCAGCCACTTAAGAAATATCAAAGCTGAAAAGCAGAGGGAAGGAATAATCAAATAGTGTAGTTACAGGAAGAACTCTGACGACACTGTCTTGCACCTGAACTCAGTCTTTCCAAGCAGACCTAATTACAGTAATAAGCTGCCATTAACCTTGAAATGATACTGCCATTGGATAGCATCCCTGTACTTAACTTAATCTAATAATACTCCAGACATGAGAAAGGAAAAGGGTTTTATGACATCTACAAGTATAAGGGACATATAAATTCTTCGTATACAGAGGCATTATGCCTATAAAAACAGTCACCAGGAATGAAGTCATTCCCTATAAATAATTATGACGTATCAGAAAAACTTTGGCACTGATGGCATTCAATCTCAGACAATTCATTTGCATCCAAGTCTGGATTTATTGCAGCAGACAGGTACACCTTCAAATACCTTATGAGTATACCTAATGAAGGAGCCAAGTACCCTGTGGAAGACTAAAACAACTTAGGAAACCAAATTCACATTAGCATATAAGGGATTCCAAAAGCAAAGCAGAATGGGGAAAAAAAATGAGGAAAACTTTTTTTAAAAAATTGCCCCTTATGAGAAACCTAGATGGTTTATAATATCAGGTTGCATTGCCTCTAGGAAAGAAAGCTTTTTCTCAAAAGTCCAAACATTTAATTTAAATAGCTTGTTAAACAATCATTTCTGCATTTCACTTATAAATGGAGTGCTTGTTTAGAAGGTATGTATTTATGGCGTTAAATAACCCACAAAAGACCTTTTATTTCAGGACTTCTTGAATGGATCTATCAGGTAGCTCTATCTGGCTCTCATCTTGCCAAAATAAAATTAATTTATATTTGAGAGCAATGCATACTGAATTTTTTGTCTAGATATTTGTTCAGCTGAAAAATAAAATATTATTTATACAATAGTCTACAGTGAAGTCTTTTCTGAATTTCTCAAGAGTTTTTAATTCTTCACCCATTTACAGGTATAGGTATTTTGATAGGCAGGAGAAGCCTATACTTCAAATCCACAATGTGGATAAATTGGATCAAGAAGGATTTGCATAGAAGTTTGAATAATTTTCCAAGTGGTCTAATAAAATACAGTTACGCTACATACAGACCTTGATGTGATAAGTTGGAGAGCACCATAAAAGAGCCATAAGAACAAAAAAATACCACAAAATACACATTATAAGCAAAAGACTCAAGAAATTATCTGAATAAGGTAGTTAAAAATGTCTTGGCTATAGTCTAGAAATACCTTTACCAGACCAAAAAAACTAACTATAAGTCTGAAGATCTATCTAACATTGTTACAACAAATCCAGTGGCTAGAAATGGATGCTAGCCAACTAATTTTGACTAGAAGGCACTTTTTTAGCAGCCTAAACCTAAGTTTTCACTTTGACACTTAAAAGACCCACAATGATTTTCTTAAGAGTGAGGGTGACAATGGTATTAATGATTTACTTACTTTGCAGTGACAACAGCAGTTATGTCTTCCTCTCTCAAAGAGTAGTATAATGGTGCTGTTATCATAACATCAAATTTTGGTAAAACTAAAAAAAAAATTTAAAGAAAGCATTAAATTCACACAAGAAATAATATCTTTTTCTTTTTTTAAATAATAAGAGTAGAACATGTAATATGATAAAGACTACTACAGTTTCCTAAGGAATATAAGGTAAGATACATTTTTAACCCAACCCTATGCATGCCCCAGACTAAGACTTTTTGTTGAAAGGAGAACAAGCATCATAAGAGCAGCCTGCACACAAGCTTGTAAGACTGAAATATAAAACGTTTAGCTTATTCAGCCTTCACAGAATCATCAGCAAGCTTCATGATCAGACATTATAAAGATATTTTGGGATGAACACATTGCCTGCATGATCTTGGAAAAACAGGGACAATAACTGCATCTCATAGGCTTAAGATAAGTTTTTTAAAGATTGCATAACATTCAGACACTACAATAGTAGGTCATTAAAACTACCAAAGATAAACAGGGCAGCTGATAAGACGATGTTTCTCCCAGGACACAGAGTCAATCTCAGAGAAGCAAGAGATACGGAAATTAGACTTTCTGGGAGTATTCAAAAGGTTTGTACTAGTCAAGGGAAACTAGTCTAAATTAATGGAGAATCAACTACCAATTTTGGTCACTACTAAATGCCCTTAAGTAACACTTACCATATTCCATCACTTTAAATCTTTGATAATGAACTTGACCCTATTGAAAAAAAATCATATGAGAACATACATACAATTGTGGTTAGATTAGCAAGTTTAACATACCTTCTAGGCCAAATCCCACCCATATTCAAGTTAAATTACTATTTCTGACATGATGTGATTTTAAATCATGGCTCAACCATTATCAGCTCCTGTTAATGAAGCTCCTGTAGGAACCAGTAGCATGTATTTGCACCACAAAGGACACAGAAGCTCACATGCAGCAGATTGTAAGTATATGTAATGAAGAGCTTGTGGAGCTTCCGATCTGCAGACATCTACATATGGCTGGTTTCTGTATAAAAAAACAAATATCCGAGCTAGCTAGCGTAAAACTACCTAGCATAAGTACTCACAGTCATCATGATGAACCACGACTAACCTACCAGCGGTATCTTTACTAGCTCATTTAAAATTAACTCAAGTATCTCTATACAAAAGAGAAGCTCCTACAGTGTCTACCTAGAGGACAAGACCATTTGAAAAGCCTGTATAATCCTAAGGTTCTTCATTTACTCAAAAGACAGCTAAAATTTTGTTACAGTCTACAGTGTAGACTTACTTCAGCACAGATACTCTTGGGTTATACCTTCCTGTCTTGTTTATTTGTTAGTTAAAAATCAATGGACGACATAAACAACTATAAAATATAGTTACTTGTGTTCTCTTCTATTTTCCTATTTTTCTAATTTTTTCACTTATTTCCTGATTTTCCTCAGGAGGGTATCTGAAAGCATATTCTGGCATATCGTTGAGATGTGGTACATCAGGCCATATATGGCACATCGTTAGGAAATTAAAGTTTTTTTCACTCTCTGAACATTAAAAACTCAGTAGCTATTTTTGTTGTATGGTACAATGACAGTTGACCAAAAAGTCATGGTAGTCAGCCACATAAATTTTGCTTTTGTCTTACTCGATTGTTCTTCCTTGCTAAAGTGCGAGTAATTCAAGTTGCGCCAGGGGAGGTTTAGATTGGATATTAGGAAAAATTTCCTCACTGAAAGACTGGAACAGGCTGCCCAGGGAAGTGGTTGAGTCACCATCCCTGGAGGTATTTAGAAGACGTGTAGACATGGTGCTTAGGGACATGGTTTAGTGGTGGACTTGGCAGTGCTAGGTTAACGGTTGGACTCAATGATCTTAAAGGTCTTTTCCAACCTAAACGATTCTATGATTCTACGATTCTGACCAAGCATGTACGTCATTTGTCTGCAGACATATAATCCCCGTTCAATGATTTTTTTACGGCATCATACCAAAAGCTGCCATCAGCAGGGAAATGGCATGAGGTCATTTACCAGCAGTGCCTAGAACTGGAGCTCTGAATCTCAGCTGATCTGCTTGACGCAGGGATTACACTGGAGCAATGATTTTCCAAGAGGAAAACCTGAGCTCAGCTGGGCTGGAAGAATGGGCTGAGAAACCGAAGGAGTCTCCACTTCCTAAAGGACAGGAAGGGAGAGGCTCCTTTTGAAAGCCTATTTTGCCTCTTTGCCTAAGAGTCTTCTGGGAAATAGGGGAAAGATCAAGACAGACAACAGTCTGTCACTGGGAGGTGGCTATTTTGAAAGGTTAATATCGCCAGCTGCTGTTCAATTGCATGATGAGGTTATGTTGCTGTGGAGCTCAGAAGTCTGATTACTTTGATTATTCCTGAGACCAGCGACACCACTACAAGTTATCATATGTGCTGGAGTATCTCAGTGAACAAGGTTTGAAATGTGGGGCAAAGGAAACTGAATATGGATAACCAATTGTCAGGTAGCATCAAGATATGTCAGATGGGAATGAGTGTCTGTAGCAAGAGAGAATAAACTGAGAACTCCTGTGGGAAAAACCCTAGGACCAGGATCCAAGCTGGAAACAATTATAACTGATCTCTCCTACCTGATCAATGACTTTGCAAATTAGGCATCTCGGACCAAGCCTCTTATACCTCTATATTTACGCTTTTCCTAGCAAAAGACTTCTATCAAAATAAAAATCAGATTGCTACTGATTTCATTATTAGGTCACTGATCACCAAAATAATTGTCGTATTTATATTCCTAGGTTTAAAAAGATACATGCAGAATCTGCTATTCTCACATTTGTGCAGATCATAATCCTTACAACACAAAATGCTACAGCACTGACATGCAGTCCACAGATTACTATCGGGTAACCTTAGGAACAGGTATCTTAGGAAAATGACCTGCAGTGAATTTATCTCATGTCTGGTTCTCTGTACATCTTTTATTTCCAATGTTAAGCATGTATGTCACCCTTGCTGTTAAGCAAACCATGAACAGAACGTTACCCCAGCTGGCAGTATGAAAAAGCATCTCCCTTGAAAATGCGATTTTGTTTCACATTACCTTAGAAGTCAAAAAAAAAAAAAAAAATTAAAAGCTAAGAGAACTGTAAGCAGTAGAAAACAGAGATTAAAGCAAGACTAGTGCTCTCGGCTGCACCTTCTCTAAAATTACAACCTTTATGACAGAAAGCAAGCTGTGCTTCACAGTGCAGGGAAAGGAAAAGACCCTACTAGGTCATCTTGATGATTTGAACACCAAGCCAGACTTCCCACTAACACACACTTTTCAGCCAAACTGGTTTGGAATAGGACAAGTAACAGCACTTCAACCACTCTGTACCATTTTAGTTCCTCAGGGCAGGGCTGTCTCTCTGGCAAATATTGTTCAAAAATTTTGGAGTGGAAGTTGTTAAACCAGTTTCCAGGAGCGGTGGCTTTTGAGACAAGCAGTTAGTTATATATACAACCCAAGAGAGATTTTTTTTTTTTTTAAGATAGGAAAACAACACCATGCCTATTCCACTTGTTTCCAGCACTGCTTTATTCTAGTACAGTTTTTATCTTCCATGCCTTCTGCTTCTTAAACACACTCACCCTTCCAGACTATTAGCATTTTGCTCTAAATCAGCATTTCTTAAACCGCAAAACATCTATAACATTCTGTGCACATTGCCCAGAGTATTAAGAAAAGAGTGCCAAAAAGAGATCCATATAAGTATTCTGAGATTGTGAGGATGATGGAGCCTTTCTGCAGTTGAGCCTTAGCTGCTGCGGATCCTGACATCTAAGAATCACTAACAACTACAGTCCAGATTTTGCTCTGCTGTGATGAACAAGTCCTGTTTGAAGTCATTTGGGTCTAATCCAACAAGTGAGATCACAGGAATTGTTCCCCCAAAATCTTTTCTTCCTCTTTGGCAATCGAAAGCCCCTGAAACGAATCTGGTCTAGGTCCATTTTCTTATTGGTTTCTGACATTTACGTGCATCACAAGTTATAGCATCAGGAAAGACTCTGGGTGTGGTCTCAGGGCTTGGCCCTGAAAAAGCGCAGTGCTGGCACCGGCTGTATTCCCGTGGCTACACCGCCATCTCACGGCCCGTGTCAGAAACACTCCTCCCCTTCTGCTTTGCAGCTAAATAAAATAGATTTTTATCTAGACAGAATTAACAGAAGCATTTCATGATCACTTTCGTGCTTTATTTTCACATGCAGAAAATAAACCCCGAAATAAAATTCTGTATGAATTCCCAAACTTCTGTTCAAATCCACCAGCACAGTTTCCAGAAACTAAGCAGAGTCCCACCAATGTCACCAGTATTAACACTATCAGATCCTGATTAAACATCAGTGCTCATTTGCAAACTACTGAATACACAGCCAATTCCAAAGATTTTAGGTACAGTCTGATTTTGAAGGAGGGTGACACTTTTTTTAAGTAATGATATAACCTCAAACTCAATGGATCAAATGGAAATCTGTAGGTGACCTAGCAGTAAAACATCACAGAATTCACTGTGGATACACTGTAACATACATAAAACCTCAAAAGTTAAAAAACTCAAAATGTAAAATATATCATCAACCCCAGTTGATTTTGTAAGTTGCTTTATAGCTGAAGCTCTTAAAAAAAAATAATACTCTAAAGATATTTTAGAAAGCTCTCATTGCACCTGAAACATTACTACGCTTCAATATTTGATCATAAATTTCCTAATAACAACTTCCATAAATTAGATTACAAAATGCCTTATAACTAGGAACAACTTCTGGTCAGAGATGCCTACTACTAAAACTCAGCAACTAAAAGCCTTTCAGCACCAGGCTCCACAACAGGAAATATAAGATATCCAAATAAAATACAAGGTGGAGACTTGGGAACCAGACTGTAATTACTCTGTCCTGAGTTTTCTTGGAACAGCTGTACTAACACCTGAACTCTTATTAAAAAGTACTACAGGATGTTTAACAGCAGCAAGCAGCCAGAACTTGATTTAAAACAGAATTCAGAGGCAGTACTTCCAGGAACCCAAACTCAGTACACTTGGGAATTGATCTGTAACCACTGGAAGGGAAATATTATTTACTGACTTAAGAACACTCTTTAAAGACAAGAGGGAAACTTGAGATAGAAAGGCTGGACAGCTGACTATTTAACTAGAAAGCTCAGGTCGTGGCATCAGGATAGCTAAGTCATGCGGAGATCAGCCTGGGTTTGCCATCTGAAGAGGTTCCTAAAGCCCTGAGTAGATCCATAAGCTGCGCTGGATCCCATGTGGACCCAGGGCTAGCAGTACTACTTAAGGATAGGTAGGCATATCTATTAAAAATGCCAGACTTATACTAAGTATTCCTTAGCAGTAAATCCAAGTTCTCAGTGACCTCTGTTATCAAGAAGGGATTGGTGAATCCATACAACTTTATATATGACACAGAAAAAACCTGTACCTCCCTTGGACAGCAGAACAGCGAGGAATATCCAGGCAACAGCTAGGAATATCGACTCGGAGTGATCCGGGTCACTCAGTAGCTTTCACTGAACACCAACTAAATCTCTACCACATCACCTACCTACAGACAACCACTCGTCTTAAACCTCAAACTGAATCCCATCCCATATGTCCTTGTATTTCAGGGCATAAGTTCACTCGTAACCAAGAGAATCAAAAAGAGTTTCTCATCAGAAAGTTCTTTCCCTTTATTCTGCAAGGTTTCTTGCAGGTTTCATTAATCCAATGGTATGACATGCTATCAGAAAAATAACAGTCTGTGATAAAACCCACTAGACAGACCTAGCGTAATAGTGTGAATATTGCAATAGTTTTTTAATATATTCTGCACGACAGCCTTATCCAATGTAAGATGCTGTGTAGGCACATGCTACAGAAATAATGCATATTGCTTTGTAATTATATTAACAGAATTTGAAAATTAAAGCAAAGCAGGTGTGAATGATGGAGGAAAAGGGGTCTGAAAGTAAACAACATAAGCTTCTATGTGTGGGGCTTGGGGTTGCTGTTTTATTCCCACAGGATAAGAATTGTAAGAATAGCCAGGTTTTTCTGGACCCCAAAGCCTACAACTCTTTTTTTTTATATAATATACTGTTCTTTTCCTCCTCTATTTTAATTTTCAATTCAAAGAGTTTAATAACAGAAGGAACCATTTAGCCTGACCTGCTTTTATCTCAGGTTTGGTTACTCAAGTATTCAGCTGCTCCAGCAACCTGCATTATTATAATGCATCTTCCAAAAAGGCAACCATTCCTGATGCTAAAACATTGAGTAACAGAAGCCCTCACTCCCTTTTTTTTTTTTTGGTTCCACTGATTAAGAGCCTTGTTGATGAAAGATATATATATGCCAGAAAGAATTTGTTTGGCTTCAATTTCTATTAGTTGGTTCATACTATGCCTTTCTCCACTAGATTAAAAAGCCTTTTAAAACCTGTAACGGCACCCACAGACTGTAAGCAATAAATCCATTGATTCATTTGATCCTTTGATATACAGTCAACCGATGGGACTTCTGCAGCCTCCCACCATGGAGCTTTCTTTTCCCTGGCTCCATCTGCAAACTCTGTCACCAGTTTATATTAGAAACACCCTGGGTGAGTGTCGATTGCCCAAAAATCAATCCACCCTTCTTTGACAGACTTTACATACATTGCTGTTTTTCATTAGGGTTTTGTACAATGAAAAGCCTTTACAAAAATCTACAAAATCTACAAAAACTTACATCAGTAAATCTACCTTATTAACCAAATCCATAATAGCCTTAAAGAATTGAATTCTTTATCAGTGGAATCCCAAATCACCTTTGTCATTGTTTTTCTCATGCCAGATGACAGGTCTAGAGTTTCCCATGTTACCTCACTTACTCTTTTCTGTTAAGAACATTCTGTTAAGACATTCATCTTCCACTGGTCTTCTCAAATCTCCCCACAATGAGATTCACTTAACCACACAGAACCATCACCCCTATTAAATGCTTCTACCTCTGCCACATAATTACTGTTTCTTCATGTTACTGGGCTCTGCCACCACTGGATTTTCTTTTGTTCCTAGCAGACTTTAAAAACTCTTTCATACTTCTATTAACGATGAAGTTTTCCTTGGGATCTTTAGATTTCCTACAAATATGCAAGAGTTCAGACTTTCATTTATATTGATATCTATCTCCTAGTTCCCCTTTTATTCACTTATTAAATACAGTGTTTCTTAAATATTAACCATTTCCTCTGTCAATGAAAAAAAAGAATCTTGTTTCTGTTCTGCCCAAGTTTACCTTTTCCCAAGAGAGCATTTTGTTAAATGTACCAAGAGCATTTTGCAGTACTTTCCACCTTGAACTGTCTCCTGTAACAATGGTGAATAGAGAAAGATACCCTAGTGTGATGGGCATTATCCCAGCCCCTGGATATTCTTCATGCCCCTGAAGCATTTAGAGCTCTATTAAGAACCTCAAACACTGCATTCAATGTCATACTCAATGCTAAAACCCTACGCTTTAAAAATGTAATAGTAGGGAAAACGAGATGTTCATAATAGAATATGATAAAGACAACCTAGGAAAGAAGGTACCCCAGTAGATCTAACATGAAGGCCAATGTCCAGTCTTTGGCAGCAGTCAAGGTTCAACACCTAGAGAACCACATCAACCAGGGTAGCCAGCAGTGACACTGGGCCAGCCTGAGCCTCAGGGCTTTCCAGTTAACAGTTCTTAATGGACTGTACTTCTGTGAATTTTTCCAAACATTTTTTGATCCCACCTGAGTTTTCAGTATTCACAACACCCGCCAGTGCTGTGCTCTACAGTTCAGTTATGCTGTTTTAATTGTTTTGAAATTGCTCTTCACCTCCTTCACCTGGTGCCCTCTAGCTATACATTGGAAGAGACAGTGAACAAAATGTTCCCTATTTGTCTTCTCCCTGTTACTCATGACTTGAGAGACATTCCCACCCTGCCACACGTTTTCCATGCTCATTAACATTCTGTAGTAAACACTAGACGGCGAAAATTTAGAATACCATCTCCTATGGTCTACTAACATTTCGCTTCACTTGTCTGTCTTCTCGCAGCTATTTCATTAGCCCAGATGAATCTAAGGCATTTTTCTTTCAATTTTACAATTATTTTTTCCTTTTCTTTTTGGTTTTGTTTCAGGAGGGAGTGGCACTCATATTCAGATCCTGAAAACAGCTGCTGCAGTTCCTTCAGCAGTGTCCTCCTGACTTAAGGATTATTCAAGACTTCACAGAAAGCCCAAGCAAAATTTCACAAACACTTTTCCACCTGGCAAACGAGCTGTTGAAGGAGCTCACCACTGCCACCAGCCTTTGTTTCCGTGCCTGAGCCACACTTCCCCACCCCCTGAAAAGCACCTATGCAGCTGTGAGTGGGGGCTGTGCTGTCAACCAGATCAGTGAGCTGGTCTGGGTTAGGCAAAGAAAAACACAGAGGTGCTTTTCAATTTGGGTCACTTCCCCTGGCACGCTTTAGATCTCAGCCTTACTACAGCTGCCTCAGTGTGACTAAGAAGCTATTGAACAGCAGTGCAGGGATGGGAAGGAGCGGCTGAGCACAGGGACAAGGGCAGGAACAATTTACAACACTTTTCCCATCAAAGACAGTAGCAACGACTCCACACCCACCTGAGAACGTGTTCAAAAAATCCAGTCCTGACACTCACTTGAGCACCACCCTCACCTACCTCAGCCTATAGAAATCTATCAAGCATGTAACTGGTACTGATACATATTATTCCCAAATAATACATGATCACATCACCTCCCTTATTAGGGAACATTAAGCAGTCCTGTTTGTACTTCCGAAATGTCTCTGAACAGCCACTGCAAGCCAAGTCAGAAATGGAGTTCCCAAATTACAGGCATTTAAAGCAGGCTGAATAAACCTGACACACAGAGTTTTGAACAGCTAAACCTCCAGCTATTTTTGCAACATGTTCCACAGTGTATGAGGAGTGTACAGCTTAAAGGATTTAACTGATAGAACTATTACCAGTAGCAACGTGCAAACTAGATCATACCAGTTTTGTTACGCAATAGTTCTGCTTTACTATTCATCCTTTCTATTTTGCATAGTTTTTTTTTCCTCAGTAACTCCTCAGTCATCATGAATTGCTGAAACACCCCTAAAACTAGGCAGAGGTTTGTAAATGACAGCCTTTGATTCCACACCCCTTGAGACAGTGACTGGCTGCACAGCAGGGCACAATGAATTTCTGTATATTCACTTTTACAAAATAAACATAAGGGCATTTCACTTAAAAAAAAATTAGTACTCCATAAGATCTTTCTTTTATATTAATATTAAAACCCCTTACTTTTCAAATAACATTTGTATTTTAGAATGAAAACACAGACCTTAGGATAAAATATGTATGGGGTTTTTTATATCTTTCCTTACAAAACCACATACTACTGAAAATCTTGAGAGGTTTGCATAATATCTTGGGTTTGCCATGAGGGAAGGATTTCCTCTTCTCATGGTCCATGCTTATTTCTGGTTTTGCTTCACCGAAGTAAACACAATTTTATTCACATCTATCAGGAGAAATGAAATCTCTCTGTGATTTGGCAGTGTTAATACTCACGTTCACTTCCACCTCTATGGACCAGTCTCCTAGCGGAGGGTTCATTGATAACTGAAATTTTTTGGAAACTACGCCCAAATCACCCTCCTCCATCAACCACTGCTGAATCAATTTCTTCCGAGGATCCTAGGAGAAAAGTCAGGCTGCATGTTAAATGTGAGTGCTCTTGCTAGCAAGATTTAGGTAGCAATACATACGATCTTTATTTGTCACATAAAGTTGGAACATACAACAAATTCCAATGTATAACTCAGTTCCTGTGGATACTTACTCGGATATATATATTCAGAGACACTTTGTAAGGTTTGAGATCAGGATAGACAGTGACAATCCGAAACATCACATCTTGTCCCGGTTTATACATAGATTTATCAGTCTGGATGAATACGGAGATGCTCTTTGACATGTACATCAAGCTGGTACGGTTAGAGAAGATGCGCTGGCCGTCAGCATGGCCTTCCACCAGTAATTCATAATTCCCAGAAGCACTGTTCAAAGGCAGCTAAAAAGAAAACAGTGACTCCCCGTTAACTATCCAAAATATTCTTGAAGATATTATTATTCCAAAAATATTTGACATAAAGATCTGACATATTTCTGAACTTGTCAACTCACATAAATTCTCAAAAAGAGAAAGAGGATTTCAGGGCTTTAAAGTAACATTTCAACAATCACCTGAAAATGTGTTAGCAGAAGCAACTTTTCAACATATTTGCATCTGATTTTCAGTAGTAATCAGGTTTTCAACAATGTAAGTATCTATGTATTCATACACCATTCATAGACACACACACACACACAGAGCGCGCTCTCTTTTCTTTTCACAGTTATTTAGAAATTTCTTGGGTTTGATTTTGGGGGCTAATTTTTTTCTGACTTCATCACTTTTTGGTGATGAATTTTCCAAAAATAAAAGAGCTGAAGAAGCTATATGCAGGCAAGATGAGCAGGACAGTAAGAAAACCTTGCACTTCTTTTTACAAGCTTTAGCTTCATGTCCTATGGGGTAGAAAAATCAAATTCAGAATGAAGATCTCATGAAGTGAGGTACTGTTTTTCAATAGAAACCTCACTGATTTTGCCTCATTTCAGTTTAGTGATTCATAATTACAGCACATACTGCAACTCATCTAGAAAGTAAAATAACTATTCTTTCCAAAATATTAAGGAATAAAGGAAGAGACATTTTATACGGTTAACTTATTTAGGACAGACATTGAAGACTCCTTCAGTGCTGGCAGTAAACACAGACAGACATCACTGGCAAGGAAATTTAGATCATGTAAGATCAGAATAACCACGCACAGGTCTCTCTCTCTGTCTCTCCAGTGGACAGAGGAAATCTAGAGCTCATCATTCAGATGCATCAGTTAGGTGGGAGGAATCCCAGACACAAGGGTCAAAAGGCTCGAAGCAGAGCCGCTGCAGCACACATGAATTTGACCTCGAGCAGAGCGTACACAGACAACGAATGACATCCCAGCGCAGATGCCAGCTTCTGTACCGCCACCTGCTTAGGAGTGTCTCTTTGAAGAAGGAAAAGGGTTTTAACACAACACACAGCTGGTTCCAACAAGTAGCCCTGATAAAAAGCTTGCTGCTTCTGTTTGCAGTTACAACAGTAAATCTGGAGTAAAACCTCTGGGTCAAGACAACTAAAACAGACAGGCTTGCATTTTTCAGCATAACATATGGAAATGAAGCACTCCTCTTGCACTGGTAATGAAAATTACAGCTGTTAACTCACCAGGCACAGCACATCAAAAGTATTCTACCAAGCTCTACAATGAAAGGCTGTTGTGCTGTCAAAACTCATTTTAAGAGCACACAGTGAGGTAACGGAAATTCTCAAACAGGGAAAAATGTCACAGAGTGACAAATGAGGTAGATGCAAATGTCTGTATCGAATACATTTCCTTCTCTGTGTGTTTACCTATGAAGAGGAATCAACTACCATTTCATCCCTCTCTGTTGGCTTTCTGTTTTTAAAAACAAGCCAGGAAAAAAAAAATCAGGAAGGGGAAAAATAAACAGGCTCTCTTTTTCACCCATGAGCAGGTGTATGATGACCCAGGAAGAAGAGATTCCCCCTTTAAAATCTGGACTTACATAACTAAATTTTAGGTGCAAAGCACCACACAAACAGATCCTGCATTTTCTTCAGCTGCAGGTTTTTGTATACACATTGCCAAGAACATATGATTCACATATTTCAACACTCTCCGACTTCCATGCCAAGTATTCTGGAATATATTAAATAGGAGGAACAGCCTTAGTTACTGCATCTGTCAAATATTACCTCAAAATTAATTCATTTACGAATATTATCATTTATTAAAAAAGGTGTACCCCCTAAAAAGCAGACAGGATTCCCTATAAGAAGTCTAGGAAACATTATAAACATTCAAAATTAAAATGGGGGGAAAATAAGCTTGTTTTGTCTCACCATAGCAGTGAATTGTGCTCTTACAGCATTATTTTAACACACTTGCAAGGATCGCCTTTGATTTCTTCTTTAAAAGTTTGTAAATGCCATTTAGAGACCTCATATATTTTTCTGTATCTTTTTCTTACCATGAATAATGACGGATAGCATGGATTGCTCCCTTAATTTTTGTACTTTTTATATTTCAAAAGATCTTTCCTTCCTGCAACATGGTGACAAAACTGCCTGTTGTACCTTTCTTGATGTAAAAGCCAGAGGCAATGAATTTTGCATTGCCATGGCAGTGTATTAGGACAGCTGAGGTGCAAAGTAACCCACCTTCTGGTTCACACATCTATGCTAACAGAAACTGCACTAATACAACACTTCCAGAAGGTCACTGCTAAAATAATGGTAACTATTTACCTCAGCCCCACCAACTCCTTCTCTAAAGAGTTGTTTCTCAACCCAAATATGAGCAAGGCAGCTTTTAACAGTAGGTAGTAGGAACTTGCTGAGAAAATACTTTATCTTAGTCAATACATCCCCCAAGTGAATGGTATTACTATCCCCATTTTGGCATTCCTAACGTAAGAGAGAAAAAAGCCATCTCACGTACTTCTCCTGACCACACCAGCCACCATCACAAGCACCTCAGACAAGGAAGCTACTGTTTCCTCTGGAAAAGATGACGGCTGAAACCAGAAACTCATTATCCACCTTCTGCTACCAGCCAACTACACTTTGAGCAAAACAAGTCTACTGTGGCTACCCGAATGAAAAAAACATCTTACTATTAAAAAATGAGTCAGTTTTCATCACTTCAGATAGTGGCGACAGAGGGAGGAATTCACCTCGCGTAGTTTTAGGTGCTTGAACACTTTAAGACCTGGCCAGATTATATTAAGGAACTTGTTAATTTAATCCTTTTTTTTTAAACTGAATTTTCTACGTTTGCTAATTTACAGTTCATAGAGATGCATTTCAACCTAGTACTCTTCATAATGTTGAGCTGCTCATTGTCATTGATTACGCATCTATCAAACATTTCCAGATTATTTCATCAGATATACAGTTTATTTGAGATTAGAATTCAAACCCACTGGATTTAGGGATAGTCAGACTTACAGATGTTTAAAAAAATAAAGACTTTGCTAAAACTTTTTTCCTGACACAAATACATAATTCTTTAGATTGGGTTTTCAAGATGAACATCCAAGATTGTAAATTCAGGATTCATACTCAACTCACAATTCGATATTATACATTTTTGTTGACAAGTTAGCTTATTATGTACTTTCACTGAACGTGCATTTCCAAATCCTTAAGAAGACTGTGTATAAATACATTTTTATTTTAATATTTCTCAGTTATTGCTTTGCACAATTCTTTCAGCTCTAATTAGCCCTCATGGTGTGTCTGAAATAGAGATGTAGTATCAGCCAGTCAAAAAACCCACAAAGCAAAGTTCTGTGTTCAAGTTTTATGATAGCTTGTGCTGATCCTGGAAATCAGCTCCCAAATCCTGTAATTACTTCTAACAAGCTGCAGAGCACTTGATCTGAAAACTCCTTGGCTTTATAAGCTACATAGATTAATTACTTCATGCATCACTGAAATGCAGCTACCTCTCTCAGTAGAAAACAGGAGCCACTTTACAGTACACGGCATTATGATGCAATATTACTAAACGGGCAAAGGAGGATGCTGTAACGGCTCTGAATTATTTCAGCTCTCCTCTATCTACTCAGACAGGAACATCTTTCACACCTCTGTTTTTGTTTCCATCTCCTAAACCATAAAGTTCAAGGCATTTTTTTCGATACCAAGAGTGATGGCTGGGCCAATAAATGAGTCTTAGGAAAGAAAATTCAAAACTGTATTTCATTAAGAACCTGAGTGGCAGCTGCCTGTGGAGGTATGCTCTTTTGCCAGAAAGCATACGTGAAATTGTCTGAAGTTATGTAGATTGACCAGAGCCTCGGTTACAGACAGTCCTGACCTCCCCTGAAAATTCTTGTAAATCTAAAGATCCTTGGGAAAGTCGTGAAGTTTTTTTGATAGTATAGAAGGCAGGTGAGATGAGATGTAGGGAGTTTCTCAGGAGGACTCAGTAAATACACACACCTGAGAATGTGAAAATAGCTAGGATCACACACAGAATACATCATCGCATCAATACCAACTGATGAAAAGTTACAGAGTCAACATTTTCTGAGGAAGGAGGAAAGGAAAGAAATACTTACTACTGGAAGAACAAGAGTCCCAAAGGAATCTGAATAAAAAAGAAGAAATACCACACTGTCAGAAACCTTATAAAAACTTACCAAAACATCAACATTATCAGGTTATTTAGAAGAGCAGTGCTCCTCCCCCATTCCTACACTGCCCGTAATCCCCATCGGACAACCGAATTCCCTTGATGCGGCTACTCTGGAGCTCAGGGCACATGGACCGTGAGCAATGGCCAGCTGATTGCTGCCAAACACCGTCTGGACATGAAACTAAAAAATATACAGCCTGGAGCAACTGCGGCATTAGTCAGTATTGACATACTGTGTCATACTTCATTCAACATCTCATTCCCCACATTTATTCCTCCCAAGTCCTGTCAAGGCCACTGTCAGCCACCATTAGGTTATGGGATAAGCAGCTCATCTCCACAGACACATGAAGGAGCACAAAGGAAGGACAGCAGGTGGGGGAACCCCAACAATACCCAGCCCCATCCCAGGGGAGCACTCAGCCCACCACACACCCATTGCCACAAGCCCAGAGGCACACCAGCAGGGGGGAACCCCAACACCCCAGTCAAAGACACAATCCCCCCCCCCATCTACCAGATTCAGCAACTCCCTAACAATCACTACCATTCCAAATCTGCTAAAAGAACCAGCCAGAGCAGAACAGCCCAGAAAAACTGACATGCAGTGCTCCACTTAAATAATGGTCTGAGGGTGCCAACGGTGTCCCAGCTGGGAGCTACCTGAACAAGGAGGGTATGGGTTGGCACTGCTGTCCTTGAGAATGATCCCCTCTCGGGTACCACTGCCCTAAGACCAAAGCATCCCTCTGCTTCTGCAAACAAGTTGATTCTGCAACTCCTTCACATGTAAGAGAAACTGAGGATATTTTTTATTAACCTCCTCTGCAGTTCAGTAAGCAACTACTTTTTGTAGTCATTTTTATCAAGATTAATAACTTTTCTAGAAGGAATAAAAAAGGAAAAGACTTTAAACTACACGTTATTAGAGAAAGGCAAAACAGCAAAAAACTGCCTTAATCCTGGCCATTCCCTCTAGCAGTAACCTCCTACCTGGTGGTTTCACTGCTATGAAACAAAGTCAGCAGTGTGGCAGTATGTCTATGTCGAGCCATTACCTCTACGACAACCTAAAGCTGCTTCTCCACTGGGCACCGTCTCTCAGCTTCCTCTTCGCCAGATACATCCACTCCACCCCTTCCTCCCTTACATGGTTGATGGAAGCTGTGCAATACCTTTTGCAGGGCTGCAAAAGTATGAACTCCAGTCTACAGCAACATTACTTCTCTGTTTGGTGGGGGCTGACATCCATGTTCTCCACTTGAACATTTTCCTTTACATTCACATAGATTGAAACACCTTTACAATCTATTCAATCTCCTACTCCACCCGAGTTATTATTTTCCATTGATTCTGCAGCTCAGATAAAGGCTAAAATTTTCAAAACCATGCACAGGATTTACCCCCCTTAAGCAAAGGAGCACCCAGAATGAACCATCCTCACTGCATTACATCGCCATGGGAATAAGTAACCAACATACTAATGTGTGTGGGTTAATATAACTTATTATTTTAACTATTTTAGATAATGTGGCCTCAAATATTTTTAGAATCCAAATAAATGTGCTGTTAAGCTGCTGGATATCATTACATCATAGAGCCATTAGTGCCACAGCTTTTATTTTAATTATGCAATGTATTTTAGAATAGAATAGAATAGAATAGAATAGAATAGAATAGAATAGAATAGAATAGAATAGAATAGAATATTTCAGTTGGAAGGGACCTACAACGATCATCTAGTCCAACTGCCTGACCACTTCAGGGCTGACCAAGTTAAAGCATGTTATTGAGGGCATTGTCCAAATGCCTCTTAAACACTGACAGGCTTGAGGCATTGACCACCTCTCTAGGAAGCCTGGTTCAGTGTTTGACCACCCTCTCGGTAAAGAAAAGCTTCCTAATGTCCAGTCTAAACCTCCCCGGCACAGCTTTGAACCATTCCCAGGCATCCTGTCACTGGATACCAGGGAGAAGAGATGAGCACCTCCCCCTCCACTTCCCCTCCTCAGGAAGCTGTAGAGAGCAATGAGGTCGCCCCTCAGCCTCCTTTTCTCCAAACTAGACAAACCCAACGTCCTTAGCCACTCCTCATAGGACATTCCTTCCAGCCCTGTCACCAGCTTTCTTGCCCTCCTCTGGACGTGTTCAAGGACCTTCACATCCTTCTTAAATTGTGGGGCCCAGAACTGCACGCAGTACTCAAGGGGAGGCCGCACCAATGCTGTATACAGCGGGATAATCACCTCTCTTGACCGGCTGGTTATACTGTGTTTGATGCACCCCAGGATGCGGTTTGCCCTCTTGGCTGCCAGGGCACACTGCTGACTCAAGTTGACTCATATTTTCTCTTGCTGATTCCATTCAGGTAGACCTTTTTATATCTCCTAAAAAGCAATGGGTTTATACCTGTCTTTTACTCATTTGTTTCATGGAGTAAGCAAAAAAAATGTAATTAATTTATCTAATTTATGTCCTTCTTGATCCTGGACATAAAAGCATGCCAAGCCAAAGCAATCACTTGACCTTTGAACTCAAATAAATGTTAATTTTAAAAGTCAAGGAATTCTTTCCTTTGACAGTGGCAAACAGAAGGAAGTCTCAATGGACTGAACACAAGTTGTCCTGGCTGCTGCCAGAGTGCTAAAGAAAAATCCCGTCCAGTATGTACCATTTATTCAAATTATAACCTGGGTTAAACCAAATGACTCACGTCCCACAAATGAAGTTTGTGGGTAGCACACTCCAGTACTTCATTCTGGTATTCAAAAGCTTAACGGGGATGGGTGGCATCGGGCCCTAAGCAACACAGTTCTTTCCACAACATGTTTATGCTACCGTTAAAGCCACAATTTTTTTCCTATCATCCCGCTCTCCTCTTCACTTGAGAAACAGCCCATGCAGTCGTTGACTCTGAGCAACCCCACCGGCCTTTGAGGTTTTCCAGCCAGGAGTCTCAGGCAAAAAATACAGACTTCTTTTCTCAGTAGCCAGTGGAGAGGGCACCCTGCCCCACTGCACGGTGGCAGGGAGCCCCAGGCTCGGCCAAGCTTGCTTGGCACACAGGGTTACAGGACAACCGCCAGCTACAGGAGAGGAATTACACAGTCCTGCAGAGTACCCAATTTTTAGGCAATGTAAACCCCTCTCGACTCGCTGACATGTTTATTCCCAACATCTACCCCAACAACTCCATGCCCAAACAATCTCACTAAAAGAGACATCATTTTAGCTAAAGGAAACTTATGTCTTCCTAACTCAGGAGAGATGGAGTTACTGTTAACTAGGAAGAATTTTTTTTAAGGGATTATGATATTTCACCAGTAAAGGAGGCTGGATGTAGGGTAACTAGCAACAACAGAGAAGGTATAAAGCTACCTCCTGAAATTTCTCTCAGTTGTATACTAAAAGCCTAACCCTTCTCTACTTCCCATCCCTCTGTGAAATAAGGCTGTGCTAAAGCTGGGTTTTTTACGACCAAAACCCATGACACTGTGTCAGCAGAAAAAAAAAAACCTTTGTCATTGCTGATAATTGGTTATTAACAAGGAACAGGAACTTAGTTTTATTTACCACACACATCTGAGTGAATATGCACATGGTAAGTACGGCTACACTAGCTCTAATCTATCCAACACGGCTATAGCAGTGACTTCAGTACGTTGGGAAACACCAAGCACAAATCTGATATTCATACCATAGCCCACACCACGGGGTTTCTATTTCCATCTTTACCCACGCCAATGCAAACACATTAGTACACACGCACCGCAAGGGCAGAGCACTGAAGGGGACTGCTACACACCGCCCTGCGCAGCATCTAACAGCTTTCAAAGCAACCTTTCGCATAACAGGGCAGGTATTTTGCAGCTTTCTCATCAGGGCAGTGCCTGCTTGCCTCCACCTATTTTGAGAACAACTGGCATGCAAAAGACAGAAATCTTAAGGTAGAAATACTGGGTTTCTTCCATGTCCCCAGGACGGGGAGACCTAACATCAGGTCTGAGCCTGATATTGCCATGATGCAGAGGGGGAAGCAGTTGGAGGGAGATTTAAATCATAGTCACTTCTCCTTTGTGCAACTCAGAAAGCATTTACCTTCTGAAGCGGTGTTAGGGAGCTACAGCCTCCCTGGCTGCCTTGATAAAGCCCAGAGCGCCATCTCATTCCCAGCCAGTGAAAACCATAAAGGAGGCTCCGGGGCATGAGGTAATCTTCCAATTCATGACACTACGTAATTATTTTGTTAGGAACTGAGCAGCCTGGGCAGATCCGAAACTCTTTGGCATTGCAATGAATTTCCCTGTCATGCAAGATTTTCCCATGTTCTCAGAGACTACCAAGCTGCAATCAATCCCCTGGAGCTCTATTTCCTTTATGCCAATGCTGAATTGCTGAAATTCACCATGCTTTTCTGTCCACTTGATGAATTAAAGTTATAATTAATCATACAGCAATCTCAGGTTTATAAGGAGTTAACCATGGTCCAACAGCTAGCGCATGGCACTGCTCTGCTGGAAGCTTTGCTGTCATGCAGCTGGGCACTTTTACCCACATGCAGTGTTTAACACTTTAACACTTCCACATGACATCAGTCGAGTCTACTGTCCCCAGAAATGGCAACAGTTGTCACCCTCCTTCAGCACATCCCTGCAAGGGATCCCTTCAGTTATTAAATACTGCTCCCAACGATTACGGGTAACTAACTCCAAGCAGTAGAAGCAGGTTTAGAAAGGAGCCCAGAACAGCTACGCCACCTGCACCAAGCATCACAGACCACAGAACGCTTCCTCCTGACTTGTCATGTCTGCTCTCCACAGCAATGGACTACCGGGCACGACTGCAACAGTCCACGGAGGGGAAAGACCAGGCGAGAGCACAGGTCCCTGCTACCACAAGGGATTAGTTAAAGAAAACTCCCAGCTGGGAGCCATGCCCTAGCTGCAGGGGGAGGCAGGAAAAATTCAGTGGACCGTTCCAGACTAATCTTGAGGAAAGTTAAAAAACAAACAACTAAAAAATCCTCACAGAAGTCACATGATCCTTCAAGAAAAAATATCCTTCCTCCTCATTCGCAAAATCATTTCTCTCACAGAATTCCTGAAGCTTGTACTGTATTCATTCAAGAAATACTGCATTGAGGAAATACTTGGAAATACTGTGGAAACAAACGCCACATTGTCCTGCCTCCTTTTCCTCAGAGTCCTTGGCATTTAGGACAGTCCAGCAGAAGAGGAACCAAAGGCAGTGTGGTAGTGACATGTCACCAGTATAGACAGCAGTGGGAAATTAAGTCATCTTTTTAATGTATCTTGCCACCATGCCATTTTTTGGAGGTCTAATAGTCTTGCTATCAGCAAAGCAAATAGGAAAAAATTCTACAGAGCCAAATACATGCATGTTTTTTTAGACTGATGGAGAGCTGCATAAACGATGGCATCTTACATTCTTCCCATTGCATAGGCCTGACCCAAACCCAGAAACTTACGCTACCCTTTCTTGAGCTGACACCACCAGCACTAGGACTAGACATAAATGTTTCAGCTTCCACTCCCCAAAAAGGACAGAGATTCCAGAAAAATGACTGTATGGCTTGGCACAGTGAACTAGAGCTTGTGCCAATATAAATCAGTACAGCAGCACTTCAGCCTCTAACTAATTTACACAAACTCAGGTCTTGACTCTATATTCTAGTTCATGTGGCAGGTATCGCTACAAACAGATTTTGTAACTTAACCTTTTCTACCTACATCCTCATTCATTCTTAGTCCTGTGTGAGAACAGAAGAATATAACTGGAATCACTTCAGATTGATTTACTGAAATGATGCCACGACTTTCTTCTGGCAGCTGTGTTCACATATCCATGCTTAGGAAATGTTTACAGAAAAGTATTTTCTTTGCAGTGGTAAATGGAATTTTTTCTACTGTGGAGTCTATTTCTCACAGCAGAGAAAAAAAATAATGTTCTTCAATGTCCTTCCAGATTTTTCTTCCTATCCAAAATATATACTATTTCTGTGTTTTCAAAAAAAAAAAAAAAAAGGAAGCATAAATACCAAAGCCTAAACTATCCAGGGAGTGAAAAATACTTTTTCTTCATAAATGAAGGCCTGCAAATCTGTCGAGTTCACAGTTTTCTTTAAATGTGTTATACCCCTTAACTATTATCCTAAAATTAGCATCCAAATTAGTACTGGTTAGTTACTCAAGTAGCCTAAAATACATAGTGTGAGCCACTGCTGTTAAGTTATGGCTAAATTTGGGCCAGATGATAGAAGGTGGGGCAATACAGCACTCAAACGCATGCAATAGGGATTGCTAGTGGACGTCAGTATATGGGCTGACATCCAAAGTCAAATGAAGCCAACAGGCCTGTAGCAAAGGGGTATATACTTGCTCCACAAAGCCTCCTAAACCCTTCCTGTCTGCCAGTACTACATACACTTCCCTCCACAGCCACTCATTACCCTACTCCCTATTTCCACCACCCCTTATCCTTTTCAGTCCTTTTTGCAATGCTGGAGGCTAAAAGCACTCAGAAATTATAAAGGGAGAGAGGGAGGCAGGGTGGCAGTGCTGCCTATGGAGAAAGGCGTAAAGGAACAGGAGGAATAATCTGAACTGGACCAGAATTTATCACCTGAGGGTGCAGTCAAGAGACAGGGCACCGCAGCTCTAAAGGACAGGAGAAAGGCAACATGCACAGACGTTTTTGCGATTAAAGCCACGTTTTACCAAACTCTGCAGTCCCTAGCAAGTTCTAGCTTCAGTCTGCAATGCAGAGTGTAGGCATATTTTCCTGCCAACCAGGACAATTCATGACAAAAAAAACCTTCTCCAGCTAAATCCAAAGGTTTTTCCCCAATCTGCTTTTACTCCACGATCAGAAGAGTGGTGGAAACCCAACCATAGAAAGCACAACCAGAAACAGTCATGACCAGGACAGAATAGATACAGATTTACCAGAAGGTATGAAGAGAAGCGGTGCTGTCCGTCCTCTCCTCTGCCCCCTCACCATGGCACTCCCTGTGTCTTTCTACTTCACATGGCAAAGGAGTCGTGGTACCTCCCTGCTTGTCCCTTTTACTGGTTCAGCCCTTCTTCTCTCACCAGCACTGCCAGATCCACCCCTGACGAAAACCACTATCTCCCACTCCCACAGACAGACAGACAGACACTACTGATGCTGGGTGACCCTTCCCTTGCCCTGCCGCATCCACGATCCCTTCCACAAGCAAGCACCAAGTTTCCTGCAGATTGGCCCTTCTAATTTCTTTTTAGACTTAGGTCATAATTAAGACATTTAATTCTCCACTCAGTCTTCTAAAGTAAAACAACCAGCTCTATGGATTACACTATTATTACCACTTTCAGCTGAGTGGTCAGGGACCGGCCAGCTGCAAGAACACAATCCTTAAAATGCTCTGTGGTTTATCTGAGACACTGCATGCCGGGTAGGAAAACAAAACGGCTTCATATTTCTAAAACTAAATCATCTCCTTAATCAGAGACCTTCTGACGGCTATCCAGCAGCTACCATCCCAGATGCTCAAACACAAGTACAGGCTCTTTTCAACTTTTTCCCCGAGACCAGCCTCTAAGAGCGCTCCATGGACTTTTTTTCATGCACTTGACATTATCACCGCCTACCATACTCAAGCAAGTATATTCCTATGAATTATAAATTTACAGCTGTTAGCAAGACAAGTTTTGAATGCTACAGAGAAAACTTTCTTGACGTCAGATCCAGTCTATGAAACTATGCAGATAATTCAGAATAATCTCAGACTTAAGCCTTTTACACAACTAAATGGGAAATTCATTTCATTCACTTAGTTTTCCCTCAGTGACTATAAATAAACACACAAACTCACAGGCATCTGCACATCCTGCTTTCAAGGCATTACTGGCCATCATTATTATCCATTCTGATGTCCATAAAACAAACACAGACAAAGCCACTATTACTGCAATTTAAAACAGCTGCAGTTTTTATTCCGACTTAAAACATAGGGAAATCATACTAGGACAAAATGTGGCTACACCTGTCTATGCCAGAGATTTGGTGGTATTAATACCATCCTCATCGCATCAATTGCTGCAACTGGAGCAAAATTCCAAAGTCAGGTCACCTCTCAAACTCATTCGTTGCAAATAAAACATTCAGGAACTATTTAAGTTTCCTCTTAGAGGGAGTGAAAGAAGAAGGTTTGTTTTCATATTGGTTTTCTTCCATTTTCTGGAATGCATTCAGAGTCTGTGATGACAAAGCCACATAACTTTTCTGAGATCACAAAATTATTTAGATATATAAAAGTATTACCAGAGACTTCTTTCATTGGTAAATAAAGGCAATATAAATCCCTAACCATACAAAATAAGCACCTGGACCTCACAGCTACACCTCCGGGAAGCTGGAGAAGTGTGGGAGAAGGGGTCTGTCACTCTGGCCATGTTTTCTGTGCACATACTTATTTGGACTGCAGTGAATCTAGGTGAACCAGCATCATCTCTTGCCATGGGCTATTCAACCTCTGCAAATAGGATCTCAACTCTGCCTTCACAAATAAGTAGTCAGGGATAGCAGAGCATGGGAACCAGCAACACTGCCAGTGCAGATAGTTTTAAGAGTCTCATGAAAAGAGAAGTCACCTGTGTATGACTGGAGACCCATGAATTTCCCAATTGCTTCCTGCCTCTGCAGGTACTTCTAGAACCCTCAACACTCCAGCTTGGATGTCTTTCTAATTAGACACCACTAAGGACATCACGCTAGATCCATCTGGAGATCCACTGTTAGCTCCCACCCCTTTCTCTTTAAAGCTACCTTTTATGTACCTAAAGGGTAATAACCAGGTACATAGCACACTTCTCCTGACACTTCACCCCAATTCCTCCCATCTCTCCTCAAATGCTTTCCAGAATGTAGAAGATTCTCCCAGGGTCAAACCAAAAGTCTCTTTAGCCCAAGGTCCCATCTCCAGCAATGGTCAAGGACAGATATCTGAACAGCGTAAAAACAGAACAAGTACACAGTGACCTTTCCTTGGATACTCTTCCCAGCCTATGCAATCGGAGGCTTGGAGCTGAAAAGCCAAAATTAGTGTCTTTATACTGGACCAGCCCTTGATAGACTTTTGTCTCATGAATTTGTGCAATCACATTTTCAATCCACCACACCTGGGACACGGAGTTCCACAATTTATTTCCATCACATGTGAAGGCCCACCTTCTTCTGTCTGGTTTGAACTTGTCTCCTAACAGATCTCCAATCTTTCCCTCTGCTCTCCCTGGAATTTCCCCAGTTAGTTCACAGCCTCCAAGAGGAATGCCCCAAATCAGGCACAGCATTCCCCAGGACGCCTAATTAGAGCTGTGAAGATTACTAGAATACTTTCTGATAGCTTACAGAAAACATTTCTGTGTATACATTTGAGTACAGCGTTTGCCTTCTTTTTTGAGCACCACAGTATTACTTACAAGCTTTCACCTTTTGGTACCTTTAAACCACCACCCACTCCCGCCACACACACCCTTTTCTGCAGGACTGCTGCCTCAGCTTGTTCCCCATCCAGTAAACGCACGCTCTTTTATTCCTCAACAAGAGCAGAATTATGCAGTTGCCCTAGTGAATCACACTCATTTTTCCCCTAATCATTTCCTGTATTGCCAAAATGAGTTCAAAATCTAATCCTTCCTCCCAGCATCCTTGCCACCCCTTCACTAATCCAACCCTTTTTCATCCATGTCAATCATACTGAACAATACAATGGGGCAACCCATTTCCAGTTTAAGAGTGAACCACTTAGACCTACTTTGTGAATATTATTTTCCATCCAGCCACAAATGTATTTAATGAGTTCCATGCTGTCCCCACTTCCCCAGCTGACTTGTCAGATTGCTGCGCCAGACTAACAAAAGCCTTACTAAAGTCAAAATATAACAATATCCCACTTCTTCTTCACCTACAACCCCTGCCAGCCTATGGTGGAACACGTTTTATTTGCAGGTTTTCAATCTTCCGGAAACTCTCTTCTTCACTCATGCTTTCAAAACTTCACTAGCAGTTTTAAAATTATTTCAGTCAATTCCCTAATTATGCTACAGGCAATTTTGTCAGGCCTAAACATCTACTTTGCCAAAGTAGTCTTTAACCTATTCCTCCCCTTTCATTGCCTTAATTCTTAACCTTTTTCCATGGCAGTTAGTTGATCCTCTTAGTGAAGACTGAATACTTACTGCCTCTCAGCATCACTGACCAATGCCCTTCTCAGAGTGAGTAGCAAGCCACATCCTTTTCTAGCTTTCTTGCTACCAATATGATATTTAAAAATTCTGCCTTATTATCCTTCACATTCTTTCCTACTCACAGTTTGGCCTTTCCAGTTTTGTCCTTTCTTACCCATGCAACTCCTTTAAGCTCGATGTAATCTGATCTCATTTTCAGTTTATACAGACAGTTTTCCTTTTTTCTGTTGTTTTTTGGCCAGTTATAAGATTGTGTTTAGTTACTTTATTTCTTACCCTTCTGCTATGTTAGGGTAATGTGTACTTATCCCTTTAATATGAATCCTTCAAAAGCTCTCTCCCTTTGCTTCCCTTCCTTGTTGTTTCTGATAGCATCTTACCTCCCAATTCCTGTTGTTTATTGGCATCACTTTACACACACACACACACCCCCAGATTCACAGCCTTTACTTTGTTTTTCTCTCTCCTCCCTTTCCTAAAAGCTGCAAAGCCCCTCCATTTCACAGTAGCAACAGGGAACCCCACACTGGCACATGTAATATTCCCTCCTCTGTAAGAGTTGCCCCACTGCCACCATTTCTGCTATGAGTGAATTATTCCACCCTTCTCAAGGTACTGTGAAACAGCCTGTAGCGCTTGATCTGCCACACTCTCCTTGGCTGGATATCAGTGAAGAAAATGGTGACCAGAACGACCTCACGTACAAACACGTAAGCCTTGAGCAACAGGACTCTCTCCCTCAAATCTCAAACAGCATCCAATCAATAAGATAAAGCTCAAGTACTGGATGGGTTTGCTACTTCCATTTTTCTGCAAACTACTTAACGGGCCTGTTAGCAGGATGGATTCAACAACAGGCACAGAAACCTGGGTTTTTTTTCTTATATGTACTCCAGCAATACAAAAGCCCATTAGAGAGTGCCCTCTTCTCTACTAGCTCCCTTGTCTCTGGATCCAGCCCCAACATCTCCTTCCCCAAAATTTTTCCTTCATTCTGATTTTGCATAGGTTATCTGTATGTGCTGACTATTTGACAACTTCTTTTTCATGAGGCACTGTTACACATATGCTTGGAGGTGGAGGTTATGGATGCAAAATCATGGGACTCCTGCTCTCTCGCTGTTTGGCTTTTTAGGCATTGATGCAGAGTTAGGCAGAAAGGAACTGTCCCACTGAACTGCCGCAAAACCCTTTACCCCACAGATTTTCAGCATAGATTTTGTGGTCACCAATGAGTCAGTCATTTTATTCTGAAATAAGGTGCAGAGGCAACTCAAGATTAACAAAAGGGACTGGCATACTTAGGCCATTCATTCCCATTTAGCTGTTACTTTACAACTTACTATTCCTAGTGTTTTTCACTGTTTCACGTACTAACATGGTCAGAACCATATTATTAAGTATGCAAAACATGCCTTCTGGTAAAAGCAGATTTTCCATTGTCTATATGGATGATCACTACATGTCTGAGCTTGACAGATGTTCTCACAAACTCTATCATGTTTTGTAAATCCTAGCTGAGTATTTACCACACTGTAGCTCAGTAACCTCTGTTAACAAGTACTTTTACTCCTCTCTAGAAGTACAGAAAAGCAATGCAAATTAATTCACACATACAAGTAATTTACAGGGAACCCAAACTACGCATGCTATTGTAAACCAGATTCTTCAGTTCACAAAGTAGTTCTCACTCACCATGCCTTAAATACATTATGTTGTGCCTTAAATACCAGAAGCTCTAACTAAGTCTTATTCTTAAGAATTAAAAACATTCACAGAGTCGGGTAAAAGATGACACCTCATTACACATGAAAGCTTTTCTTAAAACTAATTTGTTTTTTCAACTTACATGCTACTTATTCTTTCCAAATCATTCTAGCACCAACAAGGAAAACAGACTTTTCAGAAGCTCTCGCAATTAAGGTATAAGGTTTCTCATACACTAACACACACTGCAGTGTCTGGGTAGCAAACCCTGTAAGACAACACTTCTTGCCAATTCAAACTACATCTTTCCTGATCAATGACTGGATAAATATGCATGGCAAGAGTCACCCTTCACTGTAATCACTGAAAATCAAGCCATTCATGCATAAAACTTAACTTGCCTGTCTGTTATTCCCATCATTTTTTTGTTGTTGTCCCAGAAAACCCAACAGCTCAAATTGCACATAAGACATTATCTTCTGCAGTCATTTTCAACCAGGGCGAGGATCTTTCTGATACTGCATCTCCACAGAAAATGTGTCAAGGCTTGATACGGTGCAAAGAAACAGCTTTAGTTAGTGCTTTGTGTTTTTCTGGAGTCCGCTGTAGACATTGGAGACCTATTCTCTCCTGCTGACGCACTGACTTTTTTTTTTTGGTTGTGCTTGCTCACACAAAGTTTACCTGTAGCAGCAATATCCTGTTTGCAGACATTCAGTTGGTCTGTTTTAACTACATTTAATCTAATTAACTTAATTTCTGTACCAAAACATTGGTCTTAAACAATCTCCCTTGCGACAGTACATTTGGATTCTGGAATATTGAGCCAAGCTCAAAATATCAGCGCTTCTTTAAATGCATGTGCATGCACACTTTCTTCCTCACTCCAAAGAATACAAACTAGCCACTTATTAATAAATATATTTCTTTTCCCTTTGTTGTATGAAAAGCACAATAAAGATGTGAACCAACATCCACTGCTAAAGCCTTTCTCTAATGGACAATTTCCCAAGAATCACTCAGATCTCAAAATTCCACTTCCAGTAACATAAAAACTGAATGTTTCATCAACCATCAGAGGGCAAGTACTCTATTTCTTATATAAAGCAAGAGTTATATTATATAAAGAAAAAATAACTGTGCCTCTAATTCAACAAGATCCTTTTACAGAGCTGACTCAGAAATTTAGACCAGTACACATACCATACTGAACTGATGCTGGAGAACCAGAGCACATCCTTAGCTTTAAGCAACTGCAGATGCACTTTGCCAGACAGGTATGTAATAGCTCTTACGCTTAGGTACTCAGCAGAACTTGGCCCGCAAGATTAAATGGCACTAAAAAATGGTGTCCTCAGCCTGTCCTCTGTCCCCAGCATCCAATTCCCAACTCTGTGCCCATCTCAGTTCCATCAGCACAAATGTTTGCATACCAAACCAGGGAACCTGTCTGCCTAAAAAAATATTTAACAAAATAAAAACTTTATTTTTCAGTCAGATCAGTTTCTCAAAGCAGTTAATGCCCTGCTTTTGCTGTCACCATTCAAGGAAAAATACAAAAATACAAAGCATAATTGAGCCAGCTTAGGCAACAGTGCCACTGAATTTGCAGCCTATCCAAGGTAGGCGATCAGTTCCAGCTTTCTGGATGTTCAGCATAGTCAACAACTTCAGCTACACCATGCCTCCCTTAATACTTATTTTGCATAGACACATGGCAATAAAAGTCACCAAACTCTTGCGCATCAGAGGAACAGTAATACCACTGTATTAGCCACTCTGTGTAACCTAATGGGCCCAAGTGACAGATAAAGCAACATTTTCTGGGCACTAATATATGCAGCAATGATGTCATTTAAAGAAGATTTTGTGCGCCTGGAGATATGTTTGGGTTTTTTCCTGCAACTGCAACAGCTGGCCTAATAAAACCTCCCCCAGTCTTCCTTCAGTGGTATTCTTAGACTAACACAGCTACAACAATATCACTACATATTTTATCTTAAGGCTGTTTTGTTCTTCAGTGAAGAATTTAAAGCTTTAGTATCTTATTCGGACAAACTGCTTTCTCTCTAACAAACTGCTTTCTCTCTGAGTAACTCTATTCACAACTGATCCACTCCTGTAGCACCTTCGGGTATACGCCTTCAACACTACATCCTCTGTTACAGGGCAGTTCCCTTGCTCCAGGCCCATAACAGTTTTGCTTACATGTTTGTTCACAAAGAACAAATGACTAACAAATTATATAACTTGACTGTAAAGAATGGATGGCCACGTACTAAATTTGAAGATTTTTGCAAGAGGAAATACACTGCATGCTCAGCACGTTGTTTTTTTTTTTTTTTGCTGTTCCATTTATCAAGTAAAAAAGCATGGAAAATTCAAATATATATTTAAAAGACAGGAAAAAGATTAAAAATTAACAATAAATCCATGCACTTCAAGTAATGCACTACAGCATTTCTCCTTTTCCCTCACTGTATCCAGTCTGATAGCGTCATACCTGTTCCTGATCACCCCCCATTCCCTCTAACTTCAGCAACTCCCAGTGTCAAGCATTGTTCTGTGTGCTGTGCAGATAGAGAAATCCACATATTTTCACATGCTTGGAATTACCAGTTGGTTGTCTGCTTTTTAATGTTGGAAAGGACAACAATAGACAGGTTGAAACTCATGCAAGGCTCACTGAACTCATAGAATCATAGAATCATAGAATCATTAAGGTTGGAAAAGACCTCTAAGATCATCGAGTCCAATCATCGACCCAACACCACCATGCCCACTAAACCATGTCCCTAAGTGCCTCATCTACATGTCTTTTAAATACTTCCAGGGATGGGGACTCAACCACTTCCCTGGGCAGCCTCTTCCAATGTTTAAACACTCTTTCAGTAAAGAAATTTTTTCTCGTGTCCAATCTAAACCTCCCCTGGCGCAACTTGAGGCCATTTCCTCTCGTCCTATCGCTTGTTACTTGGGAGAAGAGACCGACACCCACCTCGCTACAACCTCCTTTCAGGTAGTTATAGAGAGCGATGAGGCCTCCCCTCAGCCTCCTTTTCTCCAGGCTAAACAACCCCAGTTCCCTCAGCCGCTCCTCATAAGACTTGCTCTCCAGACCCCTCACCAGCCTCGTTGCCCTTCTCTGGACATGCTCCAGCACCTCAACGTCCTTCTTGTAGTGAGGGGCCCAAAACTGAACACAGTATTCGAGGTGCGGCCTCACCAGGGCCGAGTACAGGGGCACGATCACTTCCCTACTCCTGCTGGCCACACTAGTTCTGATACAGGCCAGGATGCCATTGGCCTTCTTGGCCGCCTGGGCACACTGCCGGCTCATGTTCAGCCGGCTGTCGACCAACACCCCCAGGTTCTTTTCCGACAGGCAGCTTTCCAGCCACTCTTCCCCAAGCCTGTAGCGCTGCATGGGGTTGTTGTGGCCAAAGTGCAGGACCCGGCACTTGGCCTTGTTGAACCTCATACAACCATCGATCCAGCCTGTCCAGGTCCCTCTGCAGAGCCTTCCTACCCTCGAGCAGATCAACGCTCCCGCCCAACTTAGTGTCGTCTGCAAACTTACTGAGGGTGCACTCGATCCCCTCACCCAGATCATTGATAAAGATACTGAACAAGACCGGTCCCAAAACTGAGCCCTGGGGAACACTGCTCGTGACTGGCCGCCAACTGGATTGAACTCCATTCACCACCACTCTCTGGGCCCGGCCGTCCAGCCAGTTTTTGACCCAGCGCAGAGTACACCTGTCTAAGCCGTGAGCCGCCAGCTTCTCTAGGAGAATGCTGTGGGAGACAGTGTCAAAGGCCTTACTGAAGTCCAGGTAGACCACATCCACAGCCTTTCCCTCATCCACTAGGCGGGTCACCTGGTCATAGAAGGAGATCAGGTTGGTCAAGCAGGACCTGCCTCTCATGAACCCGTGCTGGCTGGGCCTGATCCCCTGGTTGTGCCGCTCATGCCTTGTGAGCGCCCTCAAGATGAACCGCTCCATAATCTTCCCCGGCACCGAGGTCAGGCTGACAGGCCTGTAGTTCCCCGGATCCTCCTTCCGGCCCTTCTTGTGGATGGACGTCACATTGGCAAGCCTCCAGTCGTCTGGGACCTCCCCCATTAACCAGGAACCTCCCCTGTTAACCAGGACATTAAGCAGAACAGAAGCAGGAAATAAAAGCCAGTATAGTTAGAGGAAGAAAAGGAGAAGACAGTTTTTCTTTTAAAAACAATAAATCAGTTGGTTTGGCTTTGTTTTGTGTTTGTTTTTGTATCAAAATACTGCCAGGAAAGGTCTGAGGAGGAATTGTGAACTTAAAAGGGCAAGCTTACTACTAATAGCATAATAAATACATCGAAGTTATTTTCTCCACAGAATAAGAATGTTCCTTTATCCACTGCTGAATCCTCCGCTATGTCTAGTCCAATAGGCTCGGTCTGTACTTTTGAATAAGCAAAATCTAAATATGGCATGTAGTGTGTTATGGAGATTTAAGATTAAGGACCATAGGCATGACAGCCAGTCTGTTTTACTTGCATGCAGATTTTAGGTGCTAGCAAATCATGTGTGTTGTGATGTATCAAGGGTTAGATTTGGACACTAACAGATCAGGTGTATAAATTCGATTTAAATCAGGAAGGAACACTTAGATTAATTTTTTTTAATCAGCCATAGCACTACAGGAAATTTGCCTCAGGTTTATGCTTTTACATTGGCTGCTGAAGGACATATACCTGGTAACAATATAAAATTAGAGTGGATAAACAATACCCAACCTGAAGTAAAACATACCAATGCATAGTTCTGGAAAACTTTTTCAGAATATTTGAAATAGCAAGAAGAGTTTTGAACAGATACGCTTTTCTGCATCATGAGGCTGTGAATTTTTTGATCTGGTCAAATGCACTCCATCACACTCAAAGCCTCAGTCTTCTCTACAGGTTGTGAAGAGAGGTGGGCTTTCATGAAGGCTTTGAAATGAAGGTGTGATGCTTCCAATTAAGGCATCTACATTAACTATATGACATTAATAGAAAAGTTAGTTGACACCAACAAGAAGAAAGTGCATTATAGCAGGGTAGATTTTTCTAGGACCTCATACTGCCCCCAGACTCTCTACTTTTGACAAATAAAAAGCTAGAGTTCGGGTGTCATTTATATTGCCTCATACTAAGAGCAGTTTGAAAGCTGGATTATCCAGACAAAATATTTTCTTTCTCATACGGGCAAATCTCAGGCAGGACATCTTCTGTTCCCAGCTGGCCTTTATGAAAAGGAGCAGTGACCAGGATATCTCAGTTCTCCAACTACTCAGAACTGCCACCACATCCTCTACTGCTGCCCAGGGGGCATGCATTAAATCAGCCTGCTCTAAGGTTTACTTATCTTCAACCTGTCCCGCAATTCAGTTCTTGATCCTTAAAAATTTCTGTTTCCGCAAATGCACAGAGCTTCCAAGTAATGGTGTCTGACACAGTCATCTCCACCTTCCTCAGGTCCTCCCTTTCTTAGGGCATGAGAAGCAGTCAGCTCCAAATGCTTTATCACCTTGTTTGTTCCACCCTTATCATTATCCTACTTGCTTCCACGTTGCGCCTTAACAAGCCGACCAGTGAGCACCTCTTCCTCTACTTCCTTCAGTGGCCCCATTACATTGACCAGAGTACTTCCTGGCTCCTCAGAAACCCCACATCCATCACACTTCGCTACTATCTGATTATTTTCAGAGTTTACAATGAGTTAGCACACCCATGCAACCACTCGCTATCCAGCTCAGTCGCCCACCTGCACACAGAGCCAGCGGAGTACAAGATTATTTTCCCATCAGTGACTCCTACTTGGTAAAATAAAGTTCCTATTTTAGTACCATTTAGAAGCTGTGTATTTTGGGAGCAACAAAATATTTGTGGGAGACGGCAAATCTAAATCCTTCCAGGCCAACTCCATGCTCTTACCTTTCTCAAAGACCATTTCCCCGCTCAAGATGGTCTTGTTATCTCTGATCACTTCTCCCCTTACAGTGACCCGTGCTGGGCTGTCCGGCAGCAGAGCTACCCCAACAGTCACGTTTGCTCCAGGCCTGATGTTCCAGGGAACTGCCACCAGGAACGTAGGTCTGGAAAATCCAAACGGGCAGAGGGAGAAAGGCCAGGGAGTGAAATACAAAAAAGTAACAGCGTCCACATAATAACGTACGATACGCGTTGCAAAGCTCTTCTGTTGCACTCCGCTGCGGAGGCTGGAGGTGATGCTCACTCTCCAGGCGCTACCCAGCGCGCCCAGGGTTCGCAGGACGGAGAGGAGGCAGCGCTGCTCTGCCCGCTTTCCGGACAGGCTGCCGGGCGGGCGCCGGGGCGCCCCCGGGGAAGCGCCCCGCTGCCCCGCGCAGCCTCCCGCCGGGCGGGGAGGGGAGGCGCGGCGCCCCGCGCACCCGCCCGCCCCCGGCCCACCCGGCCCCACGTACCCGGCCGCCGCGGAGCTGCAGAGGAGGAGGAGGAGGAGGAGGAGGAGGCGGACAGCGCCGCGGGTCCGCGCCATGGCGCTCCGTGCGCGCTGCTCCTCGGCCGTGCTGCCCGCAGCCCGGTGGGTCCGCCGCTGTGCGCAGGGCCGGGGCCGGGACCGGGGCCGGGCGGGAGGCGCCTTCGCGGGCGGGGGAGGGAAGGGAGAGGCCGCCGCTGCCCCAGCGCCAGGCACGCTCCGCTGGCGGCAGCCGCATGAGCACCCCGGGGGCGTTCCCGAGGCCGGCCTCGGGGGGAGCGGGGGAGGCAGCCAAGCAGCGAGATACGTGCATATACACATCCACATCCACGGGTGCATTTCTGCTCTCTCGCACCCCACGTCTTCGGGCAGATGCAGCTGGGGAGCGGGTGGGATTCTCAGACGAACACAACATCTTACAAAATAAACACCGAGAGTAACGTTTTCTGCCTGTAGCACCGGGCCGAGTGGCAGTCTGTTGTCGGGAACTGCCCGTTTATCGATAAGGCTTTGTGCTGCAGAGACTTGGAGAGACTTGGAGAGCCCGCCGATGCACTCTGGCACGGGGCTCGGGCTCGGAGGCAAGTCGGGAACGGTCCTGGGACTGAACGGGGAGAACGATGCTGGCAGAAATTCAAGGCGCCTCATAGCTACTTAAACGTGAACCGATTGGTAATGTAGCTCTGTCTGGACTGTCCTCTGTGCCCAACATCTGCAAAATAAGGTCATGTCTGCATATGCATCTTAACCCACTTTCAGAGTCCAAAAAGTGCACTGAAGCAGCTTGGGTGAGATTCTGCTCCTTTAGCGTGTTCATTATAACTGTGTAGACTAGACACGTCTAACGATGTTTTGATTCATCTGAATTCTTTCATCCCTGCACAAGTCTAATACATTTAGAAATGCCACCCAGTTCTTGAAGTCTGCCTCTTCAGAAGTGCTGGGCTGGCATCTTCTGCATTGTGTTATGCAGACAAAATACAGTCAGTTATAGCCCTGAATAGAATCATCATGTTTTGTTCTTATGAAAATCAGATATGAACAGTAAACGTATGTAAACACTGTGCTCTGACAGTATCCCAGGCAGTCATGCAGTCTTGTCACATCTTTTAAATTCGCTGTTGTACATTTTCATACCTCTGCTGACCCTTTTTGGAGCGCCAGTCTTTGTAATGACAGGAGAGAGGCCACCTCTGTAGACTAAGGAAGGGGTGATATTACAGCAACCACAGCTGATGCCTGGAAGGTCAGTCTTGGCAGCTCCTCAGCTGCAAAAGGTGCATGATGAGGCAAAGTTTGGGAGATGTTTGCTGTTGTTACTTGTAAGTCCTCAACTCATTGCTGTGAGAAACAGGCAGGGAAAATGAACAGTCACTGCCACTCCTTTTCTTGGAGATGGTGGGAAAAAGTGCTTACAAGTACTGCTGCATCCCAAGCACCCCAGCCTCGGATGGTAAAGTTATTCATAGTACACATTTCTCCAGTCTCTGGCACTGAGCCCAACCAGTACTCCACCATACCTGTCAGTACTAATCAGCTCTCTTAGTCTCCAAAACAAGGTGGCCACATCCAAACTTCCTATTGGGTATGGTCCATGCTAACCCCCAAACCGCACCGCAAATTGTTCAAGAGAGCACTTGCTGCCCAGGGCAAAACCATGCCAAGGTCACCTTGAGGGTAGAAACAATCAACTTCCAGTCCCAAGAACATTTGCTGGCACTGTTTAATTCATTAGCATGGATGTAGCCCAAAAGTCTGTTAGTGAAAGTGCTTCCAAATGTCACAGATTTTGGCCAGTTGTGCAACAGTATTGTGGACTTCCATCTTCCCTTTTTTTTCCTAAGGGCTTGTTATTTAAAGATACTTTGGTATATGTATATGTATTTGATCTCTTCTATAAAAATACCAATAAAGAAATCTGGCAGCAGGAAGTAAGAGAAGAAATGGATTATTAATATTAGGATTTCATCTATCTTGAATAGCTTTATCACTGATAAGAAATGGATAAACAGAAATTAAGTGTTAGATGCCATTCCATAACAACATGCAAGCTCCATTTCTTACAGGTATATCCATGTACTCAGAGACAGGTTAAATTAATGGAGGACCATCCTACTACTTGGAGATCTCTGAAGCCTGGAGTCCTCTGAACATACCCCCTTCATTCCCTTCCTAATCCAACATGGAGTTTCCTCTGCTGGAGTTATACCACCCTGTAATTCCCTCTGCCTTGTCAGAAGACACTTAAAGCTGCTTTTCATCATTTCATTTCCAAAGAGGATATACTACGCTGTAGGTACATGTAGAGGGTTTTCATGGTTAAACATACCATTTAGGAATCAAATGTGGTACATAAGGATTCAGAAAGTTCCCAGTTAGCAGAAAACTTAAACACATAATAGCTCACTTCAGCCATAATTTTAAGAGTCACTCTAAACAAGGTCTTGGTTTTCCAAAGTGCTCTGCAGCTGCTAATTTTCATTGTAACGTAAGTTGTGATTTCCCCGAAACACCACTTCAACTCCTACATTCTTTTATCAGATGTGGTCCTTCTTTGGTGCCCAAACGACACTCAGTACTGTACCTGGACAGGGAGTAGTTACACTGTGTGATGGTTCCCGTGAGAAAGCCAGCCCCAGGAGCTCCCTCTCCCATTCTCCACTCAGCACCTCCCAGCTCTGCGGCCCACAGCCTTCCCAGCCCTCCTCTGCAGCCTGTGCCATACAGCTTTTTCTAGAGAGAGGTTTACTTCTAACGCAGCTCATTTCAGCGGCCCCATTTGCAACACAGCCCCACAAGTGGCTATCAGCACAGTATGTAGATTGGAAACTGTGGAGTGTGAGCAGATACGAGGTGAAATAAGGAAATTTTAAGCCAACTTCAGCCCTATAGCCAGTGTATGCTATAACTACACCATGTATCTCAAGGCTCCTCTGCACATTCCTCTGCACACAGAGAATAAAAATTACTCAGGAGTAATTGGAAAATAAGCTTATAGAGAATTGGACTAAGCCGCTATCCTATTCACGCTCAATAAGTGTTAAACTATTTGTTCTGTTGGACTTGACTTGTGTGTCTGGTAAGCATAATTTATCATGCAACCTTACTGATTACAGGACTGTTACATTCCCCAGCGCTCTGTTAATCTGCTCATTTCCATTTTTGGTTGTCTACACTAGGGTTTCGTTATGCAGTTACATGTCACTGTTTAGTTTGATCTAGGTCAGACTGGTAACTCAAACAAAAACAAGCAGCACTTCAGTTTGTGCTAAACTGGTCAAATTTAAACTTAGGGGAGCCTAGATTTGAAAAGCTTTTGCATACCCACCAGCTTTTGTTACAGGGCACAAAACATCTTCAGCTAAAAAATACCTGTCCACCAGAACAGACCTATTAAACTGCTAGGAGATCTGTGTTAAACTAAACAAAAAACCTTAGCCAGGATAGACATCATTTTCAAGACCGTAGAAACAACCGTTTGGCAGTGTCTCAGGCCTAAGTAGTGGCTCTGACAAACACCTGAGAGACTAATTTGTGCACAAAACTGGAAGCAGGGAACTGCACAGCAACTTACTGAGATCACCATGTGAGGGAAATTTATTTTGGACCTGACTTCTGCCTATTAGGAATAATTTTGAAAGAGTATAACCTAGCATGAAAGGATTTAATAATCTTCAATTGCTCCAAGCCAGTGAAGTGGATACTCTGGAGACACAATTTGGGAGGTAAAACAGGTTGTCGTTGTGTTTGGCATGCCAACCAGGGAAGCTAGCTGAAAAATCCCTCTGTGTTCAATTTGCACGTTTTAGAGTTAAGCAAGCATTACCAGACTCAAGTTTTACACCCATATGTGATATGTCACCATAATGAAAATTCTACTTTTACCACCTTCACTGCTCCCCGGGAACGTAATTTTGCTAATCCTTCATGGTCTCTTAGAAACAGAGCCTGTAAAGGCTGCAAAAGTCATCTACAGCACTGGCTATGGTCTCAGGCAGCTGACAACTATACTGTTGTCTGTTCCTATACACCTTTGTTTAAGTCTAGCCCAAATATATGTATCAGTATCAGCTGAAATCACATCTTTGAATTGCAGCCTAGGTATACTCTAAGGAAAAATGTGTTTAAGTAAATACAGAGAGCCAGAATGGTTCTTTAATGAGTCTGGAAAGCAACTTCTGCCTTGGTAAGTAAGAAGGATGACAGCACCTAGCAAGCACTACTATTTGTATAAAGATTGGCTAGAAATAAACACATGCACAGCAGGTCTGCTTTTCTCTAATATCACATGTAGAAAACAGTACTGTTTGGTAAATGTAAAAACCTAAGCACTACAATACTTAAAGTACTGGGGAAAATCTTAATAAAAATTATGACAGCAAGGACTTGAATGGTCAATGCTCTGTCCTGCTTTTAGCATTAGACAGTGAACTTGGCTGGTCAGACATTCAGCTGGATTCAGCAGGCATTCAACCAGATTGTGGTGCAAACAAAGCGTGTTTCCATGAAATGAGGCAAATTCAGGGAAATCTGAAGAGCTATATTATGTGGAAATTTGAACTAGAAGATCACTATAGTCTCTTCCAGCACAATATTCTGTCTTTTCAAAAGCTTAGCCGGTTGCCTTATGCATCACTGAACTCAAGGCCTGCAACAAAGCTCATTTAGGGGATGGATAAATCTTTTAATTAATCTCAATAGGCTTTGGATGAGGTCCTAGCAGAAACTATGATTCAGCAGCTCATGGAACTAGAAAAGAAGCAAAAGTCTCTTTTATTACTCATAGTGAGTGGACAAGAATTATAGTGAATACTAAAAACAGGTGGGTGGAAGATCATTCCATGGTAGTAGGAGGGCACATTCCTTGCTTGGATGTAAGCCTGAAGAATTTGCTGGAAAGTACTGACAGGAGCATAGGATATAAAGCTCTCCCAGAAGTTCTCAGTAATAACACTTCTGATGCTGGTTCTCATGATGGAATCTGTCAAAACGTTTTACGCTATGCTGATGAAGGGTGTGCCACACACTGAAACTTGCCCTGAGCTATCAGGGTGGAGTTTCATGAAAATCTGGTCTGCACAGCAATTAATATCTCTTTTCCTAGGACCTGAAGACATCTCTCGATAAATAATGTTATTTGCAAATTCACTTCCAACTTGAACTGTTACTCCAGGCATAGTGGATAGGATTCACCTGGTCAAATGTGGACTCTGTAATCGTCTACAACTAGTTATTTATATTTGCTGGATAGATAATGCAGCGAAGTAGGCACTTTTCAGACCAGATTTATAGGACTCATTAAGATACCAAAGTTTGAATGTGCAGACATTCAAAAGTGGCCTTCTAAATTAATCAAGTGAATCCCATCCTAAAAGTACCAATTTCTATTAAATGTTTAAACAGGGAGTCAAGACAAGTAGTTGAAATATATCTTGTTGTCTCCAGAGCATGTAAGATGACTGTAGCTTAAGTGTCTTCATTAAGTATTCAATGAACCAAACCTAAAGATAGACATTAATTTTGACAAGCTTTGACAGGGTCTGTTTGAAGGTATCAGATTTTGTTTCTATTTGTTCAAAGGCTGGCATAATAACAAGCAAGCAATGTCCAAATAGGAGAAAAGCTTCTTCTTTGTTAATATAGCATAGAAAGAGCTTATTATCTTGAAATTATATGCTTATATTTTCATAATATTTTAATTTTTATTATTAAAATACCTATACAGATTTTAACCATAAGCACAAAAAATTAATGTGATCAAATCTGTAAATATTGTATTATTGCATTATATGCAATATTATATGTGTGCTTTGAAATACCCCAACAAAGTAAAGCACTGTCTTTTAGGAAACACATCAAATGTAGAAGGACATAATGGTTAAGACTTCATGAGGTTTTGAGAGATTCACTTTTAGAAACAAGATTCAGAAAAAAAGGGAATTAAAGAAGGAATGACAAAATTATACTACGGAAAATGTGAAAGTCTGAGGAGCAAATCTACAAATGATACACCTAGGAGTTCCCCTACAGCAAAGATAATCCTCAGTTACCAAGTTCCCTGGCCTTACAGCCCTTTTGAACTGACTGAGCAGTGCAGAAGGACCATAATGGAATGAAAATGAGGACTTTGCCTCCTGTTTTTCCCAGAACAATAGCTCTTGGCAGTTGATGGATCTCACAGAATCATAATGAATTACTGTGAAATGACCCTATGTTCTTGTTGCTGATGTGCTGAAGGTCCTCCAAGGTGCAAGTAAATGCGGTATCCGTAACAGGTTTTTATGTGTAGCTGAATTTTCAGATTTCCTCTGCAGGCATCCTCAAAGTAGACTCTTGGCTTTACAGAAATCAATGGCACTGAAATAATTGCCTTCAATGAGGTCAGCATTCAAAATTGTATCCTCCACCTCACTCAAATCTCTGTAACTTTGATATGAAGAACAGAGTTTTCTTGCATTATTTGCTGCATTTAGCCCCTTAACTTTGATTGATATACTGTATCTTACCTGATACATATGAGTAGAACATTTAGGAAGCAGGTTCACATAATGCCTTTTTTATTGCAAAGTAGAAGCTATGCCTTAATTTTATTTTTAGTATTTTTCTCTGATTGTAAAATGTTCAACCGTACAGTAGTGGCATGTTAAAACATGTACAAACATGCTGTTTTTATGAACGTGAGAGAAGTCAAAAATTTTTACAAATGATGACAGGTTGTCCTCAAAAATCTGTTTTCCTAGGGCAGTATTTTTTACAATTGTGTGTATGAAATTCCATTTACCAAGCTTCATTAATTGTTTTTTCTTAGCCGCCCTTATTCCTTTTGCTCTCTGAGGGTTTTCAAAAGGTCAGTGCAAGCCCTCCTCGTTGCAAATACTGCTGAAACAGCCAAGAAAAACCTTATTTTTATTAAACAATTTAGTGTGCATTAACACTATTTCATTTTAAAGAAGGTGAGAATTCCCTGGGGATCCAATTGTCTTAAACTATAGCCTATAATTAAACTGTAAATTTAAATTACAGCTTTTAAAAAAGGAATTTCTAAATCCAGTCTTTCCATAATGTCATAGAGTAGTGTATCACAGCATTCTGGAGTATGAACATGCGTTCATACATTGTAACTTCACTTTTAATTAAGTACATAAAAACTGGCAGATTTTTTAATGAATGTGTGTTTCTGTGATAGCTATTTACGACATTCATCCACCCATAAAAAAGGGGATGTTAGTACAGCAGTCTGTTTTATAGACCAGTGCATCCCTTGAGGCAGAGGCAGCTTCCTTTCAAAAGCACACTGACCTGAGAGCAATTCATAGTGTAAACAAACCTCATTTCCCACATTTTACACAAAAGTCAGTCAAGGTGTGGAGACAATACCCTAAACCAACAGACTAAAGAGATGCATATTTTAAGTCCTCAGAGAGAGAAGACTAAGGGGGGCCTCCGTGACGCTTTCATAGGAAGAAAATAACGGGTGCTGATCTATGGGAGAAAAGTGTAAAAAGATAATGGTCAGGCATTAAAGTCAATCAAATGAAAATTAGAAGTGAGGCACATACTATCAACAGAGGTTATCTTCCTGAACACACTACCAAAGAAAGCGGTGGCTGCTGCTTCTTTTTATGTCTTCCCATCAAACCTGAATGCCTTTTCAAAAGTCTAAACCAAGCAATTAGGCTAAATAGAGGGGCAACTTGCTGAAATTCTGTACGCCATGACATACAGAAGATCAGACTAGGGGATCTCCAGGCAGCATGGCGAAAATCCATGAGGTTGCTCTTGAGCCGAGGGACCAAAATCATACACAGAGAGATGAACGTATCCCAGAAAGGACAGAGCGGGGATCTGCTCCCAAGGAAATTAAATAGAATTTACAAGAGGGAAACAAAAGCACCTAACAATGGTGGAGACTATACTATTTCACTCCTGGTTTCCTCCATCTTGGCATGTCCAGAAAAGGTCAACACCAGAAAAAAGAAGACAGAATTAGAAGCAGTTGTTAAAATGGAAAGTTTTTGTAGGATGTGATCTCTTGCAGGACAGCTTTTTTTTCTTTCTAAAAATGAAAACCAAACTTTCTGCTTGGAAATTGGTCAAAAGCTAAAATTGTGACCATGCTTAAGTTTAGTTTGTCTTTTTTTAAAATCTAAAAGAAGAAAAAAAATCCTTCACTTTCCAACCAACTCCACTGTGGTATCAAGAAGCAATAGTTACTTAGAGTAGAGGTAGGTAGACATTAATAATGTAGGTAAAACCTCTCAGAACCTCCATTCTATTTTAGATGACATCCATTTGACAATTACATAACATGAGAGTCAACCTCATGTTAGGGAAGTTGTGTCTTACAAAATCAGTTTCTGTAGCAGAAATGAGAGGCTTCTATAGACAGAAGTGATTAAGAATTATTAAAAAAAAAAATACACTCAAACTGTTTATAAAACTTGCACAAAACTTTGTGTTTAGTTTAGACACAGGTAAATACCAGTCATCCCTCCCTGAGGAGTAACTCTTACCACATACTGCCTACAGGAAAGGAGGGAGGGTGAGGAGTCCGATCTCAGTGATTAAGAAGGACCTGAGTAAAGGTTTCATGTTTCAAGTCACCAAATAAGCCCAAGTCTAAATAAACTTAGTCCTTGAGTAATGCCCTTGAGTAATGAGACATTCATTCATGCTATTCAAAAACCAACTGTTTGTTCCATTGCCAACCACCCACAGCAGCAGTCGTGTTTATTTAAATGAAGAGGGTATGGACCCAAGAGCTATATCTTTCCAAACCTTACTAAAGCAACCGAATGTTTGGAAATTGCTGTCATATGTCTGAAATGTGTCCTATATTGGACCACTTTCTAAGGCTTCCTAGCCGTGTTTTTAGGCTAAAGATTCACCCTGTGATTTTTCTGACCACTAACAGCAGTTCTGGGAGTTTCTTCTTTTCTTCTCATTTTGTTCCTTAGCAGTAATTTACTTCGGACATTAAAAAACCCAAACAAACTATATTTAAAACACCTAGTGCGCATGATGTTTTTTACTCCTGAGAGGGGTCACAGGATCACAGGACCACGGGAAAATTCAGGGCAGAGGACTCAGGAGGTCATCTAATCCAGCCTGCTGTTCAAAGCAGGGTGAGCAATGAGGTCAGACAAGGTTACTCGGGGCTTTATCCAGAAAGATCTCGAAAACCTCCAAGGACTGAGACTGCAAAACCTGATGGTTAGATGATACAGAGCTCAGGAGTTTGCAATTACATTCCTTACTATGTCTGAAACAGAGCTGTTAAAATTTTCCAACTGCACTTTATTTATGCTTAGCAGCAATGCTCATACATTTTCATCTTAATTGAAATAATGTAAACCACAACCAGGTTGCTATTTGAATGACTGCAGTAATTACTATTGCCTTGTTTCCCCTTCTCTAGTAAACAGAAATTTTGATAACAGGACAAACATTAACAATTTTGATAACAGGACAAACAGGACAAGCTCTTATACACTGCATAATACAATCAAAATGAGAACTGGTGGTAAGGAAGCAGAGAGTCTGTGATACCGTTTCAGCTCTCTCAGTGAGCTATGGCAGTATGGTATGTGTCGTACACTAGAAAGAGCTCTGAGTGAGCAGGTACAAAGGATTATGTGACAGGCATCAGGCCAGGACTCGATCCAACTGATACTCAACGTGTGTGTGACCAGGCTGTCCCAAGAGTGATCCTGAGCAATGTGGATGTGTTGACACCAACTGAGTCAAGCCAGGGTTTACTCCCTGACATGGGTCGCAAAGAAAGTATAGATAATACTTTATGTTTATCTTGAAAAATTCCAGCCCTTGAGGCTTGATGCTCCCCAGCAAATAGAAGGAAAAATACTTGTAAGGTATTTAAAGAACATATAGAAGTTATGAAAGACTGGAGAAGACTTTTCCATGCTAGCCACAAAGAACAGTTTGCCTGCAGCTATCTGAAGTGTAGGGTAAGACAAAAAATAAACCTCACGAAGAAACTGAGAGTTCGTAAGGGGTGTATTGGCCTACCTAGCTGAGAATTTTTAAGTCTGAATTTAAACATTTATATTACTTTCCAAATCCTGAGGTGGAGAGAGTGACATCTCTAAGTCATACACCAAAATCTTCATGGGATTAACAACTGCAAGATAACCTGGAGAGATGTCCCAGAGAGATGTCCTCCAGCAGGCGAGAACATGGAGCCAGCTTGCAGGAGGGAAAAGACAAGGGCTTTGCAGAGGCTCCACCACTCCACAGCAGGATGAGGCTGAGCTTGCAGCAGGGTGCCAGAGACCCCCACAATGTTGGCACCTCTGAGGGACGGCTGGCTTCCACAGCCAGAGACTTGGATTACATAGCAGCTTCTGCACCCTGCCACCAGTCACCATGCAGCACATCAAAAAGCTACGTAAAGGCTCCTCAGTTGCAAATGACTCATCTGAGAGAGTATGAGCACTGCTGTACAACTAGGTTCAGCTTTTTAGAAGTTAACTGAATGGGATCCACCTCCTTTTCTCCCTCTCCCTCCCTCCCTCTTTCTTTCTCTTCCTTTCCCTCTTTATTTCTCATTTGGTTTGTAATAGTCCTATTGTATTTTTATGTGAAGTTTTTATGTACATCCTCTAGATGTAATAGCTGGGGATAGCTGCCAATATTTGCAAAAGAAAAAGCAGGTTGATTCTGTTATGAAAGTATTACAATTACCATAAATTTAGGCTTAATTTTGGAACAGAGAGTGACAAATTAGAGGCATAATTTTGGGCAACATTGTAACAAATTCCCTTAGTAAAAAGACACCCCATTTACTCTTTCAAAATTCAACATTTTTCAAATCAACATCAAAGGAGAAGTGTCTTTATTGTTGCAAGAAGCTTTGTTTGTTTTTGCTAGGCACACCTAGATACCAAACATCTGAGAATCTTCAGACTTACGTCTTCCTTAGACACCTGCTGGTAAAAACTAGTAAAGCCATTCTCTATTTCCCCAACCAGTCTAAGGGATCTCACACTATCACACACATTTTCAAGTCTCCTAGATCCACTGTTATGCAAGAGACTTCCAGTTATTAAGTACTTAATTCACAGGTTCTTACTTTAACTGGCATATTGTGTTCCTTGAGCATAAAAAAAGCACATCATCCTGTCCTGCGTGATGGGTTCCATCCCGCTTTCTGAGTTCTCTGCAAAAATTATTTACTTAGTTATTGACAAGAGAAACATGTTTTTCAGGATTTCTTACCTATTATGCATAATGCAAGTTTGCATGTATCAGCACTTTTAAGATTAAGTAAAGCTTCTTCGCCACTGGAAATATTTTTAAAAAGTTTTATCATTAACTTTCACTACAGAGTTCACGTTCAAAGAAAGTTAGAAAACACTTAAGTGACAGCTGCAGCATGTTCTTGGGCAGGTCCAGGCTTTGGCAAATCCAGCTACCAATCAAGTTCCCAACAGGCTTTCCTGGCAGGAACAGGACAAAACCCTATTGAGATAACCTGTGAGATACCAGCATCTTTTATTCTTATTGTTCCATCTTTCATGACAGGATAACTCAGATTAATTTTGTTTTGCCACAGATCTGAACAGCCTCAACATTGCAGTATTATAATGCACCACATCATGGGGTGGAAACTCTTGAAGAATCATTCTAACCTGGCACCAGGCAGGTACAAAGACATGGTTTCGCAAGACTGAGCCACACAGCTGAAAGCATAAGTCCAACATTTATGCACACCACTGGAATTCATAAAATACACCCCAAAACCTGTAAATCCCTAATATTTCAGCACCTGACTTTCCACTAGTAAAATGCCTTAAAAGCCAATGTTTCTATGGCTAGGCACATGCACAGGGAGAGGTAAGTCTTCACCAGGGATTCAGAAAAGCATTTCTTCTCAGAGCATGCTTAGTCTAAGACCGTAAAGGCATACCCGTGTCCATAGTATATAATTCAGCTGTGGAACACCTTGCCACAGAGGACTGAATGCCACATGGACACTGAATTTTACATGGGTTCAAAAACAGATGGCATAAATTCTTGGCAGACAAATCTGTCAGGGACTACTGAGTACAGAGGTACCATATCCAGCTCAGGAAGGGCCTGAATCACCAGCCAGTGTATTCAAACATGCAGAGACTATTCAGAGAATGTATCACCCTATGTTTGGTCTGTACACATCCTTCCCACGTCCTTCCCTCAGCATTTGCTATTGACTGCTGTGAGGAACAGGATACTGGGGGAAATGGACCATTGGTCTGATGCACTGTAGCTGTTCATATGTTTCTGTAAGCCCATTGACAAAAGAATTGCACTTCTTAGCGAGCCCTCCGACATCCCTTAGTAGTCCATATATCCACAGCGAAGCATTTAAAGCCATTAACCCAGCAAATACAGAACACATCCACAGGGCTGAGGGGCAGCACTGATGGGGAATCTACTTTTTTCCCTAAGGACATTCATGGCTTCTATACATGAGGGAACAACTATAGTTAAAAAGAAAGAAGATTCCATAAAGCCCCAGTGCATTGTCTTGCCTGAGGTACAGCATTCACTGCAGAGGTAAAACTAAATGCCACTAACAAAGGAGAAATATGACTCCATGTTTCCATGTACAGATGAGTGTCCTGAACAGAGGCCAGCTGTTTAATAGGAAATGTCCAGCATCGTTGCTACTCCCATTTCCTTTAGGAAGAATACCTTTAAGTAAGGGAGTCTAGACATCTAGATTGCCTGTACTTCCAATCTATACTCCCACTGGCTACCACGACACTAAAATTTAAGCAATACAAAGCCTAAGTCGCTTCTCTGAATCTAGTTGAGTTATATTCCCATATAACCCCAGAGGAGTACTTTGTAGAGGATGCAATATGTGCATCCTTTCTTCCATATGGAAGCAATGCTGCTAAGTGAGGAAAGTCCCAAGCTTTCTGCTGTCATGGCCAATGCCAAAAATTGGACTGCATGGAGTGCCTCTGCTAACAAATGATAAGAAAAGCAGGCATGATGAATATCTCCCCTCCCAACATAAACCCCCAGGGAAGAATATCCACAGCAACACGGAGCCCTGAGGCATTTGCAGCAGACAGAATATTTCCAGACAGATTAAAACACATTGTACCGCCAGAGTCACTTAAACCAGTTCTGATTTGGTCAGCATCATCCTATGCATGATTTAGTAATGATTTTGTATTCAGCTTTACAGCAGAAGGAGTGCACAGCTCAAGGCATCCTAATTCTTTTCCTTTTTGATTGATTGTAACTTGCTCTCTTGTGGGAAACCTGAGAAATTTTTTGCTTGGATGCATGTGCATATCTTTTCTTGTCCAAATGATCTGATACCTTAACTTCATATTCTTCCATTTTGCAAATTATCCATCTAAAATATAAATATCCTTGTTAGGCATTTACAACATAAAAATGCTGTATACTGTACTGCGTATAAGGAGACTTAGACAAATTTAAAAGTAGATATTTCAATCTTCACTCATTGAACTCTGCTTATATTACTTCCAGTTATTTAAGAACAACCAGTTGATTCTTACATTGTGAGTATGAGCTGTATTTCTGTGCTCCTTCTGTTTATCTTGAAAAACAAGACTTCAAAAGTTAGATTCTTTAACAGGGCATAAATAAATATGGGTATTTTGTAATACTAATTAAAAAAAGACTGAAAAAAGATGTGGGAACCCTGAAACAGACAACTTCTTTATTATATCCTATAAAACTTCATAACCTGACAGAAGAGACATTATCTCGCTCCGTGAGGAAATGCTGTGACTTAGGTTAGCATCACTGATATATTTTCCCAGGCCACCTTCTTCATCTTCTAAGCAACCCTCAACATTTAGTTGTATAGGTAGTGTTAAACAGTTTAAAATGTGTTCCTACATTATCACAGCCGTATCCTGTCTGCACTGCTGAATGAGTATGACAGCTTGCCCTGAAGAGCCATGGCAGTGGAGGAACAAGGCTGGAGTTTCTCTTAAGACCCAGGCACCATCCAAGGTTTCTTTTTCCAACTGGACTTCAGAGGAAAGAGAGCCATCTGCTGCTCTATACAAGACATGCTGCAGTGTGTCTTTTTAGCTTGATTATATGAAATGTCAGGGTGGGATTTAGGGAAGGAAGTGCAAACCTTTGCGGTTCTCCTCTCTCATGCTGTGGAGCCAGATGACAAGGGAAGTGGGGTGCTGAGCAGTGCTGTCCACCACCTCCCCAGCCTAGCACAGAGCACAGCTGCATCCAGCATTGAAAGTAACCAGGGCAAAAGTGTTTGAATACAAACAACAGTCCTTTTTAGAAATAAAAATAAATAGTCAGAAAATACTTCAAATGCTTCACCTCAGGACTGCATCACAAGTATGACACAGAGCCTGGCAGAGCAGAGCATAGGCAACAACCAGCATTGCCTGGTAGGCTGGCCAGAGGTAAACCACACCTGTTTCCATACAGCGATACACAAAGCCTCCAGGGAATAATGAATGATGTTCTTATCTGCTGTGACAAAGGTCAATGCTCCTCACACACTCCTAAATCTGTATTTATGAGTGTCACCTTTTGACTCTGGGGCTGCAGCCTCGCAATCAAGCTGCTTTTGGTGCAGTGTGTTGCTAAGCAAGGAAGATTCACTCACCAGTGAGGGTCTGCAAGATCCAAGAGGGAGGCAGCAGGGCAGAGAAATCCACGTTCCTTACTATTGCAAGGTTTGTTGGCATTATCCCATACTGAGAGTGTAGGCAGATTTAAGATACAACTTGCCTTGGTGAGAAGAAATAAGAGAGAGGTAAAAAAAAGGGGAAGCCTAGGAAAAGCTTTGTCTATCGCTCCAGTCCCTGAAGTCCCCCATCCTCCATGTGTTATGATAGGAGCAGTCTAGGGAGAGCTTGGGATTCAGCTTATGAATGGAAGTGACCATACTCATGACCCTGTGGAGCACATTGGTCCTAGCCTGTATGCCCACAGACTTCCTTCCTCATGGGCTGGGTGCTAGCACACTGGGGTCTCTCTCTGGTGGTATGTACAGAAAGGCCAAGAAGAGTACAGCATGTGTGAAATGCAAAGCTAAAGTCTTCGAGTACTACAAACCAAATCTCCACTTCTCATAAAATGTTGCAAAATATGTTTGATGTGTGCTTTGTCAGAATAAAGCAATTGGTTTTCCTTCTGTAATTTTGGCTGAGTTCCAGGTAAGTTTGCCTCACAGAAGACACTCTTAGGCTAAATTTCAGAACCAGAACAGAAGTCCTGGTTTGCTTCACATGTTCACATAGATGTAATACTCTATGACTGGCACACAGCCGCAGGCATTCTATTCATACTTGCAAACTCAGTGTATCTACCTTGTGTAAAACAATATAGCTGAATATGCTGCCAGGAATCTTTTACATTCTTCCATTTTCCAGTAGGCAAAGTTTTCCCAGCAGTTATTTACATATCGGTATGATGGCATGGGCATCTAGCAAAGCCAAGGGTTTCAGCGGATGACCGGCGGGATCGTCAAAATGACTCAGCACTCAGCCCTGGCAAGGGCACTGATGAGCAGAGGTAGGCTCCTCTGTAAAAGCCTGTAAAACTTAAAGACCTCTACCCTGTTGCTAGCTTTGACTGAGGTTGAAAACCACTGATTCCGAGAGGAAAAGCTCTGTTACATATGCTATGATGCTTATTCATTTGTATCGGTGCATTTTAAGGCCTCACTCCAGGAATCGGGCACGGTGCATGCACATGGAATAAAAAGGTCCTGTGCCGCAGATACTGTAATTTATTGTTATAATGCTGCTCAAGCACCTGAGCATTTTAGTGGTTACAGAGAAACCCAACACCCGCACTGCGAGTCTTCCCCAGTTCGGATATGGCTGCCACAGTTCACCGGCACCGAGAAGCCGCTCGCCTTCGCTCACGCACAGCCATGCGTGGTCGCCGTACCACGGCCGCCCGCCGCCGTGCCACGGAGCCCTCAACCTGTGGTGTTCCTCTGCCCTGGCGCTCCTTTGCGGCATGCAGCCTGAAGGGTCTGGATCAGCGCAAAGCTCGAAACACATTCACAGCCGCCACCTCCCCGCGGCAGCCACGGAAGCGGCAGGCGGCCCGAGGAAGGGAAGGCGTGATTCGCCCGATGAGATTTGTCCTAAATATGAGGATCTTTTCCCAAAACAGTCGAGACAGGCCGCACAGCGACACCCGCAGTCCGGCTGGCTGTCAGCGTGTCCGTCAGTCCCCGTCACTCAGCCCGCACCGCCCCGCGGGAGGGAGAGAAGGAGCGGCCGCCTTCGCGCCGCAGATGGGCGGGCCGTCGCGGCCCCTGCCCTCACCAAAGATGGTCGTCGGGAGTCGTCCCGCGCTGCCGCTGAGGCTGTTTCCGCCCGCCAGCGCCCGTCACATGACCGCCGGGGGCTGCAGCTGCCGCTGCCCGGCGCCGGCGGGGCAGAGCAGGGCGGGCGAGCCGCGCCGCGCCCGTCCTCTCAGCGGTGGCGGCCGGTGGTCTGGCTCTGGGCGCGCTGCGCGCTGCGGGTGGCAGCGAGATGGAGACCGAGGAGGGAGAGGACCGCACCCCGCTGCTGAAGGAGTCCCAGCCCGGCACGGGTGAGAGGAGCGGGAGACGGCACCGGGGGCAGCTGCCCCGCCGGGCCGTGCCCAGCCGGGCTCCCGCCTCGCTGCGGACCCGCCGGCCCGGGGCCGCGGAGCCCGGCGGCGCCGGGGGGGGGCGGGCCGGGCCGCGGCGCCTCCCCGGCGGCGCCGCACCCCGTGTGTCACGGCGTCGCGTTGCCATGGAGCCGCGGGGCCCGGGCCGAGAGCGTCCCTGTGGGGGCCGGTCCCTCGCCTGCCGCAGCCGTTGCTCGGTGGTGCGCGCGGCCCCCCTGTCAGGGTAACGGCCGCCCCGGGTCTCGCGGCGGCGGCGCCCGTCTCCGCGGCCTCGGGGGCTTCACCTCCCGCCCGCGCCGCTAAATGCGTTTGATCTTGAGGACGCGGCGGTGTCAGAGAGCGTTAGGTTAAACACGGCCCTGCGTCCTGACAGGGATGGGGGCTTTGTCCTCAGCACTGGTGGCGGGGAGCGGGCGTGCAGCCCTGTTACTTAATTCGCGTGTAAAACCTGTCCTTGGCTTGGTGTCTCTTCAGTGAAGACAAGTGGGTAATTCCAGCTTAGATGCCGTCCCAGCTGTTAACGACTGCTGGGGTCCACCGAGGTTATGGCAGAATTTCATTTTAAGACAGAATTTGAGTAAGACTAACTGCTTGTTATGGGAAGTATGGAGAGGAAGGAAGGTGGAAGAAGGTGAGAAGATAATTATAGGAGAGGAGGATCGTTATGGGGTCAGGGCTTAACAACAGAGCTAACATGTTTAGGGGGTTGTCTGTGCTGTTTGGTTTCCCAGAACAGACAAACTATAGAGAGTAAAGTAAGATTTTGAATTTCTTCAGTATGCCATGCAAAAATACTCTAACCTACTTGGGAAATGTATAACTGCAGCAAGAGGGGCTGCTAACAAAATGACTTAAAAGTGCCAGAAAGAGAGAAATTTGAGTTCAAAACGGTTATTAAAGCAATATATTCTTAAGTTTGCACAATGCAGCATGTTCCAGTTGAGGTGGTTCACCTCGCCCACAAAGAAAAATACAGCAGAAGAGCAACTTCCTTTAACTGCCGTGCAACTTGCAGCACAGACCTATTCTTTTAACTGCAATTTAAGAATCTTGTTCAATTATAGCTACAGTATTATAAAACATGCCCCTGAAATCAGAATTAACTATAGATGTAGAACCCAAGACTACCAATCAAGGTAAGACCTTGAACATCATGGTTAGCAGCCTTAAACTTTAGGGGGGGTGAATGTCTGTGTCTCTTTGATTACGGTAATCTCCTGAAGAGGTGGATGACTGAAATGCATCTGGAATCTTCTCGAATCTTCTGTTCTGTTAACTTGATCTAATATTCTCAGGTATTGCGAATGCACTTAGTGGAAAGACAGGGAAGCAATAATTTAGCAGCCATTTGTTTCAGACTTGCAGATCTACATGTTTGTTAGATTTTTATGATAAACTAATTACAGTTCAAAAAAATCTGACATTAGTGATCTTAAGTTCTTGCACATCTGTTTTGTGGAGCTTGCTCTCCAGACAAGGTGTATACTAGTAAGAGGCTTCCAGAGGAAGAGTAATGGATGTTCCAGTTAATCTGCATTTCTAAGGAAGGGTTACTTCATCAGTGTGATATTCAGCCTCTGTTATTATTGTTTAACCCCAGCAAATACAGGCAGTGGAAAGGTTAAATAGCTTTACCTGTAATTATATTCATTGTTATAAATTATATGACTATATGTTTTTCTACTGAAGGCAAACTGCTTTTTAAACAACAATAAAGGACAATGAAGCTGCTTGACTAGTTTTTGTGCACTGAGCACTTCCTACTTTTGGTGCTTATTGTTTTTAAAGTAAGCAATAAAATCTTGGCTGCTCTCCTTCATGACATTTAAAAATCAGATATGCCTCTTTCAAATGCTACTGAGGCAAGACCTGCAATTACAGCAGATCTGGAAGACGTTTTGCATATTTGCACAGTAACCTCACTTATTACTCATTTACTAAATGAACATAGCAAATACAGCCTGTCTGTGTCATTTTAACAACTTGTGCAGCCATAATGAACTTCACATAAGGTTGGTCACGGTTAGAGACTTCAAAAGTGGGAAAGTTCTACTACTTTCATGAAAAATACAGTCTTGCAGAAAGGCTCTGTTGGTGCCCCCACTGAAAAAGACAAAATCACACAGGCTCATTCCTTCTTTAAAGGAGGTTACTGAGAAGGGGAGAGTCTTTAGTTAGCTTGTCCACAGGGCATGTTTTTTGCTTCTTGCTGCAGATCAGAGAATCCAGTCAAGAGACATACTGCAGTAGCAGATGAAGCTCCAGTCAATCCTGTTGTTCGTAGATATACTTGTTCTAGTCATCATTTGAATTCTGAATAGTCAGAGAAAGATGAGATCACTGTAGACTGATGTAATATCTGCAGGTGCTGATCCCCAAACCCTCCCGGAGTTTAAGATGTCCAGGTTATAAAATTTTTTGTTAGCACCATAGTTTCCTCACAACTCCACCCCCAAACTATTTGTAAATTCAGCAGATTCTCCAAGTAGTTTCTCAACAGTTTGACATTTCTCCTCAGTAGGTTCAGATATTCCCAGTTAATAAAGAGTATCTGCAGAGCTGTGAACTCTATTTTGTATAGATACAAAATTTATTGCCACTGGTCATGTGCTGGCCAAGTTACAGCTCAACTCTGATCTGAATCTCCTGGTACTGATGAACGATCTCTGCCAAATGCTCCTGTATACTACTGTAGAAGGGGAATCAATAACCGTGTTACAGTACAAAGTCTGATATCTGGGTTTAAACAGCTGACAGAGTTGACTTAATGCCATAACACAGATTTTATGCTGAATCTAAGACTCATTTTCCTTTGTCAACTTCATTGTTGTATGGTGACTGCAGAAGAGGGGCGTACTGGGCAACTGGGAAACTGTTGCTTTCACAGTGCCACCGCAGTGTTTGCCATTCGCCTTTCTGCTAGTTTTCTCTGTTTGGCAGCTGTCAGCAAATGCATATTCCTTTATAAGCAAACTCATAGAAGGAAAACTTGTCCTAGAAAACAGCCTGGAATCTCAATGACTGTTCTTTAACACTACTTTAAGAGTCTCTGTTTTTTCTTGAATCGTTTTCACATATATGACAGGCTTCCCGTTAATCTTGGGTTTTTTTTTTTTTTAGTGTGAAGTTCTACTTTGAATAAATATTACTGTATTTTGGAGAGGACTTTTGAAACCATGTTTCTAAATCCATTTCCGCAGACCACACACCACACTTCCACTGCAGCCCCTACACTTGTGCGGGTAGCTACCAGTTGTCTAAACCAGAATTACATTTGTTTTGCACATCAATAGAAAAGTGGGCTTTTTCTTTTTTCTACCCGAAGCCTCTACCCCTATTGAATACACCCCTTAAGACTAGAACAATTAGCTTGTTGTCTTACATATGTTTTTCTTACCCATAAATTTCCAAAGTTATTAGTAAAAACTGCTTATCAGTTGTTCTTATTTTTGTTAGGTTCTGTTAAAACAAAAAATTGTCATTTACTCTCATTTCAGTCCCTGCATGCTGCTCAGCTCGCTACAATCTAGCACTACTGGCCTTTTTTGGGTTCTTCCTCCTGTACGCATTACGTGTGAACCTAAGTGTTGCTCTGGTGGATATGGTAGAACCTAACACAAGCTTAACAAAGAATACAACTTCCAACGTGTGTCCAGAGCATTCCTCCACCATAAATGTTCCTCGCAACACAACGGTGAGATCTTAAACATATTGTCCTGTAATGTGGCATGTAAAAGTCTTTTTAATAGAAGTCTGTGATTGATGACTCATGCTTAGGTGGCAAGAGAACAGGCTGCTCTTTACCGGATGGCCTTTTCAGTGGTTCTTTTAAAGCTATTCTGAAAAATAATAGCCTTAAATGACTAGCTAATTTAGAAGTGCTGTGCTCAGGGTCAGGTTTTTCTACGTACATCCTTTCTGCGCTATTCCTTACAAATTGGCTAATCTGACCTTGTAGATCTATTATGACTCACTGTTTTATATGCCAGTGATCAACTGTTACTGTTACATCTGCGTCAGAGCTCACATCACTGTCCATATTTGCCTGTTCTTCATACAGTCTCAATGGCATGAAACTTCATTACAAATTAATATGTAATATTGTTCTCCTCACTTCTTTGATTTCTTTCCCAGATCATGATCCTTATCTTTATATCCTTTATCTCTTACTTCCCTTCCAGTAATCCTTAAAATGCCATTTCTTAACTGAACAGAACTGTTGGATATGAAAAAATGCTTTAAAGAAAAAAAAAAACCACAAGCAAAAAACCACCCAACTTTGTGAATTTGGACTTGCATAGATCTGACCTTATAATTGAAGTTTATTACCGAGCACTCTTGCCGTCTTCCTGCCTTTGTTTTGTTTGCTTGTTTAGAGGTCATTTATTATTTATCACAAGCAAATTATAACTGCAGACTTTATGGGAGGAAGATTCTGTCTCATCACTTCTGTGAAATGTATGCTGCTTATTTAGATGCTCATAAATTGGGCTTTTGGAAGTGCTCCTAAACTTCAGAATCACTTTATTGGGCAACAGTTCATAACTTCTTGCTGACTTCCTTTATAACTTCAGGCTCCTTATCTCGATCATCTTTGGTTTTCTTACTTTGTCCACTAAACTCATCTTCCCTCTGCTGTGCTTATCCCATTCTTCCACCTACCCTTGTGCATCCTGTCCTTGGCTGCTCTCTTTCTTTATATTAAATTCAGGCATCTGCATCTCCTTGTGTGCTTTTCTGTCCATAAATTTTCTGCAGGAAAAGCCATTTTCTAGAGCGTGATAGAATGTCCACACTGTGATACAGAAGTGGGATTCGCACTCATGCAGACTATGTAGTCTGTACTTGTGTCACCTAACCCAAGTTACTCAAAAAAGGATAACTGCTCAAGCACTTACATTCCACATTGTGGGATTTTCATACCTGAGCTAGATATGTCTGGACAGACTGTAAACTACGTGAATTAGCTTTCAGCACAACTTTGACTGCAGTATAGATGTGTAGAGGAAGGAGACCCTAGGGTGGAGGCCATGAAAGATTTGTAATTTAGGTGTAAAGGATGGATCAAAGTTGTATAAAATATGGTCAGAGAAACTGCTATTTTGAACTTACTGCATTTTGGTTGGTTTTTTTTTCTCTTTTTAGGGGGAAAAGTATTCTTGGGATGCTGATACTCAGGGATGGATCCTTGGTTCTTTTTTCTATGGCTATATCATTACTCAGATTCCAGGAGGATATCTTGCAAGCAAAATTGGAGGGAAGCTGTTACTGGGGTTTGGCGTCTTTGGTACCTCTGTATTCACCTTGCTTACTCCCTTAGCTGCAAATTTGGGGGTTGGCTACCTCATAGCTGTCAGAGCCTTGGAAGGACTGGGAGAGGTAATCCTTTTTCTCTATGTAACTTGAATATGTAACTTGAAAATGTATCTGAATACTTTATTAATAAATTGTAGTGATTAGACCCTGTGGGTGTCAGTATGCCGGAGTAGTGTATGGATTGTTTCATTTTGAGTAGCTTAGTTTTAATTTTTTTGAATAATTAAAAAGTTTGCCCAGTATTTTAGCTTAAGCGTTTCATATAAGAAAAAGGTTTTATTTGTAAGGACACTTGAGACAAAGCTAGAATTATCCCTTCTCATTTGTCAGAAACCAGGAGCTCAGAACAGTATTGTTTGTATTCTTGCAGCTTTTCCAATATATACAGAATCAAAAGCAGGAGAAATTAATTCTGCCTACTTACTCTCATGCCTTGCACACTTTTTTTAAAGTGGTTTCTTGCTAAACAAGAAATTAACAGATTGTACTACTGCTTTTTAATGAAATATGCTTTGAAACATGCAAAGTTGAAGGGAGTTCTAAAATTGTTGCATTTCAACAGAATGAAATGTTGTTTTCTAGGGTGTTACCTTCCCAGCTATGCATTCAATGTGGTCTTCTTGGGCTCCTCCACTGGAACGCAGCAAGCTCCTTAGTATTTCATATGCAGGTGAGAAATTCCCACGCTGATAACGGGATTATACATTTTTACTGCAGTAACAGGGAGGATTGACTTAAATCAAAGGGATTTATATTGTAAATTTTAATCAGCATTTAATCTGGAAAGCATAACATTGAATTAAATCTTGCTTTGTATTCATTATCTTCATTTATTCATGGCTCTTATAACTCTGAGAAAAGGTATTGATCTGCAACTAAGTATAAACTTCAGACTAACTTTGGTATAAAGTGGTGCAAAGAGTTACTGTGAAGCTGATTAATAGAAGATACTGTAAATAAAGGAGATTTAGTATCAAGAACAAAAAAGCTGAGGCAGAATCAGGGGATAGAGGTGGTTGGTTAGTTCGGTTTTCTGGGGTTAAGTGTTTTTGGAGGAACTCAAGGAAGAAAACATCCAAGGTCCCAGGTATTGCTGCAAGAGCTCCTTGTCAGAGTCCAGTACTCCCTGACCAGATTCTTTTAGATATTCCACACGTGGAAGGTGTAATGTTTGATATCAATTTTACTTATTTGAAGATAGTTGATGTTACACAGGATTTTTGATTTAGCAGAGTGATACAAAATACATTTGTACTGTGCTTGCAGTATAAGTTAACACTTAGCAAAATATAGCAATTGCAATACACATTTGCATTACTGGTCTTTAATGTGCTCACCATCATGATGCTGGGAATCCCCAGTCGCCAGGAAGGGGTTGAAGGCAGCTCAAGTATGTTTGTTCTCTTAGAAATTCTGTTGTTAGTTGTTTAGTTTTTATACTTTATGTTGCGATGAGCCATGTATTCCCCTCATGCTGGTCTGTCTTAACTCAGTGAGACAGTCACATTTTTAATGAACTCAGGGAGAAACATTTACACCACCAGCTGATCCACTCAACAGTTGATATAGTCAGGTGAGCCACTCAACTGACATAGCTGTTTATCTAAAACAAAGGCCACCCTCTGGTCCCCTTTGTGTTGAGATAAAGTCAGCTTTCTTTGCAACAGCTGTGGTCAGTCACACCCTGTATTATTCCCTGAGCTTCATGGACACATTGCTCTTGCCCATCTCCCCTGAGCCTTCATCTGTTTTAGGGGTTTATTGGTCGGTCACGTTGCTCAATGCAGTATTTGCGGGGCAGGTGAAAAATGTAGCTTTCTAAATTTACTAGTCAGAATTGATATTATTTCTTTGAGGATGACAAATTTTGCATTCACTTAATGAAGTAATAGTTTGTTTTACTCACGCTTGTTAGTATTAATTCTGTTACAGCTTTCTTATTCGATGTGGGTTTCATCAAGAAGACAGGGCTATACCATGTAAACTGCGGCTACAGTTTCTCAAGCAGCTAAGCCAGTCTAGTGGCTCACTTGTGCCAACAGGAACGAAGCCTTAATCCTTTCTTTCTCACACTTCCTCACTTCCTTCCTAGCCAAGTGTCTCATTCCTTCCTTTGTGCTATTTCAGGCACTCATCAGACCCTTCCATGAACCACTTAACCCACCTAATGCAGCAGAAAGCTTTTTCTCTTTTTTTTTTTTGGTATCTGTTTTCTGCCATATTAGTGAGTTAAATCTGCTTTAAAAGAAGTCTTCATGTGAGAGCCAGCACACAAGTTAAGCAGAGAGCACAGAGTTGGGATTGACATCTACTGAATTTAACAATTGGGAGCTTTTAAACTGTCCTTTTGTCTTGTGAAACTATATGCTAGTGTACTAGTGAGAAGAGGCTGTGGCTTTGAACTGCCAATTGTTAGCAGTCATGGATGGATAAGGCATCTTGTGTAAACTTAGCAGAGTGTTTCTTTTTCCCCACGTTTTCATGGTTGGCAGTCATGTGGTCTGTGGTCATGATCATGTTGATTTTCTAAGAGAACATATGATTGAGGTTATATGTAGTTGTTATTATGTTTTATATTTTGCATAAACTATGCGGTTTTTTTGTTCGTGGTTGAAGCTTTCTGCCTCAAATAAAAATTACTGTTTCCATGAAGATGGAATCGAGGCAGGCAGCATATCAACATAATATAATGTTTTCTGAGTTGAGATTAGGTTTGGAGAAGTGATCGTATAGCTAACATTGAGAGACAAGGTCTACTATTTATCACCGATAGAGTTCTTAAGTATGTAAATAATATGGGTTGGGTTTCTGGTTTAGATTTGGGGCGGTGGGGGGAACCTGCTATCCTTTGCAAAATGTATATTGAATTATAAAGTCAAGAATAGTTCTTTCCTGCTTTTGGCTTGTATCTGAACTGGAATCTGCTTATCTTTCCCTTCTTCCTTGCCTGATCCTACACCCTGTCGAATTCAGGGACAGTGGGATTTGAACCTGCTGGTCATATGGATGCCTTCTGGCTCTTGTTTCTAGCATTCCTGTTTCTGTGGAGCTAGTAGCAGTTATGAGAAATGCAAATTGATTATATCAAGTCAGAATATTCCCCCCCTCCCCCCCCCCCCCCAAGTCCTTAATTGTACTGTGGTCAGCGCTCTCGTGTTTTGCAGCAATGCCAGTTGACTAATTTGCATTGTTTTGGATGTACTAGAGCCATCACTTTATTGGAGATGAATGTGCCAAGAATGCCTGTCTTTTATTGCTTTTTGCTTGTAATTTTGGATGCTTAGGGCTTTGTGACTCCGTTTACTTTGAGCTGACAAAGCAGCTTATTGTGCCTGTGTTTCTTTAAGGTGAAATGGCAGCCCTCTAGTGGTGGTGACAAATCTTTTCTGCATGATTTATTACAGAAAAATAAAATAAAGTAACTGTGAAATACCACTTAGTTTAAGGGGCTTATAGGACATTTAATTATTGTTTTTCCACTTGGTTTTGCTTTCTTCTGGTAGGTGCACAGCTGGGAACTGTTGTCTCTCTGCCACTCTCTGGTTTAATTTGCTACTATATGAACTGGGTTTATGTGTTTTACATATTTGGTAAGTGGTTTTTTTAATTATTAAAAGTACAATCCATATTCTTTTTGAAAAGCATGGTATATTATAAAACTTATTTTAAGTTTTAAACATGTGGTTGACATATAGGGTTGCTATTTTATTCCTCCTGGGAAATTGGAGATATTTAAAGCTAAGTAGATTACTCAGTGTGGCTATGTAAGCCTTGCTTCCAATGAGCAAAGCTGTCTCTGAGTTGGACAATAGTTCTTATTTGAAGTGTGAAATTGAGTTAATAACTTTAATCCCAGGAACAAACTTCTACTCTGAATGAAAGAACATGTGAAAAGTTACTGCTGCTTTAAAAGGAAACTGTGTGGAAAATCGCTCTAGTGGTCACAGGAATCCTGAAGGAATGCCCAAAATGCAAGGCATAGCATGTTTATTGTGAGTTATGTTCTAGAAGAAGCTCAAACACAGAAAATATTTTCTAACAGCATGTCATAGATCTAACTGATGTTTTTTATAGGTCTATTTGCATGCCTGAGCCGTTTCGTATTCTGCATGGGGAAGGAGAATCGGAATAAAAGACAAGGGTTACACTTTCCTCAACAAAACCACCTCCAATTTTTGTATAAATAAAATGGGTTCAAATCGAAGAATTGGACAAAATGGAATAAGTTACATTGTTATAGTTACATAAAAGTACAGTTGATTTGGACTGACTATTGAAAAATTACCTTTTTCAAATTACAGTCCTGGGGTTTGGCTTAAAAAAGAAAAGGAGAACTGGTACATCAGTTAAGCTGTATGTAGTGATATTCTGTGTATGTGCACAAAGTATTTTTTGTGATTAATGTGATGATTTCCCCCCCCCCCCCCCCCCTCTGGTTGAGCCATATCCTTTGTGGCTGTTCCATGTGACTGATAAAAATACAATATATATGTGTATGCAATTTTCTTGCTGTATGAGGCACTTCCAAGAGGAAGAGGAAAAAAAAAAAACAAACCCACAAAAAAACACTTTCCTGCTTAGTCCTCTTTGTTTATTACCTCTAAATGTGCATTGTTAAACCACTTTGGGGAACTACTGTTTGTAAGTAGATAGAACAATAATGTTCATTAAAATTATATTAGAGTATTTGGAAAAAACTTCTAACTAAATCATCTGAGAGTGTTATTCACTGGGTATAATTGCTTATGTTTTTAGTTCTATCTCTTTACCCATCTTTTCCCAACAAATAGGTACACTTGGCGTGTTATGGTTCTTCTTCTGGATGTGGTTGGTTAGTGATACACCAGAAACTCACAGGAGCATTTCACATGCTGAAAGAGAATATATACTCTCTTCTCTAAAAGATCAGGTACAGCACTTTAGTATAGTCATACTTACTTAAGTAAGAACATAAACCACAAATATTGTGATTAGCATCATGCTCTGTTGATGTCTAGAGAAACATCCTTAATCTGAGATAGAGGCAGAATTTGTCAAACAAAAAATTAAGAATACAGTGCAGTTGTATAAGTGAGAAACAATTGGTAATCGGACAAAGCATTTGTAATAATGCCTTTTGTCACAGACGTTGTTGCGATGCTTTTTAAATAAAAAGCTCAAGTCTATCACTTCTCTTTAAACTAGATCCAGAACTGTATAACGTCTTTAAACTTCACAATACAACATTTTACAACTTTTTTTCAATGTGTCTTCTAGAGTAAGAGAGAGATCACTGTTTGCAGAGAAAACATTTTGAAAACGCTAATGAGCCAGTTCCTAAAGTGCATAAGAATTTCTTCCTGTGACTGGGGATATGTATTTACAACCTGTGAAGCTGGCTGAGTGACCAAAGTTAATATCTAGGATTGAGTAGGAAAGATTCAGCTAAATAAACACGAGGGGTGACTTTAAATATTTAATCATTTATAGTAAAAGCAGGAGGCAACAAATCTCAACAAGGGAAGGCATACTTTTGGAAATTCTGATTACAAAACATAATAGTAATTGGTTTACTTTGCAATAGTAAACAACAGAGCAGTAACATACATTAGGTTACCTTCAGTGAGAACTGAACACAGTAATTCATTCATTGCTGATGACTTGCATCTATCAACTGAGACTCATTTTGTGCTCTTCGGAATGAATGATCAGCCTAGATTTGGGTAGGATCAAAACACTGTATCTAGTAAATGTTCATGTTGATGTTCTGATCACTCTTTCTCTTCCCTTTTTCTCTGCCTCCTGCTTGCTAGCTTTCTACACAGAAATCTGTTCCTTGGAGACCTATACTGGAGTCCCTTCCGCTCTGGGCTATTGTTGTGGCACACTTCTCTTATAATTGGACTTTCTATACACTTCTTACGCTCTTGCCCACATACATGAAGGAGATCCTGCGGTTTGATGCACAGGAGGTGAGATAAATAAAAATACAGTCACTTTCTTCTGAATTAAAGAAATGAAATAACAGAAACCTTCCCTGCTGTTTAGAATATAGAGGAACCTGTTTAAGAACCTTGGAATGTAAACGTATAGCTGGGAAATGGTAAAATAAATCCCCACAATTAAGCGGATGCATCGAAAATGTTGCCTGCCTTGTTATTTCCACTTTTTTTCAGGACTTATTTGACATTTAGTTTAATGCTAGCTTTCGAGCTCGTTTTCCTGGTTCAAGATGCATGTTACCCATGTTTAACTGCTGATTTAAAACAGTAACTATAAAAATATTTTTCTGTTATATGGTTTGTATGATTGCTTCAGATTTTATAGCTTGTTTTATGGCTTCTGAAATACTGTCTACTTTTCTTTGCTCACTTATAAAGGAGAACATTTCCAGGTAAAGAAAAATAAAACTAAGGAAATCATTGGACAAGTGGCATTTTTGAAAGTATTTTAAGGGGCGGGGGCAGGGAAGGGGTGGGGAGGAGCTTCAGTCTGATTGGATCCCTTTCCAAATTGTCACTTTCTTTCCTTTCCTCAATAAGCAGCAGAGTTAAAATACCTTTTTTTAGTAAGGTAAATAGGATGAAACAAAACCATAGACTTAAGGTCCAGAAATAGTGCTTTTCAAGGAAATTTTTAAAAATGAAATTATTTATCAGGGAAAAATTGCAGGGGTGGAACATTCTTATTTATAGCAATTACTTGACTGTACTGTTCTTTCTTTAATGAGAAAGTTTCGGTGATAGCATAGTTTAGTTGGAGAGCTGGTTCAGCTCAAGTAAAAAGGCACTCAGAAATTTCAAGAAGTTTAGCTTAGTCTTTTCCTGGTTTAACACATGAGACTTGGTTAGAGCAGACTGAAGATGCACGCCGTGCAAGAAAGAGGTGATGCCAGCAATCTTGGGAGGAAAATATGGGGAATATCAGCATTAGAAGAGAAGGTTGCAGTAGGGCAAGCTGGAAAAAACTAGCTGAAGCTGCTGGTTGGGTTCCTTATTATGCCTCTTGAGGGAATACATGCGTAAACATCTATGAAAGTAATTTGCTACAACAGCCCTTGATTACGTGTTTTATAAAACGCCATTGCATTAAATGCTAACAGGTTCTGCTGTGAAGTGGTTTCCTATGTCGCTGGGTTATGTTTCTTCTTTTTGGAGTGTCTTTAGAGTACTGACTGTTGTGAAGATTAAAAAAAAGAAAAGAAAAGAAAAAGCTTGCATAATAGTGTTGGACTAACTTTGTTGCCACATATTTAGATGGAAATTGCATCACTGTTTAAAATATTATACAGTTGCTACAGTATAGTCCCAGTTTCCATCCTATAATAAAGGGATTGGTTAAAAATAATGCTGTGTCTTTGAACAGTGCTTCAAAAGAAGTTGTTTTTTTATTACTGAGACTATCTTCTATTTTTCAAAACTTTACTTACTGCTTTTGAAAGCTGAGCATTGAAACCCAACAGGCAGCATGTTTGAGTGCTGATAGAGTGGATTTCAGGTGGGGATGTGTTTCTGGTCTCATTTCAAATTAAATTTCCCAGGAAAGCTTTCACTTCTTTGACAAATACACATTTTATAGTAGTGTATAACTGTTGGAGTATTTCTATTCAATAGCTATCCAAGTACCTCTTTTTAATCACAGATTAGGTCAAATTATAGCTCTGTTATCAGTGATTATCTGTAATTGTATGGAAAGGCTGTAAACTTACGCAGTTTAGTAGTACCTTTTGTTTCCCCTCATCAGAAAAACATGCAGACTCAGGCAGAAGTCTCTAAACAGCTCTTGTTTAAAGTAATGGGAGTTAACAGGTGACTTCAGTGTAAGTAATGTCAGGTCCTGAATAATGGCTTTGCTTTGGGATCATAGGATGTCCAGCCTGGATCTAATGAAAGTCCTAGTTCTGTATCTTGTCTCTGATTACAGCCAGCATCAGATGTGGGATAATGTAATGTTGAAGAGTTGTACTAGTACAAAACCCTGAGATTCCATATAGCTTTCAAAATTCTGAATAATATTTACAGCTTCCACTTACTTGAGTAACTCACTCAATAGCCTGTCCTACTTGAAATTGGTGTTTCTGGAAACTTGCATGACCAGCTTAATGTCCACAAAATACCTTCATGTACAGTTTTCTTTTTCCTGAACCCAGTTGCTGATTTAACCTTTGAGTTTTTGGTCTGGCTGCATTGGCAGTTATGGATTGAGATGCAATGGAGAGTTTACACATTGGTAGCTTCAAAATGCTTTGCTTTTTCTATCCCTAGGTTTCTCTTTTATGGTAATACCAAAAAGTTATGCGGATGGATGGTTTTGACACCTCTGGTTCAGTCTCTGTTAATGCTCCAGCACAAATGATTTTTCAGCATATTGAATTGTCATTTCAGTGTTTTAACTGTCTTTTTTATCTTCTTAACAGAATGGTTTTTTATCTGCCCTACCTTATTTTGGCTGCTGGTTATGTATAATTCTGTCTGGGCAAATTGCTGATTATTTACGGGAAAAACAGAACTTGTCCACTGTTTGTGTTCGCAAATCTTTTACCCTAATAGGTAGGTGCAAGTATCATCTCTCTTTGGAACCTATCATAGTATCAACCTGGGACAAATGAAGGGTTTGGCAGAGTAGTGTGACATTCTGCTGTGAGATTAGGCAGGGTTGTGCATGGCTTGAGAGGAGCAGCTTTATTTGTACATTAATTTGTCGAGAGTAAATCCTATCTTTTTCCATAAAAAAGTAGGCCTATTGGATAAGAGATTGCCAAAAGCTTTGTTTAGGTCAAGATACATCATTCTTACAAGCAAACTGATTAAATAAATGGTCAGGTAGAACCACCATTAAAGTGGTGATAATTGCTTGACAGAATGATACCTTGTGAAGGGCTTTCTCAAACTGAGACAGAATATTGTTCTGCACGAGCCTATTCCCAACCCTGTGTTGTTCAGTGTTTTCATTATTTAAGACTTAAGTAACTGAATAGGAATACACTTGCAAAATTTACAGTTGTTACCAGGGTAGAAGAATGCAAAATGGTCTTGACTAATTAGAAGGAGAGATGATATCAAATCACCAAGAGATCAACAAGATCAGGTCTTTAACGAATACAGGTAAGAGGCTGTATTTAGGAAGAAGTCGATTGCTGATTAAAAGAGGGGGCAGGGGAAAGAAGGGGAAAAAAAAAAGAGATTAGGCACAGGATCCACACAAGTTGCAGCCTGCTTGATGTACGCCCATCATTGCTGCCTTCTCAATTCTGCTGATTCAATTGCTTTCTTTAAAGCAGCTCTTACAATAAACTCTCAAGCATTTTTTTTTTTTATTTTAAGCCTACACCATTTTGGTGATACAGTTTACTGCAAGGCCTCATACCCAAGTATATATAACTGAGGGGGAAACATGCTGTTGTGTTAGGAAAAGTGGGACTGTTAGGTTGGCTTCATCAACAAAAGCATGTACTTGGAGCTGTTTACAGAGATCATGATGGGGTCATGTAAATGGGCTCTGGTACTGGGCAATGGGTACCAAGTTGACTGCAGACGGGAAGCAGCATGCACTAGCTCATGGTGGCTACTAAGCTGTTTCCAGTACCTGATGTAAAAACTCTAAAGCTAGTCTGGGTTCTCTAAATTGTACAGCAGGCTCCTGTATAGATATGCCAGATGTTCAGATCTTGTAAACATGAAATAAAACTCATTCTAGAAGGTGCCTGCAAGAGAAATATGCATATATACCTATATATATGTATGTACTTGTATGAACTCTTCCAGCTCTACTTTATTATGATCTGCAGAAGTCAGTGTTTGTTCCTGAAACCTGGAGAGTTAAATGGGAATTTCTTTGCAGTGCACTGTTCACCTACCAGTGTCAGTGCAGCTTCTATTTATAACAATAAATAACATTAATTAGTGAAGTCACTTTCAGTATATGTTGTTTTTTTGCTGATTTTTTTATCTAGCCGAAGTTTGTTCTTTGCAGCTAGAGTGGGATTTTTCTGGTCTGGCTACCGTTTTCTGAGGCAGCAACAGGTTTGCAACTCATCTGCTCTTCCTTACAGGCCCACTGTAATGCATGTAGTGCAGTGCTTGATTCTGTACACTGGGTGGTGGTGGAAGTTGTATAGAAAATGTATACACAGCTTAGAGCCTTTTAATGTCTCTCATGTTAAAAGTCCATTGATTCTAAGATTTCTGTCTTAAAGGAATGATTGGACCTGCGGTGTTCTTAGTAGCAGCTGGTTTCATAGGCTGCAACTATGCACTGGCTGTTGCATTTGTGACCATATCAACAACACTAGGAGGATTTTGCACATCTGGCTACAGCATCAACCATCTGGACATAGCACCTTCGTAAGTATTGCTGAAGCTATTGTTAGTGCATGTGATACATTTATGACCACTTTTTTTTTTGTATTGCTAGGGTGCCAGGGAGATTTAGCTATGGACCATGCGCTGTACAGACCTGGAATGTAAACACTGACAGTGACTCAGGTTTACAGTTTTAAGCACTGTATCTGGAAAAAGTGCAAGTTTGGCAGAGGATATCATATGAACAACAGTTTAGAATAATTCCATTTTAGATCCTGCAGTAATAAACTATATAATTACAGGAATTCTATTTAGTAGATTTTTGTCCTATTTGATTCATGATCTTAATAGGACAGTGTTTTTGGAACAGCACAATACAATTACGTGTTTCACTCTTTTAAACTTTTCCATCAGAGCTATCAGCCTTTAGCATGAACATTACCATATTTAAGCACTGTGATACAGGCAAATTATTTGTATTTGAAAAACATTCTATACACTGGTATCAAAATCTTGTTATGAGTAGGTGACCTGTTATCAGTAGGTGACAAATCAGATATGTACAATTGCCCTTAAATTACTAACTTTTAAGAATGGAAAGTTATATTTCAGGCTGTAATTTCTCCAATGTGTTACAAATTCAGAATCTGACAGATCCATCAGTTTCCTGAAGAGCATGGATGTATGTGTATTCTTTTGAAAGTCCACATAAGCATTCTTTGCACTGGTAAAAGTCAAGTACTTTGCTTTGTCATTCATTTACCTGTTTGCGGTAGCACTTAGATATGAGCAGGGTCAAATGACTTTATGACCAAAGAAGAGAGTGTTTCTGTACTAATGTGTAAAATGAGAAGAGTTTAAGTGTAAGTGAAGAGGGGTAAAAAACATTTTGTAGAAATGTTACCTAGAAAAAAATTCTTAAGATCTGGGCAACTTATATGGGAGACCTCAGGTCCAAATTGAAGGTGGTATCCAGGCTTTGGCAGTTGGAAGGATGGTGGTCATGTCCACGATGACAGACAAGTTTTGACTTAACAGATGGATATGTGTCGTGGTTTAACTTCAGTCGGCAACTAAGCACCACGCAGCCGCTCGCTCACTCCCCCCCACCCGGTGGGATGGGGGAGAGAATTGGAAGAGCACAAGTTAGAAAAACTCGTGGGTTGAGATAAAAACAGTTTAATAATTGAAATAAAATGATAATAATAATAATATGATAATAATAATAATAATAATACACAAAGCAAGTGATGCACAGTACAATTGCTCACCACCCGCCGACCGATGCCCAGCCAGTCCCCGAGCAGCGGCCCCCCCGGCCAGCTTTCCCCAGTTTATGTACTGAGCATGACGTCACATGGTATGGAATGTCCCTTTGGCCAGTTTGGCTGTGCCCCCTCCCAGCTTCTTGTGCACCTCCAGCCTTCTCAGTCGGTAGAACATGGGAAGCTGAAAAGTCCTTGGCTAGTGTAAGCATTACCTAGCAACAACTAAAACATGGGTGCGTTATCAACTTTGTTCTCATCCTAAATCCAAAACACTGTACCAGCTACTAGAAAAGAAATTAACTCTATCCCTGCCGAAACCAGGACAATATGAAATAGTGGGAGCCCAATTAATCTTGGCAGGTGAGATTAGGTAGCAAGCAAGAGGGAAGGTGTCAGTGGCCAGCTATAAACGGCTTGTACTATGAATTGAATATGAAAGTAAGAAGAATAGCTTCTGTGATGCACTTTGTTTTAAATCAAGTAGAATTATGAATTTAGAAGATGTAGTTAAAGCAGTGCATCTGGAGTATTTTGGGGCCATTATACAACTTCTGTTTCAAGCTTAGCTTTGCAGAACTACAACAGATATTTTCCTAAAAATGTAAAACGTTGGCTAGGAGTTGGAGTTATTTTATGTCTCCGTGTTTAAAAATACAAAACATAAGCATTAATGTCAAAAGACATTACTCCTGTAGGTTATTTAATGGCAGAACTTGGATATCTGTGCAGTTTTGATTTGCGTCCTTTTCTCTGTGCATCACAAATTAGTCTTTGTGTCATTGTAATATTCCCCTGCACAGGACCTTTTCTTCACTCAGTGCACAGGATGGATCCTGCTCTAGAAACGACTTAGCGTTGCATAGAAAGGGAGACCCGCATTCATTCCTAAACTCTCTACCTCATAGCTGTAGTAGTTGGAGAGCACATAATGGCTGAGCCAGGGCATTACAGGAGAAAAGAAGGGTCACATTTAAGGTAGCTGAACGTTGTTCTTGGGAATTCAGTCCTTTCAGTGCTCTGCCACAGAGTTTGCATGTGGTAAGTCAGTTGCATCAGACTCTAGTGCGATCTTCTGTGAGAACCGTGTTCATACCCTCTGGCTTTAGGAATCTGGACTCTTAAGAGCTCTTTGGTTACAAAGTGTGATGGGAACTTCTTGAGGCTGGTTCAGACTACCATAATATGTAAAGAGAGTCTGCAGCAGCTGGAGTCCAAACTTAAACATCTCAGCTGAGAAGCTAGTGTTGGATCCGGTGAGATTAATTGAGGGTTAGCTGATTTATTGCTTGTTTTCGTATGCCTCTTCAAACTATTAAGTTCTGGTTTGCAAAAATGGTATTACTCTGAGTGCAGACAGAAGTCAGTGGAGCTGTGCTTTGAATATATGAACAATGCTGTTTAAATACTCTTAGAATGAGATCCTGGGGATCTCAAATCAAGCATCCAGTAGGCACATACATTCTTTGCCTATGTTTTAGATTCCTATCTATAGGATGGGTTTCACGTTGTCCCCTCCATCTCTCGAGTGTTGTGAAAATAAACTAGTATCGTGAAGAGTTCTACTGGAAAGTGTTTGGGATCATTAAAATTCTACTTGCAACAGCGGAATAGTATGCAGAAAGTAAGGCTTGGGTCTGTGCATTGAGCAAGTGAAGTGAAACAAAATATTAAATGGTGCTCATTAAGTAAGTACAATTCATCCTGTCCACTGAGTGCAACACAGCTGTCACAGGAAAAAGGAAACTGCGCAACTGCGGTGTGTGCCTCTGTGAGGCATATGCACAAGGAACTTCTGTATGCAGGTGACAGCTGAGGTTTCCAGAACTAGGATGTTGTGTGTGTTTTCTAATTTGAGAGATACTTCACTTCGTGTTTCTAATGTGTTTATTTCAAGGGTGAATTTGTATATGACAGTATACAGAGTATTTTAGGTGTTGAAAAAAGCCACAAGAAAAAAATCATGTGGCATGACGCTTCACCACATGAACTGCTGCTGATCCTTCTGACCAAGTCCCACTCTATTCTTCCTACCCTCAACAAAGTCCTGCTTTTATTCCCTTTGCATTTAAACCATAGAAGTTCCTCTAGCCCTTCTTTCCTCTCAGATAGGCTGAAGGGAGCATACTGATTATGAGTGCAGGAGAGGCAGGTGTCTTGCTGATAGTTCAGGAACTTTGGCCTGGCATTGCCTCTAGAGACGAATGGCCGCATATGTGGGAAAACTTTCCTGGATGGGAACATGGTCAGAGCGGATGCTATTTTATTGAAATCAGTGATTCGCTATTCAGCATATGCATGCTTTAATTCAGGGTAAATCTGTCCAAATGGAGACAGAGAGGGAAAAGGGCATGTTCTTGTAACAAAGGTCATAGGAAAAAATAAAAAAATCTTTAAATACAGTGTACTGGTTTTGGCTGGCATAGAGTTAATTTTCTTCATAGTGGCTAGTATGGGGCTATGTTTTGGATTTGTGCTGAAAACAGTGTTGATAATGTAGACATGTTTTTGTTACTGCTGAGCAGTACTTACACAGAGTCGAGGCCTTTTCCGCTTCTCACCCCACCCCACCAGCGAGTAAGCTGGGGGTGCACAAGAAGTTGGGAGGGGACACGGCTGGGACAGCTGACCCCAACTGACCAAAGGGATATTCCACACCATATGCATATGACATCATGCTCAGCATATAAAGCTGGAGGAAAAACAAGGAAGGGGGGGATGTTCAGAGTGATGGCATTTGTCTTCCCAAGTAACCGTTACGCGTGATGGAGCCCTGCTTCCCTGGAGATGGCTGAACACCTGCCTGCCGATGGGAAGTGGTGAATGAATTCTTTGTTTTGCTTTGCTTGCGTGCATGGCTTTTGCTTTACCTATTAAACTGTCTTTATCTCAACCCATGGGTTTTCTCACTTTTACTTTCCCAATTCTCTCCCCCATCCCACCGGGGAGGGGAGTGAGCGAGCGGCTGTGTGGTGCTTAGTTGCTGGCTGGGGTTAAACCATGACATACAGAAATACAAAAACATCTAAGATGGGGGGGAAAAGAAGCCTTTTTTTCACCTCCTACATAACTTTTTGTGACTGTCTGAACTGGCCAAGGCAGACATTCACAATTTCAAGGAAATGCTTGACATAATTGTAGAAATCTGAAAACGGGGTCTGCATAAAATTGGGAAGGAAACCTCTGTTAAGAGTTTACTCAGAGCTCAATTTTTTATTTTTTTTTTAATTTACTGAAAGATATTAGAATAACCAGAAGTGATTCAAAGAAGTTTCAAAATGCACTTAAATGCCCATTTTAATTGGTTAGAAGTGTGCTGACTAGAATAACAAAGGGTCCCTTGTTGCTACTAAAACTTGCATTATACCAAAGAAATAATGATTATATTCACAGAAAAAAGTCAATGAAAATACTGATACTGAAGGAAAAACAATATTTGCTATGTATTTTTTGTTTCTAACATGTATTTATTATGCCATCAATGTATTGAATTGGGGGAGGGTTGGGACAGGAGGGTGACAAGATTGTTCTTGTGGGGAAAATGTATTCTATTCTAGCTTTTTTAATCTACATCAATACGTTGCCATGATTACAATTTTTAGTATTGCTGTTACCATGAGCCCTCGTAATATTGCCATGGCTCTGTTACACACTAAACACTTCACAGATCTGTTTTTTTACTCTTGATTTTACTACATAACTGCTCTGCAAGTCGATTTGCATTTGGTTATCCCCACTATGCCGTAAGAACCTGACCAACAGCTTACTATTAGTCTTGCTCTACAGTCGTGTCACTTTTTGCTTTCCCATTTCATGTGGGAGTCTCCACTGTGCTGAGGGAGTGGCATAGCAGTTATCTGCATCAAACAGCGAGCGTTATCAAGAATGTACCCTATGTCAGAAACACTGGGCATAACCAGAGGCATTTAGCCAGCAATTGATTGCCAAAGATCTTTGGCAACCAGGGAAACTATTAACCTATGTTTAGTTTTGAAAGTGTGTGTTAGCAGTATTGTAGTGCTTAAATGTGTTGAAGACAAAATGCATTTGGTTCTACTTAAAGACATTAAATGGAGTTTTGCTATATGTGCTTATCTGCCTACAGTGCTTACTTTCACATTCAGCTTCGTAAAGGCGTATTAGTTCTTAAACACTTTCTGAGATAAGACTACATGCTACATTTATAAGAAATAAGGATTGTTTTAACTAAGGCATTGGAGCTCAGTCTAAAATACGTTGCCACGCTTTAACTGATATGTAGTGTTGACTTTAAAGAAAAAATCAGCTAGTAGGCTAGATAATTGATTCTCTTTCTCAGGAAAAAACACGTTTTTTTAATATCGTTGGACTGGATACACATATCACAACCTTCTGTAACAATGCTGGATGGTTGAATTCTCCTGTTTTGATAAATAAAATGTCACTGGGAGAGAGCTCCTTTCTCCTGTGGTAAACTGCAACTATTGGTATTTTGTATGATTCTTCAGCCAGCAAATCCACCTTGAAAATCTGAACCGCACGGACCTGTGCTCTGGTGGCTGGAAGGTCGAGCTCTGTTGTAGAATGTCTAGCTCTTATTTCTCTTCAGTCTCTCTCACAAGTCTGTGCTTGTGGTACAGTTTCAAACATGATCTTTCGGTATTGCAACACTCCTATGGGAGAGATCTTTAATTGCCTAGAGATGAGGTGCTGAGACTCAGAAATTAAGCAAGTTACCAGCTTTTCCCAGCAAGTTTTTATGGCCGCTGGTGCACATGCATGCACGTGTGTGTGGTAGAGCAACACGTTCATGGAACAGGAAGCCTCAGAATGGAGCTGCAGGAATGGCAACCACCAGAACTGGTTAAGTCAGACCCATTTCCCATTGGCCTTGATCCACAAAAAGCTGAAGGGAAGGACTGCCGCAGTGCTCTGAATTCAGGTCTTTGAAACATACTCTCTGTAGTGTAAGTGGGGATATCCATCCGCACTGGTGATATTGCTTTCTCGGCAGACACTTTTTAGCAACGATACCTGAACCAACTCTTACTGTTGCCAAACAGCACTCTGTCATACTCCTTGTTGCCTTTCCACTTCAAGGCATGCCATGTTTCTTTTCTAACTTCTCCGATGGATCCATTCCAGACAGTTTGATTGTGGCTTAGCAAAGGGGATGTGGGTTTGGATAATGGATCGTGGGCAAAGCAAAATTATTAAAGTAATTTAAGTTAAATTCCATAACTAGCCTCTGGAAAATAGAGACGTATAGAATCATTTAGGTTGGAAAGGACCTTTAAGATCATCGAGTCCAACTGTTAACCTAATGCTGCTAAGTCCACCACTAAACCATGTCCCTAAAAATGTATGTACCAAGTTGTCAGTGAGTTGTTACTAGAATAAAAACAAGTCATTCCCACTGGAATATTTGTGTTTTAATTTTTCTGTGTGACCAAGATGAGGCCTATGTGATCAGGTTAGGCAAAATTGTTTCCATGACTGATAAGCAGGATAAGTTGATAGGCAGTGTTAACAATTTCTCTTGCAGGTATGCGGGAATTCTCCTTGGGATCACAAATTCTTTTGCTACTATCCCAGGAATGGTGGGGCCAGTTATTGCCAAGAACCTCACTCATAATGTAAGTCTGCTTACTATTTTTTCAGTTGTTATATTTTTATCTCCATTGAATGGAAATTCTGTCTTCTCAAGTCTGCAGTCATTAAATGAAATCTGGGTTACACACGTAAGTCGTACTGTTCCATTGCTGTGAATTACTTAATTCCTAGCCTTTATTCTCCTGATTCTGATCAGGAAAATAAAGGTAAAATGGAAGACCTGTGTAGGACTTTAAAATTTTAGTGACGTACCCCTTATATTGTCTAGGAATAAAATTAATATGTTTTTATCACAGTAAAACTCTGTTAAAATGCCAACTAGATGAGACAGTTGTGGTATTATTTTGGCAAATTAAGACAAGTTCTTACTTGTTTTTTTTTTAAATCAGTCTCTCATGTGAGGTGTTGAGTTGTAAGGTCAGCATTTGTTAGATGAGTGAGAAACGAGATTCAAATGTGTGGTTTTTATAATGCATCCCTTTGTATGTACATTACAGGATTAGGACATTCTAAGCTGCGTTAGTTTCACAAGACACCTAACTTGAACAGTGTTAGATCTGATGTCCAAGATGATTTAGTCAAAGGGTGATTTGGAGTAGAAAAAGTGAGCGAGTTGTTGTTTGATTCTCCCCCCCCCCCCCCAAATCAACTGTATAAATTACTCTAAAATCTTTTAAGAAAGGAAGATGGGAGGAGTAAGTTTATTGATACAGTTGACTTTTTGGAGTTGGTGATCACTCCAATGATTTCCTTAAAAATAATGTGAAAATATTCATTAATACATGAATCCAAACAAATTAGTTCTTCCAGACATCTTAACAAATGGGATTTTTTATTTTGTTTGGTTTGGTTTTTTTTTCCCCCCATACTAATGTACTGTTCTGGTATTATTCTGGCTTTGTAGTAAAATCATTTACAGGTTTGTTACAGTAGTCATCTGGAACTAAAAACAAAAAAAAGGCAAAAAAAAAGCCTTAAGACACCTACAGATATTACTTCTTTATTTAAAAAGAAGAAAAAAAAAACCCAAAACCCAAACAAACCACAGTTCTTTGCTACCCATGTCTTAAGGCCTTTCTTAAATACCGGAGTTTAGAGGATTCCTCTTGAAATCTGAGTAAAGGTAGCTACCTTGTTTGGGCTAAAAAGCTTATGATTCTGGAATATCCACATAGTAGTCATTAAGAATAGCTTACTGCATAGTGCAGAGCACTACAGCTCTTGGATCACCTGACTTGAAAGCAAGGTAGTGTTTCCCCCTACAGTAACATTCTCTGTGAGTTTGTGTAGCCTTCGTGCAAATGTGAATTTTGATATGAAGGTTCTGCATCTCAGATGACAAACTGATCCAGACAGTCTAATGCAATTCTGATAGGACTATCTGTGTAAGCTGTATTATTAAACTGAAGTTGACTACACTGATGACTTGATCTTTTATGTTTATAATGCTTTTATGTTGATATGAAATCATGCTGAATAGCATTTACGTTTAAATAGGCAAGGCATGCAGTGTTGGTTTTAAAATTACTTTTTCTTGAGTGTGGAGCTGCAAATTGACTGAATCTTTTTTTTTTTCTTTCTTTCCTCCTTTTGACAGAATACTGTGGGAGAATGGCAGACTGTTTTCTATATTGCTGCTTCTATTAATCTATTTGGAGCGATTTTCTTTGCATTATTTGCAAGTGGAGAAGTTCAGGACTGGGCAGTCAGTGGATATCACTTGCATAGAAACTGAAGGAGATGTTGAAATACCAAAGCTGTGCTGAATCCCAATGTGCTAGAATTATGTGACCGGAAAAGTGCCTTCCCTACTGATGCCTAGGAGTCTTCAGAGCTTTTCAGTTAAACTATTTTATCTGTATATCTTTTGTACTGAAAATCATTTGACAGCATATGTGTGCTATTTCCTAACAAGAAACTACTTGGATTAAATATAATAGTTTCATGCTAGGACTTGATATCAAATATATGATCAGAGACAACATTTTAAATTGGTGTGCTAGGCTCCAATTCTTTCCAGTTTTTAATTAATATTTTCTGAATTAATGTGTAGGCAGATGTTTGTTGATACTGAAATGAGAGGAAAAAGCGAAGTGATTATATAGCACTGTAAGGAGGAATGGCATGCAAAGAATTGTACCCAAAAGTGTTTTGATTTCCATGATGAGATTGATAGGGTTTTTGCTGTTTGAAAGTCTAGAAGAGCTCTAGTTTTCTACAATCTTTTATAATGCTTTTATTTTGTCAGTGTTTTAATTGATGTCTAAGAAATGCACACATGATTTTATTCTATTTTACGCACAAGTTTTCAATATATAAACATTCCCTGTTTCATGAATACAGCTTCACAACTGATACAGAGCAATGAGGAAGTACAATGTACCGTTGTGACTGACAGAATAAGCCATGTGTAACTGTTCTCTGTGGTGCAGGGTTTTTAAATAGGCCTTATTTTTATTCATCTGTGCAAAGAAGCAGCAGTGCAACTCTGTGGTTTAAATCTAGGCAGTGTGCAAGAGTGAACTAGAAATAGAGTATCTGCATGCTTACCTTAAAATAACTTTCAGTTTGGCAGTTCATTTTTTGTCTCTTTAAATAAATGCAGTTGAAGTCTTTCCTCTTGTATGTAGATGTATTTGTCAGCTTGTCAGTGTAAACGCAATAAAATAAGGCCAGCGTAGGGAATAATGAGGAAAATCAGTTCTCTTCTCTAACAGCCTTGTTTGTTAGTTAGATAAAAGTAAGAGTAAAAAAGAACTAGTGCAATAACCTGATGCTGTTAGTCTCCTATCAACATAGAATTTGACACTCAAGAGCATCCTTTGCACAACATGCAATTAAATGCCACACAATAGGATTAAATGAAGTCTATGAAAACAGTGGCCTTGTTGAGACCAAATGGCTGAATAATCTTGTAGTCACAATGCAAAGGAAAATTCCTGTGCCAAAGATTCCTGGATTGGAGCAATTAGGTAAAAAGAAAAATCACTGGGCTCCGGGTTTTTCATTTACCACCAATCCAAAAGAAAAGCCCAGTACTAAAGCTGCTCCAGTGGAGCCTACCTTCCTTCATTTCTGGGAAATGGCATCTGCCTCTTCTTAGCTTTAAGAGCCATTTTGTTTTGACCTTCCTTGAAGTGTCATGTTCTCTGATGGTGGAACTGTGTTTAAATCTGTGTTTGTGTCTGCGGCATTTCCACAATAAACAGTGTGAAGTTCAGATTAAATTAGTAGTTGTTCAGTGGGAGTATGTTAAATCTATATTGTGTCTTCAGTGTTTCCACAATAAATGGAATGAATAGTTACATGTGCATCTGTTGTTGAAAATTACTATCTCCCTGAAGTTAGAACACCATTCTCAAAGTATGCTGAACAAGATTGGTGACTGGATTAAGGGATGGTTAATATTGTCCTGGAAAATTTACTTGCTTCAGAAGTTTCTTGTCTAGCTTTACAGGTGAGTACTATCTTCTACCTGACACTGTATTACAAGGAATAATTTCACTTAATGTTTATGGAAATTTGTACTCTTTCAGTAGCCTTGGTTAAAAAGGAGGGGGGAAAAAAGTTCCAAAAAATAAAAAAAAGTTTCTGGATATAGATTAAGTTAATTTATGCTTTTTCTTTCCTAGAGATCACAGGGGGGGCAACATATGGACAGGGTTGATATTTTGCCTGTTCTGAAGTTGGAAACTTCAGCTTCCCATGCTTTTAGTCGTCTTCCTTGAAAACAGTTCAGTTGAATTTCAAAATTAAAAAATAGATACTTAAGGGAGTAGATGCAGTAGAAGTGAATGTAGGCGTTCTCTGTATCACTGAAATGAGCCTGAACTGGATTCAGTTAAAACTGAATCAATTTTAGGCATATCAGCAACTGAGCAGCCTAGAAATTTTTGACCAGCATACTAGATTTTGTTTTCTCCTCATCTAATGCACCGTTAATACTCATTTTGTATACTGTGTAACTTTTAAGTGAGCTTGGAAAGTGGGACTGAAAAAATTCCTATAAATCCTTATATTACTTCTAGACAACAGGCTACAATTAACCTAGTAGTACATAACTATTTCCAATCTTATTTTTAAAAGTATCAAAGCATAGGATGGGATTCTTGCTCTCAATTCAGCGAGGCTCTGAACGTGTAACAAACAAACAAGAAAACCCAAAAAACCACTTAAGTTTTACATTTCTGCATCATGCTCACAAAAACGAAAATCTGTAGGAAAAAACTGTCAAAATATTTTCTGCTAATCATGATACTGTTTCTATTATATTGTCATGTTCCTGTTTGCACAGCTCTCTCAGTTGGTTTCATCTGTTCAAAGACATTTCTCATATTCTATATTTTCAGAAGTAACAAGGGTTTTGAGTACAGCTCGTCTCAGTTCACCTGTGTGACACAGGATCTTGACAAAAAATGGGCAGGTTTTTTGTGGTGACTGTTTTCCTGAAACAATCCTGTGATTGTTATTTTTTGCTGCATTTCCTTAACAGATATACCAGAGTAAGAAGTTGTGCTCTCCATTCTATCAAAGACCCTCTAATTAGGATGTCCACCTGGAATGAGGGAAGTTGGTTCAAAAGCAGATTTCACCGATTTCAGAGCAGGAGCGGAACCACTGCTTGGGAGCATGTCTTAGCGTTGCCAGGTATTTTTAAGTGCATTCTCCTCAATGTCTCCTTCTGACACAGTTCTGCTTAAATATTTTTTGGAACATTTAGTGCAAATTTCTACCAACATTAGTAACAGAGATGGAATAACTCTTTGCAGAATATCCTACAGCATGTGACATGGGTATTGACCCGAGATCTGAACCATGGTCTTTTACAGCCTGGAAAAGTACCTTCATCACGCTTTTCAAAAGAGAAAGGGCCACAAAGTAATGGGTGTATTTTTCAATTCACTATTTCATTGTTCCAAGGGTACCAACTGTCAGTCATGCACCTTGAAGAAGTCTGAAGTATTTGACACCCAAAAATATAAGTTAACTTATGTAGGCTTTTTTAATGCTAAACTAGTGAAGGTTTATATAACTCTTAATAATGTATAGGCACCCCTGCACGGTGCTTCCCCATCCGCATGTTCATCTGTAACTGGTAACGACTGCATTTGCTATGTGAAAGGGTCATCTTAGTTCATTTCCCAGAAGTTGAATTGTTCCTGTGATGTATCTCTTTTCTGGCTTCTCCTCTCAATAACTTATTTACTTATTTGCCAATTTCTCCTGTTCTACTTTCTGGGAATGTTTGATTCCATGAGAAATGAACTAACTTTTGAGTTTAACAGGACTTCCAATATTTTTAGCATTTGCCAGGAAGGAGAGCTGTGGGTGAGGAAGCCTACACAGGACGAAGATAAGTGAGACAAAGTTCGTATGGAAAGGTAGTGTCTTCTGTTAGATCACTGAGAGCATCTGGGAAAGAGAGACATGCTTTTAAACTTCAAGCCTCTTCTTTTACATTGTGAGCTCAACCATCACAACTACAACACTGCTACTGTGTTTTGTAAGCTGTTATAGTGAGTAGCATCTTAAGAGGGTCTCCCATTTCTCCTGTGCACCTGTGTCTCAAAAAGCCGAATGTCTACTCTTAAATCACATGACTTAAAAGCAATCAAATCAAACAAAATAAATAAAAATGATTCTCACTCAGACAGTTGTTGGCTGGCCAAATCCTTTTCTGAGACCTGTCAGTAAAGATGCTGTCTCTACTAGTTCAAGGGCACTGGCCTGAGTTGTTACACTGAAGAAGATATGTCTGACTTGAAGCTAAGGAAAGGATATAATTTGACATGAATGATTTGGTATTAACACATTTTGCTATTACTGTGCCCACTGGGAGGAAACCACCACACTAGCTAGCAGTAGTGTATTCACCAACAGTGAAGTAGATAATCCTGAAGATATAAAGATGATCTTGTGGGGATAGGTACTTAAAGAGAAGTTGGTTAGCCTCGTGTTGGTCTTTTCTATGCAGAAATATAATAAGCCACTCTTTTAAAATGCATTTGTTTAATCTAACAAATCAGACCGTGCTAGAGTCAACTTAAAGCTTTGCTGATTTGCCTACTTCATGCTTCACTCATACAACAGTTACTAATATTTCTACAATTCTGTATCTAATGGACTATATAATTCTGAAAAAATAGCTTAAGGGTTCATTTATTTACACTTTATGTGATGGTGTATATAGTCTGTTGCAGAAGTAATTCTTGCCATGTTTAATGCGAGAGTGAAACAATGAGTTATATTTATTTGAATTTCTTGCCCTCCACCCAGCAGAGTTGCCTGTAGCCCCAGTAACTGTTTTATGTCAGGGTGCTAGTTATTAACATTTTGTAATATTCAAATAGCCAGAAAAAGAACTGCAAGAAGACACCAGCAGTTATTTAAATCCCAGCTGTGTACCAAATGTGTGTGGGGGCACACAAAGGCATGCCAGAGGATAAAAAAACTGCTACTTTGAGTGAGAAACTGGAGACCCTCCCAATTAAATCACCATTGCAACCTTTCTACTTCCCCTCCTTCATAAAGCTGCCATGGTGGTGGTTGGTCATACATTTTAAACTAAAACTACATCTACACGATTCAAATCCTTGACGTAGAAATCAGTTTTTTATTGTGTGTAAAACCATTGATCTGACTTAACATAACACTTGGTAATTTCTAAGAAGCTCCAGTACACATTTGGCCAATGTAGTTCTCAAAAGAGTCATAACTCAATCCAGTGAAAATTGCATTTCTTTGAGAAAAGTTATTTCCACATGAAATTTTAACTGTTTGGCCTTATCGGTAAAGCAGTGCTGTCCTAAAAGAGTTGCATGTGTTATTTTAGAGAAGTAATTTTCCTTATCCTGTGTAAGCTCCAAAAATGCTGAATTGATTTTTGCTTCTCAGTAGCATACTTAATAAGATTACACATTGGCAGAGTTCAGGCCTGGATTGGACACAAAACGTGAAAACTCAGGTAGTGGAGTAATTAAAAAAGAAGGTTCAGGTACTGATGTGCATTTTCAAGTGAATGCAGATTAACTTTACAGTAATGGTAACTTTGCTCTTATTGCAACATAACCTGTACAAGGTTGCAACACACTGCAAGAGAGGGTGCCTGGAAGTTGCCCAAGGCATAGCAATGGAAAAAAAGTGTGGCTTATTAAGCCAAAATTCTGTTTGCCTTCCCCTCATTTTAAAGGATAGCCATTTGCTATAGAGTAGAGCTGAGTGAAGAGTGGTAATAGCCTTTCATAAAGTGTTCTTGGAAGGAAATTTCATGAAAGGAATTTCTTAAAATCTTTTCTGTAGTATACAGAAAAGTATACAGTATACAGCCATTCCATATGGCTGCTTCAGAATAGGAAATGAATATATTAATTTTTCTGGTCTTTTCCTGAATTAAATTTGAGGGCACTCATCCTACCTGACCCTCAAGGCAGAATGGTGGGCACTCATCTGAGGGTAAAAGCTGCGGCTCCAGCTGGGGTCTGCACCATCTACCCCAGCTGTGGCCGATGCCTCCACCCAGACAGAACTGCTGAAGGGAGAGGCTGCAGCGCAGACCTCGGGCTGCAGGAAGTGCCCAGACCTCTCTCCTGGGGCAGGGACAGGCAGCAGATCTGCCTGCAAAAGGTGTGCCCAGGCGGAGGACCTCCTGCAGCAGGTGGCTGAGCTGCAGGAGGTGGTGAGAAGGCTGTGTAACATCAGGGAGAAGGAACTAGATAGCTGGTTCCAAGCACAGTCTGCAGCGGACCCGCAGCCCACGGCCAACCAGCCAAAAACTCCCCCACCGGCACACGCAGAAGGTGGCGGGGGGGGCAATAATGCAGAAGAATGGACAGTTGCAGGAGGAAAAGACTTGCCCCGAAGCCTGTGGTGCCCTTGCAGAACTGCTTCACTGCTCTGCAGGCTGCAGAGGAAAGACCTGTCACATCAGGAGAGATGCTGGAGCTGAGTAAGGCAGCCCAATCTGCCCCCCCGTATAACAACCAGCGCAACGAAGAAAAGGCGACGGGTGATGGTAGTAGGCGACTCTCTTCTGAGAGGTACGGAGGCACCCATTTGCCGACTGGATGCACTCTCTAGAGAGGTGTGCTGCTTACCAGGGGCTTGCATCAGGGATGCCACTGAGAGGCTACCAAGCCTCGTACAATCCACTGATTATTATCTGATGCTGCTGTTTCGCGTGGGCACCAGTGACACAGCCAGGAGCAGTCTGAGGACTATCAAGAAGGACTAGAGAGCTCTGCAAGTGGCCGTAAGGGATTCTGGAGTGCAGGCAGTTTTTTCATCAATCTTCCCAGTCAAAGGGAAGGGGTTTGAAAGGACCAGTCGAATCTGGCGAATCAATAAATGGTTACGGGACTTGTGCCACAGCCAGGGGTTCAGCTACTTAGACCGTGGGACTCACTTTGAGAAACCTGGTCTACTAGGGGCTGAGGGGGTCCATTTGTCAGAGAAGGGGAAGAGCATCTTCAGTTGTAGGCTTGCCAGGCTGGTGAAGAGGGCTTTAAACTAGAGATGCCAGGGGAGGGGAACCTCAATCCATCCCACTCCTACCAGTTTGATGCCAGTGCCAGCAATAGATGCCCAGAGCCTGGAGAAGGAACACAGGTCAGCAGGAGAGCGCCTGAAGAGCAGCACAAAGGAACTCCATCCAGTAAGACAGCTTCATCGGGGGCACAACTTAACTGCCTCTATGCAAACGCACGTAGCATGGGGAATAAACAAGAGGAGTCAGAGATGTGTGCATGCCTGCAGGGCTATGACCTTATTGGCATCACGGAGACGTGGTGGGATGGCTCCTATGATTGGAGTGTTGGGATGGAGGGATACAGGCTCTTTAGGAAGGACAGGCAGGGGAGACGAGGAGGGGGTGTCGCCCTCTATGTCAGTGACCAGCTGGAGTGCATGGAGCTCTGCCTGGGGATGGATGAGGAGCCGACCGAGAGCTTGTGGGTCAGGATTAAAGGGAAGGCAGGGACAGGTGACATTACGGTGGCTGTCTGCTACAGGCCACCTGACCAGGAAGATGGAGCGGATGATGCCCTCTATAGACAGATAGGAGCAAAACCTGGTCCTCATGGGGGACTTCAACCACCCCAACATCTGTTGGAGGGACATGACAGGCTATAAGCAATTTGGGAGGTTCCTGGAATGCATCAATGTTAACTTCCTTCTCCAAGTGGTAGAGGAGACAACGAGGAGAGGTGCTACGCTGGACCTTGTTCTCCCCAACAAGGAGGGGCTGGTGGGGAATGTGAAGCTCAAGGGCAGCCTTGGCTGCAGTGACCATGAAATGGTGGAGTTCAAGATCCTTAGGGCACCGAGGAGGTCGCACAGCAAGCTCACTCCCCTGGACTTCAGGAGAGCAGACTTTGGCCTCTTCAGAGATGTGCTTGGTAGAGTGCCATGGGACAAAGCCCTGGAGGGAAGAGGGGCCCGAGAAAGCTGGTTAATATTCAAGGATCACCTCCTCCAAGCTCAGGAGCAATGCATCCCAACAAAGAGGACGTCAGGCAAAAACACCAGGCGGCCTGCATGGATGAACAAGGAGCTCCTGGACAAACTGAAACACAAAAAGGAAGCCTACAGAGGGTGGAAGCAAGGACAGGTAGCCTGGGAGGAATACAGAGAAATTGTCCGAGCAGCCAGGGATCAAGTTAGGAAAGCTAAAGCCCTGATAGAATTAAATCTGGCCAGGGACGTCCAGGGCAACAAGAAAAGATTCTATAGGTACATTGGGGATAAAAGGAAGACTAAAGAAAATGTGGGCCCTCTCTGGAAGGAAACGGGATATCTGGTTACCCAGGATATGAAGAAGGCGGAGGTAGTCAATGACTTTTTTGCCTCAGTCTTCACCAGCAAGTGCTAAAGCCACTCCACCCAAGCCACAGAAGGCAAAGGCAGGGACTAGGAGAATGAAGAGCTGCCCACTGTAGGAGAAGATCAGATTCGAGACCATCTAAGGCACCTGAAGGTGCACAAGTCCATGGGACCCGATGAGATCTGTCCATGGGTCCTGAGGGAACTGGAGGATGAAGTTGCTAAGCCATTATCCATCATATTTGAGAAGTCATGGCAGTCCGGTGAAGTTCCCACTGACTGGAAAAGGGGAAACATAACCCCCATTTTTAAAAGGGGAAAAAAGGAAGACCCGGGGAACTACAGGCCAGTCAGTCTCACCTCTGTGCCTGGGAAGATCATGGAACAGATCCTCCTAGAAGCTATGCTAAGGCACATGGAGGACAGGGAGGTGATTCGAGACAGCCATCATGGCTTCACCAAGGGCAAGTCCTGCCTGACTAACCTAGTGGCCTTCTATGATGGAGTGACTCCATCAGTGGACAAGGGAAGGGCTACAGATGTCGTCTCTCTGGACCTCTGTAAGGCCTTTGACACGGTCCCCCACAACATCCTTCTCTCTAAACTGGAGAGGTATGGATTTGATGGGTGGACTGTCCGGTGGGTGAGGAATTGGTTAGATGGTCGCATCCAGAGGGTAGTGGTCAACGGCTCAATGTCCAGATGGAGATCGGTGACAAGTGGTGTCCTGCAGGGGTCCATATTAGGACCGGTACTGTTTAATATCTTCATCAATGACATAGACAGTGGGATCGAGCGCACCCTCAGCAAGTTTGCAGATGACACCAAGCTGAGTGGTGCGGTCGACACGCCTGAGGGACGGGATGCCATCCAGAGGGACCTGGACAAGCTCGAGAAGTGGGCCTGTGTGAACCTCGTAAGGTTCAACAAGGCCAAGTGCAAGGTCCTGCACCTGGGTCAGGGCAACCCCCAGTATCAATCCAGGCTGGGGGATGAAGGGATTGAGAGCAGCCCTGCCGAGAAGGACTTGGGGGTACTGGTGGATGAAAAGCTGGACATGAGCTGGCAATGTGCGCTCGCAGCCCAGAAGGCCAATCGTACCCTGGGCTGCATCCAAAGAAGCGTGGCCAGCAGGTCGAGGGAGGTGATTCTGCCCCTCTACTCTGCTCTGGTGAGACCCCACCGGGAGTACTGCGTCCAGCTCTGGAGCCCTCAGCACAAGAAAGACACGGACCTGTTGGAGTGGGTCCAGAAGAGGGCCACAAAAATGATCAGGGGGCTGGAACACCTCTCCTGTGAAGAAAGGCTGAGAGAGTTGGGGTTGTTCAGCCTAGAGAAGAGAAGGCTTCGGGGAGACCTTATTGCAGCCTATCAGTACTTAAAGGGAGCTTATAAAAAAGATGGGGACAAACTTTTTAGCAGGGCCTGTTGTGGTAGGACAAGGGGGAATGGTTTTAAACTAAAGGGGGGTAGATTGGGACTACATCTAAGGAAGACATTTTTTACGCTGAGGGTGGTGAAGCACTGGCACAGGTTGCCCAGAGAGGTGGTGGATGCCCCATCCCTGGAAACCTTCAAGGTCAGACTGGACGGGGCTCTGAGCAACCTGATCTAGTTGAAGATGTCCCTGCTGATTGCAGGGGGGTTGGACTAGATGACCTTTAGAGGTCCCTTCCAACCCAAACTATTCTATGATTCTATAAATTCCATTGTAGACACTTAATAAGCTTAGCTCAGCCAGGCTTGGATACTGTCATGTTTTCTGACAGAAAACATGGTTCTGTTGACTACCTCTTCTGCTGAAGCGTTGTAGCAGTAAATGACTAATCTTCTATTTCTGAATCATCTTACTAGCTGAGAAGACTTAATAGATGAGGAGCCAGAGGGTTTCTTTGGCGGGGGGGGGTGGGTGGGGTGGGGGTGAAAAGAAAAAGAAGGGCGGGGGGAAACCCCAACAACCATCTTTCTCCCACTCCTTTTTCCCTGACCATCTGGGCTTCGTGGACAATAAGAAGCAACAAGTGCCTTCTGTATCTACAAGTTTAAACAGTCTCTGCTGAAAGGGAAAAAAAGTTTTCCTTGTATTCATTAAAAGGAAATTAAGCAAGAGTCCTGCAACAACTGATAATTTGTAAGCAATTTAGGGAAAACACAATATTCTAAAAATCGCAGGTAGCTTTTGTGATAATGTGACAATATAAAGAGAACCATTGCTGTGGCCATCTTTAAAAGGAAACTGAAATGGAGTATATTTTGCAGCTCAATTGAAGACTGATAGTGCCTGTCAGTGTTTAAGAGGCATTTGGACACTGCCCTTAATAATTTGCTTTAATTTTTGGTCAGCCCTGAAGTGGTCAGGCAGTTGGACTAGATGATCATTGTAGGTCCCTTCCAACTGAAATATTCTAGTCTAAGACCTAAGTCTGCCAGTTGCACTGAGCATTAAGTAGCTCTGATGCTATTATTTAAGCAAAAATACTTCAACTGCCTTTTGCATGGGGGGGATGGGGGAGAGAAAAAAAGAAAGGAGGTCACTTCCTTTAATAACACCAAAAAATGTCCGTCTTCTGAATGATCTTAAAATTAAACTGTATGAATGTACAAAGTGTCACTAAGTGAAATTTGGTTTTGACTTGACTAACTTACGATGCTTTCAAATTTGCATGCTATGCATGGTCAGTGCATCTTGCATGGTGGTTTTGTTCAGCTGGGAAAGTACATAATAACTTTAAGTGCAGGAGAGGGTGATTTTTGCTGTCCAGTAGAAAGGGGTAATAATATGTTGCTTTGCTCAGATAGGATGGAAAATAAAGCCCATAGCAATTATGGAGGAATTAATTATTTGCCACAGTCTGATTTGTCATCAAGTCTCTGTCATTACCTTTGTCATAACTGGCATTCATTTGCACAGTCAAGCACTGCTCCTGCAGTCAGCAGGCCTGATTAAAGGTCTGAGACTGAAGTTGAAGGGTTTTTTTAAAATATCCATAACTGGATAAATGGTTCAACTGTAAGTTGAACTATAAATTCATTTGGAATGGCTATGGAAAGGCTTAATTGCTTGTCTGGAATGTTGTTTAGTTAGTGCAGTCTTTGTCTTTTTTCTTTCAGATTTAGAGATGTGCATATTTTGGAATCTACTTCCAATGCAGTTACTTGAGTTAATATTTTCTGCTTAAGCTTAAAAGCCCTTGTGTGAAGAGAATGAGAAATCAAGATATTTGAATTGTTAATATAGAGCTGGTAGAATTGCTAAGCATCTCTGCATGGTTTTGAAAGTAGAGAAAACTGTCAAATACAAGATGTACATAGCAATAGGGAAGGATCACATCGTAGAAGAATATTCACACAGGGATAGCAGTGTTAATTTAACATCTCTCTGTAGAGTCATGTTGATGCCAATGGTACTTTAAGCAGCTATTGAGAGCTAAGCATCTGCTAAAGTATTTTGCTGTAGTATGACCTAAAGCCAAATCTGCAAAGGAGATGGCATGTGGCAAAGATGTGTTGTCATACGTAACTGGTGAAGTACACGTTGCCAGCAACAGAACCCACAGTTCTCCGTCAGAGGCCTAACCTCTCCCTCTCATGGGAGAAGTGGGCTTGAATTCCTGCAGGCAGAGGGCGGAAATCAGCCTCGTTTCCCCTTCTATCACAGATGGGGGGTGTGTGTGTGTTAAATAATCAGCACTTACTCCCAGTTTTAAGAGAAAACGGGCAGGTTTTTTTGTGAACAGCCCACCTCATCAGTCCTCTCATCCTCAAGAGTTGAGAACAAGGACTGCATGATGTTTGTGGAGCTGTGAAAGGTTTAGAAAGAAAACAGGGGTACCATGTGGCTGTATATCAAAGGTCTGTGTAGCTGCCTGTGTGCAGTCAGCACCTTTAATGTGAAAAATAGACATATGTGAGCAGAACTGTCTCTAGGGCTGGGCAGCAGCTGAGGTTTTGACTACCCCAGTCAAAGTGCGTGCAAAATGTGTTCACTCAAGCTTAGATGTAACAGATATCTATAACTTTGCATGCATTGCTACATTCTTGGGATTCAAGTTATCCCTTCTTACTGAAACAGGCTGTGAAAATCAATCCACAGCAGTCTTCTTCAATCAGTCTAAGAACACACTAAAATCACAAGCCACAGAAGCTGTGATTCCTCCCCCCAGCTCTCCTCTTAACGGGGTGCTAACTTCAAAGGTTACTTTTGACCATTGAAATACCAACTGTATTAAATAAGCGGTCAAAATGCAAGCAACCAGTTTGAATTGCTGGAATTGAATTATAAGCAGCTGGCTTCACTTCTAACTGTGGATCTAATGGTAAAAAAAAAAAAAAAAGGCAACAGACCAAAACAAAATTCCAAACTAAATCCATCTGTCTGCTTTTACTCAATGAAAGTTAAATAGTAAGTGTGTCACTTTGAAGCCCAGATGAAAGTTTCACTGTTCAGAAAACGTGCAACCTGTACAAACACACTTTTATAAAGGCAGATGTCTTCCTACAGGAGGAAAAAATAAATCTCTCTACAGGTTTCCTTTTCCTCTTCCTCTGTCCCTGTTTTAATTCTTCTGAATCACAAAATGTGATGCAAAATCACAACTGCATGGACAGATGGATGGTTAATATGCAGCTCCTGTTGTTCTGAGGAGGTTGCTGTTTGACTCATGTCTCTTCAGCTGAGTCATGAAGTATAACTATGCGGTTGTACATTTCTTTGTCTCAGTGCACCAGGCAAGGAGGCTGCTGTTCAGAGCAGCTATCTCTGGAAGCGAGGAAACACAAAAGCGAGGATTTACAGCGTGTAGCGGGGCAGTGCTGAGCTGGTACATGCGTCTGCAACAATGGAGAGCCATGGCAGGCCTCTGCCCCAGCACGGCTGTCCTCAGCCAGCACCCCCTCTCCTACCAGCCACCTAGTAGGCAGTTTGCACACGTATAAGAAGGCACAGAGGACTATATAGATAAGGCACTACAAGAATTCAAGGCAATCGGATGGAGATAATTTCTCCTAAAATGCTGATCCTTCAAAAATGTCAAGATCAGCAAGTCAATTAGCTCAGTCAATAAAGATTATTTATTTTCACTTTTTGCATAGTGTGTTTACTGCACTTGATTTTGATCTGAGAACTACTCGTAAAGAAACGTACCAAACCGTCCCAAATAGGCTTCAGCCATGCCCCAAAGTATCCTCTGAGGCCCCTCCACCCCCACACACAGTTTGTTTGAAATCGCTCCTCCAGCTGTAATTGTGTCCTAGAGCCTTTGCTTTAAATGAAAATGGCTTCACGTTGAACCCTAACCCTTATTATCATCCTCAAAAGGAAAGAGGCCCAGTGGTAGTCCTGTTCCTGTAAAGGTTTGAGTAGACCTACTTGACTGCTTCAGAGAGAAAAATGACCTTAAATAGGTAGGCAGAAATGTATTGGTTAGTGATATATTAACGATATGATAATGAAGTATGAATAGCTAGTCTTTACGTGTACAGTGTTTTCCATCTGAGTGACTTCAATCACTTCCCGAGCATCTTGGCGTTACGTTGCCTTATTGCCATTGTTCGTAAGATGGTATAACAGACAGCTGCTTGGAAGAGATGGGGGGATGAGGCAGTCGGAGAGTGGGAACCAGTACTGTGAGTGACTTGCTGCTCTTCAAAGCCTCCATACCATGCAAATGAGGCTCTGCAGCACCAAAGCTTTAGAAAAGTCAGCAATTGGCTTGTGTCTGTTAGATTAGCAGGGTTATGTGCTTTCAGTCCTAGATAGCTGTGATGTGGTGGTGAACGGTTTTCTCTTATTTTTTTTTGTTAGAGTAAACATACAGTTGGTTCCCTTGCGGAAGGCTCTCGCATCTAGAAAATAAGTCACACAGGAGGGGAACCAAAAGCTAAAAGCTGGCTAATTTTTATGAAGGCACAAGCTAGGGGTCTGAAAAGCAGGAGGCTCTGGCACAACGATAAGCAGTATCACTGGGAAGGGATTCCAGCCACGGTGTAACGCTGCCTCCAGCAAAAGCATCTGGCCAGTGCAGTCTCCGTTGTCTGCATAAAATCAGCTTCGTGTTTTATATGTCAGCTAAGTTAAAAATGAGAGATTTTTAAGGATATTAGTATGATGCAAGTCTAGTTTTTCAGTTAAGTGAAATTGGCAACTATGCAACTATTTTCCAGTATAGTGTAATTCTGCTTAGTATTTGGGAAAAAGAAAATAGTACCCAAACTCTTATTTTTTTTATAGAATGTGAGTCAATCATGTGACTCTTCCTAATAACTAGATATTTAACACCCACATGTTGCAGATACTCACTTTTAAAAAAAAAATTCAACAAAGTATAAAATATGAGGAAAAGGCAGGTGTAGGTACACTGGATTAAACTGTCTTGCTTAACAAGGAGGAGGGAATTAAAAGACAGAAGTTTGTGTATTGTATACTGCAAGTGGTATTGCTTATAGTAATTCCCAGTGCAGGTGAGTTGTCTATAGAGTTTCGTAGGTTTATGGCATCTAGAGCCAAGTGATGAATTTTTCTTTATTTCTGGTGACCAAGCCTTCTGCCATTTTATTCCATCAAGCTGTGGAGGTGAAAACCTTAAAATCACTGCACCTGTAGCTAGTTCTACATTTGCATCTGCATTTCATCTCACTTTCACTGCAAACAGTGACTTCCTGATAGGCAGGGCTGTACTCAGTGCTCTTGCTTTCTCTCATCTGATTGACAAGGGCTCAGGATGGTTACTTTGTGTATGTGTGCTCTCTTTTTTTTTTTTTTTTTGGTTAAACTCTGCAGTTTCTGTTACATTCTCGACAAATGTAGCACTGCAGTAGAAACTATATATGGCTCAAATTAACCAGCAGAAATGTGATTATACTGATAAATGTTTTGCTTGCATCTCCAGCTGCAGTAATATGAGACCTGCTTCATAATTCATCCCCTGGGAATTTTGTGTCTATTTTGAAACCTCTGATATGTGCCTATTAGAAGGTAACTGAGAACTGTATACTGACACTTTCAAGTACAGCGATGACAGATCATTTTTTTTAAACCTTGTGGGTACTTTTGGACTAAGACTTGCCTACCATGTCGTAAGAACGACAGGATTATAAATCATGCTTAATCACCATGGCTTAACTTAATAACCATTGAAAACCAGTTCCACTGCTGCTTGGATGGTAGCAGAAGTGATTTTTGTTCTGTTGAGAGCAGCTGGATAGAACCACCTCAAACCATCCTATATTTATCTTAAGGTAAGATGAGGGTGATATGCTGTATGTTATGCTGGATATCTCTGATAATCTGCATAGCAAAAAACAGATTTGGGCTTTTTCGCACAGGTTTGTGGTTTCTCTTTTCTCTTTCAATTTGAATTAATCTGTACTTGCTGCATTTAAAACAAGAGTACTCCGGTCTCATTCACAAATGGGTAACTTTTGGGAGATGCCCCTATATCCTATGGATAGTAGGAGAGGCCCTCTGGTAAATGTGATATAGGTGTTGCCTGTGTTCCAGGCGTGGTATGCGTTCCTTTTCTCTGAGCTTAGTCAGAAAGTACGTGAGACACTTCACTGCTGCCTTTCTGGGAGATGTCGAAGATGCATTGGCAACAGTTTGGAAACTTTGCTGGTTTGACTGAAATCATCATTTCAAAGCCATGGCACAGATTATTGTCATAGGTTTGTTTTCATACTGCATTTTAAAGAAGCCCTGAGGTAGTTGGTCTTGTAATCCGAAAAAGTCACTGTTCTATCTCTTTTGCAGTGATTTCCCCTCCCCGCCCCCCCCCTTAGGCTGTGCTTCAGGCAATCACTGGATATGAAAATGCATTATGTCTGGAAGAAAGAAAATATGGAAGAATGGAGTGGTTTGTAAAATTGAAATGGAAAGCGTATTTGGTTGATATGTTTTTAAAAAGCTACTTAAGAATATAGAAGACAGAGTATTGTCAACTACTGCTTAAAGGGTACGTATGTTAGCTTAACCAATTTGAAATGTCAAAAACCTGGTTTGGCTTCTCTAAGATGCGGCATAAGAACATGGTGGTGGATAACTTTTTTCTTTTTCTTTTTTTTTTTTAAAAAACCTCTAAGCAAAATTCAGTGAAACTTAAACTCTGGATTCATTTGGGCACTTCTGTAATTGTTGCTTATTCAACATATTAAAAGAATTAATTGATCAGATGTAATTGTTGCATATTGCCATTAATAGATTAATGGGCGTACCTGGGTATTGTCTGTTGTTGCTTATATGCTTTGAGATGGTACCCTTTAAGTCCCGGCCCCCCTTAGCAGGCATTGTACATGTGTAGAGCAAGAAAAGGAAGAGAAAAAAAACAAACAACAGAAAAAAACAACACGCAATTCCTGGTTCAGAACTCAGAATTAAGAGACTATAGAGGTTGTCACAAGATTAGGGTCACACTAAGGTGACTAAGATGGTCTGACCCTTACCTAGTCATGCACACACTGAAAAGTAATATAATATTGTTGTAAACTTGTGAAATTGTAAATTATAATTCTTATTTTGTGTGTGTTACCATTGACTTCTCTGCTGAGTAATGAATACTTAAGAATTAGCAGTGGAGAAATAGACTTGCCATGGAAAAATGCTCAGAATCTTTTTGAAAGAGGTAAGTGTATTTTCACAAGGTTTAAGCATGAAATGCAAGTGTGGGCTTCTTAGGTATGTGTGTAGTATGTGGCACAGCCTAGATCAGCCTTGATGGTTATAATGACCACATAGCTTAGTCGAGAGAATAAACAAGAGCGCAATTTCACTTTGTAGCTAATCTGATGTAACTGAGCCTTGCCACCTAAATGATATATCCCATTTCCTGTGGGTTGAATCTGGGGATCATGTGGCCATGGAGTTAATTCGGTCAACTGGGTGGTTGAATAGAAAACAAAAACAAAACAAAACAGGTTTCCTGTGGATAGCTTCACTGCTCTCACTCCCCTTTCAACTATACAATCGCTAGATCCAATGCAGGAAATCTTTGGATAGATCGAGGAGAAAAGCAATTCTTCTGGCAGGTATTCACAGCTGCATAGGTTTAGCTTTGACATGGAGTAAAACCTTTCAAATTGCTGAACTCCGATGTAAGCTTAAGAGAAGGAATTTAAAACTTATTTTGGAATAGACTTTCCTTTCATATTTTCTATATTACAGTTTGTTTCACCCACACCCGTCGCTGTCTGCTTCGTAAGAATGCCATTATTCTGAACTGTTGCTAGTAGATACTGTTTCTCAGGAATATCCCAGAAGGAAAGGGGAAAGCAAGTGAGCAAGAGTTTCTGCTTCCTTAGTTCATATGGGTGTGTGAATGTTGCTGGGTAACATGACTCACTGCACAGCTTTGTGAAGTAAATGGGACTGCATTAGCTTGCAAAGCAAGTATAGACTATTTCCCATAAATAGTGGTACTGCACTTTGTCTCTAATGACTCTACGGAGCTAAATTTAGAGAAGGAGCTAAGATCTACTTTCTAAAAAGCAGCATTTCTTTACAACTGCCATTTCACTCACATGTACACACGCACCCCTACCTTAGATGGTGGGGGGACCCCATTCAGATGGGGGGGGGGGGGGAAATGGGGGAGCCACTGCTTGTGTGTGCTCCTACATGTTTTCTTATTATAGTACTTGTACCTGTACGTAGTGTGTACACACAATGAGGTTTTCTATGGTGAATGACAATGTATGTACATAAAACAGCTGGGGGGTGATTTAATATCCTCTGTGCTGAATCGAAAACAGCATACAGAATTAAAAACTCGGAGTGTGCTTTACACTTCAGGTCACCTTTAGGAATTGCACAGACTGTGATATGGAGACTGCCTGGTAACTAAGATAGACCTTCTAGGTCTTCCTGCTTTGCACAAAGGGAATCCTTGATTGCTATTCACAGTTTCAGCAGTACAGGCTGTCTCCTGCTGAGAGTAGAAAAGTTCCTGTTTCAGGCAGCAGAGTACAGTAACACGACTTGCTCATATGAATCAGTTTGCAGTCGTCTTCTAACCTGTGCTTTTTTACGTGTTTTACTTTTATTCTGGCCTGTGGGATAGCAGCCACATCTCTAAGATCAAGCATCAGTCTTTTACGGTTCATATTCCCCTCATCTGTCCTCCCCTCCGTATCCTTCATCGTGGCCTGAGGGGATGGCATGTCAGCGTTGGCTCCCCTTCATTCTGAGATTTGGCCTCGGTGCAGAGAGCTGACTCAACACCTATTCCCAGTTTAAAGGGGCCGAAGTCTACTTTATACAACGTGTGGTACAAGCTTTTAACCTCTGAAATGCCATTCCTCTGTGGATTGCCTTGCAAAACCGCAGCTGTTGTTTTTCACAAGTGTTGTTGAAGGGACTATGAGGAGTAGCAGCGTGCATGGACTGACCTCCCCCGTAATGTTACTTAGTTGATAGTTCCTGTCATGGTATCGCTGCCCGTGGGAAAGTCACGTGCACTGTTTTTTAGCGTTCTTCTGGTGGTTGTTTAGAAACTGCGGGAGAAACCAAACATGTTTTCCAGCATTTCATTTTCATCAGAAACTAGTACTGAATGAATGCTTTATAACATCATGCCAGGAACTTTAGTCAGTTTAGGACTGACTATTCCATTTCCTTCCACACCTCTCTGTTAGTTACATTAGGCTAGCTTTTTGGTTTTCAATAAAATGTACTTGATCGTCTAGTGTGGAAGATGGAATTTATACAGCGAGATGCGTGACTAGTGGTTGAAATATTTGTGAATTTCCATTCAGATGTGACTACTGTAACTAAAAAGATTGACCTTCAGCTGATACAAACACATTAAAGAAACACATGAATGAAGAAATTAATTCATGATAGCACAGATCTTCTAAGTAATGTAAACCTGTGCAAATTAAGGCTTGAAGAGACTTTTGGATATCTAATCCATAGATAAGGAAGTATTAGTTATACTTGAACCATTCCTGATAGGTATATTAGGTGCTTGTAAGAAGTTGAGTAATGATGGGGGTTCCACCAGCAGCCCACAGAATCTGTTCCAGTGGTTTTGTCTCTAGGTATCATCTTGAAGCACGGCTCCTAAGATGGACAAAGTATCCCAGTAGAGGCTTTAATGAGTGCTAAACAGTGGAAGGTTTATTTTACGTATCTTACAGCACTGCTGTTTATACATCTCGGTATGTTTGCTTTTTTCACAAGAGTATGGCAGTGTTGACTCATGTTCAGTTTGTGATCTGCTCTAAGCCCAGGTCCTTTTCTACAGGACTGCTGGCTAGCTGTTACTTCTGTGTTTGTGCAGTGAACTGCTCCTTAAAAGGGACAAATACTAACCTTGTCTTATTTCCTAATTATTTTAGACCATTTCTCTAACTTGCCCACGTTACTCTGAATTCTGTTCTTGACCTCTGAAGTGCCTAGCCTCCCCTTCCCCCCAAGTGTGCAATTTAAAATTACATTTGTATGTATTTATAACTGTATATTTTTATGGTGGAATAATGTCTGTGCCCACAGAAACTGATTTGGTACAACCTTTCATAGTGATATTAGCAATTACTTTGAGCACGTGTCATCTTCAGCTGGTCACCTGCACATCCATTATTTTGTCCAAAGTTTGCTGAGCTTACTTATGCAAGTTGCCTGTAAGGAGCATCAAATCTTCCCTTAAGTTAAATGATATCCACATTTCCCCATCCGTGAGCCTGTTAAACCTGTCACAGTAGAAAAGATTAGTTTTGATGCAACCTGCTCTTAACAAGTCTGAGGCTGTTACTTATCAACCTGTTATCTTCTAAAAATAGTTCATTTGTTCCAATATATTTTTCCAGGAATTGAAATTAGACTGACTGTTCCATAACTGCCCAGCTCATGCGTGTGCTCTTTCTTTTTTTTTTTTTCCTTCTTTTTTTCCCCAATTTAGGGATGTTTTTTCTATTTTTCCAGTGTTCTGGAACCTTCCCATTCCATAGCTTTCAAAGATAAAGATAATAAGTAGTGGCTCTGAGATAGCTTCATCTGGCCAAGTACTTCAGAGAGACTGTATTAGAGTCAGCTAACTAAAAACAAAGGCATCATTTTAAGTAAATGGCCCCTCCTATTCCCCTTCCCCCAATCAAGTTCTTTCTCCTTTATTGTTTGGGGTTTTTTTCACTAACATAATTAAATATTGAGCACTTCTTCATCTGTTGGCTTACTGCTTTTAGCAAGCTGTTCCCACTGTTCATTGCCAATTATAAATAATTGGCTTCTATTTCTACCTTAATTTAACTACCAACAATCTTGAATCTTCTTATGTCTTTGTGCCCAGACTCGTGATTCTTCCTTTACGGGATTTTGTGTCTTGTGGAATTCTGGAGGCTAAGCCAAGCTGCCTTTCAGTAAACTCAGTATAGATTGAACAGGTCAAGTATAAGTGCTTTTCCAGATCTAGATTTATTCCCATAGTTCTTCTCTGAAACCTTTCCAAACTTTAATCGTTTCAAATCTAAATTCACTGAATAAATGTCAAGCATATGCTATATACACTAAATCTGAGGAAGGCTTCTAAATGACTTGACTTGCACCACTTCTGGTTACTGCGGTTACCACATAGCAAGAATGACGTACATGTGATTGCAGTGGAAACTGATCCTATGGCCTGAGTGATGCCAAGACTCAAAACCACAGCAATGTTGAGATGGGAGAATGAACAATGGAAGGCACTTCAGCCGAGCAGCTGGATGTGTCCGCACCATCCTTACTAGCCCAAGTCTCAGGTACTGCCCTTCTTCCGCCTTTGGCCTACCCATCTGCTGTCTCCAATTTGTAGCATACTTTTGCAGTCCACCAAAATCACCTTTGTTATGTTTCTCTCCCTTGCAGCCATAAGCTGCACCTCAGGTTTTCTTGATTCATGTAAACCCCTTCTAGGAATCTACCTATAGACTTTGTCTCCCTCCTTGAAAACTTGCCTTTCCTTGGGTCGGTAGGAGAGGCAGAAAGCGGGGGAATGCAAGATGAGAACAGGGAATTACAGGTTTTCTGTTGATGAACTTCCAGCTTGCTAAGTGTACAAGCCAGCTCCAAACCTGCTATAGCGAGAGGCAGCAAAATTGCCCTTATGAGTAGACATTTAGCAAAGCTATCGGAGCATAGCTCAATTGCTGTGAGGGCTCGGAGGAGAACTCTAAAATGCACGGTGAGTGGGTGAGGATTTAAGGTCCCACCTAAAGGTTTCGTCACAGGCTTATCAGCACAAAAGGACGAATATGTTGCTTTTGGCAAAATTATTTTTAGCAGAAGAGACCAGAGCTTTAAAATGGAATTTTGGAAGTTCATGATAAATTGAGAACAAGAGACTAACTGCCCTCACCCAGTGGATTTCGGTTCAGTAACTGACACTTTCTTTATGCGCATTGCACTATTTTTAATATATATATTTTTTTTTTTTTTATGCTCCCATTTAGGGTATTTTTTGAATTGAACTCCTAGAAGGACTTACCGTTCATTTAGGGTATCCAAATGGGGTGGGATATAGTAAAAATGTGATTCCATTTGGGGAAGAGGAGCAAATACTGTAGCCTGTTTGCTGTTGGAAAACACTAATGCAAAACCACAGAACAATTTAACAAATTATATTGTTACTTTGTCAGCCCTTCACCTTTATTCTGCATTGGTGTCTAGTAACTCTGCTTTTTGCCTGGAGCCAGGTCATCAGCTGGTGTAAATTAGCCCAGCACTAATGAAGTATATGAAGCTTTGTCAGGTGTCTACAAATGAAGGGTCACTTTTTGGTTAAACTAAAGGAGGAATTACTTCTTGGATCTGAAGTCCTCTAGTTGTTTGCATGTATCTTCCCATGCACTGTTCAGTTCCAGAACACTCTTACTGAAGCAGCCACCTGTGAGGTTCTTTTCTTTCCGCTTAGGACACTTCTGCTCTAAATCAGATACTTTCATTTTCTAGCTCAGTAATGCAGACCTCCACAGAACAGAACAGAGGTTTAAATACAGCTGTTGGTTCTGGTCGCATCTGCCGTATACCCACACCGTCTGATACTAAACCTTCAGTATCACGGTTCAGCTGGTACTAAACGTTCAATATAAATTAGCTTTCTCGTGCTGTGGATAAATGTGGTTTGAAAAGATTGTCCAAAGGATTTTTTTTTAAAGCAGACTGTCCTCTAAGCATTAATCCTTCACCCGTTGTAAATGCTGTAACTGGAACAGGAGTGCTTCCCACAGGAAACTTGTTTTAGGGGAAACAATGCCTTTTTAAGAGGCTTATGTTAAGTTATTCAGAAGCTTCTGAAATTGTAGCTGCTTATTCATCCTAGTAATACTCTCAATAGTTTTGAAGGCCACTCTCTTCTACCTCCTACTGTAAGACCTTATTTTCTGAATCTATAAGCAAGGTCAGCTATGAGATCAGACAAGGTTGTTGAGGGCTTTATCCAGTCCAAGTCTTAAAGACTTCCAAGGATGGAGGCATTTATTTTGTGCTGTCTCCTAAGACAGTAACTTCAAGTGTATTTACTGTTGTCTCTTCCTTTTACCAAGTAATTTCATTTATATAAAAATATTAGCTACTAGTACAGAGCTAAATAACTTTCAAAAGTAGCTTTTTTCAAGTAGTTCAGATTACCTCACCCAGTTCAGTTAAACCATTTTTTTTGAAGCAGGTTTTCTGTGTAATCTCTTCATACATTAATAACACCATTATTTAATTGTTCTTTTATTTATTAAACAGATGATTGTAAAATCTGGTTGTAAGTGTTAGGATCATGTAGGGAAAAGGATTTCATAACAGATGTAGATGCTTTTTATTTCTATTAAGTGTTCTCTAATGCCTTGATTCTTATAGATGGAAGTAAAGCTGTGTGCTCATGCTATAGTTTATGTTGAACATTTAGACTAATGTACATACAACGGTAACTGTAACGTAGGGATTAGAAAGCATTTCACAGTAAGTATAAGGTTAATTATATTACAAAATAATGCTGTGTACCAGAATCTGGTTTTGCTAATCACCAATTACTATTGGTAATTTCGGACTGCTTTTCCATCACGCTTTCTGAAAGTGCCCTCAAGAAATCTTAGTGCTTCTTCTGTATATAGTGAGCTTGATAAATTGTATTTATCAGATGTGTGTTTAAAGTCTTGTGCTTATAAAGTCTGTTTGCTTACACTCCTGAATGACCTTGTTCATTACAGTTAAAATAGTTGTATAAATGCTAGTTACCTTCATCTTTGCACAGGAGTCTGACCAAAAAAAGATGCCACTTCCACGTGTACGTGGAAGAGAGTTAAAATTCTTCAGAGGTGCTCAGTGAGCACATCTTTTATTTTCTAGCATGATTTCACTGGCTGTGACTGTGTGCTAAGCTTATAGTACATTCTGTATGCGCTGGAGCCACCTGCTAAAATGAAAGTAATGCCGCAGTAGCTTCTGTGATCTCAAAATCCAGTTAACATTTATTTTTAAATGTTAGAATATTTGGCTTAGATATACTGACAGCGTAACTTTAATTTTAATATAATTTGATCTGAGATTCAAAACCTTTTTAAAATGGTAGCTAATCTATAGGTTCCTACAATACAAATGCTTTAGAGAACCCTTCTATGTGTTCTTACACTGAAGGCGTATGTGGACATAGGTTATTTCAGTTTAGCGTATGCTCACCAGTGGTCGAGGGAGAATGAGTAGTTTTTCCCCACAAAGACCTCCTATTTCTGAAGTCAGTCTGGATTTAATAAGCACTATTCCAAAGCCTGAAAGACCTTGAGTTCTTGAAATCTCTTATCTCCATTTCTTCCTAAATGTTTCATACCAAAGAGATTAGTTTTGCCAAATGAACAAAATCTAAAATTTTTACCAGGCTATTTGCATACAGGATTTAGTCCAGTGTATGCCTATCTCTGTTAGCTGAGAGGATTCTCCAGAATGCATTTCCACTGAATTATGTGAGGCTACTCATATATCTGAAGCTCCCCAGCTGTATAAATATTTGTGAGATTGATAAGAGGAATGTTCCGCTAATAGAATGGACAATAAGAGATATACTAGTTGTTGAGAGAATAAAAGCATGTATTGGACAGATTAAAGAGGAAATAATAAAATTATTTTGAAAACAATTAAAGAAATGGAGGGGAAAAAAACAACTGTTGTAGGCTTGAACTAGGACCGTGGTTAAAAGTTTGTCCAACAAATTCAGCTTTCATAGCTTTCAGCTATGTACATACCACAGAAATTGCCGTCTTAAGAAATACATAGTTCTAAATGCCTTTATTTATGAAATCTTCTAAAAAAAAAAAAAAAGTCCCTTAAAAAAAAGAAATGTGCAGTTTAGTGTGGGCTATGTAAGAAATCAGGAACACATTTCCTGTCTCCTCTCCCTGTTGAGGCACAAGTCATCAACTACATTTGGAAAGTGTTAAACTACCTTTTTATGAGAATGGATACTTTGACAGATCAGTCCATTAAAAATACCCCCTACTGAAATACACATTTTAGAAGCTAACTTCAAACTATCCTGAATAATAAAGCTTTTTAGCTGTGTTTGCAAACAGTCTTTGCTTTATAGGAGACCTGAAAATTGCTGCTTAGCTTTCTTACCAAATATTACTCTTTGGTCCTCAACCTGAGCCACTAAATCGCTTTCTGGAAATGCATTATCATAAAGTGATCCACCTCCCTTTTCCTGCCCTGCTATTACCGTGTCTTCATACGCAATGTCTTCACTAATAACTGCTCCTAAATGTTAGTTTTGAGAAGAGCTGAACCATCTCTAGCTGCCCCCCTACCCCCACCACTAATCTCTGCCTAAAAACATAGGAGGGGAAGAGAAAGAGCTTGATGACTTTATTCCTTTCTTAAAAATTAGTGAGTTTGTTTAACAACATCTGAACCTTTTTGCAGGTTTTACTCTGAAACTGGATTTTTGTGTAAAAGGTGTATTCTAAACTCAGCATCTTCTCTAACGTGACATCGCTCAAGTCACCTTTTTTTTTTTTTACAAAATGCACCCAGGTTTTTTTTTTAACTTTGCATGTGGAAGAATACCAGATATTGTGGAAACACTTCAATTCCATATCAATCACTGAAATACTAAGTTTACAGCTCTTTACTGTAGTGAGTTTGATGCTGGGGGTATCTCAGCTAGAGAAACTTGGGAGTCAAGTGAAAGCGTAGATGCATGAGGTGGGGTGTTCTATTTTGTTGTTGTTGTTGGGTTTTGTTTGTTTTTGAAAAAGAAGCTATTTCCACGCTTTACAAGTGCAATCTGAAGAGAGTACCAACAAATGAATGGGATTATAGTTGCGTATATGTAAGTAACTGTTTCTAACATAGGCATATAAAGTACCTGAAGAAGAAAACAGAGCACGTAGCTTTGTTTCCTTTGCAGATCATTTTAAAAGAACACACACAGATATTTGTTCAGCTTCTCAGCTTAATTTCACTTGAGTAGGTATAGAAGTTGTTGAATATTTAATGGATTTTCCTACATCAGTTAGGAGTGAGTAAACCAGAGAACAATCCACTGGAATCACGAGGGCTTTTATTTCTGATGTTGTGAGCTGTTTTCCGACTCCTCGTTGCCATGATTTCAAAAATAATTTGCTAGGGCTGCCAGGTTTCTCATGTGAAAATACAGTATGGGTTTCTGTATTTTGCAGTTTGGGTTTCTTACACAGTAGTCACATGTCCTAAATGCTTAAGGGATTCACTTTAATACATTTGCACTTCAGATGCAGCTTTGCTTAAGGTATGTCCGCCTTGATTTGTATTTTTGTGCCAAAGTTTTCTCAGCCAAGTCAACTTTTGTTCTCTAATGGTACAAGAAAGCAAGAAAAAAGCTTGCTTGCCTTTTTTTTTTTTTTTTTTTTTTTTTTTTTTTTTAAGCCAAACGATGCTGTTTCTTATTCTGATGTAATAAGCTTCCTGAAATTCCTGCTCCCTCCCTCCTTCCCCCCCTCCGTTTCTGGGGGACTTGCAACATAATGAGTTGGGGGGATTCTTACATTCCATAATCTTAAGCAAGTAACAAATGTAGGCTAGTCAGCGTAACTAACTGAGCATTTCTCATCTCATTCACTGAGTCCTTTTGTGTCCCTAATCAGAAACATAATTACTCTGCCTGAGGCTATTCCCCAGGGACTTCCTTTAGCTGCTGCATCCCCCTGGACCGGGCCATGATGCAACGTGTGACGCTTTCTCGTCCCCAGGTCCGGTGTGGCGCCTGTCCGCTGCAGGAGGGGCCGGGGCAGACGCTTGCCCTGACCGAGCACTTGGGGCTCCCGCTGCGCCGTTCGGTGCTGCCCCGCTTCACCCCGGAGAAGGGAGCCTACTCCCGTCGGTTCACCTCGGCCGCTTTCGACCCCTGCGCTGGAAGGGGTCATCTCTCCCCTTCCCCCGCTCCCCCGGCGCTGCTGCCGCAGCACACCGCGAGCCCGGGACGGAGGAGCCGGCGGCCCGGCCCCGCTACCCGCGGGTGACCGCTGTCCGCCCCCCGGGGGAGGCCGGGGGGGGGCTCCCCGTACAGGCGGGAGAAGGAGAGGCCCCGCGGGCGCCGGAGCCGTCCCGCTCCTGCCCGCAGGGACGCGCCAGCCGCGCCCGGGGCAGCCCCCCGGCGGGGGCGGGGAGCGCCCTTCGCCCGCGCGGCGGCCCGGGCGGGGCCGCGGGGGCGGAGCCGCGGGGCCGCCGGGAGTGGTGACGTGTCCCTTAGGCCCCGCCCCCGCGCAGGGTATATAAGGGGCGGCGTTCACGCCGTCGGTCTTTTTCGCTACGGGTTTGCCGCCGCCGCCGCGCAGGTGAGGCGCGTCCGCGCGGGGCAGGCCGGGGCCGGGGGAGGGGCGAAGCCGGGCCGGGGGCACGTCCGCCCTGGGGGCCCGGCGAGCGTCGAGCCCGGGCGTGGCCGCCGCCGCGGAGCGGTGCGCGGGGGGGTGGGGGCCGGGGGGAAGGAGGGGCAGGGGACGCCGGCGGGGGAGCCGGGCGGGCGGGAGGGCGCACGCCGGGGAGATGGCGACGCATCGTTCCCCTCGATCCCTCCACCCTTGGACCGGGGCCCGGGGAACGGCGTGACCGTGCCGCGTGGGGCACGAGGCGCCCGGCCGCCTGCCCCCTGCCGCGCGGGCGGCGGTGGGGCCGTCGCGCCGGGACGCGTGGTGCGTGGCGGGCGGCGGTGGGGCCCGTCGGCCGCCGCCTGGGCCGCGGTGGGGGAGGGGGGGGCCGGGGCACGAGTAAAAAAATGGCCGCTCGCCTTTCCTGCCTGCCGCGAGCTCCACAAAATGGAGGACGCGGCGGCCCGGGCGGGGTGAGTCACACAAAGGAGCGGGCCGGCCCCGCCCTCCGCGCTGCCCGCCGGGCCCGCCGCGCCGCCGCCCCGCTCCCCGGCCGCCGGGGGTAACTCGAGCCCGGCGGCGGCGCGGGGAGGGGGCGACGCGAGGGGCGCTCCGCGGGGGCCCCCGGCCGGCGCTCGCCCGCGCCGCCCCTCCCCCGGCGGGGCGGGGCCGGGCCGGGGCCTCCATCCCGGCCGGGCCTAGCCGGGCCGCCCTGCACGCGGGGCCGCCATCGCCGCCCGCGGCGGCCTGCTGCCCCCTCGGCCGGGTGCCCGCCGGCGGCCCCGGGGAGGGCGTTCGCACTCGAGGCGTAACTGGTATTTTTCTGGGGAACTTCCAGGTGTCGATTCTCTTTTGCCGAAAGAAAGAACTTGACTAACATCCGAAATGGGAAAGGAGAAGACCCACATCAACATCGTCGTCATCGGCCACGTCGATTCTGGCAAGTCCACCACCACCGGCCACCTCATCTACAAATGCGGTGGCATCGACAAGAGGACCATCGAGAAGTTCGAGAAGGAAGCTGCTGAGGTGCGTGGGCCTGTGACATCCAGCGAAATTTCGGTGGTGCAGGGATGAATAAAGAGATTTTGTTGCAAAACTTCAGTTGCAAACTGTTTTGTGGCCACGGGGAGGCAGTTCGCTTGCAACTGTCCCAGTAGCTGAACAAGTGCGTAAGTGTTCCGTGGCCACAGGGCGGCAGTTAGGTTGCAGTTGTCCCCGTAGTCGAACAAGTGCTGAAGCGTTGAATCCGCCATTACGTTAGTTGGCAAAGCTGAAATTGTGACGTGTAGAACGAGGGAAAAGAAAGGTAGCCTAAAGCTACGTCTGCATAGTTACATCTGGAATTGTAATGTAAGTGGAGTTCCCAGCTTCAGTCTTTGCATACATGTAGTTCAGGATAAAATGAAAGAAATTGCTCTGATAAGGTTTACTTCTGAAAATGAGAAAGGTATAGATTTTGGCGTTTGAACCTGTAGGAAGTCCTATTGATCATACTTCCTTTTTTTTTTTCTGTGTAATAACAGTGTTAGGTCTTAATAAGCACATCGCAGAATGAAATGTAGTGAACATTAGGTTGAGTGGCAGTTAAAATGTTGATTATTGCAGGGATTGCATTAGTAAGAGAACTTAAATTTGTAGAGGACACTTGATAGTAGGGCTTAGGCTCAAGAGATCTATCTTAAAGATGTGTTAGTGCAGTTAACAAGCTGTCAAGAGGGCTAAACTGTCAACAGGTTAAATAACAAAACGGTTGGCATCTCTCACTACTAGTGCCAAGTGTATCTTGTTGCTTGTTTTACAAGCAGCAACATCTTTCAGTATTAAGCCACTTACTATTCTTAGATCTTTCTGAAGTACATGCAAGTACATATTCTTACAAAAAAGGGGGGGGAAAAAACGTGTTGGTTTTTTTTTTTTAAATCCATAGATGGGCAAAGGTTCCTTCAAATATGCCTGGGTCTTGGACAAGCTGAAAGCTGAACGTGAGCGTGGTATTACTATTGATATTTCCCTGTGGAAATTTGAAACAAGCAAATACTATGTCACCATCATTGATGCTCCTGGACACAGAGACTTCATTAAGAACATGATTACTGGAACTTCTCAGGTATGTAAATAGAACTAAGGATTTTGGGAGTTCAGGCAGGTTGTTACTTGGTTGGTTGGGGGGGTTGCCCTGATACCTTGACACGTGTGCAAGTATTACAATGAGGGGCTCTTTTCTTTCTTTTCAAAGGCTGATTGTGCTGTCCTGATTGTTGCTGCTGGTGTTGGTGAGTTCGAGGCTGGTATTTCCAAGAACGGGCAGACCCGTGAGCATGCCCTTCTGGCCTACACCCTGGGTGTAAAACAGCTGATTGTTGGTGTCAACAAGATGGATTCCACCGAGCCACCTTACAGCCAGAAGAGATATGAAGAGATTGTCAAAGAAGTCAGCACTTACATCAAGAAAATCGGCTACAACCCAGACACTGTAGCTTTTGTGCCAATTTCTGGTTGGAACGGAGACAACATGTTGGAGCCGAGCTCTAACGTAGGTTTGACATTTGTTTATATTAAGAAATGAAAATAGGATTACTGAGATAAATTATGCAATAGTAAAATGCACGTTTTTCAATAGTTAACGTTTGAGGTGTCCAGGTGAAAATCAAATCCCAGCACTTCACAAGTCCTTACTCTGCAGCTGTATACCGAGATAATACTAAGATATGCCACTTGGTCTTTTCTAGCCTTGTGCCGTTAAAATTGGCAGACAGTTCATGCCTGGGCTTTTTTATTTGTTACAGATGCCCTGGTTCAAGGGATGGAAGGTTACCCGAAAGGATGGCAATGCCAGTGGAACCACCCTCCTTGAAGCTTTGGACTGCATCCTGCCACCAACTCGTCCAACTGACAAACCTCTGCGTCTGCCTCTTCAAGATGTCTACAAAATTGGCGGTATGTGTTCTTTATAATGCATCTTACTTGCCAGCAACAGCTAATGTGTGGGACAGAAACGCAGTAGTTTGCCCGAGCGCTGTTTTTTCAAGTGGAAAACGTAGAATACTTGTCTCAAGTGTTTTCTCCTGTAAGGGCATATATTCACTGAGCTGAATTACTAACGTTGCTTCTCTTCTGCAGGCATTGGTACTGTACCCGTTGGCCGTGTGGAAACTGGTGTTCTGAAGCCAGGCATGGTGGTTACATTTGCCCCTGTCAACGTTACAACTGAAGTAAAATCTGTTGAGATGCACCACGAAGCCCTGAGCGAAGCTCTGCCTGGTGATAACGTTGGCTTCAATGTTAAGAACGTGTCTGTGAAAGATGTTCGCCGTGGCAATGTTGCTGGCGACAGCAAGAACGATCCTCCGATGGAAGCTGCTGGCTTCACGGCACAGGTAATGTTTGCAGCTGTGTGAAGATGTATTTCACAATCCAGAACTACGTTTCAAACTAGAGGCTTGTTCTTTCTTACTAGTAGGCTAAGCTATAAGGTGACATAGACTTGTGTTCTGAGATGTATTTGCTTGAAGCAAATCACGTGAAAGCCCTGACTTTGTAAGACACATTAGTATTCAAAATTACCCCAGCGTTAACTTGGCTGCCTTTTTTCCTAGGTTATTATCCTGAACCACCCTGGCCAAATTAGTGCTGGTTATGCCCCTGTGCTGGATTGCCATACTGCTCACATTGCATGCAAATTTGCTGAGCTCAAAGAGAAGATTGATCGTCGTTCTGGCAAGAAGCTGGAGGATGGCCCCAAATTCCTGAAATCCGGAGATGCTGCCATCGTTGATATGATCCCTGGCAAACCCATGTGTGTTGAGAGCTTCTCCGATTATCCTCCTCTGGGTAAGGCATCTCCTAAAAATGTGTTAATCCTGATCTCTGGAAAAGACGCTCCTTGATGTCCAGCTCTAGTATCGGGATGTAGCATGTTCTGTAACATGCTATTATAAAAGCTGTAACTTCAATAGAAACTTGGAACCAAAACTTCAGCAGTACAGGGGTGCTCTCTAGAGAATTGCTGCTCTCTCCCCCACTCTCGCGCAGTTCACTGTCCCAGAGTGGTGTTTGCCCACTTAACCCAAGTTGGGTGTTGCTGCTGTGCAGATAACGTTGTGGGTACGTAGCCCTAGACAAAAGTCATAAAGCCTGTTTTTGTTTTCAGGTCGTTTTGCTGTGCGTGACATGAGACAGACGGTTGCTGTTGGTGTCATCAAGGCAGTTGACAAGAAGGCTGGTGGAGCTGGCAAGGTCACAAAGTCTGCCCAGAAGGCTCAGAAGGCTAAATGAAAATTCTGTACATCAGCTGCCACCTCAGTCTTAATCAGTGGTGGAAGAACGGTCTCAGAACTGTTTGTCTCAATTGGCCATTTAAGTTTAATAGTAAAAGACTGGTTAATGATTACAATGCATCGTAAAAGCTTCAGAAGGAAAGGAATGTTTGTGGACCATTTGTTTCGTGGCAGTTTAAGTTATTAGTCTTTAAAATCGATAAAATTTTTTAAAATGGAAACTTGACCAAAAAAATCTGTCACAGAATTTGAGACCATTAAAACAAAAGTTCAATGCTATGTCTCTGTGTTCTTTGGGTTAATGTTAAGTTTATAGAAAAATCTATATACAGTCCTGGCGGGATCAGAAAGGATGAATGTTACTTGAGTATGTTCAGAAGTTGCAAAGCAAATACTCAAATTTGTCGTTTCTGAAGAGTAGAGCAAAATTCAGCTGCAGGTTTAGTTTTAACTGACCTAAGCCTTAAAAAAAAAACTTATTTCTGTGGTGCTTTCTTTAAAGATGGTTTCTAAATTGGGTAGCACAAATACAAGGCAACAGTTAACGGTATTCTGGTGCATTCTGTGATGCCTTGAGTAAACCAAGAAAACTTCATATTGGGAAGAAGAAATAGTGTATAAACAAAAAGGCATTTAACCTTGAAAAAGCATAAACAAAGAATCAAGTGTTGGGTTTCCCATAAGTCTTGTACACAGATTTTTCTAGTTGCCAGCAGAAACAGATGATTTTTTTTTTTTCTGGGGAACTGATTAACTGTTGTGTAGATCTTTCAAGATGAAACACATAGCTAAATGTTTTCTAATATATGTATATAGAGAGAAAGACATTCAATAGCTTAATTTCAAAACAAATTTTGTTTAGAAGGGGGCTTTGATGCTTGTCAGGCAATCTCTGAATGACCCACCATTGCAGCATCTTGCTCAGTTTTTACTTCAAGAACAAAGCTGAGAGAGAAACCGGCAGGTATTTCCACTGACTTCCAACAGGATGGTGTTTGTACCTGTCCTGCTTGGTGGTTTGGAATTTTTGAACTTGGGTCAAGGATGTTTCTAGGATGTCTGTTTGGAGAACGTACTGGTGCGTTTCCCAGGGTGATGTAATGGAACGCACGCTGCTGTGTCAGCACCAAATGACGTGGTGGGACTGTATACTTGCTATTTTTAATGATGAGGTTGACAATTTGGATCAAACAGTCAATTGAAGTGGAATTGGGTAACTAGTCCAGAAGATTATTATTAATTACTAGATAAATAATCCAAGTAAAAAGTTTTGGGCTATAAGAAATACCAGCTGTAATAAATGGGGATTCCAGAACATAATTAAAGTCTTGCTTTGAATTGGTAAACGGAGACAAGCAGTTAATGGATAATCGGATCTGGCTTGCCTAATGATGCAGCTGTTTTACTAACCTTTAACACGATTTCCCCACAGCATCCCCACATAAGTTCAAAAAGAATTCAGTATCTTTGGAGGATTATTCTATGACACCAGTATGTTTGTTCTGTCTGTAACGGCTATATCCTCTGTTTGTTTTCCTTTCCTTCTTCAGCTATGTGCTTGCTCTGCAGGAACGCATAACGTATCTGTACTGCTTGGATAATCCTGAACTGCTGTTACTTACGTTCTTTGTTTGCTTTGGTTGGATCTTTTCTCTTTTTCTGTTCACCTTCCGTGTCTTAACTGCAGTAAAACCTTGGAGCGTGATACACCGTTTTTGAAGGTATCGATGTACCGAGTACCGTGGAAGCAAGGGCTAGAGCGCTGCAGGCTCTGTAGAAGGCTCTGGAATTTAGTAAGGGAATCTCATCGCGATTCTTAAATCCTAAAGGCTTGTTAGTATCCCCAACACAACAGGAAGTACATAACTTTAAAGCTGAGGCAGATGTACCGTTGCCATAATAAAGTTAAAGTATCTTGCCAAATCTTTGCATGCTTTTCAGTTAAACCGCTGACTTTTTTCCAAGAGACTTTGGTTAAACTGGTTCAGCAAAGTGCAAAGTTCTAATTTGGATGAAAAGAAAAACGGCTTTGGCACAAACTGCATCTCAGTGCAGCTATGCTGAATGTAAGATATCTAACATTTCTTACACATTCCTGTGTAGGTGCGGGATGTTTGGTTTGGCCGGCCGCGGCCTGGATATGCAATATGCAGTCTGTTTGCAGTTCCTCTGCGCCCTTTGCACAGCATTGTCTTCAGCTGGATGTACTTAACTCTGTTACAGTTTGGAAATTAAGCTTGTAATAAGCAACTGATTAAAATTGAAGCCTTAAGGCAAAATAAGGTTTGAAATAACGTTGGGCGTTTGAAGTGTCTCTGATCCCAAGTAGCGGAAGCTGCAGGAAGGGCAGCCGACTAAAGGCGGGCTGCGCAGCTTTTTCGAGAGGCCATTTTCTTGTGATCAGCTGTGCGTAGATCAGAAAAACTGCAAAGTGTGGCAACTGCGAAAGCTGCTGGGAAGAGGTTTCATGTCAAAATTGCCCAGCTGATCAGGCACAAGAGTCGCTTCGTAGTTTGGGGCAGAGGGGGTGGTTTTGCCTCTGTAGGAGGAAAAAAAAAAAAAGCTAAAGCCTAGAGAACAGACAGTATTGCAGCTAACAACTTTACATTGTACACAGTGAAAATGGACACTTGTGAACGCTCTGCGATACTAGCAATTGCTTTCAAGTATTTAAAACCTCAATTTTACACAAATTCTGAGTTTTTGGGTTTTTTTTGTAGACCAGTTTTGCTTTCTATGCACTAATGCAATGCCATCTCAGTTCTTTTATTAATCTTTGACTACCTGGGGAAATTGTTAGACTTTTGTAAACAAAACTTGGGAATAAAACTACTTTGGTCAATCTTTTAATAAATGTTAATAGTTGAGAACTGTATTTGTCTTCTGACTGCTTATTTCTTTAAGCAACTTTTACAGCTGTCCTTAACTCTTTCCATACTGTCCTGCAATGCTGGTGACATTTATACAGGAGTGTGAAAGCATACTGCCATGGTGATGTAGCTAGCTGAAGGCAGAAAACTGGCTAGAATACTGATCTTATTTAATCTGTTTTGAGTTTTATTGCTGAAGGTGGCAGTGGGGAGCTGGAAGCTTGAAACATCATTTCCTTTTTAGTTGATGATGCATGCTTTGGGAGTCCGGAGGGCTTTTAGTACACAGAAATATTCAGAAAAATGTATGTGGTGAGGTATTTAGGGACTCAGATGCAACAAAGCCTGGTCTGTGTAGGGAAACGGAGCAGCAGAGTCATAGCAGCTGTAGCCAAGTAACATCTTGCTCAGTTTTGTTTCCCTAGGTGAATATTTTAGGCTGGAATAAAAGGGGCTTTGCTCAGGCTACTGCTCCAAGGTTTTTTAATCATGTCTCAGACCAGCTTGTAACTGGAATAGTTAATTTTACTGAAATTGCAGATGAAAGACTAATTCACATTCTGATTGTAGCTGGCTCAATATATTTTGAAAGGGATTGACAAACTTTGACCAATTACTGATTGTTTCTCTAAATGCGTATTTCAAACTTTAGATTTGGTCAAGATAAAACCATGTAGAAACAAATTAAACTGTGTACTGTATGGGGATATCCTTTTCCTTGGTGCTAAATGATTCAATGTCTGTTTAAGAGCAGCGTAAGTTTGATCTGGATCACAAATACAACTCGCCTGTTTTTAACTTACATTAGTTAAATGTTTATGTAGTGCCTAGAGGGGGCTTGGGGGGCAGAGGAGGGGTGGGAGGAGGATATGGGAGGGCTGAGGAGCTCCCTGCCTCCCCAGCAGCACCCCGCTGCTGTGTTCTGGGCTCTGCAAAGCACAGCTCCAGACATAAAATACTCGGTTTTGCCCCTCCCTAAAGTGGTTGTGCGTAGGAGCCTTACTTGCTGTGAAGGATGGAGGCTGAGCCTTCCTTACTTTTTTTTTTTTAAAGCCTCCTCACTTCAGTGCTGGCCAAGCTAGTTAGCTTGTTTTTTTCCTACCCACACTGCTGCAGGGCAGCTGTGCCGTGGGTGGGTGTGCAAGGGAGGGCACTGGGAAAAGACCCTGCTTGAGGGAGCTGGGAGCTTCGTAGGGAGAATTTTCTCTCTCTCTTCAGTGAAAATTCCTGACAGTATTAACATCTTTGAGTTTACGAGATTCCAGCTCTCTCTTATTTTCAAGTCCTCAAATTCTTCATGTTGTTTGACTGCACCAAATAGTACTTTCTGTCTAGGAATTTAATCTTCTGAAATTGCGAATGTTGAACAACAGCCAAATCATAAGCTAAACCGAGGAATAAACAGACTTAACTGTGACCAGGGAAAATAACATTGGGCCGAATTATCATTTCTCCTGCAATGCACCTACTACGTACCAAGGGGAAGGCTGAAACGGCTTCACTTCAGGAGGAAGAAGAGAGCACTCGGGGCGCAAAAGAGCTGAAGGAAAACCTAATAGACAGAAAAACTGTATCGGTTTCCAAAACACAGAAGGTGTGGGGTTTTAGCCTTTTCTGAATCGTCTTTAGTCTGTTCAGATCATTTCTGTGTTATAAATCAATTACATCATTGTTTTTATTTTAACTAAGGTTACTTTCTCTGGCTGCCTATCAATAATTCTTTAATCCTTTATGTTTCAAATATTTACACAACATAATTCAAATCTGCTAGCTTCTCTGCGTTGATAAGGTGACAGTTAAGCACATTTTCCTCAAAAGCTGCTGGGTGAAGTACTGAGGAAATGCAGAGATAAATCGGAGTGCGATTCCTCTAAGGGCGGTCTCCGGCCTGTGGGTGGGGGGACGATGGGGCAGCAGTGGGGTGCGCAAGGGGTGGCTGCCAAGAAGTTGTGCCCGTGCTTAACAGCTCTGAATTTGTGCAGTTTTTGCTTCTTTCTTCCTTTTTTTTAAAAAAAAAAAACAACCTACCTCAAAGGTGTCTAAGCTTTCATCAGTGAAACATCCCTCATGGGCCAAACGCATGCTTTCAAGGACGCTGTAGCAATAGGTTTGCTCAGCACGCCGAGGGCTTTCTCCTGGCTTTTCTGAGCAAGGTAATCCAGTAACCTGGTCGTCCTCCTGCAAGAGCACCAGCTAGCTCAGGCCCAGCACAAACACAAGTCGGTGGCTTGTGTTTGGGCATATAGCATATTATAGCATATTAATGCTTTTTTTTTTTGTGTGTGTGTGTGTGTGTGTGTGTGTATTACATAGTCTCTGGAAATAACCAGAGCCAGCTCACCCCTAACTTGGGGCCCTGCCTGCCCTGCCAGCAGCAGTCACAGTCACCTTTTCCCTTTCAGCCCAGTAAATTCTGAATTATTCAACACAAAGGGGAAGAGCCACAACGGAGGCCGTTTCCCCACCCCAGGTCCCTGTTTTGCAGAGCTCAGTGCAGCCGGCTGGCTGGTGAGGCAGCCAATCCCAAACCCGCACAGCGAAGGAAAGGCAAGACAACCTTTCCCTCCAGGAGGGATTTTATTGCAGGTAGGGCTGAAATTTAAAGGAAAGTTTCAGATTCTGCTTATCTGCAGCCACCTGAGCACATCTTAAGCAAAACTCCCTTTTTTTCTTTGATGTGTGTGTGTGTATATACACACACACATATATTATATATATAACACATTATATACACATATAAGGTGCCTACTTTCTCTTGTTTTTAATTATGGCAGTTGCCAGACTTCTTAAAACTCTGCAGTTCCTGTTTTGAAGCTGGATTCTAAGCTAATTCCGTAGTAAATAGGGTGAAAAAAACCCCAAATGACTAAATATTTAGTTATGATTATTTATTTATTACTTTTATATATTATCTATATTATTATTATATATTTAGTTATTATTGTTAAATAATTAGTAAATATTTAGTTTTATAAGCTGGACTGTGGCCCTGCTAACAGGGCATGGGTATTTTGGAGAAAGAAACAGGCTTGTTTGGTGTTGAGTTGTCTCTGTGTAAAACAAGCCCTTAAATAGCCTTGTCCCAGAGAAAAAAAAGAGATTAATTTAAATGTAATTATAGGTTTGCTCCTACTTGACATTTCTAGTAATAATAACTAGCATTATGTAGTCTGCTGCTAAAGTGCTTTTATGGACGGCAGTACTCTAATTCTTTGGAGAAGGAGGGGATGTACGTGTGTGTACAGGGACCAGGGGAAAGGAAAGAGCAACCCTGAACAAGAGCAGAGCGGCTCTGCTCTGCCCTGCTGCAGTCGCTTCCTTGCGAGGTTAATTCCTGCGACTCATTTCTGGGCATGAATCCCCGGGATTTCCACACTTGTGGCACAGCTGAGGAGAACAGAGATCACGGCGTGCGATGTGACAGCTCCGCATCTGGTACAGCCGCTTCCAGCTCATGCCTGACGCCCACCACCTTCAGCCAGCCCCGCTCCGGGGCAGTGTCACCGAGCCGGCACGCGGCCACCCAGCCAAAGTCCTGTGAGGTGCCGTGGGACAAGGGCAAAACCTCGCTGAAGCAGCCAGCTCAGCAGTACCAGCCACAGCAGCTTTTCTACTTGTGACTCCAAAAATCCCGTATGCTTGTGACACAAGCCACCGTCTGGTCATACACAGCAATTTTCAAGTAAAGCCACATAAAATTGAAACTGAGGAGACTAGTCACGAGCCTGTTGTCAGCTCCCCGCTCTTCTTGCTGGCCTATAAGGTGCAGAGTGAGCTCATTTCCCACCTGGCTCCATGCCTGCTCTTCAGTTAACCACATCAAGCTCTAAGTCACTTGGAAAAAGAACAGCGTGTGCTTATCGGTCCCCAGCAGTGCCTGAAAACGTGCCTCCTGAGGCTTGTGCTGGGAGCTGCAGCTGATGCTAGAAATGAATGCCTTCACTCTTCACTTCATCTGCCTCCCATCTCCACCGCAGCATCAGCCTTTGCTGAACCCTGCTCCTCCTGGGGAGCCGTTTGCAGCCCGCTCATGGGGGCTCTGCAGACCCACTCCCGCAGCGGGGAGGCGCTGATGCCGTAGGAACACAGATGGGGAAGCTGAGGACAAGGGCATGTTTGAGCCTGTGGTTCACAGCTGAGCACCCCAAGGAGACATCACAGGCTGTCAAAATATCTAGACTTAAGTCTGCAAAGAGGTGTGAAGAGGTTGCAGCCTCCAGCTTTCAGGCTAGATTTGCCACTACTGGACTCCTTGGCACAGCAGTCAAGGCCCAGACACCACCTATGGTGACTACACGATGGTGACCTTGGAGTCAGAAAGCCTCTGATGGGAAGCCACATCTGTCTCCTCCCTCAGTTACACATGCAGGGCTAAGCCTACACAGCAGTTTAGAAAGAAAAGAGACGAAAGCTTAATTTTCTCTGAAGCATCCCTGTGGTTAAAACAACAGCTCAAGAATCAATCCCTTTTTCTCTGCCTTTTCTGTAACAGCAATTGCAGAGCAAGTCTCCCATGTTCCAGCTGAATGCCCCAGCCACCACTAGCTTTCAGCACAAGAGGCGAAAGTCACATTTTATTTCTCACTAGCCCCGTGAAGCCATGGCAAGAGAGGGAAACAAACACCTGGAAGGACTCTGAGCAGCACAGGCCATGGTTTGGGGAGAAGCACAGAGAGCACCTCCCTGGTGGAAACGGCAGCTCCTAGGGGACAGCAGATTCCTCCTACATCCACTAAATGGGGTCATAGAATCATAGAATCATTAAGGTTGGAAAAGACCCCTAAGATCATCGAGTCCAACCGTCAACCCAACACCACCATGCCCACTAAACCATGTCCCTAAGTGCCGCATCTACATGTCTTTTAAATACTTCCAGGGATGGGGACTCCACCACTTCCCTGGGCAGCCTCTTCCAATGTTTAAACACTCTTTCAGCAAAGACATTTCTCCTCACGTCCAATCTAAACCTCCCCTGGTGCAACTTGAGGCCATTTCCTCTCGTCCTATCGCTTGTTACTTGGGAGAAGAGACCGACACCCACCTCGCTACAACCTCCTTTCAGGTAGTTGTAGAGAGCAATGAGGTCTCCCCTCAGCCTCCTCTTCTCCAGGCTAAACAGTCCCAGTTCCCTCAGCCGCTCCTCATAAGACTTGTTCTCCAGACCCCTCACCAGCCTCGTTGCCCTTCTCTGGACACGCTCCAGCACCTCAACGTCCTTCTTGTAGTGAGGGGCCCAAAACTGAACACAGTATTCGAGGTGCAGCCTCACCAGGGCCGAGTACAGGGGCACGATCACTTCCCTCCTCCTGCTGGCCACACTATTTCTGATACAGGCCAGGATGCCATTGGCCTTCTTGGCCGCCTGGGCACACTGCCGGCTCATGTTCAGCCGGCTGTCGACCAGCACCCCCAGGTCCTTTTCCGACAGGCAGCTTTCCAGCCACTCTTCCCCAAGCCTGTAGCGCTGCATGGGGTTGTTGTGGCCAAAGTGCAGGACCCGGCACTTGGCCTTGTTGAATCTCATACAATTGGCCTCGGCCCATCGATCCAGCCTGTCCAGGTCCCTCTGCAGAGCCTTCCTACCCTCGAGCAGATCAACGCTCCCGCCCAACTTAGTGTCGTCTGCAAACTTACTGAGGGTGCACTCGATCCCCTCATCCAGATCATTGATAAAGATATTAAACAAGACCAGCCCCAAAACTGAGCCCTGGGGAACACTGCTCATGACCGGCCGCCAACTGGATTGAACTCCATTCACCACAACTCTCTGGGCCCGGCCGTCCAGCCAGTTTTTGACCCAGCGCAGAGTCCACCTGTCTAAGCCGTGAGCCGCCAGCTTCTCGAGGAGAATGCTGTGGGAGACAGTGTCAAAGGCCTTGCTGAAGTCCAGGTAGACCACATCCACAGCCTTTCCCTCATCCACTAGGCAGGTCACCTGGTCATAGAAGGAGATCAGGTTGGTCAAGCAGGACCTGCCTTTCATGAATCCATGCTGGCTAGGCCTGATCCCCTGGTTGTCCCACACATGCCTTGTGAGTGCCCTCAAGATGAACCACTCCATAATCTTCCCCGGCACCGAGGTCAGGCTGACCAGCGAGATAACTTGTCACTGGGTGGAGGAGCACAGCCTGGGAGGTGTAGACATCAAAGCCAACAAACCCCTGAGCATCTAAAATGAATACAACTGAAGACCGTTACTTACCAAAGTGCAAAGGCAATGTTCAATTAGGAGGCACATCTGTACTTGCAAAGGCCAGCAAAGTGGGGGACCAAGAGACATTTAGCACAGCCACTGCTGCACCATCGCAACCATTCCGGCAGCACTGAGACCATCAAAGATTGGGTGGTAACTGCTTTTAGTGTCTCAGTGTAGAATGTCTTCCCGTTTTTCTCTTGCTCGCATGTTTCAGGCAGAAATAAAGAAAAGATGAAGAAACTGGGCAGTCCAAGTACCATATAAAATGAAAGCTAAAATAGGAAAGGAAGTCAACAGTTGTCTTGAAAATGTGGTACAAGATAGAATGGTAGAGATCTGAGGAAATTTGGCTTAGGGAAAATTCCTGATCACCAGGCCTGTGTGCTGCAGGAGGGAAAAAAAAAAAAAAAAGAGAGACTCACACTGAAACAGGGAACACAAAGACCCTTGGTATGTGCAACAAGTTAAGCCAACCTCACCACGCATCCTACCCTCCCTGCTTGCCTGGTCACCGTAAGGATTACAGGAGGACAAAATGCAATTTATTACAGCACAGCCAAGGAAAAGCAAGCAGACATCCACGTTAAAGGCAGGCTCCTCTGGTTCTGCCCTTCCCATCCTGTCAGGCTTAGAGGCCACAGGACCTGTGAGGGTCTAAGCTCACTTCGTCTTTGCGTAAAAACCAAACCTTGGGCCTTGTAACAAATCCCCGGTGGAGTTAGAAAGCAGATGGCACAATGTCTGCATTCTATCTGCCCATGCTATTTACAGATGATTTACCCTTTCTGTGCTTGGTTTTCTTAACAAAATGAATAGAACTACTTGTAGCTATGATTTCTTTTCATTTTAGAAGTCTTGAACAAGAACTGTTCAACAAGCACAACTTGTTCAACAAGATGTTGTGGCAAGCCCTATACACGTGAAACTAATACCTGAGGAACAGCCAGTCCTCAAACTTGTGCACGTGCCAGGTTTTCCATTTCAGCAAATATGGACATCATTAACCCACATATGTGAACAGAGGACACCCTGTCTTCACAAGGGAGCTCACCAGTGCCCAAAGACCCACTTCATGCTGAAATATAGAGAGCAGTTGTTACAAAAGATCTACTGGAAAGCAATGCATCCATGCACTTCTGACTTCAATTTCCCCTGGAGTTAACTAACTCTCCCCCCTTTCTAACTCTTAGACCATGGCTGTGCATTATTAAACTGCTAGAAGTAAAAAAAAAAAAAAAAAAAAAGCAAAAGCCCACTCCTTCTGCTCTTCCTTTGACACTGGTGCAGCCCAGCTCAGCAAAATCACCCTTTGATTTACACTGGTGTGTGTAAGACCAGAACCAAGGCCTTTGTAGCACAGAAATTTAGCAGAGAAAGCTGAGGAAAAAGCGTTTGCTTTTGTGGCAGGGTGTGAGGGGCTTGCCTTTCAAGACACACATTAATGGAAGCAAGGTTTTCCTGTCAAACGACTGCTGACAAGAACTAGGAAATGCAGCTTTGAGATTGCACGCTCTGCTTAAAAGTGAGAGGATGAAGGTGTCAATAGGGCTTCCTTCCCAGTCTGTAAAAACTAGATCTAAGTTTTTAGACATCGGTACATTAAAAACAAACAAAATGCAAAGATAATGCTGTGAAGAAAGCATGAAACTTTCTTGATCAGAAGCTCTGCTGCTTTGAAGAGGCAGAAAGGCAAGGGATTCAGGGCTGCTTCGGATTCACATAGCTGGAATGTTGAGAACACCATACCTGCAGCCTAAGTTACACCGCAGCAAGCGTAGCTGCCTTCCTTATGCTAAACATAAGGCTTGCAAAGCTGAAGTAATTCTTTGAGCTGACAAAGCTGAAAGGAAAACAGGCTACAGACACATAAAGGGGCAGATACATGTTAGCTTTTCTGAGCCATTCTGACATGAACTGACCTACAGACCATGTGTCTAAAGCTGTTCCGTACAAGCCAATAGCTAGTGACAGGGAAATGCTTTCAGGCAGGTAGATGATGCCCCAAACAAAGCTGTAAGCTCTGCCCATCCTCCTGCTGCATGATAGGGCCTCTGTCAACAAAAAGGATTTGCTCTGACTCCTTTCTTTGGACAGGAAAGGAACCACTCACCCAGAGCAAACAGAGAAAAGTCCAGGATGATAATTTCAAAATGATAGCTCTATTTAACTCTATCAAAACTTTTTCCCAAGCCTGTTTGCACAGCCAGTTCAGAGGGTGTTCAGAAATGAGACTAGCATCACGGACTGCTGCCTAAGTCAGGCAAGGATTCAGTAGGTGTGCAGCAACATCTTAAATTTAGTGTTTCTTGATGGCACACAACAAATCAACTGCCCAAAGCTTATCTGTCTTGTTCAGATGCAAGTTATATTACTGTCACTTGCAGGACCAGTGCTGATGAGAAACCCCTGGTCCTGCTCCCCCGGGCTGCCAAGCCACCCACCCCCTGGCCCCCAGCACGTCAGTCTGTCAGTCACCACACTGCCTGGAGCTGGGGCTCCTGGGGCAGGCTCCAACATGCCCCCCACCTTCCTCAGCACCCTGGCCTAGGCAGCGAGTCTCGCTCCAGCTGCCCTCACCAGCTCTGTAGCGAACCTCGCCCCACCTTACCTGCGTGAATTGCGACCCAGTGAATTGCCAAGGCTATACTGAAAGCTAAGTGACAACCAAGTTCTTCAGCAAGTTTCAAGATAAGCTTTATTTGTTTTAAAAGAGAAAAAAAAGCCCAGGATACAGTGTTTACATTCAATCAGTCTCCTACGTAAGTTTAAATATTCATGTGGCACACATTTTCATAACCAAGTGTCTCCTCTTGCCTGACATCACACTAAAACATCAGACTGTGCGTAGCCACTGCACAGCTACAAATACAACTATTAAAAGTCCGTGGACCACACCTTCCGGCTCAAATCCTCTTGTGCTGCCGTGGGTTCAGTGTGGTAACATTTCTTACTCATTTCAGACGAGCAAAACACCGTCCTTTCCAAGATGCTTTAGAACAGATTTTGACCACCCGACATCTTCCAAATGAGTGGAATTTTAAAAGCAATTCCCTTCTTTTCATTTGGATTGGCAAAATCACAGGCTGCATTTAGGTTCCTGAACATCTACTTAAGGTTTGTGCATTCGTCATCTTTGTTCTACTCAATGACACTGCCACAGGACACAACTAGAACTGCTTTGAATCCAGCCAGCATCGGTTTTATCTGTGAAGATGCTCGTGAGCACAGGTGACCTTGCCATATTCTCTGGTAGGAGTAGTATACTTCCCTACAAAGGTGTTTTAACAAAGGTATTCTCTGGCTCCTCTTCAGAAAACTCTGCTGAAACCTGTCTTTGGGAAGTTGCTTTCTCTAAGTACATTTTCCCTGGTAAATACTTGCCAGTCTGAGGTAACGCTTTTAGCTTCTCTGTCTTCTGGTGATTGGTTTTCACAAATCTCAACAGGTTAACGATAGCAGCTGGTGTAATTCCAGGGATGCGGCTCACTGCACCAATCTGCGTGTGGAAACGAGCAAGTTAACCAAGAACAAACCTACACACTAGAGCTAGTGAGAAATGAGATCAAAACCTGTGGGTATTCCTTTCCCTGATTCTCCTTAACCCCCATGTCCCTTGGGAAGACTCTCAATGGATTTCATTGCCACTCAACCTTACTGAGCCTAATATCTTACCGTCTGGGGACGGTTAGAGTCCAGTTTCTCCCGCACCTCTGCCGAGAGTGATGCATCAATGGCAAAGTAATCTAGGTCCTCTGGCAGTCGGAGGGCTTCATCACGACGCACTTCTTCTATTTCCTGCTGTTGATTGACTACACACCACTCGTAAGCAGCTGTGATGGAAGATCAGGGAAACAAGACCAGATACAGATGTTTATGTGAAACAGGTCACTTGCAGGAATTCTTGGAAGCAGAATGAGCAATTCCACTGAGACGGTCAAAAGCTCCTAAGGAAGTTTCTAGCATCACAGACTAAAGAGCCTAATTCACATCACTACTTTGGAAGAAGTCATACTCTTTAGTTTGTTACAGGAATTAAGATACACAGGTTGGCTTTTCCTCTCATCCCAGGAAAGGATGGTCTATTTGACAGAGCAGTAAGAAGGAAAAACCCAGGAGTGAACATTAGTAACTGATCTCACCCCAAAGTGAAACACGGGTGCTTGCATAGGGCTGCGGCCTATGGTAAAAGCTGCATGCTCTGACAACAGTGTTTCATTTCACTAAGCAGCAACATGAAACACACTGGGATGAATGGGTTGGCTCTCCCCTTACTGAACAAAACCTACACAGATCCCACTGACTCTTGTACTCTTACCTTCTATTTTCAATCTCTCTGCCAGTTCTCTCCATTGAGCAAGCTTTCCCAGGGGCTCTGGGACAGCCCTGGCCAGAACCTCCATGTTGGCCTCCGGATACTGAAGGATGTCAAAGGCACTGTGGAGAACAAGAGTAAGTTTTTATGGTAGGAAGGAGTCACTTGTGTAAGGCAGATTTACAGCTGTTCTCAGCTCAACCTTGTAAAGATCTCGGCATAAGCCAGAACAACTGCAGAGCCAAGCTCACCTCCCTACTATCTCTTCTCAGTGTACACAAGAGCAGTTCAGCTCTTGAAGAGGGGCTCTTTATGGAAAATGAACAGGCAGATAGAAGGGAGGAGGTAAGGGCATCAAGGGGAACCTTTCACACAGACTGAGTCAGCCAGGTCTTAGTCACTGATTTAAAACAAGAGAAAAGATAAGGTGAGATAAAGGATGGGTAAGGGAAGCAAGGGCCTTTGTGTACAAGAACAGCTGCCATCTGACACTAGCCTGAAATCAACTGCTGCTTTATCAAGCTTTCAGTAAAGCAGCAACCCACTGCAAAACCGTCACCACTTGGTGACACTCTCAATGAGGCCAGCAAGAGCTGACTGGGCCAGTGGAGTACTCGCTGACTTTGGGAGCCTATGTCAGCACCAGGAAATGTGGCATAGTAAAAACGCCAATGTCGCACTTAATTCTATAGGCAAACACCAGATGTCTGTCCCCTGAAGGTGGTAAAGCTGGCATCTTGGAGTACTGACGGCTTCAGGAAGGATGGACAAATGCTGTGAAACCACTAGCCAGATGTGCTAAAGCAAGCGTAGGTCAGACCAGAAAGCTACAGCTTGCTTTCAGCACAGCTGTAACCTTTACCTGACAGGCGACCTTCGACTGCTACTGATGGGAACTTCTGGTATTAACTGGGACCACTTGGATATGCTGAACTGAAGGGATTTTAGTGTTGCAATTCCATCCTCTAAAGCAGCTCTCATCTTAACTGCTTGTTCATATCGCTGCTGTGACACACACCCAGCTTCTTCAAAACCTGCAGAGACAGATGGTCTACGAGACAAAGGTCTACAACCAGGCAGGGCTACTCCCTGCAAGAGCCACCATAATAAAATACCTCTGTGGGTGAGCCTGGCATCGGCATTGTCAGGCCGGAGGGACATGCGGAACTCTACGCGGCTGGTGAACATCCGGTATGGCTCGCTGGTGCCCAGCGTGGTAAGGTCATCGATCAGGACACCAACGTAGCCTTCGGTGCGACTAACAATGAAAGGGGGCTTGCCATGAACCCGTAGGCAAGCATTGATCCCAGCAATCACACCCTAGGCAGACAGAAAACAAAACAAAAAACATTTATCGGTCTCTTCGTGGCTAAAATATCAGCGCATCTGCCTCCAAAGACTCATGTGTCAGACTGTACCCTGGAAAATGCAATAGTCTGTGCTAGTAATCTAGGCATTTTCTTTCTTGCGATACTACGAGCGTCTGAAGGGCTTCTTGGCCCCTGCTGACATGACTAGAGACAATTCCCACATGTTTTCAGTTATACCCATTGCACAGTCTCCATGCTGAAACATTTGACAGTGCTTCCAATTACTTTTGTTACTGCAATCTCAGTAACAGCAACTGTAGATACCAAAAGTAAAAATATCTGGGCAAGTCTGGAATTGGGGTGAGCAACAAAAGAAAGAACATCTCATTAGCACAAGATGGGCCTAGCAAGACTGCGTATCAAAGACAAATGCCAAGGCAATATCCCTTTCTGAGCGCTGAGTATACGCGATCAGATTCACCCACCTGAGCTGCAGCTTCTTCATAGCCTGTAGTGCCATTTACCTGGCCTGCAAAGAAGAGGCGCTGAACAAGACGAGACTCAAGAGAAGCAGTCAGTTGACGGGGATCTAAAAAATCATATTGCACCCCATAGCCTATGACAAACAACAAGAGAGATCTTATGGGAGGGATTTTGAAGGTCCCTATTTATCAGCAAAGGCAATTAGTGGGGCAGAATGACTTAGGTTATCAACTTGTATTTATGATTTAAAAACAACCAAGGAAAAATCCCCGTATTCAAGAATTAATTTTGTTTCATATTTCCTTTGTTTTGCTATGCTCTAAAGAAAATCTGGTTTTTATTAACTGGTAACCAATATGACAAATAGGTTTAAAACTATTCACCCCCCTCACCTGGCTGTAACATCTTGGCTTTTTCCAAGCCTGGGATGGATTTGATCACCTGCTCCTGGAGCTCAGGTGGCAGCGTCATCGACATGCCTTGGGGGTAAATGACATTGGACTCCAAGCCTTCAGGCTCCAGCCACACCTGATGTTCTCGGTTTGGGAAGCGCAGAACCTTTGATTCAAGAGAGGGACAGTACCTGCAACAGCAAATAGCCATGAGCACCACCTGACATGGAGAAAAAGAAACTTTCCAGAAGCAAAGCAGGGGAGACCCACAGTTTCAGACAGATTGTCAGCTCGTGCCATTGAGAGCCTTGCGTGATGCCACATACTTACCGCGGGCCCCTTGCTGTCTCCCTTATATGGTTGTTCAGGTGGAGGTTATCATGGATAATTTGCTGGGCTTTCAGGGTAGTGCGAGTCAGGTAACATGACAGCTGATCTTCCGGCTGAAAGAGGCCAAAGCTCACTTTAAGTTAATCCAGTCACAACACTGTACTCTTACTGAACAACTCTGAAGATCTCCAAGGGCTTTTCCATGACAGTTGGCTCTCACTTCCTGGAGAGATGGGTAGTGCTGTCATACCCACTGTACGGACAGAACACGAGCAATCAGAGAGCTTAAGCAACATGCCCAAAAGCAGACCAGAACTTGGGAGTCCAGAATTCAAGTTCTATTCTATACACCGTATTCCTAACTACAGGATGGAGATTCCTGTTAAAGCAACACATTATATGACAGCATTCAAATTAACCACAGGAATTCAAAGCTCAGAAGTAAGAGGAGTAAGTGCTGACTCCACAGCTAACAGCCAATTAAAGAGTTTGGTGAAGAAAAGAAAGAAATCTCTCAAACCCCTGCAATTAACATGGAAAATTCAAGGTTTGGAAAAAACCCATTCTGTAAAGTATTTCACTGATTTTTCTGAGAAAGAGTCAATAGACTCACATTCAAAATAGTAATAGTGTTGCACCTCACAGAATCATAGAACAGAATCATAGAATAGTTTGGGTTGGAAGGGACCTCTAAAGGTCATCTAGTCCAACCCCCCTGCCGTGGGCAGGGACATCTTCAACTAGATCAGGTTGCTCAGAGCCCCGTCCAGTCTGACCTTGAAGGTTTCCAGGGATGGGGCATCCACCACCTCTCTGGGCAACCTGTGCCAGTGCTTCACCACCCTCAGCGTAAAAAATTTCTTCCTTAGATCTAGTCTCAATCCACCCCCCTTTAGTTTAAAGCCATTCCCCCTTGTCCTGTCACAACAGGCCCTGATAAAAAGTCTGCTGCCATCTTTTTTATAAGCCCCCTTTAAGTACTGATAGGCTGCAATAAGGCCTCCCCGAAGCCTTCTCTTCTCTAGGCTGAACAACCCCAACTCTCTCAGCCTTTCTTCAGAGGAGAGGTGTTCCAGCCCCCTGATCATTTTCGTGGCCCTCTTCTGGACCCGCTCCAACAGGTCCGTGTCTTTCTTGTGCTGAGGGCTCCAGAGCTGGACGCAGTACTCCAGGTGGGGTCTCACCAGGGCAGAGTAGAGGGGCAGAATCACCTCCCTCGACCTGCTGGCCACGCTTCTTTGGATGCAGCCCAGGATACCATTGGCCTTCTGGGCTGCGAGCGCACATTGCTGGCTCATGTCCAGCTTTTCATCCACCAGTACCCCCAAGTCCTTCTTGGCAGGGCTGCTCTCAATCCCTTCATCCCCCAGCCTGGATTGATACCGGGGGTTGCCCCGACCCAGGTGCAGGACCTTGCACTTGGCCTTGTTGAACCTCATGAGGTTCACACAGGCCCACTTCTCGAGCTTGTCCAGGTCCCTCTGGATGGCATCCCATCCCTCAGGCGTGTCAACCACACCACTCATAGAATCATAGAATCATTGAGGTTGGAAAAGACCTCTAAGATCATCGAGTCCAACCATGGACCCAACACCACCATGCCCACTAAACCATGTCCCTAAGCGCCTCATCTACTCGTCTTTTAAATACTTCCAGGGATGGTGATGCAACTACTTCCCTGGGCAGCCTCTTCCAATGTTTAACCACTCTTTCTGTAAAGACATTTTTCCTCGTGTCCAATCTAAACCTCCCCTGGTGCAACTTGAGGCCATTTCCTCTCGTCCCATCGCTAGTTACTTGGGAGAAGAGACCAACACCCACCTCACTACAACCTCCTTTCAGGTAGTTGTAGAGAGCGATGAGGTCTCCCCTCAGCCTCCTCTTCTCCAGGCTAAACAGTCCCAGTTCCCTCAGCCGCTCCTCAGAAGACTTGTTCTCCAGACCCCTCACCAGCCTCGTTGCCCTTCTCTGGACACGCTCCAGCACCTCAACGTCCTTCTTGTAGTGAGGGGCCCAAAACTGAACACAGTATTCGAGGTGCGGCCTCACCAGGGCCGAGTACAGGGGCACGATCACTTCCCTACTCCAGCTGGCCACACTAGTTCTGATACAGGCCAGGATGCCATTGGCCTTCTTGGCCGCCTGGGCACACTGCCGGCTCATGTTCAGCCAGCTGTCAACCAGCACCCCCAGGTCCTTTTCCGACAGGCAGCTTTCCAGCCACTCTTCCCCAAGCCTGTAGCGCTGCATGGGGTTGTTGTGGCCGAAGTGCAGGACCCGGCACTTGGCCTTGAACCTCATACAATTGGTCTGGGCCCATCGATCCAGCCTGTCCAGGTCCCTCTGCAGAGCCTTCCTACCCTCGAGCAGATCAACACTCCCGCCCAACTTGGTGTCGTCTGCAAACTTACTGAGGGTGCACTCGATCCCCTCGTCCAGATCATCGATAAAGATATTAAACAAGACCGGCCCCAAAACTGGGCCCTGGGGAACACCGCTCGTGACCGGCCGCAAACTGGATGTAACTCCATTCACCACCACTCAGCTTGGTGTCATCTGCAAACTTGCTGAGGGTGCACTTGATCCCACTGTCTATGTCATTGATGAAGGTATTAAACAGTACCGGTCCCAATACGGACCCCTGCGGGAACCTCAACTCCTTAAAACCTTCCCTACACATACCAAGGACTTAAAGGGCTCTTACTTTCGCCCCCACCCCAATTATAACAGGTTATTGCAACTCCTATATGCTCTGGGGCAAATTAACTCCTGATACTTAATTCTGTGCTGTTTAACTACATTATGTAAGAACGCCATCCATTTTCCAAGATTTTCTTTGGAAAATTGAGTTTCTTCTGCTTTTAAGTTACTGTTAACATGCCACCTCCGAGCTCTGCGGATAACTCCATCCTTTCTCTTTCCTAGTCAACACTATTAATGATCTCTGATGTCAACATTTTAATCTTATTCTAGAGCTGGGGTAATAAGCAAGACATGATAAATCTCCACAATACAGGTCTAATACTGGAATTATTTTGTAAACCACCCATGTAACCAGCACATGAAGAATACTACTAACAATATCATATTTCACACAATTCTGACTCTAAAAGTAAAGAAAGTTTGGTTCTCAAGTTGAGAAATGAGAGGAAAAAGGTACTCGCTTTCAAAAGAAAACAAGCAATTTCTCCCTTTGCACTGAGAGTCCTCAGAAACGTAACACCTCCAGTATAAATACAGCCCAGTTCCCTTTCCCAGCCATCAACTCCCTGGCTGATTCCAAGCATGACATTCCCAGAACCGCTCCCCACCTCCCCACCTGGCTCTATGCGCGTTTGATGTGTGCTACCCCACCTTGATCCACACAGCCTCGCTGAGGAAGCTGAACGGCACCGGAGGATTGTCAGCTGCACGTTCCTCCAGACCACTGAAGTCAATCGTATCTTTGGCAAGTCGGGGTGGCGTCCCAGTCTTCAGCCTGCCCACAGCAAATCCCAGTTTCTCCAGAGTCTGAGCCAGCCCGATGGCTGGCTGGTCCCCCAGCCGCCCAGCCGGGTGCATCTCCAGTCCAATGAGGACCATACCCCTCAGAAATGTACCGGTGGTCAGGATAACACTCCCAGCATGTACTGTGCTCCCATCCCCTGAAAGAGCAAGTTTTCAAAGATGCGCATATTTTAGTATCAACGAAGCCCTGATATTCTGGTGCTTCTGTCTAAAACTAGAATAACAGTGTTCACTGAGGGTTTATCCATCTTTTATTATTTAACAAAATCAGCATTTCAGTAATAAAAGCAGTAGTAACAGTAGTAACTGCAATAAGCAGCATGTAGTTATTCCTGTATTTTTCTTATTCCTAAGCATGTTACCCCTAACACAGAAACCCCACTCCTGGGAAAAGTTCCTATCCAGGCCTTTATTTTGGAAAGCTTGTTTACTAGAACAGCGAGGGGCAATAAAGCATGACTCTACTAGTAACAGGACACCACTGCCCCGTAAAATTGTCGGCAGCATATGCCATCTACAAAATAAAACCTCAAAACGCAGCATGGAATTCAGTATCACTAGCCTGAAGAAAATTAAACTTACATACCCCCCCAATACCCTATAAATCCAGGTATGTTTTTCATTGTGTTACACATTAACCTAGTTTAGTTCACACTCGGCCTAAATCACCTCTATCAGCTAATTCAACTTTCTCACTGATCAATCAGAAACGTTTACCCCAAAGGCCGCTCTTAGCATAGAGTAACTGAAAGCGCTTACTGCACATACCCAGAATGACTCCTGCGACTTGGCATTTCCCAGGATGGTCTGGTTCTGGCTCTGTCAAGAGAAGATCCTCCACAGATGCCTCGTGAACTGTCAACAGTGGTGTGTTAAGGATTTCTTTCTGTCATGAAAGGAGTTACTGCAAAAATCTAGGAAGTTATGAGACACGTGGGCAGACCCAAACCCTGCTGATTTCCAAAACATCTATCACCCTCTTCCCTTTTCCATTCCTACCAGGTCACTTGGCAGACTCTCAGTTGCTGTACTATCCCGATCTATCAAGTAGAACTTTTCATTCACAGATAAGAGTTTAAGCTCAAAAGAAACTATTGGGTCATGAAGCCTGACCTGTATATAAAATGCTAGAGAATTTTTTAAACTGTGCTGAGCTCCAACAGCTTACACTGCATTAAAGTACCAAACAGAAAGGTATCTGGGTTTGATAGGAAAATATTAAAAAACAAAACAACACCCTCCTCCCCCCATCATCCTCTGTAGTTTATCCTAATACTTCAGATCTGAGTAATTCATTCTAATACTCCAGCCCACAAACACACACAAAAAACTCCCTGGAAATAAAAGTGTGTTTTTAAATTAGCCGTGGCTCTTGACTTTCTCTTAAAATACCCCCACTCCCATTTGAGAGTAGCTGCCATTTTTACCAGACTGCATACGTGGATATCCCTATACATGGTTTATGTATCCTTCAGGGTAACCTCGGGGCCACTCACACTCGCACACCCGTTCCCAAGCCGACGCCCTCTAACCCCCCCGCCGCAGCCGGGGAATGCAGGTGCCGGCTGCCGTCCGGGCGCTGCGGGGCGGAGAGGAGCGGAGGGCAGGCTGCTCAGCCCGCTCGCTCCTCCGCGGGGCGCCCGTCCAACCGCACAGCGCCCGCAGCAGCGCAGGGCAGCCGCCTCCCGCCTCTGCGCAAGGACGCCTCAGGCCGAGCTCTTGCAGACGCCGTCCCGTCTCTGCACAAAGCCAAGCTTAACTTGTAAACGCCCCCGCGAGAGGGAAGAGGGGCGCTCGGCCCTCGCTGGCAGCCCGCCCCGGCGCCGGCCCCCGCCCGCTCGCTCTCACCTGCACGTTCTCCTTGTAGCGGCGCCGATCGATCTGGGCGCGGAGGCCCCACACCGCCGGGCCCTTGCAGCGGTTCAGCACTTTGTAGTGCACCCCGGAGCGGTCGCAGACCCGGCCGCACAGCCCGTCCAGGGCGTCCACCTCTCTCACGAGATGCCCCTTCCCGATGCCACCGAAGGAGGGGTTGCAGGACATCTCCCCTAGGGAGGGGACAGACGGACACCCCTCACCACCGCCGCCCAAAGCTCCCGCAACCTCCCCGGCTTAGCACGGCTACCCACACCAGGGAGACCCGAGGCGCCCGCGGGAAACGGGCCCGGCCCGGCCGGCAGCGGGAGGCCGGGCCGGGCCGGCTCCCCGCGGTCCCTTCCCCCTTCCGCCCGCGGCGGAGCCTGGCGCCGACCCGACCCGCGCACCCCCCCGGCGGTACCGATGGTGCCGATTCTGTGCGTGAGCAGCAGCGTGCGGGCCCCGCCGCGAGCGGCCGCCGCCGCCGCCTCCGTCCCCGCATGGCCCCCGCCGATCACCACCACCTCGTAGCGCGGCGCCGCCGCCGCCCCAGCCTCACTGCCCGCCCGGCGGAGCCCGAGGCGCGGCGCCAGGGGTGGCGCCAGGCGGCGCCAGCCGCGGCGCAGCAACATGGCGCCCGCGCGCGGCGGCAGCGACGGCCCGCCCGGCGGCGGGGAGCGACCGGCGGGCAGAACCGGAAGCGGGGGGCGGGCACGCCGCCGCGTCTCGTCTGCTCGGGGGCGGGAGAGGCGGAGCCGTTTGCGCCTGAGGGGCGGTAGCGGCGGGACCGGGCGCCCCTCCACCGCCGGCCGTTCCCCCGCTCCGTGAGGAGCGGCCCCGGCGGGCGGCGCCTGCTGTCAGCGGCCCGGCCCGCCGCTCTGGCGGTAGCGAGCGGCTGGTGAGGCCGAGCCCGCCTTCGCCCCGCGGGCAGGTGGGGCCGCCCGGGAGCGGGAAAACGCTCGCAGGTGTCCTGGTTTCGGCAGGGATAGAGTTAATTTCCTTTCTAGTAGCTGGTACAGTGCTTTGGATTTAGGATGAGAACAAAGTTGATAACGCACCCATGTTTTAGTTGTTGCTAGGTAATGCTTACACTAGCCAAGGACTTTTCAGCTTCCCATGCTCTACCGACTGAGAAGGCTGGAGGTGCACAAGAAGCTGGGAGGGGGCACAGCCAAACTGGCCAAAGGGACATTCCATACCATGTGACGTCATGCTCAGTACATAAACTGGGGAAAGCTGGCCGGGGGGGCCGCTGCCCGGGGACTGGCTGGGCATCGGTCGGCGGGTGGTGGGGAATTGTACTGTGCAACACTTGCTTTGTGTATTATTATTTTTATCATATTATTATTATAATTTTATTTCAATTATTAAACAGTTTTTTTATCTCAACCCACGAGTTTTTCTCACTTGTGCTCTTCCAATTCTCTCCCCCATCCCTCCGGGTGGGGGGGAGTGAGCGAGCGGCTGCGTGGTACTTAGTTGCCGACTGAAATTAAACCACGACAGTCCTTTTTGGCGCCCAACATGGGGCACGAAGGGTTTGAGATAATAACAGGTTAACCGGAGTGTATTAAGGAACTTATATCTGTTAATAGTTGTGGGTCACAATGTCGGTTTCTCTGTTCTCGATATTGATTTGTATAATCTGCATCGCGCTCTTTTTCCTGCTGTACATGTTAAAGATTGGTGTTGGGTTTTGCAGTTTGCTGTGGTCTGCAGTGATTAGTGATGTCTCGCTTGTGAGGTTTGTTTTTAGAACATTGACCTTGACGTTAGTGTGGTATGTAAACTTCGCAATGAAGCCGTTACTGTACCACGGAGACCATTTCGTGGAGACAACTAGCAATTGCAGTAACTTTTCTGAGAGTTTTTTTACGGAGGAAATACAGAATGGCAGGGTCACTACCTTCTTCTATGATGTTTCCTCCTTCATTACAGTAATTTTTCAGTATTTTGAACATCCTTGGGCAGTTAAGATACTTCTATTAATACTTCTTGGGAATACTGTTTCGGTTTTGTCTAAAGTTGGTAAGCAATTTAAGAATATCATCCAGAGATCTGCCCCAAGGCTGAATAATTATGAGTGGCAGGGTGTGTGGGACAAGATGGGCAAGTACCTAGGCCAATGGGCACCCCCAGTGTTTTGGAACTTCACCCCTGAGCAAGTGCAGAATCCTGAAAAGTTAGTAGAATATTTAGAAAAGGTATGCTGTCACCCTGGCAACTCCAGAGAGATGCAGCTCATTGCAACGTGCTGGGGCCTGGCCCATGCCTACCGAGCCCTGTTCAACACCATTCAGTGCCCTCAAAGGGAAGGGAAGGTCTCTGGCTCTGACAGTAAAACGACACGCACTGCGGCCACTCAGACCCGGGCAACGCGCCCTGCGGCCACTCCGACTCCAGCGACAGGCCGTGCAGCCACTCAGACCCCGGCAACAGGCCCTGCGGCCGCTCCGACCCCAGCAACATGCACTGCAGCTACTCAGACGCCGGCAACAGGCCCTGCGGCCACTCAAACCCGGGCAACATGCACTACGGCCACTCCAACGCCGGCGACAGGCTCTGCGGCCACTCAGACCCCGGCGACATGCACTGCAGCCACTCAGACCCCGGCGACATGCACTGCGGCCACTCAGACCCCGGCGACATGCACTGCGGTCACTCAGACCCCGGCGACATGCACTGAGGCCACTCCGACCCCAGCGACAGGCCCTGCGGCCACTCCAACCCCGGTAACGTGCACTGCGGCCACTCCAACCCCGGTGACATGCACTGCGGTCACTCCAACCCTGGCAACAGGCCTGTGGCTGAACCAAAGAACCAGCCTGTGCCGGTATCAGTCGCCCCTGTACACAAGAAGAAATTTTGGAAGCGGAAGTCGGCTCGTTTAGTAAGGGAGGAAGAAGCTTCTTCTAAAAGGGAACCGGAGGAAGAACTGTATGACTACCCTGGAGAAGGGCCATCACGAGAACAGGAGGAGGAGAGCCGGCCGCTGATCGGGGAGGAGGAAGAGGAAGAACTCATAAACGAGGCAGTGACCACCCGATCTCTATCCCTGAGTGAGCTGCGAGATATACGAAAAGATTTCAGCCATCGTCCAGGTGAGCACATTGTCACCTGGCTGCTCCGATGCTGGGATAATGGGGCCAGTAGCCTGGAATTAGAGGGTAGGGAAGCCAAGCAGCTGGGATCCCTTTCTAGGGAAGGGGGCATTGACAAAGCAATTGGAAAAGGGACACGTATCCTCAGCCTTTGGAGGTGACTCTTGTCAAGCGTGAAGGAAAGGTATCCCTTTAAGGAAGATGTCATATGTCGCCCAAGCAAATGGGCCACCATGGAGAAGGGTATCCAGTTTCTGAGAGAATTAGCTGTGCTGGAAGTGATTTATGGTGACCTGAACAATGAACAACTATCCAAAGATCCAGACGAAGTCAAGTGCACACGACCCATGTGGCGGAAGTTTATAAGGAGCGCACCATCGTCATACGCCAATTCATTGGCAGTGATGACCTGGAAAGATGGAGAGGAACAAACAGTGGATGAATTGGCTAGTCAACTCCGGCAATACGAGGAAAGTCTTTCTTCCTCCCTCGTCTCGGCTGTGGAGAAACTGTCCGAAAAACTGTCCCGGGAGATCCAGCAACTCAGAGAGGATAGGTCCTACTCCTCACCTGTACGGACCAGTATCTCGGCTATTAGAAGTAAGCGTTCTTTTGCTCAAGAGAGAGAATATAAAGGGTACACACCACGGGGCACCCTATGGTTTTATCTGCGTGACCACGGAGAGGACATGAGGAAGTGGGATGGGAAACCTACCGCAGCCCTAGGGGCACGGGTACGCGAATTGCAAGGGAAAACAATCACAGAAAGAGGTTCTTCCAGGAAAATTGCTGCTCCAGTTTCCGGCGGGCAGTTCCCCAGAGAGAGTAGAAGGGCTGATCTTACTCTTGATCTTAATGAAGAAACTTCTGACCCGTACGTACAAGAAATGAGAAATGAGTACTGTGATGAGGATTAGAGGGGCCCTGCCTCCAGCCAGGGGGAGGAAAGGGACAACCGGGTGGCCTGGCACATCAGACCCACAGAAGTATAAGGCTCTGGTAGACACCAGTGCACAGTGTACCCTAATGCCATCAAGCTATATAGGGACAGAACCCATCTGTATTTCTGGGGTGACGGGGGGATCCCAACAGCTATCTGTATTGGAAGCCGAAGTGAGTCTAACTGGGAATGGGTGGCAGAAGCACCCCATTGTGACTGGCCCAGATGCTCCGTGCATCCTTGGCATAGACTACCTCAGGAGAGGGTATTTCAAGGACCCAAAAGGGTACCGGTGGGCTTTTGGTATAGCTGCCTTGGAGATGGAGGAAATTAAACAGCTGTCCACCTTGCCTGGTCTCTCGGAGGACCCCTCTGTTGTGGGGTTGCTGAAGGTCGAAGACCAACAAGTGCCAATCGCTACCACCACAGTGCACCGGCGGCCATATCGCACCAACCGAGACTCCCTGATTCCCATTCATGAGCTGATTCGTCGACTGGAGAGCCAAGGAGTGATCAGCAAGACTCGTTCACCCTTTAACAGTCCCATATGGCCAGTGCGGAAGTCTAATGGAGAGTGGAGACTAACAGTAGACTATCATGGCCTAAATGAAGTCACGCCACCACTGAGTGCTGCCGTGCCAGATATGCTAGAACTTCAATACGAACTGGAGTCAAAGGCAGCCAAGTGGTATGCCACAGTTGATATTGCTAATGCGTTCTTCTCAATCCCTTTGGCAGCGGAGTGCAAGCCACAATTTGCTTTCACTTGGAGGGGCGTCCAGTACACCTGGAACCGACTGCCCCAGGGGTGGAAACACAGCCCTACCATTTGCCATGGACTAATCCAGACTGCACTAGCACAGGGTGGAGCTCCAGAACACCTGCAATACATTGATGATATCATCGTGTGGGGCAACACAGCAGGAGAAGTTTTTGAAAAAGGGAAGGAAATAGTCCAAATCCTGCTGAAGGCCGGTTTTGCCATAAAACAAAGTAAGGTCAAGAGACCTGCACAGGAGATCCAATTTTTAGGAATAAAATGGCAAGATGGACGTTGTCAGATCCCAATGGATGTGATCAACAAAATAACAGCCATGTCTCCACCAACTAGCAAAAAGGAAACACAAGCTTTCTTAGGCGTCGTGGGTTTTTGGAGAATGCACATTCCAAATTACAGTCTGATCGTAAACCCTCTCTATCAAGTGACCCGGAAGAAGAACGATTTCAAATGGGGCCCTGAGCAACGACAAGCTTTTGAACAAATTAAACGGGAGATAGTTCATGCAGTAGCCCTGGGGCCAGTCCGGGCAGGGCAAGAGGTAAAAAATGTGCTCTATACCGCAGCCGGGGAGAATGGCCCTACCTGGAGCCTCTGGCAGAAAGCACCAGGGGAGACTCGAGGTCGACCCCTAGGGTTTTGGAGTCGGGGATACAGAGGATCCGAGGCCCGCTATACTCCAACTGAAAAAGAGATATTAGCAGCATATGAAGGGGTTCGAGCTGCTTCAGAAGTGATTGGCACTGAAGCACAGCTCCTCCTGGCACCCCGACTGCCGGTGTTGGGCTGGATGTTCAGAGGGAGGGTCCCCTGTACACATCATGCAACTGATGCTACATGGAGTAAGTGGGTCGCACTGATCACACAACGGGCTCGAATAGGAAACCCCAGTTGCTCAGGAATCCTGGAAGTGATCATGGATTGGCCAGAGGGCAAAGATTTTGGTATATCGCCAGAGGAGGAGGTAATGCGTGCTGAAGAGGCCCCAATGTATAATGAACTACCAGAAAATGAGAAGCAATATGCCCTGTTCACTGATGGGTCCTGTCGTCTTGTGGGAAAGCATCGGAGGTGGAAAGCTGCTGTATGGAGTCCTATGCGACAAGTTGTAGAAACTGCTGAAGGAGAAGATGAATGGAGCCAATTTGCAGAAGTAAAGGCCATCCAGCTGGCTTTAGACATTGCTGACCGAGAAAAGTGGCCAGTGCTCTATCTCTATACTGACTCATGGATGGTGGCAAATGCCCTGTGGGGGTGGTTGCAGCAATGGAAGCAGAGTAACCGGCAGCGCAGAGGCAAACCCATCTGGGCTGCTGCCTTGTGGCAAGATATTGCTGCTCGGGTGGAGAACCTGGTTGTAAAAGTCCGTCACGTAGATGCTCACGTACCCAAGAGTCGGGCCACTGAAGAACATCAAAACAACCAGCAGGTGGATCAGGCTGCTAAGACTGAAGTGGCTCAGGTGGATCTGGACTGGCAACATAAGGGTGAATTATTTCTAGCTCGGTGGGCCCATGACACCTCAGGCCACCAAGGAAGAGATGCAACATATAGATGGGCTCGTGATCAAGGGGTGGACTTGACCATGGACTCTATTGCACAGGTTATCCATGAATGTGAAACATGCGCTGCAATCAAGCAAGCCAAGCGGTTAAAGCCTCTTTGGTATGGAGGACGATGGTTGAAATATAACTATGGGGAGGCCTGGCAGATCGATTATATCACACTCCCACAAACCCGCCAAGGCAAGCGCCACGTGCTCACTATGGTGGTGGCAACCACCGGGTGGCTGGAAACATATCCCGTGCCCCATGCCACCGCCCGGAACACTATCCTGGGCCTTGAAAAGCAAGTCCTATGGCGACATGGCACCCCAGAAAGAATTGAGTCAGACAACGGGACTCATTTCCGAAACAACCTCATAGACACCTGGGCCAAAGAGCATGGCATTGAGTGGGTGTATCACATCCCCTATCATGCACCAGCCTCTGGGAAAATTGAACGATACAATGGACTGTTAAAGACTACACTGAGAGCAATGGGTGGTGGGACGTTCAAACATTTAGCAAAGGCCACCTGGTTAGTCAACACTCGGGGATCTGCCAATCGAGCAGGCCCTGCCCAGTCAGAACTTTTACGTACTGTAGATGGGAATAAAGTCCCTGTAGTGCACATAAAAAATATGCTGGGGAAGACAGTCTGGGTTATTCCTGCCTCAGGCAGAGGCAGACCCATCCGTGGGATTGCTTTTGCTCAAGGACCTGGGTGCACTTGGTGGATAATGCGGAAGGATGGGGAAGTCCGATGTGTACCTCAAGGGGATTTGATTTTGGGTGAGAATAGCCAATGATCTGAATTATGTGATGTTAAGTACTAATTATAGTTATACTAATAATACACAGATATACTAATAATATTATATGCCATACTAATGTTATTATAATAAGAATCACCCAGACTAATGAAGAATAACTTCAGTGAAACGAAGCAAAGCACAGTGATGATGGTACCAGAACTGACTTCAACATGGAACAATCCAACACCACATACCATCTCCATTTTTCCTGCCCTGAAAGATTATTATGACAGATGGAGCCCGAAGTCATGGACTAAATGAACTCACTGAACATTTTAGAGGGATGGCCCACAGATGAAGGGAATGATATCTGTCTGTGTGTGTGTGTATATATATATATATATTAAAAAAAAAAGGGGTGGTGATTAATGAAAATGTACTGGAAAATATGAGACTTGAGCATGACGCAGATGGTATAGAATAAGGGCCAGTCCCCGAGCAGCGGCCCCCCCGGCCAGCTTTCCCCAGTTTATGTACTGAGCATGACGTCACATGGTATGGAATGTCCCTTTGGCCAGTTTGGCTGTGCCCCCTCCCAGCTTCTTGTGCACCTCCAGCCTTCTCAGTCGGTAGAGCATGGGAAACTAAAAAGTCCTTGACTAGTGTAAGCATTACCTAGCAACAACTAAAACATGGGTGCGTTATCAACTTTGTTCTCATCCTAAATCCAAAGCACAGCACTGTACCAGCTACTAGGAAGGAAATTAACTCTATCCCTGCCGAAACCAGGACACAGGGGATTGGAGGGAGGCGGGCGGCCGCGCCCCCGGAATGGCCCGCCCCGCCCCGGCCCAGCCGTCGCTCTCGGAGCTTTCCCGCGCTCGGGCTTGTCGGGCAGAACCAGGCAGAGCCGAGCGCGGGCAGCTCGGCCCCCCCGCCCCCGGCAGGGGTTTCGTTTCCTCGGAGGAGGCGCGCTGCCTGGAAGACGTACTTGCGTGAGGCGAGAGGCGGGAATCCCCCTCCCGCGGGGCCGCGCTCGCCCTCCTGCGGGTGCGGAGAGGGAGCGGAGGCCATGGACCGCGCCGGCGGCAGAGGGGAGCGGGGCTTGCGGGGGGCGCGACGCGCAGCCTCGAAGGGCCGGGGCGCGGCGAGGAGGGCGGCCCGCAGCTCCTCGCGGGGCCCGGGCGCGGGCGGCAGCCCGGGCGGCGCCGCGACCCTCCGGGCGCCGCGGAGGGAGGAGCCCGCCGCCCCGCGCGGCCGCCCGGCGCGGCGAGCCTCCGCCGTCAGGAGCCTGCCGGCGGGCCCGGCAGCGGGCGGCGGAGAGGCGCCCCCCGCTCCTCGGAGCAGGGCACCGGCCGCCGGAGCGCGGAGGCGAGCGGCGGTGCCCGACGGGGCGGTCGTCGCCCCCGTGGCCGCCCGCCGCCCCCCGACGGCAGCGGGCGCCCTGCGCCTCCGGGAGGTGCTGTCGCGGCTCACCCTGGGCCGCCAGGATGTGTCCGAGGCGTCGGGGCTGGTGAACCAGGTCGTGTCGCAACTGATCCAGGCCATCCGGAGCAAGGACAGCAGCTTCAACTCCATCGAGCGGCTGGGCGCCGGCAGCTACTACGAGCACGTCAAGGTGGGTGCGGGGGCGCCGTGTGGGGCTGCGGCCGCCCCGGCTCCGGCAGCGCCTCTCCCGCCGGCCCGCCCGGGGGGGTCCGACGGGCGGGACGCACCCCAGGTGCCGGGCCGGGCTCCGGGTCGGTGCCGCAGCGCAGCCGGGGGGAAACGGGCGGCGGCCGGGGCTGCAGGTGGAGCCCCGGAGCCCGGCAAGCGGAGGGCGCGGCGGGCGGCTCGCGCCAGCCGGCTCCGCGCTGCTCCTGCCGCTTGAGAACAGCTGTAAGCTGGCCCATCCCGACGAGAGGAGACTTTAAGGATTACTACGTTAGTTAACAACAATTAATTATAAGCTAGCTAACTTACTGAAAGATGAATACAAGTGCGTTTAGTAAGAGACACTGCCTGAACAGGACTCGCTGTAAAGCCGCAGCAAGCCCCTGCCCTGGCACAGCGCGCAGGTAAGCCCAGTGTAACCGGAGGACGAGCGGGGCATAGCACTGCATGAAAGGCTCCGTGCCAATTTTTAGTTTATAGTTTTAGCTTATAGCTTTTTCAAAAAGCAGGAGAAATAGCAATACCTTTTTTCTGATTCCAGCTCAATCAGAAACAAAGTCAAACTTTTTTTTTTTTTAAACCAGCTTCAGGCATAGCAATGCATTTTTTTTTTCCTCACGGCTGATTCCTATGTGCAAAAAGATGTCTACGATCAGCACTTACGCATTACTCAGAACCGCTTAGCAATCTTAAAACTCTTAAAAATTAGTAAGTTGGAAAGCTGGGAAATGAACTGCTATCAGTAAATTGCTCTTCTCCACTCGAATGCACAGCAATCTTGTAATACAAATCCACAGAAATAAGCTCATATTTCACACCAGACATGAAAAGTAAAACCAAGGCAGTTATAGATATAAACCGCAGCCCTTGTAAAAGCCTGAAGACGATAAAACCTAAGTTGCGCATTGACTATTGTATTCTCATACTTGGCAGATATCTGAACCAAATGAGTTTGACATCATGCTTGTAATGCCCATTTCAAGACTTCAGCTTGATGAATGCGATGACACTGGAGCCTATTATTATCTAACATTCAAAAGAAATCCGAAAGAAAAGCATTTGTCCAAGTTTTTAGATGAAGACGGAAAATTATCAGCCTTTAAAATGCTTCAAGCACTAAGAGAAATTATTAAACAAGAAGTAAAAAACATTAAAAGTAAGTATGAGAGCACAAACTTCACCTAGGAGTGCTAAAAATCCAATTACACTGTGCATATGCATTGCCCTGTTAATAAAATGTGATTTCCCCCCCCCCCCCCCGCCCGCCGTCAACTGCCTCTTTGCGGTAACATAGCTATAACTGTAACACCTCCTGTCCCCGGTATCTCAAGTTTGCTCTTGCGCTAAGAATCGTCACAAATACATCAAAGCTAATCATATTATGTGATTAACCTATTGTTCTACTATGCAATCTTCTTTCCATATAAAAATAATGAATATTACAGTTTCTGTTGCGTGCTTGGTACTTTCTACATGACCTATATATTTTGAATCTGTCTGCCGTATATGAAGAGCCATTTGCTGAACTGGTAGCAAAAGAAGGAGCTTTCTTTTATACGTTACCTAATATTTTATATCTATCTGTATAGAAATCACATTCCCCTTTAGGGTGCTCTTTTTCTCCGAAGCCTTCAGACGCATTGTGGCCAAATCTCTTCAGTCTGTGTTTTCAACAGTGAAGCAGTTCATCGGAAAACATTACTGTATTTCTGATTCTGTAGACATATCAAATCAAGCAAACACAGCAGTTCAGGAAGAGTGTTCCTTATTTCATAGAACTCCTCAACAGGCCTTCTTAATGTTTTATTTAAAATCCGTATCCTGTAGGATAAAGAGCCAGTGACTGCACCCAGGTATTTCTTTTGATCGATTATAAATTCCTCTTAATTACTCAAACCTTAACATTGTTAAAAAAAAAGTTTCTAATATATAAATATGTATTAAAAAAAAATGACTTTCTTCTTTGTTACTAGATGTGGAAGTAACTGTGAAAAGGAGAAAGGCTGGCAGCCCTGCAATAACTCTTCAGATCAAAAATCCTCCAGCAGAAATATCAGTGGACATCATCTTGACTTTGGAAGTTCAGCAGAGCTGGCCGCCCAGCACACAGAATGGCCTCAAAATTGAACAGTGGCTGGGAAGAAAAGTCAGGGGAGAGTTCAGAAATAAATCACTGTATTTAGTAGCCAAACAAAACAAAAACGAAAAGGTTCTAAGAGGTACCTCAAATAGAGACAATAAATCTAAGTTATGAAATATCTTCTTTACAACTTGATCACTTACAAGTGCTATAAAAAGGGTATCCATAGTCTGTTCAGTATTCTGCCTTCAAGGTACAGATCTTTCTCTTATCCTGGATATATCCAGATCAAAGACAAGCGAAATCCCTCTTTTAAAATACCAGATTTGTGACACCGCTTGTCCTGTACTGAAATCTGAAGACAAAACTGCTCTGCCAGGCTGTATGCTAACCGTTCCCAAGGGCGTTATGTTAAATCTAAGTCAGAACATGACTATAGACCGTTCCTGTGCTAGTGCTGTACTTAACAGCAACATCCACTCCTTTGCTTTGTAAGAAAAGGAAGTAAATTAAAAGGCGATTTCTAAAAAGGCAGGCAACGTCCCTGTAAGTGGGACTGTATACACAAGTTACATAGTTCTGCAGGAAGTAAACCGTGTACTTTTCTAGCAAGATACATTATTTCTCATTGAACTCTGGTATAGCTACATTTTTTTTTCTGCAGACCACTGTCACGCCAAGCCTATGTTAGTTTGCGGAAACATCCCAACTTGTCATTGCATTATGAGAACTGATGATTTCAGCAAAAAGAGTTCAGGCAATCTGGTATTTTTTTTTAAATTAGCATGCCCACCTTAATGATGCCAAATAAGTCATTACTGCTCTGCTGGGCTATCTCTTCCTGTGAAAATGTAATGCAAAGCGTAACTGAACCAAACAGGCAAGGGAAACAGTCTAACTTCTCTAAAGAAGAAAAAAAATGATCACTGGCCTTTTAAAAACAGGGGGTTGAGCTATGTTAATCATTGTTTTCAGAAACATTACCAGAAGAACAAAAATAAACCTTACCTGAGACAAACTCACAAGCATATTAGTTGCACAAAGAAATTGAAACCAATAGTGGAGATTTTTTTGTTCAAACCAGAATGGTTACACAGTAAGGCTAATAATACAGAACAGAAATTGAAAGGTAGTAGATTTCTACGAGTAGTGCAATTCCCCAAATCATGTTCAACAAATGCAGGGAAGTTCAGAATTAAGCTTAAAGTAAATCCAAACATCCTTAAGAATATAGTTAATTGTTTGGATGCTTTAACTATGTCCTATATTAATAACGTTCTGGTTGTCTTTGTGTGGAGCAGCTGGGGAATTAAGGAGGAATTAACTAATTGTAGTCACTGAATTGGGATTTTTTTTTTTTTAAAGTGCAAAGAAATTGCTGGTATTTAAAATTAAGTCAATTATAAAAAGTGTCTTTTTTTTTCCCTAGTTACAGACACCAGTACTTACTGCTGTGTAACACTTTAACAATCTTGTACTCAGCTTTAGGAAACACCTGGCGACTCTCTTTCTCACACATTGAGAAGGCCATGCTGAACAACCACGGCAGCTCAAAGACATGTTGTGAGTCTGATGGACCAAAGTGCTGTAGGTTGGTATTTCATATGAATATTTCACTTTAAGCCTGTGTGAGCCACGCTAGCACTGTCTAATAGGACACGGTCTTGATAGGATGAGAGGAAATGGCCTCAAGTTGCAGCAGGGGAGGTTTAGATTGGACACGAGGAAAAATGTCTTTACAGAAAGAGTGTTTAAACATTGGAAGAGGCTGCCCAGGGAGGTGGTGGAGTCCCCATCCCTGGAGGTATTTAAAAGACGTGTAGATGAGGTGCTTAGGGACATGGTTTAGCGGGCATGGTGGTGTTGGGTCGACGGTTGGACTCGATGATCTTAGGGGTCTTTTCCAACCTTAATGATTCTATGATTTTAAGTTTAACACTTAAGAATTTGATCTAAGACTAATTACTCATCATAGGGAGCAAGAATAAGGCTTTTATGCATCATTGTTCCACAGCGGTACAACATTGCATGTACGCGCTGAACGTCTGACTTGCATTTACTCAATGAGAGGTGGAGACAAATCACATTGCAGGTTTACACTCCAGACTTGCCTTAGAAAGCAAAAAGATGAGACTTGTTGAATAATCTTTCCCAAACTCAGTCCTGTTTAGAAGAACCAGCTTAAAAGTCTGATGACTCAGCTTTCTGAGCTTTGGGAACAAAATTATACTTCATACCAAGGCAATTTCTAAAACGATGCTGAGAAAAGAACTGCTGAATGCAATCAGGATGAACAAGTGTGATTTTTCACTCCAATAAAAACTGGTTTCCACATTTCTTCGAAGAGAAAGAAGAAAACCCATGTGAGGTACAGAACCTCCTTAATGGCAAACCAACTTCTTAGTTTACTTAATTACATCTTACACTGAATCGAGAAAGTCACAAGAGAACTAATGCGTAATTCTTTGTCTTTGCTTTATGAGTATTATCAGTCATGCTATGCCCCTACCTAGCAGTGTATTAAACTGTACATACACCTCTTCCCCTCGTGGCGTGCCACAGGAAGGTAGTGGCATTTTCTTCAGTGTAAATCCAAGCCGAAAGGGCAACTTTAATCTTAAGCAGTGCTCCGAGTTCATGTTACACCGGTAGCATCTGCAACTGGGAGACTGTACTGGGTAAGCACGCTGCTGACCAACAGACTGTATTTCTGTGTTGCTGTGGCTACCGGTGAAGTGGTGCATGCACAAAAACTATTGTTTAAAGTAGAAATCCTTCATTGCTAGAATCTGACTTCATACGCACTAATTCAAAGATTATCCAGCCTATTGCTGCACTTACTTTCAGATTTAATTCAAAACGTTATTGAAAATGTTACTCTATCGGAGTAATAACATTTTTATTGCTTTCATGAATAATGTGTATGTAAATATCTAAAATACATACTCAGAACTGACTATGTAGAAAGCACCTAATAAATTCTTATTTATTTAACAGGAAAGCTTGCCTTAAGCTTCTGAAGTATCTTCTAGAGCAACTTAAAATAACACATACAAAAGAGTTGGAAAAATTCTGCTCATATCATGTCAAAACTGCTTTTTTCCACTCATGTGTCACGTGGCCAAATGACGCAGATTGGCATTCAGGAGACCTGGATCACTGCTTTCAGAAATATCTGAAGTATTTTGTGGATTGCCTGCAAAAGTCTCATCTGCCCCACTTTTTTATTCCCCAATACAACTTGCTCAGCCTGGAAAATAAAGCAAGCAGTAATTTCCTTTTAGAACTAATAAACAAAGAGTGGAACAATGGATTCCCAATATTTCAGGAGAAGTATAAAAAAAATAGTTTACAGTAATTATCTAATTGTGTAGATTTTCGTATTTAAAACCAGAATTTCTGCACCTTAAGTCACTCCTCAGTAGTCTGATACTACAAAAAACCAAAACAAAAATCAAGAACACGAAGAGAGAATTGCATATTTCAGTCACGCTGCTTAGCAATAACCCTTCAAAGAAGTGGGACGTTTTAAGTGATACTTACCTTCCCTATCCAAATGTAGAAGTCACCTGCAAAATATCTTCAAGGTATACTAAGAACATATAGAAGAATTTGCAATAGTTAATTTCCCACATGTAATTTCTACAATTCCAAATATAAAGGCATCAATGACTGGGTAAAGTGAAAAATGACAATTTTATTTAAAATGAAAATCCACTGCAGAATATCCAAAATACACTCTTGCTTTCAAAAGAAAAAAGGTCACTGGAGTTACTTTGACATAAACCAGAACAACTTCTCCAGATCAACTGGGTGGATGAAGACTTTTTGCAGACAACAATCACCAGCAACAGTGAGCAGAGAGAGAATACAGTATCAAAAAAATATGAAGTTCCTGAAGTAACTTATCTTTTGAGTCTTCAGAATTGCTTTGGAAATTAGTCTCTTCACTGGACTTTGGATGGGAAGCGATCGTTATCTAATGTGCTGCAACACAGTAAAAGTTATTGTGCCAATGAGCATTTGTGTGACGAATCTTGTAAAAAGAAATTTATCTTCAACCCGTACAAAGAGGAAGAGTCTCCATGTGAAAGGTTATCAAAACCAAAATGCAGCATCAATCTGACATTCTCGGAATCAGAGTTCAGCTCAGTTTTTCTTATGTTGAAGAGTATGTGTGTTAGGAAAAAATAATAATATTTCCTATTACTAAAATTATGCAGGTGATAAATACACAGCATTTGGGAACTCCTGTGCTGTAAATAAATACATCTTTTGCTTTTTCTTAAAGAAGCTATGGGAAAGGGTATTTTTAACCTACTTTTTGAAGGCAAAATAACCTATTGGCTTAAATAATGCCCAGATTTCACCTCAGTTATGAGCAAATAAAAAAAGAGGGAAGGTGAGAAGAACATTTAGAGAATAATTTTACTAAAATATTCTCCTCTCACTAGATTCAGTTTATTAGTTTTTAATTTACTCACATGACACATGAGTAAACACAAGTTCAGACCAAGCATCAAATGAAGGAATAGCTCCTTCCCGTATAACTTCCAAAGAGTGAAAACATACCCCATTATCATTAGCAGTCTGTGTGACAGAATCTGACATCCAAATGTAAAATTTCAATCAACTTTATCAGAAGGGAATAAAAGCTGACCTTCAAATGTATTTTTTCTTCTTTGTTAACGTTGCTCTAGTAAACTCTGTTTTTCTTCCTTCAGCTAGAAAAGTCCATCCATGAGAAAAGTAGAAGCTGGTTTTTTTTTTTTTCCAGTTAGCCACGAACACATCTTGTTATGCTCTCCTCCATTAGGAGGAAATGCAGACTTCTCTCAAAAGAAAGCTTGAGACACAAGTCTTAACAAAAATGACTAAAAAAAATACTTGCTTCAGCAAACATCAGTTACTGCAAATAGCAGTTTTCAAATAACTAAGTTATCCTTGGAAATACTTTTGCATACCACTGGCAGATATGGTGTATCAATGCAAGAGTATTTTGAAGCCACACTGACAAACATTGCCCACATTCACTAATCCAGTTCTCTGAAAATAAAAGGAAAAATTATCTTTTACATTTTTATATGTAAATATGTAATTATGTATATACACATATATATGTATATACGTATATATGTAATATAAGAATATGTAATACTGCATTTAACAACAACAAAAAAACCCCACCAAACAAACCCACAATATTTGTTTTTAACCGGTAGATAATGGCTTTAGAAGCTATGCACATCAAACAAGAAAAAATAATGAAATTAATTTTTCTTAAGTGAAAATAGTGTCCAAGTGCAAAACTAGATTTATTTCTATATAAAGTTAATCCAGTTTTCTTTTCTAAGCCACTTGTTAAAAAGCATTTTATTTAAATAGGAAAGGTACAGAAAACAATCAACTGAAGAGAAACTTCTAAATTCAAGCCCATAGATGCTAACACTAACTATAATCACTTACTTTGTTTCAGTATCTTCAAGGGATTACAGTTATTTTGAGGGCTTTCTCGGAGGTCTTCGTATATCCTTTTCAATTTCTTTTCTGATTTGAAATTGTTTGTATCTTTCTGCCATTGCAATAAGCTCATTAGGAACTACCTGATAAGAAAGCAGTACAAGAAAAGGTCAGTTTTAAATAAATCTAAACTTTTAGACCCTGCTTTACAAAAATGCTATCGATTTGTATGTTCCCAAACTTGATATTCTTATTTATCTGGCTCCTGTCACTTTGCAGATTGTCTTTTCTGTAGAGATGCATGGAGAAATCTTTTTACATAAAATTATACTAAAATATACTGAAAAATAATCAGCACAGTGTCCCTGGATTTTCAATTGCATATGTATGCTAGTATCACCATATCTGATGACAACATATAACCAGCTCATTAAAGCATTATTTCAGATAGAAATGTATCTTTCAGTGATAACAGACTGCTGGAAAAAAATGTCCAATGCCACTAAAAGGTGATACCATACTATATATATTTGAATGTCACACTTATGATTGATATTAAATTCCTTTTGGAAGTTTTAAGAGCCTCTGAAGAGAAACTTTGGTACTTAAAGAAAGCGTTGCCATAGGAAGGGTTCTCACATGGATAAAACAAAGCTAAAAACACAAGAAAAGAAGGGCGAGAGAAAGTGGTCAGTTCTCCCACCACTGCGAGGTCAGGAGGGCATCTTACCAAGATCCACAGTGTTTTTTGGCATGTTTGTAATTATGTGGAAAAGGAGGTGAATAGTATCGTCAGCACACACTGTCACCTCAGAGTTACTCATGTTCGGAAGGACTGAGGCCAGATGCAAAGAATTACAGACAGACTTTATTAGGTTAAGTGACGCTGATCACTGAATGAAAGAAAAAAACCCACATACCATTCTTATAGACCATGGAACAAAGGCAGCGTCCAACAAGTCTTCTTAAACCAGATCAGGCATAATGCAGACATTAATGCAATGTTTACTACAAAAAGCAGTACGGGTGACTGTACTGTCAGAAGATGTTTTAGACCACTCATCTATCAAAACCGGCCTGCTTCAGCAATCTGCTACAGCATGTAGCCGTGCAGCAGGTAGAAGATACCCAGTCCAGAATCAGTTTCCTGATCACAGAGTGAAGAGCAAGCTTCTGCAGCGCGTGTGAGCATGAGATTAATGTGACTGCTCAGTCTCTGCAGCTTGTCCCTTCACGAGTGGCACGAATACAGTGCAAACAGTACAGTACAAACTAATTTAAATATTTACATCTCCTTAGAAACACCTAGACCTGGCAATGCTTGAACAGGTGAAGAATGCATCCAGGACAAAGGGCCTGGTGGAGAAGGAAGGTTCCAACTCCAGTTCCAACTTCTTTTGTCAGGCTTTGTAATTCAGCAATGCTTGCCGTTTGCTATCGGCAACTTTTCTCAAGCTGGCATGAGAGTCAGCTCGCTAGTACATATTTTACATGCTGAATTGCCCTTACTGGTAAACAGCTGCCCTGGTTGTCAGGAGTCCATAGAACAGGATGCCTATGAAACAGTCTATTCTGCCTACATTTTAGACACTTTAAAAACAACGTGAAGAATGATGCATCTCTCTAGCTGGAAGTCACTTACAGACTTGTGTCACTAGAGATAGAAGTAACGAGACAACATTAGTATCCGCTTGAAACACTGGATAATTTTCTTCCTCAGTGTCAGATCAGATCCTCTCCTACAGCATGACACAGAATTTATTCCAACTAAAACTGCAACAATTTCTTGCGAGAGCAGTTTTTGAGCAGGCACAAGGAAAGAGCGGGAAGAAGCCAGGATACAGAACATAAAAATCTCAGTGAGGTAGTATCCAGTACTAGTGCTTTGTTAAGATTTTTAGAGGGACAATCTGTGTATCTGCTAAACATATAAGCTAGGTATGGTAGTCCAAATGAGAAAACAGACAAGAATAAAGATGCCATAATTTATATGTAACACTCTTCTTGGTATTACAGAGATCAGTGTTTTTCCACCTGATTCCCTAATAAATCTTGTCCATGCTTCTTAATAAGCTTTATTAAGCTTATTATATTATTATTATTATATAAGCTATATATATATAAAAAGATCCCCACAGTGTGATACAGAAATCTTTCTGTTCTGCCTGTTTTTCTTTAGGGAGATTATCTGTACATTCAAAATCATGGAAAACATCTGGCTAACAAATGCACCTTACTCATTTTGAAATTGAAGTATTCCGAACATTCAGATCATGTTTTCAGTCACTCTCCTTCCCTTTTACATGATGCTTTCAGACTGAAGTAATGGTACTTTCACTGTCATGGGGGGGAAAAACCCCCGCCTGTATGGATACTTCCCTTCTATCAGCTATAACTAAAAGTTTGAGAATGTTGTGACTAACAGTTACCCTTGAAAGTAAGGATTCAGAGATGCTCTTTTCTCCTCTGAACTCAGAGACCCGTTCCCGGTTGCACTATCACATGTTAAAAAAGTTTGGGGACTTTACACTCTGCAGCAGTAGACAAGGCACAGATACTAACGGCTGACTCAGAATACAGAATAAGGCACCTCCAAGTTCTATTTAAGTGGCTTCAAATTATCATTACTGGTTTAATCTCTTACATTTTCTAAAAAAAAAAAAAAAAAAAAAAACCAACCACCAACCCAAAAACAAAACCAAAAAAACCCCACAAACCAAAAGCCAACCCCCCCCAAACAACCAACCAACAAACCCCCAAAGCCCCAACCAACCAAAACATGCCCTGCCCCCCCCCACCTGCAACTTTAAGAAATTATTAGGGGACAACTCTTGGTTGTTGGTTTTTTTTTTTCCCTCCCTCAAAAGCATCTTATCAGGTTTGCAATAAGTGGCATAACATCTTTCAAAGAAGAGTTGTAAAACAGAAGATTTAGGTGAAGTTCTAACTCAGGGTTTAAAGTTTGAGTAAGTGTCCACAGTAACAATCACAGGTCCTAGGTAAAAGCCATTTGGTTTGTACTCAAACTCCCATCCCCCCAAATAATAATAAAAAAAAAAGAAAGAATTTCAACTTAAGTCAGGGCATGAACTGGGGTTTTACTATAAGTCAGGCAAAATACTGTTTCTTGTTACAGCAAGAAAGAGCAACATAATTGTCTCTGGCTTCTCAGATATGGTAGCAAGAAAAAAAAAGTTTCTTTAAAATAAGGAAACAAATCACATTCCAGTCCAATTTCCCATACTATTTACAAACATCTGTAAGAAAGATATCTGCATGTACTTTTCCAAGCTATCACAACTGTCAGATATAATAAACTGAAAGATAGTTGAGTTTCTTCTGATATAAATATTGTTAATATTTACACTGTTAAACAAGAACATTGGTACATGTGTCCAGAAGTGAAATACTGGAATAAAATATTATGAAATAAAATGGATCATATTATTCCTCTGCAGACCCCCATGTGTGTGTGTGTATGTTAGTTACTTTTTCTTTGGACATGGAAGGCTTTGATTAAGAGTTCCCTGTTCTTTTCTGGGACTCATCTGTAAGGTAAAAAACACAGCTAAGGATACCCAGGACAAGAGATACTTAAGTACTCGTTTTTTTCCCCAAGACACTACAAACACTTACCAAGAAAGGTCTAAGTAGGCTTAGACCTTCATGAGCCGTTTCAGGTGGTAACCCAGAACCAGTATAAATCTTACCCAGTAAGACGTATTCTTACTTGGTTTGCTCTTTCCAGAATGTCAATCAGCTCAGATGCAACCCTCCAATCATTCTTAGTGACAAGCGTTACTGCCTCCCCAGTACGTCTGAAGAAGGAATGAAATAACTGTTGATCTTCAAAACTGCTGCTGCTAGGCTTTTCCTACTGACCTATACAGTAATAAATTATACTACAGGCAATATTATTGAACTGGTAGATAAAACTGGCTTGAGTATTTACTATGCACATGACAGAAAGCAACTTTTCATAAAGATCAGAATATGGCAATTCACCTAAAATGGAGCAAAGGCACAACTAATTCAGACTTTTAGACAATAAACCTAGCATAAAGACAACATATTTAAGTATGAAGAGACATACATTCATGTCATGATTAAAATAAACACACAAGAAAAAAAAAAATATCACACTTGTGCCAACCTGCAGCATTCGAAAGTCCCAACACCAAACCATACCACCATGATAGGCTGAAAACTTTGAATTTATATGTTTTTCCCAATGGGCTGTCTAGGAAACTAAACAACTCAGCGGCTCACGAAGAGAGAAACAAGGACGTGACATTTCAGAGTATCTACACAGAAGTTGTTTTTAATTGTAATTCTTCCCCACATTTAAACCAGCTTTCAAACATCCCTCATTCCCATCCCCTTCAATGAAATAACAGAAAAGTGGAAAACTTGTTTGCCTTAAATTTAACAGTGAACTAATTTCAAAATAAAGCAGCGTGTTACTATCCGAAACATACTTTTGATAGACTCTGGAGTCTTCACTCCCCCACTCCACATCACCTGTAGCTCTAGCACTTGACAAGAGAAACGCCCATGCAGTGCATAAAATATTGACAATATATTACTATTTTCTTGTAAACACTTACCCTGCTCTTCCAGTACGACCTACTCTATGAACATATTCTTCAATGTTGCGAGGGAAGTCAAAGTTAAAAACATGAGTAATATCATGCACATCAAGGCCACGGGACGCTAAGTCAGTAGCTACCAGTATTCTGACTTTGCCTAAAACAAGTACAACGGAGAGAGAATGGGAGTTTATGGAATAAACAGAAAATATACTCCTGTCTATTGGTTTTCTAGTGTATAATGCACTTATTCTTAACACATAAAGGAAAAATACTCTTGTTGCACGTCACACTGAGTTAGCTTCAAACACGAGGTGATAAGTAAGCACTCAAAATGTCATTTTACTGTTATTTGTATTTCACAAGTAGAACAGCAGGGTGCAGGAGAACCAAGAAACATGCCTAGCTGATATAAAGAGTCCGAAAAGAACAGAAGACTTCAGCAACTATATTCTCAGCTGGCATCCTTATCATAGGGCTACTCTGTGTTTTATTAGCATGTGATCACATAACCCCAAAGTATAACCCTACTGGCATAATCAAGAGCAGAACTGTTTCACTGAAAGCACCATCATTTGACACTTACATTTACCATTCTGTAGACTAACACAATATTGACTTTTCCCACAGAGTTTTCAAAAATAAAATAAGCCTTACTTTAAATTATTTAACGCTTAGACATTCCAAATTTTATTGAAGAGCAATCTCTTCTTGTTTGCTGTTTTTTTTGTCAAATTAACAAAGTAACCATATCATTCATAGCTCTTTGATATTTTCATTTTGATGGTACTGAAGAGACGTGGCACTTACAAACAGACAAAGTTCTGCACATGACAAGCTTTAAAAACCCGGGCTAAACAAACCAGTACTTCGGTACAAACATACCTTTCTTGAAGTCATCTAAAGCCTGTTCTCGATCACACTGCTCCCTGTTACCATGAAGTGACTGTACTGGAATTCCTTGGAGACCAAAGTCACTTGCTAAGTCATCAGCTCTAGGATGAAATAAAACAATGGTTCTTAAAAAGAAGTAAGCGCAGCATCTAGATTTAGATCCAAAAGATAGTGACAACAAAAGCTAAACGTGTGCCTAAGGACAAAACCCCACCTAGGTCAGCTGGTATTTATTATAAAACAGTATGAAAGCAAGACTATTCCCCACATAAATGTTTGCTTTTATTTATATAATAGATGATTTTTGTGTTGTTCACTCAAAAAGCTCAGATACAGTACAATGACCACCACCCTCCACCAATCAGGTCTTGTATGCATATGAAAGTAAACAGTACATCACATTAATGTATCCCCAAGAATCTTAATATCTACTTTAACTATGTGAAATTGAGATTTACCACCACCACCACGAATGATATTAAAAAGGATACAAACTACCAGTCAGTCTGGAGGAATGAATAAATAAATAAATAAAAATACTACTACTACCAACACATTGCTGACAAGAGCTGTTACACTTAGTAATTATTATGTGAACTAAGAAACTATCCAGTACTTCTGTTAGAAAAAAGTGAACAGATGTAATACTGGGAAGTGATTACATACGTAAGTTTTTTTCCCACAAAAATGATGACCTTATCTTTTGGCTTCATAGAGTCAATGAAGTATTGCATGAAAGTTCTCTTTTCCTCCTCGGTGATAACAATAACTCTCTGTTCTACTGTATTTACTGCCTGTTAAACAGCAAAAAGGCATGTTAAGTAGAAACATATTTGAATAATATTTTTTCTGTTAATTCCCATATTACGATGTTATAAAATTAGTAACATGATACTATGAAAAACTATTTTAAAACCAAAATATACATCAGTTTGGAGTTCAAACAATGCAGGTTTATTTGTTGTTTCCTAGTTGCTTTAGAGGAATAGTAAAAATTTATCTTTAAGCAGTTTGCCAAATCACGTATTTGCAGAGATTTAGAAGGTACAGATGAACAGACTAGTGAGGTGAAATAATTATTCCTAATATTAGTGAAAATCAGATTGAAGTACTTAATTTTAGTATATTTTATGTTACTCTAGAGCAAGTTGGAACAATGGCAGTCTTACTTGAAAGGACAAGCTTTTAAGGAAGATTGTTATCTATTTGAAATTATCAGTTATGTCCAATTCTTCCAACAACAGTTTGTTAATTAAAAAAAAAAAAAACTTTACTCCATTATATTTGAAGGTTGCCACAGAATGTTTAAGGTATACTATATAAGTAGTACAAAGGTCTAGACATTCTCATGGCACTGCATCATGATCTTGCAGCAAGGGCTGAAGAATCAGTCAAGTACATATAAAGATTCTCTCTCCACATGGGAACCCTTCCCCCCTCCACCCCAGAGGTCACCTCTTCAATTAAGAGAATCTCCTGTAAAAGAGATGAATGCATTAGACAAGAGAGCTGCATTAGCAGTTGCTATCTTTCAAATTCCAATCCTCTGTCTTTGACAAGTAATGCCCTTTGACAAAAGCACTTCTGAACAGAACAGATGAAAAGTACATTTTCCCCCTATTTCTCCCTAAAAGTGTATTGGATACTAAGTTTCCTCATTCCCTATCACTCAAAAAGTGGATCTGAAAAGGAAAATTTCGTAATTTAAGAACCAAACTGAAAGCAATCTCTGGACCAGGATGCGGAGATCTTGGAAGAACTACTATTTCTGTAAATTCTGCTGGTACTGAAGCCAACTACACATAGCTGCGCAAGCATGACAAGTATGCAACTACATCTACACATTAGAAGTTTTGGACTTTAAAGACAGTTCTTACTCTAACATGTAGGTTTCTGCTCTAGACAAGTGCCCTCCAGGAGTTTAGTAGAGAGCTTCCACTCTCTTTGAGAAAGCAGCAGTTAAGAAACACAGATCCAGATAAGTATCTGTACGCATTAGAAAGACGACCTTCAGAAGGAAAAGTAAGGAACAAGAACTTGCTGAACAGAAGAAAGGCTGCACAAAGGTTCAGGCAAGAACACGTGGCACTGTGAAGTACAATATTCAAACTTCAATTTGATTGATACATGCCGCTTGTGACATCTTCTACTGAAGATCCAGGACTTCAAGATCTTGTTACAGAAACATAAGAACAAAGTTCTTTACTTTTTTTTTTTAGTTCTTTCTAAACTTCTAATGAAGCTTTAAAACAGTAATATGGAGCTGTTTTTTGAAAGTTTGGATTGATTTTGAAGTTACATGCATTTACTTACATACAGTTACAAGCAAAGTATTTCGTGGTTTAACTGTAGGTTCTTCTCCAAAAGAAAAAAAAAAAAAAAAAAGAACAGAACGACTTACTGCTAAGTCAAGAGTGCCAACATATACAATCATAGGATTTTTCAAATAGGATTTCGCTAGGCGACGAACACCATCAGGCCATGTAGCACTAAACAGGAGGTGAAGAGGAAAACGCACACATGAAAACAGAATGCAAAATCTTCTCCAATTCATTAGTTTCATCGCATTCTTCTTTCCTTTCTTTCTTATACACCAGTGAAACACTTCAGTATGCACTAACAGTAGTGAGCTTATATAACACTTCGAAATAATCTTAAGAAGTTCTTAGTAAACAGCACTCAAGCTTTAAAGATAACTTTCTAGGTTAAAAGTACAGGCAACAGTTATGGAGCCTTTCTAATGAAGCCAAAAGTGAGTTTAGTAGTTCAATAATACCCAAGAAGAAAGTTTCTAGTCTGTTTTTCTCTCTAAAACAACAGCTCCAATGCAAAATACAGTAACAAAAATTATTGTTGGGATATTCTATTGTTAAGCTCCCAAAAGCTGCATAATTTCAAAATTAATCCAGGTACAGATTAGTACAGATACTGATCAGAAGGTTAGGATGCACGTTTGGTCCCAGATGGAGAAGTGGAAATTGGCATTTCAAATTGATATGGCAAATTCTAGCACTCCCAGGACACCTTCCTTTTTGGGAAGAACTCAGTTGTTTTTATAGTTAATGCAAAACATCAGATAAGGGGTAAGAAATGAAAATAAAATTGTCAAATGACTCATTAGGACTGACTAAACAGAATTAGGAAGAAAACTGATGCCATTCCCATTTAGGCTAACACAAGTTTTATTAAAACTGACACATTTGTTTTGCAGTTAACTTGTTCAGTAACCTTGCCTTTACAGTGTTCAAGTACTGAGCACTATTATGTTCACATACCTTGTCATAACAGTTTGTCTGTCAGGCCGCACATCTATTAGGATCTTCATTATCTGAGGTTCAAATCCCATATCCAACATTCTGTCAGCCTCATCTAAAACCTGCTCAGAACAAGGTTATTTATTATGTCTAGTTCCTTAGATAAGGGTTTCAGCAAGGCATCACATAGCAGACCATTTTAATGGCAACAATTTTAATTGCAGAATCCACTCCGTAATGTATTGCAAAACCTGTTCAACTTCTATTTCACCTCCTCAATTTCCTTGAAGCTTTTTCATTTAGTAATACATTTGCAGGCAGAAGAAAATCCACAGCACCTTTAAGAGCACTTAAAGTCAATGAAGAAGAAACAACTGTTTGTTTCAACAATATTTTGGTTGGTACCTAAAATTAAGCACAGAATTAAAAAAAAAAAAACCCACCAGAAAAAAAAACCCAACAAAACCAAAGCCAACCAAACCTGGGGGGGGGACCCCACACAACACACTTTCAGGTAAGAAATGTTTAGTAATTTAAAGGGGAAATCTCATTTCTACCTTGTTAGAGATCTCATACCAGACTAATATATCAGTTATTAATTTAGTTCCTCATTAGAAGTAAGAATAAAGCCAGACGGTACATTCTGGCTCACACTAGGACACTGCAGAACTCCCAGAGCTCAAACTTGTTTCATCTGGTAAAAAAAACCAAAAGAGAACAAGTGAGCTGAAGGTCTGAGTACAACTATTTGGAACTGATCTTTTTTCTAATACACAAGCACACTTGAGACTCTGAAAACATTGACATACAAAGGAAGAAGGCTGCCATCCAAGACTGATTTTTCTCCTTTAATTTTCAAATAGAGTTTATATACATCAGTTATATGGATCATGCTTTTAAGTATTGACATTTTCTAGTCACTTAGGTGGAAACATAAGACTTTGATGATAATCCCTTTCTACTGTCCTGGTTTTGCTGCTCCATTCTTTTCAGATGTTTTATTCTATTAAAGGTTTTTAGTACATTATCTATGTAAATATCTGAAATAATAACAAATCATCAGCTGAGAGACAGGAGATAAGAATTCTCGTTCTTGATTTAATTCTCTTTATTTTCAAAGGACTCATGGAGATGTCAGTAATTACTTGGATTCTAATACAATGGCAAGGCTGAAACATCACTAATTTTATATATACGAGTTGGCTATTATGCCCCTTTCAGCAGCAGAAGCTTTCTAAGCTATTAAGCACGCTGGTACTTTGCTGGAAAGGGAGCAGAAAGCATGTAAGTATGTGTATTAGATGGATCAGGGTAGTTGACTTTCCTTATTTCTGAGAGCTGCTTAATAAAGAATAAAGGCTGTAATAGATATAAGATAGATACTAGCACTATTTTTTCCAAACGCCTCATAGCTGGGTCCTGGTTTATAAGCTAAATCTCCCCCCAGCTAACATAATCTTACATTTTTTGTTATCTATACATATTTACTTGTTTGTTACTATTATTCATTTCAGTTCTATTTTTGGCAAGAAATTCTTACAAGTCAGTTCTTCGTGTGAAAGTTATTTTCTTTCTTCTGCTTTAAATACTTACTGGTAAGTCTTACACTATTTTTTTGCATTTGAAGAGTAAAAAGACTACTCTAATCTACTTTCTATATCCTACTTCATGATTTGTATTTTTTTTTTTTTTAGTATACTCTTTCCTCTAAATGCTTCCCTATTATTCATGCACAACTCCAATTCCCCTACTTCTGCTTTATGAGCATAAAGTCAAAAGAAAAAAGCACGTGGATTACTGATGAATGAATACCGATTTACACTGGACACAGCAAAACAGAAAACAATCTTCAAATGACGTATTGTAAATGATCAAAAGGCCATATATGACAGAATTTCCTAGTCTTTCTTCTGAAATCATGAAAAACAGCAGCTTATCTTGAATAAATGGGTTCCTAAAAGTCTGAATCAAGGCTGCAACTCACTTGATGGTTCTGTCAGGCAAGAAGACAAATTCCCTGCCTCCAGTTCACCTTCTGTACAGTGTATATTCAAATATAATTAACTCTAACAGAGTTTGTTTTTTGTTTGTATTTTTTTTTTAAACAAACAATTGTATCCCAGTCTCTGACCTTGGAAGTCCTTTGGGAAACAATTATATAATATCAGCAAATAATACTCAGTGCACTTTGGGTGCATTCACAAGACTCATCAATATCTTTAAACGAAAACTGTAAATGAAGCTCTTCAATGAAGAGCATTCTTCATCCAAGGTGTTAAAGTTGAAATCTAATACCCCTCTCTTCTCTGAAATAAGGCTGCAAAATTAAATTATTTGTTGGCTGAAAATTGACAATGAAGCTGTGGAAACAGAAAACATCTTATATATTAAAAAGTACAAGACAGTGCAAGGAAAAATATATGGTAACATTAAAAAAAATAGAATTTTGCGTATCCAACTTTTCATATGGGACCTAAAGAAGCACAGCATTTCCAGGAAGTCTGAGGCATGAGACATTAACCACTTCACAAAACACGGTCCTTGCACTGGTTTCAATCTTTTGAAAATATTTGACTGCTAGTAGTACAACAACAAATGGTTTTCTCCTGCTTTACATCATCATAGTTTTCAATTTGATAGCTAATTCTTTTTAGTAATGTCATACTACAGTATATCCTGCACATACTGAAACATCTGATTTTGGTTACATACATATTCTTTGATTTACAAAGCAGTGTGTGCTTGCAGTATGACCATACTTCACTTTGGTAGAGAAAGATTACTAATGTTCCTATAGTTCTCAGAAAGCAGGTTTTCAGGCCTTTCTTCCTTCTGCTTAGCGATTACATGTTTCTCTTCTACATGAGGCTACTCTTTCCAATAATATTCTTTTTTTTCCCCAGATGGCCAAGTGTCTAGTGATGCTATACCACCACTGGCCTGCCAGTAAGCTCACAAGTATTAGCTAGAATTGGAGCTAACTTGTTACAGCACAATGAGAGTTTAACCCTTTGCGGGGAGTGGGGGTGGAGATAAGGGAGGGAAAGCAGGCCAAATTGTCAAACTAGGCAACAAGTCACCAGTTAAACAGACAACTCAGAAATAATTTGAATATATGAAAGTATATTACAAAATAGCAACGGTTTTAAGTGTCCAGCACAGCAAGAGGCAGGAACGAAATGAAGACATAAGGATTCATAACAATGTTTACATGGCTATTTTCCCACTGAGATCAAAAGAAAGTCAGTCATCCAGACATTTAAATATCTGTTTGCCACTGGTTCTTACTGCACAAGTTCTAGTAAGAACCTGAGTCATTGGTAACATTTAAAAGAAAATGAAAAGACAACTTGGGAAAGGCATTTCATCCACTAATAACTGATCTTGACAACATGAACTTTAAACCAGCAAACATCAGTAATGTGAGATAACAATTTAGCATCTTTAAAATGCTTACTGCGCCAGAAGCCTATTTTACTTTTTTTCTAGGGAATCTCTCACATCTGCAATGCAATTACGGTAACTATGAACCATCCCCCCAACAGCAATCTCAGTGTTAAGATATACTGTAATTAAGACTTAAAAAGTTTAAAGAAAACTTCATTAAAGATTAAGTTCACACTAAGCCAACCATTTCGCAACTGGTGCATTACTCATTCCGTATCAGCTACTTGCCAAGTATGTTATGCTCTTCAAATTTATGAAGTTGTTCATTTGAAGATCATTCAGTCTGCCAGGAGTAGCAATAACAATATCCACACCTTTGGTAACCACGTCGATCTGTCCTTTTCGGTCCCCACCACCATATATGCAAATACTGAAAAATAAAGTGTTTTATGAAAGCAGTGTATTACGGTTCAACTAAAGTCAATCTTTTTCAAAATAAATGCCACCATGTTGATTCATTTTAAAGAGTATCATCTGGTATTACCAAGAGGAAGGAATACAGTAAGTGTGACTGACAGTATCACAGTAAATAGTGGACTTAACACTGAATGATACTCCCTCATCAGTTCAGCATTAGCTTTCTGCTGAAACTGCAGTGAAAGTAATCATGAAAGGAAGGAAGATAGCTATTAAGCTACGAGTATGTTTTGGGCTATTCTGAAAATATTCACACCAAAAATAGACGAACGTATGAAAGGATGCATGACTTTCTAAACAGTACCATCAGAAGTCAGATGTTTTTCCTGTTAAAACCATCAACGCACTCGATAAGGGATTAGGCTTACACACAAACTTAACACGCTCTGTAAAACTCCTTAGTATTTTTGGGAAGGAAGCAGAATGTACATTTCAGTATTTGATGACTACAAGACTAATTCTGAACGCTATACAAAGTTACCAGAGAGCCCTAAAACTAAGTTTTGGAGTACAGTAATGTCTGTTTAACAGCTTAAATGAAGACCTACACTCTCAGCAGGTTTGTGGATGAAACCAAATCGGGGGAGCAGTCGATACACTAGAGGGCTAGGCTGTTACTCAGAAGGACCACAATAGGCTAGAGAAATGGGCTGACAGGAATCCCATGAAGTTCAACAAAAGCAAGGATGGGGATGGAATTACCCCACAGCTGAGGGCCAACGTGCTAGAAGATGGCTTTGCAGAAGAGACTTGGGTGGGCAAGAAACTGAACATTATTCAGCAGCGTAACCCCACAGAAAAGAAAGCCAGCTGTGTACTACTGGAGAAGGTAGCCAGCAGGCTGAGCGAACTCATTATTCCCCTTTATTCAGTACTTGTGAGACCACACCTCAAGGACAATATCCAGTTTTTGTACCCCCCACCTCTATTACAGGACAGACATATCCATACTGGAGCAAGCCCAGCAAGCAGCTACCAAGATGGTCAAGAGGATGGAGTGCATGACGTGAGAAGCTGGTAACCAGATTTGTTCAGCCTGAAGAGGAGAAGGCTCAGGGAGATCTTATTGCTGTCTACAGCTACCTAACAGCAAGGTGCCAAGAAGACACAGCCAGACTCTTTTCAGCTGTCCACACAGAAGGACAAGAAACAACAGAGAAAGCTATAACACAGAGAACTCCAACTATGTAAGAAATAGATTTTCACCATGAGTAGTCAAAACAGGCATTCTAAAAACTGGGAAAATATGAACTCTGCATTTACTACCTTCCCCTCCTCTCTTAGCAAATGTAATTATTTTAGTAGGTGAATTAAGCCACAAGTGGTAGGAAAAAAATACTTAAAAAGCAAGTGACAAATAAGATTACCTTTTAATTCCTTTGTACGTGTACTTTGAACACTCTGCTTGTACTTGAAGTGCCAGTTCTCGAGTGGGAGCAAGGACTAACATTCCTGGCCCCCCACGCTGATCTCTGGATCTGCAATAAAGCATCTTTAGACTGTGGGTATATAAGGCTAGGCAAAGTCCATCACATCTGACATTGAATATTTTTATGCTGTTCTAGACTTTCTCAGTACACTGCTACTAAGGGTATCTATGGTGACAAATTTGGTACTTATTCCACCAGGTCTATAATAAATCATAAATTGGAAAAAAATTATCTTCTTTACTAGAAAACCACCACATGGGGGATGATGGGGGGGAAGTATCCACAGCTAAACAAGTCAGACATGTGAGTAGTCCTTACATTGGTTGTGAAGTCAAGTGAATGAATCCAGGCATTAAGTACGCTAGTGTCTTCCCGGTACCAGTCTGTGCTATACCAATAAGATCAATTCCTTGGAGTATGATTGGCCATGCCTGGGACTAACATAAAACAACAAATACTTAAATGTACTTTTCTCTTAAGCTTCAGTTAAAGAGTCATCAAAATTGAAGAAGTACCTGAATTGGTGTAGGTTTTTGAAAACCAACTTTTCTTATATTAGCCATAACATCAGGATAATGATCAAACACATCTTCAAATTTACAAACAGGATTGGGAATGCAGCGCTTTTCACCTTCTTTTAAGTCATCACAAATTATATTATTATTTTCTTTCCTGTATAGAATTAGAGAAGTGCAATTGCTTTAAAGCCTCATTATCTGAAAAATTAGAGCTAACAAAAGACTGCCTTTCTGACTTTTTTTTTTTTTTAAATTTCTGGAACAACAAAAAACAAGTTCAGGCTCTTGAATGAGACTTATAAGTATTCTTCTAACTTTTAAGAAAGCCTTACTACAGAAACACTTCTCCTGGAGCCATCAATTACCATTCTTTCTTAAGAATGACTAATTTGAAGTTATATATGGATATTAACATGAACTGCAGTCCTGTCATATTAGACTTCAATTATACTCTATTACAAATTAAATAACTGTGACAAATTTTTAAACCTAAAGACAACCTAGAACTCATAGGAATGGATTGGACTTCTTTGTCAGAACCCTATATTCTGACAAAAGCCTTCCCGAAATATTTTCAGAGTAGCCCCCTGGATACTCTAGAAAACACAAACAGAACAATTTAGAAAAAAGAACGTGGTCAGTAAGACAAGCTCCAAAAAAAAAAAAGCCCCACCCAAACCCAAAACATCAAAAAACAAACAAACAAAACCCAAAACACAACACCACACACAAAAAGCTACATTAAAAATTGAGGTTCTGACGCTCCCCCCAATTAAGAGGTATGAATATGCATAAATAGTTTATCTTCATTCCAGTCCTGTACTCTTTTAAAGATTCCATTCAGCAAATAGTCTTACTTCAAGTGGGGTGTGGGCTAGGAAAAGAACGGGTAATTCAACCTCTCCTCATGTTTACAATTTTTTTTTTTTCCAATTACTGTCTTTTTCCTTAAAGCATACAGATTAGATGAAAAAGGAAAAAAAAACCCAAACATTCCTTTATCACACAAGCGCTATTCCTCAATGCATGTTCTGAACCTACAGAACAACCTTCTGTAGCTCTTGACTAGCTTGAACAATAACACGTACATATACTTTAAGGAAACAGGTGTCAATTCCATGCTTCGCTCACTGTGGCAAAGTTTCTCTGGTGGGCGTGCAAGAGCAAAAACAGACACCGCGCAAAAAGAAAAGTAATAAAAGTAACACTTCAAGAACATTTACCAACTTCATCAGAACTACTGAAAAGGGTTGAAACTATTACCGATCACTTGAAACAGACAATCTGCTTTTCTTGCAAAGTAATGATGTAGATTGCTGGATCAAAATGAACGGATACAGGTAACTGAGGCACGTACTCACCAGGATGTACTTGCAAAGACAAGATAGATACACAGACAGGAAGACAACAGTAATAGAAGGTGAAATTTGTTCTGAAGATGGTATTTGACTAAAATATATGGGAAAAAATGGCAGCCAAGAGGTATTCAACATGTGAACAATAATATTTGGAAGGACCTAGAAAACATGAACATGCTGTCTCATGAAATGCAAAGAAACAGCCAAAAGCCAATGAACTGTCTTGATTTTTTTCCCTTCTGAAAGTCAACTAGATCAAACACTTTTAGAGAAGCAGCTAATCCCTACAGTTAATTTCCCAACCAACTAATATAATCTCATCTGCTAGTTATTGTTTAACTCCTAAGAAAGAGCTCATAAGAAGATCTAAGTTATTACAAGACTCTAAGATTAATGCTTCTGTCTCAGTATTTTATCTCCCACTTTCTGGACTTTATACCTTAATAATTATTTTTACCAAGCAGATGATTCCCTATAGAAATGATCTTACCGCCACAATTCCACTTCTTCTTGTGACATAGATGCAGTCCTTGATGATTCTTTATAGAAGTTTTTCTCAATCGGAGGCAAGTCTTAAACAATCAGAAAAAGTAAACTTGAGTCAGTAAGAAATGCTACAGATTCAGGGTAAGTCTGCTAAAGCTTAAGATGGAAATCCCAAAACCCAGACAGTGCCTTGTACTAGGAGATCAGTCAAAAGCAGTGGAAGACTATTGTTGTTCATGTAAAAGACAAAGGCTGAGACAAACAGAGTATCTGCAAAAGAACTACCTCCCCACATTTTCAAGTTCCAAAGTAATTTCTACTAACATATATAGTATAATATTTAACAGTTCTCAGATTTTTGCTGCGACCACACACAAAACAACAGCGTTTTCAAAGGATGAAGTAAAAATACCAATTGAGTAGTAAGTTTAAGTAAGCAACTACAGTGTCCTCCATGACCATGCTGAGAAATGCTGACATGGTCACTTCACTGCAAATACTTAACTAATTTGGACATTGAAAGATTCAGTCATCTCAAAGCAAAAATTAAAAATGTTTAAGCATTCAACAGATTTATCATATGAAGACAAGTACCATACAATCAAAATTTTTAGACTAACCTGCCCACTTCATAGCTTCATATTTAGCTTTGTTTTCTCGAAGAGAGGCCCAGTTAATCACCGATTTCTTTGGGTTGTTTTCACTCTTGATAACGTCCAAGGTTTTTCCTGCGGAGTTAGTACCAAAATGCTGCTGTTTGACGGAATCTGTCAGAGGGTGGGGGCGAACTCCCCTCAAAACAAATACCTTATTTTCTTTATCTGTTGTTAGGCCTCTTATGTGATTTTGAATGGACATGAAGCATTTAAATAGAAATTTCTTCCCTAGGTCTTAGCCTGAAACATCAGTAAAACCTGTACAAATCCAGTTCTGATAAAAAAAAGAAGCATTTCAACATCTTTAGCTACTTAAAGAAAGCAATGACAGGTTCCAAAATGCTGCTTCTCCAGCTATAAATAAGGCTTGTTATGCAGCAGGCTTTTGAAAATCTTGTGAACCCAGTAGATGATATGCAGACAGAAAGCTTTATTTTTAACAGCTACAAGAGCACAGTTTACTTCTAAAGCGTCCAATGTCACCACAATAAAGTCCCAGTGTAGTTACACTCTATACCTCTTTTTTGACGAGGCTAACACTTCTTAAGAAAGAAAGGTTTTACACTGAAGATATAAATGGCAACACAATTATGTATTACTGGAAAAACAGGAAACATGGGGAAGACACAGTCGCACATACTAAGGAAGTGTTAACTATTTCTAGCCTCTTGAAACACACTCATCCACCTTCTGGGGCACTTCTAAAATCAAAACTCACAACTACTCCATTCCTTATTCTAACACTGGAACACAACTCTCAGATCCCTTCTTCCTCATCAGTGCCTCAGATCAACAATTATGATGGATGTTGTATGTGCTCCCAATGACTTTTTGCACAGGCAAACAAGACAAATACCAATAACATAAGCAGCATCTCAACATACAATTGTTACTTATATATCCATGTAACAGACAAAGTTAACAAAATAAAGCCTAGTAAAGTGAGGCATGATGTGCAACATCAAATCTTAAATGCTAACTTCCCATGAAAATAATAAGAAGTCAGCATTGTCCATGCTATAATCAGTACATTTGCTTTACAGACTACATTTATAGAAGCTTGTTGAATTTTAATACTGCACAGATACTACATTAAAACTTAAACTAGAACCAGTACTTGTATTTTGGGGGAATGGGACTGATAATGCAAGAAACAAGTAGTATAACATTCTACATTCATTCAAATTGTTGAAAACACAAAGGAACAGATTTTCACTGAAGTCTGGCAGTTTGAGGGGGGGAAATTGTTCATAGCTGAGAAGGGAAGATGTCTAGATATTTCTGTTTTAAGGAGCTATGCCATTATCCAAGAACAAGGTGAAACTTAATTCACTTCGGTAAAATACTAACAGTATAAAAACACTCCAGCAAACTACCAAATATATGGAAAGACAATCCACAGCTTTTTTTTTTTTTTCTCCCCCAGAACACATTTCTTACCTTTCTCAGTCCCACCTCTAATGTAGTTTTGTCCCGATCTTGCAACAGCATCGTCAATCAACATCTTGGCTTTGTTTTGCACAGCAACGCTGCCAAAAATCTTTACTTCAGCTTCGTAAGTTCCCCTTATAACCTATGTTCATAAAACCTTACTGAGTTTTTTTTAATACTGCGAAGATAAACATTATAGAAGAACATATATTGAAAACAGTCTTTGATTTTTTTCTGAATTTGAACTTCTCAGGTAAAGGCCCTTTAATTCCCTATCTAAAAGAAAGGGAAATTAATGCATACTTAAGGGGGGGAAAGAAAAATCAGTAAGCTTTTCCTACTTTCATACACCAGTCAAGTTAAACCCTCAATTCCACTTCCTTTTTACCAATTCTTGTCAAAGAGAAGAATTATTGTAGCTATTTGCAACACTCTTCAACTTGCTGCAGTAACTCTGCTTTACATGAAAGTAAAACCAAGTATGTTCCCAACAGAGTCCAGGCTTGGATGACATACAGCACATGGTACCTTTATTCTGGAACCTGAAGAATCCTCAAGTTCTCTTATTTTAGTTCCACCCTGACCTGTTATAAAGATACATGGCAGGTATTGGAGAGATTTAGGCCAAGCTGTCAAAAACTACACATGGTAACTGTAAGTAGTTTGGTTGTGACCAAAACCTAAAACCTTCATATGCATGCATGCATCCATAAATAAAAGAATTTGCGACTCCAAACTATTGGTAAACGCAGGTAACGTTTTTGGAAATTTAACAAAACACAAGGTGCGTGTGGCAGGGGAAGGCACCTCAGCTGAAGAGCTGGAGCAGCAAAACCAGCTCAAGCCACCCTTCCTCCACGTGACTAAAGAGGGGCTTCAGCCCACTTACAGACTGGTGGCCATGAGAAACAGACATCAACCCAACCACTTTAGGGAGTAAAAGCTTGGCTACCCTGGCGAGCGGGAGAGCTCCACTCCTCAGCCAGTACTCTGCAAAAGCATCCTGCCATCCCCAGGCGAGAAAGATGTAAGGGGATCACAAGGCACTGGGGCCCTTCCACAGCCAGGGAGACGGAAGGCAGCGATGCACCTCCTCGGGCACAGAGGGACGGTTAGGGCCCCACACAAACAAACCTCGCCGCGGCCGGGTCCTCTCGCCCTCCCCCACCCGCTTACCTCAGGGGGCCAAGCACCCCGGGTAGTGGGGGTGCGGCCGTTATTACCTATGAGAGCCCCGACCAGTGCGCTATCGAGGTGGAAGCACAGGGGCGCCGCGGCGTCCCGAGCTTGGCCGGCGGCAGCTCGGGGCAGCCGCTGCCGCGTCACCTCTCCCGGGCCGCGGGAGCCTGCCACGCCTCGAGGCTCCCACTCCTCCCCTCCGAGGCTGGCCACCGCCTCCCGCCGCCAGTCAGCGCTCCTTCGTCCCCCGCCGCTCTCTACGGAGGCGCGGCTCTGCGAAGGGGTCGCCGGCGGCTGCCACAGACGCCCGACCGCGGCGGCAGAAGATGGCGGCCGGCCTGGCGCGCCAGCATCCTCGTCGCTGCTCGTGTCCCAGTCAGACATGGCGGCTCCCCCGTCCACCTCCACAGCCCATGTGGCGGGCCTTGGCGCGCTTTAGGCTCGGGGCGCGCTGATTGGCCAGGGCGGGTCGCTCTCTAAGCAGTGATTGGCTGTCTCGGCGAGGCCGCGCGGGGGTGGGAGAACCTATTGCCGCCCCTGCCAAGCCCGAGGCTGAGCTCGCGCTCCCGCCGCGCACCGCTATTGGGGCCGGGGCCGCGCTCAGGCGCGCGCCGCGCGGCCGCTGAGGGACGCTGGTCCCTGGTCCCTGGTCCCTGGTCCCTGGTCCCTGGTCCCTGCCCTCTCCTCTCCTCCCCTCTTTCCGTCCTCCCCGCTGCTCTGCCGGCCTCGGGGCAGCCCTGGGTGGGCTCCACTCAGGAGGAGGCGGTGTTTTGGGACGGGAGGAGCAAGAACTCGGTCCTGAACGTGTGGGAAGGCCCCGAAGCCTGCGTGGGGTGGAGAGGGGGAAGGCAGGCAGCCTCAAGAGGCGGCTGGGGAGTGAGGGTGGCAGTGAGTAATTTTGCTAGGTGTCTAGGCTCGTGTCATGGTGGTACATTGTGGTCTGAATTTTTTAGGGAAGTCTTAATATTTAATCTCAAATTAAGCTTTAATGATACTTTAATGAAGATTTTAGTATGACTGAATGTACTAAAGCTGATAGAATATTGGAAACAGAATCACAGAACGGCTGAGATTGGAAGGGACCTCTGGAGGTCACCTTGTCCAACCCCCTGTTCAAGTAGGGTCACCAAGAGCCAGTTGCCCAGGACCATGTTCAGGCGCCTTCTGAATATCTCCAAGGATGGAGACTCCACAACCTCCCTGGGCAATCTGTGCCAGTGCTCAATCACCCTCACATTAAAAAAGTAGAAAAAAAAACCCTAAGAAAAACCTAAAAAAATAACCCTTCAGTTACACTGAAAATCAGCTAAGTGATTGAGGGTTTAAATTTCCCTTTTAGGCACAGTCTTGTGTTCCTATTGTACAGAGCTGAATGGTGAATATATATGTCTATAGATGCAGATTACCGCCTGTGCCCGGCAGTTGTGATCACCAGGGTAACTCAACAGGAAAAACTTCACACTGCTGTCTTCTGACCCTTCCCTACTATCTGTATGTACACATGAAGTAAGACCGCCTGGTTTTACAAAAGAAGAGCGTGTGTACATGTTTGCCTTTTTTCCTGTCCTGTGTTTTTTCTTAGGCAGAGCTTGGCAGTGTTCACAGAGCCTGTGGGTACAAATGGCTGCATGGAAAATCTGCCTTTCTGGCGACTGCATCTTTAAATTTCAGTATCTAAAATGACGTATGTCGGAGAGGTAGGGGGTCACCTATACATGGAAGTATCTTGCTCTGATTCTGAAGCCTCCACGGGGGCAGTGACTTCACCACAAGAACAGGCTCTCTATATTTAATACTTTACACTCAAATACTAAAGCTTATCTTCAGCAGGACTGCAGGGAGAGCTAGGTGGGGAAAGAAGGCTGTAGGTTTGGTGCAGTAGCATTCTAGAGCAACTTTCATGATTCAGCGCAGAGGAAAGGGCTTCACCTAGGCCTCAAGTTAAACTGAGGTAGCGGATGGGCCTTCCCTTGGGAATCCTGCTCCTCGCACAGGCCCCTGATTGCTGATCCTGAATCAATTCCCGTTTATCTAACAGGGAAGGTAATAATAACTTCCAAACTAATTTTCATAGAGGTGCTGAAACACCTGAAGTTTAAACTCTGCTGTAAACAGTTACCAGAAACTGAACATATCAGACTAGTTTGTGCACGTTTTATTCCAGTAAACTTCCTTTGTGGTGTTTTGGTCCATTTAATAAAAAAATTACAAAACTTCAAAAGGAAAACAATGAGCAAGTTTAAATTTTTTTTGCCTGATATGTGCTTACGCCATACAATCATTTATGTAAGGAAAAAAAACAGTAAGCATGGTACTTTTCAAATCATTTTTATTAACAACAATATGGATTCAACTTTGTCAAGAAGTTACAATTAACGTTGTAATGTACTGGCTAATGTCATTGCAGTGTCAGTGGAAGCAGCCTTCGTGCTTTCTAAGCCTGTTATGAAACTGGCTTTTTAGCTTTCAAAGAAGTAAAAAATGCTTCCAATAGCAGATGATACTGGATATGTCTGGAATTGTCCTATGTGTGGCCATGGCCACATTTGCATCCAGATGAATGAACAGGAAAATATTGCATGCTTCCACTGACGCTGCAGGGGACAATTCTTATTTCAAAAACCAATTAACCTTTTTAGACAGTGACAGCACTTTGTGTGATGTTGTAATCCATTTGAATTAAGTAGATTAACACACTTGAAAAAAAATGTGAAGCAGAAATATCTGGGGCAAATTCTTTTCTGACCTGTATTTCATTCAAACCTAATGAATCCAAAAGGATTGCATGACATATGAGTCAGGATAAAAGTTGGCCCAGAGAGGCAAGTTCATTCCTGGTATAGGTGGGTTCAGTTCCTTTAAGGTCAGTGGAACTGAGCCTGATTATCCCAATGGAGGCTGAACTTCACCCAGTTGGGCAGTGAATTCATTGAAGTCAGTGAAGCCATCCAAGGATGAATTTAGCCTCAGGTGTTTAAACCCTTTTTTCGTTCCTTTGCTGTTACATTTTCTTTTCCTGCTTACTCCTCTTTTCTGATTATTCTCCTTTTCTCTGTGCTTTTTAAAAATGTCCCTTCTCTTCTTCCCTTTTTACATCAATACTTTGTGCGTTATTTTTTATATAGTCAATGTGACATGGGTAAATTCAGCTAAGTATTAGTTTCCTCAGGAAATAACTGGAATATTACCATTTTCACTTTAAACAGATGCCCGACAAAATAAGGATTTGAATCTGAGCTCCCGATTCAAGAAAAATTCTTGAATTCCATGGAATGAATGAATTCCATAGAATTTTTGCTTGAGTAAGGATTGCAGGTCCCAATCCAGAAATACTACTGTACATCAGATGTTCTACCATACATCAGCAATTCAGTATGATTTGACTTACCACAGAAGAGCAGGTGAATTACTCATCACCATACTATAATGAGAGCAGTCACTCTAAGTAGGATTATCTCAAAAACATATGGAACAACCGTGGGCACTGTGAATAAAAGTGTATGATCTTTGCAATCTCGAACCCTAGGCTAAAACACTATATTCATATTTAAATAAAAAGTATAGATCATATAAGCCAGGAGCAAATACAAATTTTTAAACAAATAATCATCAAAACTATTCTTTTCAGTTCTCTCTTCAATCAGGTACAAGAAACATGCTGATCAGAAAACAGTTATTTGGATAAGGCTTAATTCCTGATGCTCTTGCTTAAGTTCAAATTCTCTCTTCAACAATCCTCAAGTGGATTGCAAATCAGAAAAAAAAAATGTCCTTTGTCCCTATTCATGAACAATCCTTATTAGCTATCATGAGCTGGACTTTAATAAGCAGCTCAGGACAAGACTTGAAAAGCCAGGCAGCTCCTTCTTTTGTGAAACCAATGAATGACTGTCAGTCACGACACTGTCTTTTAAAGAGAGAGCGTAGAAACAGGAAATTCCTCATGAGGAAATATGAGCAAAGCTTATAAAAATCCAAACAAACAATTCTTCCTCTCCAGAATTTCATATATTCACTACTCTTTCTATTTTCTATCAATATTATGTTAAAAAATTCCTATACGATAAGACTTGCAGCTACAAAAATAATAATGGTGAGCATAAAAGAAAAAAATTAGGATTTTAAACCTTAATTTGAAAAGATACGTTCTTCTGGATTTATTAGTACTTTGTAAAGACATTAACATTTTCATACATAATTTATAGAACTCATTCTTTTGTGCACAAAACTGTATTAAATAAATTAACTTAAAATTAGAAGGACTCAAGCATGTCATTTAAGGCAAAAATACCAAGTTTCCGTGAGATAAATTATCAGCAAAACCCAAGGCCCTGTTTCTGTACAGAGTCTGTTCAGGCAGGGCCGGCCAATGCTCAGTTCTCCCACTGACGCCTTCCGGGCTCAATGGGGGTGCAACCGTCTGCTCATGCAGATGAAGGTGGAAGAGTGGAGTCCAATTCACGATGCCTTGATTTTTCGATCTCGTCAAGGAGGGGAAGGGAGTTTCATGACTGGCACGCAGTTGCCATGTGCCCTGTCTCTTCCTCCTTAACTGAACCTAAGCGCAGGTTTATGCTTAGGCCAGCAGGAGGCTTCGTATGAAAGGCAAGAAAGGCACCATAAACCATTAAGAAAAAGAAAGAAAAGCATGAAAAAAACTTGTAAGTTTTTAAATTTTGGATAGGACTTTAAACTTACAGATCTGCCTGGATAAACTGCAGGCATTCAAATAAGTTAATAGTTAAATGAACTGAGATGTGGAAAAAACTCTATTTATCCTCACAAAATTACTGTTGTAATCAGGCTTTAGTATGATCAGGCTGCACATAAAAGAAAACAGGAAAGACTGAATGTGGTAAATTGTATGGCAAATCAGTGGTGAGGAAATTGTGCTTCAAGGTGTCTTTCAGGATTTAACAGCTGAAGTTTGCCCCGGCGTAAGCCATGGAACACAGTGTACCATCCCTGGACCCCGTGTAACGACACAATATATACACTCTACAGTTTGCATGTACTTTCACATAATAAGGTTATCATGTAACATCCAGGAATACTTCTGTAAAGGAAATATGGAAGCAGAAATTACAATGGTTTCATAGTAAACAGATCGTCCTTCACAATACAATCTACAGCATTTAGCCATGGTTAAGACTGGAGTGACATTTTTGATGTACATAGTAAGTTCCCAGCAGGTCTGGGCCTTGAGAAAACACTGCCCTGAGTGAGCTGGCACTGGCACCCCCGTACATTCGGTGTTCCTGCTGCTAGAGGGAAGCTGAGCCCAAGTCAGGTTGTCTACAAGCCTGTGGTGCAGGTGGGGTATAAATCTGGGGGGAGGCAGCGCACGGAAACCTCATTCAGCTGGGAAGAGCGAAAGCCTGTTTAGGCTCCGCAAGGGTTCTTCCAGTGGCGAAGCCTCGCTGGGGATGTGCAGATAGGCACTAACACCGCTCCTGCGTCTCAGCAGAAGTGAAGTGTAGGTTAGGATAAGAAAAAAAGAGGATGTATCAAGCAGGAATGCTCGGTCTGATGTAGGCTTTGAATCTGAAAACTTGGGTATTGGGAGGAAGGAGTCTGAAGGTCCTTTCTTGGAAAGTTCACAAGAAACGACTGCAGTTGGGACACAGTGTTGAGCTATAAGAGTGTGACCGCTTTCCCCTCTCTCCTCCTCCCCTTTTATTTAAAAAGCAAGCGAACAAAAACAAACAAACAAACCTCTTGCCTTCAGGCTTTTTTTCTGTTAAGGTGGTCTTCCCTACTTCTATTTCCATTTCCAATTGCCTACATGGCTTTCTTTTTGGAAATAGTGCTCAGTATTTGTGACTGACAGGCTGGATTTAAAAAAAAAATCTTTTTGCCTCTTTACCTTCCTTCTTTTATTTTCTGGGATCATTTCCCTTCCTGCCCATCTAAATCCATATTCTTTTTTTTCTTCATTGATTGTGTTGTTTTTCTGTCTTCCCTGTTCTATCCTCTTTAGTTTTACCCTGTATTTCAGTTCCTCATTTTCCCTCCTTTCCCAGCCTTGTGAAGTGCTGTCGTGGTATCAGGTTGGGACTGCAAGGAAAATTGCCAAAATTTCCACAGAAGGAAATACTGCTTCTACAATAAAGGCAGCCCCTGCTTCCTTCCCTCACCTACTGCTGCCAAAATGTTTCAGATTCACAAGGTAGCTCCTCAATGAGACTGGAAGGAGAGATTCCCCTGAATTTTTAGCGCAGTCACCCAGATTATCCGCTTCTGAGGCCAGCCCCGATCCTTAAGATGCAAACTTTTTGTAGCAAAATAATGTTCTCATTATAAAGAACAATGTGATAGTGGTGTGTCAGGTACTTTTGCCACAGCACTAAATCACCAAAAATCAGATGGATATTAATGTACTGTTTTTCAGAGTTAAAAATAACTGATTACTGATGAGCTAATGTGTGTATCTTGCAACTGGCAGCCATTTCTAACCCCATATTACTGATTTCCTTGGTACCTTGCTAGCAGCTGTAGATAATTTTTTTTTGTAAACATAAACTATCATCTAAATCAGGACATTATATATATATATTTAATTAGTTCAGAAGCAAAGTGCTTTAAACCTTACGATTTTTACTTCTGCCCTGTAGAAACGGCACTAGGTCTAAATGCTCAGATTTTTGCTTTTTGATACATCCTGCAGCATTAGCTTTGTAGGCAACTCATCATTTAAACCTACTGCAATACATAAAGGCTGCCGTACTGTAGGTGTAAATTTGAATGTTAGCCATCACTTAAACATGCATTTTCATGCAACTAGGAGATATGGGCTCATTCAACTGCTTCTCAGATTCATCCTGATTTTTGTGATTTTATCTTATTAAAAAGGCTTTCAAAACAGTTCATGCTATGATATGTATGACTAGAGGAATGACCCAGCCAATGAAGAAAGCCCACAAGCTGTTATTTAAGTTTGACGTGGAGCAGACTGAGTGCTTCTGTACCGTCCCCGGGCTTGCAAATGCTTTGAGATGATCTTGATATTCCAGTCCTTAGAGAGTCAGCAGAGAGAGTTGTTTCCACTAACGGGTGCGAGATGGCTTCAGTAGTCTCTGTTCCTGCTTCTGTCTCCAACTCTTCATCAGTTATAAATAATTTTGACTCCCTCCATTTGGAGTATACATCTTGGCTACCTCTGGAACCACTGGAGTCACTGCCAGCAATCTGTACATTCAGTTCTTCTGTTGATTGTATAAGGTTTTGTGCAGATAAAGATTTTCCTAAATCCATTTGCACCACGGGTTTAACTGAGAGCAAAGGTTCCCCTTCTGTATCCAGACTTTTTCTCCATGCAAGATCCTTCGTCGCACTGGGCTGTGCAACTTGTCCATTATCTTTTGATGCAACAAGGCAAGCGGTGACATCGGAAATATTTTCCTGTGTGGTTACAGGAATAATATGAACGGGCTCAGGCCTATTGATATGCTTCATTGATGAGAAAGGTGGTATTTGTAATGTTGTTGGAGTTGCTGGCTTAGTTGCCTGGTTTATTTGGTTTGATGTATTATTAACTGTTGCAGGTCCATCGTTTGGCACTTGCGTTGCTTGACTATGCATAGCTGGACTAAAAGCATAGTAAGCCTGAGTGCTAAATTCATTTGGTGTCAGTATAAGTTGTAGGCCACGAGGCAGATTGGCACTAGCTGATCTGGATACACTTCCACTAATTTGTGCAGAACTAGACAAATCTTTGCTGTCTGATGGACTCTGGTAATCAGAAGTCTGCTCACACTCAAAAGCTGGCATTTGAAAGGAAGCCAAAGTGAGCGCGGATGCAGATCCTTTTCGCAAAACTTGTTGATAAATATCTAATAGACAGTCCAGTTTTGACTCAATGGATTGTACCTACAGGAGGAGAGGAAAAGGTTAACGATAATGCCAAATACTAATTTAAAATATTTGGAACCCAAGCAAAGGGAAAATGTGACTGCTGAAGAGAAAAATGGGAGGAGCTTGGTATATGCTATCGACTCTTGAAAAATAAGGTTGTCAAAAGCCATGTAGATTTTTCATAAGCAAGCTGATAAAAGGGAAAAAAAGTCAGTAACCTGCGACTTTTCCTTCCTTCCTTTTCTTTACATGGAAGACAGTTAAGCTAATACGATTCCTATCAATTTTATTTCAACATGCAAATGAAGCAGATATTAGCAAAAAAAATATTTTACCTGTTCAGCCTTTGAAACTGGCAATAAAATACACAAAAGGCATGAGCAATAGAGCAAGACAAAGCGACACAGATAATCACTCTACCTGTTTCTCCACCTTGACTACACGCCCTAACATACTGAGGTCATCAGTTGTCTCATTCTCTGCAGGATTCTTTTCTCTACTTCTTTTATCTGCCGTGATTTGTCCTTTCCCAAGAATTTGGTCAACGCTGCAAGAGAAATCAAAAGCTGCTGTGATTCCTGAAAATGGTGATGATATGCAAGTGCTTGCTAATCTGTACATTAAAAATTAAGATCATAGGACTTCAGAAAAGCACCCGACAAAGTTGTTAACCTAATTTTATTAAAAAATTAAGAAAAAAACATGAATGCTTTTTGAGCATTTGGAGATCAGCTCAGAGACTGCTTTTCTTTTCCGTTGGCACTAAACGGGGGCCAGAACTTCGCCATCATCTGGGAGAGCCGGGGCTAGACTTGCTGAGAGGGCAGAGGAGGCGGCCTTTCCAGCAGCCTGACGTTGGGGAGTAACAGACGTACCAGTGCCACCCTCAGCTCTCCCGTCCTAACAGCAGCATCCAGTCCTGGGAAAGCTGTCAGTTTGAAGCAGGAATCTCTGCCCTGATGCTGGTAATGATACACATGATGCAATGTTGTTGGGTTTTTTTAATTAACATTATTATTGCTGGGAATTTAGAACATAAAAACTACATAAATACTACATTACCAGTAGTTCCCAATTTCTTTTATGTGAAAAGAGAAAGTCTGGGATGGGAGAAAGGCAATTCTCAATGTCGACCTCATCCTTTTGGCAACTTCATGATTGAATTCCTTGTTTATGAATGAACTTTACAGATAAAGGACTACGTTTTCTATTGTTCAGATTTCCATTTTCTGGGGACAATTTACATACATGTTTTTTTGTTTTTTTTTACCCACAATGTAATTTCTGGCTCAGATGTGTTCACAGAAAGAGAGGCTGGGCTGAAGCATGGATGGCAATTTGTACCCAAATATAACACAGGAATATTAAACGTTACCAATATTCATTATGCAGTGAGTGACATGACATAAGATGCTTATGCAGAGCAGAAATTATTCTTTCCTTACCGTGACTGAAGACTCTTAATCCTGCATAACATGTCTAGATGACCTGCTGAATACTGTTCAATGACATCTTTGACATCATATGGACGAAGTGTTTCCTTAAACTTTCTCTTTGCAACATGAAATTTCATAATTCTGTGGGGAAAAAGCATTTCACAGATTAATCTTCAACAGTTGTGAAACAATACAATATATTCCACTGACAAAATTTGACAGCTAATTTTTAAATGGAAAATATTTTCAATACAGCTTTTCCCTTTACAAAATTGTTTTTATAAGTACAAATGTGTAAGTACAAATGCATTGTAGCTATCCATTTGAACTGTTATTTAAGAGAGATCAGGTAACACTATTTTAAAGAGTGCAGAGCACATTTAATTTATCAGTATACACCTATTTGGCTTTTTTATACTAGGTGCCTGATATGAAAGGTAGTGAAGTACATGCTTAACTTAAACCTGGGATTAGTCCCACTGACTTGAGTGAGATAACCTGTAAGCTACGTTTGTGCTTAAGCTACTTCTGTCCTTGTTAGAGGGAAGATTCCTCTAACACATTGGTTACAGAAACATAAATAATAGTATTCTTTTTCTGGTGCTCATTTTAAGTTCTTTCCTTTCCATTTCGTAAAAACTTTAAATTTATGCACCCAATTAATTTTTCATCAATTTTAATTTTTAATTAACATTCAGGCTTAAGTATTTGTTTTTAATTTATTTTGCTGACTTAAGATCAAACTTTGTAGGCTAAAGAGAAGTTTTCATGTTTGTTCCATATTGAAATCTATGGGAATTATTGTTTAATTAGCATTGGTGACTTTTTTCCTTGAATTTTACTGCAGAATAGTAAGTATCAGATAACAGTAAATATGCAAAATTGATGAATGGCATATGTTTTTTATGTGAGACTTGCACAAGTTTCTGTGACGCTTATGTGAATATGTGATGTCCGCTGAGTAGGTCTTCTTAGAATGAAAAGCTTGATGTTAAATTGCAGATTTTAAATAATAGAAATGACAAATTTGGAAAGTAAATGACAGTGAGCCGATTTTCCACGTCAGCTGGTAAAACCTGCAGTTCTCCTTGGTCTGCATGAGAACTGCGGAAGAGAGAACCACGGGAGAGCTGGGAGAGAAGCCAAGGGATCGGGTGTGTTGGCCATGCTGGTCTGTGTTACAGAGCTTATAAATCCCGGTTAGGGCCAAACTACTGATATTTGCTATCTATTGCAATTAAAAAAGCAGAGACAGTAAATTGGTATCCTATTCCAAATCCCAGTATTTCATGCTAATATATTCCCTCCGTATGCATTTAGCAGCTGTACGACAATGAACAATAATAAAAACCAAAACATGGCTCTCACTCTGTGATAAAAATAGATTAGTGGTGTTTTAGTGGAATTTAGGAAAACCATACTTTTTATAGTTAGGACAGACATTATGATAATAGGTATGTAGAGTCAGATTAATTATATATAGTGATCCTCTACTGTTTTCTGTATTATACATAAATGTTCTTCCAAATAATATCAGCCTTTTTCCCTCAGTGCTTATGTTGTTGGTATTTCCCATTCTGGTAACTTTCAGTTAAAAATGAGATTGCTTGTCACTGGTATAGAGCTTGAAGAATCATAGAGTCATAGAGTCATGGAATGGTTTGGGTTGGAAGGGACCTTAGAGATCATCTAGTTCCAACCCTCCTGCCATGGGCAGGGACACCTTACACTAGACCAGGTTGCTCAAAGCCCCGTCCAACCTGGCCTTGAACACTTCCAGGGATGGGGCATCCACAACTTCTCTGGGCAACCTGTTCCAGTGTTTCACCACCCTCATAGTGAAGAATTTCTTCAGTTTAAAGCCATTACCCCTTGTCCTATCACTACATGCCCTTGTAAAAAGTCCCTCTCCAGCTTTCTTGTAGGCCCCCTTCAGGTACTGGAAGGCTGCTATAAGGTCTCCCCGGAGCCTTCTCTTCTCCAGGCTGAACAACCCCAGCTCTCTCAGCCTTCTTCATAGGAGAGGTGCTCCAGTCCTCTGATCATTCTCATGGCCCTCCTCTGGACTCGCTCCAACAGGTCCATGTCCTTCTTATGTTGGGAGCCCCAGAGCTGAACGCAGTACTCCAGGTGGGGTCTCACCAGAGAAGAGTAGAGGGGCAGAATCACCTCCCTCGACCTGCTGGTCACGCTTCTTTTGATACAGCCCAGGATACAGTTGGCCTTCTGGGCTGCGAGTGCACATTGCTGGCTCATGTTGAGCTTCTCATCAACCAACACCCCCAAGTCCTTCTCCTCAGGGCTGCTCTCAATCCATTATCTGTCCAGCCTGTATTTGTGCTTGGGATTGCCCTGACCCATGCGCAGGACCTTGCACTTGGCCTTGTTGAACATCATGAGGTTTGCACGGGCCCACCTCTCAAGCCTGTCAAGGTCCCTCTGGATGGCATCCCTTCCTTCCAGTGTGTCGACTGCTCCACACAGCTTGCTGTTGTCAGCAAACTTGCTGAGGGTGCACTCAATCCCACTGTCCATGTCGCCGACAAAGATGTTAAACAGCGCCGGTCCCAATACCGACCCCTGAGGAACACCACCCATCACCGGTCTCCACTTGGACATTGAGCCATTGACCACAACTCTTTGAGTGCGACCATCCAGCCAATTCCTAATCCACTGAGTGGTCCATCCATCAAATCCATGTCTCTCCAATTTAGAGACAAGGATGTGGTGTGGGACAGTGTCAAATGCTTTGCACAAATCCAGGTAGATGATGTCAGTTGCTCTTCCTGTATCCACCAACACTGTCACTGTGTCAAGGCCACATGACACAAGAAGGCCACCAAATTTGTCAGGCACAATTTGCCCTTAGTGAAGCCATGTTGGCTGTCACCAATCACCTCCTTATTTTCCACGTGCCTTAGCAGAGTTTCCAGGAGGATCTGTTCCATGATCTTCCCAGGGACAGAGGTGAGGCTGACTGGCCTGTAGTTCCCCGGGTCTTCCTTTTTTCCCCTTTTAAAAATGGGGGTTATGTTTCCCCTTTTCCAGTCAGTGGGAACTTCACCGGACTGACACGACTTCTCAAATATGATGGACAGTGGCTTAGAACTTCATCCGCCAGTTCTCTCAGGACCTGCAGATGGATCTCATCAGGTCCCACGGACTTGTGCACCTTCAGGTGCCTTAGATGGCCTCAAACCTGATCTTCTCCTACGGTGGGCAGCTCTTCATTCTCCCAGTCCCTGCCTTTGCCTTCTGTGACTTGGGCGGTGAGGCTTGAGCACTTGCCAGTGAAGACTGAGGCAAAAACGTCATTGAGTACCTCCGCCTTCTCCATATCCTGGGTAACCAGGTCTCCCGTTTCCTTCCGGAGAGGGCCCACATTTTCCCTCGTCTTCCTTTTGTCCCCGATGTACCTATATGTCCTGGTTTTGGCAGGGATAGAGTTAATTTCCTTCCTAGTAGCTGGTACAGTGTTTTGGATTTAGGATGAGAACAAAGTTGATAACACACCGGTGTTTTAGTTGTTGCTAAGTAGTGCTTACGCTAGCCAAGGACTTCTTAGTTTCCCATGCTCTACTGACTGAGAAGGCTGGAGGTGCACAAGAAGCTGGGAGGGGGCACAGCCAAACTGGCCAAAGGAACGTTCCATACCATGTGACGTCATGCTCAGTACATAAACTGGGGAAAGCTGGCCGGGGGGGCCACTGCTCGGGGACTGGCTGGGCATCGGTCAGCAGGTGGTGAGCAATTGTACTGTGCATCACTTGCTTTGTGTATTATTATTATTATCGTATTATTATCATTTTATTTCAATTATTAAACTGTTTTTATCTCAACCCACGAGTTTTTCTCACTTGTGCTCTTCCAATTCTCTCCGCCATCCCACCGGGGGTGGCGGGAGTGAGCAAGCGGCTGCATGGTGCTCAGTTGCCGACTGAGGTTAAACCATGACACTATAGAATCTTTTCTTGCTGCCCTTGACATCCCTGGCCAGATTTAATTCTGTCAGGGCTTTAGCTTTTCTAACCTGATCCCTGGCTGCTCGGACAATTTCTCTGTATTCCTCCCAGGCTACCTGTCCTTGCTTCCACCCTCTGTAGGCTTCCTTTTTGTGTGTGAGTTTGTCCAGGAGCTCCTTGTTCACCCCTACAGGCCTCCTGGTGTTTTTGCCTGACTTCCTCTTTGCTGGGATGCATCGCTCCTGAGCTTGGAGGAGGTGATCCTTGAATATTAACCAAGAATAATTCTGATTGTAGAAATTAAAAATGGAAAAGGCCTGTTAGGAGTAGTCTATCACCTTGACAGTCCAGGACTGATCTCCATGCAGTTTTAAATATGTCAGATGATGTGCTTTCCTCTTTTCCATTGTCAGCCGGTTCTACAGACTAGTGGCTTTCAATGTCTTTTGTAATCTGAAGGCCTCTGAAGCTGGGATGTAGAATTTTTTTTCTTTTAGCTGTCAAATGGTGCCAAGATGTTCTGTATGTAATAGTCTGGCAGCGCAGACAATCTCCTGGAATCTAGTTCTTTATTCAGGTTACAAAGAATAAATGATGTAGCTGACATACAAGAAAGTATTGTTCTTTTGTTATTATTCTCTCTGTTTTGGTGGTCACAATTTTTTACTTCACGCTCTTGATAAAGTAAAAATATGAAATTCTATTAGGAAAGTAGAGCCGGAGGATTAATAGCATAGTTGAAGACAACTGAATTTACCACAACTGGGTGATTTTACAAGAGAAGAGGCAGAAGACTAATTTTTATTAACAGCCGTAGAAGCTTCTTAATCAGTGTGCACAAGAGCCTTCATTACTGCTTTGCAGCTTTATAACAGGTTTTTTGGTTGTTCATAATGTTCAGAAGTCACACACAGGACCGAAAACCTCACGGCTGTATCAGTGAGGTGTAACTGTACTATTTCTGGTTTAGTTATTAGCTCATGTGTTGCCATCTTAATTAACTTCAGGAGGGTTTGGAACAGACCCATATTGCTTGCTTCTTTTTGCTTCGAATATATAAAATTTTGCAAAAACTGTGCAAAAAAATGAAGGGTTATAAAAGATTGGCATTTTAAAAGCCTGAAAGTTAATTAAGAAACAGAAAACCTGAATTCTTTCAGTGATGAAGCCTAGCAACTGCTTTGCAGTTATTAAATTTAGTTGATTCTCCATAGTTATTTACTGTCAATTTTAAAAATTCAATTCACTTTCTATATCTTGAAATAGCTACATAATTGAACTTGATAGGCTTGAACACCCATTCTGAGAGGTTTTTACAACTATATAGAGCATATTCAAAAGTAGTAGTTGAATTGTGAACAAAAAAGCCTTTGAGCTTCTTTCATTCATGCTTCTAGAATAAAAAGTTGCCTATTCGGGTGTGTTCCTGGGTGATAAAAACAAAGGGTTAAGTTATGCGGGCACAGGTGGATAACCGACCCGTACAAAAAAGGGAGAACGAGCACAAAGTGATTCATACCCCAAGTATCTGAAGCACCAGCCCTTAACACAAACAGGAGGAACAGAGCAAACTACAGCTCGGCCTGTCTCTTCTAGTTATACCAGAAGGGGGCAAACAAGACTCATCATAAACTAAGCTGAGTCGCCACTGGCAATACTGAACTGCTAGTACTGACCAAACAGCAGTAATTGAAAGTAAGAATTAACCCAAACGGACAAAGCATGTAGTCCCCATGATTTTTTAAAACATTATTTGTATTTTTAAATTGCTGTATGCAGTGTAGCGAGGTGGCATTTTAAAACTCAGATCTAATGTGATAGATGATACATGGTTGTAAACGTACTCAAGTCACAAGCATGACAAATTTCTGGTGAGAATTAGCCATACAAAGTAGTCTATTTCAATGATGCATCCAGAGGAGAGCAGAAAAAAAAAGTCTTGTGTTGAATTAGACCAATATATCAAAGTGCTTTGTCTATAGTTAACATCTAAACTACAGGTCCCACGAATCTTTACATGGCCTGGTAATTTGTAGAAAGTTACAAGTCAAATACCAACTTTTGTCTTATTGACACCTAGCAGCCAAAAGCAGCATCCATTTCATTTAACTCTTGTCAAATGCAGGATCAGCACTGAGCTAGAGTTACAGTGTTTTCTGAATGTTGAGGTTGCATTTCTTTCCTGGCATTTGTTGCATTTTATTTTCCCTTCCAGCATTAAAAGACATTCTGCTTGTCATTAGTGCACTTTACTGAGACTGGCAGTGAGTCAGAACATCTCTAATCCTCCGTGCAGCCCTGTTATACTCATGTTATTTTTTTAAACCTTGTCAGTCCTGTCACTATCTCAGGAAGAAATGGAGCTTCATTCTACTGGGATTCAGGTGAACTCACACATGGTTCCTGCCTTAAAGATTAAAAGACAGGTAGGTTGTTTTGCCCACAGCTAGATGAGGTGCCCACAGGTTGTTTGCTCACTTAACTACATCAGGAAAGCAGGTGCACACAGATCTAGTTGCGCTGGTTCCTCTGTCTGTCTACCCTTAGCTTGCCAAATAACCCTATTCGTGGTAAACTGCGATGTACAGAAGAGATCAGGGTCCAATATAGAGAGGCCAACAGACAATGGTGGCTGAGAGGTAGTTCCACTACATGGGGTCAACATTACCTCCTCTCTCGGGTCTTGACCTGGACTAACCCATCTCCTAGGAGCCAGAGACATTGTTTTCTCCCAAGCACAATGCTGTCCTAGCCAAAGACACATCTAAGAGCCTTGCCTAAACTCTGAAGACCATCTGGGCAGAAAATATACAATGTGTTGGGATTTAAAAGAAAGAGAGGATTCTGAAACACCGCTATTGAATAAATTCATAATGGTTGCTAAAAATACATTTTATAGGTGTAGCAGAAACATTTCAAAGACTGAACATAAATGGTAAATTATATTTTCCTTCTTTGGCTATTAAATATGTATGACTATTCAATTATACAGCTTATCAGCTCAAGAATTCTCAAATTTCATTACATTTAGCTACATTTATTATTATTATTTCTTATTAACAACAAATGAAAATATATCTATGCAATCACTAGAGTTAAAGAGAGAAAAGACCTCTTAGGTCAGCAAGTTCATCTTCCTGCCATTGCAGTTATTTCCTATTGCATATTTATTTATGCTTCTCAAATCTAATTTTGTATTCCACAAATAGTAAAATAATTCCATCATTTCCATTGTGGAGAGTATTACAGAATTTAGTGCCTTTTGCTATGAAAAATGATCAGAGCTATCTCAATATACGGAAACAAGGTATCCTCATCTTCTTTTTAGTCTCTTTTACATACATTCATCATTGTGAAGTAACAGAGAGAGCTGGAAAATGCAACGTTTTTTGTTAATCTCCAGGAACTCTGAAGGATGTTAATGGCTTTTTGTTCACGACAAGACTAGGGCCGGTTGAGTAGTGCTACAAAACCTGCTGGCACCAAGGCTCAGCGTACCGCTGGCAAGAACTACTTTGTGCACTGCTCTGATCCCAGCCGGAGGCTGCGGAGGAGCAGGACTGATGCTGGCCTGGCCCAAGGCACACCGTTGAGCATGCCACGTTTTACCACGCTACCCGTCTGTTCCCTACTCGCCCAACGTTGTGCAAATGCGCCGAGCGGCCTTTCGTTACTTTCCCTACTGCCTCATTTGATCTTTCCTGACAGAGAGTTTGTAGTAAGGGGGGTGGACGGGGCAGCACAAGAGGTGGGCTGTGGAAGACTCAGCTTGGGCGGCTTTGAGAGGAGGCTGACAGCTTGACATGTTACCGGACAGGTCTGCCTGGTAGGTCTTCAGTAGGAATGGTTGGGAGTCCTATTTTTGGAATGGGCCAATATTTTAAGAACTTTTTCAGGAAAGGACTATTTTCTCCATCTCCTGTTTTGACCATTTCAAAATGAAAGTTTGGGGATTGTTTGTTTAAAATCAAAAAGTTGTTTTTGAAGAATAAAGTAGTCCTGGGAAAAATGTAAGTAAGCAAGCTCAAGTCTGAAGCAGTACACTTTGAAATTACCAAAATGAAAGATTATAAATAAACCAGTTTTTGTCTTTTGCTATTTCAAGGCTGTCCAACCTGAGAGTAACCAGCATATTCTAGGCTTCTTTCACAGAAAAAAACCCCAGTTCTTTCTGATTCCAAAACTGAGAGGCCCTACCTCTGTAAACCCACAGGCATGAATTAATTTTATTAATTTCTTTTTTTCCCCCAAAACAAAAGGACCATTTGTATCATTGTAAAACAATTTGTACCCAGCTCTAAGCAGGAAAAAATAATTACTCTCCCTTAGTGCAGTTTTTCAAGGTGGTGTAGCCAGAATGGATTGAACTGTATGTGCTTACATTTGGGATCTTGTGAATAGTGCCTAGTGCCTCATGAAGCTATTCAAGTACCTTCTGTCTTCATCTGCTCCTGTATACCAGCAAGAAAGGAAAAACAGCCGCCACCCTCTCCCGTTGCCTTTGCAATTCAAAGCCGTCGCTAAAAACAAGCTTCAAAATGAGGTACAAAGTTTCCATATAGGCAGATGTTATCATCTTGAAATTCTACAATTACTATATAGTGTCTCAGATCCTCCTTCAGATGTTTGCATAGATCCCAGTGTAGTCAGGTAACAGATACTCTGAATAAGCAGAAAGAGGAGTATCAGCTACCTGATGAACTGAATTATCAGTCTTTTGATTTTGAGAGATTAAGGTATAGCATTTAACAAAAGTCTGAAGATCATTGCATATTACTGCTTTACAGATCTCAAAGAAGGATATGTTTCTGAAGCAAGATGTGTGTGCTGCTTGCAATCTAGTGAAACACCAACATTTGCAGGGAGAGATGAGAGAGATTCGTGGCTAATTGATAGCAAGCGGAGATGCAGAATTGCTATTCTCAGCCTCAGTGGTGAAATGAGTTGGGTTTTGGTAAGCCACGTGTGCAGAGGAAAAGGTAGAGGTAATCTAAAAAGTTGACTCTTATCAGTTAAATTGTGCATGTCTGAAACAAACTGTTGCATCTTTGCTCTTCTTAATAGAGCATTTCTGTGGATGGCACCATGCAGAGAGTTTGCCAACTAGGTCCTTCACATTTGGTTACTTTCCATTTGAGCTGATAATCACCAAGAGAACCACGAAAAGAAGCAGATGATGCATCGAACAATCCAGTAGTGCCTTTGAAGACAAGCTCCATGAATTTAGTGTTAAAATGTCAAGTTGATCTTAAGGAATTTGGACAGTATTAAGAATGAGATGACCATTGGTATCACTTGCCAGTACAGTGGCAAGGTGCACTAGGAGCCAAGAGTCAACCAGTCTGTTTAAAACGCAACAAGGGTCTTTGGCACCAGAGCCAATGAATTATGCTGATTGTTCCTAATTTGAGCATTTTCCATTTGAAGGAACAGGTCTGCCTTGTAGGTGGGTGTTCACTGTGTAGAATGATTTCTGTCTCCTGCTGAAGCATTGCTGGCAAGAGATGGTTCTCGGCGGTGACATTTGAGTCGCCGGTTGCAGTGGCTGTGGACACAGACCTGGTATCTGACACGTCCTGTGAGGTCATTTCCAGGCAGGTTGGAAAAATGGTTGGAACAGACATCTGCAAATGATCTGTCAAGCTGTCTGTGCTAGTAGAAAAGTATTAGAAACAGCCTTACTCGCTGTCTGTCTTCATTGGCAATCAGTGGAAAAAGGGGAAGAAAATACAAGTAGCCCATAGGTTATCACTGTATGAAATTATTTGATAAAGAGCTTGAGTTCTTTCTTCCCATAGTGCTGAGAGAACTAAGGCAAGAGTCTCCCTGCAGGAAAACATCTTTTCACAGGGTTTTGCAGAAATCCCCTGTGGCTGCTGCCTGCTTGCCTGCCTGCCTGCCTGCTTGCCTGGAAGAAGGGTGCCGGGCACTGATGTGACTGTGATGCAGAGCCAGTGGGGTGACCCCCAGCAATAACCTCGGGTTTGCTGTCAGCAGAGAGGGAATGCCTGAGCTCTCCTTGCTTGTCGATGTACTCTTGATGGTGGGGATTTGGCCTGTTGGGATTTGGCCTGTCAGGATTTGCACTTCAAAATATTCAGGAAGATGAAGAGCCTTGGCAGTCTCAGGAGGGTGAATGCTAAGTTTAAGCTTTCAATACAGGTAATTTTATAAGTTTCAATGCAGTTTGCTACTTTCTTGGAAAAGAAGGAGACTATTAGTTTTAAATTATTGGGGTTATATTTAGTTCAATGGCTAGTGGCAGGCAAGGTTTTGCACAATCGAATGAATGTAATTATTCTGCTGTTACCAGAAGAAAGTTGAAATAAAAGTCATATGACAGTTTCAGGAATACAGAAATGCAATAAAACCCTAAACTTTTAAAGGAAATAAATAACTTTTCCAGGCAAGGTGATATACATTCAGTAAAACTACATCAAACTGGATTACAGTAATTTGGATTACAGGAAATATAGTGGAAACCAGCATTCATTACTCTCTTTCTTTTCTGAATCAAATCATGTAACATTTTTAGCTGATAATAGAACAGATAAAATATTTCGACTTATAAATGAAATACTGATGAAAAGGAAGCCTAAATAAACTATATTAGCATTAGTTATGTAACAAATATAGCCATGTAATAAGTCTAACTACCATTTTATTAATTGACATGCAGTTAATTAGTATCTTAATTAAAGAAATCTCAAATATTTATTACTTCAGTATTTTTTACTCACCTGATTGCTCTGATGACAGTTTTAAGAGGAGGGGTGAGATCTTCTACTGACACATCACACTGGCACCCTTTATCATCATAAGCATCATCTGTTCCAAGACTGGTGTCAGCTGCAAAATACAAGAGCAGACTAAACAAGCAGTATTTAAAAATCTCTTCCTTAGTGTTTTCTAACCACCTGCACAGTGGTTTTGGAAAAATAAGGACTACAAATCAAATAAGACAGAGCTTCATCAGTTTATAAACTATGTGATGCACTTGTCTGTGTCTGCGCTTGTGTCATAAAAGGCCTGGGTAGTCCCCAGTGTAAACAGTAGAAGTTAGAAAGGAAGAAAGCCCTGTTATTTTTCTAACAAATTAATAGTTTAGTACCAGTATGTCTATTCCTGGTGTCTCATTGTTTTTCATCACATTCTCTGTCTTAAGGGTGGTGAGCTAACAGATGTAATGGCAGAATCAAAAGATGCTGAAGTTATACTAAATTGTTATTTTTTTACCACTATGGATCAACCTTACATTGAAGACAAAGGAGAAGATCCATTTCATTTACTAAGGAGGCTGTGGAATGATCCAACACTGTATTACAGGTGAAAATAAATGAAGTACCTTTTTGCCAGAAATGAATAGAGAATGACATCCATCATGGATCAATTGCCACCTTAAACCTCAGAGCCGTACAGATATTGCAGCCTTTGCAACAGGAGCTTAAGCCAAGTTACTGTATTTATTTGCCTGGAAAAAATGGATCCTTTACCCTTTCCTAACACCACCTCTGCAGTTACCATTTGAGAACTAACTAGTAATCTCAGAAGTGCCCAGTGTACCTCAATACACAAGAAACCAGGGACTGATGCACGACCAAGAAGTTTTACAAACTTAAAATGCGCTGGAGTGGGAACGGAGGAAGGAGGGCAGGGTCAGTGAATGCCCCTATGTCATATATGTCTTGAAGGCACATGAAATACAGGAAACCTGTCTTGAGAGTAGATGTTTTTTCCTCCCAAACCATTTCTCTTCACCTGCATAAAGTCCAAGTGCCCAGGTGAAGAATTTCACTCAAGGTCAGTGTATTTCAACATGTGTCTCTGCTTCATAAAGAAGATGGTGTGAAGTGAAATAGTGATATGTGAAACAGAGGAAGAAGGATGGGATTCAGTAACCCTCAGTAATGGAGGAGATTTCTTCCCAGTCCTATGTCCCCACCTACATTCATGCTGTTATTTAAAACATAGGCTTAGTCATCCAGAAACACTGCAAGTAAACCATTTCAGGGGCTTCTATTATAAGCAAATTTGAAGCACAATCAGACACAAATGATTGCAGGACATTTTTTGCAACTTCCTTTTTCACAAAGACTGTAAATTAAAGATGAAAAATATTCTTTGTCAGTCAAAAATGCCTGGAAATTTCATGGTACCTTTTAAATCTAATAGGAATGCTATCTCAGAATAAACAGCATTGTACTAGGCTGCATCTTCAGGTATGGCTGCATTGTTGTCTTCACAGATTTAATATTTGGCCATAATAATTTATTTTGATGACTCTGGCTAGTTCATTACACTCAAGAATATCTTTTCTTTTTTGACTGTTGCTGAACTGGTACATCCATGAGGAGCATCTACTGTAGCTTTGAAGAGCAGGAGGTTTTACATTTGACAGCTCAACTTAATATAGAAAGGAAGGTGGTTTATAGCCAAGTTAATAATGTCTTCAAGTACACATGAAACAATTAAACGCAACCTTGAAAAATTTTCTGTTTAACACTGTAAAAGTGAAATTTTCATACAAAACTTTGAAATCTCCCCTTCCACAAGCTTTGCTACTGACGGCTTGTCTTATAGATAAAATATATATGTCTCTCCACCTATCCTGCATAACTAAGATTTGGATCCCTGCCCCAAAATGTAATTAGCTAAAATAAACTATGTAATTAGTTTGATAGGTATATAAACTACCTAAAACTCTATCTCCGAAGGTGCTAAGTATTCCACGACACTAACTTTCCAGGTGTCATGTCTGATCAGCCTCTCCAGTTACTTCTCCCAGTGCTGAAATCTCCCAGCTCATTTCGAAGTACCATACTAAAGCCAGAGCTTTTTATGCTACTGGTATTGCCAGTGGCTCTCTAAGGTTTGAATCTACTCTGTTATGCCAGTGTAAATTAGGAATAATTCTGCTAAGGTCACAACAGCTACAACCATATAACCCCAGTGAAACAGGAGACTCCAACTTGAAAGTTTAAAACAAACATGTTTCTAAATGGTTCTCTCACTGATACGGTTCCTGGATGCTTTGCCAAGTACAGTATTATTAATAAAAGGGCTTCCTTAATGCAGTATATCTTTGCAGAACCATTTCGAGAACAGCATGGTGCAATTATAGTATTCCATGTTGCTCACATGTGGATACAAAAATAAGCAAAATCTTTAGACAGACGCTGGAAAATTCTTATAAATTTAAGCCAGCTTTAAGAAGAGATACCGCTCCTAATAAATCACCTTCTTCTTTTTCTTTCTAATATTCCCACTGACATGAATTTTCTTCATTATGGCAGGCACTCGGTACCACATGTCAATAAAACCTGTGAAAAGCTATAAACCTTGTTTGATTCATATGGGAAACATTCATGTTTCTTTATAATACTGAGCAGACTTGGGAAAAAGTTTGGGAAATGCAGAGTAACAATTTGGAAAAAAAAAATTCCAGCTTAAAACCCCACTGAAATCAAAGTTCACATTCTGATGAATTTTTCCAGTGGAAGCTCATGTTGTGTACGACATAGTTATGAGGTGAGATGTACTTGTATCGCTTCTGTCCCTCTCGAGTTCATCCGCGAGGTCGGGGCTGCGTTAGGGTCAGTTTGGCTGCTTCGGCAGCTCCAGCTGTTAAAATCCCTGCCAGTTCCCAGACGGGGCTAAGCCACGGCCTCCGATGAGCCCTGCTCCATGCTGCTGCCTGTTCCCAGAGAGAGCCCTCCCCATCATTAACGGGGCAGGCAGACCCTCCGGTGCCAGCTCATGCCTAGCCCTGCCGGCATCTGCTTCTTCATCCTTCCCCATACCCCTCGGCTGCATCTCCTGCTGTCTGTCGGGGTGGCTGTGCATGGTCCAAGCGGGCTCCACAGGCAACCTTAGGCAACAGCTGCTCTGCATGAACCTGGCCACTCTGCCAGGCCTTCCCAGGGTTAGCACTGGTCCTTCTTTCTCTCCAGGCGCCTCTACCACCAGCTAAACAGGCCTTTCAAGTCTGTTGCTTGGGCAGCTCACGAATCCGGTCTCGACGATGGCCAAAGTGCCTCTTAATACAGGTTTAGACATACCCCTGCAAGTCTCCCTAAGAAGAGGTGTCAGCCAGTCTGACAATCCAGAAACACTTCCCCTTTTCTAATACCAGCATCTTTACAATTCAGGATGTGTTTTGACCCTAAATGTCAATCTGGAAAGTGTTTATTTCACAACTGATGAGGCATCCGCCATTATCTTACAATCTTTGACATTATTTACTTTGGGATAAAGTGTTCTGTTTGCCACTTTTTAATTTCTTCCTCTTTCTTCCTGAAGAGCAGTCTTTGATTTAATCACACAGCAAATCAGCAATTACCAAGAAATGGAAGAGAGACATGCACAAGTCATTAAAATTGTCTTGATATTTCCCTGTTTGACACAGTATTTATGCATTCTTCATGCAAACTCCAGTCATTTATGATCACCCTAAATGAGTGGGCTAAAAATTACACTGTTCTGAAACATTATATGTCACCAACAAAAAATTTATGAGTTTGTAGCTGCATTTCATATGGCGCTGTGCAAAAGTTACGCACAGGGCTTGATTTATTATTTCTGTAAATATCATGTGTCCTTTCTTAGAAGTGTTTTCTGTTGTTTAATAACATGCTTTGGTGCTGGGAAAACTGTGACACTACTCTGATCACCCTCATAGCTCCATGCTTTCAATGTCAGTAACATTCAAGTAATTATGTGCCTGTTGAACAGAATTGAAAAGATTTTGTACTCTTTAATGTTTTCTGGGAACTGCCATATGCTAGCAACAACAATCCAGCATTAATAAGTGCATGTGCCGACACCACAAATAGTCCTATGGAAGCGCTCCTAGCGTAGTCAGCAGTATGGTGATCCCAACATAGACCCTTTGACTTGTTTTTTGGAAGCCTTCAGAAGCACTTAGATCTTACTCTGACTGCGTAGGAGGTAGTTAGGGCTCTTCATGTGGGTGATCTAAATCATTCTGCTGAGGCTGAGTACCCACCTTTTAGACACGGCAAAACCTAAATAGGTGCCTGAAGTTGATAGTCTGCATATGACTCTCAATTATTCATGTTACAGCACAGTGTTGTGTCAACTTGGTAAAAAGCACACTGATTTGGGAAAAAAGTCTGATTGATTTTCGTTGTAATGCATGACTCAAGGTGAAAAATGGATGGTGGCCTAATTTTCACAGGTGCTGAGTTACATCAAGCCATACTTTATAACTATCATTCAAAATCCAGAGTTCAACTTGGGAATTGAAGTCCAAGCAATTCATAATGCAGCTCCACAGCCTGTTCTCCATCCTGCTCGGCAGCCTCATCCGAGCGCAGAGCTGCTCTGGCTGCCCAGGGCAGCAGTGCAGGGCACCCCAACGTGGCACACTCATCTCCAAACTCATTTTCTGTGTGAACGGTCAGAAAGAAAATGCGTGGAGAATTCAGTGCATCTAATTCCTGGGCAAGTAAAGTTAGACATAAATTCAGAGCTTTTGGAGGACAGATTGTCCCATCACACGATGTGCAACCCTATGGGAGGTGTGGATGCATAGGTCTGCTGCAGCAGGGGTGCCCAGGCGGCTGCTTTAGCGTTAGACTCCTAACTGCCTTACTGTTAAATGGCTACTGAGCTCAGGTGACCCCTCTTGTTCAAGAAGCAATGCTGGCAGCTTAATGCTCTCATTATTCTGTTCTTTCAGCCCCTTTTGAAAGCAATGTAGAGCCCCTGTTATGCTGCTGTAGGAAATGCGTAGGATGCCCACAATGTAGGTGAAACTCAGCTTTACACTGCCTTTGAAGTACCTTTCTTCACTCTGAGCATTTGCTGTGGGAAGTTAGAGATTTAGCCTATATTCTCTAAAAAAATGAGATATCCTGTATGTATTTTATAGTATTTCCACAAACGTCATAATGCACAGAATGTTACACAAAATCTCAGTTACATTTTTCCCTCAAAAATCATTCTAAGTACCAACATCTTCATGGTTTATGTTCATTCAACTCATGCAATTTCCCTTTATCAAAATATAATGGCTCAGCCTAATGCCTTTGTTTAAATTTGTTTCATGAAACTTCTCACCTCTTCACAAGCTCTCATTATTTTCCTGTTTGTTGAACCATGACTACAAATTCCCTTCACTAGCCGTAGAAGTGATTTTCTTTCAAATTTTCCTTTGCTTTAAACCATCAACAAGCTGACTCTCTTTCAGTAAAGAGTTCACATAAACCGTTTTACCGTGATTGCTTGCAAAGCTCCATAGGAAAAATCAACTGAAAAAAAGCAACACTAATTGGGATGGAACTTAATCGCATGCTTAATGATAAGAACGCCCAAAGCTCCCCCAAAGAGGGAAAGGCAGCAGCCCATGTTTACACACTTTCCAGAGCAGAGGCCAGAAAAAGGAGGCCCAAGGGAGTGAATTGTGTATTTATTATTTCCTTGATCCCTGGGAAAAAAAAAAACGAAAAGGCTTTCTTCTAATCATGAAAGAAGGAAGGAGGCAGGACAAGTAAGCTTCCATGATGTGCTCTTCACGTTAGATGCTTAATATTTGTCTAGAGAATGACACAAAGATCCCTGGTAGTACACAACAGTATTCAAGCGGCAAAATTAAGAAAGAGGGAATAAGGATGACAACATTTGAAAACATTGTTTACAGGGAGCTTTTATGAAATGGTTGCCATTTCCATGCTGGAAAACAATTTCTCAGGAAAGGAAGGAAACTGGTGCCTCCTGGAAGGAGGAGCACTTCTGCACGAGCTTGTAGGAGGTCCCTTTCCCTTCTGCACGACCTGAGCCTCTACCGTGCAGGCAGTACCCATGCCAAGTGCAGTAGTGCTGTATCCATAGCCCCTGCCTTTCTCCTTTGCCTTTCTCCTGAAAGAGGCAAAGCTTTCCAGATGGGGAAGAGAAGAGGACATCAGAACTGGAATTCGGTAGCTGCAGTGCAGTATGAAGCAGAGTATAATAAAGAATATCCCTAACAATATTTTATATCTGAAAGCATTTCTAAAAAAGCTCAGATTTGGCCAAAATGGAAGATAGGACTGGTGGAAAGTTTTTTACATAATCTGAGTATAATTATCTAGTCTTTCTTTGTAAATACAATTTTTTAAGGTCAGAAACCTAATTTATATCAGTTATCATACAATGCAGGCAAGTTCCAAATATCTAAAATTCTAGCATTCCCTGCTAACAACTCTCAATTATCTTTTGTTATTATTTAACTTCTCAACATTTTTCTGCACTGGCAATATTTCACGGAACAGCTCCCACTACTTAATTAAAATGAGTCCTTTTCATTTTGAGTGATGATATGGAGAACCAGGAGACTTTCTAAAAACAATTCATTATATGCACAATAATTGTGCAGTTAAAATGGCTGACCTTATTATAAATAGTGGCACATTAGCCAGCAAGTTTAGATGGCCATATGAGAGGAGTAAGTGGTAGGTGACTCTAAACATATGATTTCAGTGTATTTTTAGATACACATCTCTCTGTTATTTTATATACACCTCTTACAAAAAGATAAAACTGTAAAAGAAATTGCAGAGATATTTGATAAGATCTAGAACTGTGGACTAATGAGCTAAAGGTCATGCCTAATTGGCTGTCTCTCTACAAGACCTTGTAGCGCACATCAGTTGATACGATGTCTGATATTCCATAAGGCCTACAGAGGTCCTACACCCTGGGAGATTTCCAGGTCCTGTTGTTTGAAGGAGGTGGTAGCTGTGGGCAAAGGGAGAGAGGAGGGCTGCAGCTTTAGATTCAGGTAGCCACAGCTGAGTCCTGTGTTTTAAAAAGCCACAAAGGATTTCCCCAACAACGTTTTATAAAAATGAAAACATTCCTCAAATATTTCAGATTTGGTGTAAGTGGGTTACATGGTGGTTGGGAAGTTTTATCAGCGTCCTCTCAAAATGACTTAACTCATTTGTTTACTCTTCCCTGCAGATGAGGTTATCTGAAATCCATGCAAATCATACTTCTCTGTGGTGGTCTGCTGCTGTCCCTCACGGAGCTGAGCTTGCTAATCATTCACCTGTGATCACCAAGTAAGTGCTCAGTCCAGCGAGCAACGGTGCACAGCAGGTTCCTCAAGATGTATCATAAAGAGAGAGACTAAATTATGGACTTATATGGCCAAGACCTTGGTTGGAATAAATAAAATAATGCCTCAAAACCAATAGCCTGTACTTATTTACACAAAATGAAAAAATGACTCGGAGCTTAGATCAGAATGCCAGATTATTTTTATAAGATCTTCCTAATTAATTACAGTGACAACAGTAATAAACGAGAGCTCTATCATCAAGTTAAACAATCACAAGAAAATAAATCTCCTATCTAGCACAAATTGATATATTGCTAATAAAATGTCATTTAGTCCCATCATATGGGGGTTGTACAAATTGAGCAGCTTTCTTTTGACATCATGCAGCTTCATTTTGAATCAGCATATTTAAGCTAACCGAGATGTAAAAGCAACCAAACTAAGGACCTTTGCCACATCAAGTGAACCTTATACAAGGTCAAGATGTTTGTGCTACTGAAAGGAAAACCTGTCATTTTTGCAATACATAAATTACATGGTAGTAACTGAGGACATGGGGGCTGAAATGCACAATTGCATTCTTTCCATGGTTATTATAATATACTCTACCCTGAGGATTTTGTGCAAATACTCTGTAGGGAATGAAAGGCTAGAGGTCGTGTGAGCGTATAATGTTCAGGGATGGTGCAAGAAATCAAGTATTTCCTTAGAGAGTTCTTTTTAATTAATCAAATGAAATATGTTTGTAATATCTCCAGTGCTGAACACTTTCGATGTTTTATTCAAAAAGCCACAGAATGTCTCTAGGTTACAGTAAAGGCACAATAACTTATGCAGAGGCTTAGGAGCATGGGATGGTAGAAAACAAGTATAATAGGGCATTTTTGTCCCTCACTGAAAACTGCATGCACAACATAATATCCATTCATTACTTCAGCTGTGGCTGTGCAAGGCTGGAGCACGATTTAAGCAGAAAAAGTTCTCTTCCTCAGAAAAGAGGAAAGGAGAGATTTTGAGGTGAGGTGAGTCTCCGTGGCTGGACCTACGCTAAATACAATGAGGCATGGGCACAGCGCCTTAAGCAATGGCGTGAGATCACCCATACTATTTAATCGCTTGCACAGACTCTGGCATGGGTTTGGCCGCTGCCAGTGGGTATTCTCATGTGCTGGGGGCCGTTCCCTATGGGCAGTTTGGCTGTGGTTTCCCTGTTTTTGGTGCAGGGACACAAGCCGTACTGCATGAGGAGGCCTTGGGGCCAGAGATGGCTCCTGGCTTGCTTGGTGTACGGGTATGGCGGTGGCTGCGTGTGGCTCCGAGGTCAGGCAGGACCTACACCCGTGTGATATGGCATCCCTTCGGGGGAGGCTCTTGCATGACCCTATACTATTCTGGTAACCTTTTAAGTGTGTGCTTTGTAAAACTTCACTAGTTACCATTCTTGAGTGGTGAAGACTTCTCTTTGATCTGCTTGGTCCTGATAATTCCCTTTTAAACTGATAACAGGGATTGGAAATACAGCATCCTGGCACCTTCATTAATTTGTGCAGGGTCTCTTCTTCAACAAGAGTTCTGGCAGTTGTGAGCCACATTTCACCAGAGACTGGACATGTATTTTAAATCAGATTATATATCTTGGTTTTCAACTTCGCTCCCCTGCGCTGTTGTTAAATGCTCTAGAGAGTGTCTGCAGCCACGTCACCAAAGCTCTCTCCAGCCATCAAAGCTCTCTCAGGTTTGGATTCCATTTACAAATGCACATATGTAGCTGAAACAATTGCTGCCGTTGCCAGGCCCACTTTGGCAATAGCAATAAATGGTTTATAGGCAGTTTCAGAGGACTGTTGCTACCCATAAATAAAGCCATTTGTGCAACAGTTTTGGTCATACTGTTCTAAGGCTGCTATGCCAAAATCCTTTTGGGAGATACCTGTGGCCAGCTTAAGTGTTTTGCTTACTGCCAAGAAACCCTCCTTCTGTGGTTTTAGTATGCAGCGGGGGAGCGTTAGTAAGCTTTTGTTACTGGGTAGCTTGAGAGCAAGGCTACTACATTTTCAATCATGTTAGCCTCTTAGCTGCCTCCATAAGCTCCTGTTTGGATTAGAAACCTCCCTTTACAGGCCAGCTTCTAATTGCTAATGTTTAGTTTTTCCAGCAGTCTCTTCCTGATCATTTTGGCCCAGATTCCAACCATGTCCTTTATCAGAACTCAGTCAGCCCTGCAAAGTCGCTAGTTGACTATCTGCCTTAGATCATCCTCATACGCTAACAATTTCTCTTCCTTTCTGAACCCCCTGCTTATATATTTACTTCTTTGCTTTATTTTTACACAGAGTTCAGTGCACCTGACCTTCGCAATGAGGTAGTTCCTCCTCTGCCTGCACTAACAGAAGAACATTTACCACCCCAAATCCCATACGGTGAAGGAAAAATCAAGTGAATATGAGTGTCTTATTTTGGAAGGGGAATTTCATAGTGAGAGGTTATTATTGTTTCATTAGATCACTGATATAAAATTCTGACACTGGACTGGGTACCCAGTACTATGTTGTCTCTGTCCAAAAGGTCTATTGCAAATGTCATTTCTTCTCCCCCCAAACATGCTATGGAGATGTAAGAATCACCAGAAGGACCACGTTTTCAAGGGTATTGTTTTGCGCCCAGACTTTCATCTAGCAAGGGGTGGCTTCTAGTTTGTTTGGAGTATCAGCACACCAAAATAATTAATCCTTTGGCTGGAGAATGCCTCAAGGAGGAAAATGGAGGACCTGACAACTGAGAGATATTAATAAAATGCTGCAAATACTGTATTTTCATCCCGTGAAAAATGCAAGATATTCTAAACTAAATACATCATCTCCAGATTCTTTTCACTGAGCTGTCAAATACAGAAAGCAGATCAAACTATGAAATTGGTAACACAAAAAAAAAAAAAAAAGAAATTAAGGTTGGTAGCGCCCAACTTTTCCTGCAATGGACTGGAGAAGGTAGCAGGGAGCTGCCTTTCAGCAGTGAGCACACTGGACACCTCTCTGATGATACCAGTCCTAGAACTAGCTGGACTGGGTCCCAGAGTGGAAACTTGGCATTTGCCTAAAAGCTGGACACAATGGAAGCTGTTCCTCCTGCCACAGATGAGAAATTGGTCATATCTGTTGGCCCCAGTTCATAAGGGTGGACTAGTAGCTGGAAACCACTGACAAGGAAACAGGCTGTGCTTGCCCTGAGGAGCGGGAAGATCTTTAAGGGTTTACACACAGCAATGAACGCTCTGTTGTTGTTATTATCTTTTACCCACAGGAATACCCAAGGTGCCGTTTATGCCACCTTTTCCATGAAAGGGAGACAATAAGAGGGAACACGATCTTCCTATGCAGATCATTGCTATTAACGGCAATGTGTACAGGACAAAATAGAGGACACACTGAGGAAATGTTTCTGTGACAAATGGGCTGATGAAACACTAAACGGATGCTTGAGTGAGGTGCAGGCTGCGGGGCTGGAGCAGAAGTGAGCCGCTGATACCCCGGGAGCGTGCTCAACAAATTACTCTCTTCTTAGGTCACTTCCAGGCGCAGTGTGAGTTACGGGGGTTTAACCTATGAAATCACTTCTGGTGTGGTTTTGGGGAGATACTCTTGCTATATAAGTGATTACGTAGGAAACCTAAATTTAGACAGAGTAGCTTCAACCCCACTATGGTACCTAGAGCATTTCTCACTTCCCATTGTGGAGCAAGTGGCCTTGTCCCAGCTCCACGTCAGTGTGAGACTCAGGCCAGCATCACACAGCCCCTGTGCCGCAGCTGCCGTGGGACGTAAGCCAGGGCTCGTGCCCCAGAACAGAGCGAGGAACGGCGAGCAACCTGGATAGCAGCCTGGAGGCTGGTACACCCCAGTAGCTCACTGTAACACAGCCAAATTCGGGATTTGTGCAACTGAGAGGTCTCTGCGGGGGAGGGCTAGCCTGGAATGATGACCTTAGCAAACGCTGTTGGTTTGTCTTGTTTGGCCTCCAGGAAATGTTTATTTACCCAGGCTTTTCCTGAAGAGATGTGTTGCGTAGGACGTCCTCAGCTGAGGGATGGGGCATTTCAGTTCAATAGGTATTTTACAACCCACATGTCTGTGATAATGTGTGCTTTTAAAAAGGAAGCAGACACCAAAATCGCACTTCTGTCTAATTAGTTTTACCACAATTGTTGGATGTAACATGCATGATTGCCATCATAGAAAGAGTTTAAAGTTATCTCTCTTTACTTGGCTCAAATGATCTGTGTTGTGCCTTTCCCATACAGTCAGGGTCACTACCTCCTGTTGTAGCTGATTAGTTTGTTTCCCTTATTTTCTACCTGGGAGTCCCACAAGAAAGAACAAAACATTCATAAGCTGGGAAAAATGTGAATAGAGAAACCCAAATCCTAATCCACTGGGGCATCGGTACCCCCAGAGCTGTGTGAATGCACCTTTCAGTGCAGGACCCGTCCCTTACAGGGGTCGGGCTCATCTGGTGCTCCTGGCCCCTGCCTGTCGGGAGGCTGCTCTCAGCAGCTTCAGTGCTCCCTGGTTAGGGGCATCACTGTCTCTGTTTCGGCAAGCTTTTGCAGATGAAGATTTTTGCCTGAACCCCAACTAGTTTAACGCCAAAGAGGACCTTAGCTGGTGAACGAAGGGCGGAGAAGGGCAGCATCCATTCCTGTGGGGAGGCAGCGTGCAGGAAAGGCTATGTTCCCACCTGCTGCGGGGTCAGCGAGCCATTTTCACAAAGATCCACTTCTTCACGTGTTAGGAGCCCTTCCTACATCTAAAATACCCTTACAAAGCAATACATAAAAGCAATAACGCTGGTTTTGTTTGCTAAAGCCACTTACCTTACTGTACCTGATACAACCCTGTAAAACTTAAAGCACCTAGTAGTATATCTCTTGGTGGCAGGTGGTTGTATCCCCAGTGGAGGTAAGAGGGCATCTCCCAGCTCCTCAGAAAGCTCCTCTACCCAGGGGGCTGGTGCCGTACAAGCTGTGCTCTCGGCTGGGCAAAGGCGCAGCCAGCGCAGCGCTGGCTACTGCACATGTGCCCGGCAGAGCCAGCCCCTGCCGCGGCGAGAGGCAGCAGGTTTGGGCAGCAGCTGCGCCCAGTGGTGGGAGAGGGGCTGTGATGGCAGAGCTGCTGCAGCAAGAAGGGATCAGCCAGCCCTGTGGAAACCCAGCCAAACCTGCAGGATGCACTTAGTCGACCTGCAATTTTTCATAGTGACCCCCTTTTCCACTGGTCACTCCCTATGCACCACTGACACAAGATTTCTTATTAAAAAAAAAAATCCCATTGGCATGCTGTTTGAAGCAGACTATAGCTTTCTAGTATCTCTGCCCCAATACAACGATTCTTTCTGCTTTCCAAAACCAGGTCGCATTCATAGTGCAGGCGTGCGAGAGCGTGAGCAGGCTGGCAGCAGCACACAATGGCCAACGAGGCATGAAAAGCTCCTACCGTCGACCACGGGTTTGGGCTGCGAGCTCTTCAGCCGCAGTGAGGGCCTGAAGCGGGTTCGGTCGTTGAAGCTCCAGCTCTTCTGGACTTTGGTTGGGCTGCCCTCGGTGGCAATGTCGGCACTTGGTGACCGGCGATCTCCAACTGAAGACTGCCTGTTCTTTATACTTTGTCCTCGTGGGCTGGCCATCCGGACCCGCTCCTTAAAACTTAGCTTTTGACTGTGAAGAAGAGAAATGTATTTTACTTCATGGTTCCTCCTCTCCTTTTTTTTTCTATCGCATGATATTAGGAAATAATTTCTAAAAATTCTCAATAGTATGAGTCTGTTTCTTACACACTTTTATTTTCATTGAATATATTTCATTTGGGAATGAAACTGATTTGATGTAATTGTTTTTTGGTAGAGGCATTATCAGTGCCAGTCTATTTTACATTACAGAATAACATTGTAAAGGAAATTAAAATTAACAAAGAGAAACAAATTTCAACCAATTGTTACAGATTAATCCTAAGATTTTTTTTTTTTATTCCTTGACTTTTAAATAAGTTTATTTTCGTCTTAGTCAGCCCAGCTCAGTGCATTTCTGGCCGTCTCTTCAGACAAACAAGAACAAAATGTATTCTATTATTACCGCATGCCATGTAGTAGTGTTTTTTTTTTTAAGCAGGCAAAAATACTGTTAGTATATTCATGCTTTTTCAAAATGTGGCACTTCCAACATTTCATATGCATTGTCAGTGATCACTCATATCCAGAATTCCTTGTTACAGCACTTGCTTGGACAAGACGAAACCAAAATTAACAAAACATCCAAGAAACAGCATGATGACCGATTAATGGAAATGTAATGATACGCTGTGTGCTCACTAAAGTCATCACTGGAGATTAAGCTGGGAGCTGACTGCCTGCAGGTGGTATTGGACAGGCGCTTTAGGACAGGTACAAGAGCCCAGCCAAGCTCATGACTGTGACTGCTGGATCAATGGTGGCCCCGTGGTCTTATAGTTGGCCAATTGTAAGCTGATTTTTTTCTCTCCTCTGCTTATAACCCTCTCCTCCAGTCAGCTAAATGTGGGTCATGTAGATTTTCCCCTTCCCAGTGCTTAAATTACCTTTGTTCATGTTCAAACATATCTGATGAACATCCCTGTGGTCACCGTGACTATCTGCCTATGCTTTTTCATTATTTAACATTTTTGCCTTTGTTTGCCTCTTCCTGTAGCAGAAGGCACAAAGCGGAAACAGAAAGGAAGTCTGATACCAAGGTTTGGAAGCCTTGTTTTATCTACAAGGTTAAGTTCAATTGCCTGTACAAGGGAATGGTCGTCTTGATCAGTGGTCCTGTTCTTGCAAGGGGAGAGATGATGGGAGCAATGCAGTAGCTGCTCATGGTATGATGTTTCTGGGTCTTGCAGTCTTACTGCCCCGGCAGAGGCTTTGGGGGTGCTTTTAAAACACCTATGGCAAAGACAGTCTACCTGCAAATTATAATTGTACTTGAAGTTAAGAGACCTTCTAGTGATCTCGAAGTCTTTGCATTTAACTTCAGCATACCTGTTAAGGTGTTTTCAACAGAAATGAATTCTGCAGCTAGTTAACTAATGCTAACATGGACTATGTGGTTCTTAGATGTTTAACCTACTGCACTCTGAAAATACAGTGTTAATATATAATTACATGAAATGGAATGTAGTTATAAACTTCTGTGGCTGTGAAATGTTGAGATAATCAGGTATCTTTGTCCATGCATTGCATAGCATAGCATAGCATAGCATAGCATAGCATAGCATTTCATTCTGAATACAAATATCACTGAGAGCAGAAAGGATGCAGCTTGTAGCAGGCAAAGCACATGCTGGGAAGCTTATAATGAGGTAATTTTCAAGAATGCTAACAAATGAGCACATCAATAAAAAGATTATTAGATAAATGTATTTCTATATGGCATGTTGAATCACTTGAAAGAATACCTTTACTATAATTTCTGAATGTAATCACCTTCTTCCCTTGCCCAAAGTAAGCAATTGTTGAAATAAACACATGATAGTGCTGGAAATGTTATCTATTTCCATTGCAAATTGTTACCCACACCTGCAGTACTGTGTGCTGTTGCACATGCAATACAAAAGCCCCACAGAACCTACTATTTGAAAGAAAAGTGAGTTCTAAAATTTAATTTTCAATAAAAATTACATTTCAAGACTGAATTACATTTCAGCTCAGGAATCTTTTGCATTGTACAACTTAATGAAAATATAAGCTGTAAAATATTTATTAACCACATTATTGCATTGTCATACTATACAGCATGAGCAACAGAATCAAAATGGACTTCTTATTATAGATATTATTCCTAGGCATGTGTCCCCTGTGCTTTTTTTAACTCCTCTTACGGCTCAAATTGTATTTGCTATTGAAGCATGAAATAAAATTTTATTTTTGTTGACAAATCTTAGAATAAAAAAGTTTCTCTTCCTGTTGCACTAATTAAAATGAAAGGAAAATAGCTATAAAAATGATCAGTATGGACCATATTTTTTATAATCCCATTAACTCCAAAACAAAAATTAAAATAAAAAAAATGAAAAAAGCACACGTGTTGTTCCGTCAATTAATTTGTACTAATGAAAGCAATGGCTGCCTTTAAATGATTTGTACACATGATTATTTCATTTATAAAAGCTGAATGGTACACAATGGCTACTTAACCTGAAAATCTTTAGTTCTCCAAATCAAAGCAATGAGGCAATGGTGAAAGGAACAGCAGACACTTCATCTGTACTAGAGACATTTTCAAAAGTGCAACACCGAGAATGAAAATATTAATTTAAAATGCAGACCTCATACTTAAAAGAAAAAATAATCTGCTTTGTAGCAATGACAATGTAATGGCATGCCGAGGGTCCATGCGGCGGATGCTGCATCATGAAGAGAAACGCAGCCCCTGAGGGAAGCGTGGTTTAGAAACTCTATTTTGCATCTTGAGAGTTTCTCCAAAGACACTGGTTATAGCAGTTCTTCACTTCTTGGATCCCTGTTCCTATTTTGAGACTGGTGGGAAATGTTCCTGAAGTCACTGGGTCCTACTCAGCGAGGCATAAATTGTATGATTTGCAGCAGTGGAGAATTCATGCTTGGGAGAAGAAAGCTGCTGTCCTTGGGAGCACCATGCCATGGGGCTCTTCTAGATATCATAAATAACAGATCATGAAGGAATAACTGAATCAGAGCATTTTGGGGGCATCCTGACTAGGCTTTTTCCCCCAGTGAAAGTCCCTTTCCTTATAGGTTATATGGTTCCTGGCTCTTGATTCTCTGTTGCAATAGTAGTGGAGAAAATATTAGAGATACAAAGTGGAGATAATCCTATGCTCTTTCAAGCATCCTTGGGCATTCTGCACTTGAATTAGTGGCCACTGAAGCCTTTAGGGCCCTTTACTCTGATTTAATGGTGGTTGGATTAGCACTGCCCAGTGCTGTGCTAAAAACCTTCACCGCTTGCAGGACCTAGCCTATTATATTTTTCTCTCTCCCCCTTTCTCCTTTCTTTTTACAAGATATCCAAAGAAAATCCCTTGAGTTAATGTAAACCTGTTAACGGCCATTGGAAATTCACATGTCCCTGTAAGTACTCCCAAACTTTGACTGTTGGTCCAAATGGCAAAAAACATGAGAAAGAATCAGGAAAGTGAAATCGCACAAGTTCCTGAATCAGACCTAAATGACATGGATCTGAGAGAACCACAGCTGTCTCCAGTCATCTCTGCATTCCTTTAGATGTGTGTCTGTCCATCATTTCTTGTACCTTCCGTGACTGATAGTTTATGCCAGTTGGTTTATATACATATTTGCTTCCTATTACAATCTTCCCTGGCAATGGTAATCTCTTTGGACCTATTGCTCCTCTATTCTTGCAGCTTGCAAATTGTGGAATGTATTCATATCAGTAACACTGAAGTTCCTATCGATAACACTGAAGCTTTGAAGCATCTTTTAGTGGAGATCAATTACAACTGGCACCTGTGGGAAAAAAACAAGTGATTTTTCTCTATTTGTTTGCATTCTGGAAGGTCAGTTGTAGGACCTTACTGCTTATTCTTCCCGTCAATACGTGCATGAGCCGTTCACTTCCCTGGGATAGCAAAGGACTTTCTAGTTCTTACTTCTTTTTTAAATTCTGTCTTTTCCACCTTTGATTTATGAAGGAATAGGTGTTTAGAGACACTAGAGGTCACTGTAGCTTCACTGCAGGGGGAACGAACACTTCTCTGCTGGACCAAATGACTAGAAAAGATTTTGGTTTAATTGATAAATGCCTATAAACCTTTGCTTTTCTCTCCCGTACTCACGGCTCTGTCTGTCTTCCATGGACCATCTTACTATACTTTTTGGTTAACTGAGCATCTCTTTGCATCCCAGTCCCACTCCCCTATTTCCCTGCCTACTTTCCTGCATTTCTGGTCAAGTTAATCTTCTGCCCTGCTTCAGCCTCAGACCTGCAGCTCTACTGCTTGCTACTAATCACAATTTACAATTTGTTTTTCAGCTTTTCATACTGAGCCGGCTGGTGGAAGCAGGAATAGGAAGAAATTGAAATGAATCAGCAGTAACTGGAGGGCCTGAGGGTGAGGGAGAATGCTTTGGATCTCGAGCCGAGGCAGAAGCTAATACTGACAAAAATTATCACCCATGACAAACAACAGCAAGCAAATGTACGTGCCAATTTTCAGCAGTTAACTTCCAATAAATACAGGTGTTGATTCTTACCAAGCCTACAGATGACTTCACTGAAATTAAGCTAAGTTGAACAAATGCAAATGCAATGGATAGCACAGTGAGGCCTGAAGTTCAAATGTTCAAGACTTCTCCACCAGTCTCATGCTAGGAGCATGAACCCAAGAAATGTAGTTATATCTCATACCTTCAATGAGTAATAACAAGAATTTCAGGGACATAATGTCTTAAAGTTCAATCGCCAAACAGAAAAAAAAAATGAAGTTCAGGGGTTTTGTGTATTTTTTCTTTTTTCAAAACAGTTTCCAGATGAAGAGAAACTATTTTTTATCTCCATTTTCTATCATCAGTTTGTACTTCTATTGTCTTTTAAATTATTCTTAAAAAGTAAGAAAAAAAATGTAATAAGCCTTAGTTATAAATCAAAGGTTTCTTCCCGTAAGATCCATCCATCTAGAAGTTACCATTTTTGGTAAGAGACACAATTTCCACAGAATTCAGCTGAAGCAGATGGTTGATTTCACATGCATTCCTCTACCTTCCAGTACAGGGCGCAGGCACAGCTTCCATGGGCTGTGTCCAAGGGGATTCTTCTCAACAGCAATTGCACATTTTGACTGTTGGTATTGCCTAGCGTGTTATAGCTTAATATTACCCACTAATTATTAGATGGAGAATTCAACTGCCAGGGTTATAAAAATCCTCTTGGACTTGGAGAAATATTTTTACCCAAATATTCAACCCTAGTTTTAGATCTCCGCAGGGTAATGCATTCCAAAAGTTCAAGTCTCAGGCAGAGAAAGGGAACCGGGCTTCGGCAAACCGCGGTGTGCTGCACACTGCAATCGTCCGTCCGGATGAGTTTCAAAGAATTGGTATTATTGCCGTTGTATTAATGTCATTGCAGGCAACAAGCAACAAGGGAATTACAAGCACTTAAAAATAAATAAATTAAGAAACGTCCTTTGGAGAAGTAAGGAACTTTAAAGCGCTAAGGAGAGGAAGTAAATGAATCATGCACCTGATGTTAGTTGGCATTCTCAAACATCATGTGAATAGGCAGGATGCTGAATACCTATGTTTCCGAGGGGTGTACATCCTGAAGAGCTTCTGTTTATTACTACAAAGCTTACTAGGAGTGAGGGGAGATAGAGGACCGTGTTACTAAGCATTCCACTGCTAGGTAAGGGGTTAGGCTTTCCACCTCAAGTTAGATTCTGCATTACTGGCAATTTCTTTTTCATATGGTGCATGCAGAGAGTTTACATTAAATCTATTTTTAGAAACAGATATGATACAGGAGGTGGAGAGAATTCCAGAGTACAATTTACTTGTTTCCCTCAGAGCAGGGATGGGTTTTTCCCCCAAGCTCCTATACTGGCAAAACTCCTCCTTATTGCACTAGAGAGAATTGTCTGAATAGGGAATTCATATTCAGGCTCACTAGTTACAACACTAGATGGGTGACATTCATTCTTTGCAGACACCCAATGCATGTCGTACACACAGCTTAAGACTGCTTATACTCTCAGGATGTTTTAAGATTCATCAGTTTTGATCTAGTTTCCTGCACGGGAAGAATTTCAGCCACATTGTATAACTGAACAAAAATAAATATTATTTGCATTCAGTGTGTGCATTTGTAGATATGGAGAATTTAACATACAGGCTTTTTAAATGACTTGCAGAACTCTAGAACTGATTTATAGAAATATCTCATTTACAGCATGGATATACCAGAGATGTTGTCTACCATTACTTTTGATAAGTGATTAATTAGAATACTTGTGTATAGTATTTTGAGAAATACAACATACATATTTTTCTTAAAATCAGTATGACGCTACAGCCTCATAAGCACAGTTGTCTCAACCCAAATGCACAGCAACATTTAGTTACCTAACAAACGACTGTAGGTCTATACATGACAAAACGCAAGAATTCATTTCTGTAAATATAAAAGTCATTTTGGTAGGAAAGACAATAATTAACTTTTACCTAAAGTAATACAAGTTTTTCTCCACTGTTATTATAATGGAGTACAGAGCAAAGAGCATATTCAGAAAGCAATCCAATGCACTACTTGTGCAAACGCATCTTCATTTAAAGAGTGAAACAAGAAGCAGCTTACTTAGTTCATATGGCATCCCATGCAAGTCACTCAGCATTGCAGTAAGAAAGAAGTTAAATAGTCGAGGACAGTTATCTCGAAGTACTTTGCAGCAGTTTGCATTTACATTTTTACCACAAAAGACCACATACACCACATGTATTTTAAGTGATACAAACATACAGCAATATATCAGCATGAGAACGATAAACAGCCACCAAAACACACCTTTTTTAAAAGGCACTGAGTGGTCTGTAGGGTTTTTACTGTAGTCTAGGATCTCAGGAGTTGACTAGTTCATTTTTATACCTACACTAATTTGCAGCAGTGGACACATTAGTTAAGAGTTTCAGAAGGGACAAACATCTTCCATTCAGTGAAAATAAAGTGAAAAAATCTGGCTAAATCATTGACTACTTTTAAAACCACAACAGTTATCACTAACGTGGAGCATGTAATATAATTTTGACAGCTGGGATTTTTTTTTTTGCATCTAGTTTCTACTTATTGTAAGTAAATTTGTCTCTTTAAGTGCTTGCACGTGTAACTGGGAATAACCTCTCCCCTCCGCACAAATCACTGTTTGGAGGTACGTACTCATTTACTGCCAACTTCAGTCCAACCTTTAAAAAAGCTGAAGTCAATTTTAAATGTTGCTGTTGAAGGAGTAGGAAATATGGCTGGTGAGTGCAAAAAGTTTTGATCAGGCTGTAATAATTTAATGAGATCGATACGTTGCTAGCAAGCCTATGGAGGTGACGTATATGAAAATCACAGAACTGACAGAGGGACATCTAAGAGCAAATCCAGTCCCCTTGAGTTACTGTGACACTAACAGCAGTTACATGCACATCGGGGAAAAGGATGGAGTCAGGCACCGGAGGAGCAATCTGGAAAGTGGAACAGGACACGGGTAATCGATGTGAAGATATTACACCCCTGTTTTTTGTGTGAGGTGCTGCAGTGCTCAGACTCCTCACAGGTGATTGAATAACCCAGAAGAGTTTGTGAACCACAGTACAACTCGAGGGCGGATGTATTTCAGGGGTTGACGTGTCACTGACACTTTTTTTCTTGGCTTTTCATCGTTTTCTGCTCAGAGGTAAGCTCCATTATTCTGTGATCGTGCTGATACCGCAATACCGGCTGCCGAACGCCTGCTGACTCCCATCCCTAATGGGTTTCGGAGGCAGTGTAATTTCTTTTGTAGCCACCGAGTCCTTTCCTGTCCCTAAGGAGTCGAGCTATAAGGATGGCAAAGAGCAGCATTTCCTCCTACTTCCTTAGGACGTGCATCTCCAGGGCTTTATTTACCCAGCGAGGATAGCCCTGCCAAGGCCTGCCTCTGCCTGCTGTAGGCAACCAGTCCTCAGCCGGCATCCAGGCTGGGTAGAAACCCCACCTGCCCTCCTGGCCGGTGGCGGTGGTGCTTATTTAAGGAGAGATGCCAGGCTGCCTCCTCCGCCCGAACAGGGCCGTGCGAGTGTGCAAACCGTGCAGCCAGGCAGAAGTGAGCCACTGCAGTGGTGCTTTCCCCCCACCTGCCGTGTCCCAAACTGCTCCTTAGGAAGGGACGGCAGGAAAAGGTTAGGAAACATGGAGACATGACGCTGAGGAAGCCTTGAGGATGCTCCTGCAGGGCAGCACAGACCCTTGCCAAGGTGACATCCAACCAGCCCTGTCGGGGGGTCCTCCCCCTGCGACAGAGGGCTGGCGGGCTTGTTCACAAAGCCAAATTCAACTATATGCCTGTAACTTCCACTGCAATTCCTGGAAACCGTGAGCATTGATTTTATGGCAGAAGCTGGGGGCTGCGTCCTTGCCCAGGAGCTGGGTCTGGGGAGGCTGCTCCACTTGCTACTCTGACACTGTTCAAACTGAGCCCCCCCTCAAAGTTAAAACATGTGGTTACAGAAGTAAAAAATTGCCTAGTTTTTCCATACAAAAACTGTGACAAAGAAGCAAATTTCAGCCACATTAGTCTATCGATATGAGTTTTAAAAAATGCAATTTGTGATTATTATCAGTTAACAGTTACAGTTCATTGAACCTACTGTACAGAACCTGAGACATCTAAAAGCCATTAAGAAGCAGCATTTTCACAGATAAAATAAATAAAAGAAACTACAAACCTGCTAGAAGCTTCCCCTTGTTCTTTTCTTCAGGTCAGGGAGTGGGAGGGAAAAACATACTTGTTATGCAGATAGTAATCACATTACTTAGTTACAGATGATGTTAGATATGATAAACGTAAATGAATATGTTAATTAGTGTACAACACACACGTTACATTGCAACCACAAAAACATTCAAGCAAGACTCATAACTACAATGCTTCTGAAAAAGAAACTTTTCAGTTGTTTTAACACATGCATAACATGCTTAGTACATACCACTGCAGACTGAGTTGGCAAAGCACTTAGGCAAAATGTATTGCTGACACATTTATAACAGAAAGCTGTAGGCTCTTATTAGATAAAGTTATCTCTGGTAAATAAAAAGGTTTAATTTTAGGATAGCACAGCAATACGCTTATTTAAAATAACAAGTAGATGCACTTTTGAGGGACAGTCATATTTTAGAATATTTTAGGTGGGATACAGCTTCATTGTTTATGTAATTTTATATCCATCCATTTCTACCAATGTTGCCTTCAACCTGTTTGTATATGTCAAAAATCAATATTCCATGTAACTTTTCATCTAAAAGCTCCTTTTAGTTTGGAGCGTTTTGGAATTACAGTTATGGTAATGGATTACTTATGGCTCTGGTCTTGTCAACTCTTTGAAATTCAAAGATCAGCTTTGGGTACCCAGCCAAACCTCTTCTTGGCTGAGCTTTTTGGCACACAATTACCTTTTTACTGTCATGTGGATGTTCATCACCCAGCTTTGAGAGAAACCACTAATTCTTTTGCACTGTCTGCAATAACAACAGTTAGGATGCTTATCAGAGCTTTCCCATAAGGCTTTTAGCGCTCTCCTTTTTGATCTTTATTGAGTATCCTTTACTTCCTGATTTGTGTCCCGTATTGAATCAGTCAACTTACTACCTTCTGGTAAATCTTTTACTTAATTATTGAAGAGTCTTGGGCTGTCAGTGCTCTGTGAATTCTCACCCAAACTAGGACATCAAATATTTCCTGTCTGCCAAACTGTGACATCGGGTCTTTTTAGTCGTCTTCCACTGACTGTGTGTATAACTGAGGATATAATTTGCCCTAAGGAAATACTGAATGTACCAGAAGTTATGACAAAAAGGAGCAAATTCCCCAGTGCATTCATCTGCAGAATACCGCAAGGCTCTCTTCCCTCACAAAGGTTGATCTGTAGCTATAGCCTTTTATAGAGGCACAGGCATAAAAATATCATTAAATCAAGGAACAAACTCTGCATTAAACTTAATGTTTTCCTCTTTAGAGATAATTTGGAACTGGGTGAAACATTAACCTTGATATATGAGTGGGGTTTTGGGAAAATGCTTCTAATGCTTGTGCTCAGATAAATGGCAATGATTTGTATTTGTCCCACTGTCCTAGGCTCCTAGATAATATTGATATGATTTGTTAGTTGAAGTTTTTAATGAGAGGACTTAAGAAGACAAAACAAGACGAAACAAACAAATAGTAATTCTCTATAAGCTTGAACAGACATCGAGAACAGCACCAGCTGCCATATTTGTACCTACTTTGTAGGGCTGCAGGTATGCAAGGCCTTCAAATGAGGCTTCCAGGTAGCAATGGAAACCGATTTCTCATCAGCCGCATAACTACGCCATACACACTACGTGCAGGATATATGGTAAAAAAGAAAAAACAAGGCAAGAGGGAGCAGGGGATGAAACAAAAAATTGAAAAGCAGATTAGTAACCAATACAAGTCATGGCTTTCTTTTATCATTCATAGCACTGATACATGCCTGAGGGGAGGAAGAATACTTTCATAATATCGCCAGGTGGCTGTCAGGTTTGTTCGGCTGGCGTCGGTAGAATAAAACCGCCAAGAAGCCTGGTATGGGGAAACAATAGAAAAGCACAAAGGAACCAAGAACATGAAGTGACAATGCCACCGCACTGATTATGGAGAGAGGGGATTTTGCTCAGATTGGGGTGTGCTCTATTAGGTTGATTAAGGAAATACCAGTAAAAACCTACCAAAGCTTTTGTGAATCACAGTACACTTTGCACGGTAAAGTAAGAGTTACTGGCTTTGTGGACGCACCAGAAGATATTCAACACATAAAGGTGCTCAAAAAAGCATCACAGTGATTTATTTGTGACAAGTCCATAGGGGACACCCACACAAACTTGCAGTCTGAGGTAAAGAAAGTGTCATAATACATTTTGTAAATGATAATGAAAACCAGACAAAAAGCATTTAGAAGAAAAGTGAAGTATTCTCTGTGATTTGAAACACTGCTAAATGTTTAAAAGCACAAAATAAATCATTTCAAAGGTGAGTGACCGAAGCATAACATTGAAAATGTATTCACCGTTTAGATTTATAACTGCATGTAGATAGTAAAACAGATCCTCAGTTCTACAAACTGGAACAGCTTCCCTGATGTCAGCATAACTATATTAATTTGTACTAGCCGAGTATCTGTGCTTCCTGTGTATTGTCAACCATTAAATGTCATCCAGGTATTCTTGTACAGAGTCTAATACCCTGTGTTTTCCTACTGCATATCTCCCAGAAATACATCTAGTCTTCATCTACAGATGGAGAACCTGCCACTTACTTTGTAAATTGTTCCACCGGTTGATCATTCTCATTGTCAAAAATCTGCATTATTTTTAATTTGAAACTCTTTGGTTTTGGCTTATAGCCAGAGATATTTGTTATGTTTCTGTCTGTAGGTCCTGTAGGTTCCAGTGCTTCTTTGGACTTTTGTGTTCAAATAATATTCAGACTGAATATTTCTTAGAAGCTAAACATACTGAGAAAAGTACGTCCCTATGAAACATTCCAGTTTTCTATAGTGATAACTTAGCTGTCTTTAAGTCAGGTAAAGGCTGTAGCAGAGAGTGTATCTAGGGCAACAAAGGAGTTAGCACAGACTAATTCTACAGAGTAACTGATTAGAAAATAGACATTATCCTGATAAACTAGAGCACACTGATTTCCATGGTAGTTCATTATCAATATCCACAAGAGACAATTTAAAAAAGCCCAGGCACTGTTACAGTAGACAATGATATGAAGTTCAGACACATCCTGCATTTATGAATATGAAATTTTCTCCAGTCCTGGACTAATTTTTTCCAACATTTTCTTTGCTTTCTCCAATTTTCCAGTCTCATTTACAAACTGTAGATGCTGAGTTGATGTGTAGCATGTTAGTACCAGCATCACCATATACAGTGACAATATCAGCCTTCTCCTGCTTGTTACCTTTCTGGTTCTGTACCTAAGGACTGTAATAAACCAGCTGGAGTAACATACTGGGAACTTGTATGAAGCTCTTGGCCCTTCTTCCTCACTCTTTCTCCTCTGTGTTTCTCATCCTTGGTCAAATCCTTTCCAGAGTCACTAATATTAGGATAGAGTCCTCTTGTAATAGTCTGAATTCATTGATTCTAGATCAAGTTTTGTATTTGGTATGTTAAGCCATTTGGATAAAGTCACCCAGATCATCCTCGGGTTCATTCCCGTGTGCCTGCCCTCATCTTTACCATTCTGTGAGGCCTTGTGCCATTGGCAAATATCTCCATCAGCAACTTTATATTAATTTCCAGATCACTGAAAATGCTAAACATGAAAATGAACATGTAAATGCTGAACAACCTTCATCACTGGCATCCCACCACAAATGTCTTCCTTTCACAATGTTTTTGCCCATTGAGAATCACTTACTGAAATCAGTCAGCTAGCTACTCTTAATCTATTTAGCATGCTGTCTGACTAATATTTTGGTTGGGCTGTCATACAATAATAAGAAGAGCTATATCCAAAACCTAAATCTATTGTGTGTTTCCTCTGGCAACCAAACTTGGAAGAAGTAGATTAGAATGTATGTGTTTGTTAGAAAATATCCCAGACACTCATTCTACAGTACAATAGATACAAAAGGAGTGGACTTATATTTATTAATTATTCTATTAAATAGTACATCTCAAATACTTAGTATTTCATAATCATTGAACAGTAATAATGGAAAACTTTTATTAACTTTAAGAATGCTTCAAAGACAGCCTGGCATCTATCCTGAACTTATCGTGGAACTCTAGTATATTCATGCTCAGCTTCTTTATTTGGTTTTATTATTTTGGAATTAAAAAAACAGTGTAAGTGGCACACATAAAACACTTGGGATCCCAAGAAAATAAACTAGGATGCTAGAAGATTATTTCCCCCCTTTTATTTTTCAGTGCGTCGAGTAAAGCTTGGTGCAAATTCATTCTTTAGAGGATTTTCTTGTTTTTAACTAGGACTGTAAGTTAAGGAAAAAAACCATGCAAAACAGCTGTTTAACAAATATCATGCCACTTTTGCTTAAAAAAAATCTTTCTAAATTGTTGATCTGCACCATCATGTCAATATTGGAGCTGAATCCACTTCAGACAGTTTCAGACATTTTGGAATCGCTAGTGCCTACATTTCCAGTTTTTGAATTGACTAATAGTGAAAGCAATTCTCTGGGCAGGGCACTTTTCATTTTCACCAAGTATATCACTCATTGGAGCACTCTAAACCCTGTAGTAGATGAAAAGTAGCTTAATATAGGCAAGAGTGCTGTGCTGTCAGTTGGGTTGTCTAGGGATCAATCCTATTTTTCCAAGTAATTCGATAACCGCAGGTATGCAATTGACATCCTTGACTTGGTTTCTTTAGCATGGATAGAAGAACTCAAAAACTATGCATAGAAATGCTATATACACAATTATGGCAACACACTGCAATCACTGAACAAGCTTATTTCATGAAACTAACCAATCTGTTAAACATTATTTCCACAAAACTTTCCAAATTGAAATAATAAAACTTGCTCCAATATGTACTTTAAATCACCTACTGTTATCTTTTCACTGATTTCATATTTACCTGAATTAGACTGGCAGCTGGATTCCTTCTTTTCTCAAAGTGTTTCTGACGATGTTGTTCCTGCACTTTTAACGCAAATCCTGAGCCAAGGATGCCCTGCAATACAATACGCCATTTATCATTGTGTAGGTAGTTTTTTCAACAAATATACACAATATGGGCTACAAAGGTTTTGTGAAGATGTTACACCATAAGATTGCTTCAGATAACACATTTATGACAGTATAAGGCTTAACAACAGTGCCCGTTCGTGGTGAGGCAGGAGACTCCTTACTTAAGAGATAACATCTGTGGTGCTACCAATGACCACTCATTCCAACTATTGCTTGAGTTTGTGCTACGCTATGTTCCTGCAATGCTAAGGGCCACGGATATATATCTATATATAAAACATCAGGTGGGAACATTCAGAGGAATTTAAGCCAGGAATGATGAAATGACCAGTTGCCAGATTTGCCAGATATATATGGACTTCAAAGTCAACATCTGCAGTGCTTATCATAACTTTTGATTTTAGAAAAGTTAGAAAACGCCCTGCTTAACAGATTAAGACCATTTCTTCTCACTCTTTCCCATCTAAATAGTCCCCATTATTCCATTCTATAGACTATGAAAAAAGCTGACAATGAAACGTCTCCCCTTTTGGCTTTTTTACCTTCAAATAAGTAAGACAAATTTGACTCCTGCTGAATAGACCCAAAGACTGAGAATGTTTCCCTCCTTGGCTTGCAAGGAGTGTAATAATTCTGCTGGATGTGTCCGCATTATAAGGAAGAATGTTTCCACTTAATTCTTAGTCAGGATAAAATAATATTAGAAATGCACAAGATTCACACATATATCTTGTTTTACAGACAGATTCAACCCAAAAGCGTTTGTGAGGAAAATGAGTATCTGTATGTAGATACGACATGAGGAACAAAAGTTCTGGCATCTCTAATATGTAAGGTTATTAATCTTTTACCTGTTCATTGTAGTCCTGCTAACACTAACTTTCTTGTTATTGGTGACTAGGTAACAAAGAGAATTAATTACAGTAGCTGCCATTGCACGTCTAAGATTCACAAACAGGTAATGTATTATAATCATAATTATAATTATAATGCATTATAATATGCCAGAGATACTGAAATACTCCCTGTACTTAGAATAAGAAATATATGCAGTATACTAGATGATTCAATGCTGTTGGCAAATGCTGACTTTTAATCTTGGTTTGTCTACATGGTTGAAAACAAATGTATTATTATAACATACATATTTTATAGTGATCTATAGATAATGAATCTAAGTATTAAAATATTGATTTTCTGTATATGTTGCACAGGATGCAATACAACAATATATAAATGTCACTTCTGATTTCATGTTTATTCAATACTAATTTAAAAAAGAAAGGAAATTTACTCACAAAAATGAAAAGTTATTTCTGAAGCTACACTATACTTCAGTCATCAGATGATTCCCATTTCCATTAAAATCTCTTGAACATTGATAAAAGCAACATAAACAATCTGTCATGTTTATTTACAATCATTCACAGAAAATGATAGTTGCATTTTTACATTCAAATACATTAACTTTTGGTTGATTTAATGCCTTCTACTACTCTCTGTTGGTAGTCTGAACATGGTCATACAAGACAACCTATTAGAAATATCTCACTCTTTTTTTCAATAGAATCTAATTCAGAAAAACATATCAGCTGATTTTTTTTCAAAAATCTGAAAGAAAAGCGGTAATATATGAGCCACAGTTCATAACAAAAGAAAGGAATTTCAACCTTACACAACAGTATGCTACCTAATTTAGGATTATTTCCCAGTTTTGTCCTTGCCAAAGAAACTCCCCAAAACTCAAGCAATGACAGCAACACCAAACCTTTCATTTGGATTTTGGATAGCAGTTCACCAGTGTTGTCACAGAGCAAAAAGCCTTAAACAGTTGTTCTTCATGTAGAGCTTCCTTCAGCTTTTTCTATCATAACAGCGGTAGGAGCTATGGAAGTTTCTATTACCTTCTTACAAATTTTATAAGCATACTCACAGCAGGTAGTGCAAAGAAAGAAATGCCAAGTAGAGCAAATCCTGCAGAAAGCAACCTTCCAAGCCAAGTAAGAGGAGTTTTGTCTCCGTAGCCAATGGTTGTCAATGTGATCTAAACAGAAATGAATGAACATTGTGGTTTACCCGAAGTCACCGAGAGATTAGTTGCAGATTATTTAAGTGGCATGAAACAGCATTTCCACTAAATAATCCAAGACACATGAAATATATATAGTTGTTTCTAAAAGAAAAACATACATAAATAAATTAACATGAATACATTTTTCTATGAAAACTTAATACTGTTTATGACTGAACAAAATGGAGATAAATAATAAATGTGAGAAAAATATCTAAATAAGCAATAAATAAGTTTTAAAAATAATAAAACAGAAGGTCTGGGATCTCAAAGTTGAGGCAAATGATGGGAGATTATATGTCGGGCAGAAAAAAGTGTGCTTTTCCATGGATGTGAAGGTGTTTCATCTATTTTCAGCAGGGAAATATAGCTGTATCTATTTGCAGAACTACATAAATATAAATTACACAGAGATCATATTGGAAAAATATAGTAGGACTAAAAGGAAGTTGAAGTTCACGGACGAGATAAAGTCAAAGGATGATCTTCTGAAACACAAAAAACACTAATCAAAAGCTGGAAGGAACTTTAAGAAGTTCCTGGTCCTTTCCCCTTCCTTGTAACAGGCCCAGATATACCTACATCACTCCTGACATGAAGCTCCAAAGACACAGCAGCAGATGCAGAGGTACCCCAGGCTGTTGGGCAATGTTAGCTGAGACCTACGTCGGCAGAGGTCAAAGAGAAAGAAGGGGGCATCTGCAATCCCTTCACGTGGTGAGTGTAATCAGAGGCTCGGCATACAGATGTTTCAAAAGCTGTGCTGTGGAGGCCAGCACCCCTGCCGTGTAGCACCAGTGCAGATGACGGCAGAGTTTGATACATGTGGGAGGGCTCTCCACATGCAACGCATTGACTGCAGGCCATGTAGAGATGCAGCGCATATGCAAATGCCGCTGGGATAATGGTGCGTGGTTGTGGTTTACTGAGCATATCTCCAAGGCAAAAGGTTATGGCTTCACGTCTGTGTGTGGCTGAGGGTCTTCCCCAACCCAAGGAAATGTCCTCCACGCTACTTCTGGCTTGGGAAGTGTGCCAGTCCCAAACCTGGGGACTGGACTGGCAGGAGAAAGTCACGTCTCTGCACTTCCCTCTTGGGGAGTCTGGACCCACCCCGCTGTCTGGTGCGGGCAGGAGGAGGAGGTGTGGGCAAAGCGGAGGATTTCCAAAGGCCGGGTGGGAGGCTGCGGTGCGCGTGCTCAGGCAACGGCACACGATGTTAAAGGACAAAGATAGACAACAGTAGGCTGAATGCCAAGGACTCCAGGGCCTGTTATTAGCGGAGAACATGTGCATGGAGAATTATTTTACATCGTGTACCAAATGTGGGCAAGTTCAGGCTTAGCAAATATTCTGGCAGGAACGAATTCTTCAGGAAAATGCCTTCTAGAGACATTATTTTGCTTCCAGCTTCCTCAAAGTTCATTCCTAGGCAAGACGGCCAAAGCAATTCTATTTAATGCCGGGGTCACCACAGGACAAAAGAAGGAAAGTCTTTTGGAAGTAATTAGATTTCAACTATTTAGGGCTCTGTAGATAGTAAACAGTGCTTTTAATTGCTCCCATTGTTAGGAACAAGCTGCGGGTGTAATTTACCCTGAGAAAGCCATAGTGCCTAAAAGAGAGTGAGCTGAATTAAGGCTGCAGCTGAAATTTCAAGTGGTTATCAAGTCTCAAGTTTTGTAATGTGAGCCTGGTCGCAGGCACACCACCTTGCATGCTTATCAGGTCTCACTGTCCTTCCTTGCTCCTCTTCACTTCCCTGCCCCATCCCCTCTTCACAGCTTTTGCTGGACTGTTTGGAGAGCCAGTGCAACCTAGGAAGGTGGAAAGAATTATCCACATTTCTGCATGATTTGTTTCTGCTGTTTTGGTGAGTTGTGTTAGCTCATGGAGGCGCCTAAAAAGCTCCAGAGCCTGCACAAGGCAGCACGTGGCTTAGATTGAGCGATAAGGAGGAAGGGAGATGGGAATGCAGCTCCCTCTTTTCTGGCAGAGGTGAGCTGATGCAACCACGTTCTTGGCCTGGCAGAGGCACTTGGTTTGGTTTTCTTTTGTTTGCTGAAGAGGGTATTCCCAGATCTTCTCATCAGAGGGCAAGTGCAGAACAGTTTGAGGCTATTAAGATTCCAAGAGCAACGAAGCACTTGAACAAATGAATCCCTGAATAAAAGTTCCTCAAAATTTGTTTCCAGGCCAGTCATTGCGAAGCAGTTTGAAGCTCTGGAATGAGCCCAGTTTCTTGGCTTCTGTCCAGCTCCCTATCTCTGCCAGACGCTGGAAAGTACAGAGATATCTCCTGTCTGGGCTGACAAGAAGGAAACAGAACTAAGTGTCATCTGCATATTAATGATATGGCCACCGAACCATCTTCGGAAGAAGTCAAAGATAAACTTGAACCTTTGGGATCTGACATCTGGGAGCGATCCAAAACCAGGAGCAGTCACACAGACTATCTCTGGAATTTCGCCAAAGAAAACAACAGGACCATATTAAAGCCTTTCCCCCCATTCTTTTAGGTCCTGAAAACTTGATGGTATCAGTATATGATTAAGAGTATCAGTGGCTTCTTGCTCACTTTGAGCTGTTTTATCTCAGGATGATTTTTACATGGGCGTATGGGTGTCAGCACTGTGCCGTATCATCTTACTCAACACTGAACAAATGGATTTGATCTTCATTTTATATTCCTCTCATCACACGACTAAGAAAATATTTTTCCAGATAACTTCAGGGTCAAGTTCAGGAATAATCCTCAGTATCTCTGTTAGTGCTGCAAGCGAATGACTAAACCACTGGCCAGGCCCGGACTGGCATAATCCTGAGAAATTAATTGAACAGGGTGTGGAAAACTACTGGATGTGAAACCATGACAACATGAGAAATTTCCAGATGTCACTGATAATAATGTAAGAAGCAGACAGAAGTTACAGCTAGCACTATGAGGGAAGGCTGGATCCCATGGGTGGTTAAGGGGGAAGTGACCAAAGTTCAAAGGTGACTGGAGGAAATTATTTGGAACCTTTCAGGGTTTACAGTCTTGCAAGGACATCAGCACCTAGGTGACTGCATCAGCAGTACCATACAAGGCCAAGAGTGACTAGGTAACAGAACTACAAAATCCATAGCAAACCTGTGAAGGTAATTAGGGACAGCTTGTTTGAGAAGAGACTTGGTCAAAGGAAGCAAAGTGGTGAAAAAGAGGATCAAGATACAGTAAAAGAAATAACAAGGTGTGGAAATTATGTCTTTCGGGGGGTACCTGCTGAGCAGCTCTGTGTCTGATAACCACAGCCTAAACCAGGACAATAAACCAAACCTTTTAGAGTTTATTTGTATAGGATTCATTTCACCCAACTTGAAAAATAAAGTGCTTAGGTGTTTAGCATGACCTGGTCACCGCAACATGCACAATGGAAATAGATTCCTCCAGCAGGTAACTCATCCTGTCCTAAAATGTAGGACTTAGGCTTGCCTGAAAACAAATGTCTAGTGCCACCTGAGATGGCCTAGGGCATCTGAACAGGGACCACCCACAGGAGAGGCAGCAGACTCTCCAACAGATGGAGAAGTACTTGGCACTTGGTGAGGCCGCACCTCAAATACTGTGTTCAGTTTTGGGCCCCTCACTACAAGAAGGATGTCGAGGTGCTGGAGCGTGTCCAAAGAAGGGCAACGAAGCTGGTGAAGGGTCTGGAGAACAAGTCTTCTGAGGAGCGGCTGAGGGAACTGGGGTTGTTTAGTCTGGAGAAAAGGAGGCTCAGGGGAGACCTTATCGCGCTCTACAACTACCTGAAAGGAGGTTGTAGTGAGGTGGGTGTCGGTCTCTTCTCCCAAGTAACTAGCGATGGGACGAGAGGAAATGGCCTCAAGTTGCGTCAGGGGAGGTTTAGATTGGACATGAGGAAAAATGTCTTTACTGAAAGAGTGGTTAAACATTGGAAGAGGCTGCCCAGGGAAGTGGTTGAGTCACCATCCCTGGAAGTATTTAAAAGACGTGTAGATGTGGCGCTTAGGGACATGGTTTAGTGGGCATGGTGGTGTTGGGTTGACGGTTGGACTTGATGATCTTAGAGGTCTTTTCCAACCGTAATGATTCTATGATTCTAAGTATGGCACTGTATGCCTATGTTCAAGCAACTGAACCACACTCCTACATGGCTAAATGGGCTAGCTGGGTTCTCTCATTTGTACCAGATGCAAACCACTCCATTTTGGTTGCTTCTATAAATGAAGTGTCTGGACAGACCAGCCAAGTCAGGCAGTGTCACCTGGCTAGACTCAAAACTCACAACTATGATAGAACTTCTGTTATATCTCATTGCTGGAGCTAAAAAGTATGCTAATAATAAGTGAGGTAATATAATAATGAATGTGATTATATAACCTAGGTGCCTTCAATTGGACGAGATAGGACCCAGGAGGCCCCCCTCTACCCTAATATTTCTTTCTGATGTCATTTTATGTTCTGCTAGCAGTACTTACCTTTTGAATCTTTACCTGACATTGATTAACTGAAAAAAATGTAGTTTGCTCAGGCTATCATTACATTAAATGGGAAAAATGTCATCAATATTAACTCATTTGAGCTAGTAATTGTGACAATATTATTCATCATAAGATGTTTTGTTCCCCTACAGGTCACTGTGGAGTGCCAGAGCCATTCTGTATCCAACTGTAACTACTGGATACTACTAGAAAATAATGACTTGTTAAGAGAAACCCTGTCAAATGTGTAAAAGAGACAGGAATCTTAATTGCGTTGCATTTGCAGGTAAAACTAATTAATGTACAAACTAAATGCCGCTATAAGCACACACAGTTCTAGCTAACACTAGCAGTTCTCAGAAAACCATGCATGATTTGGTTTTGAAATACTTAAGTTTTTGAACTGACCTTTTGTTCCCATATAGTTATTTTATTCTGTTAAAGGAATTTACCTTCTCTACCAAAGCAAATTCTGAACCTGAACTCTTCATATAACACACACTGTTGTGTGCTGCTGTGTTAGGCAGCACTGTGGGGACCCCAACCACAAGAATATTCACAACAGTAACATTAGCATGATGTTTAAACTGCAGGTTGCACAGTACAATGTGCAATTGCAAATACAGTGGAGTATTAATATGTAAATTAGGATGCCATATCCTGCCTTTCGTTTCAGTGTAAAATTATGGGCTTCAAAAATGGAGTCAGTGAAATGACCATGGCAGGGTATGGCCCTCAAATAATCTGAATTAATGAATGGGTTAATTGCTTCATGCTGGGTCTGGTCCTGTAAGGGGGGGGGGGCGATGAGAGCCTCTAAAAGCTTGAAATTTAAGATGACTATTTGTGCCTGACTTCAATGCAATCTTTTATTTAGTGTACCTCTGCCATCACAGAATTCAGTCCGGGATTTGGTAGATAGTCTGTGGTTTAAGTTAGAACAACTTTTGAAAATAAACAAATCAATGAGACTAAGCATTGATTTCCCCTAGAATGCCACACAATCTGACCTTTTCAAAATCTGCATGTGGGTTACTCTGGCAGTAAAAACAACCATGACTAAGAAGCACGTTATGCATTTCCCACATACTGTTTTACATATTATACAAAAAATACTATTATTAAAATGGCAAAGATAACAGGTAAGAGGGAACACTGATTTTCAGTAACTTTGTGCACTTAAGCACATTAAAAATTTAAATGTATTCATGTCACACACTGGGGAAAGCAGAAGAGATACAGAAATATACAATATAGTTTTCAGGTTTTTGATTATAATCTGTTGTTTTTCCTGCTGATGTCAAGAAAAGATTCCTGTTTTCTCAGTTGCACTACTTATCTGACCTATGAGTCATACATTTTCACTTCATAGTGTACAAAATATTTTAAGCACCACTTTATACAATGATTACTTCTTAGCAGGGTTTTTCCTTAAAAAATGGCAGTCAGCAGGTAGTGGAGAAGCAAATTCTAAAATAAAGATCTTGTTCCTGCTGCCAGAGCTGCTCAGGGAGAAGGATCTGGATCTGACGTGAGCCTCAGTCAGAGTTGAGGTCCGAGTTTGCTGGGACTTTCCCGTTCCTCATGCATATGTATCCCCTCATTATTGCCTGCTGGCAGGTGGGTACAATCCTCTGCTTAGTCCAAACTCTCTGTCTATGTAGTGCTAAGTCAAACACGGCTTTGCAGAGAGGTAGAGGGTGTTTCCTGGAGAATCAAGCGGCTGAAAATGCACATTCCCAGACTCATGCACTGCCACATCCCACCTACATGAACTCAGGAGGGTCTCTCACAGGACCACGTCCCTGCCGCCACCCCCAAGGGGGCAATGATGTTTGCAGACTGCTGGAGCCAGGGTACCCATCAGCGAGGACATGAGCATCCCAAGCCAGATGCTTCACAACTGTGTCAATATGGGCAGGTCAGAAAGCTTTAAGCCAAATCTGGACCTCAGCTTTTGAAGAAAAGTGAAACTCCTCCTTGCATGGGCCAAATTCTACTCTCAGTTACAGATAGATAAACCACAAAATAAATTGCAGTGGTGTGACTGAGGGCAAAACCTTCTCTCATGGCTTTAGCCCACATGAATTTTACGTGTTTGGATTACAGGATAAAATCGTGTATTTTATCAGAGATCTGTGTTGATGCTCTAAAGCAACAAGTTTCAGGAAAAATATTTCCATGTATTTGTAAATGCACAAGTAAGAGCTACTAGGTCTGACTATTCCAGGCTCCCAATTTTGTGCACTGATAACACAGAAATATAGTCTCTAGGGAAGACATGTAACAAATTGTTAACCCTTAGGTGAACAAATTTCAAATACACAAACTAGTCCTACTAATAGGATATGACCTTGACCTTTGTTCAAAATGTAAACAAAACTTATTAAAAATATTTTTCAAGGATTCAAAGCATTTTGGAAAAGGCTTTTGCACATCTATGTCCATCTATGCACGCTCTGAGCCTGCGGATACTACTGAGTCCAGATGAAGTCTTGTCAGCAGAAGGTCTGAGGTGGGAAAGCTTCATTTCTGCATCCCTCTGATGAGGAAAGGTGGCAGAGGCTGGTTCAGGTCTCGTGCTTATTCCAGGAAAACTAATGAGTGCTCTAGGTTATGTCAGCATTAATGATCTCACAGGCATCATTTCACCACCCAGACACTGTCAGAGCTCTTGGTGTTTGTTCTATGGCATCAGAAGGAAAAGAAAAGCAGTTTTATACTGCCTGGCAATAGCTCTGCCATAGGCTTTGTTGGGGCAGATTTCCTAAGCTGCCTAAGTAACTCCCACACCGTGCAGGAGTCTAGCTCACCATAGGGCATTTTTAAGTAAAAATCCCTACACATTATGCCATAAAAAAATAAAATCAAAATTTCAGACCTAGTTTTTCATTGTTCATTTAAAGCCTAGTTTATTTAAACATGTAAGCATTCATATAATCCTCCTTCTTTCAGAAAAGCAGTCAGGCATGTACTTAGATCCCACAGATTTCAACAAGGTAAAAACAAGTGATTTGATAGTTAAGCATCAGCTCAACTAAATCAGGGCTTTTACACCTGTAAAAATAATTGAAGAACACTGCTGAACCAGAATGGTAATATTTACTCTTGTTTTTTGTGCTCAAGGTACAGGGGAAGGAGAAACAACATCATTCTAAGGGGCTGATGATACTCTTCCCTTCACCGCAAAGCTGATGTAAGAATTTTTTCCCTTTTTCTTTCCTGACACTTGTTCCTTTTCCTGCACTGCAGCTTACAGCCCTCTGATTTGGATCAAAGCAGCTCTTTGTGGGACCATATTACAAACTGTATTACTGAAAGGATCTGGGTTAAAAAATAAAATGCTTTCTACTCTTGAAGGTTCGGTGATCTGGTTCACAGCAGAAACACATAAACACCTATTCTGCAGGATGCAGTGAAATGAACTGTGGATGTGCAAATGAATAGCTGGAGGAGGGAGCTTCTCAGACTGGTTTTCTGCCAGTGAAAACAATTCACTGAACAGCACACTAAGTTAAAACCTACAGTAGGTGAAATTCAAAGCATTCTAGCATACTGGTTAAACAGTGCCTATTATTTTTCTGTACTTACTGTGCCCCACCAGAGAGCATCTGCATATGTGGAGAATTGGTTATTTGCATCTTTTTCCACCAGATAAACCAGGAAAGATGAAAAGATGAGTACTAAAAATCCTATGTACCAGGCTGTGATTAATTCCTAGGTAAAAGAAATCAGAGATCAATATTCATTTGAAAGATTGAACAGAATGGCATTTCAAGGAAGACATAATGAAAAGATCTACATACTTTTTTGGCATTTGAGCAGTTAAAAGTCAAATGCTTCCCTATGGATGCAAATTTTCTCTAAAACTGGACCGAATCTACTCCTATGGTTTGATGCTCCAGCAACTTCACCAATATATATTGAATTACAACAGCATATCAAGGACGACATTTTCAACATATTCTAAAAACTGTTAGTGTTTAACATGGCCTAATGTATCTGCACTAATGCCCATTACAGTTGATGTCACTTCAGAAAATTTTAGGTATTCTGCTCAAAACTGATAAATGTTTGTTGCCTTGGCCTCTTGTTGAATCACATCAAGTGAAGATATCGACCAGACAAAATTAGCATTTAGGATTACGTACCTTGCTATGTGCATAAACTACTGAACCTAATAATTTCCAAGTGCCTCCTCTTCGGTCCATGCGCACCATACGAAGGATCTGTAGGAAACGAAGACTTCTCAGTGCTGATGTTGCAAAAATGTTACCCTGAGTTTTTGCAGAAACAACTGCTATTGAAGCGATGAGAACAATGATGTCTGAAAGAAATATATTACAGAAAACATTAATGTCCAAGTACCAATAAATAACACATACATGTACATGAGCTGAATGAGGGGACAAAAGAGGGACCCCTCCTGCAGTGGGTGGGAATCCGAAGCACTGAGATTCCTGTTTGAGGTAGGGATGTGAGGTCAGGGCTGGTGTCAAAAACTGCCTTGGAAGCCTCCAGGGTGAAAACTGAGGGTAGTAATTTTGAAAACATATGGATAAGAGGAGCAATGTTGAAGGAACAACATGTAGGAGCTTTGAAGCCCGATGTAGCAAACTGTACAAATCAGTAGATGGACTAGAACTTTTTCCCTTTATATCTTTTCCCATAGCAACTTTCCTATGAAAAGGCAAAAAAGAAAAAAAAAAGGTAAGAAAAAAATAGAGCAGCCCCAGTGGTGAGAGCCCAGTGGAACCAGACTTACAAGCACACATACTAATTTCCTATGAGTACAAACACTGTGTGGTTGAAGCATGTAGTTTCTGGACACAACTCCCTTGATGTACCATGCAGTGCTGGGTACTCAGAAGCATTCTTTTAGCTGGCAGCCTGGAAAGTTTGTTGAAGCCCAGCAAGTGTTAGGATTTATTTCTTCCGGTCACAGATTCAAGAGTGAGTTTGTTCTGCATGAACTAATCAGCCAGCTGCCCTTTGAGCCAGAACAGCATTTAAAGGGAGATGAGGAGGAGAGGCACAGTGATGGCACACGGACACTGTGAGAAGGCAGAATGTTCTTTTATGATGATTGGGGCAGGCTCACAGGTGTGCAGGGATTGGAAAGGGACAGAACAAGCACTGTGTTACTTCATCCTCTCATCATTAATTTCCTGACCTTCTGTTAAAAGCTTCAAGGGCCTTTGTAAGAAACACCTGGTTTAAAACTTAGGATTTTGTGGTGTTTGTATGTTTATATGCAAGGATAATCCAAACCCATGTTTGCCAGTGAAGAACTTCCTGAAAGCAAGTTCTTGTTGACATGAGTTTTGCTTCTTTTGTCTTGGGTACAAACACTCATCTTGTCCCAAGCATAGTTTCTACAAGTCACGAATGACCCAGTAAGTGAAAAGGCCCCTCACAGGCAGGTGGCAAGGGAGACTGGCTGTACCTAGAAGCAGGAGACTCTTTCCTTAGCCTGCTGTCGTGGTTTAACCTCAGTCGGCAACTGAGCACCACACAGCCACTCGCTCACTCCCCCCTCCCCCCAGTGGGATGGGGGAGAGAATTGGAAGAGCACAAGTGAGAAAAACTCGTGGGTTGAGATAAAAACAGTTTAATAATTGAAATAAAATAAAATACTACTACTAATAGTAATAATAATAAGAACAATATACAAAGCAAGTGATGCACAATGCAATTGCTCACCACCTGCTGACTGATGCTCAGCCAGTCCCCGAGCAGCGGCCCCCCCCCGGCCAGCTTTCCCCCAGTTTATGTACTGAGCATGACATCACATGGTATGGAATGTCCCTTTGGCCAGTTTGGCTGTGCCCCCTCCCAGCTTCTTGTGCACCTCCAGCCTTCTCAGTCGGTAGAGCATGGGAAGCTGAAAAGTCCTTGGCTAGTGTAAGCATTACCTAGCAACAACTAAAACATCGGTGCGTTATCAACATTGTTCTCACCCTAAATCCAAAGCACAGCACTGTACCAGCTACTAGGAAGAAAATTAACTCTATCCCAGCCGAAACCAAGACACCTGCTCCAGTACAGTATGAAGTAGCCTTGGTTCATTCTGCTCAGCCACCAAGTAACTTGAGGTCCCAAATACCCTTGTCTGCAGACATCCTAGGTTTCTCTGAACTCACCTATGGATGCTTTGCCCTCTTATTACAATACTAAGGGTACAGACAATCTGTGGTTTAAGGAGTGTCCTGTTAAATTGTGGAAATCCTTGTCACAAGATACTAAAAGTTTACATGGGTTCAAAGCCAGCAGGATGATCTTATTGGAGAAAATTTAATCCTGAGCTAATTAATACCAAGAGCCCACTTCTGGCTCAGGATGTCTCCAAGTAGCAGGCTGTTGGAGGCTGAGACACTCTTATGGAGAAATATCGCTGTATGTTTGCCCTGTTTGTGTAATCTTCCCTGACTCTTCACTGTTGACTAGTGCCACTGTTGGACATAGTGTGTTAGGCTAGGCTGACCTTCTGCCTGTCTTATGCTACGACATTTTAAAATGTCTTTGGCTACTACATAGGTGGATCATAGGTGGCTACTATATAATTGGCTACCAAAAAAGCTGGATTTGCTTCTAGATGTACATCCAACAAGTTCAGAGATCAGGAAGAGCCAGAAGTGGATAAAGTATCCTAGGGCGTCTCTGCACAATGCAAGTCTCAAGAGCGCAGCAACCCGATGCAGCAGGTCTGGGTGAGAATTCAGAAATAGGATAACTGACCAGGAAGAGTTAAAGACATCACAAATTCTAATGGAGATCAGGAAAATAGATGGGGTGGGATTCAGCTCCATGTGAAGACATTTAAATTTAGGTGTCTACATGTGAAGCAGGTGTCTGAACTCTCAATGCAGCACAAGAAAATCACGCCAACCGAGAGGTGCAGCTAATCCTCAGGAAGGCTCCTGCTGGCTGCTGAGCTGACTCGCACTCTGGGTTTGGTACAAAAAAAGGCTCGATTCAGCTGCCCAAATTTATTTGTCCAGTGCCATTTGAGATGCCCTAAGGTATCTGAGACATCCCCTAGGTCTGGCAGCTATGCTCTCAGACCTGGGAAGGCTGTGCCCTTCAGGAGAAGTCGCTGGAGAGCAGGGAATATCATGTAACAGGGGACACCTCTATGTACTCCGCTGAACTAAGCCCTAGATCTTGACCCACTATACTGGAAGTATAGACACGTAGCACACACATACCCACCTACAAGCAAACTTCTATATTTAGGTGTGTTTATGTGGATCTGAGGCTCATGTAAAGCGTGCTGGAAAGCCTTGAGCAATACGGACTGTGTTGAAGAAAGAGTGTAACACGACAGCGAGGTTAGCTTGGCTTGTCCCATGCTGTTCCCAGCAGAGCAGCAAGGTAGCAGCCATTTTTAATTAGTGGTGACTGACTAGCAGCAAATCAGATATCATTAGAAAAGCAGCGTGCACTCCTGCAAATCATTCTTAGAACTTAAAAAAGAGTAAGGTCACCCAAATATTATGAATTATGCATTTGGTCTGGAAATTATTAAAGTGCTTACTGGGGGTTTTGGTTACCCTCAACCACTCTCAATAGGACAGTTTTTTACAAAAGCCAATGATTTGTCCCTGCCCTTATTCCTGCCCATTCCAGGAGCTCTGACAGCTTTCCTTATAACATGGAGTTTCCTGGAGGTCCTCCACTGCAAAAAATTCAAATTAATTCAGTTTTGCCAGTGCTGCACAGCATCTGCCCTGTGCTGCTGGGAACCCTCTGCCCCATTGAGGATCTCTGGTCCCCTCTGACTGCGAGAGACGAAGAAGCCAACAGCAGCATAGCTCTCTTCCCTTTTTTAAAGTATTGATCCAAGGGAGTTATCTACTTGTGTATAGCCTTCTAGATGGAGGGTAGGGATGGGGAGAGGCAAAGTGAGGAGAGGCTGAGGAAACAGGGGAGCAGAAAATGCACTGGCACGTGTTTAAAAAACAGTTGGGGGAGGGAGGAGAGCCTTCCCAGTCTGCTGGCATTTTTTTCACACCTTGCTCTCTCATCTTCTTCACCTCTTCACAATACACCCCCCACCCCCCCCCAAACCACCCCCACCAACTCCTCAGGCTGGGAATAGGGAAGGAAAGAGTGTGTCCATTGCCTAGGGCAGCCCTCCCTGGCTGTGTTTCCCTCGGAGGCAGGGAAGGCAGGCAGGCACATTATTTCCGCGTAGTTTAACTTGCCAGGAACAGGTGTAAGATAAACCAAAATAAACCCCTCTTGGAATGAAATCAGAGTCCAAAGAAAAGTTTGCATCAGTTGAAAGTCACTTCCGAACATATTAATCTTGCTTGGTTTTCTTATCTAAGCATACCTATACTGGAAAAATTAAAAGTTAAGTACTTTATGATTCTCTCCCTACCACATTTTTATCCAACATACCCCAGGTGCCATTTGCCCTGTTACGAGAGCAAAATCTTCTTCTGAACTTCCTTTCATATTCCACTTGAATTTAGCTGAAATCTCCACGGTATTTCTGTGGTTTAAGAAGGCTTTAACAAACTTCTGTCAATCTTATATAAATATTTTCCTCTTCTATCAGTATTTTTCCTTCTTGCCTTTTAGTGGCAAAACTGGGAAATCAGGAAGAAAAAAACAAACCCAGAAAGTGGATTATGGGTGAAACCTAACTTTATTGAAGTAAATAAATAGCAACATTTTGATTAATTTAACTGGGACTAAGGTTTCACTCCATATCTTGCTGTAAAGCAATAGGGAAGTTTAGGATGTGAGAGTGAGTAATGGGCAGTATAATTCCAAACGTCTCTGTAATGACTTATTAGAAGACAAAAGTTTCTGAGGCACATTTATTTCTTTGATTTTTTCAAAGCTAATATCTTGTGTATGATCTTTCAAAATGTTAAGCGTCTCCTCAGCTATGAGGCTGATTTTATTCACTCTTTAGAAATATCTCTCATATTCCTATCCTTGCAGATAGTGTCCTTCCTGGTTGACTCCAGTCTGAGATTTCAGATCTTCTCAGCAGCTTTTGCAATGTTCGCTTTTGAACACTTCATTTCAAATTCAATTTCAAACAATGAATTCTTCCATTTCAGATCTTTCACCTAGTACCACTCAAGAAACCCCTGAGATTACATGAAAGTTTTGTTCATAGTAACTTAGCAAAGGCTTTTTTAGTTGACAGCCACTGTGTTAACAACTGGGCCCCCCTCGAAAAATAAAAATGGTCCCAGAACTCATGTGTGTGATAGATTACCCTTGTACATTGTCCAGTCTCACTAAAATAGTGACATATAAGTAAAGACAATTAACCAAAGCCCAGTAATGCAACAACCTGAAACTCAGGAATAGTTTCAGCTAGCTCATGAGAGACGTGCCAGCCTGACTTCCCACTTCACAGAGGAAGGCTGATGTTGGGCTGCCTTACCCTGCTCAAGCTTGGTCAGAAACTCTGGGTCTCTTGGAAGAGCGGTTAGCATTCCTAAGCTATAAGCACTTCCAATAGCAACAGATTGGAATTCATAGAGAATGCTCCCGGTTTACACATCCTTGTTAAGAATATGCAGGAAACTGCAATGGCCGTCAGTTACTGTGTCTGCTCTGGCTACAGAACAGTAGGGAGAAGCAATGAGCTAGGACAAGAGCAGGAGACATCTGCCCCCAAAACTGCAGGAATAAGCAGAAAATCTCAAGAATGTGGTTTATCTAGATTGCAGCTGTATTAACTCACAAAGGCAATTAACTGGCAACAGTATGACCAAATTTAGGCTACCCTTAGGCTGTCCTTGTAAGGTCTAATTTTGGGCTAGAGTAATTATCTATGACCCAGAGAAAAGACACAGCTTGTAGTGGTCATTTCTTGTGAATAGTTCTCAGGAAAGTTCATCATTACCCTAAATTTCAAAGTTATTCGTGAAAAAACCAGCACTTTTTGATTCCGTGGTGTTATAGAGCCACTGGGCTCCATAACTGACTACGAGCACCAAGAGTGCTTTGACATTGGCTTCGTGTGGTTACAACGGCACAGGTTATGCATGCATATTGCAGCACAGTGAGCAATTATTCTCACTTGCTAAAGGAGTTTAAAGAAGTTTTAATCCAGATTTACAACAACAACTACATAGAAATAATTAACAACTCTCTATTCTGAGTCGCAAGGAAGTGTGAGTGGTGGAAGGGAGGGAATGACCAGCATTTTAGTTTTTCTGATATCTCTTTGTATATCAGTCCTTCCAGTAGCTTCATCATGTTTTATTGCTATTCTCAGAACTCCCTTCAGTTTGTCTACAATAATCTCCACAGCTAGCTGGCCGGGGACAGAGGGTATCATCAATGTAGAAATGTACTTTCAACTTTAATCAGACACTACAACACAAAGTTAACACAACACACATTCCGGAGCACTGTATTTCAGCACATCACACTATAGAAACACGAGAACAAAAATATATTCAAGGGACTCTATCCTAAATGGATATAAATCAGCAGTTTAAAGCAGTTTAAGGTATAGTCTGATGACCGACACCTGACTTAAGCCATACATCAGTACGTGAAAATAAGGTTGCTCTTTTTCAGATTCCTAAAAGAAAAGATCTGTTTATACAAACTCGTCTATAGGAATAGCAGCCTTTTCGCACAGTCTAGTAACATATTTGGCATTGCTGTATTTTATGCTCCTGTGGCTTAGCTAAAAAAAAAATAAAAAGAAAAGAAAAAGACATTCATAGAGTTTAAGGCTTCTGAATAGCCTAATAGAGGGGTATTCAGAGAGGGAAATAATTGTATCATTATTCCTTGAGCACTTGTTGAGAAAGGTCATAGAATGGAAAAGGTCATTTTGTCATAACTGGCTGCAAAAATGCTTTTAGCTTCAAACAAGGGATTAACCACTTCCCTCTACCGGTTCAAGAGGGCAAAGAATAAAAATCATGATTAGAGCATGCTGCAACAGTTAATTTGAAAAGAGGCAAATAGTAATGTTTTTACCAGGTGGCAGTTCCTTTACTCTGCGAATAGTCCCCTTGCTATGAAATCAGTAGGATATTTCACATAGTTATGGCAGCAAAATTTGGTCTAATATGGGCTGAACTTACAGTGACCTTGCATAAGTATTTATCCCAGAAACCAAGAATTTTCAATATTTTTATCTTTAAAATGTCCAGAATCTTAATTTTTTTTAAGGATGAAGCCTGTAATTACATTTCTGAATAGAGAGATGATCAATATTACCATATTTAGAATGATGATGGATGTTATCATACTTTGTAAATTGTCCCATTGGAAGAAGCAGAACTATTTATTGATAAAGTACAATTCAGTAAGTGTAAGATTGTCAAAATCTGCAAACTGGATTTTTAGAGACTACTCTGGAGACATACGGTCTTTTGAGGTCACCGGAATTCACCCTCTGAAATACGATCTGCTCAAGCATTATTCTCTGCCTATAAAAAAGGCAGTTTAATGTCATCTGTTGAATTATATCACCTGAACATCTCTAGCATAATTTGGGAGAGGCAGGAAGCTGAGTTCTGCACCTCCCACAAAAAGCTGAATAGATTTACAGCAATAAGACTTCAATTTTACAGAGAAGAAAAGCCTAAACAGCAACATCAACAACAAAAATCCCCAAGCAATATGAGATAATCTGAGTTTTGCATATACTAAAAATAATGGTGCTCAGGATCTTGAGTCCTGGCGAAATTTGCTTTCAGCTATGCCTGAATATAGCCTTTCTTTCTGGTCAGGGATCAGATCTCTCTGCTCAGATGCCAGACAGGTTATGATTAATCGTCACCTACTAGTAAAAGTAATTGGCAGGATATCTTCAGGAAATTCTTGGGATGGATGACGCTGTTTGATTTTTGCAGATGTTGTTGTCACTCCAGACAAAACGTCTTTGCATTTTCAAATATGTAACACTCTCTGGATGGAAACCATCTTAATTGTCATTACAGGCAAAACAAGTTGGTGATTTCGCTTCCTTTTGTAATCTTTTTTCAAGATGCAAAACAACTTGGTATATTTAGAAGTAGGAAAGTGAAATAGTTTTGCGTATCAAGATAATTTGCAGAGATAAACACAGATGAGTGTGAAAATTGACTTTTATTGCTGTTGAAAAACAGGAAGATAGGGATGTATGGCAGTGGCACACAGAAGAGAAAGAAGTTATTAAAAAATGTGTAATACTTTCTAGGCACTGAAGTGGAATTTTAAAAAAAAATCCAGAGGTTACTACTTCCACTCTATTGATTTCTTTTTCTTCTGGCAATGGAAAATGGCTACATTACCACTAAAACTGATCTGTGCGTAGAAACTTGGATTTTTCTTACTCATCAGCTGAGCAATACTCCAGTGAAGAGATCAAAAGAAATGAACCATCTTGAACCCTTCGCTCCATCCCTATTTTTATTTGCAATGTATTGGAATCATCTGAGTAAGCAAAATATTTTAATATGAAATGAAAGTGACCTCCTGGAAATACAGACATCTTCTTTCTAGGACGTGTTAATTTTACATAGCCAAAGTGGGTCTATTTAGAAAAGCAGCTCACCAACATGTAAAACGATCTTTTCTGGCAAGGAGAAAATGGTAGGAATCAAAATTATTTAAGAAAAATTAAATTAAAATTTAAAACATGCATATAAAATAATACATAGTATTATTTTACATGATATATAAAACCTATTTAATAGGTGATAATTAAATAATATAGAATATAAAATACATATGTCTTTATATTATAAAAGCACCACTGTGTGGTGCTTAGTTGCCAGCTGGCATTAAACCATGACACCATATAATATAAAATAGGTTATGTTTCATATATTTTCAGTGCCATGGAAAATAAACTCTGTATTAAACCGCAAGTGTGCTTTAGGAGGTCAATTCAAAGGTTTTATAACTGCAAACACTGAGGATTAGCTACAGCACTGTGTCCTGATGCTGAAACTCCAGATTGGATGGGACTCCCCAGAGTCCAGTGCTGGGGATGAGGCCAGCTCTGCAAAGCAGCTGTGTGCAAACGGGGCCGCACCCCATGGCAACTCACTGGCGAGCCCGTCCGTGCGAGGGTGGACTACATCGAGCCCCAGTGCAGGCTCAAGCCGTGCGGGACCTCACCCCGGCACCTGGAGGTGTCTCTGCGCCCCAGCGCGGGTCTCAGCCTGGCATGTACCTGAGCTGGGGCGAGAGCGTCTGCTTGGCTGAGGTTGGCAGTAACTGATGAAATGCGATACGGTGGCAGCCTAGCTTACTCCTCCGTGGCACATCGAACAGGATGAATAAGCGTGTAAATCCCTGCCACTGACTCCCAGCACACACACGCACAGACACTGCAAAGCAAAGTGGTCCAGGGGAACATAAACCAAACTTGTCACCTAAAACTGAATTCACGCACCCTTCTGCTAAACACTTGTTTTTAAGCTGGACCATACTTAGCGTATTTCTTCCGCCTGTCTTAATGAAAAACCATTAGCTTAAGATTTCTTGCCTCAACCACAGAAAGGAGCTGTATAGTCTTTCTAAGTCAAGGAGGAGAACTATCCCATTTCCTCTATCTGTGAATACTCCAAGCAGCACCTGTAAATCCCTTTCTTCACAGGCACCCTAGTATGCCTTCGCTACACCCTGGGTAAAGCTCTTCACCATACAATGCAATCGTATGTTGCCCCCAAACAAAATAAAACAAAACTGGAAACGAGTCAAAGACACTTGTTAGTAAAGCTAACCAAATACAAGAAATTAGGACTCAGTAGGTCAAACAATTTTTGAAACAGAAAAACAAGGAATATTTTCAAAAAGTCAATATTGGACATTTTTTAGACTTGAAAACTAAATATTCCCTTACGAAATTCCAGAATGAGGAAGATGGGTCAGTTTTTTGTTTTGTCATTTTTTTAATCAAAGTTTATAATGAGACACTAATTTCATACCCAAGAATAGATCAACTGATGTTAGTCATTAATATACCAATGTACTAAAAGTTTATGTATACTGTTCCTGTGTAAAAGAAGCACACTTTCAGGCCATGATGACAAATATATCAAAATAATGTCATTTTACTTTTTGTGGTAGATAACCAAAATAGTTCTCTGTGGGCTGAGAATCACAATAGCTCAACAAATACTGAATTTTAAGTTGTAGTTATGGTTACCATCTTTGATTCAGTCGGATAAGAATAACAACATTAATGGGAACATTTCACCTGTCTTTGTACTGTTAGCAATTAAAGTTCATGGCACTGTTGAGTACACACTCTTTCAATGGACTGAATAAGTCCTCAGCAAACTTCTTTCTATTATTAACAGCTGGCTCAATAAATCTTAAAAATCTAAGGGCCTCCTGTAAGCTAAGATTAAGTTCAGTTGCAAGCCTTTCATGGATTTATACTTTATTAGCCTTTTCCAATAATTGATCTTTAACATTATTAATATGCACCTGCCAGAAGGAATAAAGCACTATTTATTCAGTAGGAGTTTTATTTGGCTTTAAGACAGGCTGACAGAAACAGATTTAAAGCTGTATCTTTGACCCAGTGTTCACCAACCCAATTTGTGTCCAACCAAAGAAACAAACCAAGAGTAACACACGCAGATCCTTCCCATAGATGTTCACTTATTCTGCCCAGTAACTCTTTTGTGTCTTACAAGCCCCGAGAAAACAAGGTTTGCTAGTCACTTTACTATGTCTGAGGCTTTCTCCTGGATGATAGCAGACCTTAGTGAAAACGGCTATTGTGGAGAGAAAAAAACCTGAAGATTTCTGGAGGGAAAGGCAGCAGGATGGATAGTCAGACACACACACCTGATGAACGAAGAGGCTCATTAGATCGGACTGCAAGAAAACCACAAAGTTATCAGCAAGAAAAAAACAAAATAACTACAGGCATGGCAAGACTCGTGCATGGAGAAAGGGCTGAATAATTTAGGAGTAGTTAGTCAGAAGACAAATATGAGATGGCAGATAGAGGTATGCAAACTAGTGGAAGATAAGAAGGTCTGTTGGATGCCTCCTATTTACCCTTCCTTGTGAGATCAAAAGACAATTTAAATCTGATAAAAAGAAATACAACATGCAATTAACTTGTAAAATTCATTGCCATGGGATATAAAGGAATAACCAGGGAAAATTAGAGACAAGATTGGATGTTTCTCCCTGAATTGCTGGAATTAGATTTTTCAGGGGATCCAAATTCCTACATGAGTCAGTCACTGATTACCCAATGTCCAAACAAAAATACTGTGTGATTGGCTATTTGGGCTACAGGTGTTAACACCTTTTTTAGAGGTATCTGGTGCTAGTCAGCATGTAGAAAGACACCAAACGGGGCTCCTACGTGATCCAGTCCAGCAGGGGAAGCAGTGCTATCTCTGTGCTGGGTCCTTGTAACCACACAGGTAGGAATCTACGGGCACTTTCACGGCTTTTTAATCGTACTCTAAAATCTCAGGGCGGGGCAGGCAGGCAGGGTGTCTGGAAGTGTCCATCTAACACATTCCCAGGTTGTGCATAAAATGAAGGTGATGCAGTGGTTTGGGAGTGGAAAGGCCAGAAAACCATGGGAACAGAAAAATCCTGGGTATGAGGGTGAAAGTGGACAGGCAAAAATTAAGAAGTAACGATGCTGAAAAGAGCAGGAGAAAGAATAACATGTCTCTGAGGGAGAGGAAAAGCCTGTTTGTAGGTGGAGAGGGAAGAGACAGTATTAATAATCTGCTCTCAAATTCACGGGGTGGTGGGAAACAGGAGGTATCCAGTATCTACCTGAGTTATCTAATGCAGGTGTTGAAGGCAGGAACATGGGTCCCTCAGTGTTGACTGAAAGAGATGAATTCCTACCTTAAGTTTTCTGAGCCGTCCTCTGGAGGCATATACCTCTCCCTGCTGCCTAAAACCAGAACTTGCATTCCTAACCTACACAACTATTTTGGATATCTGCACAGTCGGTGTGAGTGCCTCCTGGGACTCCTCTGTTTCTGTAAATACAGAGTTTACTCAGATGATACAGAACCAGAGATTTCCAGCCACTCTTTACCCTCAGCTGTTATCCTGCCTGCAACTTGTGGGTGGGTAGCCTAAGAGGGACTACTGTGCCAGCAAACTTTATATGTTTTGGAGAACACTAGTGCGGGGCACCTTGCAGCCACCCTTGAGACTTCCTGGTGTGGGAGATGTGAAGAAAGAAATGGAAGCTCTGTGCAGTGCTTTTCTGAGAGGGGAAAAAAACATAATCTGGTAGCCCTCTCACAAACCCAACAGGAGGCAATCCTAAAATGAGATCTTAAATACAGTAGACTGTGCCACTCTGCACGACAGCCTCTCCACTCTGCCTCGTGACATTTTCATCTGAAATGAAGCAGTCCCCAGCGTGGGGGGTCTCACGATCAGGCTGGGCTGGCAAAGGAGAGCCCCGGGGCCGAAGGGGCCCTGCCTTTGCCTTGGTTGCTCCCAAGATGGTCGCATACACGTGTTGGGGCACCAGGACCAGGCGGCACGAGGGTGGAAGTGAGCAGCTGGAGCTGCGTCTCTGCGGCAGGGATGGCTTTGGCCAGACTCAAATAAGCATTTACACCATTTCAGAGCTTACCTAGGTTGATGTAAAATAGATCTGGTGGACACCTTTCTTAGATCTGTTATTGACAGCAATATCGTCTATCAGTGGAAAGGTCAAGTCCTCACTTCTGAGAGTTATCAGCACAAGCTTAAGGGTAAAAAATGTAATTTTTCTTTAAGAGGAGACTACAGGTTATGGGAGCCAGGTGCTTAAGTGCTAGGGGCGGGAAGGGAGGAAATTAAAATGTGCAGAATATGCCCAATTTGCCATCTAGAAATATGCAAATATTTCTACTTAGCCTTATTAAACTTGAGATATAAATACTGTAACTCTGTTACACAATGTAACAATGTTGTTACATTGTCAAATCCTTCCTAATTGCTGTATTTAACACAGCAGCTGTAAAAAGGAGGAATTAAAAAACTGTACGTTCTCTTCTTGTACACAAGTCTTTTTCTAATGTAGCAGTTGGAGTGTAACCATTCGAGGCATGATCATAAAAATAGATATTTCCTGCAATTCCCACTGGAATACTCTGCCCACTTTAGCAGTGCTGGTAGCAACACTCAGCTCTCTGAAGGGATGTAAAAGAATGGAAACATCTGCGGAAACTGAATTTCTTCAAGCTTTGTGATCACTAATAAGCTAGTTGCAAGGCTGGATGAAGACACCTGGCAATCAATTTAACTATACTGAACATAAAAGTGGGCAAAGCTTGTGTTTTAAACTGTCAGCATCGCCAGTTAACAAATTAAAGCTGAGCAGATACCAGAAAACTGCATTTGAAGAAAACAACACTATCTCTAAAGCAACTGAAAAATGCCTATTTTTCTAAATGACAATACAACCAAGCAAAATGAAACCACTGTTTCTAACTGACTGCACCTACGACCCTTTTCCTGGAGACCTGACTCACACACAGATGACCTGAACAGAAATAAACTACCCTTCAGCAGAGACAGCAATAAAGTCCCAAAATTAAACAGGCATAAGAGTAATAATTATAAACTAAAAGCACCAAAGAGATGGAAAGACATACAGCAAATATAAGATAGCAGCATGTTGCCTGCTGTCATATGCTGCAGAGTGAATGTAAAAGGAACAAAGTGATCTGTGCAAAAGGATTATTAAATGTGTTATTATTACAGAAAAACATGAATGAGGTAGTTGTGCACAATACAATACCTAGGGTGATCATTTCTCACTACAATTCCCCTATTTGCATAACGCTTTCAAACCATTCTAGAAAGATGCCTGCAGTATACGCCAAGCCGATAGCTCCACGCAGACCGCGTCAGATTTCTTCATTTGGGCTCACAGGGGTAAGGCTGGGACACCACGAGAGTAAGCATGATTTGGTTGACTAACACCTGCAAGAGTAGTTAATCATGGCTCAAATAGTCAGACTGACAGTTGTCTAATGTACCACACCAAGGCATTAACATTGAAATTTATGTTGACATGCTGCCAAAACACCCCTAAGTATAGGCATGTTAGTCACATAGAAGACACACTGAAAGTGGCTTTTGAAATAAAGTGGTACCACAAGCTAGGGATATCGCAGTCCCATGAGAAGCTGCACGTATGCCAAGGACAGAGTAACAGGCAGTTGCAGAAGTCCAAAATAGCAAACACCTAGTCTAATAGGATGCTATTTTGGACCAATACAGAAATGTTCCTAAATGATTCAGATTTCTGCCTGGAGAGCATAATTCGCTGCCGCAAAAGCAAAACCTGTACAGCCACCGAAGCGGCAATTCCTCTCACAGAGGAGCTATGGGAAAGAGCTGATGATGATCTGAGATGGGAGTTATGAGGAATGTCACACACCGAAGCAGCTCATCTGCAGCACAACATCTGGAAAGAAGCCAAGAAAGCCGAGTATTTCCTTGCATACCAGTTAGGCTCTGACGCGTTACTCACTTCCTTAAAAGTATTAATTTTTTTAGATGCCAGGAATGATAAAATTTGAAAAACAAACTAACAATTTTACTGCTTTTGAGACTATATGCTGAAGTAGGCAGATAAGCGAATTTGGCACGATCCTGTCTACCTCTAACTTCCACACCACTGCTTACATTAACAATTACTTAATTTTGGATTGGAGAATTTACACGTATGTATGGAAATTTGAGCAACTATCTTGTCTATGGATATGACGGGAATTCAGCGTAGTAAGGCAGGATATGAACATCTGAAATCAAATAAAGACAGGTAGTGAAAAGAAAGGTATTACTGTAAGTATCTTCATATACTGGGTATCTCTAGTAGTTTAAAGCCAAGTCTCTAACTTTTTAACAAGTTTAAAGCCAGTCCCTAAAAAATGTGAGCGAAATTGAACATACCAAGTCTAAAACCAGAAAATGTTGACTGCTTCTTGGTCTGTTGGTTGCTTACCTCCTTCTTAGTGCACATTTCCAAGTCACTGAAACCTTGTGGCTCATAAGCAGCACTGGAAGTTCTATAATATACGTTTATAATATTTTATAACATATAGTATTCAATAATATTAATATTATTATAATTATTATAATAATACTACAATATATTTTCTGAGATTCAAATACGAGACACCATCAATCATTTGAAAGACTCCATTTACAGAATCTGAGTGAGTATGGACAGAGAACCTCATTATTTCTAAATCATTTGACTGTGACATTTGACTTTGGGAGACTTTCCTAACAAAAGTGAACTGAATTAGAAATCGCTAAACATTTTAGTGCAGGTACTGAGTTATATCAGTCTTGTTTGGAATGGACATAACTACCTCATGCTTGGGAAAATATCTTCAACAGCCTTCTAAGAAAGTAATTCTAATAAAATAAATAAATAAATTCTTTTTAGTAAAAGGTCTCTGGCTTTTAACAGGCTTTTTATCACAAACCTGTTTTCATTCTCTGATTCCTCACATCCCAGTGCTCTAACTTATTTCATCCATTCTGGTGTGGATCTCTTCTAATTTGTACTGCTGGAATTGCCTATTTATGAATGACTGATTATTCTTTGGATGAACAAAATCAAAGTTTCTCACGTAGCAGATGACTACAATTAACACCAGGTGACGGGGTAAATCAGCATCTCTCTCTGGACCAATTAAGAATTATTTATTGATGTTTGGATAGTTTCAGTGGGGCTGAAAGATTGTAATTTCCTGCTCCAAATCTCCCAGAGCAAGAATTTAACCATACTTTATCCAGAAACCAGAAACTGTATTATTGGCTGTTCTGCATGTTTGGGAGAGAGTGCTTCTAATTTTGATGATAAAGAGAAAAAGATCCAGACTGAATATAAAATGCCTTTCCTCAGGAAAAGGGAAGTGGTTTGTTTCCATGAATTACTTTGATTTCAATTAATATTTTTCCATGAAAAATCATTTCATCAGAAATCTTACACTAGCCTTGCGGACTTTCTTCATCAGCAGGTATCTCAGCAAATGCACAGAATATGGATGCAAAAAAAGCTCAGCCTTCAGTTCAGAACCTCAGTCTCCAAGCCTGAGGAAGGTGAAATGTGACACTACCCACAGCTCCCCAGCGGGAGAGAAGAAGTCGTTAGACACACCTCACTCAGGCTGCCCAATTCATGGTAGGCACTCCTCTACTCAAAATAACATGGTAGTGACACTAGTGTAAGAAAGATCAAAACCCCATGCCAATCAACAAGTACAGGCTGCTCAATTCTTTAGCACATACCAGAAAGAAATTTGAACATGAACTGCATTGTACAAAGCTAGCAGATGTCTTTTGAATAGCAGACATACAACTTCTAGAAAGGGAAGACCAGAGCCTGATGTCTTTACTCATAGCAAATGGTACCTTGCTCAGCAGTGAGGATAGTAGTCAGCAAAAGTAAATGTGAAAGAATAAGGCCCACAGATGATATTCAGAAGACATTATTTTTCCTATGCATTTCTAAAAACTGTACTGCCAGGACTGTCAAACATGAAGATATGCCACTAAATCTTAGTTTTAAAAACCTACACAATTTGGGACCAATCTAGCCTAAAGAGCACCTCTGTTCATTGCACATAATTATGGCTGCTGAAATTATCTAAGGAAATTTCAATTTCCAGTCTTCATACTACTACTACTACTACTATCAGAGTATTTTCTGGAGTGAAGTGGGCAGCGTGTTCCTGAGATGAGTTCAAGTCAGGCTGGCAGGAGACCCCCTAACGTGGAATTTGCTCCTGCTGGAACTTGATTTTGCTGGGATTTATAATGAGATATGATGCGAGATGTGTCTCCTTGGTCAAGTATATACTTAATTACAGATCATCGCTGGGTTATTTAGAGTTCAAATTATACTGGAAAGGGGCTGTTTATATTGTTTATCATGAGCAGCAGATTTACTATCTGTCTGTATTTAAACTATAAAATGTGTCTAAATACCAAGGTGACAGACACACAACCTATCATTACATAAATATAATGAGTTAATTCAAATTAAAGGTTCAGCAGATCTTGTAACACACTAGATATGGATTTGTTTACAAAGGTTTGACAAAAGTGCCATATGATGGTTCATTACCACTTTAATTAATGAAAAATAGATCCAGTAATATGCAACAGCCGCTGCTATCACTTAATGCTCTGAAACGAGGTTTGCCAGCCATGAAGTTCAAGAGCCTGATTACAGATAATGGACTTAAGCTTCCTGTTGGAAATTTGTTCATTCTGCAGCCTCAACAGAATTTGAACTTGTGACATTTCCATCATGCTGTAGCTTGACTAGAGGTAAAATAGAAGCAGCTGTGGGGAAACTGCTAATGGACTAACTGAAATACATGAAATCTTTCACTGGGCTGGACCACCAGGAAGTCTAGTTGCCCTGGAGAAATGTTATATTACTAGAAGTGGGCTCAAATTTAAGGTGAAAAAATTCTGAAATAGGAGTTTCAGACGCCAAATTTAAATCTAGAAGTCATATAAAGTTTAGGCACTAAAATTCACTGCTTCCAGCGTTCGAAGGGAAGTGTGCTTGTGTGCTCTTCACTTGCCCTTGCGGGGCTTCCTCACATAGGAGTCCCAAAGTCTCCTACAGAGTCAGTGGAAAGAAAGAAGCTCCTCTGGAAGCCTAGCAGACTTCAGACATGCAGGTGAGACTGGCAGGATCTTACTGTTCTGATCCTCAGCTTGTTAGTTATTATCCCTCATTATTTTTATAATGTGCCACTGCACAGGAGAAATCTCACAGACTGAGATTTCATTGTGATGGTAAAACCTCTTATATGCACAGGACAGTGGCCAGAAGTTTAATTTTGTCAGGTCACATGCAACCATCTAGGAGGCCCATTGCCAGAGAAAGGACAATGGACTCTTCATTTATTTCAGTGTCCCTGAATGGCTTTACAGGGAGGGGATGCCATACTTTCTTCCCAATCAGCAGACGTCCTTTTTTATTTCGGGGATCTTCAGGGAGCATGGCACAGGTAGACACAGAGTTCTTCCCTGGCATCAGCATTCCTGGCCCCGGGAGGCAGCAGTTAGGAGATGCGGTGCCTGGATTGCTACTCTTCTGCATAGCATAACACAGCAACATTGCTCTGCAGTGCTAACAGCCAAGCTTCAGACTGATATGCCCGGGAAATTTAGGATTTGCAGAAGTAAGTACATCTTCAAGTACATTAAGTGCCTGGGAGGGTACGTTGGTATGCCCTTTACATTACGTACACAAGCTCATATACAATCAGAGAATATAAGGGATGGCAGGTAACTCCTGACAAGGAACAAAATACAAATCAAGGTTTAATACTACACTACTATTCCCATTTTCACAGAAATAAACAAAGGTACAAAACTGTTAAATAATTTGATAGATATCATTACTAACCTGGTAGCACACAGCGATGCTTGACAAACTAATTTGTCAGGGTAGTGACATTGTAGGCACACTAACGTAAGCACAGAGCTTTGGCCCTGAATAAAATTTTTCTGGTTGTTAGGTTATTAATGGAAAAAAATAAAGGCTGTCTGAATGTGACCCTTGAGGCAATCCTCAAATTTATTATTTCTAGCTCTTAGGCCATTCCCCTATGTGATTTGTGTCTGATCACAAAAATAATCAGAGAACAGATCTGCTGGAGATATATAGCAAATTTAATTAATAGTAAACAGACTAAGTCTTCTAAAATATTGCTGTTCCACTGTAACAATAAGTAGAAGGAATAACTGAATGGATGAGTAAATAAATAATTAAACAAACAGATGAAAAGTAATAGGCTGAAACTGGCCATGTGCTTTTAAGGAGACCTTAGCACTGAGTTCACTGAGTTCCCCCTGAAGCCGTCCTTTCTCCAGGCTGAACAAGCCCAGGTCCCTCAGCCTCTCCTCACAGGGCAAATGCTCCAGCATTGATCATCTTGGTGGCCGTCACTGAACTCACTCCAGTTTATTGACGTCTTTCATGTATGGTGTTGGAGGGGGCAAATGGGGTGCAGTATCTTAGATGTGGTCTAATGAGTGCTGAGTAAAGGGAGGTAATAATGTGTCTTCATCTACTGGTGCTCTAGCTAATACAGCCTGTTGGCCTTTGCTGCTAGGGCACACTTTGCCATGACCGCAAAGCCAAAGTGTCAGGCAAGTAGTTACTTTATGTAGCAAGAGCTGCAAGATGACTTGCTAAAGGTCGTTCCTCAAAAGATCAAATCTGGAGAGATGCTGAACATCAGAAACTCCCTTCAGGGATGTCAAAGTCCAGAAATGGACAAAAATCAATCAGCGGAAGAAGAGAGACACAGAATAATTAATGGCAAGAAATTCAAGCTACTGGCTTAGTTTCCAGAAGCTGTGCTAGTAGCTGTACAGTGTTTTGCAGAACAAAGTTCCCTTTTCATCCAGTGAACCAGCACAGGAAGAAATCCACAAGCAAAAGACTGTTGGCTACTAATTATTTCTGCTAGCAAGTGCTAGCAAGGGTGACAGAGAAGATGCTTTTAAGGCTAGAGATTGCCTACATGAACATAGGTGCAACAAGAAGAGCAAGTGAACTCCAGAGAAAGGAGGAAAACTCACAATCCAATGAAGTAAACCCCAACACTCACTGAGGCCCGTGCCAGGAGACCTGCCTGAACTATTTCAGAAACAGTAGGAGGGTAGCTATGAGCTGTTTAAAGGAAAGGGGGAAAATCCACGTCAGTCAACCCATGATAACATGCAGAGTTTTGAACAAGGAAGAATCCCTCCATTCACTTTTGCTGGGAATTAACACCTCAGACGGAAGTTAATCACTGGCAGAAAACTCACCAGTTGAATGGAAACAGGAAAGGGAGGAGAAACGAAAGCTGAATCGAACAAACTGCTAGTGTCCCCACACAACAGCGTTTGGGAGAGCAGCAAACCACTCTGGGATGTCAAATGCTTCTACTAAGTTCAAATTCTTTTAAGATGTATATGTTTCTAGTAAGTTCTAAATGGCTGAGGTAGGTTAATTTTACTAAATTAAGTCTGGTGCTTTCTTATGATTGTGTGCTGACAAAACCTGGCTACTGAAAAGTTTCAGGTGCACCACAAAATCTTGGAATAATGGTAAGTCTGGTTAAGGAGAGAGCCGGGTTGATGCCAGGGAGAGTGAATGTCTGAATTCCTAGCTTTCCCTTGACAGGTGGCTGGTAAAGGCTGGGAAGATTTTTGAATTTTCTTTCCACTTTCCTTTTGGCCAGACGTGGGAACCTCGGGGCAAGTGTGTGAGCTGGTGCTGGACGGGGTGGGGTAAGGTACCTACCCACCTCCCCTGCTGCCTGAACAAAACAACGGCCAATCCCGATATGTCCTTCTCTCCCACAGTGTCATACAATAGTGTAGATGGGTTGATTCTTTCTGAGGGGGAGTCAGTCTGCGATGCCTTTCCACCTACCCATGCACTTCTTGCTAAAGCCCCTTTCTCCATTGCAGGAATTCCTCAGTGGGAGAAGGTGTGGATTTACCAGGGAATGAGGCAGAAGGCAAAAGCTTGCTTTACACATTAGCCCTAACCAGTGCACCGGGCTGCTGTGCCACGTGAAAATGCATAACTCCTTTTTAGACCAGGATTGCATTCATCTACATGACAATATTATTATTCACTGTTTGCACTGAGACCTGTGTGTGTAACTGCTGTAAGCATGTGACTCTGTGTTATAGCTGCTGTATAGATGCATGGGAGAATGTGTTTCCTGCCTCAATCGGTCTATAAGTTAATTTAAGATACAAGCAGATGAAATTAAAGGCTGGAGAGAGGAAGGAGGTTGAGAAAGACGTTGGGACATTGATATCCTGAAGTTCCACAGATGTCCTGTAAAAAGCCTTTGCTCCAAACCATTAGAAAAGTAAGAAATTATCAGATTAATTTGGTTAGCCGTGCTTGATTTCAGCCTTTATTGGGAAACTGTTTTCCTGCAGGTTCTTTTTAAAAATAGGGTTTTGACTGGTTGTGGGCCTATTCACCATTCTCAGAGAGAATTTCTAGATCAAAGAAGGGGAGGAAGAGTCTCTTGAAATAGTTGTAGAAGTATGCTATATCCTATGCCAGAGTCACTGGCAGAGCAGATACCTGGACTGTCATGCAGAGAGCAGCAACGCAGGAAGCAGCAATGTTGACAGAAGACATTTCTAGGTAGGTTTTCAAACTTATTGCAGTGTACACATGTCTGATCACAGAGGTTAAATAAGGCGAATACCGTATGTTCATGGTATGTATGCATGTTTACATAAGATATCTAATATTCATGCCCATTAAATGCATACAGCTCCCATGATTTTCAAGGAGATTAGCTCTCAGTCCCTCATTCTTTCAATATACATGCCAGCTGAATGACATGCATAGGAAGATGTCTTTGGAGGAACGTTAAGAAACATGGGTTGACTGGTATTTAGGGACTTCGTGATTTTATATCTAGAAAAGCCTTGGGCAGATGACAGGTGACACACAGCTATTCTGGATTTACATCTGGTTACTGTAAACAGAGTCTGATTCCATTAGTTTTCATTCAGAAGCAAAACAGAAGGGGGGGGGGTATTTTTATCTTAAAATAAACTAGAGCTGGGACACTCACCTATTACACAGAATGGTTTCCTTGCAAAGCGCAGTCTTCCTTGCCATCCTCGGTATCGACAACAGCATCCAGCGGACCAGATACGAATAATAAATTCCAAACCAAAGACAACAATCATGACAAATTCCTAGAAATGGAAAATAAGAAAAATGCCTGTTACAGATAACCAACACTGAAGCATCAGGAAACTTATGACCACTGTGTGTGTCTACCAGTATACCTTGAGCTCCTGAAGATCCCAAGCCAAACTTGGGACCCTGTTCCCCAAGATGGTTGCACATCTACACACAAAACACAGTCCCTAGAGCTTCCCAGTGAAGGGTCCAAATCTAACCTGAATAACATTAAATATCTGCTAAGATTGGCTACTAACTATGAAACACTGAAGGACTGAATCACACTCAAAAAATACCAAAGCAAAATAGACAGTGACTTTGGATATTGTGGATCAGACCACAGGTAATTTAGACAGCTAGTGAGGAATATATGTTATACATCTACATCCATAAAGTTAGTTCTTAGTTTGCAGGTGGAATGTTTTGGTAGATATATTCTCATTGTAGCAATATACAGGTGAAGTGATTAAGATGATGCAGAAGCATTTAGGAAATCAATTTGTTCCTAGAAGAAGGTTAAGATACATGCAAGTGTAATTACATACAATGGGTATGCAATTGTTTGTAAGACAGTAAATGAATGGCCATACTAGGTATAACTTTCCCTGGACAACTTGTGAATGAAAGCATTTAAAAATCTCGCCTTGTTTGTCTGGCTTGCTTTTCTTTCACATTGGAACCTTCTTTAAGATTGTCCATTTCAATAGCGTCAACTTTTATTTATGCAACTTGTATTTTTCACTACAACAGTGAGGTCAGCAGAGTTGCAGCAATAGAGCTTGGAGCACAATTCAGCTCCATACCTTAAGGAAATCTGAATGCCTGTAATATGCAGTGATATAGTACATACACACTGGTATGAAATTATAAACTTAATTTAGATTCTCTTCTGGAATGCCATCATAAAGTTATGGGTTTTGAAATGATAAAATAAAAATCTGTGTGTTAACCAAAAGAAGGAGAAAAGTACTTGAAGGAACTTCTTAAGCAGTTCATCAAGAAGAAGAGGATGAAAGTTGTATTTTATTTGGCAGCTGAACGTATTTCCATGTCCAGGAGAAAGCTGTTCCTTGTCAGCCAATTAATTTGTTTTCTTCTACAGGATGAGGTCTAGTGTGGCACTGGTAAGAAAACACTGCAAACGAATTAGAGGAATATTTGCAAGGGTAGGGTTGATCCAATATTGACTTTTTCCCAATAAACAGTTTGCATGTTTTTAGACTGTGAGACCCTACAACTCTGGAAGCCAATAAGGCTGTAAATACCATGTATGTCAACTCGGGCATTAATTTACCTGAACAAATGGCATTATTAATATTTGTCATGTAATGGTGCTTTACTAGCTTATGATCACTGACAGTACATTGAAACATTGTGAATTTAATTTGCTTTTGCTGTCATAGAACAATTTGAAAACATAGTATTCCTTCCTAAAACATGTCAGCTTGTATAACTACATCACATTGAAAGAGGTTTTAGAACCTTCTTCAGTGTCTTCGTTTCCAGTTTTGTAAATCCTGTATTGAATGCCTAAATCACAAAAGCAGAATGAGATCCCTTCACTAAAACATAGCTAAAGAAAATGTCATATTTTTTGTTAGAAAAGAACACATGGAAAAATGAGTGTGATTGTTTAAGGTTTTCCTTTTATTCATTCTACTACAAGAAACTTCAGCTTGATTCCAGGACAGAGTTATTGCACAACTTTAGAAAGGATTATGTGCAAAATGGAAAAAGTTCTTCATATAGTAACAATAATTCTTAATAGTTGGCTACTATGTGGTACATTTCCTTGTAGGAAATTCTGTGTAGGCCAAGAATAAAATGGACAAGAAGCCAACTGGAAAAAAGGAAGATTATGTATTTTAGTTTTTTAACTATCGCTTTTATAGTGGTAGTTAAATCATGAATTGTCAAATCTGGTTTACACATTGTTAGATGATGTCTCTGAATTTATGGAGGTTGATGGCAGGCGTCCAGGCCATTTGACATCTGATTCTCCTGATGAAGTTTCTTCTTTGGGGCAGGAGTAAGAGATACTGAAGGAGAGGAGGCCAGCAAAGGATGAAACATCCTTTGCTTCCAATAAAATCTTTTCCTTGTTAAAATCTAATCACATTCCATTTGACTAAAGTTTGTTGTTTCCCTGGAGAACAGACTGTGTGTACAGATGCATGAGAAACACCTCCTGCTTTGTAAGTACGCTGAAATTGTCATAGGCATCTTACAGGAGCTGATCCACACACGCAGGAGCATGTCCTCTATCATACTCTAGACGCCAGTAGGACCTCCGATGGAGAACTGGCAAGAACAGAAAGTACTTGATGATTCCGGAATGACTGGTCTACAGCTTCAATACAGTTAAATTAGTATCACAAAACTGCTGGTAGAAGTTGAAAAGAGGTGATTTTTTTTGATAGTTTACTATTCTGGTTCCTATTAGCGCTATGCAGTTTTGTATTCATCATCTGCACTACCGTTAGCAATTACTATTTGCTATGCTTGCTCAGTTATACCAAGATGGAAGAAGTCATTGTGAGCTGAAAGCACGTGTTTGAGAGTCTCTTGTACTACATGGTGTCCTCGTGTGTCAGAGGCAGAAATCCTATTTGTCTCTCACACACAAACGCATACACATGTACTACAAAGAGAAACTTCATGGAGATATATCTATTCTGAGAGAGAAAAAGAGCAAAAGGATGTTTTCTCAAATTTTGGGGTTTTTTTTTGAGGGTGGGGTAAGAGTATAAGATTTTTCTTGGAGAAACAATGTGAAATATTTTTGTTCATTCTTGTGCAAAATAGTTACCATTTCTTGCAACATTATGAATTTATGCCTGGTGATATTCTCTCAAAATTTACTGAAGTTTCTGCTACTTAAGTAAATTTTAACAACAGCCACTGTAGTTATAGTAAGTGAGCTCAAATACAGTAAATACGGCTCTGTGCACTGGAATGCTAAAAGAACTGCTGATTTTAAAAATACTGTATATGATTTTCTTCCACACATACCAAATTTCTGGAGGTTTTAAAATACAGTATAAGCTTTAATAACAGAAAAGACATTGAACAAAGTGGAAACGGGGTTTCACACTTATTTTTGCACTTTCTGAAGTAGTGATGTTTCAAAATGATCCTTATATCCTGGTCACTCCTACTTCCTCAAAGAACAACTGATTTTGAAGGGAACACATATCATTATGAATAAAGTCTAAAGGAAAAGGATTTTCCTAGAAAATGTGAATGCATTGAAACAGAAACTCTTCATAGTAGTATATGTGACAGTTTTGTTGTATTTTAGATTGGTCTCGGCTGAAACCAGAAAGAAACAAAGAATCCCACACCACTGTGAAAAAAGTAATGTTTTAGTAATCAGTGCACTCAGTCACAATGTAAAGTCAAATCTCTGTCAAGGTTAATGCAGGCCAGGGAATGACATTATTTTTTCCTATGGCAGCTGCACAGTCACAAGGTTCTTGGTTTTCCACGGACAAAAATTGGAAGGATGCATCCCAGACAAGATGAGTTGGTTTTTTTTTTTTTTTAAATTTCATTTGGAATGGCTTATTGCAAAATTAAGCATAAATCTAGGCTTTTAAATAATTTGGTTTTAGTTCCTTAGCAATTGAAACAGAAAATCAGAACATAATCGGAAAGGCATGTGACGGAATAAATCATTACACCTCATATTATTTGTAGGCTTGCTGTAGAAATGATGCATTCCAAGTATCTCTGTCCTACGTATAATATGATGGAACCTCATTAATTTTGGATTACTTGTCGATATTAATAACAACATTTACATCAGAATGGGAAAATCCTGCACTGTTGATAAATCTCTCCTCCTTCAAAATTCAGCAAGGCTGTATTTGAACTGATGAGCAAGTTTAGATTTACTGGAAACCTAACCCTTCCCTTCCTAGGTAGAGCAGGGATGCCCTGGCCTTTGCCATTTCTTCCTTTTCCCCTATCTTGTCGACCTTTTCCAATCACAGCTGCATCTGGCCTTGCACCACAGTTACCACGATCTGTAACTTTTTTTGATATTTAAGCTCACAGTTAGCCCCCCACAGTAACTGCTATGGAAGGTGCATTGGTGCTTCAGACAGTGGAAAGTCTTTCTTCCTTCTCAAAGCACAGTTCATCCAGACTGATGTCATTCTGAAATGTTTCTGCATACGCAGCTCCAGTTGTCACAGGGAACTATGCATATGCAGGAAAAGCAAGGCTAAAACACATGGGCTTAAAAGATTCAGTTGTTTTTGGCATAAGGAGCACAGGTGCTCCTGAAGTTTTTTACATCTGCATGGGCCTTGGTTGCTCTGCCACTGGAACAACGAGAGTGACACAACTGGCAGGAAAGGAAAAGAAGAGGTCATCCAGAGCAAGGTTTCTATTAACAGACAGTCCTGGAGGACTCTAATGAACAGGGTTGATAATTAATTAAATCAAGCATACTTTGTACAGTCCAGCTACGATGAGCACGTTTTTTTTCTTTTTTTCCCCCTATCTAATTAGGATACAAGTGATGATTTGCTGAAATTGTCTGCATTAATATGCTTCTCAGGTAGTTTTTAATGATAAGGATTTCCCTAAGCATAACATCTTTATAACAGCAAAAAACTTTTTATCACAGCTTTCTTGTTCATTAACATAACTGCTTATTAAAACTTAAAATAATTTGCTCCTGCTGAAATCAGGTGCCTTGGTTGTAGACCGTCGTTTCTGGGAATTAGAACCATTTTTGAGATGAGAAAATGACCAAAGTTGAGCAGTCTGTGCTGTTATTCTAGGATGCTCCTGGTTATTTTGCAATGTGTAAATGAGCTGAGGTTTGGATATAAGAAATCCGCCCACAAGACAATGGCTCTGCTGTTATTGTAATTATATTTCTTGTATGGAAATTGTGTTGTTAAGTATTCTAAAAGCTAGTGAAGAAGGACAGCAGAGCTGCAGATTGATGTAAGGAGCTGCCTGCCTTGAGCTCATAGGAGAACTGGATCTACAAGTGACATTGTCAGAAGCCCGGGAAATGGACTAGAACTAATCAAATTAATCCCTTTAAATAAGCTTTAATAAGGCCACAAGTGTTTCTTTACTGAAGACAACATCTCTGCAGTGTAGCTGCACTGCAGATGCTCATCTGGTGTAAATCAGCACAGACTCACTACACTAGCACAACAGCAGGAATAGGAGGAGCGATGTCATCTAATAGAGCTCGGGAAGTGCCCCCTCTTCCCTAAAAACTCATAAACAGGGAAGTCCAGTGTTTCCAAATCAGCTGGAAAAGAGGGAGAACAAACATGTTCTCATCTTTTAATTTATGGCTGACTGGTTTAAGAATGTCACCAGCTGCTAAAATCTCTTTATGGTGACACATGATGAATAGCTGATACTATTCAAATAGCAACGCTTTATTATTCATCGTCAAAGAGGATGAGATTGTTTTCTTATTCAATTAAAGCAAGAACATAACACCTCAGCTTCTGCATCCCTCTCTCAAGCAAAAAAACCCTCTACTGATTCAAAGCACCGAGCACCAGAGTTGGGCTCTACCCTTTAAACAGATACTATCGGGATGTGAGGGGAAGCGCCACACTAGTCTGTCTCAGAGAAACCTGAGGGAGGTTTGAGCTTTAAATAATTGTGATGCAGAAGCTGGTGGAGGACTGGGGGCAATTCTGTTATACTGGGCAGTTTCCAGATTAAAATCAGGAGATATGAATATGTGCATACTTTATTGTTCAAAATAATAGTATAATTTGAATACACATTTGTATTATTCCTGATTCAGCATTAGAAGGGGAGATCTTTGATCTGAACAGCTAACAAGTATATCTACACGTGCATATGTACACTTAAGGAACTAATGTTTTAATTCTCTCCAACTGCAGTTTAACAGTGGGAGAGGCGGCCATAAATCTGAAAACATAACCCAGAATAGATCCTATTAGTGGCATATAAATCACAACCAGAGCCTTCAGTTCAGCTCCCAGTGCAATACACAATGAGCATGAAATGAAATTTATGCACCTTTTTGTCATTTATAGTTTTATAATGAATGTGATACTTTTAGTACACTTGCTTTTCCAAATTATGATTAAGATTTCCCATGTTGATTCTACGTTAATAGAGGATCATTGAGAAATCAGTTCTGTGCCTTTTAATCTAATACATAGCTACAAGTCTATTGATATAATATTAAAATCCCAGTGATATGCTTAGTTTTAATTAGCCACATGTTATGTAGGACTTCTGTTATCCAACTCGTTTTTAGCTTTCTGTGTTTAGTACTTGAAATGGCACCTATCAGTCATTTTTCTTTATTGACTTACAATAGAAAAAAGCCCCAAATTTTTATGTCAGGTAAATCCAGTTTTGAATCAGACAGTAAAAGCACGCACCAGAGTTAGGTAGCTGCCATTTAATTATGTTTTTCATCATCTCTTATAAATACAAGTATTTACCATATCAGACCCAATACACGATTCCTAGTACTGAAACTGCGTTAATCTTCCTCAGCACCCACGAAGGAAGGACAGAAACTCTTCTGCATCCCCAGATCAGCAGACCCACTTTACACTACAACCACAGACCGGCCGCTGAGGATCTGCTGGTGCCACAGGAATGAGTGCCACACAGGTGCGCTGGGCAGCTGTGCTCCCAGCCGCTGGCCATCACGGTTACTGCGATTACCGTGTCAGTACACGTGTGGGCAAACACATCCCAAAACTCCTTTTGGCTTTTGGTGGCTGTAGTTCTTCTAGGAAGACCCTGGTGATCACTGAAAACCCTTTTTCAAATTGGGAAAATGGCAATGGGAAATGTTGACCTTACTGCCCATCATGTCTGTCCTACTCTTCCCTAGGCAGAGCATCAACCTTAAACATGGCTCTTTCCAGTCCCTCCCATATACACTCACTGCTTTGCGCCAGATCATTTGTTTATGTGTCAGGTACAACTACACTTCTGAAAGAATTCCTGAAAGAAGCCGATAGCCATAAAACTCACACTATAGAATAATTTTCTACTTTCCAAATATTTTTGTATCCTGCTTTGTGCTTGTTCACATTTTCTTTCTCTGTGGTGAGATATCAGCAGTAAATGGTCTCATTTTGGTTTTAAAATTATCCACATACTGAAAACAATGAAGCTCTGTACAGCTGTACCCAGGCCTTTGCATTTCCTTTGTGATTTCTTCACGCATTTTTTTATGCTGTAGTCATGTTTCTGATGTCACGTGTTACAGGCAGACGTTCAAGCACATGTCTCTGTAGCAATACAGCTCCCAGATCTTCCTTTTGAAATGTTTGTGAAGAATTTGATATCTTTTGCTGCATCCAGAAGAAATGCGGAATGGGTGCCAGAGCCAGTACAGACTCTGAATCCTTTTATGCTCTGGCATCCATGTTAATTTTGTATTGATGCAAGGGGTTTAGGCTAATTGTTACGGCTGAACACACGTATGTGAATTAACTGATAACATTTGACATGCTGTACAGCAGAGTGGGACAGGATAGTTATTCTTTTATTCTTTGGCCTTAGCATGTTTGGTGTTGTTAAACCCTAGAGACTCTGCTAATGATATTTGCTGTGTTCTTTTTTTAAGTGATTTCTTCTTGCGGTTTCCCAGTTCACAAAGCTCATTAACAGAGCTTCCCTAGGAGTACATCAATGCATGTTTTGACCACTGGGAGACCTATGGGCATCTGGGATGATATACACTGAAATATTTCCAGAACTAAACATGTTCAGAAAGCAATTTTAAAAAAGCGTTTTTTGACAATTGGTAAATTTTGGCAAACTGGACTTGGAAGGCACTTTACCCAAACTGCCAAAATCCCTCTTATGCATTCAGTTTCTTGAAGATATTAACTTCTGTCATCTCACCAAATATTTCTGTTACTTGAACAAGTCTTTGGTTACGATATTTTTATTCATTTCCTTAGGTTGAGTAAAAACGTTGACTTGGTCCCCTCTTTTCAGTCCAATAACTAGACTTTGTGAGCCAGTATACCAAGTCTTGTGTTTTACAAATGATGCCATTTGCTGAATGTTTTGCAGCTTTTCCTATTATCTTTTTTCAAGGCTTATGGAATTTTGGTCTCCTGGAAAAAGAAAAGAACAAACCCCTTCCACATCCTCTCAAAAACATATATATATCTTTGTGAGACATTCATTTCCTGTGATCATATCTTCATATGGTGCAATCAGCCAATTCCTGTCTGGTTCAGATTTGATACCAAAGTTGTTATCCTGTCCGTGACATACACCCTTTCCTTAGGCACTCCGTGGAAGCCTATAAGTTCAAAATGACCAGTACTTATTTTGCTAATTCGTCTTTGTAGCTCACCCACAGTTCACGGTCCTCAGGACTGGACTTAGTTTCAGTGTGTGTCTGTGTATTTACTATCACCCACGCTTTAAACTCTCTTTGGATTTTTGTATTATAAGTATGTCTGCTCTGGATCCTTACAGATATTTTTGTCTGTATTTTGATACCTATTTGCTTGACTTCACAGTTTTTATACTGAATCTTGTGAACAGATTTCTTCTCTCACTTGAGGAAAATTCGCATTTTGACTGTAGCAAGCTATGTCTTTGTATGCTTTGTCACATCTGTGCAAAGTGACTGAGTGGATTATGGTTTCTGTATGTTACTCAGATGGTGGGTGTTCCCTAGGTTTCCAAACAGCTTTCATATCACTGATGTTCTGCCTTTTTCAGCATTCTTTTCCTTTTGTAATTTAGTGTTTTGTAGACTTTTTCCTTACATATTATTTATAACCATGTACTTTGGCTTTCCTCTGGAGACATGTTCTGCATTTCCATTTGGCAAATCAATATTTCCCTAATGAGGGTCAGGTCTGAATTTCTGATAGAGAGTTTGATATCTATCCATTTTTACTGTTGCAATCTAAACTGTTTGTTGCCTGTTTTAAGGAGGTAGCACTTGCTCTCCATATAACAAGTTTGGATCTTTATCAAACTCTGGCGTGAAGCCAGTAAAATTCAATACTGCAGAGTCTAGCATAAACTATTACAAATCTACATCTATGGAAAATGTTACACTTATGACTTGGAAGTGGTTTCCCATGCTACCTTGTTATCACTTAAACTGGTAAAACAAGAAGGAAGACATGTCATGGAAGAGCAGTTGTTGTGCAAGGAGTGTTGCTCGTTTGTCCTTAAAGGAGGTCAAGGACAGCTGGTTTGGTCCTTTAGCACAATGTGTTGATTAGCCTAAAAGGAGACGTGCTTTCCCCTCCTCAAAGAATTATATCCCTATTAATCTGAATCCTGACACCCCATCACTAACATCTAATCCTCCCCATTTTCCACTCTTAATCTCAAAATCTTCATAGAGATTCTGTGTTCTCCTAGAGAAAGTGGCCCCTTGAATGGCTGGCTAAAAGGCTCTTTTCTGAATAACATGGACAGCCCTTTCCCTCTTAAGAATACCTTCTCCACCTTTGAATGCTAGTCCTCCCTGTGTTGGGAAACAAAGGGAATCAGAAACCGATTGTTCACAGTATTAGCATCTTCTCTCCTGACTTTCTGCATATAGCCATTTAATGTCATGGACAAGATAAGCTACGTGACAACTCTTATATAGGAACAGATAACAAGTATATAAAAGAGTGCAATGTACCTATTTAAAAAATCAACACTGACTTTCTTACTACCGGTTAGTCATTTTAATGTTAAAATTGTAGCAAGTCATGAGTTGTGTTACATTTAACACTGCTTGTGGGTTTGCTATTTCCATGCATCTTTCTTCATTGCACAATACCACTCATTTCTCTATACATGCCCTGTTCATTCAGAGGGAATGGAAAATAATTTCATGGATGGTATTTCATCCAGCAGCCATTGACTTGTGGCAATTCCAGTGATCTTAACATTGCACAGTAAATGGAGATTTCTTGTTGGAGTGTACCTGGTTGGTAGTTCTGCCTGCCTGGGAAATGCTCTGGCAGCGGCTCTGAAACTCTCTCTTGCCTTCTACTGCATTTGCTATTGAATGCTATAGCACTTGAAGTAACTGTTCATAGTTATCCTACCTTCTTTAAGTGATTCAGTTATGAGATTTTTCTTTGCCCTGATTGCAGATCACATGCAATAATGCTGTTTTAGTCATCTTTAGTCATCAAACCTATTTAAGCTTTCCCAGTAGAACTATAATATATTGCATTTTTTAATTACAAGAGAAAAATGATTCCATTTAATGTGTGATTTTTCATTCTTTTTACAAAGGTTATTTATGCTTACTACAGAAGAATAAAAGAAAAGAAAGGACAAAACATTACTGACAATGTAATCAAGCCCAGAAACGTATCAATAATAGGCTTATGCCAGCATCGAGACATCTTTATTCTCTGATGTGTTTGAAGTGCATTTTATCATTCTCAGCACTGTTGACAATAGATTTTTCATAGAAACCTTTACAGTTTTATGTGTGGTGCCATGTTCCTTTGTTATGAAATAATTTTTATTGTTACTTTCATCTCTCTCCATAGCTACAGTGTGTGTTTATTTGTTTTAGAGCTTGGTTGGTTGGTTGGTAGTGCCAACACTGCCTTCTGACAGAAGAATTACAGCTTTGGGGACATCTACTGTTATGTTTTTAAATAACCTCACCTTTTCATTTACATTTTTGCCTTCTGTCAGACTTGCTCCTGGTAATTTTTAGTTTCAGAAAAGTGCAACCAGCACTTACGTTTCCAATGGGAAGTCTACTCTGCACACAAAGATTCTCAAGCAGTTGTAATGAGATCTGGTCCAAATTTTTATAACAATAGTCAGCTCTGATTTGATGAAATCAGTATACATCATAGGAGAGTATCAATTTAATCAGCAAAGACATGAAATTATTTATTTTGATAAGGTAAGAATATTTTCTTTCAAAGCTAACAGGTATTTTATTATGACATGGTTGAATTGTTTTATGCTCATGTTATCACCTTATTATAATATTAGTGTATATGAGTCCAAACAAGACTGAAAACATGAAGGCTTTGACCTTATCAACATTACATTTCCCTCTCTTATTCTGCCTTTGATAACATCAGTTTTGTATGTCTAACAGATGTAATTTTTCAGCTATTTCTATGCAGAAATTTTGAAATTTCAAAGTCTTGCTTTGATTTGGGATGAAAAAAAACATTGAAAATGAGTATTTCCTGAGAAACACTGATTCCGAGTTTTGACAAGCTCTAGTAAACTTGAAAATCACTGATTTTTTAGCTCAGGGATCAGTTCATCTATTTCTCTTGGGAGAAGACTTAACAAAACTGCAGTTAACATGTGGTCTATACCCTACCTTCTTTGTAAGAAGTGTATCTAGAATTGAAATCTCTCAAGATCATCCAGTTTCTCCTTTTATGCATTGTTAGCTGGTCCTATAGAGCCATCCATCCAGTCCTCTGCTCAGGTCTGGTGGTCTTTTAGCCAAGTGTCGCAAGAGGATTCAAGTTCTGGGAGAGTAAATCGAAACTGAAAAATGCTACTTTTTGAATTAAGCACTATCCATCTCCCTTTTTTAAAATCCACTCTGCCCAGCTTTAAAATTTTGTAGCGGATTTGTATGATTACATCTCTGTGGATGGATTCACTCTCCTAGAGCAGAGACAAATTAAATATGTGCTTGTCTGCTATGGGGCAGTTATACTCTATGTTTTTTAATCAATGTTCATCCTCTTTCTACGTTCCTTTTATGGGAAAATGTTAGAAGAGAAAAATCTTAGGAAGATCTTAATTGCTAGAAGCACTTACTAGACTCTCCTTTTGGATTCGTATAAGTGACCACAGTACATGTAGAAGCTAGCCTCATCTACTGCACACTGTCTGCTTTTATGTCTTTGGGAGCTATTTCTGCCTGAAGAATGTGTTCCTAGAGTACATTTTCAGAGGCCCTTATTCTACAGAACTGGGTACAACTTTCTACCCCAGCCTTTTTCAGAGAAAAACCAAAACAGATTGGACAAAACCAGTCCTGCAGAAATTCACGAGTTTTGCAATCTCTCCATCGTGATTAAAAATGAAAATTATGGAAAAAATTGAATGCTTTGTCACTTCAAATAAAAATGACATTTCTTTCCTACAGTCTCAATTTTACTTTTAAGCCAATAGTTCTAAAATGCTCAAATACACAAATAACATTTTATGCCAGGTCAAATGAAACATTTAATCCGATCCAAGACTTTTTCTGGACTTTTTGGTTTGCCAAATCTTTGTGGGTCAACTCAAAATATTTTATTTATTTTCTTGAATTGACAGCAAACAAACAGAAGTGAACCAGTTATTCACATCGCTTTAGTTGAAAATGATCTGAAAATATAGAGAGTTTGGTCATGAGAGTGAATGACCTCCAGTTCCAGATATATTCCTTCTTGGCTATCTTTCCCAAAAGATTTGATTTTGCCTTCCCAGCCTAAGTTTTACTTCCCTTGTGTTTATTATTTGATAAAGTGCCAGCAAACGTACTTGTACGAGATCAGCAATACACCAAAGATTATTTTCTTGCTGTGTTAGTTGGATTCTTAAGCTGCTTGTGGCTTTTTTGATGTTGAAGTAGGTTTTATTCCACTGTCTGTCTGGGCTATATCACTGCTACAACTTCAGCGCCAGAAGTTTTGTGCACAGGCGAGGCTAAAGCATAATTATAATTGTAGGTATAAGGATTTTTATCTGATGCTCTCCCCCTGGTTAGGCTTATTATTTCTGGACAAAAATCCAACCAAATTAATTACTGATGTAACAATCCAACACTGCTGTATGTAACATGCACTTAACTTATCTGCAGGACTTTCATTTTAAGCATAAAATTCAAATATTAAACGTGTTTCCCTTGACAGGCCCCCTGATAAGCAGAAGATGCCTAGGAACACAGTAGTACTTGTGCAGATGCCAGAACTGAAGCCCTGGCTGGGTACAGCATGACGCAGCGGGGCAGGTTTGCGTCGGCTCTGGAAGCAGAGCTCAGGCGTTTCTGCAGTCCAGATGAGTCCATTAACCTCTGCTGACGCTCAGAAGCTCTCAGCTAATACTGCTTTCCTAAACAATGATTTACTTTGAGCTATCGCACACTGTTGTATTTTTCTGAGAGACTATTTGGGATGCAGTGATTAGGAGATATGTTTTCTGCTCCCTTGTAAGGCGAGGCTAGGGGAGATAAATGGAATTGACTGACTGCAGAACAATAAACTTCTCAGCTCCTCTGGCCTTTCTGAGAAGGAGGGAAAGGTTTGCTCACCTCATCTACACTTCCCTCTTTAACCTCCCTGTGTAACTGTGAATAGCTGCAATATGTCAAAAGCCACACGTGCCAGTGCAGGCAGCAGCTCAGGTATTAAGTTGAAGGAACATTACATTAGCTTTTTAGCCAATTAACATGGCTGTAGGGGGGACCATCTGGAATAAATCTGCGAAGCAAACAGTTCACAGAAACCCAGCTGGCAGCTCTACGGATTGTTGTATTTGTATGGTACTTCATTAGAAAATAAATATATATCTTCCATCTCGAGCACGAAGCAAAACAGTATTAAACCAGATCTCTGATAGTTAATACAACTGCCTCTACTAAATGACACATTTGTAAGAGTTGTGTGAATCACTGCAGGGAAAAGGTTGCAAAAACTCTGGTGACTACAGTTATGTGTTGGCACAGCCAAAACGACTGCTCCTGAGTTAATGTGGGAATGTATTTTTCTCTTGGTTTGAGGTTGCAAAAGCCTGCTTTGATAACATTGCTAATATCAGCTAATGATTCAGTATGCAGAGAAGGAGCAAATCATGCATCAGCAAACTGGAATAAACCAGTCAGCTTTAGCCTGCTTCTGGAACTTCATACTTTGCTGTGTTTATATTTTTCTCCATTAGAGACCCACAGCAGGAGCCGTAAAATTTGTCATCACTAGATTTATTCCTGCCAAGGGTTTGCTGAACACACTAGGCTATAGCATAGAAATGTTGAACCTGGCTAGTATTGATCCTTCAAGGATTAACCATCCACCCTCTTCCTCCTTAAGACCATTTCTGTGTTCAGAAGATGCCACAGGATGTACAGTCAGAACTGTTAAGATGGACAAAAATCCATCTTTGAAGCCGCAGTAGCAGGAAGTGCTGCAGTTTCCCGCCGCAGACCCCGAGCAGCTCCGCTCCGCTGATGGACACCTCTACAAGGACTGGTGTATCGGCTAGCAGAGCTCACTGCACCTCTGCCCGGCGGTGGGAGCAAACCCAGGACTTTGCAGAGCTCCTCCACATTCAGGCTCCTGGGCGAGCCATGGCAAAGCACAGGGAATGCGTTTATCAGCCAGCTGAGGAATCAGCGGTGGTAAGCGTACCAACACAATCAACAAATATGTGGCTCATGGGAAATGCATATTTTATGTCAGAACAAATGGCATTTCTACAATTGATTTGCATAAGTATACAGGGGAACAGATTACTTGTCACAAAAGCACCTGCTATTAGAAATAGGGTATTTTCAGACTAATCAAATTTTCCTGTTTTCTATACCAGAAAATGTTAGCAATTAGTAGTAATCGCAATAATATAACTAGTTGCAAAACATTCAAACAAACTTCCACTTGCAAAGTGTTCAGATATGTAAATAATGGCACTAGGTATGAGTATAGGATTAAATCTGATCACTTTCAGCTGGTTTAATGCCACCTGATCTTTTTCTCAAGAAAAAGGTCTAATATGGCTAGGAAGAAAAATACCACATTTAGCACGGCTCTCCCTAATTAGCCCTGCTAAGAAACCATCAGATGGAGCAGAGCACCACACTTCTGCACCTAGCCAGCTCTGGATGTTTAGTTCAGGTATCTTGATGCAGTAGTTCATTGTGTTGTAGAGACATAGCATACACCATAATTATGCTTATCAGCCTGCTCACGCCATAATTAATTAGGGAGCGGTTCTGAAGACCAGGGATTTTGGATATATACAGTGATGACAATTAAAATGTTGGCATTTGTCAACAGTTACTTCACCCCAGGCACTACCTAACGAGCCACAGTGCTGTATACAGGGAACTGAAATAACCATGGTAACTCTGGGTATATAGTGACATTTTAATGATCACCACCACCTATCCTCAGGCCATCACTTGCAAAACTAAATGGCCCATCAAGAAGCAGATGAATAAAGTGGCATCCATACAATGCATGAAAAATGTTAAGCACTTTTAGGGCTTAAAGCCATTTACATCTACCTCAGAAGGGAAAAAGGAGAGATAAACATAATACAAAAGCATGTATTATGAAGAAATAATAAAACTACCATATCCTACTGTAGCAACTGCCACTAAAATGTCAGTATCTACCAATAGCTAGCACAAATTGGTATCTAAGATACTGAAATTATTTTCTATTTTAAGTGTAAATGCCTCTTACTACATACTGACTTTATAAATGGCAGCACCAGTATCAAAGGTCTTTCATGCTCAGTCATTGCCAAAGTGCAGTAGAAAAACTATCAGTAATAAAACACAGCAATTCTCAAGCAAAGAGGAGGATGCAATACAGTACTTTATTAACACTTTCATACAATCTGACCTGTTTTTAAAGAAAAAGATGGTGGAATCCTCTATTTTATTAGTTTTTCATCATCCTGATGAAAAGTCTGGTTTCTTAATTATAAATTATATAATTATATAATTATATAATATATAATATATATATAATTATATATTTATATTTCTTAATTATAATTTCTTATTATACTTAAATAGTATAATTCAGGAATTATACTATTTTCTCCATGGTGAGGGAGAGGATTTGAGTGTATATAAAAGTATCTGTAAAACTGTCTTGTATTTAGAAGTTTCACTTACCAAAATGAAGAGACAACCAGAGGCAAGTTTTGTGTGTTCAGGAATAGTAGAAAACACGGACAAAATCAAGCAACCAAACACAAGGAGAAAACTGAAAAAGAAAGAATATTAATAATTGTTAATATTTTTCAGAACCCTGATTCAGTATCTATATTGATCTTACTTCGCCAACATTAATAGAAGACTATCAATGAACAGTCTTCATTAATAGAAGGGAATTCAACCACTACTTAACTTAGTTCATTAAAGACATTAGAATAGCCTATTACTAAATCCACATGCTTCTGAGCAGCACTGGTAGAATTAATGGAAACAAACACAAGAAACAAGATTTTCTTGGAGAAATGACCCAATATGCACAGACACTACTTTTGGTATCACAATCCTGTACCTTTATGCAGTCCAGATACTCTTAGTGGCTCTAAAGAAAGATCACCAATGGGAGAGTCCTCTCCCCAGACTGAAAAATAATTTCTCCCACAATTGACCACAGATATCTGCTCTATAAGCTTATCAAAGAGCTAAGATGCATATCGCACCTAACTGCTATGACTTTGCCCATCTTAAACAACTTCCTTCTGAGCAACAGACTTCACGTACAAACTACCACAAGCTGAGAGGTAGTTGAGTTATGGCATCACTGACCTAAATGACCAGGCTCCATTCTAGGAACAAACTAAATATTATACAATCCATTGAAGAAGATTAAACAAAGGAGTGAATCAAGAAAGTCTTACACAAGTCATGCGATTACAATCAGGAAAACAGGACCGCAGATTTAAGCTTGCATGAACTTGCATGTTTCATGGTACTGGCGAATACATGCAGGCAAGGCAAAGCACCGACACATAGCTAAATCTCTTTGCAAAGAAGATGCAAACACTCGGTATCACTGTAGAAATTCTGCATGTCTGATCCTTACAGCATACAGCACATGTGGTGTGTACAGACATGCACCTGCAGAGCTGGTATTGCTTTGAGGCCTATACTATGGATGATAAGGAATATCCTTTCTTATTGTACTGCTACTTTCCTATATGACCTGCTACGCCACCTGGACGCTCACAAGTCTATGGGGCCAGATGGGATCCACCCGAGAGTGCTGAGGGAGCTGGCGGAGGAGCTCGCCAAGCCACTCTCCATCATTTATCAGCAGTCCTGGTTAACGGGGGAGGTCCCGGATGACTGGAGGCTTGCCAATGTGATGCCCATCTACAAGAAGGGCCGGAAGGAGGATCCGGGGAACTACAGGCCTGTCAGCCTGACCTCGGTGCCGGGGAAGATTATGGAGCGGTTCATCTTGAGGGTGCTCACAAGGCATGAGCGGCACAACCAGGGGATCAGGCCCAGCCAGCACGGGTTCATGAAAGGCAGGTCCTGCTTGACCAACCTGATCTCCTTCTATGACCAGGTGACCCGCCTAGTGGATGAGGGAAAGGCTGTGGATGTGGTCTACCTGGATTTCAGTAAAGCCTTTGACACCGTCTCCCACAGCATTCTCCTAGAGAAGCTGGCGGCTCACGGCTTAGACAGGTGTACTCTGCGCTGGGTCAAAAACTGGCTGGACGGCCGGGCCCGGAGAGTGGTGGTGAATGGAGTTAAATCCAGTTGGCAGCTGGTCACGAGCGGTGTTTCCCAGGGCTCAGTTTTGGGGCCAGTCTTGTTCAGTATCTTTATCGCTGATCTGGATGAGGGGATCGAGTGCACCCTCAGTAAGTTTGCAGATGACACCAAGTTGGGCGGGAGTGTTGATCTGCTCGAGGGTAGGAAGGCTCTGCAGAGGGACCTGGACAGGCTGGATCGATGGGCCGAGGCCAACTGTATGAGGTTCAACAAGGCCAAGTGCCGGGTCCTGCACTTCGGCCACAACAACCCCATGCAGCGCTACAGGCTTGGGGAAGAGTGGCTGGAAAGCTGCCTGGTGGAAAAGGACCTGGGGGTGCTGGTCGACAGCCGGCTGAACGTGAGCCGGCAGTGTGCCCAGGTGGCCAAGAAGGCCAATGGCATCCTGGCCTGTATCAGAACTAGTGTGGCCAGCAGGAGTAGGGAAGTGATCGTGCCCCTGTACTTGGCACTGGTGAGGCCGCACCTCAAATACTGTGTTCAGTTTTGGGCCCCTCACTACAAGAAAGACACTGAGGTGCTGGAGCGTGTCCAGAGAAGGGCAACGAGGCTGGTGAGGGGTCTGGAGAACAAGTCTTATGAGGAGCGGCTGAGGGAACTGGGGTTGTTTAGCCTGGAGAAAAGGAGGCTGAGGGGAGACCTCATCGCTCTCTACAACTACCTGACAGGAGGTTGTAGCGAGGTGGGTGTTGGTCTCTTCTCCCAAGTAACAAGCGATAGGACGAGAGGAAATGGCCTCAAGTTGCGCCAGGGGAGGTTTAGATTGGACGTGAGGAAAAATGTCTTTACTGAAAGAGTGGTTAAACATTGGAAGAGGCTGCCCAGGGAAGTGGTGGAGTCACCATCCCTGGAAGTATTTAAAAGATGTGTAGATGCGGCGCTTAGGGACATGGTTTAGTGGGCATGGTGGTGTTGGGTTGACGGTTGGACTCGATGATCTTAGAGGTCTTTTCCAACCTTAATGATTCTATGATTCTATGATTCTATGCATTGCCAACAAGGCCACTGTGCTGGTGAAACTATCTATGAAACATATCAGAAGAGAAGTTCATTTCACCCACAATACCATGAACTGACTAATCAGCAGCGAGTGAGTGCAAGGCAGTGCATGTTCTATACTTTAAATTCTAGCACTTGGACTGGATTTTGCAAGTAGTAATAATTGATTCTATCAACTTTTTGCTAATTTCCTTCTTAAAACACTTGTCAGTCATGCTGGGCAATGAGTCAACCAAAAAAGGGCAGGCCTTTGGTTTTTGTCTTAATTGCTAGGACTCTTGTTAGCAGATGCTCTAACCCAACATGAAGAGGTATTGCACCTAATGCAGATGTATATCTGCAAGAAAGTACAAATGGCTCCTTCCTGATACAAAAGGGACTCAGAACTCTTCCAGGGAGAAAGAGAAAAAGCATAGAAATTCCTGATCTACATAGAGGGTGCATATACTCTTCAATACGATGTTTCCATTAACCAATACAAGAATTGTGAAGACACAGAAAGCAGCTTTTCAGAAAAGTACTGGGGGGTATGGGGGAGTGTTCCTGGTGGCCACATTGAACACCACTCAGCAATGTGCTCTTGTGGCAATGAAACCCAACCACATGCTGAGCTGTACTAGCAAGAACATATCCAGCAGGTTGAGGGAAGTGATTATTTCCCACCGTTTGACATCTGAGAGACCACATCTGGAATGCTGTGCCCAGTTTGGGGCTCCCCAGCATGGGAGACAGATGGACAAACTCAAGCAAGCCCAGTGGAAGGACCATCAAGGTGGTCAGGGGCTGTAGCTCATGATGTACAGGAGGGGCTGAGCAGAGCTGGGTTTGTCCAGCCTGGACAAAGGGAGGCTGAGACCTCTGACTGCTGTCCTCAGCTATCTCATTCTGGTTATAAAGAAGGCAGAGAGGACACAATTTTCAGGAAAGAAACTTATGATTACCTATAAGGAAAAAAAAAGTCAGAGTGAAGGTAGTTCAGAACCAGAACAAGTTGCCTAGTCAGGCTGTGAAATCTCTGTCCCTGAAGATTTCAGAACTTGGCTGGGTAAGGCCCTGGTCTGACTTTGAAGTGAGGTCCGCTTTGAGCAGGAGGTTGGGCTAGATGACCTGAAAAGGGCTTTTCCAAACTAAATTCTTCTATGATTCTAACTACTGCATACAAATATTAATGTATTATTGCATCTGCCCCCATTTGCGCTTCAGGAGCTAAAATTGCTCTTTCCCTTATAACATACGGACTTTCCGTAGTGCTGTAGTATAGTAGTGCTGTAATATATCCAGTACATTAGACAAAAATGTAAGTCCATTTCTTCAGAATTTCTAGTAGAAAATCTGATGTGCGATGTGATAAGCCATTGGAGGCACATTTTGTAGTGTATCACTTAACTGCTGGGAAGAAGTTCTAGTCTGAAAATCAAATCTGGTAGGAGCTTGCATATAAGCTCTACCAAGAACTGTAAATAAAACAGTATCCAGGAGGGTAAAGGGCGTCTCTGGCACATACCATTGGCAAGTCATTCTTCCAGACTAAAGAAAGTTAAAGATCAGCATATATATGCTTAAAGGTTTCATAAAAAACTCATTCAAGTGACAAAAATCCACTTTGTGAGCAATTTTGCTCCCCTTCCCCCCACTTTTTTTAAAAAGGAAAATTTCCCAGAACATTACTGGTAGTTTCAGCTGCTACAGTCTTCAGATACAACCCCCCCCTACAATTACATCCTACTGGCATAGGCATAAATGTGGTTTCTCCTCGTTAAGGCTTGCACGGAGGGCAAAATAAAATTAAGAAGTGACTAAGAATTTACGGTAAAAGGATGTCATTTCCTTTTGCTGAATTTCTTTAGTCCTGAATCAGTTAAAATGATATTTTCTTGCTTCCTTTGTGTTTAGGTATTAAAAATTGCTCTTGTTTAGTTGTATTCCAGTAATACCGACTAAATTGGAGGCCCAGTGGTACTGGGTCTTGTCCAAACACACACAATACAAGTTTTCACTTGGAAGAGATCTCTTATAGCACAATTATAGAAAACAGACGCAGCAGGAAAAAAGAAAGCTTGTTGTTCCCATATCACAGCTGGAGACCACAGCACAGAAAAGGTAAGGGACTTGCCTAAGGCTACACAGAAAGTCTTTATATGTGGAATAAACGTGAACCTTTTAAGTCCCAGCCCAGTCCTGCAGTTTTCTTTGCCATAGTTCCTCAGGACTGTGATTTAGAAGATCACTGTGGGCAAAGTTTTAATTCACGATAGATGGGAAAAGTGAGTCAGGAGAGGGAACCAGTACAGTTAAGCAGTGCATTAATCAAAATAAAGGTAAATATTCAGGAAAGCCAGGTGCAGTTTAGATTAGCACCTGGTAGACATAGTTCTGCAGATTATCCATGAAAAGCAGAAACAATCCTCACAGCAATACATAAGAATAGTCTTGGAAAGATATTTTTCCAAACCTCTATAACCTTTTGTTCTCAGTTTTTCCAGAAATTCTACAAGGAATGGAGCATTGTTATTAATTATTATTATTAAAGAACAAAAGAAAAATGTTTGCATTTATCCACCCACACACTCAAATCTTGCCCCTCTAGCCCTCATTCCACCCTCCAACACTGAACACTTTTTTTACTGCCATTCAGCGTATTATGTCTAAAATTAGACTGTAAGCACTTTGGGGGAGGGGAGAAACACAGCCCTATTAGCCTTGCAAAACTAAAAGCATACTTTTAGGTGCTGTAAAACAAAACACTAGCAATAAAAGGATTAAGTGTTCTGGAATATTTTCTGTAGTTTATTTACCACTGATGTGCTTTCCTTCAAAGTAAACCAATAGTCAGGATTCACTTTTTACCTTTTTTAATTTAATCTGTTTACTCAGACCATGCAATGAAAGCACCTCTCTTTTTCCCCAGCAAGAATTGAAGGCATGGGGGATACAGCAACGCCTTTCACCTGGCTGGACGTTAAACAAGGATCTGTCCAGCAAAAGGAAATCCCTAAGGTTCAAACGCCGCGGTGGTCAAACTGTATCAGAAGTTGTTCTTTCCTATCATGAACAATTTCTCCCGTGACAGATGAAGTGTAGAGGATTGCATTAAGCCCTGGATAGTCATTTTATAACCATCAATAGAGGAAAAAGTCTTTTTGAATGCCAGCATTTGAACTGTGTGCTATGATACATGCTCTACAAGAAGAGGCTGCTGTAGGTAGAGAGTAGTACAAAGCAAAACACAAAGCAATTATATTTGGCCTCTAGTGGTTCAGTCGGGATCATATGTTTGTTCAGGCTGAAAAAAACAGATGGTCTTTCCTCATGCATTCAGTATCAGACAGTAAAACATATGCCTTAGGCAGTAACTTCCCATAAAATTATTCAAGCACTGCCATAGTCTTGTATTTTATCAAAAGCAGCAACTTCCATTTTGTTTCAGCAGTAATCAGTTTTGATGCAGATCCTTTCATCTTATTCCCCTGCTTCTGAAAGCATACACTAATTGGAGAAAAGCCAATTTATGAAAGATAATATAACTCAGAAGCTTTGATATTTATTCAATCCGCCTCTCATAAACATTTCTTACTGGTTAATTAGGAACTACCAATTCTCCAATTATTTAATTTTCAACAGAATTTTACTGTAGTTTGTGATTTAAGGGCTGTTCATATGGAAGAGGATGTTCAGCTTAAAGCAATTGTTAAAGTGTTACTCAGGGAATATCGTAAGCATAAAAAATACACTCAGGGAAGATCTTTAAAAGCTATTTTGCTACATTGTTTACTGCTAGAATTAAAATAATCAAAAGTTAAACATCTGCAAACAGTTTTATGACCTCTTCTGTAAATAATAAAAATGTATCACTGTTAAAGTGACATAATTAAGCGATTAGACCACCAGAGTTATGTTCCAGTATTATTTGAGGCCTAATTTAATCCCCATAAATGCAAGGACATTCGGGATTATGACCAAAACTGTTTGCAAACCATTGGCAGTGCCATTATCCTGGATTTTGTATGGAAGGTAGAAAATGTTTGAAAGCTTTTGCTAACCTTAACTATGACCAAAAAGTAGCTCTTACTTTTCCCACTGGTACAAAGTCAGAACTAATGCAGTTGCTTGCGAACTTACAGAAAGTTGTTTGCATTCACGAGGTCTGAGTCTACAAAGAAGTTATTAGACCCCCTCCGTAAGTAAATCCTCCCCACAGCCAGGAGCAGTGCCCATGTTTTCTTAACGGACCTTGCTGGGTTGAGTACCCAAGGTTGGTATTGGTGATATTAAAGGTATCACCTTTAAATGACTTTTTAATTCCTGAATGCATAAAATCTGTGTGAGGCATTAGATAAATAAATGTGCTGAAGATTATACTGGATGTATAGCACCAATAGATCCATTACAGGTTTAGGTAAGTGAATATAATATCCAGTAAAAACCCTATAAAGAAAGGAAGGAAAGAGACGGTTGTTCATGGCATTGTAATACTTTCATTGGGAGTGTTAGTTTTGGTGAACAGTTCTCACAAAAAGCACAGAGACAGACATTCGATAAGTGGGTTGCCCTACACGAGGTCCCTACCTTGGCTAGATGCTGTCAGCACTCTCACCCCTCTTGGTGCGTGAGAAAGGGAGACTTCACAGCTTCAGTGTGCTGTGGAGCTGATGGGAACAGAGAAAAACAGCATCTCCTGGACTAGAAGTTGCTGTTACAGATACACAGGATTTGCAAGGCACTAAATTCCCATAGGGCAGAAAGTATGCCTACTGTTAGACCGAGAGCTGGTGTACCACGTTGCATCCTGGGGCAGACGTGCATACTCGAGACAGGAAGGCAGCAGAAGCCTGACAGCTCCCGTCAGTCTCAGTGTGCTTCCTGGTGTCTCTGAGCAGACAGTTCCTGGAGGTGGGTGGAAATATCCTCCCCAATAGGATGCAGAGAAACAAACACTGGAGCAGTTTCCTAGCTTCAGGAAGAACTGAAAGTGAAAACGTTGGCTAGTGGAGGCGTGAGGAGGACATTTACGCAGGTCCTGTGGCATCTCCCTTAAAAAGTAATCTTTTCAACATTTCTATAAAACAGATAATGCACTGCTGACATGGTGGAAAAGAATACAGTTTAACAGTTTTGATAGTGCAAGCCATGTGGATTAAATTTTCCATCATTTATAGTTTCAATGTGACTTGTTTACGCAAGAAAATGAGATATGACAAACGTTATTACAATTTGTTAAAAATGTTTGACAAAAGCCACATGGAGAATAAGTGCTCTCCCATAGAAAAAGCTCATAAATTTCTCCAGTAGGCTTTCTTTAAAATGACTTGCACTTCAACCTTCTCTTCCAGTGGAAGACTTAACGTTAACGGCTTGATACTGTGCTGCAGTCTACCCAGAAATAACAAAACCCTGTCTATGGAGAGGTGGAGTATGAAGACCTCATTGTCTTAAAATGTGAAAATAAACTGGATAGGAAACTTTAAAAATAATTTTTGAGATAAAAAAATAAATTTGCAGCAAACCCAGCTTTTTGTATATTCTTTCTTTGGATTAATTGTTACCTTTTTCAGAAATACAGAAATTTGAACTGAATTTCATGTCTGAGATTTTTTAAGAACTGAACTTGCTGCTGAAGCAACTTGTTTAGAAAGGTGAGTTTTGTCAGGCTCCGATGAATAAATTTGATTCAAACAATCTTTTATTTTTCATTCCCCTATGGGTTGTTTATTCATTCTAAAAATTAGAAGAGTTCATCAAGTATGAAAGTTTAAGTTTGCAGCGTCAAAAAAAGTGTTGTCAACCTAAATTGACCTTTTCTGTCATATTTTTAAGGAGTCACATTTTTAGCAGTGTCTGCTAAGTGACTGTATTTGGCTTATATTGACAAAGCAATGAAAAGGCTATAACAGGAGATGTAATCAAAACCAAGCAAATGAAATAGCTCAGATACCTATGGGACACCAATCAACGTGTCATTAAATGCACATTTGATAATCCATTCCATCATAGACAAAAAATAAAACATCAAGTTAAATTTCTCCAGGGATCTATAAAGCAGTCGTCATTCTTCCTTGAGCAAGCACATCAGCTTAAAAGAAAACAAAACAAAACAAGAAATGCTTATTCTGACAGGTTTAATGCTCAGAGATACTTGTGACCTAGATATTTCCAAAAGGTTTTCATTGGCTTCAACAGGAGACATTTTTGACACAAAAATAAGAATAAAGCATATGTTCTTCCAGATTTTAACTATTTTAAAGATTGGGAAGCGTGATACTGATTTGCATCCCAGGATCCTTGTTTGCACTTACAGGTGCCTCAAATCTGTAGAAAATGACAAAATGCTCCTTTTATCACACCCAAAGAGTAGGTCTTTTTGTAGAGAAATTTTTCTAATGTGAATGCTTAATTTAGTAAAAAAAAAATCTGTGACAACTAGAGATCTAGAAATCTAGACAACTGTGTGGGTATTTTTTTTTCTTTTGCATCAAATAGCCCTAACTCCCGATGACAAGTCTGGTAGCTCACCTAGCAACCTTTGCTTCACCACAGATATTTCCCAAGAAAATTAATTTAAAATATTAACAGAAGCTATGTTGTATTTATCACTGAGCATTGGTTGCAGCATTTATATAGTTTTTTAGAACATATGCAAAACTAAGAAATAAACTCTATTATAATGCAAAGGAGAAAATTAAAAGAATTACAGTATGAAGCTGGAGAAATGAAAACCACTGCATAACCTTTTTTGTAAAATCATTTGTCCGTTGCAGTCTATTTATTCTAACCTTGTCCACAATCTAGGGCAAAGGGAAATACTCAAATAACATTTTTCTGTAGAAGTGTTTGCTAACACACTGTACTCAGCTCTCTTGCTAACCAGAAAAATAGTCCTTAATATAAGAAATATGTAGATGTGTAAGAAAGAAATGTGTTCTGGTAATCATCAGCATAATCCACTTCAAAATCAGCTTTTCAGGTCTTCAGGTTTTAAGATAGAAATACTGCCACTACCACGTTTGTTTTTTTGAAGTAAGAGAGCAAAATCAAAAGAACAGAAGAATTGTAGGACTGCTGGGTATTTTTTATGCCACAAGTAACAGTCTCCTCTTTGCTCAGTGCTGGGAGTGCAGCTCTGGCTCCACTGAAGCTAAGGCATGATTGATTGTAATGGGGCCAGACATCACTCACCTTTATTATCTAATCGTCCATCAGTGGCCAACAGTGCCACGGCTTTGGTGGCTAAAACTAAGTAGAAACTACACTGGGTTGGGGAAAAAAGCCTCTGGAGCCTCTGGAGTTAATCCACTCAGTGTTAATCCCACTCAGTGTGACTCAGCTAGACCTCTAGCAAATCACACCGTGCCAGGGAACGGCACTGTTACTCCTGATGGCTCCTGATGGTCTACATCATTAAATTGTGAGGACTGCCACTAGCATCCTTTTGGCCTGGGTCAAATAACACTTTCCTAGACAATTCCTGGGTATGGTCTGAGAGTTAGCATGTATCTGGATGAAATTTTTCTCTGGACTTGCTAGTACATCTTTTACTACGGACAGGTACTTCTGGATGTCTAGTTACTGTGTTGAAAAAAACATTATTATACTTAAGTCCATACCAAAGCACTATCAAATGAGCATATTTAAAATATGAGTTGTAATTTATGATCAATGAGGATATTTCAGTATTGTTTTACATCTCAATTGAAGGTAAGGATGGAGGCAAAGTCTATTGAAAATTGAATTGTTCAATTTCAGGTGCCTGCTTGGCATATTTGAATAAAAAACTTGGGATTAAACTACTTGCAAGATTTGGGATTAAGACAACTAGCCCAACATGACTATGGTAAGTTGATACTGTGGGCAGCACCCAAGGATCAGCTGTGCATTTTCACCTAAAATACTCCTTCCTATTGAAGAGCTCTGAAGCATAAATCGATCTCCTTATTTATCCTATTTTTCTGCAGTGGTATATTATATATTGGATTTTGATTTGGTTTTAAATTTGTTTTTCAGTGGTGTGTGGCCAGTAACACAGAGAATTAAAGGAGTTCTTCAGGAGAAAGGACCACTCAAATATAGTCATGCGAATATACTGCTGCAATACATGAGTAAAAGGAACTCCTCTTCATCGTACCACTGAAGAAGGCCTCTTAGTAAGCCATGACTACCTCTATAATTTTTATTATTCCAGACATGTGAACCAGTACCCACAAATCCTCCAAAAATAGCTTTCCAGACTGCAAAATAACACAATTATTATGGCAGCAACGTTCACTTTCATGATGTAGGTGAAGAATCTATGGGATACTTGGCTTTGCATGGGAATTCCAATTTATTTGCTGTCACTAAATACTATTAAGTCTCACATGTTACCAGAATACTGGATAAGACAATAAACCACACTCTTTTTTTAACAGAGAAAGGTATTTTTAGTGGAAACATCAGAGTTTCTGAGTGTAATTGATGTGTACTGTAACACACCACTACATCAGCCTGTGATGGCTGTGGGAGGAATGGTACAAAATGATTAAAAATGACAAACACCAGTTAATCTGCTCACTTTATGATGCCTTCATTCAGCAGGTTGATTAAGACAGGAGCAATTTATCACCTTTTAATATACTGAAATACAGAACAATATTTTTAAACACTCCATTTAGGAGAATGAGGATGAAAGAGTAAGTCTGTCCTGAACAAAACCATATATTCATGACAAAATTTCAAAAAATGGTAAGCATAACAACAGTATTTAAAATTCCAGGCTACCTTATAGCCCCAACACCCCTCACAGCTGCCACAGAAATCTAAGCAGCTGAATGCCGGGGCTCATTAAACTTGGCAGAATAATGTCATAATGACATCAAGAATAAACATTTTTGAAAATTTCTTCAATGTACCAAGACCTAGGTCTTCTTTCTCTAATTTAAATTACTCCTATTAACTAATAGCTGGATTTTGGTCTTTACTGAAACCTTACCGTTGACTTCAGTGGAAGTATGGCTTGTGTTGGGAATTACGAGCTGACTCATAAATATCACCAGTGCAAAGAAAATCCTGTTAATTTCCTATAGTTTTCTCCCAGTAGTAAACAAGGATATAAATGGAACACTGAATATTTTTCCAATATAATGCATTGTTAGTATTAAACTTACTTCTAAAAATCAATCACTGCACTTTAGCTCAAGGGTGTTCAGTTTTATACCACACCATTAGTCTTGTCTTTCTTAATCTAAATAAGTTCTGCACTTTCTGGAATCTGAAGTGCCCTTTCTTGTTGTTAGGCAGCAGTACTAACAGACCAGGACCTGACGGCAGAAGCATGTCAGATTGCAAAAGAAGAACCCCACCTTGAAGGCTTCAAATGACGATGAGAATTTCATGGGTTTAATGTATTTGTAGCAACACTTATCTTCTCTCTCCATGGGGTTCTATGCTCATCCATATGATATTGACATGAAAGCAGCACAAAGTCTCAAATCTGGGGGGGGGAGTGGGGTGTTCACTTATTTCCTTTAAGTTTCTTAATGTTTAAAATCAAAGAGCAGATATGTACTTTGTCAAGCACTAGGCCTTGCTGAGGTGGGTACAACAAACAGCTTGTGGTTTTATATCACACACTGCTTTGAGAACAGAACAGCTCTTGCAGTGACCTAAAGCAAAAGGTAATACTTACTTTTCAAAATGAGGCTTTATTCTGTCTGAGTCTCTCCAGTCAAAGCCCAATGATGTACTCATTTTCCTCTATTTTTCAGGGTCTTTTATCTCATAATCACTGCAATTGGAAAGAGGGCTACATAATTTCTTCTGTGCATCAAACAAGATATTCTGAAGTCCCTACAATGTCCTGCTGCTAAGCACACCAGCAGTGGCTGCACACAGCGGCGTGGGAGGGCAGCATCTTGTGTGCCCACAGGAGGACCTGCCTCTCCTGGGATGTTTGTGAGGAAGTCAGCTGCTGCTCACACGTCCGGCTTCTGTGTGCCAGTGGTACGCTTATATATTGCTTTGGCAACAATAATATTTCTGTTTCGATAATGAGTTATTTTATTAAATGCTGAGTTGCAAAGGTTCTGGAACTACTATTATGCTTATGCAGAATGTTAAATACACAAAGTGATCACTTATTTTCCATATGGGGAAAAACTTGCCCCTTGAGCTTCTTAAACACATTAAAGCTGCTGCTTGTCTGTTTGAAACAACACATGAAGATGCTTTTACTTTCCAACATTTTATCTTACAGTGGCTTACACTCTTTGCCAAAATCATCCTGCTCAGAAATTAGTGTGAAACAAGTTTGCATTTTTAAGACATATTACAGGCACAGAGATAACTTCATACGGATTTTACTTTAGCAGATCAGTTTCCTTTCACAGATGCTGATCCTGAAAGCACTTACTCAAGTGTTCAAGGCCAGGTTGGATAGGGCTTTGAGCAACCTGATCTAGTGGAAGATGTCCCTGCCCACGGCAGGGGGGTTGGACTAGATGACCTTTAAAAGTCCCTTCCAACCCAAACCATTCTGTGATTCTATGATCTATGTGTATAGTTTAATCAGAGATGATTGCGAGTACATACTTCCGAACACTGACTGTATGCTTCAAGGTTGGAGAATCAGCCCTGGAGATCCCTTTGTTAGCCACACAGTTAAAGTCAGTTTTCTGGAGCTTCAATATACAAAGTACTAGCCTTCAGTAGTTGCACGGAACATCCTAGTGAACAGGATCGTAATTTACCACATCTAGGAGAGAGGCAGACATGCATCTCTGCTGGAAGGAGAAAACCACTGCTCACACTACAAGGAGGTACAGTTAGTTGGTGTATCTCAACTAAGAATGATTCCTGGCTGTGCAAGTGTCAAGGGAACATCTCTCTGCTGTACCTCCGTGACTCCCACCACCAACTTCTTACAGCCTTCAGTGTACTCAGTCCAGACAACTCCATCAAGAGACACAGTAGTGTTGTTTCCCTATATTAACAATATGGAGCAGAGATACATGATATTTTGGCCTCCTACAATTCATAGAGATTCACATTAAAAATTAGTACAGGATAGGTACTGTAGGGCTTTTGCAAATTCTGAGTCTATGAGAATCTAAAATGCTTAACTGTCTTCAAAAAGTTGACTCAAGTGTACATGAGAAGCTTGTGAGAGTTGAGAATTGGTCCTTCCTAGGCTAGTAGTGACTTAAGCTATGTCTGGGACGCAAACAGAGCACTCACACAGCCAGGAATTGTTTTTAACTGAGATACAACAGCTGACTGCACCTCCTTGAAGTGAGAGCGGTGTTTTTCTCCTTCCAGCAGAGATGCATGTCTGCCTGTCTCCTAATTGCTCAGGGAACTTGACAAGCAAAAGAGTGGATTCAGGGTGAGCCAAAAATGTATATGTTTGTCTGTAAAAAAACAAGTTCTGCTAGCTGAACCTTTTTCTTTTCATATATTTTGTGACCTGTTATGAACATTTATTTATGTAGATTTAAAGAATAAATGCTGAGCAGCACTAGGCATCTTGATTTAACTGAAAAATCATGCAACAGTACCCATCCAGCCATATGAGAGAACACAGATGAAAAAGTAACCCAATCAACCAATATATCAAAGCAACAGAAACCCTTTTCAACTTAACAAGATCATTTAGTCAAACCTTCCTATAAAACTGTATGAAATAAAGTTTTGCAGTATGCCCAGAGCATGATTGAGCTCAGACAATCACAGGCAAATAAATAACCAAGGACCTGTCTGTTAAAATCATCATATTAATCTTTAACAAAACTAAAGTTACACTGGCTTCTTTTACAAAGGGAATTCATAAAAATCACAGTCTCATGTTGGCTGGAAGGGACCTCCAGTGGTTATCTTGTCCAAGCCCCTGCTGAAAGCAAGTTCAATTACATCAGCTTGCTCAGGGCTGTGTCCAGCTGAGTGGCAAATATCTGCAGGGAAGGAGGCTCCACAGCCTCTCTGGGCAGCCTGGTACGACACCGGACTGCCCGCACAGTTACAGTTTTTTTCTTAATATCAAGTTGCAATTCTTACATAAGAAACACTGAGCATCACATTACTTTACTCCTCAAAGTATAATCACCAGATTTCTTTTTTTTTTTCAGATCACCAGACTGCATCACTCAATCTACTAGATTAAGAACAAGTGGGCTTGACGGGCTGGGGTGACGGGATGGTCTGCATCCTTGTCCTCCTGGTGCTAATCTCTTACAGCTATCTCCTCCTTACCCCAATAACCTCACTTAGTTTGTACCTTTCGGTTGAATATCTGCAAACCTAACATTGAAGCACTGAGGTCAGATACCAAGGCCTCTCAACCTAAAATAGTCTCACAGTTCTCTGTAGTATCCTCATTATCCGGATTGCTATTCTTGGCACTCTCTTTCCTTTTATTTTGCCTGTTATTTTTCCTGCAACCCAGGCAAGAACAAAGCTAAAATGCTGTTTTTACTATAAGGATAGACATGGTTTACTTTATATAACTTGACTTAGTTGTTAATACTCCTTTGAGTTTGTCAGAGGGTTTTATTTTATATTACTGAAAATGCAAAAAATCCCACCAAACCTGGGCCACTGAAGTAAAAAAACAGGACGCATGTTAATGGTATCTTGATTATATAAATGATTATCTCTTGCCCAGCACTGAAGGATTTTCCAGCTATTAGCTGGTATTTTCAGATACAGAAGCCCTGAGTAGCTCTTTTTGAGGGGCATACATACTCAGGAGTCCCAGTTTGCCCGTGGAGCACTTCTGAGGCTCAGGCCAGTAATTAAATGCCCAGGCACAGATTCAGATGTCCAGTAGTACAGCACTTTCATTTGGAAATGTATTTATCACCTCTTTACCAGGCTGTGTCCTGTCTTTCCACAATGCGTTTCTTCTACTTGTGGCCACGGCCCAGCAGGTCACATGCTGCACCCGCCCACCTTATTAGCTGTTTCGGCTTTAGATGAAGAATGGGGATTTGTAATGAGATACCGACAGGATTTATTTGAAAGAAGAAAAGGCCACTTCAGCCACTGTGCTGTAATGCACATGTATCCAGCCGTGGCTGTAGTGCTTTTATAAGTGCAGGGAGAATTACTTAAAAAAAAATCAATATTCACATATTTCTTAGAGCTTATGACTGGGAGTGACCGTGAGGTCACTTAGCCGGGCTTCTGAACAGTACCAGCCAATGCTGTGCTTCAGGAGACTGAACTTTTCCGTGCCTTCGGACCTGGGAAGAGCACAGCCTGTCCACAGGGCCCTGCAGCTACAAGCACCATATAGGAAGGACCACAAGATTGCAACGGGCAGACCGTGGCCTGGCTGCTAAGAAAGTCCGAAATACCTTCTGAGTCCCTGACAATTCAAACCGCAGGAAGACTTTTTCCTGACTCCAGGTTGACCCATTTGATCTCCAGTAAGTAACAAGAAGTAAAATGCAGGCATCTAAGAAAGGTTTCTCAATACTATTTTAGACATCTGCCTTGCGTGCATCTAGTGGCCTGTCCCTAGTTGCTGTCACAGCCCTTTGCTTCAGAGGAAAGGGGAGCGGGGGAACCAAAAGTATTTGGATGATTTTGCTTCATGGACAGAAAGGAAAAACTCCAAACCCTCTCACTCGGTTGCTGTCAACTGAAGCACTTATGCCCGAGTTTCACTTCCCAATCATCTTGCTCAGGACATGACAGTATTATCAAAGCTGCTTCTGAAAAATTCAATGTCACAATAGCAGGAAAAAATAAAATGAGAATGTCTTTAGACAGAAAACACTTAAAAAGACTGAAGGTAAAATGACAATTTTGATTTGTTCCCATATTTGCAATTTTGCTCTCTTATCACAGCCTGTTGCCTATTGCCTCAGGAAGCCTTTGGCTGGTTGAATGTGCATCAGCTAACAGCTAAATGAAGCACCTCAAAGTTTCTTTAAATAGTTTGATTTTTCAGAATTTCAAAAAAATGTAAACTTAGTAATGAAAGCCCATGCAAGTCTGCTTTGTCATGAACAAACTTTGCAATGAAGTGCTTTGCCGTTCACTGTCCGGACAATCACAGCGGAACAGACCAAAGCCTATCCAGCCCTTCCAGCAGTGGCTGGTACCAAGGGAAGACCCTGTAGAGGCGGTAAGCTGGGGCTCAGGGTCTTCCTGAACCTCAGGGTGTGGAGCTGGACAGACTCTGCTGATACCAGATTGCCTAATCACAGTTTTGGAGTCCATATGTATTTTTAGCATGCATACACAAACCGTGAATGATTTACAAAGTTTGAGTATGAGTTCTGTGAAGGTATATCTTTTAATTTGTTTGCCTGAACCTACTCCTTAAGAATTGCGCTGATGCCACCTCTGTGTGGCATTCTGAGAGGCAGCTAGTCACCATTCCTGTTCATCTGCTTTGTTTGCATCTTGACTTCATAAATCCTTATTATATGTGGGTACAGAATAAATCTTTTTCAGGAACTAGAGAAGATACAGACAGAAGTGAGCTCTAATTTCTAAATTCTAATCCAATGACCACTGAACCCAGCCCATGTCAGGCCAAGCAGGCTGGCAGTGTTAATGAATGCCGGTGTCTATTTTTCATGACTCACAGTGGGGTGATGTGTCTGGAATAATCTCCGTCTGCCTGCTTCTGTAGCTTCATGACCAGATTTGTTGACTGGAGACAGCTTACACTATGAGGCTGAGCTAGTCCAATTCTTTAAATGCATGTATAGTACCTAATATTTACAGTTTACCTAATATTTACAGTTTGCTCCACAGGGACAATAACTTATTGTTATTACGTAAAGGGACACTACTGTTTTAAAATATATTTGCAACCTGCCTAGTAAGAGGAGCTGGTTGGGACAATACAACTCTATTTTAAAATTGCCATTTTTCTTATTATTCCAGTTACTAGGTAAGCCTCAGATCAGATGTATGGAGAAAAATACGGGTTAAAATGCAATCTTTGCAATGGCATTGCAAAATATCCAAGGGAAAAAAAATTGTCTAAGTGGCTAATATACTGTGAAATTTGCCCACAATTTGTAAAATAATGACACAGTGTGAGTCCTGCAACACACATGTATAAGAAGTCTTCAGCTCATTAGTCTCTGGAAAAATCAAACTGCTGCTACCAGCTTCAGTGACTCCTGGTCTCCCTGGAGTCAGCACAAACTTGTCTTGCATATGAGAAGACTGAAGCTGGACCATAGGTAATTACTGCACAAACGCAAACAGCTTGCTTTTAAAAAATTCTTCTGCGCATGCTGAATGTATGTGATAGTTTTAAACAACATCATAAATGTAAACTGTACTTGAGAAAACTGTGACTGTGCAGCTGGTAGAGTCCATGAAGATAAAAGAAATGTTTCCATAACATTTAATTTCAAGTTGACATTTATATAACAAAACCATGGTAAAGCTATGTTTAGCTGAAGTTGTTTGCATATTTTGCATCAGTATCACCAAAGGCTCTCTCCCTCATTTATATAGTTACCACATTTTGGTAACCACATTTATATAGCAGAGGCAACAGCTACCGCAAAAGGAAAACTGAAAACCAGAGAATTTGTAACATTTGGATAAACAAGCCATCAATTCTGGTATTGTAACTAATCAACAACTGGATGTGTTCACTTTTGACTGAAGCAGTTGCCCTGTTTCCAGTAATGGAGACACACAGCATAGTTCATACCAAGTTCTTGAACATTTAACTCTGAAAATACCCCAATCAATATGATTTTAGTTTTTCAGACAGAAACACACTATTTTTCTTTTGTCTCTTTGTTGTGGTTTAACCTCAGTCAGCAACTGAGTACCACACAGCCGCTCGCTCACTCCTCCCCGCCCCCCCCCGGTGGGATGGGGGAGAGAATTGGGAGAGTAGAAGTGAGAAAAACTCATGGGTTGAGATAAAACCAGTTTAATAATTGAAATAAAATAATAATAGCAATAATAATAATGTAATAATAATAAGAAGAATACACAAAGCAAGTGATGCACAATGCGATTGCTCACCACCTGCCGACTGATGCCCAGCCAGTCCCCGAGCAGCGGCCCCCCCGGCCAGCTTTCCCCAGTTTATGTACTGAGCATGACGTCACATGGTATGGAATGTCCCTTTGGCCAGTTTGGCTGTGCCCCCTCCCAGCTTCTTGTGCACCTCCAGCCTTCTCAGTCGGTAGAGCATGGGAAACTAAAAAGTCCTTGACTAGTGTAAGCATTACCTAGCAACAACTAAAACATCGGTGTGTTATCAACTTTGTTCTCATCCTAAATCCAAAGCACAGCACTGTACCAGCTACTAGGAAGGAAATTAACTCTATCCCAGCCGAAACCAGGACACTCTTTCATCTTATAAGTGTCAGAGGAAATGGCCAACCTTTTAGGCTCAAGCAAATTTATCCTTCTGAGTTCATTTCCTTATCAAGCACAAGGCCATAGAAATGTATTTTTTTCAGTCCCATTGGTTGAGTAAGGAAAGAGGCTTAACATAAGCAGATCCCTTCCTGACTGCCATTGCGATACAGAGAGGGTTCCTGTGAAGTTTTCCTAGATGCATTACACTCGTTCAGAGATGCAGGAACATGAGTTACACATTTGTAGGGTGACATCCCATCTCTGTTGGAATGAATAAGAGTTTTGCTGTTGACATTAATAAGGTTAAGATTTCCTGAAAGGAAATCAGCCCCTTTTTTTGTGACAAATCTGATGTTTGAGAAACATGTTGTGTTCACAGCAGTAAGCCATAGCAAAGATGGGCCTTTACTGCAGTTAAAGGTGTGAAGACACAGTGAGACTGTAGCATACGTCAGCCTGCCAAGGTCAGCTTTAAACAAGCTAGCTCGAGTTCTGACGAAGTGCAGCCAAAGAAGCACAGAGGTTAGCTCAGGCTAGCTGTCCCATTATTCACCCAGCTTTCCAGACAGGCTGAGTAGTTCATACTTGTGCTCTAGCCTGGCACAATTACACTACTATCATTATCCAGGCTGACTGCATAGAAACTAGCTCACGAGCGTCCACAAAAGCTCCTGCTAACTTAATCAGAGATTTTTCAGGTGTAAGAATACAATTTGCAATACAATATCCAAAATAAATTTCTCAAAGGATCTGTTACAGAAGAATATCATGTTTATCTTCATCATCACACCTACGAAGAAATTCTTTGTAGACCTAAGGAAACTTTAAGTTTTTAAAAGAAAAACAGAGTGTCTTTAATAAATGCCACGAAAAAGCATGAGAATTTCAGTGAAATGGAACTTGGGAAATGTTGCGCATCATAAGAAGAAAAGCTCAGGGTTTATACTGAGTATCAGTTAGGTTACATGACATCAGTGGACTACCAAAATACAGAGGAGCCATTTCTCACTACTGTTGGTCCTTGCAAGGCTATGAATAGAAATTAATCCAAAAGAAATAAAAGATTATACAACACACACCTGGATGTTCAATGAGTAAATGTCTCCAGAAGATGCTGAGGAGAGCATCAGCATCAGCAGCACTTCCACATCTCCGTCCTTCCGTTAGCATCCCTGCTACAGTGCTTTGAATGACATTGCAGGCAGCAATAAATACAGCACACCACTAATCAGCTTTGTTTAAGGAGGGAAACTACTTTCTTAGTACAGCTTCCAGCATCTTCTAAGAAACCTCTACTTTCTGAAATAATAAGTATTTTTGTACATGAGGATCAATGATGCAAGACAAACCTTGAAGTCAAAGGAATGTGTGCACGGAAACGGTGCAGAATGAAGTCTGAAACCAAGAACCAGCTTTCTGTTGTGAGGGCTGTAAAAATACTAGGACCCTAAGGGAACATTTTCCAAGGGTGTTAAGCTGCAAAAGATGGAAATTTATACTTAGTGAGATTTTTCAGAAGTTCCTCAAATTTTGCACCTTCTCCAGTCTTCCTTAAAATTCTAACCCAAGTAACGTGATACTAGTTTAATTCTTTTTGCCCTGAAAGACATTTAGATGATTTAAAATGTGGTATTATGAAAGACAATATGGTCTGACTACAGTTAAATGAAAGTGTTCACTTATATCACACAGTAAATAATGTATGATATAAGTAGTGAGGTATTACTGATACTAGTTAAAACTAAGAGACCACAACTTCAAAGAATAATGATTGAAATGAAGTGTACAGCTTAAAATATCTTCCCATTGCTAAAAAATACATTTTACAGTATTAAATCAAAGAAAAGGAACGAGACTTTAGACGGTAATCTTTTGGAGGCAAGTTGTGGTTCCTTGAGTGTGTCTGGAAAGCGTTCCACATGTAGGCGGCATGGTCTTGGATGGAGTATCATGGGCCTGGATATGACATTAACAGCCAATCACAATCCCAAAATATTTAAGGACATCAAATCCATGTTTTTTCCAGTTCATTTTCTGTCTTGCAGGCTTCCATCCAAGTTATTAACAGTGTGGGTGAGGGACTATCGGCTTAACTTGCCAGACCTGAGTGTCACCCTAAGAGGAGCTCCCAGTGAGGAGACACTCGATGCTGCTGAGCTGGAAGTGGAGTGCAGGGAATAGCACTATGTTTACGGAGCCCCTGTGTGGGCTGTGAAGAAAATAACTTCATTTTTCACTTTAAAAACCTTGACAAATCAAACCCCAGAAAGTCTTTAGGCCATTTTCTTGTTAAGACAGCCTTGAAAACAAACTGAAAGATACTAAAGGTAGCATATTATGTAGGATAGTACTGGTAATAATGAATTATACGGATTATTGGCACAAAATATGAGAGGTTCATTTAAAAATACATAAAAAGTAATTCAGTAAATCATTACTAAGCTGCTTCTTACATAATATTGCATAACAGCAACAAAACCCAAACCAACAATGATTGTCTTCAAGTATTGTAAGTGGTAATAAAATGATTTTACACACTGCACAAGCTAAGAATATTTTTGATAGTAAGAGATGAAGGCATGACTTTGGTCCCCAAAACAATAGCAAGATAGGAGTGGAGGGCTCACAAAGGGAAGATTGTAAAGATACTCAGCATGAATGTAGTGAGATTCTGCAGTGAAGAACTTTCTGGGAGCATGGATGGGTGCTGATCATAGCTTTGCTTTAGGAAATGTGAGTGTAACTGTCTATTCCTGTCAGGAGGGTCAAGGGAGGAAATGTAAAGATTAGATGACAGTAGAACACTTGCCAAGGGTCCACAGCAAAGAGGTCATCCAACAAAATGTAACTGAATCAGAGCAATAAAAGAAATAGAGGGTCAAATCAATGTTGTCTACTATTTTGTTCTCTATTGCATAAGCATATTTAGTTCTTTCATTTTGTTCTAAGAAAATAAAGCTAGGAGAAGTTGTCTGTTACAGAGTGATACTCTTGAATATGCAAAGGTCGCACCTGTTTGGATTGTGTTTCTACGTACTGTTGACATATCTAGTGGATATATAATGTTGAAATTTCAAAGTCCCACAGACTAAGTAACAGCTTTTACTGAACTTTGGAATAAAAGCAAAGTAGCTTTAAATGACTTGAAAGTTATAAAAAGAAAAAAGAAAAAAACATAGAAAGATGTGGAACAATAGCCTGTTAAAATAACCTAGTCTAATTTTTATAGCTACTCAAGTGCTCAAAACATAGCCAAATTTCCATGATGCTACTGACTTAATGCCTTTGAAGACTCATGCCAACAGACTTCTCATATCTGAACAAAGAAAACAAAAGCGGACCTTTTCCATGAGTTACATACAAATCCTAAGTTAACAGGATCCAGATAAAAAGGTAATAACAACTGACAAGATTAATAAACTACATGAGCACACACACTGCATTGGCAGCAGGTTTCCATCAGCTTGAATCCTCAGGCTTGCCCTTCACTTTTAAGCTCCCTGTAGTTGTATTAAACAGATGTCAGACGCAATTTTACTGCACTAGTGGAGCCAAGCGTCCAAGCTATCCTTTGTGCTAAGCCTTTTTGAAAAGATGGTACTTTTTATTACAACACATTTTGTGGTCCATACTTGTTGTTTTAGATGCGGGCCAACAGAATAGTCACTGGTTAAAAATGCTCTCTTCCACCCATACAGGTGACAGCATGAGCCTTTTAAAACAAAGATTCAGGGGTGGTGTGTGAGAAAATGTCTGGAAAAATATATCTAGAAAACCTAAAGAATGTGATGAGATGGGAGTTCAACTACTATAACACACTTCCTCTGCCTGCCTTTGAAAAAAACCCTTAAAAAGACGTGGAACAAATGTAGTATCTGGCATTTGATAACCTTGAGAAATTATTCCCAGTGCATTGCTGTCTCTTCCAGGCAGTATAGCAAATACATAATCAGCACTGCAGATAGAAGGTCTAACAACTACCATTTCCTATGAAATCCCTCCTTCCAACCATGCACAAATGAGTGTGTGCTGCTGACCCAGCACCTCTCTCTGCCCTGCCCCCCCAACTTCCCAGGAGAATCTCAAACAGCCCCACATGAAACCTGCAAAATTATACACCGTGGCATTTGCAAATCACCTTCTTCCCCATAAGCTATCTTTTATAGAGGAAAATAAAGATTTTAGACATATATTTAGAATTCTCTTTGCTACAGAAGTGAGAGAAAAAAGCTATCAGTGGTTGTCTATAGGACAGGTGTACTTTCTCTGTGACTTCAAGAAGACTTCTTCCTTTTCTCTTCTGCATGGATTAACGTTCAATTATATTATCATATTTTAAAAAACATTCTGAATGGTGTGATATAATCAGCATCCAATCCCATTTACTGTCTTGCATTCTATGCATACATAGCATTTGTAGCAATTTCAGTGATAAAGTCCTTATTCCTTGTTTAGCATTCAAAACACAGTCACTACATTTCCTCCCCCTCCCCTGCAAAAGACCCTACCTAAAATGGGTTAGGTAGATGGTCTTCTGGTGCCGATGTATAAAATTTGATCTAGCAATCCTTTAAACCATGCACTGCTTAATATCAGTAATTATCCTACTCTCTTATTTAAAAGATGGCAGCTACGTTGGTTCTGTGCAAGGCCAGAAATGGCCCAGGCTGAGCACCTCTTGGCTATGCAATAGTTGCTAACATCCTCCATGACCTGGGTTGGTTCCACTCAACCTTATTCATTTACCTGTTCCTGTTCTGGCAGAAACTGATGCTCCCTCTTCCCATTCCAGAAACCTTAGTCCTCCAGGGTAGAAATCCCTTCCAGCCCTACTAGGCAAGTTAGGATTTTCCCTCATTCTGAGATGCAAAATAGCTAAATGACAGTAACAAACTATTTCCACATTATCCATAATGCCAAATCTACAGCAAATGAGAAATCTTTACATCCTTATTCAGCACAACAAAGTTTAACGTTTTCTCCAGAAAAAAAGAAAGATGGATCCTACAAAGAGGAGACTCCCTGGTGAGCTGCAGAGTTATTTGCATGGTGTGAGACTCATAACAGTTGTTGGATTAGGGAACCCTCCTGACTGACTTGTTTATTTAGCAATTTGACATCTCCGAAATTAATGATATCTCATATATGGTTATTATATTACTGATGCAAACCATAATTTGGTGAGTTCTAAATATACTTCTTACAATAAAGTATAATACTTCTGCCAAGGAATATATTTTTGCTACAGAAAAAAGACTCTAACCAATAGGTGTCCTGTTCTATGCATGCAAAAATGTAGGAATCACCAATTATTCAGGTAACCTTCACTCTTCATAAGCAGTTGTTTTGCTCTTTATAGCCACAAGTTAAACTATAGACCAATTCAATTATTTTTAAGTCAATATTTTAACTGTTTTTTTCTGTTTATGTTTGAAACTTGAGGTGCAGGCATGACCTTTAGGCAACTGTAACACAGACATCTGCAGCTTTGTTAGTTGCCTACGGTCCCCTGAAGAACAGGTACTTTTAGGATGAGATTTGTTTAACAAGTTTTACATGTTTAAATTAGGAATTAGGAAATGAACTGTGTTGTGCATAACAGCAATGGCATGTCCCAGCCAAAGTACATCTGCCCTTTGTGTCTGAAAGCTCTCAGTAATAGCTGTATAGATTAAGGGTATGAGAACAGGGGGACCATGCAGAATACTTCCTTAGCCTCCAGTGCAGGTCACGGACTTCCACCACCAGGCATAGTATTTTTGTATTTAATATCCACTAATACATTAATCTTTAATAAATTTGCTTATTTTCTTCCCCCTCTTCCTTTAAACCCTGTGCCAATGTAAAGCACTATAGAAAAGCTGCTCTAGCACTCTCTATTGACTGTAAAGACTCTTGACCATTCATATGCAGACATCTTTATTGCAAGTTATATGTCTGACTTGTTATTATTATTAATAATGATATTTCACATTTGATATAGATTTAAAATATTTCTTCTGGCCATTTTCTTAAACCATAAGATTTTTGGCAGGTGGTTCAAACATGACTCAACAGAAGACATACCTTGGGGCAGAATTTTTTTTATCTATTCAGATTTCAATTTAGGGCTCTTCTGTGTACGTCAGTGAGAGACAGATCAGATCCACAATTTAAAAATAAACCATCAAGATCTGGAATTATACCACTGAGGTCAGAAGATAGAGCATGATCCAGACATCATGGTTAGATGGCAATAAATGCACAGTAAAAAAAATCATGGCACCTCAGTTACTATAAATGTGTCCCAATTTGTTAGACATGCAAGAGTTCTGAGTTCATTCTTGTGCTGAAGGACCCCCATGCGAATGCCATGCTGATGGACTGGATCAGGGTTTCTCAAATGGCACTAGATGCTTATATTTAGATAACTTCCACCCTTAAAGTAGATCTTTGGGTGAGCCAAATTGATCTTCAGGCTAACTGAGTATGTATGACCAGGTCTGCACTGTGAGCTTACCCACCTGGATATAATTCTGTTGTTAGTGTCATATAAGTATGTTCAGCCTCCAGCTACTGCACCAGAAGGCTGAAAGTCTCCTAGAGCTCATGAGTCATACCTATCAATGCCACACAGATGTTTAAGATAGTCTAGGACATTTCAAATGTCACTAGATACCCATATTTTAGGCAACTGAATGAAGTGCTTAGTGTCTCCAGACAATTACATGCATGTTACTGCAGTATCTTAAACTGGAGCTGAATCCCATCCTTCTGATAATGTCAGCATTTAAACTATTCCTCTGAAATTTGTACTGACTGAAGTACATACAACATTGAAAGAGAAAAGTGCATGCCTAAAGTTGATTCTGAGGGATTGTAGACATTTTTACTGCAAAAGCAAGTTATACTGTGATAATTTCTTTCTCATCAAGGTGATACAGGTAAGCATGCTGTTAACAGTCAAATCAGAATTTTAAAAGACTGAGAAAAAGACCACAAAAACTAATTCCCTATGGAGAAGTCACCCCTAGGCCCAATATTAGTATCACTTATGTGAATACAGCAATAGAATTAAATCCACTGAGGTTGTTTTTATCCTTAGAGAAAAATCAGAATTAGGCCCTGAGAATTAAGGAGAAAACCCCAGAGGACTGTATTGCCTTTCCATAATAACCTAATTAAAGCCAAAGAGATTGTGACCCAACTTTTCTAACACAATTAAAAAATTCTCTTAAAACTATCGCAGAAATGAATCTCCTCCTTCCTTCCAGAAAAAAACTGCCAATGCCAAAGAAACATGACACACAAAAAATCTTTATATATTAGCTTTTGAACAGATTTCAAGAAAGGAGAACTTCCATCCAGAAGCTAAGTACTCAGGCATAATGCAAAAAATAGTGTACGTCAAAGCTATTTCACTATTGTGGCTGTAGCAGCAGATGTTGGAAACTTGTGTTAGAAACTGTGTGAGCACCGACTTCACCTGCCTGGTGCTTGCAGTGACATTTAACTGAATATGGCTACCTTTTTCAGCTTTTATTTGAGCTATTATGCCATCACAAACTATATACTTTGGTTTATAATCTAAAAAAGCAGTAAGAGAAGAATGGTTTCATCTTTCAAGTAATTGGATTATGACTGGCCGACCTAAACTTAGTATCTGTTTGAAACGAGCTCTTCACGTCTTCTTGGGTTAAACCCTCTGTGAAACTCTGTAAAACGGGAATAATTCTTCCCAGTCCCATGGGCTTAATATGAAGTTGTACTGGTGGATGGCATTCATACAGTGATGATGACAGGCCTCTGTACAAATAGCCAGAGAAGTTCCTTGTGTTGCGAGGAACTTTAAAAATGGGAAGGTCAGTCTGACGGAACCGCAGGGCCAGGCACAATACAGCTCCGTGGAGGTGAACAAACACGTGTTGGAAAGCACAATTCTTCTCTCATCATCTCCATAACAGAGAAACACGTACTTTGTTTCTACCTTTGGAAAAATGTTAGAAAAGGCTTCCCACTGCTGGAAACATCTAGAGTAACTGGTTGTAGCTATAGTAGATGGTCCATAAGGGTCAGATCCATCTTTGAATATGCCCAAGGGCAGATCAATTTCCTTTTGTCTGAAATAAAGCAAGTCAAGATTACTCAATGCACATGCACGAAAAGAAGATGTGGGATCACTCACTCCACAGTCCAGTCGAAAATGATCATGCAACAGCTATATAAAACGTTTTTCTATGATCGAAATGCCACCATCCTGTCAATACAAATCCTGGATTTTGTTAAAGAAATATAAGACTATCTGAAAACAAACTTTTTAGAAAGAAATGAATACTCAGTTGTTCCTTTGCAGCATCATGTGCTGATGCAGCTGACAAATTTAGAAATAAACCAAAGTTTTTTCTGAGGTTTTTCATCCTAAACTTGAGGTTTTGACTCCTCCTTTAATGTTAATTATTCCCAAAGCAATTTCAAAACATTTATATGTGCATTATAATGCAAAAGCACACATGAGGTCAAGCCACTTTTGTGTGAAGCAAGATCTACAAGGTCTAATTTTAAGAGCAGCTTGGCACCACTGGCTTTTATGTTGCCTAGGTGTTTTGATTACAGAAGTTAACTGCATTATATCATTGACATCAAATCCTCTGTGAAACCACTGTTTTCTGTTTATTCTTCATATATTTAAATCCTTTGTTTATTTTCACAAATATGTAAATATAGAAAACAGAGCCTTGTTAAAATGCAGAACTTAAAAATTACTGCCCCTGATACATCACACTTGGTTAATGACAGAGAAGTTTCCAGATTGCTTGATTATTATTACAGAATTTTTCCTTCAGCTGTCATAAAACTTTTCCTGCTGTACCTGACTAAAAAGCCTCCATTACTCTTTTAACACCAGCTAGTGTTATTATTACAATGCTACTTTATGTAAATATTATGAGATCAAATTTTCTGGACCACTCCATTTCACAGACAATTTAACAGGGACTTCCTCTGAAACACGAAAGCCAAGAATAAACAGATTCAAATTAAAAAAAAGTGAGTGCAACACTATTTTTGAGTCCAAGAGGGAAAACACTAGCCTGGAAGAGGAGGAGCGAAGGGACAGCCAGAGGAGGAAGGAAGGTATCCATCTTGCGGCACTTTCTCCTCATGCGCTCTAGATTTCTGAGCATGACTAGATTTGCCTTGATACTGTCACAGTGAAAAGCCAGAGGAAACCACCTGCTTGTCAGTGTGGGGAAGGATGGGATATGATGTATCCCATCAGGGAGTATCCCATCAGGGAACTTCATACAAGTCAAGCTACTGGAATGTGCTTTCAAAATTTTGGACTTTAAGCTTCTGAACATCAGCTTTCCATTCAAATACTGTAAGAGAATAATTGAATCAGCTACATATAAAATATGCCGTGAAAAATGTTTTGTTGAACTTTCTTGGGGGTGGAATAATGGACTAGATGACTCTCAGAGTCCCTTTTGACCATATTTTCTGTGATATAATACCATATATGATATATGGCCATATATCGTTACCCAAGTACATAGCTGGGTAAAATAATAAGGTAACTGCTGTATTCTTAAAATGTTTCTAGAATCAAAGACACATCCAGGCATAAACTCTTACAAGAACTTTTCGAAAAGTTCTTACAAATTTTAAGAAATCCAAACTAATATTTTACTGCCATATTAGGTGTACATAAATTCTTTGTAAGCAGGTGTAGAATTTATAGGTAACTGGTAGCTTCAAGAGCTCAGACACCTGAGGCTCTTTTTGCAGTCATTTCTGAGATTTTTGGGTGGAAGTAGCTATTCAGGACGCACACAGGTGTTGTGGTCTGTCATTCAGTTATGACAGGCTTGATGCCTCGGAAATACTGGGTGGATCTCCTGTGTCCCCAGCACTGGATTCAAGAAATCAGACATGTGCCAAATGTATCTGACTTGCTGTATGCAAGCAGAATAGATGTGCAGCTTCTGAGAAGGTGTGTAGTGTAAGAAACCCTGGACAGAAATATGAGACCCCATGCAGTGCATCAGGACTTCAAACATGAGCTTGATGTCCATTCAGTTCTGTGTTGTGTTCCTTCATTAGTTTCTTCATCAGAATTTTGCTTATTTTCCTTTGCTGCTCTCCTTTGTGTGCTCTTTTCTAAACAGAATGCAAATACTGAGTTCAACTTAAATTCTTAAAAAACCCCCCAACATTCAAAAACATTCAAAATTAGACAGATTGAGTTCTTAAAATCCCACATTGCATAAAAAGTGTTTAGAAGAAGGCAAGCAAATTAGGAAGAGACAAGCTCAAGCATCTCTAAGTGCAAATATAATCAAAATCATTTTGCAAAAGCAAGAGGTGAATAAGTACAGATTTCCTAGAAACTTTCATAAACTCATTTGTCACAGCAAAAGTACATGACAATCTCAGTGGGATTCTGGCCAGAGATTTCAGACACATTACAACAGCAAGAAGGCTTGCCTTTTCAGATATTTAGCATTTTCCCAGTACAGCTAGTAGAAGTTCATAGCATACTGTAGCAGCTATAAAGTTCTCACTCCCATGGCATGAGTCCCAGGGCTCAGGAGCTTTAGGATTTCTTTTTTGGTTTAGATTCCTTTGGTCAGCGTGGTATGATTTTTAAATTAACAGTCTAAACACCTTGAAAGAAAAGCATTTATTCATTAACTCAAATATTTCTCAAAAATGATGAAGACGCTCCTGGCATCCAGTCTAAGTAAGCAAGCAAATTTATCTGATAACAGCACTCACATCCATCTCCATCATGCTTTATGTATGCACAAATAAGATTAGTAGAAAAGCTGAGATCCATTCAGAAAATGTCCCAACAAATTCATCACAGTATTGTGATTAATAACCATGTTGTATGTATCAGGCGATCATTAAGCATATTTCAACAAGATAATTTTAAATTAGTCAGTCAATACAAGCATTAGTCAATAAGATTTATAACCTTTTACATTTATATTTCAAAACTTCTCCTTTAAAAAGTTCCCTGAAAATGAAAGATGAACTATTGCCTGTATACATACTGACTAATGGTTTTTATACACATTGAAAACACGTGGTATTCTTTACCATGGTTTGGACTTTTGTAAGCTGATAATTTTCTCAGTATAATAAAATAAGCCAATTTTTTCAAGTCAGCTTTATGTTCCAGCAAAGGAGAAGTCTATTCTTATATTACTCGTGAGAAAACAGGATCTAATCTTCCTTTGTAGAAGCTAGGAAAGAATTCTGAGGTAACTAAAAAATTCTTTTTGCAGGTTAAAAAACTGGTCAAAAAACAGGTACAAGATAGGTGTTGTAGATGTTGGTTGCCTATCTATCTTGTTTCTTTTCCCCCCACATTCTTAGTTGATGTATAGGGTCCATGTCTCCAGGACTTAGTTCAGCTATTTATTACTTTCTCCTTTTAAATTAAGTACATTTCTCTTAAATTTCTTAATTGGTAGAAACTAAGATTCTGAAAATGGTAAATCATGATCAAATGAGTGCTAAGGATGAAGCTTTGTTTCCTTCAGAACTTATTGACAGAATAAAAAACCAAACCCAAAGACACAAAGAAGCAAGGGACAGGAATAGACAAGACAGACTGTAGAGCCCACGCTGATTCCAAGAGGAACGTTTTGAGGGAGTTTTCCACGAGGTGTTGAGCTCCACCTTAAGTATTTTAGCTTAATGTGCTGTGTCAGGAAGACTCAAGGTTGGATTACCTTTAATGGCCCCCCTAAATGAAAACTGAAATTAAATCAGTGTTCAGCACTTTCTCCCTGTCTTGAAAGCATCAAGATTTCTGCAGGAGGTTTCATAATGTTTCCAGGATGTGGCGGTGCAGAACCAAGCTGCTGATATTCACTACACATGAGAATGGCCAAAACCCAAACATGGAGTGGAAACAGACAAAATATATCTCCATTATCATTATTTTAGAGACTCTAAGTTTTGTTGCAACAGAAATGATAGTAGTAGTTGGATCATGTGAGTAAAAACTGCCATAAAACAATAGCTGGAGAGACAGACAAAAGCTATTGAATGAACTGAATATATTTGATGACGATGGTATCAGCTTTCAAACAACTTAAGAATTCTCTTCTAACTTTAAATATTCTCAGGGGAAAACAATAAAGAGAAAGTTTCCATACCATGTTAAGCATTGCCTGTTTAAAGACCGTGAGTTTCGCAATTTACTGAGAAATACAAGGTCTTTCTTTTTGAGGGATTTCTCTGTGGGTGTACAGTGCACTTTGTATGCATGAAGAACGGGATGCAAGTGCATATGGTCACAGGTTTTCCTTTCTACGTGTGCCTGAGGGCCAGTGCAAGCCCATGCATGGGTACAGTTATTGCTGCAGAGAAGAGTTCAGTTCTATGCATTTTGCTCCAGTACAGATTCAGCAACATTTCTGCTGCCAAGGTCACCTTTCTGATCTCCCGCCAAGACCCATAGTCGCTTGCTTTTTGCACCCTCTCAGTGACAGTATCATTATTCTCAGCTTTAGAAACACAGCAGTCAGATCACTCATATCAAGTTATGGAACTAAACATGTCACTAATAACTTTCTAGTTAAATGACTCCAAAAATTTACAGCTGCAGTAACATCCTGGAAACCTTCACCAGTGTGTATGTCTATGTTACCTCTTTTTTTTCGCTTTGTATTTGGAATAGGCATGGAGCCATGCTGGCAGACCACAAAAAAAACAGCAAAGGAAACAAATGTCAATCCCAACAAGTAGCTGGGACGTCCCTGACACTCACCCCCATTCAAAGGCTGATGCAGGAGAATGAAGCAGGTCTTTTACCACAACAAACAACATATGTGTCTCAAAGAGGGATTTTCCATTCCCCTGTACTCCTTCCCTGATGTTTCTGGTCATAGAGACGTTAATGATCTGATTAATGATCTGTTTCATAGATGTGCTTCAGAATCTGCCTACCATACGATGGTTGTATTATTAACCCTAATGCAGAGACAGGCTGAAACTCATTGCAGGAGTGCAGGGGTGTCAGCGAAGGTTAAGTGACAACGGCAATCCAAGAGCTGAGTATAGTGGAAACACGCTGCAGAAGTTTTGTTTCCATAAGATCTCTGGTTCCACTATTTTCCAGCCTTGTTTATGCTGTGGAAGTTTATATAAGGTTTCATTGGTCCCAGCTCTTTATAAGAGCTTAAGGATTCAACTCCTTAATCAGCTCTCCCCAGCAGTGATGCTGGAACTGCCTGTTTCCATCAGGGCATCACAGCTTCTCCCTGACCCATCAGGAGAAGCACAGTCTGCAGACAGTGCCAGCTCTGCTCCGCACCAGGGGATGGAGGGAGGTCAGTGAGGGATGGGGGGGAAAGGACGGAAGGACAGGGGTGGCTCAGCTGAGGCTGCAGCGCAGGACCTGGGTCTGGGGCCACCTGCCCTTCCGGGGTCGGGGCTCTGGCAGCACCTGGTCCGGTCATGATGCCACGGCTGCCAGCAGGCGGGTGGCACAGGGGTGAGCCCCCACCTCGGGCACTCCCGTGCTTGTGACACTTCAGCTGCCTCGCCAGTGTTGGCCATAAGTGCTGGACTTAAATGCTATGTAGAGGAGTGAACTCAAAATAAAAATATCTCAGAGAAAAGCCTAGTTAAGTCTGACACTGGATGATCCATGACTGGTGAGGCACGATGGAGGGGCAGTATGTTCCCCCGTGACTGATCTGGGGCAGAAGGTTGGATGCATTGCCCAGAGACTTGTGCAGACTGGGCTATGACTGCTGAACCTACTTTCGCTACCGTTTTAAACCTGAAAGGAAGTCCAATTGCTAGTACGGATCCATCCTGGGAGACAGGATGGAAAACGAAAGCCTGCCCCATGGGGCCCCAGGAGCCTAATGAATGGGTGTTACAATACACGAGAGGTCCTCTGAGAGCTTCCAGCACATGGAGAAGGCTAAGGAGAAAGAAAATAGGCTTCTGTAACAGGGAGAGAAACCTTTAAGAAAAAAGCAGTCTTCTGAGATATAATTCTCTGAACCGGTATTAGCAGGACTAAGTGGTTCGTGTGAACTCTTCAGCCCCAAGCCACCATTTAGGTGGTATTAATTGTTTTTCCTGACCTCCTAGCAATCTGTAATTACAGTGCTGGCAATTGCATTAACCTTCTACTAATACAATCTAACTAAAATTATTCAAAAGGCTCTATAAACTTCAGCTTGCTGTAGCGTATTTATTTTCTATAATTTATCCTATAAATATATTGTTTACTGCAGTCAAGAATGAGAGCAACAGGCTGTATACTGCCAAAATCAAGGGAAGATGCTTAAGCTATACTTAGGCTTAAGCAATAATTTTAAACACAGGAGCCACCAGCAAAAATGCCAGAGAAGTAATGTAATCTCCACGCTTGAACAGTGCAAAAATCTTTAAAGAAAATATACAGAGCTTAACGTTTCTTGTAAAAAATGGGACTCTGTTTCTTTCCATTTTGTTTGATTTGACCAAAGACAGAAGCATACAACAGATTCTGGTTTGCTCATGCATTGCAGCTACAAGGAAACCCTCCTGCCAAAATCTACATAAGAAGAAATACATATGACAGGGAAGGGCTGTGTTGGAAATGCAGTATTTTTGCTGGTTTTTTTAATGGCTTCAGTTGAGTACTCAACAAACACAGTTCATTTATGAGCATTTCCAATCTGCAAATGACTGTATACATGAACATATACGGAGTTATTTATTTTACACAGCAACCCTGGTGGATATTGGACACAAGTCTTTAAAGGTAAGGAAACAAAAATGCAGAAAAATTAAGTGAGATGTCTAAGGGTATATATAGAGAGAGACTACACCAACAACTGACTTCAAATATCCAGTCTTTGAGTTCCCACTGCCAGACTAGCCCATGTATTTCACTCCTTCCCTTACAGGAAGGGATACAGTGCCAGACCACTGGCAGGAGAAGTGAGAAGAAGCTTGACCCAAAGGAATAAACAAAACTGGACCATGGGTTCAACAGTCACTTGGGTAAGGCAAATGTAACCATGTAACTCTACAGAAAAATAAATAAGCCTGAAGAAGTGGGCTTAGAAAGCAAAGGATGTGAGCAACATACAACAAGAATAAGCGCTAGAAATGTGCCACATCATAGAAAATACCTAAATCTAATTTACTTAAAGCTCCTGCAAACAAATAGCCAATCCTATCTGCCTCAAACACAAAATGTGAGCACATACTGTGCAACCATCAGATGGGCTCAGCCCGTCCTGCTGGATGCGCTACATCAGCACATCCTTGCATTGCATACCTCTGAACAGGCACGCCACGCTGTGCGGCAGTCCAGACAACAAAGGTCACAGGGGATGGCGAAGGTGCTTCGTTGCTGTCGTCATTAAACCCCAAAGGAATATAATGAAATATTTATTAGGCTTTTGGAAGAAAACGCAGGTATAGTGATGGATTTTAGTGCCGCAAATAAAGAAAGGAAGGGGCAATTAGCCTTCACTCATAAAACTCCTGACAAGGTCTGTGCAACATTTCCTCCTAAAAAGTCTCCTTCTCTTTGTGGGCGTTTTTTTTAGGTGACGTATTAGCGACAAAGTATCTAGATGGCAGCTGAGGGAATACAGGTTTGCCCTTTTTTGCCATTTCTTTCTAAAATGAAAACATAATGAATATGTACACATGCATCTAGAAGTTATTATTGCCTTTCATATTACTACTAGTACTACTTATTATTACTACTAATACCACTTATTACTACTACTATTGCTACTACTTTTAACCTAATTGAGCTTTGTTTTCACTGAGATTGCTTTTCTTGAAGGTTAGCATTCTGATTTTCTTTTGTCTGCAGAAAGGGGAAATGGGTGCAGTACTGATAGTGGTTAATGCATCTACCAGTGCTGTTTCACACTCATCGTGTTTCCTGTGATACCAGTCTGGGGTTTGTGCCATTTTTCAGCTTGAAAAATGTGCTGCCTGGTAGATCTCACCACATAAGCCACAACTGTCACCTTCTCTCAGCTCCGTCACTGAAAGCAAAGCAATCCTGGCATAAGATCACAAACTGCACTTAAGCAAAATACATTCTTTGTGCTTCCATTTTCCATGGTTCTGGCCAAGAAAAGGGTTTTGTGAGCCCCTCTTCCCTGCTCTGATTTAATTTTGGTACTCTGTTTTTCCTTGTTCCTGTAGCGATACTACTTTAACTCCATTTTCTTACTGCTTTGCCCAACCTCACTCTGGATCATATCTTTCTTCAGTCTTATGTTTGCTGTGCCCTAAATGCCCCTATTAGTTTTCGTACAATAATCATTGTATGTACCAATTATACGTACTCAATATCTATAAACTTTTTACACATTCCTTCTTTGTAGTTACAGTGATTTACCATTATGTATTATCCAGAAGCTTTTAGTAACCTTTCTATTTGTGTTCTCTTATAACTTTAGGTAAACTGTCCTGCTTGTCCAGTTTTAATTTGCACTAAAATTGAGGAAAAGTGTAGTTTGCTTCTGTCTTCTTGTGTCACAGATATCCCACTTCTAGTATGGTTCCAAGACCCAAGGTTAAAGATACAAAAAGAGAAGGAAGAACTGGAGATGTGCTTCTAAGAGCACAGCACCACACTTTTAATTCATATTGAAGGGATGGATTATTTATTTCAATTTGTAAAATAAACCTCAGTGATATGAAAGATTGAGTTCATTTATCTCTGTACTAGCTATGACTGTATTTTTAAAGTCATCCTCACCATCTTGCGTATTCAGTGGTGATAAGAAAACCCTTTCCCACGCTTCTGACATCTAGATTATTCTACAGTAGCCTAACCTTGTATTGTATCCACAAGCACTTCACATTCCCAGAAAATGTGTTTTAATCTCAAAAGGTCCAATTGCTTGGATTCCCTCTTTAATGGCAGGGAGGACATACTTGCCTATGTTAGGTTAAACTATCTGCATATCAATAAATCTCACTGCGTGGTTCAAACAATTTTGGAAGAGTACAAGACCTTAATTTCCTTAATTTTCATGTATGAAAAATACTTCAGTAAGCAAGGCTTTATCATGGCAACAGCATTTTCTGATTGAAAGACAGGGACAACCTAAATTCTGCCTTCAGTGTAACATCAAGGTAACTTCACTGGCTTTCTGCTTAGTACATACAATTTGGCTTTCAATTCTTGATTAGTCAATTTATTGTTGTTACTGAGCAAAAAGCTCATATCAGTGTCCCAAGTGCTGATGAGATTCTGAGAATGGTAATGCTGTGGTGGAATAATGGTAAAAAAAGAAGAACTAGCACCAGTTTTCCATCAGCTTTACAACCACTGTAAAAGTCGAACTCAAATGCTGAGAACTGTTACAATTCTTTAAATAGCTTAAGCCAAAAACTTTTAAGAATAGATATCCAAAAATAGCATTGTAGTAAATTTTGTATAGAGGAGGGCTTTAACAGACTTTCTATTCATTCTTAACTACAGAAGAACATGTGTTATAATTGTCCTCTAACTCTTGAAAAGTAAAAGGCAAAAGTCTAAGCTACCAGCCACCAAAAGCACAAACGGTATTTTTAGAGGCATATAATAAAACTAAAGGAGAAGGAATGAAAGCAGTACTGGAAAGCAAGTATGCACAACTGAGTGATATTTTAATATTTTCTGTCATAAGCAAATTAGACAAGGTTAATTTCTGGGTACGCTGCATATAAGGAACGTATACAACATTAAGCACCATCTGTCACATGTGGTGGAAACCACAAGCAGAACAGCAGGCAGTATCTGGGGAAGGGATCAGGTTCCTTTAAAGGAGGCTTCAGCAAACCCTTAAACCATAACATCAGGCACTGCTCTAAGACCTCCTTCCCATTCGAGGATCTTAACATGCATTACCGACACTTATCACATCTCTCAGCCACTGAGGGAAGCACGTAAACCTACTATTCCCTCCATTAACAGATTTCGAAAATGAACCACAATGTTTTTTACACTTCTTAAGAGTTTATGAAGAGGTGTGATGTGAATAGGCAGAAAACAGGTCAATTCCCTGTCTTGTAGCTAATTTCCTTCTGGATAATACTGTCGTAATGACTTCAGTAGCACTAGTAGTTTTTGAAGCCAAATTGTCAAACTTGAACAGAAAGCAGCCATGTTTCATCTGCCGATGTGTATTCTTTGCTCAAACTGTCCATTTTAGAGCAGGCATTTCAGTAACCAAACTGCCCAGCTGCTGTCGTGCAGTACCTGGAGGTCTGCAACACACCAGCACTGAAACTTATCTTTGAAACTATTGACATACGGAATACCCTCCTAATACTTGAAATTCTTGTAAAACCATGGACATTCTTGTATTTCTTTACTGAAGAAAACCCCAAACCTAGCAAATTCTCCAAGTGCTGTACTGTATAAGCGGTCCCATCAGCATATGATGGGTATAAATCTATTATCAATGAATTGTAGATTGTGTAGAGAACTAATGTTTTTGCAGCAAGTCCCATTGCTAATAGGGAGTTTTTCAAGCTGCTAAAGCAAGTTCAATACAGAAATATGCTTCTTTTCAACAAGCAGTCCTGTGCTCTACGAGACCACATCCTCAGAGGCATGCTTATACGTTATACATCAAACAGCTAATCAAGCCGCTAATCTCGCACTGTGCTCCTCACTTCCTGTTGAAAGCTAAACTAAACAACAGCGTGTGCTCAGCTGCAGCCCTTTTGGCGGCATCTTAGCCATTTCTCCAGCTTGAAGACCAAATATTTAAGGGAACAACTGAAAGTTGCTGTATAATTAAAAGATAATTATTTCTGAGTTCTTCGTAAAAGCCTCCCTCTAAGCTGAGAGCTGATGCTAAGCAGACAAAGATCACACAGTACCTAACCAAATATGATATGATAACCTTTATCTCAATCAGGTGCTGCACTGTTGTCAGTGAAGAGTGAGGCATATGGTCATTAGCAGACCTAGTGGGTAAACTGATTACCAGCTTTTAAGACCGATTTTCTCCTTTACTTTTTGGAAGAACAGTACTCTAAAACGGGAGGAGGTTATTCACACAGGTAATCACCCCTGGATGCTTGTGTAGCCGAGAGAGAAGGAGAGATTCTCTGAACTACTCTCTAAAAAAGCTTATTTTTCTCTTTTCTGTCTATGTATGGAGCCAAGAGACCAGACTTTGAAGTTTAAGTATCCAAGTTAGATGCCTAAGGTAAGCAAGTGTGACAACAGCCAACAAATGGGCTTATACAAAATCTCAGAACACAAACCAATCCAAATTTGCTGCCCATCAATCATGATTATTGGAGGCAATTCTGGTGTCCTCTAACCCATTCTGCCAGCGTAGCAACAGCAAAATATCAAGGTGAAAAAGTGGTATTGCCCAGGGTTTCTCAAACAAGAAATAATGTTTAGAAAGAAATAGAACATTTGCCTGATCCGTGAATACACTCTAAACCTGTCAGGAGCCCTAAGTTTTAAAAATTAAATAGAAAAAAATCCACATTAGTTCACATAAATAGATTTACTTGCATTTCTGGACTTCTAGTGTCTGCTACTCTTATTAGGGAGGCCAACAGCAAAATATTTATTGATTTTGGTGAGACACATTTGTGTTACACATTTAGAGCTTATGTAGAAAGATAAAACCAGGAAAGTCAAGCTACATGTAGCTAGAAGAGCACGTCACACTACGCCCTGTTATTCAAAATTAAAGGGACCTTAGCGGGGGCTTTTCAGGCAAAGTGATTTAATGTGTTCTGAATTCATTCTTTCATTTAAATTGACTTAACTTTCCTCAACATGCTTGTGTACACAAAACCATAGAGAAGATGCCTCTTCGAATTTACCAAAAATAAAGATCTGCAATCAATTAACTCATCTTTCATCTTGTCATCACTTAGACAATGTAGTTGAATAGGTCTCTGCAGTGCCTCATTTCTCTGTCCCTCGAGATCTGCCTGCACCAGTATGGTTAGGAAAGTTAAGCTGAATTAACTAAACATATGAAATAAAAATGCATCAGTAAATTGTATTAATCCCTAAGGTGCAGTCCCTCATTCACAAACAAAGCTGTCTTAATTCCTCACTACTTTAACTCACAAAAGGAGCACCTAAACAAGGCTTTTGTGCACTTAAACTAATTCACTTTCACTTAACACCTTTACTTAACACCCTCCTGTGACAAAGCAATGCCAGCAAAATCCGTAGCATAAACACCTTCAGGAACAAAAACATCTTTATTGCTGGTAGAGTTTATTTCACTTTGGGAGCAGGCTGTTCTCAGAGCAGAACTCTTATTTTGCCAGGGGAAGTCTCATCTCCATTCAGATAGGTTGATGATAAATGCTTTAAAAAAAAACAGCCAACAACCTGCCCAATACCAGACAACCATATTTAACATTCTTCAAGATAGTTGTGTCTATTCATGAGAACTTCTAAAATAACTTAGGTATATTATTTTCCTGCTTCACTCCGTAACGGATGAAAAAACATTTCTAAATTTAATCTTTTAAACAGCAAGTTTTTCTGGTTTTGCAATTTATTTTTATAAATACTTTCAAACAATTTGCTAGTTATTAAATGTTATTGCATTCTAGTGCTCATCACAGTGTTAGACGATGCCTCTACTCAACACTTTTGTGTAACAATTCAAACATTTCTCTTTCTCATAAGTAGATACTTACAGCTTCCTGCAGTAGCTTAGTCTATCATTTAGCTTTTCGGTACAACCAAGCTATGCTGGTTGTAGAACTTGGCATTTCAGGTAAAATTATAGCCCTTTACTACGGTATTTATATTTATCTCTACAATGTTACCAGAGCATTTGCTCTAGCCATCACTGTAAAATACCAGTAAAAGCTCAGTATTTTGCTGATTTTTATTGCAAACATTTTCACTGAATTATGCAGGATGCAGAAAGCCAGAAGCAGAACTGGAAACAGAAGAGAAAGTAAAACTAATAGCTGCGATGGCACAGTCCCAGAGCAGAGGGGGAAAGAAGCAGGGATAGAGTAGGGAGAGCTGGAGGCAAACAGAATGGAGGAGGTGGAATTACGCTCTGTCCAGCTTGTGCCCGGCCGCAGGGCAACCACTGCCAAGGCATCTTTTGGCAAGTCTGGCTTCCCTGTTCTGGCAGCGGTTGCTTTTCTGAACATCTTTGTTTTGCTGTTCATTTTGCATCCCACAGTGTTATCTGCCTCCCTGCCTCTCGCTGTGCCCCAGCCAGCTCTCCCATCCTCCCTTGCATGCTCATTGCTCGCTGCGGCAGGAGTCACATACTGTGCAAGAGTCCCCGAGCCGCAATTGCCACGTTTGCTATGGTCTCTTTCCCTTTATTATTCCCTAGCAATCATCTCCTGATAGTCTGCTGTTTCTTTCCCCCTCTTCTAATTTACAAACACAAATACATTCACAGTAGTGCATCCACTGGCCTAATTCTGTCTAAAACTCACTGCTCATTCAGTATGTAACCATTATGAGCAATGGCAATTAACAAAAAGTTTGCTTAAAAGAGATGCGATGGCCCTGAGAGCACCAATAGCCCTGACTATCCCTGCCCAACCCCTCTTGGGGTCCCCCCACCCTGCCCACAGCCCAGGATCCCATTTCAGCCCCCTGAGGCCACCAGTCCCTGCCCCAGTGATGCCACAGCAGGGCCAGTCTCCAGCTCCATGCCCAACCCTGTAGGTAGTTGGTCTTCTGGGTGAACCCCCCTCCCCAAGTATGGTGCAGCTTGTCTCCAGCCCTGCCTCTGGCTTCTTTAGCTTCCCTTGGCAGACCCTGGCACCAGGTGCTGTTGATGGCCCCACCACTACCAGCCTGGTGCTCAGCCCCAGGGGGATGCACCCCGCAGGGAGGGCATGTCCTTGTCCAGTCAGCCCTTGCTGCTCCCTGACAGGAGGCAGTTTATTTTACAATAATTTCTTACTAAAATGCAACTTTCTACTTGTAAATTGTAAGCATCCAAACCTTTCTTGGCCTCCTTATCCTATTTAGGTTTTCTCTCTAGCCTTGCTATCTTTGTAAGAAATAGTTATATCTTAAAGATACATACACACCTCTTCTGTGTTCCATTCTTTCCCATTTTGAGCCCCCACCCCCCCAAGAAAGGCCAATACTTTGGTGCTCAAAGGTAACAGATATGAAGTCACAAAAATGGCCGGGAAGGATGAGAAAGTAAGGAAGAGTGCTACAACTAACGTATTTTAGTTTTTACATTTCAGACTTAATGGTTAGAGCTGTTTCCTTTTTCTCCCAAAACAGCATCTCTCCCAGCATCCCAGTGCTCTAACCTTCTGCTTGAATAACCGATAGAGAGGTGGAGAACACTCTCAGGCAGGACTGACCTCTCCTAAGGACAATCTAAGGAGCTGCCCAGAAGGAAAGAGCTGGACATGTGGTACTCCCAGGCCCTGGTCCTGCTCCTGGAGGGCAGTGTGCTTAGCTGGGGACACGGCAGCACCGTGCATCTGTCCTGGTGTCGGGGCAGGTCCTAGCTTAAAGACAGAATGGCCATACACAAGGTTTTGAAATTGTGAGGCCAGCTATCATGGTCATTGATGTGACTTTGAAGGGACTTACTCTGCTGAGGTTGTTTCTTGGTCAGAAGTAAGATGACAATGTAATTTGGGATGCCGAATTTAACTCTTGCAGGGAATGGCTCTTCTCCGAACATTTGCTTTGGTTTAATTTACATTCAAAGGCTAGAAACATGTCTATCTTAACATCAACAGAGGCTCTATAGAGTGTGCAGCTGGAGGTTAATCTAATATAGAAGCTGCTCTGGAGAGCTGATAAAAATGAGCCTAACACCCAGCTGGCCAGGGGATATGTCCGTATTTAGCAGAAGACGGGATTCTTTACACAGGAGCTCACAGAAGTGTATGAACAACCGGTGAGATCGTGCCTTGCCTTTGAAATGGTTCAAGTACTCTTACTGTTAGCAAATATGTTTTATGTATGTGCATGTTTCAGCCCTCAGAACAAGGAAAGTAATGAATGAAATATCCCTCCAGAATAAGAAAACAAAACCCAGGAGAACTCTGACAGTAGAGAGATGAGATATAAATGAAGTATATAACATAAGCAAAAATAAATATAAGTAAGATAAACCAATATATTAATCCATGAGCTAAGCCAGAGGTTTATCACGATGTTAACACACAGTTCTGTGGCTTTTGAATGTATTGCACCGATGGCCGGTACAGTTTCCTAGACACCGTTATATTTGGCTCTGCAGTTTATTTTGAAAGAACTTGAAACCTCAGCCTATTTTAAAATTAAGTTCATCTGTGACTTTCTTGCAAAGGGTTGCAAACAGTGTCTTCTGACGCCTACTGCTTGCCTCTGTACTGCGGCCAAGTATGAGAACGAGCCTTTGAGCCACCTACATTGCCCTCTCAATGCTGCGCTTGATTCAAAAACAAAACTCCTATATATCGCTTGCACGATGTGCACATGGCAGTGGCCTTTGAAAACATTTAACTGGGTTGCAGTAGGAGCAGAGGCTATAAAACTACATTTCATAAAAATGACTTTAACAGGACAGAACAGTGTGGTATATTTGTGTTCAAGAATACTGCATGAATGAATCGGAAAGTATTGTCAACCAAAGTGGGAGCATCAGCCTCCTGCAAAGTGGAAGTGCTTCTTCAAGAAGAGACTTTGCATTGTACAAAATTATGGAAGGGTTAAAAGTATTAAAGCTGCTCCTCTCTTGCTATTTATATATAATGAAGCTACTAGAAGTATTACTTGGCACAAATTTATTAACAAGTTCCTTGAAGAGATACTGGAATGTTTACTGGTCTGGAGGGACTTATGTTTTTCCAGTTTGCTATTCCCTTTAAACTGTTTTATTTTCCATTAGCTATAAAATCCTTATGTTTTCACAGTGCTTAAAACAGTAAGGAATATTTTTTCAAAAGAGGTAGCTGAAAACAAGCAGCACTGAATACTTGATTTGCTTACCTTGTCATTCCCCTTGTCTCTTCTAATCAGTCAAAACCTAATTTTCATGACACTTTATACTATTATGAATTTGTTTTCAAGCAAAATTATTTTCATTGACATTGCACACTCTTCTTTTTCTTCTTTTTCTGAACTTTCACAATAAAATTCCTTTTTCATTTCTTTGGGAGACAAACTCCCAAACCAACTGAGAAAAACTGAAAAGTACTGAAACACTGTGATTCCTCCTGTACCTGAAATCTTGCACTGCCCTATTTTCTCAATTATATTGTACAGAGACATTACATAAAATGTTGTGAGGCACTCTGTGCTGCTGAACCTAAGTGTCGGAAGATGAAAAGGTAAACCATCTTGTGACGTGTATTATCTGCTCCCCGACATGAAAAGCTTGTCCCAATTAGAACTACAGTCTGCTTTTAGAAAGCATGTGCCACAGTTTCAACTCTTTCCCTCTTTCCTCCACTCTCTGCAGGCATTCCTGTAACACAAAGTCGCACCTGAACAGCTGCCCCAAGGGCTCCCAAGCAAGATCATGTTCAGCTTTCACAGAAGTAAGTCATTGTAAACTTAGTCAAGGGAGTATGGCACGGAAGCAGAAGAGGCAATTTATTAAAGGAGAGCAACATTGTGCAAGATTTCCTCCTGCATATTTTGAATGATGTCTGAACTGCAATCAAATATACACACAGAGCATGAAGCATGGTAATGAAAAGGGTAAGTCTGTCTGAAAGCAGTCTATATATGAGTTAGAATACTCCATTTGTGACCCCTGTGTAACTACAGCTTTCTGACCTTTTCTGGATTTCAAACTCTATTTTACATTAAAAAAAAAAAAAAAAATCAATCCCTTCTTATAATATATATATATATTACAATATATAGGTGTTCACTCCTCTTATTATTGTACCTTGTGGTCAGAAGCTAACTTTCACATGGTATACTACCCACATTTCTCTACTTATTGACTACCATTAGACGGGAGTGTAATGAAAGAGCCATTTTTCATAGTGAGAGGATATGAGATGTGTATTTGCTTCTATAGGCATGTTGGACCAAATGCTCAGCTGATGAATTCAAAAGAGCCAAGTATATGACCTGAAGCTTTCCCACTGCTTTTTTTGGTAATAAAAATATTAAGGTCTGTAAGTTGAAGCAGAATACAGCCAAACTCCAATCTAGCATGTAGACAGTATGAGTTGCCTGGCATGGTTATAGCAATGCCAACACTTACAGGATATAGAAAATTCTACGTGGATAAATATTCCAAGGTATCCACCTTAGCCAAACTCTTCAGCTTTCTAGAGTGTGAGAATATTTCTGGCTTATTTTGACACTATTTTTGACAACTAAGCAGAAGCACAGGATTCCAGAGCATAAGTCAAATGAGAGGCGATTGCTTCTCCCCTATGTTTCTGAGCCTCAAAAAATTCATAGTCTAAAAGTCAGTTTCAAATCTGAATGAAATTTTGGATTAATTTCAGTTCATATTCTACTGAAATTTCTACAGAGATCCCTAATCATTAGGTACTTAAGACAAAGGAAAAGCCTTATTTAAGTGCTAAGGGGAACGGATTTTAATGTGGAATATGTGATACTGTGCAAGCACAAGTTTCCATTACTCTTGCATACTGCACGCACATCTTTTTGCTTGGTAGTCACAAGACAGCTTCTGAAGTCTCAGAGACTTCCCATACTGGGCTCAAAGACTTAAACTAAAAACCAAAACACTTTAAAAATTGCCTAGTATCTCTCAGGGAAGAAGTCGGTTTGATGAGTAAAATGCCTTTTGGAGATCAAGGGTCTTTGCGGGTTTGTACAATTTTAGAAGGTCTAGGGCCAAGTTCATCGCTGGCGTAACTCCGCTGATTCCTGAATTTGATGGAGTTACGTCAGGGATAAATCTGTCCCCTAGTAGCTTTCAGCTAGATGAATGAATATTACTGCATGAGAATAAAAAGACATTGTATTATATGCTCTCTCTTTGGGTTGAGGTTAGTTTTCTTTCACATTTATACATTTAGGAACTTCTGAAAAATCTCTTAATAATTAAAGGGTAGACTCATTAAGTTTCTCATATATATGCTCAATCCTAGTGAAAATAGTATTAATTAGCAGACATATAATTGTTAAAGCCGATGTCCTGTCGGAAATATGAGGCTGCACAAGGAAAGTAATGGCCTGTATTTTTCAGGTTCATTTAAATGTAATAAGCTAACATTGCTACTCCCATTAAGACCTTTGGAAATGTAATTAAATGCTCAAATGACTACTAACATGATTAAACAAAGAATAGGGAAGGGTATTAACTAAGCTTATTAAAGATGTTTCACATTCTGTCCTACTCGGTAATAAATCACATTGAATTTTTTTAAAGCGTATCAGCAGGCAAGCAATTTCACCATTATCCTGTTCAGCAGAGGATTAGTGCTGGAACGCTATTCCCTTTTTTAAAAAAATACATCAGTTATACGTGTGCCACAGTTTTTTGGTGTTTTATGGGGGTTTTTTTTGCATATCAAGTATTTCTGCTAATGCAGTAGAGGGAGCTCTCTTTAAAATGCCTACAATCTAATTAAACAATGTATGTGTTTATACCTTGAGTTTGGTCTGGTATGCACAGAAGCAAACAGATTTTGTGGAATATATTTATGTATAAGTTAAAACATGTAGCACTATTATAACGCTTATTTAATTAAGGCTTTCTTCAGTAACTTGTTATTTTTCCCCATGAAGGAACTGTCATCAAGCTCCCAAGCTACCTTCCCCACTAACCTTATATAAATGAAATCACTTCCCTTTTGTTCACTGTTGCTCTGTTTATACATTCATTACTATATAAATATTTATTTATATGATAGTGTATGTATCCACATACATGCATATGATACATGATAATATGTAATGCATGCATTTATACATATGTATAAATGCCATCTATATTACACACATATACATATGTATGTGTATATATGAATGTTATATGAATTAGCATACAAAACACGTATTACATGTACATATGTGTATAAATATTTAGTGGTTTTGCCTTATATTGCATCACTTTTCAACAATGAACTCTATAGCCTTTTCAGAGTGCTGTTCTCCAGGATACAAATTTCTGCAGCTACAGCTCAAATTCCTTATCTAAGTTTGTATTTGGTTTTATAGAGATAGACACATTTTTGAACACAAATTACTGCATATGTTAATCACTATTTACCATATCAGTATGTGTTATCTACAAATTCTACCTGCAGGTTTGTTTTGGTGGGGGTTTTTTTGTTGTTTTTTTTTTTCCTTCCAGATAATGGAAAAGTATGAACACTACCTCTGGAGTCTATTCTACCACCACTAGAAACACATTCATTCAACTGCGAGTCTCCACGGACAACTTCCCTTAGAGTTTTATCAGACAAATTGTTCTTGAGCCCTGTTCTTTCCAATAAAGCACTCATGGACACCCATTATTCTGCCCGGGACTGGAATCAAGAGAACTAGTTTCTAGTCACATTTGGGTCTTCCCACTTGCACTTTTCAAGCAATGGCACATCAGATTCCTTTCAATTTATCCTGAGTTCTAAGAAATTATGAGGAATTACCACCAAAATGGTAGAAATTTAAGTCTCCCCTTTGAGGACGTGGAGCAAACCAGCAGAGTCTGTTAATGGAATAGTATTTATCCCTAATAGATTATGTTTAAAATCTTTGCTCCTTTGTCAGTTTTTATGTAATAGATATGTTTTCCCCTTCCAAATACCCAACAAATATTTATTAAAGACATCTGGGTTTTTTGGCAACATTGGCAATAAATTTCCATCCTGTAATAGGCCTAAACAACTTTTGAAGAGACTAATAAGAAGCGGTGTTTTTAGTACAATAAACAAAATTCCTAAAACAGTTTCACTTCATCAGAATAGCTTTCTCGTATCTTTAACTTCTCTTATCAACCGCCCATTATTTATAACTCTACTAAATGAACAAACAGATGTAGCAATCCATATAAATTGGATTTTCTTCTAGCATTTTTGAAGAGAGGTTTAGCAGTTTCGACTAAGCAGTAAGACGGACCTAACCATTACTTAGATATGTTTGAGCTTTTGCAGGGCTTATCTCCATTTTTGAGGCAGCACATTGAAGCCATCCCCTTACTCACTTTCTAAATAAATTTCATGATAATACAAAAGCCAAGATTTTATAATGCCCATTTCTGTGCACTTGCGTGGAATGATGCCGCGTGCCTCCACAAACTACCTAGAATCACTCCACCATGGTCTGTGAGTCGTGTGGCATAGACAAGCAAGCAGGTACTTACACGAATGAAACAGCACTAAATGGCTGTTCAGAACCAGAAACTGAAATATTTACAGCCAGGGATACCTTGTGGCTCTTGGCCTTCCAGGACACGCACAGGGTTTCTTGCTTTAAAATTCTTGCATCACGCCGGCTTTACTGAACAGGTGCTGTATTGATTGCTGTTACCACCTCCTCTGAAATCTCTGCAGTGCCTCTATCTACAGACTAGGTGAGAGAAAAGTGTAGCAAGCCAATGGCATAGACTTTTGGTTAAATGCTGGTTTTCAGGAATATACTCAGCTATTCTTTTAATAAAATTCAGGTCTCCACCATTCTCCTAAGTTTTGACCTTCGTGCTGTGTAGTCTGAATTTGACTAAAGGAAATGAAAATTCCTACGTAGGTTGGATCTTGCCAGAGAAACATGAAGTATCTTTTACCTCAGCGCTCCATTGATAAAAAACGCTTATTTTGACAATTAAAAATTGTTATAAAATACAAAAAAAATCTTATTACACTTCAAAGATTTCAAGGAAAGTAGTAATAGCAATCTATATAAAACCTATCAAGTAAGGCTGGTAGCTGCAAGTATTTTAAAAGTACAGATAACAGACATTTGGGGTTCAGGCTATTTCTTAAAGTCAGGCTAAATTAGTTGTGGTGGACTTTTAATTATGCAAAGTACTCCATTTTTGTCCATAATTTGTTTTGTGTTCTTATGTTGTATTAAAACTGTGCACAGGTAACTTGATCCATACTATAGTTTTGCGCTATAGTATTTCTTCTCCACACAGAAAAATCCTTGTTCTGTCTGCTCTTGCCATTAAGAATTCATTATGTTGAGGGGATGTAAGTCTGAAGGTATTGACCTGTACGCATCTCACTATAATCTTGACAGATTATAGAGAGGAGAGGATATCTGGAAGAAATCATTAATACACCTGAGATTAATACACCATGGGGGATGTGTAGGTGTCTCGATTAATAACAATAATAAAAGACTGTCTGCAGTGGCATCCTTCATGACTAAACTAAACCAATTTTTGAGAAGTCACCTACTAGGAAGTCTAGGAAACTTGCCTGTATCTATGTACCTACCTACCTATCTGCTCTGGAAAAAAGTAAGATGAGGGTCTAAAAGAAAATGCTGTTAGTTACCAAACAGCCCTCAGCTGAGCTAGAGGGGAATGACAGTCCTACCTGTCTGTATTGCTCAACTAAGTTTCCAGAGGGTAAATCTTCTATTACTGCATATTATAGCTCCCACAGAAATAACTGGTAATCTTCAGCTGTGCCAGTTTAACAGAGAGAATTGCACAGACTCACTTAGGAGCTCCAGTTTGACCTAATCACACAAGAGATGTTTCTGATGATGATGCCCTAAATATCCTATGAGCAGTACTAACTAGGCATACAATTATTTCTGAAAGTGCAGCTGTCTGTTCCTCCACTGAACAATAATGAACAAAACATTTAAAATTTAGAATATCCATGGACTAGCAATATCTTTAGAACTGGAGGGGAAAAAAAAAAAAAATCAAAGAATGGCTTATCATAAGGAAAATAATAATAATATAATAAATAGGAAATAGAAGAAAAAAGATCTTCAGCTTTCTAGAATGTATGCTTTATGAGCCTTTATTATTTGTATTATAGCAGAATTCAGTGGTAAATATTAATATATTCAAGAAAGATTGCATAGTTTGACAAGAAACAACAGTTGAAAAAAAACAGTGGAAAAATGGGACTGGGAAGTAGTGAGTGGGGTATGGAGTTGAGCACTAAAATAAAGATTTTTTTTATATCGATGAAATGACCAATGAGCCACGTAGAGCTCAAGCTTTTGATCCATGCAATAGGACTATTGCTTCATACTAGCATTAAGCATTGCCAGTTTGAAGGAGTTTGACTGGCTATAGGGTTATATGGGCTTCCTTCCTGCCAAATACTTTGCACACAAATTTCTACACTTCTCTTTTGAGATTCAGAGCATACAAACATGCCACGATTATAAGGTCACATCAAGTTTATACGCTAGAAAATTGTTATTCCATTTTATACATATAGAAGTAACACAGTGACTAAAATTCACTCTCTGCACGCCCCAGAGCCAATGGCACTATGCTGATTTAGACCCACTAACAAGCAAGCCCCGAGAAATTTGTTCACAGCCACAAGTAAAATCTGAAGCTTGTCTCTCAAGGGTCAACTGGATGTAGAGTTAAATTTCTTCTTCACACAACTTTTCTTTTCAATGACAACCTTACTAAAGCTAGGGCAGATCTATTTGCCCAGTCCCCCTGGGAATTAAAGGTATATTTTGCCTCTTAAGGTAGGACCTGTATTGCAGTTTCTGATCAGATGTCCTTTGTAAATACAATACAGCCTTGATTTTGAAGTGGAAGCGAGAACTGAAAAACAGATGTGTTCCAAATCTGGGACATTTTTTCCTCCCAATAAACATGACAAATCTCAATTCTTTCTAGTACTCACATATAAGTATTTAAATAACTCAATAATGAAAGCCAGGGCTTTGGACAGCAGCTGACCATTCATCAATGACACTTGGTATCAAGTGAATCCATAAACAGATTTTTTTGTTCCTCATTAAATACTTTTAAATATAGCCCATCATAGAAAAGCACAAATGATTCAAGGACAAAACATCCTCCTCTGCCTATTGTCTCTGCTGATGGATTTGTGTCTCCCCCCAAAACCAAACATATTTCATTTATAGCCTAAGAAATATTTACACCAAGATAAAAACCCCACAAGATTTTTCTTGCTTTTCTTGTTGTACTTTAAAATTATTTTTAAAATCTGTCTTCTGTTTCTGCTTGGAACACACCACTCAGTAGTATCCCACTTCAAGACAAGTCACTTGTGTTATACTGGAATCTCTTTTTGTCACAGAAAACTGTAAAATCATTGATTAGCAGCTGCTGCATGAAGCTGATATTAGAGAATTACTTTCCTTTACATTACAGAAATCAGTCCCCACATAACTCATGTTTCTCCCTGCTCTTTCTGTCTTGAGGTGACAATGGCCCATGCCACGCAGCTTGGACGGCTTTGGCCGCCTAAGCTCTTCTTGGGCTTGCGTTAGTCCCAGCTAGTTGAGAGCCACCTTTTGTGTTCATTAAAAAACCAGTTAAAAGATACAGGAGATGACAGTGAAGAGAAAAATCACAAAGAGACAAACATTTGGAGGCCTGACAGAAACTTTGGCATGGCTCTGATCTGATGCATCTAGTAAGACTCAGGTATAAACTGCATAAATCAGATGGACCTAGTGAGTAATGTATATAATGAAGGTGCACAAACCCCTGTGTGAAGTTTGTAGTTGTCATTTAAAAGAAAGCATTGTCAGATTTTCTCTAGTGTTCTGCTACAGACTTGCCTAATAGCCTTGGGCATATCCAATTTTTCTGATTCCATGTCTTCATCTATCAAGATGGAATAACAGTGCACATAGTGAGAACGAAGTTATACACACTCTGAAGCCCTTGAGTAGGAGTTCAGCATTGCTAGTCATAATATATATACAAAGTGAGACCTTCCCAAATTACTCAGTTCATAAATCTTAATTTTATTTTGTCAGCTCCAGACAGGCTGCTCTTTCCCTCTCCTCTCTATCAGATACACAGAGTCTGTGAAATGCAGCTTGTCTCAGTTACCACTACAGTAAATGTCTCCGGCCAAATTCCAGCCCAGACTTGAAAGCCCAGGTACCCAGTAACTTGGGAGGGCTTGTGAAGTCTATCCCAAAAACTCTTCAGCAAATTTTTATTGCCATCAGGACTTGAAATAAATGAATTAAAGCTACCGTGGATATATTTATATGCGCTAATATCACACCTCCCGGTGCCTGCCCTAGAAACATGCACAGTCTCCTTCAGATGCTGCTTCACTTTCTCCAGTTTTCTAGCATATCCCTTCTCTCTTTGATCTTGAATTAAAGTTTATACCCCAAATGTAGAAAATTTTATACCCAAGAGGTAGAAAAATTTCTCTTAGGTAGCAGCAATGACCCCTGGGGAGCCTGAACAATAATTTCTCATTTCAAATCAGGTTAGCTCTGAACACAGCGTAAGTATTTCTCTCTGATTGATGTCAAGGTCGCTTCCGGACCATTTTTCCTGTTGGAAAATCTGGAAAAAGGTGTTAAGCACAAAAACTCACAAATATATTTGTTACCATGAGGGTGAAACCATTTAATTTTTAATGGTTAGAAATTTCTATGAAAAAAATGTTTAGCTCAGTATTTATCTGCAATGCACAACACTGGTAAAGTATAATTCACATGCTGGAATATGATTCATACCCTTACAGTTTACCTGGGCAGACTTTGGGTCCTGACAGGTAATCGGTGAGAAATCAGGCACTTGTCCTATAGGCTTAGCAGATGGTGCGCTAGCTCTGTCTGACTAGACAGGACACTTCACCAATTTCACTGTAACTGTGGAATAACAAAGTACATCTCCAGATGTTTCTTTTCTGGAGCACAAGGTTTCTCCCTGTAAACACCTTTTCAGAAATACTTGATTGCCTGGTTTCGTTGCTTACCTCTATGTTGGGCATAAAATGCTGACAGTTTCTTAGATTAATGTGGAAGATGTAGTCAGAAAGTTAATCCTAACAAACTGTTGCATCATACTCCCAATATATTTTACTTTCATTTGCCTTCATTTTTTTCAACTTTCCTTGCTGTCCATAAGTAGTGAGGAGCTCACTATCATTTTTCTTTGAGATGCACTGTGCACATTTCATGAAACACAAACAGATTCTGTAACTAAACCCTTACCACTTGTCTGTTTCCCAGACTTCTGCTCCAATGCCATGCTTCGCAGCCTTCATGTAGGATAGCCTTTCCAGAGTTCCACAGTTTTCCTACTACATAGGTATGCAGGCTTAATGCAGAGAAGTAGGTTCAAGAAGAGGAAAAGGCCAACATCTATGTACCCTGACAGCAGGCGATATTTCCTTAGCTGACTGCAGCTCCTACTGCTATTTTGCCTGTGTTATATTTGAACACCTCTTGCTCTCTCTCCCCTGTTCTGCTATCTGTAATTTGTGCCCTCCTGGAGGCTCTGTGGTGCTAGAGTCTCCCTGGGTCCTCCAGAGGCAGGAAGAATCTACAGTTGACTCCACACACATCCTGTTCCCACATGCTTTCCTGGCAGCCTGGAGAGGTGCAGCCCTATTATACAACCTGTTGTTAGCATGCGTTCCCATTCTGCAAATAGATGTGAACCATTACTCCAACCCTCCATTCATGACCAGCAATACCCACCCACAACAGGAGATAATGAACCCTATTCTGAAACACCAGTTAGGTACAGAGAAGTGACTACAAATGAAAAACTGCACCTTCGTCACAAGAGTCCTTGTGAGAGAGATGTCCGTTTCAAAATTCTTTATCAACAGGATTATTCCTTCTGTGTATTCATATGCATCTGTTGGCCTCATCATTTTTTTTCAGTATCTGTGCATGGGAAAGGGAACTGGACTCTATCAGGATGCACACACATCATCAAGAGAATTTATTTATTTTATCTAAGTTCTAGATTACAAATTCTGCCCTCTCTTATATCATGAACTCCCACTAACTTTATTAGTAAGGGTTCAAAGATAATGAGAAGTGATGGCTTTTGGTGATCGAATCCAGCTTGATTTTAGGTTTGTAGGTCATGTGCATAGCGTTGGCAGTCAGCAGTAAACATTTCTTACTTGTAAAAGGAAAAAATGTGATACGGAAGTCACTGAGTGATAATACGCACAGAATTCCACAAAGCTATTTACAGTCATTTTTCAGTCTAGAAATCCACATTAAGCCGTTTCCTCCCCTCATCAGCAATTAGGAAGGCTAAGACTGAGCATAAGGTTCTTTTTCCTTTGGTGTACTACTAGATAAAAATGGATTGCATATTTGGTAAGGAAAGAGAAGTTTGATTTCATATGTCAGAAGCACCACTGAGTAGGAAAAAACCTTATCAGAAAGAACTCCAACAAAGAAACACACTAGATGTGCAGTTGTACTGAGATGAATACTAAATGAACTGTAAAATGCTAGTTTAAAATGTACCTATGTATGCGCTTCCAGTTACTCTTCTGAATCTACTCATGCTTTGATTTTAGTGATAGTTCTAAAACCTACATCTACTATAACCATGTCATTTTCTTACCATGTTACAATTCCAGATCAGAAGCCCAGGAACCATAAAATGGCACTGCACTTCTGTCCTTTATTGTTGATTAATCATTGCAAAACAGATTTCTGACAAATGGCAGATTTAGCAGTCAGACACGGCACTTATTACATTTGTTCCTGTCTGTCCCTTCTCATTTAAAAAATATGCTAACTACAGAAACTTCTATTGGGCTTCTGGGGAAAGCTTGCATGTCTAAAATCAGAAAGTAGCCTGAGGATGTAATTCAGCATGAGTATCTGTTAACAAAGACTATTCCTGTCATTATTGTTATTATCTACTAGGGAGACTGAGAGATGAAAGGAATTGTTTGTTTGTCAATGTTTAATTTTCCCCCATCTCAAAAACAGCAGGGAGTATGACATAATTTACATTACAGAAAACAATCTTCACAGGAAATCCTCATAAATACAATACAACTAATGGAACATAAGGATCAGTTACAATTTTTTTACTAGATACTGTAATTTTTTAATTACTTCTTTGCTTCCAGAGAGAGTATAATCAATTTTATAACCCAAGAATGTTTTTACATGCCTCAAGAGATTTATGAGTTTCCAAGCTCTTGTTTTTTCTTCTTCTCTTTCAAATATACCTACATTTGCACTGTATGTGTTCATGCTTCTGGAATATATGCAGTGATTTTTTGTTCAAGACTCTTCAAACTCTTTTCTGAACATTGCTAATAAAGCCTGATGTAATCTGGTATCATTCGGCAGATGGCTAAACAGAGGAAAGCAAAGAAAGATGGAGCAGTCAAAAAGATCTGTGTGATCAGTCTTGATCCAGCTCCCTGACCTCTCCACTCCTGCTTTTGTATCTTTGCTACGATGTCAAGCTCTCTGGTTCCCTTTTAAAAATTCATGTTTATCCCTGATCCTGTACAATCACATGTTTTAGAGTTTGTCTAGACTGTCTAGACTAAATGCTTTTTGGAGGGCAGAGGGTATTTCTACAATTTTTTTTCTAAATCTGAGCTCAGTTGGAACTCCTCCCCAAATTACAATTTGCAGGCAATGTTCATAGAATCACAGAATGGTTTTGTTTGGAAGGGACCTCTAAAGGTCATCTAGTCCAACCCCCCTGCAATCAGCAGGGACATCTTCAACTAGATCAGGTTGCTCAGAGCCCCGTCCAACCTGACCTTGAATGTTTCCAGGGATGAGGCATCTCCCACCTCTCTGGGCAACCTGTTCCAGTGCTTCACCTCCCTCATCATAAAAAATTTCTTCCTTATATCTAGTCTGAATCTACCCTCTTTTAGTTTAAAACCAGTAACCCTTGTCCTATCGCTACAGGCCTTACTAAAGAGTTTGTCCCTATCTTTCTTATAAGCCCCCTTTAAGTACTGAAAGGCTGCGATAAGGTCTCCCCAAAGCCTTCTCTTCTCCAGGCTGAACAACCCCAACTCTCTCAGCCTGTCCTCGTAAGTTGCCATTTACAGTTTTGTGAAATGGGTTTACATGCAGAAAAATAAAACTACTGTCGTGTCTTGTGCAAAGGGACTTCCCTCACAAAAGGCAGGTACCACCCAAGTTAATGACAGCAGCTGCTTTTCTGGCCAGACAGAAAACCCGGGATGAATAGTTATGGGCTTTAAAGCACTTGGTGAAATTCTGGTCATACCCAAGTCAATGGCAAATCTCCAAGTGGAGTTTGGATTTCATCCTTTAAGGAACAGAGGTGCACCATATAAACAACTGTAGTTAACTCCTGTATAGCTTATGAGAAGCATTAATACAGTTGGCTTTCTGCAGACTAGACTGTTAACCCTCCTTTCAGCTCTTCAGTTTTGCACGTGTAATGCCCTACAGGCACAAATTCACAGTTTTGTCTGTTTGTGGCTGTAAAATATAGCCCTGTACCTCATATAAAAGTCTATTAACCCCCAAAGAAATGTTTTAAACACACTTATGCCAGAAAGCATTGCAATACTGTATTCTGGCTTAAGCTTGCAAAGTGAAAAATCACTTACCTAGTTTTGCTTCATTTCTAGTGGCTGTGACTTTCTAACCTGATACCTTCACTCTGAGGTGTGAGCAGGAAGTTGGGGAGAGGCATGTTTCCTCAAGATGCACAAAGATCAGCAAGAGTCAAAACTAGATGTACTCCAACAAGCTTTCAGTAAGAAACTAAGAAAAAAATAACTACCAATCTCCTAAGGTGTTAAACATCCTAAAAATCTTAAGTGTCTTCTCTGAAAAGTCACACAAGATACTATCTAGAAACTGCGGTAAACATAATGGAAGTATTGTGGCAGAAGTAATAATTGTTGCTTTGAACAGTACTTGTAAACAAAGATTCCCAAAATGCTTAAAATGAGAAGTAGGGTTAACACTTAAAAAGACACATTACTTAGCAGTCTAAACAGTACTAAAGGATGGCTTAGACATTTAGTAGCACACAGCCTTTCAGTGACTCTTAGATGCAGTGTCTAATTTTTAAAGCAGAGTTTATAATAGGTCTCAAGTCACTTAGACAAGTAAATTGTCTAAGCGTATTCCTACTTAAAGTCATCCCAGGAGCAAACAGGATGAACGCCAAGCACCCAGCAGCAACACTGCATCAGCTAGCGAGTATTTTGTGAAGTTCTCCCTCAAATCAAATTTATGGTGACCCACAGTGAAGGTTTAGCCTAAGCAAAACTTGCAATAAGAAACTCAGGATTTGGAACACTGCCTTTTTTTTTTTTTTCATTTTTAAGTATTAACAGTTTAAAGATCAAGGGCCAGCCTCTGTCCCGTGTTCTATGTGCAGAACTCCCACTGTTGTAAGTGGGAGTTTCACAGACATATCCGGGGCAGAATGTGACCTTGTTATGTACGCAGCCTTTTTGGGTAACATTAAAATTTCAAAATTGGCCATCAGTTAGATTTACATCAAGAGTAGTTTTGATAAAATGGCTAATAAGGAACAGAACATTGTGCTGACCTTCAGGGTGAACACCATCTTTTGTTGGCAAATTGTTCAATGAATTGAAATTATGAATCCCAACAGACGTATTTATTTTGCCATATAAGCTGCTAATACTCTGGTGACTATGAAATCCATATGTTGATTCTATGAAGAAGGAAAAAACAAATGGGAAAAGGGATTTTGTGTAGATTTTTTAAAAAACATCATCAAAAACATTATAAAAGCTCACCTGAGACAACAATACAATTAATCAATGTTTAGTACCTTATAACCAACCACTGTTTACCTGCTTTTGCTTGAAGACTGTAAAGCAATTGTTCTGACTGCAGAGAAAACGTAAAAAAAGAAGGGAAAAAAACACCTTCCTTCCCTCTTTTAGGCAAAACTCCCAATCAAAAAATAAACCCAATTCTACGTAACAACATAAGGTTGGAATCCCAAATTATAAGCACACTGTGAATTGCACTCCTACAACACATTTATCCTCAGCAAGCAGACTGTATTCTATCAACATCTATCACTAGTTTGACCAGCTTTTATCCCTGTAGTATTAGCATTTCAGCAAATGATTATGTAATGAAAATCTTAAATAACATTCAGAAAGGGGACAGATGACATTTGTTCCAAGGAAAACTTAAAATATTACCAGAATACATCTAATTTTAAAGATTAGAAAGTCAAACATGCATAAATGTACATTTGTAAAGCTAAAGTCCCTATGATAAACAGAAATATTATAGTTATTTACCTTGATAGACTTTGCTTTTTATAGTAATTGTTCAGCATAAATAGTCATAATTTGCAGCAGATTCCAATGCAGCAGAATGCTTAAGTACATTATGAGTCCTAAGATAGCCAATGGCTTATATACACGTCTCGTCATTTATACATACTGTGTCCTCTCTTGTGATAGCTTAAATTACATGTCTGAGAGGATCAGAGTGGAAAGGATATACAATGTGATAACTTTATCACAGAAGGTAAGAAAACATACTGTTCCAGGTGGTGTTAGTAGGAAGGGAAGGGAGTAGGGCTCATTCTCTTATCTCAACCAGTCTGTACCTGCTGCATCACAAGTTCACAGCTGGAAGCAGCAAGTGGTCCCAAACTGTGGGAACTACCCAGTATGATAAGAGCCACCGGTGAGAGGAGCATGGGCAGGGCCTTCCTGAGGACCCTCTGTTGGAAACCACTGGGTTAGAGCACTGAGGTGTTTCATACCCCTTAGTCTCCTGACGGAGTTATGAAAGGGCAAACAGAAATTAAAGCCCATTGCTGTAAGCAGGGTCCACTGCTATGTTGTTGACTTTGAAATAACCTCTCAGAAGAGGTAATTCTCTTCAATAATGTAAATACTTCTCACCTACTGGCAAACAGCATACTGGAAATCCTCAGTCACTGTATAACTCCTATCTGAGCCAGAATTTGCACAAAGCGTAACTAATAGTTGAAAATGTCACTTAATAAAGGCAACAGGATGGTCGTGGAGTGGCTATTTTTTGAAAAGGAACGCTTAAATCAATCACAGGTGAGGCTCCATGAACATACTGCAGTGACCCCCAGCTTTCCAGGCACTCAGATAATATGATGCTTTTTTCAACAAGTTGCACAGCCTCAGGCATTCAGAACGTGGTAAGAGTCAAGGTGTACGGAGTATGATATTTTGGGTCAATGGCACAACTAGGACATACTCATAACCGATCTGTGAAATTCATTGCTTGCATATACTCACTGTCAATCCTCTGTTTATTAGTTATATGGCAATGGTGTCTGCAATAGCTGAGAAATGGCTCAGGGACACAAATGAGTCCACACAGTCCTATATTCTTAAACCGGTGAAAATTAGATTTACGATGTCTGACTTCAGATGCATTCCCCAGGAATACACATATTTAGAGAAGAAGCAGCTTCTGTGAAAGGATGAGAACATTCCACTGGTCAGAGTATAAGCTAACTACTACCTGACTCAAGTTTAAGAGAAATATTCTCAATTTCCAGCCAGTCCTTTACTGTCTGTTACATTTTCACTTTCTTCAGAAGAAATAGCACAGCCAGAGCAAGAAGAAAATTATGCAGTAGATGTCAGAATGGCAAGTCATATAATCCGAAGTTTCACAGCTCATCTTTTCAGCATAACTTTATGCTCAGGTTTATTTAAATTAAAGTCAATATAAATGTGGAATTTGCCAAACTGGCACCAACTTTCCTGCATCAATCACAATATAAACTAGAAATAAAGGATTTATTCAGGTGGTAAACTATGAATTTAATTATCTTTGTCATAGAAAGATAAATGAATAAATCTGGCAATATATTTGGCACAGATTTTTCCTCTTAAAAAAAAAAAAGAAAAAGGTAAAAATCTTACATCTTATAAATCACTTTATGGACTGTCAGTATAATGCAGAGGGTCATTTTACTTAATGTAAGAACCAGCATCCAGGAGAAAGAAGTGCTTTTGAAAAAGCCCTTCAGCAGATCAATAGAAGAGCCAGCAATGTGAGAAAGGAGAAAGCCTAAATTAAAAATTATATCAAATTTTAGAACTTACGGCAATTTTTTGTGAAATTCAGCCTCACCTACACAAGTGCTTACCCCTTTCCCTTATGACTGACTATGCCTTCAGCCAGACTTGGGCACCTCTGCTGATAGTCTGAATGGCCACAGCACAGGCTAGCTCCAGTTTACAAACCACGTGTCACGTATTCATAGTGCCTGCCTTCAGCAGGATGTGCTGCCTCTTGGTGAGATCTGTGCACAGCATCCCACCAACGCAGCCACGTGGCTCACAGACCAGAGCTGCCTTCTGTGCAGCCAGTTCGGAGCATGGGGCAGAAGGAACTGGTATTTGCCGGTACCAGTCTGCCAACGCTGTGGGATTCAGCACATGATATAGGGAAAGTGGTATTAATGCACATATCCTATAGCAAGTGACAATGCACAGGTAGTGCTAATGCTGCCGCCCACTTTGACAACTACAGCCCGAGTTCCCCAGCAGCCCTCAGCAGTACCAAATGACATCCCAGCTCCAGAGACATCTTCACAAGCAATATGTGGATAGTTGTTCACTACAGGACATGACAGTGGAAAATATTCTTGGAGAATACTGAAAGCTGTAATCCAACAGATGCATGGAATGAGTTTATAAATGTTTCCCAAGATCTCATCTAAGACCAGAACTTGGCCTCCCTGGGTCACGGGCTTCCACATTCCTAGGATGCCTAGGCATGAGAAGGCCACGACTGCGACAGCTATGCAACCACTGTGTATCCCCACTCTCCGAGAATATCTTGGAGATACGACAGGAACAGCCTGGACTTTTAAAATAAGGGATTTGCACTGAGATACTGCATGACCCATCTGTGGAGGATAAAATTAACTTACTAATATCAAACCACATAAATCACAGAGACGACTAACCACCCCCAATCTACCTTCAGAAGATAAAGCAGTTTACAGAACACAGAAGCAATCCCCTGCAGCCAGGATATCAAACGAGAGGAGAAAGTGCTTAAAATACATATTTCAGATCAAACAACTAATACATGATCCAATATATTTGCTTTTTGAAGTGGCTCTAGATTTATTGAAGCAGATTCTCATCTGAAGTAAATCAACATCCTTCATTAAATCAATTAGCAGTGTTTTCCTGACTCTCATTAGATGGTGATTGGGATGCTGGAATGCCTGTGGTCAGGAAGCACTGGGGAAGTCTCAGGAGGACACATGTGGTCGTTAGGAGACTTCCTGCTCCCAGTGAGCTCCCCAGGAACAGGCAGAAGCCACCGCCCCAGAAAGAGCGGATTTCCTTATAAAAGGTGCTTATATTTAATGCTTATGGGAGCAAGATGGATTCTAAGAGTTACTGTGGATTCTAAGAGTTACTGTGTAGTTCTTTGGGGTGGGGAGGAGGTGAAATTAAGTATTAATTGGCCAAATGAATTTTTAGGTTTTGGGGATTTTACGCTGGCTGACAAAACAAGTCAGCCAAGTAACAAAGATTAAATAAAGACTTTTAAATTTGGCTTGTCATCCATGACTATTCCCAGTAGTACTACTTTGATCCATAAAAGTTGAATAAAACTTTAGAGCTTTACATGACACTAAAATTATCTACGTGGATAGCTTCTCCAGATGCTGAAAACCAGTGCTTGCTTCATAGTGCTCTGCAACACTTCAGGGTAAGGTCTTGCACAGAGAGTCAAAGAAATGCTTCTGATGGGTGGTTTTGAGTTTCACCTGATTTTGGATTCAGTAGGCACAGCTGCTAACACCTCCAGACTTTAAAGCAGACAAAGAAACCAGAGCCAAGACCAGTCTTCGGGGTCAACAGCAATAGGGTCACTTCAGCAGAGGTAGGTGATGTCAAGTAGAAGCAGCAAAAGTGTATGTATTTGTATCTGTGCTTAACAAAAAATGAGAATAGGCCAGAGTTAGAAAAGTACAAATTTTGACTGAAACTGGGCCTGTGATTTCTGAGTCTTTGGTCTAGTGACAAATGGCTGGTTAGGTACCATGATAGTTTCAAAGTATTTGTAAAAGATTAGAGGATCATTGCCAGTTTATAAAAGGATCTTTAGCAGGTTTCTATCTTTTCCTAGAACCTACACCTTCAGTTGCATGGCTTGTTTTTTGTGTTATGTCTCCAGCCAAGCTGTTTCAGCTTTCCAAGTTCTGATCATGCAGGGTTATTCGCAGTTTACAGAAATAATGAGAAGATAAGCGACTGAACCTAGCCCTCCATCACTTAACTTTCAAACAGGCTAAATCCTGAGAGCAAATTCATTCTGGGAACAATGTACTCTTTTTCTGGTTCGCTGACCGTGAAATTCCCATCCTGTCAGAATCAAGATTTGTATTCCTCTTTGCTTTGCAGCACATCTGCTGAACCAGGCCTGCCACTGCTACCTCAAACGTTTCTCCCCAGCATTATCAGGCCCACGCTTTTCCTCTCCTCTCATAAAGTATATTTGGAGATGAGGCTCCATTTAAACACCTTCACGTTTGCCTTAGGTTCAGAAGATGTCCCGAATTAACTCCTCTGATGGTAGTCTCATAGAAAAAGGTGTTCTGTTGGCCAGGGGCACAGTAAGAAGCACAGGTCAGCTCCTTCGATCTCAATGCCTCAGCAACTGCCTTAATCAGGAGGCAGCAGAAGCATTTCCTTCCAAAGAAAAATTATATTGACTTGTTTGTACAAAGTGCAACAGCCGGAGCAGAAGAAACAGCTTTCCCAGCACAATCAGCAGGCTGTCATCTGCAACTCTCATCAGGGACATGGGGGAGACAGGCTCAAGAGATGAGTCAGAAGGAGCTCTTCCAATGAAAGTTTTCAAAACCCCACGTATTTCTGAGAGAAATTTCAATGACAAAAGCAAAAAAGTCATTGAAAGGCTGTCAGCTGGCTTGGTTTCTCCCTCTTCTGAATGACAGAATAACTGTGATGCACTCCTTAACTCAAACCTTCCCCACGTCCTTTCCTTTTTAAAGAAGGTCCCATCAGTTTGGGTGACACAGGCCACACTTCCCTTCTGCTTTAATTTAAAAGAGCTCTCAGGGTAAAGAAGCCACTGCTTCCATGAAAGACCACCTGCTCTTGCTCTGAACGAAGTGGCCCCTTTGGTTTACACAGCGACTCTCCTGTCTCCAGTTGAATTAACATGACTTGCACGCAATATCTCAAGCAGTTATTACCTTTCCCCACAATTTCCGGTGTAGCTTTCAGCAATTCATAGAATCATAGAATCATTGAGGTTGGAAAAGACCTCTAAGATCACTGAGTCCAACCATCAACCCAACACCACCATGCCCACTAAACCATGTCCCTAAGCGCCTCATCTACACGTCTTTTAAATACTTCCAGGGATGGGGACTCAACCACTTCCCTGGGCAGCCTCTTCCAATGTTTAACCACTCTTTCAGCAAAGACATTTCTCCTCACGTCCAATCTAAACCTCCCCTGGCTCAACTTGAGGCCATTTCCTCTTGTCCCATCGCTAGTTACTTGGGAGAAGAGACCGACACCCACCTCACTACAACCTCCTTTCAGGTAGTTGTAGAGAGCGATGAGGTCTCCCCTCAGCCTCCTTTTCTCCAGGCTAAACAACCCCAGTTCCCTCAGCCGCTCCTCATAAGACTTGCTCTCCAGACCCCTCACCAGCCTCATTGCCCTTCTCTGGACACGCTCCAGCACCTCAACGTCCTTCCTGTAGTGAGGGGCCCAAAACTGAACATGGTATTTGAGGTGCGGCCTCACCAGTGCCGAGTACAGGGGCACGATCACTTCCCTACTCCTGCTGGCCACACTAGTTCTGATACAGGCCAGGATGCCATTGGCCTTCTTGGCCACCTGGGCACACTGCCGGCTCATGGTCAGCCGGCTGTCGACCAGCACCCCCAGGTCCTTTTCCGACAGGCAGCTTTCCAGCCACTCTTCCCCAAGCCTGTAGCGCTGCATGGGGTTGTTGTGGCCGAAGTGCAGGACCCGGCACTTGGCCTTGTTGAATCTCATACAGCTGGCCTCGGCCCATCGATCCAGCCTGTCCAGGTCCCTCTGCAGAGCCTAAATTATAGCATAAAAAGAAAAATCAGGATGATCTTAACTTTCCAGAAATGCGGTGTGACGCACCTGAGTACATAATGAGAATGTAGCTAAAAGGCATCTGGGTGTAGCTCTGTCAGCACAGGTACACACTGCAGCAAAGTCTTGGTAGCGCAGATGTCCTGGCCTGTCCCCATGGAGCTGCCTGATGCCTGGGGCTGCGGCTGCCCTGCTCCCGGCTGGGGCGGTGGGACAAGCCCGGGCTGCCAGGCCCTGCCTGGTGGACACCTGGGGAGCCCCACTGCTTATACCATGCTGCTCTTGGTAAACTGGAATGATGCCTTTGCAAGCTACATTTATAGATACAATAAAGACTATAACTTTCTTGGTTTTGTACTTTCTACAAACCGAGGAACTCACAGTGTCCCTTGGTGTGATGAAAATACATTGTAAGTGCCAAGCATACGAAGTATACATTTTCTCCGGCATATTTCTGTGGGTAAGGATTTCAGTTCATGGAACACCAAGGACATATTTTTTTAAAAAAACAAACTTTCATCCACAATCTCTCTACATTTTTTATAATTATTATAGATCAGTCTATTGTATTGTGCTTTATTTCCCCTGCTATAGTTGTAATTTGACAGATTCCAGTTAGTACCTTGATTTTTTTTTTAAAAAGAGATATAAAGCAGAATGGAGCCATTCTTCCTGTTAATTTGTCTAATCTATCTGGTATTAACACTTTGGGCCTACTCCTTTAAGAAAATAAAGTGCTGCTTACAACAATTCTGCCAGGGTTTTTATAGAAGGCAGTTTGACTGTTTTCTAATATTATATTTTTCATAAACCACGCATTTCTCTTTCCATATAAAGCAATTAACAAATATAGGATGCAAAGCTGCTCAGTGAAGCACCATTTCTGGCTAACCAAGCAGAACCTCCTGCCACCCACTGCTCTGCCTGCCCTCGCTGTGGTGACCCCACCACAGGCTGCCCCACCAACCCCCTCCATCCTCCTGCACCTTGGCACATATTTTCTGCTTTGAAGCTTGTGGGACGCTCTTCCTATCTCATATTCTGGCAGGCTGTAAACAGACCGAGGTACACTTTGAAAGTCAATGCAAGCCTACAGCATTTATGTAACCCCAAATTAGAGAGTAAATGGAATAAAGGGCGGACAGAAACCATATAATTTAAAAACTATTGAGGAATGATAAGGAAGTTTTATTACAGAGCAATATAAAGATACTTTATCTTGTCACCAGGCAGGGCATATGTACCCCTTACGGCCTGCAAACACTCAGCTATGGCTTGCTAATGACACAGCTATTTGCTTTCATCACTAAATGCACTGAAAGAAAATAACTGAGATTCTTTTGGTTCCAGCTTTATTTTTTTTTCTTGTTCTTCAACTTTTAACTGAAGAAATGGAGAGAGAACAACTAGTTATGCTTGTGCTCTGCCGTTCGCTTCGAAGAGCACACCTTTTTCTTTCCTATGTGCATTGGTGTTAGGAAGCCCAAGTATTATCATGAGATCTTGAAATTACAGCAGCCGTTTTCATCATTCACCCCTCTCTGTTTTGCATCGCTCTGGGGTACCCATCCATCACATATACAAGAAGCCAAGTTACAGCAAACTCTGCTCAAGTAGCTCCGTCTCCCAAACAGAAACTAACATATTAAAAATATAAAGCTACTTCAAGATCTACTTTAAAATTCCTGAGTTCCTAATAATTTAAACTTTTTAAGAGGAAATGTACTCATGGAACCGTATCATACAGTGAGTGTTATATTGGTTATAATGTGTGTGTTTATGAAAGTATATATTATTCTAGTAATAAATAAATCCATTAGGATATTATTTTCTCTTTAATAAGAAAATATGGATAATGACTTAATAGGACTTCAGTTAGTTTACCTAAAGCTAGATATATATTTAATCACAATTCTATTAATTTTCATTTCAGTTTATGTGTCAACAATATTTCAGTGCATGTTTCTTTTTTTTTTTAAGTTATAACCAGTAGCTACAATGTAAGGAAAAACTGGTATTCATTCTGCATCTTTCACCTTCTGAAGGGATACAGCTGAACAATAGTTCAGTCTGGAAATCTAATATGTCTAGGTGACAGAAGTGGGCCTGTAAATGTGCTGTAACCATACAGCAAGACAGCAGCTCCCACAAAAATATAATCCAGGCTTCAGAAGCACTTTTTGAAGGATTAAGTTACAAAATAAGCTTTTACTGATCAGATAATGCTTTTTTTTTCCCTTTTTCCTGAAGAAAAGATTTATGTGTAACCTCTCTTTTATGAAGGATGATGTAGCCAGAGAATGACAGCGGCAGATTGTTACCCTTTGCCATGGCTTTGCTTGTTTCTGCAGTCTAACATGCTTCATATTCTTAAACGAATTGATTTGGGCTCTACAATTCAGTGGGGAATTATGTCATCTACATTGCTGTTTGGTATCACACACAGCTCGTACTGTAGTTCACCATCTTACCAGACTACCAACATCAGTTTTGCTGACATCAATTAAGAAAGTAGAGAGGTATTTATCTTTTAAAAGTTCTTTTTCTAAATGAACAGGCTGGGGTCTGATCTAGCTCTTGGCTTCAGCTTCAGGATCTACCTTTTCTTGCGTGGAAGTTTCTTCACAGATGAATTTCTGCTAAATGGTCTGAACATGACAAGTGGCATCCTGTCTTCTGGCTTATTCACATGAAAACTGGAAAGAGCTCCTTCCAACGGGCTTCCAGATACTATCTTAATGTTTACAAACAGACATATACATACCCATGTTAAAAACCCTCCAAAATCAGTGTATATATTTAATTTTCAAAAGGAATTTACTTTTAGGAGATCTCTGATTTTTAGGTAAGAAAAATTTTACTGCGTATTTTTTCAACCAATTTTATAAAAAAATAATGAATGAAGAGCAGACTGTTCTCCAAACGTCTTTCACAGGAAAAGTGCTCCACTTAAAATGTAGAAAAGTGTTTCACGATGTTGCTAACACTGGTGAATGCTTTTTAAAGTTCCTACAAGCAGCGTATCTGCTTATCTCCTGTTGCTAAATCCCTGGAAAGATGCAGTTTTCCTACAAAGCAGAAGCCAACCTGGCGGATTCTGTTCAAGACAGAGCAGCACTTTACAGGCCAAACAGACTCCAAGCTGGTGCGGGTGCTATTCTCACTTCTATTCCCTAAATACAGAGTTACATTTTTACATGAAGTTCAAAGCTATGCTTTGAATTTCTCATGCACTTCGCAGCACTATTATTTCAAAGCTGTGAAAACCAATGTGTGATAATCAGAAAAAGTACTTGTACAGATTGTAATATGAAGAAAACAGCAACAGCTGCAACACAGGCTGCCTTGCCAAACTTTACATGTCAGGGTTTGAATAAATTACACTACAATTGGACAAAAAGGCTGGATATTAACAGGGAACATTACATAATGCTGCTAACTAGTAATATACATTAAAGAGGTAGAATATGACATTACACAAAACAGTTTAAAAAGTAAACTGACAAATAATATATTTTCATTTAGAATTATCAGAAATGAATGGTATTTCCATAATTTCAAGTCTTCTCTCTTCTCTTCGAGCCAACTACTGGTTTTAATGGATATTAAGAACACATACAGGTTCAGTTGTCAAATAATTATTTTGTCATATATGTCAGAGCCATAAAGGGTGTTTTCAGTATCAGCTGATGGACTATTTTTATCAATTCAGACTTATTGAAGCCTTGCCTTACCTTAAAGTAAAAAAACCCAAAAATAAGAAAAGAAATTGAGTTAAGTAAAATTAAAAATACTTTCCCAGTATAGAAGCTTTTCCTCTCCTTGGAAGATCACAGTTCACAGCTTGCAACTGCAGGAAAAATTCATAAATGCATCCAATTAATACAGCCATAAGCATATCTGCTTACCAAGGAAATCTGCTGCACTGGGCAACCAGAGAAATCAAGGCCAGCACTCTTGAAACAAGGCATGATTACAGGTTGCAACTGTGGCTGCTAAGAGACGGACACTACCAAAATAAATATAAGGAAAAAAAAGCAGAAGTGGATATAACATTTACTCTCAGGTACCAATTTCTGTCCAGTGAGAAAATCCAGAGCACCTTGCAGATTACAGGAGTTGTCATAGGGTCTTTAAGAGTTCCAGGAAAACTGCTGCCAGTATGGACATCGGAAAAAAATATACGCCAAATTAATTCATTATCTGACTAGAGCTAAACTGCCCGTTTCAAATAAAATGTAGACCCTCTGTCCAAAACTGCTTGATCTTTGCATTCCATGAGTAGATCATCAGTTGGCCATGGGTCAGGGATGGCAGACTATCTGGAAGGGGATATTCGAATATAGGAAGAGGTACAGAGTTCCCAGCAAATTCAGCAATGGGCACATCTGAAGGAAGTTACATACTAGGAATCCCTTTAAAGGCTTTTTCTTCTCTCCCAGAGAAGTTGGCTAATATAGGTTAACTGCTAATAAAGTGCTCCTACAGCCTTTGCAGAGCAAATCCACTCGGTCCTTGTTCCCAATGGGTATAGATGTGTGAAAAATGGAATTATTGGGAGTTATGGTAGTGAATGTTCTTGATAATTAAATCAGTAAAAATAGCTTCAAACAAATTTCTCCCACTGTAGATCCTACCTAGTATGCAAAGTCTATCACTCACACACTCAGCCATTCACTGTATAGGAGATTTTGCTTCTTGGCAACAAATGCTAGTTTTCTGATTCTTGCTCCGTCCGAATAAAGTCCTTCAGATATGTTCTGTTTCAAACTCTTGATGGCTAACTAGTAACACCAAGGTTAAATTCATTACAATCTTGATACAGAAATGTGGTTTATTTAAAATGTAAACACATTAAGATCCATTATCTTAAGATATACGGCTAATTTGTGTACTACATTCTCTGGAATTATGGTTTAAAAGACGCATTTTAGCAGATAATCTAGAGCATACTTTATTCTCCATAATGGTACTCATGGGAATTTTACATTCCATTCTGTTTTCTATTTTATGCTCATGATTTAAGTACTCATGCTAATAATATTAATACTTCAGTGGTCTGCAGTAATACGTGCTTGAAAGAGCAAAAAGAACTATTTGCTTTCAATGTTTCAAATTCAGCTACGCATTAACATTTCTATGTTACCTCATTATTAAGAACTTCAGGCAGTTTTGCTGTAGGATTTAGGCAGCTGAGTGGAATACAGTTGGAATATAAGATTTTAGATCCAAACAAAAACTCTTAAGACTTCATCTAATTAATTTGTTATCCATACAGTTTCCTACTTTAAAATACTTTATTTACTTCCAGAACTGTTGCTATCTTGTCTGAATGAATTGCTACTGGTCTCCTGCCTTGACGTGATGGAGACCCTCAAGTGATCTGTCCCTTTGCTTAAACGACTCCATGGGGTACAAGTCACTAGTGAGACATGGGCGTAGGCAGCAAGATCCAACTCTGCACCCACGGGATGGTCACAGGAGCGGAGCTCCCTACCCTACTGCTGTGAGCAGAACAGCAAGGAGTTTGCCCATCTCAAAATTGCTCTTACATTTTGGGAGTGCTCAACCACCTACCTTCCCTCTCTTTTGAGGAACCAGACCTTTGCAACATGATACTTCTCTATTTTTCCACAGTATTACAGCAAAGTAAAAAAGAAACAAAAATATTCAGTTAAAATCAAATTTAAAATAAAGTTATGTTTTATATGGGAGCTGCCAAACTTCAACTGCTGAATATCATGCTCATATTTGTTTAAAAACTGTATAAACTTTGGAACACACCAAGGAATTTCATTGCAAGTATTACTTTACTCAAAATGAGCCTTCTGATTTGGCACGGCAGTGTCTGTGTACAGATCCTGATTTCCTAGACTGTGCAGATTTAATTACTTGGCTCTTTTTAGGAGATGCTTTTTAATTCCCTGGATTGATATTGAGCATCTTGATATAAACGCTAAATATATATAAAATCTGAAAGACCGTACTGCCCTGATACACTGGTTTTGGCTGCAAAGCTGGCCGAAGAAGTTCCTTCTTGCTCTCTCCATCCTTTTGTCCCACACGTGGCAGCGGAACAAAAGAGGCAACACACTATGGTTTGCATATGAGAAAGGAAGTGGTTGGGAGTATAGAGGTGGTGGCAGGAATGTCCTAGAATGGCTTTTTTGGAGAGGCATGTTCCTCTCAGTTTCATCTGCTTTGAAAACCCAGTGACGCTACAGATGTGCCTTAAGTAACGCACAGGTTTAAGTAGCTCACTGAACAGTGGCAGTAGGAGCTTGGTTTCAGAAAGCCACTGGGAGTGAAAGGAAACAAAAGTAGGGATTTTTTTTTTTTTTAAAGTTTGTACATTTTCTTTTATTGCCACACAGCCCTTCCAGGAAAATTACTTTAAAAGCAATACTGCTCTGAAGCTTATAGAGTGTTACAAATGATTTTTTTTCTTTTACCTCAGTAACAAAAAAATAAATTGTATGGGTACAGAGGTCTAACCGTGAAAGGCAAAATTCAGTTCCTCTTCTGGTTCACTTCACAAAGTGCATTAGCACCTATCTGAAATCAGTGAAATGTGTCAGTTTGGGCACAAGCACACCTGCCTTGCAAAGACTACATTGCAAAAAAGGGCGTGATTACAGAATAAAGAGGTGAATCACCCTTGTAACAATACACAGAGTAAGCAGCAACTACACTTAGGCAACTATCCTTAGTATTGGGCCTATCCTTAATTGTATGAGCAATTTTTAGTTATTCAGTGTTCTTGACCAATTCGAACTGGTATTGTTACCTCCCGTGAGACTACTTGAAAATGTAATGGGCAATTACTTATTTTTGTAGACAAAAATAGAGTTCAAATTACTGGCTCTGTAAGGTTTTTTATTATTATTTTTAGTTTCACATTTTTAGTGCCAATTCACGTGCTGAAGTGCTCAAAGCAGAGTCCTGACAGGTCTCACTTCCTCCGCAGCGCAGCACAGTGGGAGATGCATTTCTTCAGAAAGAAAAAGGTCAGTTTGGTTTCTTTTCAAAGCTGCCCAAAGTATAATTTCTGCTAAGAAGAATATATACTTGTGTGCTGGCTGATCTCATGGCTGATTTCTAGTTGTTTTGACAGCTGCAGTTGTAGTATGGGCTGACACTGAAGTCGGTAGAAAAACCTGTCACTAACTTCAGTGGGAGCTGGAGCAGGAGCTTTACAAGCTGCATTTAAGAGTTTAAGAAGAAGTCCTTAGAGGCTTCATGGAGCTAAAAGAATTCTAAAGCATGTCTTTCCCCCTTATTCTGAACAGATTTGTAATGTTGCAAAGGAGATGCTTCTTTAACCAATGTGTCAACAAAAAAACATCAACAGACCATCATCCCAGCCTTTGAGTTTACTTTAGGTACGGAAATTTGCCACAACAGGGGATTTATCACTCAATAATATTTAGTTTCTATTTGAACACAAGAACAATGAAGACTTAAATGCATTTTTAGGGCATCATTAAGAAAAACTTTGTAGCTGATTGTTTAATATTAGTGTTTTAAGAATTATATCCTTATTATGAATAATTATCAATAGATATTTATTAAATTTTGTGTTTAAACAAATAGGTAGTATCAAAACTACAGAAAGTTTTAACTGCTCATCCTTCTCCAATATCTTTGGTTTTGCTTCTATGGGTGTGCACACCGTATTTTTGAAAGGATGGGGGAAAACATTTAATCAGACAAGTCTGGCACTTCCACCATATTAGCCTAGAATACCTTCAGTTATTTCAATTCCTGCTAGCATGAATCACATGCTCTGCCTAGTTTGTGTCTCTAGTCACTCCCATTACACTAAAAAGAGTTTCTGGGCTTGAACTACCAAGCTTTCAAATTGAACTCTCACACTGATGAGCTCAGCTTTCCGTGCCAACAACCTTCAAAGCATGGTGGAATGGTATTACAAGTCGTTAGAAAGTCTCATTTTCTCCTCTAGATTAATGGCAAATGCAGTGAAAACCTTACACGATTCTCTTTTTTTGAATAGGAATAATGAACATATCATGCTACATGAGAAAGTAAAAAATGATTGTGTTCCAATCTGATTAAAAGAAACTGAATTTAGTTCTCATATGTTCTCACATGATGCAAAAATGAAAAGTTAAATACTTCTCCACTAAAAACTGATGAGGGGCAGAATAATATACTTCATTACTTTTACTTCAGTTTATGGTGACTATTCTGCCATTTGTCTAGACTAAATTTGCTACTGTTGTGTTAAGAGGAAAGTAGATCCACAGTTGAAGAGAGAATAGCTATTTAATTTACACATTCCTCAACACCCCTGGGGCGGAAACATCCATCAACCATACTTCATATAAGAAATATGGGTTGATGTTGATGTGCTTGACTCGGGGTGACTGCATCTGTACCTCCCTGGCACCACCTGGCACCTTGGTGATGTTTTGAGAAAGCACCACCATGTTACCACCAATCCTCAAAAAATAAGGCACCAACAAAACAGTTAATTTTAAATCTTATCTTAATTAGTATATGGCTACGTGTAGCTGAACTACAGAGTGAACTACAGTGGGAAAAGGGCTGTCTGTGACAACATCAGTGGGCTTATCCAGATTGGGTACGTGCTTATTTTTGTAACAGTTGAATACACAATGGGTACTATATTAATAACAGAGACAATCTACTTTGTAAATCTTGTGTCTTCCTCAAATAAGAAAGACATTTTTTCCCAAATTCAGTATTTTCATACTGCTACTGCTAAAAGTATAGTGGAAAACACCAGCCACAGACAGCTCAATAAAATTAAATTTATATGATTGCCCCACTTAATATTTACTTAATATAGTAAATATTACTATATTACTATTACATTAGTATTACTATACTAAGTATTTACTTAATATTTACTTACTATGGTAAACATTAAGTTCACTTGGACCTCCTTAAATGACAAGGTTATCTTGTTAATATTTTTGCAAGTGACACTGTCTGTACATTGTCTGTATTTTAGATAAAGCACCAAAATGAAACTTATGCAAGAGGGATTATACTATCAGTATTTCTGTCTGTTTTCTAGAAATTAATGACAAATTGATAAATCTGAATTTTTGAAGAAAAATATCATTAGTTGTGTGAAACCTACAACTGGAAAGCGTTAGTTTACAATCAAGTGGATTTTTTGGTGTAAAAAGTGACTCCAGAATAAAAATGGGAGAGAGTCAAATTGGAACAGAGGTCTGCTAAACACTCTCACTGGAATTTAAACACACAAGTAACGTTTGTTTGCATAAATTTTCAATGATGTCCCAATTGCATATTCGCTTGCAGCCAAAGCACAGATGTGACTTCGCTGAGAATACAGTCCTGCTCTAAATCAATGCCTAAGCTGTTCTCTCGTAAGAAATACGCGTAAGTATTAGAAAGATAACTAATGTCTATGATGAGATGCCCAGAACTAAACTTAATATTCCAGTTATTCTCAAGTATCTGGATCTTTCTGGATTTTTTTTTTCATCTCATCTTCTAAAATAAATTGACTAAAATACTTTTGCCTGTTCTGTTTTTTCACGAAAGCTCTGCACACTACAAAGTAGGTGTATACATGAAGCGCGAAGCTGGTTTTGCTGCAGTCATAATCCACATTTATCTTGCTTACTACCCTAATGAAAATCCCAACAATTGTAATAAATAATAATCCTGATAATCTTCTTTGCAGAGCATCAGCTGTACCCAGAGTATTCCGATAATATTAAATAATGTACTCTATAAAATTTCACTTTTTAAGCTGTCAGTCAATGAAACATTACAAGTTGGTTAATGAACCACTGCTGAAAATACATACTTTTTGTTCCAAGCTGAGATTTAAAAGGCAAAAGAAAATTCACTTCCAGGACAGCATAAGCTTATATATGAGACTAAAGGGCAGCTTGCCAAAGGCTGTCTATCTAGATTTTGAAGAAAAGAAATTAAGATTCAGCATAAAAATGTGAAGGACTTTATCAATGGGTATGAACCATTAACAAGTCCGGATTCTAAAATAAGGTGCCTTGAATATTTGCTCAGAATTCAAAATCAGTTCTTTATCTCACAGGCAGGTGGCATTAAACGAAGGTAAGAACAAGGCATTGTATTTCCCTTTGGGGTTTTCAGTGTGGGATCTAGTGTTTTACTCTCTGAACTCTATCAGAAAACTTACTAGCTGGGCCTACTAAAATACGTAACATTAAATATTATGGCTGAGGAAACATAAAAGAATAAGCCATTTTCTAGACGCATATGCATTCCTAATTTAGCAATACTTCTTAGGGTATAATTTGATGGGTTTACTGCAGCTGGAAAATTATATAAAGTGAAGTTGGAATCCAGTGAAAATACCACATTCCTGGCTGCCATTGCACATCCTCGTTAGCAGCTATCAAGCTGGAATAGCATAGCTGGAGCAGGCTTCGACTGATATGTTAGTGGAACTTGCAACACAGAAAAGAGAAATTTGATTCTGAGCCAATTAACCAAAATGCTTCTGTGAGTTAGGATGGGCAATCTATGAAAGAGATGAGTACTGAGACTTCTGTCTTCTCACCCATTCCCTAGCACTGCCTTTGTGCTCTCTGGAACAGTACACAACCAAAATGGATAGCTAAGAGAAAACTGATATTCAGACCTTTGGCCTTGCCTTGATAAAAATTCAGAAGCTGTCAGTCTTGCTGACAATATGGTGTACAAATACTAAAAGGTTAGGCCATATTGTAATAATTTAATATTTACTAAAAGATGGTTAGGCACAACCTGACTCACTGGAGACTGTTACGAGCCCTGTTGTATCCTGTGGGTCTACAAGGACCCAAGCACCATCTTTATCAACCCAGTTAGCGGAAGAGGCAAGTCATGGAGCGAGAGAGATGCTTCCTAGCATCTCAGCATCGTTGCCTAGAGACTAATGTCTTTTACCTTTTATACCCTATATTAGCGGATTTACGGGCTTATCAGAAGTTTTTCTACTGCTTTCAATGTGTTTCAGATCAGTCCTTAATGAGGAGAGTAAATGCCCCTGAAGACAGCCTGCTCTGATGATATTCTTCCATCCTATGCCTCAATCTGCGAGTATTATTTGATCCTAGCACTGCACTCAACCTTGACTTCTCAAAATGCTGGCTTCCCACGGCTAACTGCCAGAGCATCTGAGCATGGGGAAACATTTACAGCCTACAGTAAGCACTCCTGTGCTGCACTTACTGGTAAGCGCTGAGCCAGCATCCATGAAATTATTAACGTTACATTGAGACATACAGCCCTGTATAACATCTTTTCCCTATGATACATACTATTTGAGGTGCAAAGAAGATAATGATAATTGTATTTATGTAACCATAAAACACCTAAACCCAAACTGAATGCAGTGAAATCTAGGACATCTACATCACACATATAGGATAAATTTTTTCTGAGTTGTAGAGAGGTGAAGTCACCTTACTATGTTACTGCTTCGCAGAGGAAATATCCTTTTCTTATGAGAACTAAAAGTTAATATTTTAAATATGACCTAGAGAGTCCTCTTTTCTTCATTTTGTGAGGCGGGAAGGCAGCTGGTCAAAATAGGAAGGCTGAAAGGATAGAAGTATGAAAGCATGACTCTGAATGTCTACATTCTGATAAAAGTTATATATATTTGTAGCATCTGCTGCATTATACATTAAAGAAGACATTGATATTTCTAGTTTAATGATGTGGGATTCAGCAGAACCAAATCCATCTGAAAGAAATGGTGAAGTTCCCCACCTAATAAATCATCTTTGTAATGACATGAGACATAGCAGAGCAAAATATTTGCAACAATAGTACTGACACACAAAAAAGATCTATTTATGTCATTGTGTTATCAACTAAGCTGAAGCTGGGTTTTTATTAAGATAGCTATAGTAAAGCTATATTTAGAACTCCAGGAACAACAGTTCCAACTAATTATCTCATTACTGTACGCTAATAGCTACAATTTTTCTGCTTTCTTTGTCCACTAAGATAACTGTACAATATCCACTATGTTCTGAAATGCATTCCTTTCATGAATCCACATTTTACCTCATGATTTGTCCTTCCATCTAAAAGCATTTCTCAAAATTTTCGTGGATACAAATGGAAGATATTTGCAGCTGTTACGAAAAGAGCGGCCTTGCCAAACCTGTTTGGGGACAAGGCTGCTCGTTCCCTTTGGACCTCTTCAGAAGACAAGAACACATGTTGCGCTGCTACAAAGTACTCAACCTGCTGAATGACACTCATGCAATTTGCTAACAATAAATGAACAAGGAACATATTTGTACAGCTTATTAGGACTGGTACTACACAGAGCTCTGAGCCTATGGAGAGCCAGGTACTCCCACTCGCTGTGCAATTCTAATGAAGGCACTAGACAAGTAATGAGCTTCGCCACAGCACTGACTTTTCTTAATTACTGTCGACTGGCATGTGATTATTACAGAAAGTCTCATCCTCTGTGGTAAGCTCTGGGTTCATTAAAAGTAGAAACCTTCTTTCCTTCCAAACACATGCGTGCGCGCACACACTGAGTTCAGGTTTCAAAGTCAAATGCTCCCTCTTAGGACATACTGGCGCTAAGACTCCTTGGGCAACCTCCATTTGGACCCCTTGTGTCTATGCATCAGGTTACTGGCATTCATTGCATAGTTGTGTGATCACGTACTCTTTGATTTCTGATGGGATCCCCGGTTTTTCAGCCCAAAGCAGGATGGTCATATAGCAAACAGCTACTCAGTATTTTGTGTTCTCACTGTGTGGCCCATGTCTGTGTTACAAGAAAACACAGCTCTCATTCTAGTTTGAACAGCGTTATCAACTATCTCTTTTCTGGGCTGCTTATCATGGTGATGTCACAAATATTATTAAAACTATATTATAGCATGCTGATAAGGCATGTTAATTCCTGTTTTATGGATATAACTGAATCACAGGGAGTAAGGTAGGAAATTTGTATTAACTGAGCCTTCTTACACTGGCCTGTCAATTATTGTTTCCAATCAACTGGCACAAAATGAGCCCACAACTTCATTAAAGCTCCTTGGTGCTACCACAGTAAAAGAAGCACATCTGGCTCTTATGTCTATACTGGTAAATTAAGCAAGCCTAGGAAAGTTGCTGGCGTTAAGGGAAGCTGGTACAGAAAGCTTGCATCCTCACTAGTAAAACCCTCTTGCCTCCAGCATGGCCCTTGCTGTGTGAAAACTGCCTTTTGGGAATGGTCTCTGGACCATTTTAATGGCAAACTATGCTGACATCCTGCTGGGAAGAGTGCTGGCTGGGCCACACCAGCTTGGGCCAGGGAATGTGATAACAGTTTGCTAGCACACGCGTTCCTGCCCACTGCCAAGGAATGCTCCAACGCACACTATTAGTATAGGTTTCATCACCAAAATCACCTTCTTGTATTTTTATTCCTCTTAAAAGCACTGCAGAAGGTAGCTTGCTACATAGAAACCAGATCATTTTGTTTATCATTTTTACTGGTGTTTTTCTTACCCAAATCTATGACAATGAAATAGTATGGAACTGAAATATCCATTGTACAGCATTTCAAGGTAATAATAATAGATATCAGCTATATTTGTATGGCTTGTCACTCCAACACATTTTATGTTCTGGATAAGAACAATTACTAATGTAAAAATGTAAAATGGATTACTATACAGAGCAGAAGATAAGCCTGAGGCACAAAATACAGATTTATTCATTTCTATCTTCCTTAAAAAAAAAAAGGATTGCATACAGTGTTTGCCATTTGTGTAACAGCTAAATTTATCACATCGTCAAACTGATGGGCCAAGGAGAAGGAATCTTTTAATGCAACATCCAGATAAAAGATTAGAATAGAGTTCAGTCTTCTGGAAAATCAGATTTTGTATACACAAGCAAATGTGTGTTCAAAGGGTATGAAAACTGTGCAAATCATTTTTAAGCAAGTATTTAAAAAACAGTGACTCCCTCCCCACACCAGTTCCTACGTACGCGTGCTCTTGTGAGAAAAGAAAAACATATATTATGTTAATCAAGGTATCTCAAATGGTTTTTAATATTTTCTTTTGATTTTAGTAGCAGTATTTATTTGCTTATTTCCCTGCTTACTTTTAACAGCTGCGTCTCTTATTTGGTATTTTCTCCTACCTGAATCCTCAAATTTCTAAGTTTGCAGAATCTACGTTATCTCATTTGTAATGCCAAATGACTCATTTATCTAATTTTTTTTTCTATTACCCTACTGAAGCTGGTATTTTTATAACATGATGCATTTCTTTTTGCTGTGAAAAATAAAAATGCTTCTATTCCATATCTCATTATTTTGGGAGCGGCGATTTGTGCCTAGATACTATGTCTGTCTTATTGATTTACTGCTCAGAATAAGGAAGTATCTGAAAAACCATCTTAAAAGTGAAAACATGTTGAAAGCATGCATAGTAAAAAATCATAAATGTCAAAATTAAAATGTCCAAAATGCACAATTTTAATATCTGTTTTCCAGAAGTTAATTTTACACTCTTTTCAAGGTACTCATTCAAATCCTAAATATGTGCATAACAAGGATAATGTTGGATAGGTTTTATTCAGTATTTTAAAACCTTCACATTAGAGCTAAAAGTACTCCGCTCCGGATAAGCATTTTTGTTTTATTTTAACGTCAGCATCCAAATATTTAACAACTCACATGTCACACAAAAAAGAATAAGCCTAACCTAATGGAAGGAAACAAATGAAAAAGGAAAACTTCCTTTGCATCAAATAACCCAGGTACAGATTCCCCACTGCTTGCATAAGCTTTTTAACTTTACAAATCCAGCATGATACGACGTTATCAGACGAAAAACCCTGTTCTGCTCTGTGCAGAAGTACAAAGGTCTATATGAATTGCAGTGCATCGGAAAAACAAGGTAATTGTTTCGTGTCATTATAGAAACAACAGAAGCAGCACCATTGCAAGCAGCTGCTGAATTAGGTGTATTGGTCCTTCTTGTTCCATTAATTGTCAGGGAGCCAAACCTTCAAAGAGCATCCATGCACATAGCGGTGTTTCTAATGCTAGTTTTATTACCACAGTAAGGAGTTTACTGTATTAAAATCTAAGTGCACATTTATTCTGATTAAAAAATAAAACAAGATTTCCCTGTTGACTTAGTGTTACTTATACAAGCTGTAATATCCCAGGATCTTATCGTGAAATGACATTAATTATTTCACAAATAAGCTGTATGCTGATGATATATAATATATAAATGTTTATAAATGGTTGATAGAAGTTACAAGCGTGTTGGAGACAGGTGGAGATACTGTTACCCTTAATGGCTTTAAGTACACATCAATCAAAGGCGTTATAGAGGGTAACAAATTATTCTCATAAGCAACCTGCTGAACTGAACTATAGATCTGTAACAATCAATCAAAATATATATATCTCAATTACTGAGTTCATGTAAATCGTTTATAAGTTCAACATATTGTAATACAAGACTGTAAATTGGTTATAAATGGGCCATGAATAAATTTAGACTTAAAATGACAGGAAGATATTTAAACATCTGAGGATTTGAATTCTGAAATGGTCGTACAGGCCAAGAAACCTAAATTGTTTTAATATGAGTCTCATAAGCTTATGAAAGGGACTACATAAAATAAATAGGAGAAATTCTGGAGACAAAAAAAGGGTAACGTGAGTCTTGTGTATCCAATTTGTGTCATCAAATTAAAAGGAGATTGGACCGTAACATCCTTCATTATAATGTTTACTATATTAATCTCATACTGAGAGCCAATCATAGCTCCCTATTTTATTTAGGAAAACATTTAGGAAACATTTAGGAAATATTTAGGAAAACAGCTTTCTTGGAAAAAAATAGAGAGTGAGAAGACCAGGAGAAGGGGGATGCTCACTTGGAAGCTGGAGATCAGCCATTTAAGACAAACACTTGTTTTCCTGCCTTCTCCAGCTCTCAGACAGTGGTTGGTGTGTTCAGCTCACTTCACCATGGCCAAGTTACTCTGAAAATTTGGGATCAAGAACAGCTTTTTTCCATAAGTCAGATTACTGGGACAACCCAGCTTGTTTTATTTTGGTTGCCCCCCCTCCCCGCCCCCCCCATTAGTATACCTAATATCACCCAGGGATATTGTTTATCAAATGTGTTGTTACTACACAGAAGAGGATTTGGCGATTCCCTCATGCTCTGCAGCGCATTTCTAGACAGAATATAGAATCTCTCCATGCAGCCTCCTCTATTACAGGAATATACATCTGAGCATTACAGATAAGCAGCCTCCTCTATTACAGGAATATACATCTGAGCATTACAGATAAAGGCTGGAGAAGAAAAACTTCAAGCCAAGGATGTGTTAGAGTTCATAGAGTCAAGCAATGACACTGTGATAGTAACATATTGCCAGTGGAGCTCCCTTTAGTTTTATCATCATATGAATCTGACATAAATTATTTTGGCACCATATTAATCAGTAGGAAGAAGCAGGTTTAATCTTGCACTGGAAAAAACTTTAAATTAGGGTTTGGATTATACCCAACATGAGGTTCTTATTAGTCAGTTTTCTGTACAGACTAAGTAGAAGTATACACTCTGCTAAATTGTGTCCAACCACAAATGCTATAAACTCAAATCTGTTTTGAGTAACAAAGTTACTCACAGGCCAATGAACTTTTGCCCCTGATTAAGACATTGAGAAGATTTGTCTTTCCTCTCTATACGAACTATAGAAACTTTTTTTCTTCTGTTGATCTAACTTTATCTACTAAACCAAAGTGTCTGTGTAGTTGATAGTGCCACCTATCTTTGTTTATGAAGACATCTTAGCCACTACTGGGACCCCTTCCTCAGCTGTTTAGATGAAGGTAAGGAGGGCGATGTGCGGGGGTACTGCACCCCTCATTTGATGCTCCACTTGCTCATCCTCCACTTCCCTAGAAGGTTCATTCCTCTGTTTCCAGTTCCACCCTATCAGGGCACCAAACAGTGACTGGAAATTACTGGAAATTAGTCTTGTACTGGCTGGGAGTCAGGTCTTCCAAACTACTACCATGAAGCCACCAAAACCAGCCTGCATTTTCTCTAAGGCAGAGTGGGAGAAAGGTATCTATGCAGAGCACATGCGTGGGGCACTTTTGTGAAAGACACTGGCATTAACACTACTCTATTGGTTTTAATATGGTTATAATTAAACTGAACTAGGTTTTCACTGGTTGTAAACCTGCGGCCTTCTTGCCCTCTATGTTTTCCACACTGATGACACTGACTATTGCTACGACTAAGTAGCAAATCAATTTGCTAGTGAGGACCAGAAAGACATCAAAGGCAAAACCTATTAGAGGACACCCATATGTGGTAAAACATTTTTTACTCTTTTTACTGAATTTCCAAAGAGAAGGCAAAACAGGAGAACATTGCCAGAACTGGTGCCTTTCTCTAAGGAAGTAATGTAGTACTGCAGCATCACATTGCTAGCAAGGGGAACGGACTAAAAATAGGGACAAGCAAAGCAGAAACATTTCTAACTGTTTGTTGACTTTGTACTGTCATGGACTGTCACCTTCTTGATCCTGGAAAAAGCTAGGATGTCAAATTGTTTTTAAGGTTAAATCTTAACAGAAAAAGTAAGCCTATGAGCAGCAAAACTAGGGATGTCCTCACAGCTGTATCCCATAGTTGAAGCTCCCTCTCCCATCTCCTACTCTCCCGTAACACAATATCCTTTGCTGTACTCTAGCCATGCCTATAGCAGTAAACCAATGGTCCAGAGACCATTCTCCAGCTTTCAAACCAGGTGGCACATCTTGGATCATGTCAGTAGAGCAAACCCTACCATGCAACAAATCCAAACTGCCTGTTGGCTATGGTCTCTGGCTTGCACTTCCCTCCCCCAACAGGGCCAAGTGATTGTTTGGGAGAGGGCTCCTTATCATGGCCCTCAGCTATACCAGAGGCCATTCCTGCAGTCGCAGAGCAAAGACCATCTCAAACCAGCATCCAGGATCACAGCCTGGCACTATTTAATTTATTAGGAATTTATTAGGATAGATGTAACCTCTGTACTTCCCGAGTGCAATAATCCTAGTTCTCCTCCTCTCCCATGTATTTGCTACATGTCCTTGGCTGCTAACAAACGGGATGTGCTAATCAGGACCTATTCACTACCACTGGGTAAGCCTAAGCTAAGATCCTGTGTCTCTCTCAGGAAGACCATAATAAATGATTTTTGGTGTGGGATTAGGAGGTGTATTTTTGAAACTTTTATGAAGCTGATTACAGCATACATACTTCTACAAGTAACATCTGCCTGCACGTCCAGCCATTTATGCAGCTTTAAAAGTCAAAGCTTCATAGCAACTAAAAATATTAATGCTTTGATGGAGTAATGTTTGCCTGTATGGATGTTATCTGCCTTTTCATTCAGTGAACATCTGTAAAGAATCTATTATTTGAGAGATATTTGATATGCAAACTGGCTGTCTTCCTTTTTCCATTTTTGTGCCTCTCTGAAAACCTCATGAGGTCCTCAGGGTTTTAGGAAAATTCGTCTTGACCCATTTCTGCCTCTGTCAGTGACTCCATGTTTTTAAAAACCAGGCCCTATGTGACTTAGGATTTTAAAGCCTATTTTAACAAGTGACATTAGCACTCACATCCTACTGCATTTTGGTGAAATTGAGTGTCCAATTTTCAGGAGACTTTAGGTTTATATTGATTCAGAGAGGTATCTAGCAGGGCTTATAAGAGCATCCAAGCACTTGGACTTAGTGTGAATTAGGCACCTAGAGTACTTTATCAATTTTAGACTACAGTAAGGATATTATCTGAACCTGTTGGAGCCTTTAGGCTCCAAAGTGCCTACATTGCTTTGAAAATGGAACTAAGGCTGCAATGGTGCTTAGATAATTTTGGAAATGCTGCCCTTTATCCTCTCACACACTGTACTTTTCTCTAACATAGATTGGTAGTAAAAGAAAAAAAATACTTTTCCTTTCAGATCTCTTTACTGTTGTTTTTTCCCTTGGGCTCAAAAGCAAAATTTCTACTGAAACCTGTGATGTATCTACTTTGAAATCAACACCAGAAAAAGCCCACAGAACATAATTTAGTTGTGTGGATTTCTAGAGGATGTGTTGAAAACATCTCTATGAAAAAGATATCAGTGTCTATTCACAGTAATTGCAACAAAACATTATTGCTTCATTATTAAATTCTGCCAATAGTTTGCACATAATTCCATGTGATTTCTGCACAGTAGAGCAGAGTCCTCCGAAGTTTAATCCGTTTTATTTATAAAGCTAAGGTGCTTCTTACATGTGGTGCATAAGCTATACTAACATAAAAGTGCATTCGTTGATACAGGACATTTTTAGTAGCAACTCAGTGACCTGCCTTCATTGCCTATAAGAAGAATATTTGATTACTATCAGAATGAAGCTTATCTAAAGTAGGAAAATTCTGTGAGTCAAAGACGGTAGTGAAAACCTATGTACGTATGTAACTAGATAGTTGGGTTTCCTGTAAGACAATCTGTGACAATTTTCATGTATACAGAACTCTCATCATCTTCATCAGACGTTACACATGAAGAGAAGCACAGATGTCTTGTAAAGCGCTACAAGACAAAGAGCATGTGGTGCAGAAAATGCCCACGGAGAGGTCTAGGATGACTTACACCATGGACACGAGGTGAAAGGAGAAAAGAAAGAAGCAAAAAAACTAAAAAAAGGCAGGCAAAACTGAACTTTGGCTCCTACTGGGATCTGAATTTGTTGGAAGTGGATTGCTGCACTGTAGCCTCCTTGTTTCACAGCACTAAGGGAAACAGGAACAGGAGTGCTGAGAGAGCACCCTGCTCCCTGTCATGCCGCCCACCTGCTCGGTGCCAACGCAATGCTCCCACCATCCCTCTTGCACATTTTCTCATCGCTGCATTCCCATCAGTCCCCGCTGGCATGGACAGTGTTGCACAGCCCTGCCGACCATTGTCCTTCCTGCACGCTCCACTACCGCTGCCATCCTCACAGCACTGGGAACTGCATTTACATTTAGTTTGCGCTGGCAGAGGTATAGACAGACAGCAGTTGAGAATAATGGATATTGCCAGTCCGAGAGTGACATTTTATTTAACTGACAAGAAAATGCACAGGGGTGGCTGTGAGCTTTATCGGTGATGAGATTTGAGCTGCCAACTATGACTATGTTCAAATTTTCTCTTATCCCGGCACAACTGTTGACTGGCAACAGCTCAGACTTAACAAACAGCATAGGGGTGGCACAGCTGTTCCTGAATGTTAAAAGCCATTGCAGCAAAACCTTTGCTTTTGCCCTGTTGGTAGTGATACAAAGCATGTATATGTATATACACGTACATGTTCTCCATTATTTTTTACTTATTAATTTATACATAACAGGTTCACCTTCTCCTTCACTTAAATGAAGACCTTTTATATTCTCTAAGTAACAAAAAGCATATAAACACCTCATGAAAGCAAGTATCTTTTGTAGTTCTGAAGACAGAGGTAACACTTATTCAGGCTGCCTTATGATCTTAATACAGCAATGTTCATAAGCTCTCTGTTAAGGAATACTTTAAAACAAAAGTGGAGAATTACTTTGGGCCCAGATGGCCAGATGTAGAGAAAGAGCTGGGTTAGTAGGACCAAAAAGCTCCCACAAAACCAAATCCAAAACCTCATAAATGCATTTTAAGCTTATATTATTTCATGATATGCCTGGGGAGCACAAGAAAACCTTGCTTCCCACACTGATGCATGTCCTGCAATCTGTGTGCACCTCTGGGAAACTTGTAAGTGCCACAGCTGTGTAAGCAGAGGGCACAAATGAAGTCAGGCTTGATTAGGACCTGGAGGCATTTCATTTTGTGACCTGCTTCCCATCAGAGGGCAGCTCTCCCAGCAGGATCCATGCATGGGGGTTTCCACCAGCAGCCATGGGAAGCCCCCACGCTGCCCTCCCTCCCAGGCTGGATGCCCCTGGGCACATGCCGCGGGCGCTAGGCAAGTTAAACCCTTCCCTGGAAGGCAGGGGGAAAGTAACAGAGACCGCTGCTTGCCTTCTGGATGAGTCTGGTGTTTAACGTAACAGAGACGTTGTGAACATTTCCAACATACAGTGTTCTTGCAGTTTACTCCTATTCTTTTTACAGCAAGGATGACAGGGTTGTGTTAACACAGCACTCAGCTGGTCTTTACAAAATCTCAGCTGGAAGACAATGTCACACATGCCCATGTACACAAAGCTCAGCTCATCCCAAGGCCAATGCCGCTGACAGCAATGCAGCATATACGGATTAAACTTGTCCATATCACTTCAAGGTGAATTTAGTCACTCTTTCCACTGACAGGTTTTTAATAGGGCCTTAATTCTGTATGATTCAGGTTTTTAGATATTTTCTACACGGGGTTTCTCTTGACTCATTAGCTAGTAACTTCTGAAAAACCCAGACAGATGCATTCACTTTCACTGGTTCTAATCCATTAACAATGACCAGTGCCTAAATTTAGTATATAATAATCTTCTGTTTTCTATGGCACTGAAAAGGCTAAGCATATCAGGAGATCCAGTCTGAGAGGAAAAACTGAATTATACTTAAATAATCTCCTAGGGCCTTATTATGTATATCAACAGTTTAATTAAATCATTTGTTTATTACTTTCTTATCATTTCAGAAGATAAAAATGTCAGTGGGGTAATAAAATTCTTCATTCGACACTCAACTGCAATCTGCAAGCAAGCAACTCAAGGCATCATGATAACCTTTCATATTTATATATTGATTTTCTAAAATGAACATATCAAATTCACCTTAATTCTGTTAACGGTACTGCTTACAATTCTATAGTACATATAATTACAGAATAATTTATTTTTTGTAATTAAAATATCTACAGGTATTTAATATACACATTTTCCACATGCCATGTCAAGCACGCTCCTTATATATACATGCTGGCAAATAAAAAATCTTGTTCCTGCATGTGTATTTTCTACAATGTAGATTTTAGTATGTGGTGATGTAATGGGATAAAAGGTCTACCAATTTGTCCATAGAATACCATATATGAACGAATTGTTACCAATAAATCCTGCATAATACATCAAGGTCTCTTGGATATCAAAAGAAGGAAAGGTCTGTAGCTTATATAGGTTTCTAAATCACTTTATAATATTTTGTAAGTTATACGCTATTTTTACAGACACTGAATTGGACCATATTTGTAGTTCTAGCTGATACACAGCAGCCAAATTAATAATGCCTCTGTGTTCAAAGGTTAAATACAGCTACACAGCAGACATTAAATAGTACCAAAGTGATGCAAGAACATGATAATGGCCATACTGAGACATACCAAAGGTTCAAGCACAGTATCTGTCAGTGCCCAATGGAAGAAGCCTAGGCAATTATGTAAGAATAACGAAATGCATAATGTTATTTCCTTAGAGTACTGCCCTGGGCTTAGCCAGACACAGCGTCTTTGCAGCTGACAGCCTACGTTTTTAACTCCATGAATTAGTCCAATAACTTTTCCAATCCATCTAAACTGTTAGTATCCACAACACTGTTCCCCAGCTTTACTCCAGGTGAAGAACCGCTGCCTCTGCTCCGGTCGGCTTGCTAGTCCCTGGTTTTATTTCATGTTCCCTACTACATTGAGTCAAACAGATGGAGTCTCTTATCCATCTTCGCTATGCCACACCCCACGCTCATACCTTGTCCAGCTTAAAGAGTCCTAGTACACTTTAATATTCCATAATATATAAGCTGTCCACAAAGCTTTTATCATAATTCTTGACCACCTCTGAATCTTCTACAGTTTCAGAACATCCTTTTGGAGACTCAGGGAACCAGAACTGTACACAGCATTCACGACACTCACACATAAGTCCAGCTGCATAAAATTTTGTTTTGTTCTCTTCTTCCTTCTAATAATTCCAAACATTGCATTTGCCTTTTTTGATCAATTCTGAACTTTCAGCTCACCTTTTCACAGAACAGTCTATTCTAACTCCGGTATCTCATTCCTATGTGGTATTCGTTAGCTAATAGCCCATCGCTCTGAAGGAAGGATTGCTTCTTTGTCCCCTGTGCATCGCTTTACATCTGAATTTCATCTATCATTCTAACATGTGGTCACTCAGTATCGTATGATCCTTCTGCAGTTCTTCACAACAGTCAGACAACAGTCCTTATTCTAAATAACATGCCATTTAACATATCTTTATTCATAGAATCATAGAATCATTAAGGTTGGGAAAGACTCTAAGATCATCGAGTCCAACCGTCAACCCAACACCACCATGCCCACTAAACCATGTCCCTAAGCGCCTCATCTACTCGTCTTTTAAATACTTCCAGGGATGGTGACTCCACCACTTCCCTGGGCAGCCTCTTCCAATGTTTAACCACTCTTTCAGTAAAGACATTTTTCCTCACGTCCAATCTAAACCTCCCCTGGTGCAACTTGAGGCCATTTCCTCTCGTCCTATCACTTGTTACTTGGGAGAAGAGACAGATACCCACCTCGCTACAACCTCCTTTCAGGTAGTTGTAGAGAGCAATGAGGTCTCCCCTCAGCCTCCTCTTCTCCAGGCTAAACAACCCCAGTTCCCTCAGCCGCTCCTCATCAGACTTGTTCTCCAGACCCTTCACCAGCTTCGTTGCCCTTCTCTGGACATGCTCCAGCACCTCAACGTCCTTCTTGTAGTGGGGGGCCCAAAACTGAACACAGTATTTGAGGTGCGGCCTCACCAGTGCCAAGTACAGGGGCACGATCACTTCCCTGCTCCTGCTGGCCACACTAGTTCTGATACAGGCCAGGATGCCATTGGCCTTCTTGGCCGCCTGGGCACACTGCCGGCTCATGTTCAGCCGGCTGTCAACCAGCACCCCCAGGTCCTTTTCCGACAGGCAGCTTTCCAGCCACTCTTCCCCAAGCCTGTAGCGCTGCATGGGGTTGTTGTGGCCGAAGTGCAGGACCCGGCACTTGGCCTTGTTGAGCCTCATACAGTTGGCCTTGGCCCATCGATCCAGCCTGTCCAGGTCCCTCTGCAGAGCCTTCCTACCCTCGAGCAGATCAACACTCCCACCCAACTTGGTGTCGTCTGCAAACTTACTGAGGGTGCACTCGATCCCCTCATCCAGATCAGCGATAAAGATACTGAACAAGACCGGCCCCAAACCTGAGCCCTGGGGAACACCGCTCGTGACCAGCTGCCAACTGGATTTAACTCCATTCATTCACCACAACTCTCTGGGCCCGGCCGTCCAGCCAGTTTTTGACCCAGCGCAGAGTACACCTGTCTAAGCCATGAGCTGCCAGCTTCTCTAGGAGAATGCTGTGGGAGACGGTGTCAAAGGCCTTACTGAAGTCCAGGTAGACCACATCCACAGCCTTTCCCTCATCCACTAGGCGGGTCACCTGGTCATAGAAGGAGATCAGGTTGGTCAAGCAGGACCTGCCTCTCATGAACCCGTGCTGGCTGGGCCTGATCCCCTGGTTGTCCCACACATGCCTTGTGAGTGCCCTCAGGATGAACCGCTCCATAATCTTCCCCGGCACCGAGGTCAGGCTGACAGGCCTGTAGTTCCCCGGATCCTCCTTCCGGCCCTTCTTATAGATGGGCGTCACGTTGGCAAGCCTCCAGTCGTCCGGGACCTCCCCCGTTAACCAGGACTGCTGATAAATGATGGAGAGTGGCTTGGCAAGCTCCTCCACCAGCTCCCTCAGCACTCTTGGGTGGATCCCATCTGGCCCCATAGACTTGTGAGCATCCAGGTGGTGTAGCAGGTCATTGACTGCTTCCTCTTGGATTATGGGAGGTTTATCCTGCTTGCCGTCCCTGTCTTCCAGCTCAGGGGGCTGAATACCCTGAGGATAACTGGTCTGACTATTAAAGACTGAGGCAAAGAAAGCATTAAGTACCTCAGCCTTTTCCTCATCCTCAGTGACGATGGTCCCCCCCGCATCCAATAAAGGATGGAGATTCTCCTTGGCTCTCTTCTTGTCATTAATATATTTGTAAAAACTTTTTTTGTTGTCTCTAACGACAGCAGCCAGATTGCGTTCTAGCTGGGCTTTTGCCTTTCTCATTTCCTCTCTGCATGACCTAACAAGATTCCCGTACTCTTCTTGAGTTACCTGCCCCTTCTTCCACAAGTGGTAAACTCTCCTTTTTTTCCTGAGTCCCAGCAAGAGCTCCCCGTTCAGCCAGGCCGGTCGTCTTCCCCGCCCGTTCTTCTTACGGCGTACAGGGACAGCCTGCTCCTGCGCCTTTAAGACTTCCTTCTTGAAGATCGTCCAGCCTTCCTGGACCCCTTTGCCCTTCAGGACCGTCTCCCAAGGGACTCTCTCAACCAGCGTCTTGAACAGGCCAAAGTCCGCCCTCCGGAAGTCCATGGTTGCGGTTTTGCTGGCCCCCCTCCTTACTTCACCGAGAACCGAGAATTCTATCATTTATTTCATGGTCGCTAAGCCCAAGATGGCCTCCGACCACCACATCTCCCACCAGTCCTTCTCTGTTTGTAAACAGCAGGTCGAGCGAGGCACCTCCCCTGGTAGGGTCACTTACCAGCTGTGTCAGGAAGTTGTCTTCCACACACTCCAGGAACCTCCTAGACTGTTTCCTCTCTGCCGTGTTGTATTTCCAGCAGACGTCTGGGAAGTTGAAGTCCCCCACGAGAACAAGGGCTAGCGATTGAGAGACTTCTGCCAGCCGCTTATAGAACGCTTCATCCGCCCCTTCATCCTGGTTGGGTGGTCTATAACAGACTCCCAGCAGGATATCTACCTCGTTGGCCTCGCCCCTCATCCTTGCCCATAAACACTCAACTGTACCATCATCACAATCGTTGAGCTCTATTCATCCCTTTACAAATCACTTATAAGTATTCTGATCAGCATATACATATGTGGGATTACACTGGTGATCTACCTACACTGTAAAAACTGAAAATACATTCCTGGCCTTTGTTTCCTACCTTTTAATCGGTTGTTTTCTTCTGTGGGGAACTTCCCTTTTATCCCAGGGTAACTTTGTTTAAGAGTCTCTGGTGAAGGATGCTGTCAAAAGCCTTTGATATTATCCAAGGAGATCACATCAACCAGTTCTCCTTTGTCTGATCATGGAAACCCTCAGAGTGTGCCAGTGGGTTACCGAGCTCACTTCTCCTTTGCAAAGTCGTGCTGACTCTGCCATGATACATCACATTATTCACGTATGCACTAATTTTACTCTTTATTATAGTTTCTTCTAATTTGCTTGTACTAGCAGACAACAGGTTTACTCATCTGTGATATCACGGATCTTCTCTGGAGTCCTCTGAAAAATAAGTGTCCTGTAAGTCACTTTGCTATCCTCCAGTACTGGAGTGTTTTTAAGCAAGTGGTCAGAAACCACAGCTCGTAATTCAGAATTCAGAATCCTCCTATCCTTCAGAACATGACAACAGTTTACGCCATCACCAAGCTACAGAGAGTCTGAACCATTATTTTATCAAATGACAAAAAACCCCCACCAGTGAACCACACAGTCAAAGGCCCCATTTCAGATCTTCCTGCAAGAATATCTTCAGATCTTCTTCTGCAAGACACACTCCATGCTGGAGCCTCTACTGCAAAGCTCCAGTCTGAAACAGCACTAGGAAAGTAACCAGCAATGGAAGTCACATATTTTTTCCAAGAACTTGATGCAGTTTCCCTGCAAAGATCAACACTAACTTGCATTTTGGATACACTGCTGCTCACACTAGGTGCCAACAGCTTTTTGTCTGGTTTCTGAATGTCTTCACTTCATCACTCCAGTTCACACTTTCTGTTTCACCAGAAATGATTTCATTTTCTTTCTGCCCTATCTCTACTTTCTTCATTTCCCTTCTAAGCCTTTGGCTGCATTTTGTATATATCTGCTTAAAATTTCCTCTTCTGCTTATCACATACTGTCTTACTTCTTTACCTAGCCAGTTTCATCCTTCTGTAAATGGTGGTCCAGTATCAATTTTAAAACAAGAGGCCATCTTTTAAAACGTGTAATCAACAGCAAATGACAGAATGTGAAGTCTTCTCATTAGTGCATATATAATTGGATGCATAAGTTGAGTCACTGGTAACCATCTGTTTCAATGCAGAGTTATCTGATTTAAATATGTAGATGTTAGCAGAGACTCACAGTAGGGGATTTCCAAAAGCAAACTTCAGCCCAGTGGTCCTAACCTCCCTATCTCCGTTTCTGTCATCGCTGGAGACAGACAGGTTCCTCCACAGGGTCGCACAGTGTGGCTCAGTCAGATGAGTTTCCCAGTTTCAAGAAATATAGTGAAAGCTGGGGGCAAACGAAAAAAAGGGTTTTGAAAGCCAAGAATAACTTGATAATACCCTTTAAGATTTCTTACATACGCATGAAAAAGAAAAATTTCTCGCTCTCTCCAGTCTCGGTGTCTGAGAGAGTCTCCTAAGTGGAGCTGTCTGGTTCCAAAAATGCCACTAACTGTTGAATGGAAAGCTGATATTCTGTTACAAAATCAAACAGAAAAGCAGCAGTCAAATACTATGATTCATAAACTTCAAGTAGACCTAATTACGAAGAAATCATGAAAGAATTTTTCCTTAAAAACTGGTGTGAGCAACAACCTTCTGTTTCCCATTTCATTGCTCACTGAAAACCTTTGAAATAGTAGACCTGTCCTAAACAGAGGACAGCTGCAAAGGGAAAATGCTTACCATTATACTTACTTGTTAGTAAAACATTTCTGGAAAAAATAAGTCTAACTCAATGAAGTCCTTCATATTAGGATGTTTAACGTGACATACATAGTAAAAAGTAATACAGTGAAATGGAAAATATGGATAATGATGGCATATTTAATTACACTTTTCAAAGTAATCAACACACGCAGAAAACAAGTTCCCTTGATTTTCCTGCCTGTCTGTCAAATATAGATAAAATTACACTGCGACAGGATTCCCAGAGAATTTCTTGGTCAGAGTTCATTCCAGATGTGTATCTCCTTTCTTTAAGAAAGTAAGAGAAAGGTAGCTATGAAGACAACTTAAAAAACACGGATTAACCACTAGCACCCAGAGGGATAAATCAAAGCAAAGTAAGGAAGTACACCTGAGGCATCTGTGCAAGAGCCCAGGTATGTGGACTTTGGGAACTGAATGCAGGTTTTTCAATAAAACATACTTTTTGCCAGATAAAAAAATTCAAAACAAGTTCTTCAAAACATTCAGGATCTGTTAGTTGATTTATTTGGAAGATTTCTCAGTCTCTGAAGCAGAGAAAAGATAGGAGAAAACAAGAATGTGAGTGAGGGGAGGAAGAAAAGAAAGAAAAGGAAGCAGAAAGAAAGAAAGTTAACTTTACTCCAGAACAATTCACTGTTCAAACATTTGCCCAAGATGATGGAGGGGAATCAGCTCCAAATCTCTACTCTGATTGCTTCTGTCTCAGGCAAGTATGGTATTAGTATGACTCTTCATCTCAGTCTTGAAATTGCTCTGCTCTGCCTCAATAACTCAGTATTCACCAGGCAGGAGAGAGGCTGACTCCACAGCCCGCTCGTCAGGCATCCCCGCACCCCCACGCACGGGTCACTACCTGGTCAGACAGGCAGCCACAGACCGGGGCTCTGCCGCATTTTGTGGCCCGCTTGGCTATTGCAGGCTAGAGTCTCCTTCCCATCTCTCACACCGACATGCACGTGCGTGTCCTAGCTTTCTTCTGCACCTCCATGAGCCTCAGGATTTGTCATTATCTCCTGCTGTCCATACCAGCACACACATATGTACCAATCCACTGGATAAAGTACTCTGAACAAACAAACTAATTCAGGAAAGCATTATATTTTTTGAAAGCAACCACCAAGTAACAACTCCATAAATCAGCTAATCACAGGAAGGGTACATGCCTTTGGCTAAAGAGTTTCATCCATTCACAAATGGGAAGTAACGGGATTCAGTGTAGGAAGTGTACAAACCCAGCATTGGAGGAAGATGGGTGCAGCCCTTCCTTTTTTTCCCCCCTTTGAAAGTAGGAAGGGTGTTAATTATTAGACAGTATGGTAAGTGCACATTCTGTGAAGAGTTTTTTACTCTTGCTGATTTTAATTTTTGTCAAAAATTACAACAAGTAGTTACAATGTATCTTTTGAGTACTGGTGCTGCTGCCCCAAGAAGAGCGTAGATATCCTTTGGAGAAGGGAATAAAACTGGCTGAAAGAGGTGTATGTAACTGCAGTGTGTGCTAGCAAATTACAGAATCCACAGATTTACCAAATTACCCGATTTTGAGATATTAAAATAATCTTTGCAGATCCATGCCATAAAATCATATAACCTTCATGTCATAACCTATAGCAATAGGAGAAAACAATTATTCACATCATTGTTCCTTATTTCAATTTTCATTTCCACCTGTAGTATCCATTTACTAGTAAAACTACTAAATAGTGCAGAGGGAAGAATCATGGGGAATTCTACTGCACTATCCTACATCCCCTTGATGATCACTGGCTGGTTAAAATTAACTTTGAGGACTACCATTTAGCCAGTTTTTAATCCATGCCATGCATGGCTATTGATTCTTTAAGAATTTATTCTTTTAACCAACTCGTTCACAATCTCTCAAACAAGCTATTGACTCATGCAAGCCAAAAATCTTGTACATCTAATATAATAATGCTGCTATTAATTACTGAAATACCAGCCAAATTATAATGCTGCTTAGTTCAACTCTTGCAAATGAGAAAAAAAGTTTTAATTAACAATTGCTGGTTCTGCAGATGGGAATTTCTTTTTTTGGCTCAGACTTTGAGTCAGAAGCTACAAGTGTTACATGTGACAGGCCAAAGCAGACATGAAACTGTTGATTTGAATGACTTCTGGCTAGTTTATTAAAAAAATACTAAGGATGTAGACTTAGCTAAAAAGTTACTTGTTATTTTTAAAAGTAAGAGATGTCTTACATTATGCTTTGATTTTCATTTACAAACACCTGTTATAAAATACTACAGCCTTACAGAGTAAATCTAGCATGGACATACCTAGCTTAATTAACACAATTATAAGAAATATATCTTAAGATAAAATATGCTTTTATTCATGTTTCATTAGGAAAAGTTAAACAACTCTAAGAATCTTATTTATCTTACATGTTTTGCTTAGGTTATTAATTTTGTTTCGAATTCTGTCCCTGATAATTGAAAATAGCATAGTTAATTCCTTTTATTTGTCATCAGTTTGTAATCAATTGAATTTTGAGCACTGTTAATGCTACACTATTTACTTTAAAAATGGAAATATTCTTATAGTCTGTAACTTGATACGTAAAATCTGTATTTTAGGTCAAACTTATCTTTGATGGTTTTTTACCTCTCTGTCTTCTCCATTTCTTTCAATTAGCTTCCCATTAGAAGGAATATGAATGATAACACAGGGAAACCATTTGCATATTCCTTGCAAGTTAAATTAAATTCTTATTCTGATGAGACAGAGTGAAAGATTATATACTTACATCTCATCTCCCGTTAAGTTTCTATTTCATTTAGACAGTTTTTCATTTGCATTTAACTGCTTAGCAAAGATCAATTGTTAAATTACACTGGATTTTCATCTACTGACTGTAGAGGATCTCAAGTCCTGAAGTATGTGCACGTGTTTAACAGCATTTCAATAAGCAGAGAGGAAATGTCACATGTAGGAAACTGTTGTTTCATTATTTTTGCTCTAAGCATTTCTCAAATTAATCTTTTCTTCCTGGGTCTTTTCTTCAGGCTACCCTTCAATACCTGGAGAACACAGCTGTGGTTAGGGGGAAAGGAAGATTTATGTCTTAAGGCCATTTATATCCTTGGCCATTTCTTTTCCCCAACTACCTCTCCTCCCGCTGTCTATGGGACAAATCCTGCCAGCACAAGTCAGCTGTCCAGGGGTCCTCCTCAGCTCTTCTGCTAGTTTGGACCTACCCACCTCTCCAATCCACAAAAACATGTGAGGTTTTGGGCAGTTTACATGCAGACCTTTGCCCTCTCTTCCTAAATCTTAACTTAAATAGCAGAGCTGTAAGTTGAGTGGTGTTACAGGTCCTCCATGGTGAAAGACAGAATCTACTCCCACATACCAAATGATAATACCTAATTTCCAGGTCTGTGCCTACTGGAATTTAGAAAATCCCATCAGCCTTTTGGAAAAGACTGTCCCTTCCAGTGGTTGGCCAAAGCCTCCCAGATGTGCCGGTTCAGCGGCAGTAGAAGAGGAGCCACCTTCCAAACCATCCCACACTGCAAGCAGCAGAAGGAAACCGCCTTTCAGCTGTTCTGACTGGCGTTGCTTCTCACTACTTCTGCCTGAGGTTCAGAAAGTGATAGGGAAGGGGTGCTCACCTAATCACTCCACTTCTCTGCCTTTTTACAGCAAAACAACTTCCGAAGCTGTATCAGCCACGTGGGAGCAGCTCTTGGATCACAGCCATACTTGTGACAGGGCTGGCATCACAGAAAGAAGTGGGGGGGGGTTAAGAAGAAGCTGACAGACAGTATTCTTATTAGTAATTTTTTATTTCAAAGAAAAACTGCTTATCTGCTCTATGCAACCGAAGTGCAACGGAGTGGCCGAAATGACACAGCACTGTTGTAAGAAAAGGAAAAAAATGACAGGTATCTCTGAATACTTTATCCTATGACCCAGGTAACACTAATGCCTTAGCAGATAGATCCAAAACATGTAACAGATAAGGCCACTTCCCAGGAGTTTGGTGAGACAGTAACTTACCTCAGATATTCTTTCCTGTGGTGTCAGTACCTCTCCTGTTGCCACTTACACTGGATGCTACAACCCTACCGAGATGTGTTCTACCGGTTCCAAACAGCCTACCTTGATTTATTGCTGTAATAATCAGTCCTTGGCTTGGCAGCACTTCAGTGGGAATTGTGGCTGCCCCGGTTTCTCAGAATCAAGTCTAACCTGCTCTAAATCAGGCAGGGGCTATCACTGACTGCTTTTGAAAGAGCGGGCATTTTGCCTTTCTGCATTCATTTACCAATACCGAAAAAAGAAACCATGCTTACTTAGCATAGACCTTGTCATGATTAATCCATTGATACTGCTAAAGCACTGGAAATAAGTCTGGTTACACTGCCTTCGTACATCTCTTTTTTTTTCTTTTGCTACATCCACTGCAAACACTGTGCTGCAGTCTCTGTTATCAATACTTTCGATATGAAAAGGTCTTTTTCATTGTAAATATATAAACCTACAGAACCTCATTATAAATACAGAACACTTGGTGGGACCACAACATACACCCTAAGCTTTTTATCCCAAGAACAAGCATCCGAAAGACACATTTTCTTCAGATTATTCTCTTCATGTCTTTCACCTGTGATCAACTTCCCTGAGAGCAGAGCAACACCGTCGCATGATTACGCCATAATAACAGGCCTCCGTGTTATACCAACGTGGCGTTGCTGCAGCATTATTGCCAGGTGGAGATGGACCAGCAATAAACCCAAAACCATCAGGCTTCCTGCCCATTCATCGTTTTGCTTATTTCGATGATGTGAAGACCTGCACCATACTGATATTGCCAGTTAATTTGATACTTGACTACTCAGTGCCAAAACCGCACATCATTTTTAGGTACTTCATGAATAATTTCTGCCATATATTAAAACATTACATAGAGTCTGCTGGCAAAGTGGAAATACAGAAATCTTGAAAAATTAGAGCACCAGAAACTGAATGAGAATCAAAAATGTCTTTCCCTGTTCATCACTAACTTCTTAATTTTATTCTAGTTTTGTTTCTGATGTTTTCTGCAACTGCTTTAATTTTATAAAATGTTAAGCAACTGTAGAAGGCCCCACAAAGCAGCCAGTCCAACTAATCAATATTGTCAGAGTAAAAAGAAAAAAAAACCACCCAAAAGCAACAAATGAAAATGAAAAGGAAATCCACATATTTCCATGAATATTCCAGCTTCTAAAAAGTAAGACATTTTTCACTTAATTAAATTTTGATTTCCAATTGATGAAATGAAATCAGAAATTAAAAGAGAATTTAGAGAAGGTGTACAAGAATAATCTTGCCACTGATATTACAGTGACACTTTTTAAGTTCAATGGGTTATAACAAAAAATACCTTTTGCTCATATTAGAATCACATAAAAGATACTTTTCCAACTGGTTTTCATCCCAAGAGGAAAATTTGTGTAAGAAATATTGGAAGCATTTATTGCATGTATAAGTCATTACCTCTAGATAGAATTACTCCTTTATACAGTATCCAAGGAGTGTGAATATTTGATTGTATATTTTTATTTTTATTTTTATTTCCTTTTTTAAAAAAACCGCATTATTCCCCAAACCCCACAGCCAAGTGACCAACCTCACCTCACCGTTTTCCAGTACAAATCGCATTGCTTCTCCAAACAGTTTCTCCAAACTGCACTGAATCTAAAGAAATACACATTTACCTCTTTTTATCTTTAAATCACCATTCAGATGCTTTTAGTATAGAACCTACCTTGATTATATCCAGATCAGCCAGTACTTGGTAAAAGCAGCTAATTTGGCTAGAGGGATACAAAGTGGAACAACCCAAGCTCATTCTCTTTCAGCCACACACAGCCAAAGCATCTGTTACTTATTTTACAAGTTGCTAATGACAGAGAACAGTTTTCAGCTCCTACTGAAAGTATATAAAATACAACCACACCAGGAAACCCTCAGATAGAAGATACTGGAGCCTTCTTCGCAAACATATGCTGCCACATTTCCACTGAATATAAAAAAAGGCTTTTATCTTCTTACTTCTTCTATCCACTGTTCCTATTATATTATTTATGAGTGTACTTTTATTTTCCTGTAGATTTCTAATATCCTGACTTTTTTGCTTCTCCTTACACTTCATAAAGTTACTTTGAAAGCTAATTCAGGCAAATCAATTTTCTCCCTGTACAAAGTAAACACAGCCACCACTGTTCCTTATTTTTAAAGAACGATGCCTCTAAGGCACCACTTTTACAATACACAAATAGTTAATCCTCTTCCCATTTAAGTTTACTGCTAGTACAGAAGATAAATTTCAGGCTCACTTCATAGAAGCATAAGTAGACACTAAACCTTGATTGTGCAGACTAAAAAAAAAACACCTTATAAAACCTAAAAATCTTTACATGCAACAATTTCTGCTCACATTTGCCCAGGAATATAAAGAGAAGACAGCCAGCTGCTGCGGAAGAAAGAAAAGCGCTAAAATTGTGAAGCCCTGCTATATTTAATTGCATTCTCTGCATTTCAAAACCCTTATTTAGATGGAAATTGTAAATAAAGCTAACATAAAAACAATGGTGATATTCTCTTCACAGAGGTTGGTTATGAAAATGAGCTTGGACTAGTCCTGCTGTTTTGGTTCAACTTTTGTAAAATGTTGGTCAAAATGTGATGCTGGAGGTATGCAGTCATTTAGTATCACACTTATTAACACATGGATATGTTCTGCTGTTTTGGTTGGATGTCTTTAAAAAAAAAGGAAAATCTTTTTTTAAATTGAAATCTCATTCTCTGGGAATGGAGAAAGATCACTGGAGTTTCTGCAGAATTCTCCGTCATTGTCTTAGTTATGTTCTAGTGCTAAAACAGATGATTTCACAAGCTAAGCCAGCTGAAGATGTTCAGAGCCGTAGAATGTGAAAAGCGGTTTGACAAAGGCTGTTAGAAATGAAAACAATCAATGAGGCAATTGATAGTGCCAAAGTTCTTTTCATAAAACACTCACATTTGCCAATAGTTAGCAAAAATTAACAATTTTACCCTTTAAAAAGAAGAATTAACTATGTATGATACGACAGTCAATGTTTGCTGTATCTGCTACTTGACATGACTGCTTTTATTCAAAGGAAAGCAATTTTGACAGTAGGAACAATAATTAACTTATTGTTTCCTTTTTTCCTTTTGATCTGTGGCTCTCTTTATAAGGTTTACATTTGTTTTTGGTAAATAGAAATGCTACTGAATGATTAAATTAGTCATTAAAATTGGATGCAAGCAGAATTCACCAGAATCTGTATCCTTTATTTAAAAGTTACTCTTCAGAGATATGGAAATCCAGTGAATTTATCTTCATTATAGAGGCCAAGAGTGGATTTCTCAGAAAACTAATCACTTCATAGCCAACATTTGGCAGCTGAAGAACTGTGAAAAATTCAAGATCCTGACAGAAGGCCAACAGAATAGGCTGCTGTAGACAGAAAAGTAATTTCCAGGGTTTACTAAAAATCTCAAGGTATGCCAGTTTATGCAGTAGTTAACCATTCATAATAGTTAATATTCCTGCCACTAAACAAGAAGATATTGGCAGTGATAATGAACACATAGAAAACATTTTTTTAAAACATTACTGAAATTTTATTCTCATCTATAGCAAGAGCGCCACTACTTTGGCATATTTCACTGGTAATTTGCAGTAAGAATTGAGACCTCATCTTAGAGCATTATAAATGATATGGAAAAAAGAGCCAAACTCCTGAATATCACAGATGGTAAAGAATAGAAAACTTTTTAAAAGGCAACAGAATAACAAAGAAGAATGAAAGCATAAAGAACATTAGAGAGATTAGGAAACAGACAAAAAAGAAGAGAGTTGATTGTCACTGATGGCACACAGTCTTGGACAAAGTGGGAAATAACTGCAGACATCACATGCTGCTGTTCCACAGCAATGACCAAAAGATAATTTCATGTAACAGTCAACAACAAACTGAAATCTTTTCCGGCGCAAAAGAAAGCAAAAGGTCAGTTTTGGCTACATATTCAAAACTCTGAGCAGGGAGATGATCATGATGCTTCTAGCTACTAGTGACACATTGTCCAGGGAGAGCTAAGGGACTAAAGTTGCCATTTTCCACTTCTCTTACAAGCATGTCTCATGAGGTGTTCACGTCCCTAGTTATATGATGAGCCATGGTCAGACAGTAATGGAGTGTCACATCCAAAATCAGGCCTCTGCCTCTGTGAGGTCATCCTGGTGAACCACCGTAGCAGGTACAAAAATGCAAACCTGCAAATGCCTGGACCAAAAGCTGGACCTCAACTGTACGACCCTGATGTCTCCCACTTTCCTACCACTCAACCAGAAGGACCCACAGTGGGATCCCAACCTCCTCCTCCACTTCTTACCCCTGACCAACCCACATCTTTAGCCAAAGCCTGCATTGTATGGGGTTCATGTCTACATGTCTGCAAGAAATCCAGTCGGCCTTGGCAGAAACACCCCATGAACCATAAAAACATTTATACATTTAATTATGTGGATGAACCAGAAACAATGTTTGGCCTCTGCCCTGGCTGATTTAGTTCACTTCTGTAGATGAAGCTTGGCATAGGTATTCAGGACCATCTAGGCTCTCCTGTTTGCTAGCAGCCAGGAAAACTGGCCTTAAGAGAACTGTTCACGGCCAAATCAGTTCAAAATGCAGTGCAGATGTGCCTATGACCTTTGAAATCAACAGAAAACTGAGAAACTAGATTTCTGAAGATTGCAAAGAAAAGACGAGGAAAGCAGAAATAAAAAATACACACAAAAAGAAAGTTTCTGAATATGAATAAGTAACATTTTGCAGTCATGCTTAAAGTAACAAGTCTCAGACTGAACAGTATGCAGAAATGTATTTGTAGCAGGGGAATCCCCTAGCCACTCCGCTTCAATTTCCTGACTATAAACCGAGAGCAAACAGTCCCATTTACACGTTTCTCACTGATAATTTGAACATTAGCTTGAAGAGGACAGAAGCTGTTTACTATAAACTTACGTATTTCTTGTATTGAAGAGTGCTTCTCAAGAAATACATATTGTTTCTATGCCATCTGAGAAAGAATAAATAGCATGTTCAAAATCCCATGTCAGATGCTGGGCAGCCCCTCTCCAGGACGCCTGCTTCTAATCCCACAGGCACCTCCTGCATATGTGTATATAAAAGGTGTTATGATCTGATCATTTGAGATTCAGTTCTGCTCCGATTCATTTCCACTCGTCTTCTGAAATCTCATGAAATAACGTTCTCTGGGTTTACACTGGTTTTTACACTTGGCTAACAACTGTAAAACAACTTTCACTCTAGACTAGTGAAAGAAGGTCCATCCAGCGCTTTCTGTAATTGCACACTCAGTGTCTGTTCTTCAGGAAGCACAAGAATAATAAACCCATTTCTAAAGAAAAAGGGCTAATTGCCACACACGTCAATATGTCAGTCAATAATTTCTGCGAACATATACCATAAAAACAGCAGGTACGTTGAGAGTGTACACAGGAGCTTTCCTCCTAAGTCACTTGAACTGAATTTTCAAATCGGCATTTTTTGACACAAAAAGGAACAATTATTCCAACAACTCGTTTTTTCTTCTTTTTCTGTTTCTTCCTCTCATGCCTTGTCAGTATGAATAATGAAGGGTAAACACCCAGCTGGTTACACATTCAGTATCAATCTGGCTTTCTCCTGGGAATGGAACATGCTACATTCTGTGTAATATAATGGTGCAAAGTAAGGGAGAAAGAACAAGAAACCCCAACATAAGGATGATTTTCTTTCACTCAGTTGATGGCATACTTAGAATTTTTTCCATTATGTAATGATAAACAGCTTCAACTTCAGCTGAAAATGTACAGAATGGGTTTCCTTACATTTTAACTACTCCACGTCCAAAGCCAAGAAAATGTAAGAAAACGATATTAACTACTAGTAACAAATGTTCACTCAGTCAAGCTCTGTTTACAATAACATTACCTCTAGCAGCCCATATTACAGAGCAAACGAACAATAAACTGTCATGCCAGATTCTTATGGAAATAAATGTATGAAACGGAGGTCTGCGGTGTAATCCATTTAACCAGTGAAGAATATGCTGTAATGGTTTGTTATAAAGCTTCAGATAGACCCCAAGCAAACGTTTACTGCCTGTGTTGAAGAAGGGAGAGGCATTCTCAGGCTTCTACTGCAGGATGCACTGTTTCTCCCAGCCATTGAAAGCTCATTAGCTGTCACGGGAGAGGCAAACAGCAACTGTGACATGAGCCGCTAAAAATACCTCTTATTGGCATCTGTTCTGTGGTATTTTGTGTTCATTGGAACCTTCAGTGGGTGTGTGAAATTTTCCAGCTGCTTATAATATATAGGACTGAGCCTTAAAAGACTCAGTTACAGACCTTGTGTTATAGAGAAGGGAAGGTTTAGAAGAGGTACAAATAAAAACGGTATCACTACGTGCTAGAACACTGTACACTGCTTTACACCGCGAAGTTTGCTTGCAAATAACCATGTTTTTGCAAATTATGGTGAAAGTCTATCCAGAAGTTGACTGATTCTACTATTTCCAAAAGTTCGCCAGACATATACTGTGTATTCACCCTGCAAGTAGGTCTGCTTGATTTCTTCTCAGTATATAGCAGATTGGAAGTGACTTCTTATTTTTGCTTGTAAGAAAAGTTAAGCGTTTTGTTTCAGAATGCCATCTGTGACAGCTTCATCTACATTTTGACTCCCAATAAAGCAAATAAAAAACTGAGAAAGAGGAACTTGTCTTTTAGGTTTATTTTATAAGATTAGTCAACAGTCTGGAGAAATCAAAATCAGCAAGGCACGGAGGCAGAAGCCACCGAGCAGGACACTGAGCCAAGACCGTCTACTGCATGGGAGCCCAGCATGCAGTGGTGGGGAGAAAGGCTGCCCTGTGCTGCTGCTCACTTTTGCCACCAACCATCTTCAGCACATTAACTGCTCCAATAGCAGGCAACACAAACTGTAAGGCTTATTCAATGGCAAGGTGCTTATATTGCATTCTGTGGCTAATTTCCAAACATGAAAAAGTTTTCTGCCTTACTGCTTTCTCTTGTGGTACATGTTTAAAGTAAAGACATACAAAAGAGAAGAAGAGTTGTTCAATGTTTCTTTATGATTTCCCATAGAAAAAAAAAAAGCCAGTTAAAGGAATCAAGAAGCTAACCTGCAATAATAATTCAATGAAATGCTGTGGGTCTTGTCAGCTATCTGAGCTGATATTTGCAGTAGATATAACAACTGTCTGTGGCAGGTGGCTGGCCAAAAACAATAAAAGACATGAGGAACACAGAACTACTTGCACTCAATTAAGGAAGTGTCATATTATCTGACATTAGTGATACTAAACAATAATAAAGTTGAAGAAGTCTAAATGATCTCAGATGGTAGAAAGAGCTCCACCACAACCTGTATTCGGTGAAAAGCCTCAGTGACTTAGGGAAAATCCACCCACATTAAAACCTCTTTCCAACTATTTAATGTGCATTCTGAAATGGCTATACAATACAGCTGAGATAAGCAAAAAGCTTCCTGCTTAAAAATTATTGCCAAAGATATTGGTTCACTGTGTCTCCACAGGGAAATTGAATAAGACTTTACTTCCATCAGCAGATCTAGTGAGAATAGCATTAATCATATCACTTCATGGAATACTTTGGCATTACTACGTAATCATTTTTTTTCTAAGTTGTAAGACAAGACACCATTTCTTGTGAGATGAATAATGATGAATTACCACTTAGACAATGGAAGAGGGCAAGTTCATTCACTGTGGTGTTGATCCTAGCTTTGTGGCACTCAATATGCTTTCATGATTAATTTCCAGCTACAGGGGTTAGTAGATTCACATCATCAGAGATATGAGTTGGTAAAAAAGCAACGAGCATAGTTATTTATACGAGTATCAGATGTCTCTTTGAGATTGTTTGTATTGCTCATAAGGGTTTTCCATTTCAAGGAGAAAATGAGTAAGCAAATAAACTGTAATATGCTAAAGATAATGATGATTAACTTATTTATTTTTTATATTAACTTATTTTTTATTATTAACTTATTTATTTATTATTAACTTATTATTTATTTCTCATAGATCCACACTGACAATTCCAGTGGTTGGCTAAGCACACTTAAATCAGTTCCTCCCAAGAAAAAGTTGCTCACTGCAAAGTAATAGTGTATTTGTAAGCCTCATAGAGTAATGAAGATAAAACTTACAGAGAAAGCAAAAGGATGCATTGAACCAACAAAACCACCTGTTTCTGTGGTCTGTAAAAGCACATTGGTGACTCTCAGGAACTTGGAGAGCGTAAAATTTATTAAGATTTAATAGCTCTGGCAACTATAGGAACTTTCAATGGCAATTCTGCAACATTCAGAACTCAACCAGCCTGACTCCCTTCTGCAAAGGGAGTTACATCAGAAAAACAGTATCTGGTTTTGCTCTTTTGAAATATGCAGCATTAGATGGCGACAAAGGAAATTTGATTCCAACAGAGTGGAATCAAGCGGAGCAGACGCAGCAAGCAAATGGAGTGGGAGAAGAAAATTTGGCACCACGGCTTTTATCCCCAGCCCACCTCTGGCCCCCAGAGCTATGAAGAACATTGCCTGTGAACTCCGAGGAGTTCAGCGTGGCATTTGTCCCTGCCTCCCTGGGACCAACTGTCCCCTTAGTGACAACACCGCAAAGTTAAAAGCGTGCTGCAGGTTGCCAGTCCTGCAACCTGAACCTCTTCCTCTATTGCCAGGAGGCAAGCCCGCTGCTCAGAGGAGAGGGCTCATGCTGCACTACCAGGCAGTGGCGCTTCGGATATCCGCTGCTGGACAGCTGTACAACACTCGATCCTGCCAGCGCCCGCTCCTGCGGCCAACAGGAGCGAGGGCTTGTGTCCTGGGATAAAGATGCTGAGCATGCCTGGGCAGTCATCCTCGCGGGAGTTTCAGACACCAGCCCAGCTCTCATGCATCCTCGTAAACAGGGAACGTGGATGGGAAGTAGATCTGACTGTGGAAATGGGTTAGGCCAGAGCTTTACAGACAGTGGCAGTGGGACCCATGAGCACCAGGCTGGCAACGTGTCACCTCAGTGCCAGGCTGCACCTAGCAGTATGATTTACAAATACAGTGGGGCTCCTAACTGGTATCTACCATAGCATTTAGAGAGTACATGCTTTAAATACTAACAAATACCTTTTTTTACATTTATTTTACTTTTTACAAAACAAAAAAAAAATCCTAAAAAAAACCCCATGAGGTTTCTAAATTAAAAGGTAGACGACAAAGAACAGAGAAAGGAGAGGTTGAGCTGAGGCTAAATTGGGAATTTGGAAGAGAGTGTGCTGAGGAGAGGGGGAGTTAATGAAGCACAGAGGAAGGATAACGATAATAAAATGGCACAGGGCAACGGTGATGAGAGATAAGGAGAAAGCTGGAGAAGATGACAGGTGAGAATGTAGTCAATCAGTGAAACTGGCGCAGGGAAGGTGAGAGTCCCTGGACTAGGAGAACTGATAGGAAATTCACACTCTATGTAATATTGCATTGACATGATGAAAAAATTACCTGTGGAAATACCAGCTTTTAATTCACATGCTATTCATTTCGTGGCCCTATCACAATCCCTCATCAAATTATCTTATGAATTACAAAGTACAAAATTTCAGTGACTTCAAAAACTCTCGCGTGGTTTGTAGAGTAAAGTTGGACTCACCTGAAAAAGTAGTCTAGCTTTCAGAACTTGCCACAGATGTGTGACACAGGTTTTTTTCATCATTGTTCAAGGACAAATCAAGAATAACTTATGGCAATCAAACAGTGAATTAAAAAAAAAGAACCCCAGAACTTGCACCAACTTCCTCTTCCATTTATAATACTACAGACCCATATATTTCAATGGTGGTATACCAATGCAACTACATGTAAGTATTTACTTATTCAACAAGGGATGATGTGAATAGGAGATCACTGCAAACCAATGCATCCTAGAAGTTACTTTATCCTAAGTATCTCAGTATATAGCAAGGGCTAAAGAAGATATAAATCTATACAGGAGGTGCTAAAATATATCTAATAAAATAAAGTCGAATCAAAATCATCCACCTGATTTTATAATATTAATGTGGAATGATAACCTAATACTTGTCCAGTCGATAGGTTTCCACCCCTAAATATACACTGGGAATCTATTGTGTCGCATATACAAAACTGTAAGGCATAGCATCATTGTAACTACTTTAATATTCACTTAAAGAGAATCCAACACTTGAAGACAAAAATACCATAATTAAAACTAAAAAGACATAAAATCAGAAATAAGACTAACCTTTGGTAACGTATGTGAACAGCACAGACAGAATTTGTTACTCTTTACATATCATAGTTTTTTCAATAAAACTCTTCTCTGTCTCTCAGATGTCATACCCATGAAGGATAGCTTATATTTGATGCAGTGTGATCTTTTCACGCAGAGCATTCATACCATAGCATATTTTGTTATTAAAAAACATATTCAAAAAATCTTAAATGAAAATAACCTGCCCTTGACTTCCTATTGTGAGAGGAAATACATTCTGCTATCCAGGGCTGGGCATCTCAGAGTGCCAGGAACATACAGCTCGTCTCCTTTTTAAAAAACAAGGCACTTACTTATGAATTGCTCGTTAAGTGAACAGTCAGTGGGAATTTGATAGCATTTTGCCAGAAGAATGTTTTGCCTGTGGGCTAGAACTGCTATGGGCAGCACAGTGTCACTTCAATGAACTCCAGCTTACCAGGGCATGTGTGAATGATTTCTTTATGCAAGGCTCTCACAGCCAACACACATCTGAAGGAAACACTCTGTTTTGAGAAATTCTAGTCTTAGTCTCCTCCTCACTCCCTCGGTCTATAAAAATAAAAAGCTTAAAAATGTACTAGAGAAATAAAACTGCATCCAAATAAAATTTATTCACTCTCAGGCAACTGTGTTTCCATTTCTAGCTTACTGGCAGAAGATGAATTTGCAACTTAAGGGCAGAATTTTACAAGTGGGAATATAGGAAAAGAGGTACCTCTATACAGTATGGATTTCTCCGCTTTGGAAGGAGATCTTTCAGACTGCTCTGCGTTGCATAGCTGAACCTCATTAATGTTTACTTCACAGTTAGGGATTATTGTGTTTCTAAAATTCTGTTGTTTCTAAAACTGTGCATTTTAAAAAATGACTGTACAGCCCAGATACTTTTCTCAAAGAAATACATTCATTTTACCTGCTCTGAGTGTTAGTCTAGAATATTTGATAGGCATGTAAAACTATCATTTAAATTTCTTGATAGAGGTGCAAAAGCTTCTTCATTATCAAATCTCACTTATATCAGCATGAATATTCTCTTTTTATTTGTTTTCAAAATTACTCTGAGATACTTGAGTTGCTTAAACAGAGCTAATAAGGCCTAAAAAGGTTCAATAAATATGCATGCATATGTGTGTAAATGTATTAATAAATAATCATTAAGCATGACATGAAAACACAGGAGACAACCAATAGCAATTTAATGTCTCTCTCAAGATGGAATGAAAAAGCTTTTCTTCTCCAGGTGTATGGCATTCAGAATAATCTCCTTAAACAAGCTTTTGTCAAGCAAGGAGAAAGTGCTGTTGTTTATTCTAAAGCCTATCACAACACAGAGCATAAAAACCAAAGAAGCACAAGATAATTTTTTTTCTTTAAATTGGATTTTTGAAAAAGTGAAGAAGGCACTGCTGTTTCTTTAAAGATGAGATACGTATTAGCTGAATGTACATTAAAATCGCTGAACTAATAGTGATAGAATGTTCCTGGTGTTCTAATACAGTAACATTTAGATAATATTTTAAAATGGCAACATAAATTAAATCTTTTCCACTAAATTGGTCTAAGTATTTCCTGTTCAATGGTATATGCAGCACAACATTAAAGAGTATTGAAAACATTTTTGTATTGCTATTATTGATTAGTGCAGAATTGTGAATTCATTGCAGTGGCATCTGGGGACCAAATCACAGGAAAATAAAGGCCATATCTGCATGGTCAAATACACATTTTGGTCCAATCATGCTGTAATGTATGCAAATCTGCTATAAATTTTGAGGATCTAGGAGCTCTTAAGGAATGCATGTTTGGGTCTAATAGGATAACCAACAACTGGCACAATTAGAGGGTGCAGAGGTAACTTGGCAGAAAAGCCAATGGGATTTCCCACATGTAGAAAAGAAAGTAGTCAGTTAGTAAAACATTTTAATTAATATTTTGGGGTTTGTTTTCTTTTTTATGATCTTGAGAAACAGTTTGCCAGAGAAGTGATGATATGCCACTGATATACATTCACATCTCTCCACCTCAAGAATTACTGCTTGTTTTAGAAAAATCATGCTAAGACACAACAAGGATTTTAAAGCTACTTTATGCTTTGTATTTTTTCTAAAGTCACTATACCACAATATAAGCAATTCAGTAACAGAGTCTTGTCATGTCTTTTAGTTTTCGGCTGGTAAATTCATGGAAGCAATTCCACTACTTTCACTAGTGTAGCTGAACTGAAGATAAGCAATACAAACTGTTACCCACTGAAGGAACAAGTAAGACACCTTCCTGTGGAGATTTAGTTAAAATAATATATTGCTATTTCCTTCAGAAAATTATTTGCTTTAGATTTATTAATATAAAGCATATACTAATATCTACTAATGATTTGCTTTCTTTAATGGCTATTGCACGTTAGTTATTTTCTTTCTCATTTAAACTCCTATACAATTTAATAATAAAAGTACTGAAGTCTTATTACAATCTAGATTAATTTTGTACCTCTTAATTGTCTTCTTGACATCATGACAGGCTTTCTAGCTCTTTCTTTTCTGAGTAATTTCAAAAGAAAAAAGAGAATCCAAAAGAGGTAAAAATCCAGAAACAAACGAGCTAACTTAGCACAAATGCTGACTTAAGGGAACTATCCAAGTTGTCCAGACTATTAAGTTATGAGTCATTTCTTATTATGATGAGTGGGATAATGGTCTTCTCCTACAACCATGAATGAAAAACCCACGAGAAAACCACAGGAAATACAGGCAACAGTATTTCCATCTGCAGCCCTCCTACCTTTCACTGTTCTGATTCCATCAAACATGCACATCCTAAGCAGAAACCTTCGCTAAGGCACAGCAGACAGCAGGGGCTTCTGGAAGAGAGGAGGCGGGATTGGGAATCTGGGACCCTTCGCTCTAACCTTGACTAGTATGATGCTGCAACAAGTTCGAAGGTAGACCTTCTCAAATATAAATAATGGGGATAACGTTACCTACTTCCTGGGGCTGCTGTGAGGATTAATGGTCAGGCAATACCTGAAAAACACTACACAAGCATTACATATTAACAGATGAGGAGAATCTTCTGGAAGATCAAAAGAATAGGAGTTACACCCTCAGGACTCCCAGTGGAGTCAATGAAAAGATTATTGGTTTATGTTTGGCAAGAGCCATCTAGAACAAAAACGATCACTTCTTGAGTAAAGACAGGAAGATGTGTCTCTCCACAGGCGCTGGGATTAGGGAACAGTGCATCTAGGGGGACAGTATCTGAATGCATGTGCAAACCCTCGCAGGGATTGCAACTAGGGACTGAAGAGCTACTTCTTTTGTAAAAACAAAACGTGCTTCAGCCCCTTTGGAAGGGAAAGTTCTGTCGTGAGTTAAGAGCTGAAGCCTCCTGGAACGCCGTAGGACATGTTTCTTTGGGATGGGGCCATTCTGGGTCTGTTACACACAGAAAGCACTTGTTAAATACTATAATACACCCCTGTTTGCCTGACACCTTGGTCTGAAGCCACAGCGACTGCAGTGGACAGATGCTACCTTGAAGTTCAGTAACTCAGTATATGAACTTGCCGTGCTGTGTCAAGGAGAATTAACTGGCTTCTTGAGCAGGTTTTATAGCTCATGCAGATATCTACACTGACCAGCATCCATATCAGCCAGTTGCACCTACCTTGGCTCTTTATTTACTACACTGGTGTCATTTCTGTAGACACTAGTTTATTACTCATATTTATAGTTAAACTATAACTGCCTGAAAAAAATGCTGACACACATTTTCAATTAAAGTACCAAAAGAGCAGAGAAAAAATAGCTGTATTAATGATGACCAGATAGACAACTACTTATAGCAATTTTATAAACATAAGTGCTATATAATAGGTTTAAAATGCTTGCGAAAATTGATAGACTCCCTAAAAATACAAAGAACTGCTATTAGCATAATTCATCAAACTATGAATATGTATGAACCCCTATTCCACTTAAGTCTATGAAACAGAAAATTTTAAGGGCTCAGATTAAAAAACATGTATCTGCTATATATTAAATCACCTTGAATAAAAACAGTAATTAAAAATTAAAAGTTCAGCCTAAGGACACACAATAATATATACCGAGAAAACAAAGAAAACACTGGACTTTTTTTTTTTTAATCTTATGTAATTAAGAGCGCCACTATTCTGCTGTCGTAAATGCTATTCTGTCATTGATATCAAGTCACTGTATGCAGTTTAATTTACTTTTGATTAGATATGCATTGTATGAGTCAGTGTAGATCTTAAAAATCTATTATAAAATACTGCAGTCAGGAGAACAATAGTTAATACAAAGCAGTTGACTCCTGCTGATTGAGTTTGATTAGCGTGGATGGCAGCCACACATGCACAGGAAGAAAATAAAACCCTGCAAAAGAACTCAGGGCTCTGTATGTCAAGGTGCTGGCGTAGGAGTCCTGATGATGTTTTTCCCCCAACACATTTCCAAACAGGAACAAAACAAAGCGAAACAAATCCATAATAACAACATTTCTTATTTCCCTCTACACTTTTCAAGAAATGTTGCTTTAGTTTTCCTGGCTTGCTTGGCTGCAGTAGAATGACTGGCATAATCTGAAAGTGTTTTTTAGAGATACTTAACGAGCTTAACTCTACTTGCTTTCTCTTTTATCTAAGATCCTCAACACATTTACATTGGTCTTCTTTGTTAAAAGAGTAAATTGTGCCGTTGAAAACCCACAGGTGTCAGTGAGGAACAGCCAGGGGCTCACCACAAAGGTCACCGCCAGCAATAGGTAGTGCTTCAGTTTCCCAAGGATCGCCCTCACCACCGGGACTCAAACACATCTAAAGACTGTTAGACACCCAGGTGGGACAATAAGGACCAACTCCTCTGCTTTTAACTGCCAGCTCCTGGAACTAACAGTTTGTATTTAGAGGGGTTATCAGTCTGTACTTCAAATGCTATTTATTTGAAAATTCTTTCTCCCTAATAAACATACACTGCCAGAACAGCCTGCTATCTTTGTTCTCCACTTTTCCTTCTTTACTTTTTAAAGAATGACATAGTTAAGTCATGTTCAGGCACATTAAGAAAAGCATGTAGTTTACTTGCATGCCGCTCTCTGAAATAGGGGTATATGAATGCAGACGATAAAAATATCTTACACCTAATCACATCAGCAATAATCTGTACAAGTGAGCCACAGGAGATTGGCAGCAAATGAGGAAATCTTCGTGGTCATCATGCTGGCCAAGCACTGTAGGAATAAACACCACCACACTTCTGCTAGTGCTATTCCAGTTTCACAAGATGACATGTGTGACCTAGAGCCACTGTCAGATCTGAAACACTGTAAACCTGTGTGTACATTATTTTACTATCCGGTGTGACATTAACTTAAACACTGAACCATATTTATTGCTAGTCATATAAAAAGGGCAGAAAACATGAACAGTAGAAAATCGCAACCACTTGTAGTTACGCCAAATGCATAGTAACTAAGGGCTCAATTCTGTTGCCTAAACATTAGCACGCATTGCCATTGGAGACATACCAGAATATCTGAGACATCTGCACAGGGCTGGCAGATGACAGACTATCAGCAGGAGACCTGCATCCTCCAGAAGCCACAGCTGGTGGCCTGGAGAAGACCCGAGAGCATCTCAAACAACACCAGATGCCTTTGGCTAGGCAGTGAAATGAACCCTAAAAAGATACCATAGAAAAGTTTTTTATGGGGCTCTCTGTTTAGAGAGGTATGCCTCCATTTAACAGGATTTCCACACTTGATTTAACTATTGGTATTCTCCATAATAAGTCCAAAGAATGAGACTGGACACTAATCTTACATGGGGCCTTTGCAAGTATATACTAACTTTTGATAGAAATAGTTAAGATGATGTATTCACAGTAAATTGTCAATTGTTCAAGCAGAACTTGTAAAGAAAGATTTCACTTTAGCAGTTTTTCAGGTAACTGCCAAAATATCAAAGTACCACGTCTGTAGCAGTGTGCTGCTCCCTACCCAAGCCCAAAAAATAGTCTGATACCACAGAAGGTTTTGCCTGTCCATGTTTTTTAATTTAGCTATATCTTTTTATTCTGTTAAGTTTCAATAATGAACAATTTTTCTTGATCTAATTCTGTTTGGAATCCTTGAAATCTTGATCTCCCAAGACTGCAATAGTCACTTTAAGTCTGTTGTCATAGAGAACACAGCAATATCTTCTAGTTTGTTTCCATTCAAAACAGATAAAAAATATTCATGGATATCAAAGGGTGGCTACAAGAAACACAGTTTATTCTGAAACTGCTATAAAAATACAAGATACTAAGGCTTAATAAAATACTTTTAAAGGGCTTACGGTTCTTGATGTCAGGTTTAATTTTACTTAAATTAAAATTGAGAGTTCTCTTTCCTTCTCCAATCTTTCCACACTGGTGCCATAGCTATCCAAATGTAAACATATTTCTCTTTGTAAATGAAGGCATTCATGGTGGAAAGGCTAAAGATTTTCTAAGTATACCGCTATTAGTACTTAAATACGATGTGGGGCATTTCCTCTTGGCAGCCCATTGGGACACAGCGAGCTGGGCTTGGTTTACCCCAATGGAGAAAACATTCAAAGATTATAATGCAGTCTCTCACATTAGTCAAACGAACCCAAAAACCTGGTCCAGATGAAACATTTTAAATTTAATTTCATTTTAATTACAATGACAGTATCTTGATAGTGTTCAGACAGGGCTTTAATCAAACAGGGAGTATCCCAGCAAAGGAATGGGTCCTGTCTGCCTTCTCTTTCCCAGGAATAGCAGTTTGCTGCTAGCTTACTCTGTTTCTCTAGTCATTGCTTTGGGGACGTGGATCTAAAGCTTTCTCTTGTCATCCATATTTTGTGATGGAGGAGATCTCTGTCCTTTAACCTTTTTTCATAAACTCACTGTCCAGGGCACAATTTAGACCCATGTGGCATGACTGTGGCTAGCCAGAAGTTGGTCACTGCCCTCCCCCAAGGAAATGTTTCTGCTCGTCAGTGTCACTCCCATATTTCTCATTTCCATTCTCCTTTATACGCCAGATTCCCCAGTCCCACAATACCTTCTGATGGACTATGTTTCTGAAAACTGAGAACAGGAGATCAGAGGAACATGTATTGACTAGAGGATGAGACCGCAAATAAACTGCTCTATAAATTCCATGAGATGATATGGCAGAGCGGCCAAGTGAAAATATTGCAGCTTTCCTTGAGAAGGTTTCAGAAACTTTTATTTTTGATGGAAACCCAAAACCTATCATGGAAGGTCAGCATTTTTTGCAAAAAGAAACAAAACCAAAACGAAAAAACAACCCCAAGACTTTTAATCAAAAATGCAATTTTCTGTCAAAAAAAGATTTAGCAGAAAGGGTAGTATTCACTTCAGTTAGCTTTCATCTATCTTAAGGTTAGTCATATTGTCTAATGTTATCCAGGCTCCCTGGAAATACCAGGATACAGATATCTCCTAGTGTTGATTCCTCCAAAAACATACGTTGAAGATACGATCTGACATGAGGAAGTGAGTAGTAGCTGCATTAGACAGACGCTTTCCCCTCACCGCCCTTTGTTCCTCCCTCCATGCAGCAGCTCACCATCCCTGCAGCCACACGGGTATCACAGTGGTTTCTGCTGCCAGGCTGTGACACAGAGTGAGGAAGTTAATGGTCTGGATGAAAAGCGTCTCAGTGGTTCTCACGTTGAAGATTTATCAATTCTCCTACTGTTTGTGGCCAGCCAAAGAGGGCAGCACACTTTTGTAACATCAAACCAGTCTATGAGCCACTGGATGATCTGGCAACTCTCTTTTGCTATGGACTAGGAGGGAGCTTAACTCAGAGCTGAAGTTAAGCAAAATGCACTTTATCTGAAATGTTACAAGATTCAGGACTGTAAATAAATTTCCACCTTTCTGTCTCTTGTGTCTTCTTCTGAAGCTGTACAAAATTATTTTAAGATCTTTAAAATGGTACAATGACCTGACAACTCTTTTTTTATTAATTTCTGATTACTATATATTCCAAAATAATGTCATAGCACTCAAAAAAAAAAAAAAAGAATAATTACTAAGCTAGCTATATCCTCCAGTTTCCTCTCTTCTTTTAAAAATAATGCTGGTGATTTAAGTGAAACATTTCAGACATCCCTCCTCAACTGGTTACATTAACTCAAGTTCAGCATAGTTTCAACAGCCCCATGCACGGCTTTTTCTGCAGTGTGAAGAGGACGGTGTAAGGCCTCTCAGAACAATTGCTGTAATTATTTCCTCAGATCTCTGGCCACGTTCCCATTGCAATCAAATTAGCAGCTGCTATTCCTCATTCTTCTACCTCTACAAGAGCTGCTGAGTTGTCTTGCTTCCAGTTCCTTATGCCAGTAAAAAAATGGAGAAAGACAGAGATGGGGAGAGACAAACAAAGAGGAAAACATGAAGGGATCTCCTCTTAGAGGTACTGTCTGAATATTTAAAAGATGAGGATAAAACATTTAACTGGCCGTACAGACATGGTCACTGGTTTTGTATGACTTCCAAAGGATGACAACTACTCTTGACTATGATGCCTCTTCATTAACTTGTACTCTGATCCTCAAGCATTACTGACACAGATTAGCGATGAGACTACAAGTCTGAGCAAGTACTGGCTCTTATTCTCTTAGGCATATATTGCAGGCTTGTGTTGACTGCAGACATTAGGCTGACTGGAGCTTGTGATGAGAGTATTTCATATAAAGCTGACGAGGTTTACTTCTGATTCATCACCCAACTTCCAATTTCTGACTTATTCCTTTGCACGTGATCCCGCCAAGCACAGATTTGTCAGACTATGTTCTTCAGACACCTATTATTTCCTAGAAGAGCTGATGACCTCACTGAAAACACTTGCTACATTACCAGTGCACTGTTGACAACTCTGAGGCTCATTTTGCTTAATTGGCAAACACACTCTAAGCAAACCGCAACTCACAGGGCCAAATTACCTGCTGCTGAATGCTAATGGCTCATTTGGAGCTAAGGCATGAGAAAATGCAACCCTGTATTGCCTCTTAATTTTATTGCTCGAAAGAGAAGTTAGATGCTTGAGGCACTGGAATGCAGGAAAATTGTCTTTTAATTACTGATTGCAACAATTATTATTGATTGTGATTAAGGATGTCAAACATTTTCCATAAGAAGGTGTCTTGTTTTAATTTTGACAGGGCCACAAGAAGGTATTTCTGTTTTAATTAGAACTACGTAAGACTTTAACCATGTGAACTGAAACCACATAGCCTAGGAAAAATAACATTACTTTGCTCATGTAAAAATTCTGAAATCCCCTTATTTGAACTACTCAAAACACACATAGTTTAAGTCCAGAGGAGAAATACTGAACACTTTTAACATCTTAAAGGCTTGCAACGTACTAATTACAGCATTTCCTGAAGAAGGCAGTAACACATGAAAGAAACAGGGCATCCATAAAGGGGAAAATTTTGTGTTCAGTTATAATAGAGACAATCTATCCAGCACTTATCCCATTCTCATGAATGAAACCAATCTAAATTTAAACGTATTTAAATTAAGTTACTTTGATTCAAAAGGGTACTCTGGGTTCACAGGCAGTATACTGCATTCTTTCAAGTAATGCCTCCTTCACGGCCTTAACTCCCACATGTTGGTCAGCATGTAAATCTATACCTTAACTTGGGCTGCTCTTCTCTGCAGTGTAAACATTATTGCAGTACTGCTTTGTGGAGGAGCCTTGAACAAATGCAGGTAACAGATTCTGGGTTGCTGTTAATATTTATATTAATCTCCTTAGCAGAAGGACATTCTGAGAAACACCTGAAATTTGCAAACATTGAAAGACAATATGACAAGACATGAGCATGTGTGGGAGAAAAAGGCAAAATAGGTTCTTGAACCCATAATTGTGACTCCCACACTGTTTCTTTCAGCTGTCTGTGGTGATAGTGTTTATAATACCTCATCCCCTCAAGGCCGACACATCCTCAGTGTGGTTAAGTATTAAGCTTATTTTCTATTGCTGCAAAATAGTACACATTTTAGAGAATCTGGCTGTGTTCATAGATTCAGAAAGCAAGCAGTGTATTCAGGGGGAAGTGTGGTGGCAAAAGCAACAAAATGTTCATTTATGCTAACACAGTGCCTTACAGTTCTACAGTAAAGTGTGTGCACATTTGCAGTCATGCTAGTATTGACGGCCTAATTGTCAGTGCACGCGTAGAAAAAGCAAACATGCATGCAAAATTGCACAATTCATGTTGTACACTAATGCACAATAGAAATTTGTACTTATTCATTAATGTTTAACTGAAGCAGACTTTGAGGGTATTTCCTCTAGTTTTCATCCAGATGATGAACCAATAGTATCAAGCAGTGGACACTCATCTGACCAGTCCCACTGACTTCCATGAAACTATTCCTGGAATTATTCAGGTTCCCTACAATGGGGGATGGGACCCACGCTCCAATTTTTAGATCCACCAAATTACAAATCCAGATAAACATGTACATAACCACTCAACAATCTTTCAGCAACAAACCAAGGTAACTATCATTGTGTCAGTATGTGTAAAGTAACTATGAATTAGGAAGCTAGCAATGCAAGAATAGCATTTTAATATACCCAACCAATACAATCTCCAAAAACAGTACAATACTTGACAAAATGGAGGTAATTCCCTGAGCTCAGATTTTCATATATAGCACGTATTTATGACTAATTTAGTGTTTGTATCTTAAATTATTTTCCCCTTCCTAAGAAATGAAAATTTTATTAGTGTCAATACTGTATCTGCCTTGATAGAGAGCCACGCATTATTGCATGCTACTTACATTCCTTCCCTTTAATTTTAAACTAGCCTTCAGAGATGCTTTGGACTAAATTCATATCTTCAACACCTAACTTAGTACACAGGTAGTTTGTTACCCCTTCAGGAAAACGAATGAACTCCTTTCTGGAGCAATAAATCTGACATGATATATAAAAAAAAAAAAGAAAGAAATCCTGTCAAAGATGCAAATAAAAACAGGATGGGTGCAGGACAGAGTATGGTTTAAGTCACAATTTCATTAATTTATCTTGCCCCGCCCCTGTTCAGCAATAGACCATGCCATTCACAGAACTGTTCATTTTGTAACTGTTCACAGGTATGTGCAATGAGCACCTCTGTTTTGTGCCATTACTCATTTCAGGAGCATGAAGAAAGAGGCTGTTTCTCTCTGACACACATTGACAACACCTTTCCTCAGCTTCCTTACCAGCTACACCTGCTAAACCATAGCTGTGTTGACATGCACAATGGGCAAACAATGTGGTGCAATAGCAAAACAGTTGGTGTTGAGGACCTGGTATTTATAACATGGGAATTTGGGGGTTTAATTGCAGCCCAAATCAAGCTTGGTCCTGGGGACTGAATGCCAGCTCTTAGTGGCTGGAGTACACTAGATGCAAACACCTGGGACACATCTTTTCAGTTCCTTTCACTCCAGAGAAAACCATTTAAGGTCTGCAACACTTGTTCATGGTGAAAACCAAACAACAGCCAGTGGGGAAAAGCAGGACATTCACTTCAAAGGATCTGAACTGAAATGTTAATGTAGACACATCCTGTGACACCCTGGACCATGCTTCGGGTCTGTTGGATGGGTCACAGCAAAAGCAGATGAGAAGGGTTGTCCCAAATAAGAACAGGCTACCAATGGCACCTGCAGGTCTAGGTGAAGCTGCTACACAGTGCTCCAGAAGAGGACCAAGAGGGAGGTCTAGCTCAGGGGCATGCAGCAGGACGGTCTCTATAGCATGGGGGACTGGGCAGGCAGACATCAGAAAGGCTTTCTGTGGGTGTGCACAGCTGCTTTCCTGATCCCCTGTCTGAAGGCAAACAGAGAAGCACTCTCCCTGTTGAGGGGAACAGCCCTCCCAAGAGAAACACGCTCAGCAAAATAAAACCCTCGAGCAGGTAAACCTCTGCAGGCAGGGAAAGGGGCAGTGAGAAAGAAGAAATCTGATTTTCATCTGCCTATGCTCACACTTGCTCTTCATAAAAGCCTTTGACCACCTCTCTGTAACTCAGGAGAGGTCAGCAATGATTCCCTCTCCCCTGGCCCCAAAATCAAAGCTCCCCTCAGGAAAGCTGAGGGAATGCATTCTCCTTGGCGGGGTGTGAATATTACACGCTGCAGTGGTATTCCCTATCCTCACTACATTGGTCCATAAGAGGTAACCAAGACTAAACAGATTTTAAACAGAAGGGTGAACACAGCTGGTGTCTTACCTCCATAATTGCAAAATACCTTTTTTTAATACATTTTCTGTTATGCACTAATCAAACTACTATGGAAACCAATTACTGAACCTGGGGTGATTTTGCTATGTCCACAGGATACATAGAAATACTAATATGTGACAGATGTAAACATACAGATATAGGGACTATTTAGCCTATTCCATGGAATAGGTTGTGTGCCCACAGTTTAACACTTATGGGGACATTGTACTTATCAGAGATATTTCTGTGAGGCACTATTTTCGGGAGCATGGCACAAAATTTATGACTTCAGCTACTGAGTAATATTGCATCTGTCTAGTGCCTTTAATTTTACTCATTTTACTCCCAAAATAACCAATATGGAAAATTTATTCAGCGTTTTTTAAAATCTGCACATAGAAGGAATGTTGAAGAAAGGAGAAGGTGTTAAATTTTAAATGGAGGTATTTACATTAAAAGATTAAATGCAACTTGGCCTCAGTCACCTACATGATGTAAGAGAGCAAGATCTTCTGAGTTCTGGACTCATAGAATCATAGAATCATTGAGGTTGGAAAAGACCTCTAAGATCATCGAGTCCAACCGTCAACCCAACACCACCAGGCCCACTAAACCATGTCCCTAAGCGCCTCATCTACACGTCTTTTAAAAACCTCCAGGGATGGGGACTCCACCACTTCCCTGGGCAGCCTGTTCCAATGTTTCACCACTCTTTCAGTAAAGAAATTTTTCCTTACATCCAATCTAAACCTCCCCTGCCGCAACTTGAGGCCATTTCCTCTCGTCCTATCGCTTGTTACTTCGGAGAAAAGACCAACACCCACCTCGCTACAACCTCCTTTCAGGTAGTTGTAGAGAGCGATGAGGTCTCCCCTCAGCCTCCTTTTCTCCAGGCTGAACAGTCCCAGTTCCCTCAGCCGCTCCTCATAAGACTTGTTCTCCAGACCCCTCACCAGCCTCGTTGCCCTTCTCTGGACACGCTCCAGCACCTCAACGTCCTTCTTGTAGTGGGGGGCCCAAAACTGAACACAGTATTCGAGGTGCGGCCTCACCAGGGCCGAGTACAGGGGCACAATCACTTCCCTACTCCTACTGGCCACACTATTTCTGATACAGGCCAGGATGCCATTGGCCTTCTTGGCCGCCTGGGCACACTGCCGGCTCATGTTCAGCCGGCTGTCGACCAACACCCCCAGGTCCTTTTCCGACAGGCAGCTTTCCAGCCACTCTTCCCCAAGCCTGTAGCGCTGCATGGGGTTGTTGTGGCCGAAGTGCAGGACCCGGCACTTGTCCTTGTTGAACCTCATACAGTTGGCCTGGGCCCATCCATCCAGCCTGTCCAGGTCCCTCTGCAGAGCCTTCCTACCCTCGAGCAGATCAACACTCCCGCCCAACTTGGTGTTGTCTGCAAACTTACTGAGGGTGCACTCGATCCCCTCATCCAGATCATCAATAAAGATATTAAACAAGACCGGCCCCAGTACTGAGCCCTGGGGAACACCGCTCGTGACTGGCCGCCAACTGGATTGAACTCCATTCACCACAACTCTCTGGGCCCGGCCGTCCAGCCAGTTTTTGACCCAGCGCAGAGTCCACCTGTCTAAGCCATGAGCTGCCAGCTTCTCGAGGAGAATGCTGTGGGAGACAGTGTCAAAGGCCTTGCTGAAGTCCAGGTAGACCACATCCACAGCCTTTCCCTCATCCACTAGGCGGGTCACCTGGTCATAGAAGGAGATCAGGTTGGTCAAGCAGGATCTGCCTCTCATGAACCCGTGCTGGCTAGGCCAGATCCCCTGGTTGTCCCGCTCATGCCTTGTGAGCACCCTCAAGATGAGCCGCTCCATAATCTTCCCCGGCACCGAGGTCAGGCTGACAGGCCTGTAGTTCCCCGGATCCTCCTTCCGGCCCTTCTTGTGGATGGGCGTCACATTGGCAAGCCTCCAGTCTTCCGGGACCTCCCCCGTTAACCAGGACTGCTGATAAATGATGGAGAGCGGCTTGGCGAGCACCTCCGCCAGCTCCCTCAGCACTCTCGGGTGGATCCCATCCGGCCCCATAGACTTGTGAGTGTCCAGGTGGCATAGCAGGTCATTGACTGCTTCCTCCTGGATTACGGGGGGTTCATCCTGCTCGCCGTCCCCGTCTTCCAGCTCAGGGGGCCGAGTACCCTGAGGATAACTGGTCTGCCTGTTAAAGACTGAGGCAAAGAAGGCATTGAGTACCTCAGCCTTTTCCTCATCCTCAGTGACAATGTTCCCCCCCACATCCAATAAAGGATGGAGATTCTCCTTGGCTCTCTTCTTGTCATTAATATATTTGTAAAAACTTTTTTTGTTGTCTTTAACGACAGCGGCCAGATTGCGTTCTAGCTGGGCTTTTGCCTTTCTCATTTCTTCTCTGCACGACCTAACAAGATCCCTGTACTCTTCTTGAGTCGCCTGCCCCTTCTTCCACAAGCGGTAAACTCTCCTTTTTTTCCTGAGTCCCAGCAAGAGCTCCCCGTTCAGCCAGGCCGGTCGTCTTCCCCGCCCATTCTTCTTACGGCGTACAGGGACAGCCTGCTCCTGCGCCTTTAAGACTTCCTTCTTGAAGATCGTCCAGCCTTCCTGGACCCCTTTGCCCTTCAGGACCGTCTCCCAAGGGACTCTCTCAACCAGCGTCCTGAACAGGCCAAAGTCCGCCCTCCGGAAGTCCATGGTTGCGGTTTTGCTGGGCCCCCTCCTTACTTCACCAAGAAGCGAGAATTCTATCATTTCATGGTCGCTAAGCCCAAGACGGCCTCCGACCACCACATCTCCCACCAGTCCTTCTCTGTTTGTAAACAGCAGGTCGAGCGAGGCACCTCCCCTGGTAGGCTCGCTTACCAGCTGTGTCAGGAAGTTGTCTTCCACACACTCCAGGAACCTCCTAGACTGCTTCCTCTCTGCCGTGTTGTATTTCCAGCAGACGTCCGGGAAGTTGAAGTCCCCCACGAGAACAAGGGCTAGCGATTGAGAGACTTCTGCCAGCCGCTTATAGAACGCTTCATCCGCCCCTTCATCCTGGTTGGGTGGTCTATAACAGACTCCCAGCAGGATATCTGCCTCGTTGGCCTTCCCCCTCATCCTTACCCATAAACACTCAACCGTACCATCATCACAATCGTTGAGCTCTATACAATCAAAACACTCCCTAACATACAGGGCCACCCCACCGCCTCTCCTTCCTCGCCTGTCCCTTCTGAAGAGTCTGTAGCCATCCATTGCAGCACTCCAGTCGTGAGAGTCACCCCACCATGTTTCTGTGAGGGCGACTAAGTCATATCTATCCCGCTGCACAATGGCTTCCAGCTCCTCCTGCTTGCCGCCCATGCTGCGTGCATTGGTGTATATGCACTTGAGCTGGGCTATCGATTTCGCCCCCGGCATCGGCACGCCACCCCTCGGCTCATCTCTAGCAAGCCTGGTTTTATCCCCTTCCCCCTTCGAACCTAGTTTAAAGCCCTCTCAATGAGCCCTGCCAATTCATGAGCCATGATCCTTTTTCCCTTGTGAGACAGCTGGACTCCGTCTGTCACCAGCAGGCCTGGTGCCATGTAAACCTCCCCATGATCAAAAAAGCCAAAATTCCTCCGACGGCACCAGCCCCTGAGCCACACGTTGATCAGGTGTGTTTTCCTGCTCCTTTCAGTATCCTTCCCTGCCACTGTAGGGATAGAGGAAAACACTACCTGTGCTCCCGATCCTTGAACCAGTCGCCCCAGTGCCCTGAAGTCCCTTTTGATCGCTGCAGGACTTCTCTCCACAACCTCATCACTGCCAGCCTGTATAACCAGCAGCGGGTAGTAATCAGAAGGCCGTACCAAACCAGGGAGCTTCCTAGTGATGTCTCTGACCCGGGCCCCAGGGAGGCAGCAGACTTCCCTGTGGGACGGGTCCGGTCGGCATATCGGGCCCTCTGTTCCCCTCAGAAGGGAATCGCCTATGACAATTACCCTCCTTTTTTTCTTAGCAGCGGCAGTCGTAATGCGTGGGGCTGACTGCCTCACCCTAGGCGACCCCCCGGATGGACCTTCGTCTACATCCTCGCTTGCCTGGCCCTCAAGTTCCAGGGCCCCATATCTGTTGTGTAAAGGCAACCGGGAAGGTGAGGGAGGCCGGGCAGGGGTTCGCCTGGCACGCCGAGCAGGGACCCGTTTCCATCCCCCCCCGTCGCTTAGGTCCCCTCTTTCTACCTGGTGGCAAGAAGGCAGGGGATCCTCTGCTTCTCGCGGAGCCTCCTTCTGCTGCCTCTGACTCAAGTCTTTGCTGAGGAGTGGATGAGCTCCCACAGCAAACACTGCCAGCTAAGATACGGAGCTAAAAAACTGCTTCCCCACTCTTCCCCCCTCCCTGTTGGAGCAGCCGTACTGCTGCATTCAAGCTGCACACATCTGGAGTAACACTCGTTGGTGACATTCACTCCTGTACAAATTAACCCTAAAATTTATCCAGCCTTATCATCAACAATTCACAGTAAACATCAATTACACATATATTGTACATAGATATTAATAAATAACCAGAAAAAGAGCAGTATTTTCACACTAAGGCACCTGAACTGGGCTCAAGATTTTTCCTCTGCGTCACACAGCTGGCGAAGGAGTACATTAAGACACTATAACTGAAACGTGTAATTTGGAAGTCTTGAAAGCGTTTTCTGACAGAAGTCAAAAATGTAAGAACGGGGTGAGTGAGAAGATCTGTTCCGAACCGAGAAAAGACTTCAAAGGGATGAGAAGGTGGAGCAGGGACCTGGAATTTGTTTAAGCTAAAGATGAAAAACTTCTGGAGTTTGTATCCTACATGATGCGAGGGACCTTGTGGTACCATTGCAGAACTACTTGGTCTGAACACAGGCTCAAACAAAACTGGGATGACAAAGAGCATCTACAAGGGATGAGATAAGGAGCAAAATATTGAACAATTTAACATGAGCCAAAACCTAAATTAATATTTGACTTGTTTTCCAAATAAATTTTTTGCTGAAGAACAGAAGGTGAAAGATAGCATGACTAATATAGGACATGATAAATATATTCAGAAACTACGACATCTGCCATGGAAGCAATTGCAAAGCTTGACACCCTCGTCATGGTGGAGCTGGTATGTTTTGGTAACCTTTACAAAACACTGAGAGAAGTGGCACCTGAAATGAATATATGGTTGCATACAGACATTTAATAATGCCAGTCATGTCGAAGCAATGGTGGAGTTTTACCTCTCTCTCAAAAGGGAGGAGGGGGAGTCTGAGATGGAGCAAAGGATTTCAGTATTTTGAAAGTATACAAAACATATCTGTGAGGGACATACATGAAGAAAATAAAGGAAGAGGGAAATATATGAAAGCTGGCTGGAATTAGACAGATGAAAGCAGACTAAATCCAGAGGTTTCTTTTACAGTTTTGAAAGCAGCAATTTCCCAAAGGGAGGAAACATGTCAATGCCAATTCAGAAATATCCAACCACTGAGCAGGAGCTAGATATGAGTCCTAAAAGACTACATCCTATTAATAATTTTGGCTTTAAGCTGAGGCTATTCAACTGAAATAGCAGAGGAGAAAAAAGAGGCGTATGGGTGGGTCAAGAATGGCTAAAAACCATCAGTGTCAGGTTGCTGTGGAAAAAATGTTAAATATGACCTTGGGTTTTAATAGATGAAGTATTTCCAATATAGACGGGGGGATATTAGCAGCACTGTCTGGAAACCACATCCTGTATACCATGTACAGTTTTGGCCACTGTTCAAGAAAGAGAAATTAATCTGAAGCAAGAGCAAAGAAGGCCCAATTGAATGATCAAGTCATGGAAGTGTATTCAACGCAAGATGAAACTGAAAGAGCTTGGCTTGCTCGGCCCAGCAAAGCAATAGCTGAAAGTGGATACAGTTTTTTTTTCCTAAACATGAGTGGGATAATTATGAAGAAGAGATACTTAACCAATAATCAGTGCTATCACATGTTGTACAAACTGTATGATCATAAACTACCTATGAAAACTAAGGCTGAATATGAGATTTCTAATCAAAGGTTAGAAACACTCAGTGGGAGTAAGAAGTTAAGAAAACAAGCAATTTGGAAGATGGAGTTCATAAACAAGAAAGTTTCCAATGATCATATGTCATGGTTACCTGTAGGAGCTGGTGATCAGACTCAACAACCCAGGAGTAATACTATGTAAATAATGGATTTCTTATACAGGCAGCCAAACCAAAGCAAGACTAGAGGAAAAATCAGTTCTTGACTCCAAATGGAAGTTCTGATAGTGGTTTTTTTTCACCCAGTTGGTGAGATGAATTAATGAATCAATGAATCAATGAATCACAGAATCATAGAATAGTTTGAGTTGGAAGGGACCTCTAAAGGTCATCTAGTCCCACCCCCCCTACAATGAGCAGGGACATCTTCAACTAGATCACGTTGCTCAGAGCCCTGTCCAACCTGACCCGGAATGTTTCCAGGGATGGGGCATCCACCACCTCTCTGGGCAACCTGTGCCAGTGCTTCACCACCCTCAGCGTAAAAAATTTCTTCCTTCTATCTAGTCTCAGTCTACCCCCCTTTAGTTTAAAGCCATTCCCCCTTGTCCTGTCGCAACAGGCCCTGATAAAAAGTTTGTCGCCATCTTTTTTATAAGCCCCCTTGAAGTACTGATAGGCTGCAATAAGGTCTCCCTGGAGCCTTCTCTTCTCCAGGCAGAACAACCCCAACTCTCTCAGCCTTTCTTCATAGGAGAGGTGTTCCAGCCCCCTGATCATTTTCGTGGCCCTCTTCTGGACCCGCTCCAACAGGTCCGTGTCTTTCTTGTGCTGAGGGCTCCAGAGCTGGACGCAGTACTCCAGGTGCGTTCTCACCAGAGCAGAGTAGAGGGGCAGAATCACCTCCCTCGACCTGCTGGCCACGCTTCTTTGGATGCAGCCCAGGATATGATTGGCCTTCTGGGCTGTGAGCGCACATTGCTGGCTCATGTCCAGCTTTTCATCCACCAGGACCCCCAAGTCCTTCTCGGCAGGGCTGCTCTCAATCCCTTCATCCCCCAGCCTGTGTTGATACTGGGGGTTGCCCCGACCCAGGTGCAGGACCTTGCACTTGGCCTTGTTGAACCTCATGAGGTTTACACGGGCCCACTTCTCGAGCTTGTCCAGGTCCCTCTGGATGGCATCCCGTCCCTCAGGCATGTCAACCTCACCACTCAGCTTGGTGTCATCTACAAACTTGCTGAGGGTGCGCTCGATCCCACTGTCTATGTCATTGATGAAGATATTAAACAGTACCGGTCCTAATATGGACCCCTGCAGGACACCACTTGTCACCGATCTCCATCTGGACATTGAACCGTTGACCACTAGCCTCTGGATGTGACCATCTAACCAATTCCTCACCCACCGGACAGTCCACCCATCAAATCCATACCTCTCCAGTTTAGAGAGAAGGATGTTGTGGGGGACCGTGTCAAAGGCCTTACAGAGGTCCAGAGAGACGACATCTGTAGCCCTTCCCTTGTCCACTGATGTAGTCACTCCATCATAGAAGGCCACTAGGTTGGTCAGGCAGGACTTGCCCTTGGTAGGCAGGACTTGCTCTTGGCATGAAATGGGAAAACCCCACAATTTTTTATCCTACTTTCAGTCAATAAAATGATTCATTTTATTCTTGGGTTACTTAATCACTTTTTAAAAGCCTTTAAAATTTTGTTTGGTTTCAAAACACATCCTTTCAAAATGAAAAGCTGAAACATTTATTTTAGAAACCACTGAAATGGCATGATTCATCTTTTCAAAGGTGTCTGCTCTTTTCAAAGATATTTCAGCCAAATCTATTTGAGGATTCAACACAAATTCATAAATCGTTTCCAAGGGGGCACAATCAGCACAACAAAGGAAGTTAAAAATAATTTACGCAAATCCAGTCTTCAAGGACTTTAAATAAGAATTTAGCTGTGGTCAGAATCTTGGACTATTTTTGGAGGATTTAAATATCCCAAAAGGTGCCTCATTTTAATTCACATATAGGATCTTATTTTTATCTTGACAAGGATAGTGAATTGAAGAATAACTTGTTCAGCCTTAAATAGAGGTTTTTAATATTAAACAAAAACTGTCTGTGATAGCCAAAAGAATTAGTTCTTACTGGGTCTTCATGTCTCATCACCAGCTGTTGAGGGCTATATTTGATTCATCTGATTGCAGAGTAGCCATCTGCTTTATAGATTCATAAGGTACGTCCACTCACATAATCTGCAAAAATGCTTTTTCTGGTTCACTTTCCAATATAACTTCAACTCAGCTTCTAAAACTGATGTTATACATAATTAAATGCTAATAACCCTCCTTCTGTGCCCATAGAGTAGCTGAAGGTTTATGAGCGCTTAAGTGTGTGTATGACGAGCTGTGGACTCTCAAGACTTCAGTGCAGTAGGGTGTTTAATAAAGGTCTTGAAAATGCCACACAGAGAAGTCAGGACTGTATTTAGAGAAGTTTACTACCTTTCTTCCTCCTTTCCAACAGAATAATTATTCCTTTACACGAGGACTAAGTAAAGAAGAGCACATGATACAAGCATTTCAGTAATTTTAGCAATCAAAATGTTTATTGGTAAAGGGGGCTGAATATACTGGAACATTTTCCTTCCTATCAAATTGTATAACAAAATCCCATTCTTAAATAGACTTTAATTAAGTATTTCAATTAGACTTGGTGTTTTCCAAGTCCAAAGTTAGATGCTGTAGAACTATGTCAGGTACTTTATAAATGCCAGATAAACTAAATTAAACAGAGACACAAATTTCATATAATAGCTACAGCTGAATGACCTCTTCAATCCAAAGTGTATTTAAAATAAATGTGGGTTTTTTTTTTCCCTTCTCTCCAGGAAAATAGTTTCCTTACTTCAAATTGCTTATATTTCAAAATGTGCCTTCTGTGTGTTTATTCCAGAACAAAAATATGAGTTTTGGGATAAATTCAATTGGAAAAAAGTTAAATGAAAAATGCAAGGATTTTTGTAGTAATTGAAGTTATTTTTCACTCAGTTTTACTGAACTAAGAACTGTCAGTAATTGCAATTACACAAAATTCTACATCTCTGAAGAGGTGGAGTGCCCTAAAATCAGAAAGTAAATATGTTTTTCAATCACTATTCTTGTGGGTTATTTCTTTTGATATTCATAAAAAAGTAGATGGATTAACAAATAGCCTGTTTTCAAAAGAACGACATCTCTGTATTCCTAACAAATATATTGACCTGATTTTATATTTGGATGCCAGTTTCAGCTGAGTCATCCATAAGTATATAATGCTTGTCCACAACAAAACAGATATGATTTCTGTAATGATTATTTTAGAAGATACTCATAAAACAGAACTTCTCATTCCACTCTGTTGAGATTGATATTTTAGGATAAATGTTAGAAAATATTTACTATGGATATGCATCTTTTAGTCTGGGCAAGAGTCCAAAAAACCTCAATAAGCTTAACATACAGATGTTCTATAACATCTGCAATAGCATGGCAATTCCAGAAGACTGAAACAGTGATTATTAAAAAAAAACAACTCGAAAATAGAAATGGTGTACATAGAAGGTGTCATTAACAATGCTAGAAAAATAACTGAAAAATATGAATAAAGGGAGTTCACCTGATAAAGAAGGATAGGTTTTTAAAGAGAGATTGAATTTATCAAAATGCAAAATTCTAATTTTTTAACTTAGCCAAAAAAATTGTGACTTGTTTTGATTATTCTATGTCTTCAGAGGCAAAAGCAAGGTACTACAGAGCTCTTCAGCCTGCGCTGTATCTGTGTGCCACAGGCCGCTGAGTATCAGGGCTTGAGGGTCAGGTACCACCCAGGATCTGCACTGCTGTATTTTAAAGCAGCTGAGGTGGGAGATGTTTCATGTGTTAACAAGTTTTTTCTCCGTCACTTTTATCTCAGCAAATTATTGATATGCCCTGCAATGGTCTTTGAAAAGTGAAAGAGCTCAAATATATGCAAGTATATATTTACGCATTTTAAGCAACAGACACCTGGATTTCAGCTGGCAAGATCAATCACTGTCCTGGTCACTCCTTGTAGGAAATGGAAATACAGCAGAAGTCAATCAGCCAAATAGACGTGTTACAAAGGAGCAATCATTGCACTTCCCCTCTCAGGGCTCAAGTCTTGCTACCTTTGGTTTTCATACAATGAGTAAAATACTAGGATTCCCATTTTTCGCACTGGCCAAGTATTCCTTGAGGAGCAGAGGTCAAGCACACAGCTCTCACTTTGAGATTCATAGATGGGGTGCAGCAAAGCAGGGGCACTTGTGGAGTTCCACATTGTAGAAAATGGCATGTCGGGAACAAATGCCTGGAAACTGCATCCACACAGACCAGAAGTAAGGAACATTTCTCACTAGCAAGGGTGATGAATCACAGGAAGAAAATAAAAGGCAAAAAACCACTTTCCATTTCTTGATGACCTACAAGCTTCAGCACATCTTCCTCAAAGACCTAATGTAAGTTATGTCATTGGCAACATCGTGGGCTCACTACAAACTTCAATGGATAGAATTTGCTGCCATATGATGCAGGACTCCTAGAACCACTTTTGCTGCATTAAGGAAATACAGTTTTACTGCTATGTGACTTTCCTGAAAGGTGTGGAGGTTTAAGGATTAGTGAAGTAAGCAGGAAAATTTCGGTCACTTCCAGCTGATACCACAGTTACTTTGGTTAAGGACTGTGATGCTTTCCCCTCATTCCTTGAAGACAACAACCTGGGTCCACAGAATTTTTTATGTTCTCTATTTAGTTTTAACAACACAATACAGACTTTGTGCGCGCGCACACATTTCCCAGATAACTCTCTAAGTGTCTCAGGCTCAGTCTTTCTAAACATTGTCTTTCCTAGTTATCCCAAAAGCATATACAATTCCACCACTCCATTGCTCAGTGGCTTGTGAGTCACATTTCTCTGCTCAGTGTTGCTGTGCTATGATTAAGCCTGACTCAAGGGTCCTTCCTAAGGGTCAGCATATAGCCAACCTTGTGTTTCAGCATACTATTGTAGTTCACTCCTTTCTGTTTTTACATTAATCAGTATAAAATGCTTTGCTGTGTAGTAATTGATGTTTGCAAGGCCTTAAAGAAATTGAAGCTGCTCTGAAGGTGCTTTTGCTCCTTACTGCTGGGGACACTTCTCTGTGCACCCTATTGCAGATCTCCAGGGGATGCATGTGTCTGAAGGGCCAGCTGAAGTGCTGGCGACTGGAAATCCAGTTCCTTCTGATTTGGGCTAAATACTGCTTCTCTTTTGCTTCTTTTCAAGTTAGATGTTATTTTAAGACCTAAGACACAGACTGTTATTTCATTAATGAAAATGATCTGCCTCCTTTTTAGCCCCTTCTCTCCTCCTGACTATTCTCAGACTTTCTAAATACCATCTTTCCTTGTTATTCCAGCAGCACAGACAGTTATATTAATGATTTATATATTATTTATATTATAATTTATTATAACAATTCTTTATATTATCTATGTTGGTGTTAGGTACAGCGTTGCAAGAAGTGTGTGATGCAGATGCCTTGCAGACGCTCTGGCCTCTGGAGTGGCACTGACAGAGTGAACTTCCACTCCCTGCGGAGCAGCTTTTGCCTTTGCCCTTACATATATACAAGTGGGTTTTAAAACAGGTCAGAGAGTTAAAATGGGTAATCAAACCATTCTCAAAAACATACATTTTCCATACTCTCTTAGCAGAGAGTCCTTCATATCAGATGCTTGAATTAAGCAACTGAAATGTCCAAGCAAATTTGTGGCCTGAAAAAAAAATATCTCTGGGCTGTTGATATTTATTTTTAATAAATCCTGAAAAACTGGGCAAGTTCCAGGGGACTGGAGGTGAGCCAGAGAGAACAGAAAAGCTGACATAGATAATTAAAAGCTTGTAGGGCTCTTAAGCTCACATATGTCCCCCCCAATCCTGAGTGGATAACTGATAGAGATTTCAATAAATCTATTATGGAAATAGGGAACTATTAGTTAGAATGACTTCACTGAAATTACACCTGGAAAAACATACTACATATTACCCTAATAAATTTATGTGCTCAGTTGACAGAAGGAGCTATACTGATGCATTGGGATTAGATATATTAGCCTATATGCTGCTCTAGTAACTCAGGACAGTCTAATGATTAAAAAAATTGTGTAACAACAACCACAATCATATTAATGAATTAACTGTCTTACTAACAAATCAGGGTCTAATCAGTCTGATCCTGCAGGAACTGGTTGTTGCCCCAGTGTTGTTCCTTTGTTTCATCAAATGATGTACACAGATATTTCATCATAAATGGATATACACCTTATTTCTGAGGCGGAGTGTGCAAGTGACACATTATTTGGGTTAAAAAGGAGAATAACAATGACAGTTCTGAATCCACGTTTATGTTTTCTGCTGGAAGGCTGAGTGCAACTTGATAGCAGTCGGTTCTTCAGAGAGAAAGGCACAATAAGATCATATGACTGGAAGCTGAAGAAAGAATGAAAACTGGAAATGACGTGAAAGTTCTTTTATCAGGAAGGCTGGAGTAAGATATCACTGAGTAAACGGACAAAGGAAGGTTCTATTTCTATCATGAGTTACGGGGCTTAGTAACGCTATGGGGCAACAAGTCTATGGCCTGAATTATGAAAGATGTTCATGACCCACTGTCCAGCCTTAGTATCTTTGAAACCGTGAAAAGAATGCAAACTCACTTCCAGCTCTGGGGGGAAAAAAAAGAAGTGTGCTTTTTTTGGTGACTCAGATCATATGAGATTTGCAGAACCTTGCTTAGACCCCCCTGATAAGGGGGCAATGTCAGTATATGAAAGGTAATAGCTATTTCAACTGTGGTGTTACTTTTACCATCTGAACTGACATCTTACCCAAACACCATTGTAAACCACTTCAGATTATCAGATCACCTCTCATCCTTTTGTAGAAGGAAGGGACCACTCTAAAATATTCAGCACTGATTTGTAGATAAAATTAATTTAACAATTTGGATATCACATTAAGAGTTTTTTGTAGTAAGGGAGAAGGTAGTGGTTTCTTTTTCAAAGCAAGGCTTTTACCCCAAACTGCTGCTGCACCTTATCAGAAGTTCACTACTAAATATTTTGAAGCCCATTATTTCAAACTATCAACGTACTTGTCAATCATCAAATATAAGAAAGGCATCATTCATAATCACAAGAATTTATGGATGGCAGAGTTTGGTGTTTCCTACAAACAGCCAAGCACCCAAACACTGATCAGTTAGTTAGAAATGAAAACATCTAGCACGTTGCAGTGTTTGTATTGCACTGATAAAATTCAAACAGTTCTATAATATATTGGTCAAATGGCAGAGCCTGCATTTGCAAAAAGTATTGTAGAATAACTGCTTAATAACCCTTGAGAGCTAAGCCTTTATCTGTATTTATAGTTAAAGACTCCACACAGATAAACTCCAGCCCAGGTTTCCGACTGTCCTTCACAGAACTTTCAAAAGAAAAATTATAAAAAGAAGTTCAAGTAAAGAAACACCAGAAACTGGTTTTGCCTCTTCCCTGACCTCAGCTGACAGTTATCACAATATCCTGATCATGAACTCAGAAAGAAAATCCACCCTAAGTTTATCCAGGCTTCAAGATAACATCTGTAAATTGTTTAAGATTATCCTTATGATATCTAGCCCTAATACCAAATTTTCCTTTTTTTTTTTTTTACTCAAGTGTCCTAGCCGTCACATACTCATGCTTTGGGCACTGAGCACTACACAATCCTAAATACAGAAGACATAGTTCCTTTATACAGATAAACTGTTGGGGAAAGAAATACAAAAGGCACATAAAGCAATGTAAGCAGACAGACAAAATGGAAGCAAATGTTAATCGGAATTCTTCCACCATTTGTATAAACAGTAAAAATAAACACCTATTCCACTATCTGTTCTCCAGGTAAAAATGCACACTCCCCTGCCCTGCCTATGGCAAAACGCCCGTGCTAAATAAGCATCAAACTACTCACAGTCAAAAAAGCTGTGCACCCACCCTGCTGAAATCATTATCAACTTTAAATGGTGAAAGAAGTGAAGAATCCACTGTCTGTTATCTTTGATCAACTACCAGAACAATACAGTGATTGAACTTGTGTTACTAAAATTTCTTCTTACTTTTCTAAGAACACAAGAGAAGCATAATTAAATTCACTCATGTAACAGGAAATATAAGGCAAAAATCAATGCATATTTAACATAGTAATTTTTACTAGGTCTCAAGTTCTGCTTTGGCATAGTGCTGATTGGCCTACGTATGCCATAACTCAACAAGGAAGTTTTCTGCCCCTGTCAAGAAATTAAAGTGGGGCAGCATTTGGTTTTAGCTTAATATAAATGTAGTTTAGAGTAAATGTTGCAGTATACTCTTACTCAAGGCTATGTCCTGTTGAACAAGCAATAGAAACATGACTAAACACTCTTCTGGGTAAATAGTCTTCTATCATTTTTTGTTCTAAGTTCAGCAGAGAGCAGTCATCTATGTCTGCTGTCCAACACACGCAACACTGGAAAACCAAGATTCAAACTTGATCAGAATTAGTGTTACTTTCCAGTTCAGTGCATCTTCTTTGGAGTATTTTTTGCAAAAGGCAAAGGTTTAACAATTCCCCCAGAGAAAGACATACCAAGATAAAAGTGTGTTATCACAAACGATGAATGCTGTGGCAAGTGTACAGTGGTGCATTAAATAAACCTAGTTTGACTTTGTCAGTATGAGAACATATTCCAGTCCGGAATCATCTAAAACTAATTTCAGTTACCACAGTGCCCGGGCTAGGGGGGCATGGTTGCCCCGCATTCTCCGCTACAGCTGGTAGAGACAAAGAGAAACCTCCCAAAGAAATTCAGTCCTGCTAAGATCTGAACTGTTTGCTGGAGTTGCCTATTTGTCTTGATAAGTTATGGACAGAGTCTTGGCAGATGGTCAGTGCTCCTAAATTAGCCTTCTTAGTTATGTACCTAAAATTAGGTGGGATCTAGCTGAGTACCATTGCCGTGTAACATGCCCCAGAACAGTCTGGCTGATTATTTACTATTATATATATGTATGTGGACAATTTTTATTCTTTTCTTCTTACTTTATGGAGAAAAGTCCCACAGCAAATTTTCTGATAGGAAATGTGAATGTTGACTGAACTCATTAAAAGTCTCAGCATAATTATTTTTAGAAGAGACATTCTAAAGCAACTGCACTAGTGAAAATGTTTCAGCTGAAAGTGGGACTATATATTTTACCTTTTGCTCATTTGCATCAGTTTGAAAAGGTTGCCTGACTCTGCCTAGCTAATTTTCAAGCCAGTTTGACGCTGGCAGACTCAAGTTCCATTTTTCCCCTCAATGCAGATTTTTTAGGGCTCAGTATTCTTCTGCTGAATGGAGTACCAGAGAAGACAGATAAGGAAGATTATGTACTGTTTCCACTTCAGTCTGATTATTTGTGCAGAACATACAAATTTGAAGAACCTTGCAAGCAAACTTCTCAGTACTTCCCTCTCTATCTGCTAATTTGGTACTAAATCATTTGACTGTTCCTGGATTGCTCCCCGATATCATCAATTCAGACTGTGATTTCATTGAAATAATCATTACCAGGGTAAATACCGCCAAAATGAGTGTGCAGCTGGTGAAACACAGCAGCTAGAATGCAAGACAGTCTGCTTTAGTTCCACCTCTTTGTACGTGCTTATATAAAGAATAATGAATATGTACAAAAACCTGCAATACAATAGAACTTGAACATTTTACTTACTGTTTTATAATCCTAATGGAACAATTTCCAGCAAGATGAAAAAAATCATTCTGCCTTTCAAGATTTTCTTCCTCACACATTCTTTGGATCTAAAATGGCGTTATTCATTCTAACCTCGGACAACAAGAGCGCAATAATCCTTTTCACATTTATTGCAGATAGAATATATATCGACTTGAAAATAATATTCCAAAATGCACTTCTGAACAGTTCAACACACTGCCATGTAGCACTCAACCAGCAGTCCCCACTGACATTCTATAAGCCACATACATCAAAACTGGACCTAGACTCTTCACAGACCATGCAAAAGGCGTTGGTCTCTCTTTTCCTCTCCTTTCTTAGCATTTTGCATCTTTCTTCAAATGAGTTCAAATGTTTCAAAGATTTTAATTAATTGGTACAGGAGGTTTTTAAAGGATGCGCTTTCAAATCTGTTTGGTATCTTCAGGATGTTAATGGCTCCATTCTTTTATGTGTATGTAATGAGATAAATAGACTAGCTAATGCTTTAACATAGAATAATCCTTGGTGTTATAATAACTAGTGAAATAGATAAACAGCTTTAGGTATAGCAAAACTGTACTTAAAAGCTAACGAAACTGTACTTAAAAGCTGATAACACTAAAGTACATTAGCAAATACATGAATCTATGAATTCACGCTAGAAGGTGAGTTATACATGACATTAATCAAAATTAATACCTTATTTACAGGTTTCATCAATGGCATAAAGAGCGATTTCTGACAGAACACCCCAAGGATAAGCTCCAGTCTTTAATCTATACATCTCCTATTTAATTTGCCCGAGCACCAAAATAGCATGACCACTATTTAATTAGATGCTGTATTTCCTGCTCTCTTCAACCCTTGCTTGTCAAACTGTGAGTACTTATCCGAGATTTTAACTGGTCTGCTAGTTTTGTTTTCTGTATATAAAAAAGAAAATCTTTCAGGAAGCTCAAATGTTCCAATCTAATATGGTGACCTATCTCAGCAGTGAAAGATGAACTGCAACATACCCATCAATACATGTATAGAAAAGAAAAAAAAGAGCTGGAAGTGCTAGGCAAGAGACAAAACTTTAATTCACCTCTTTTTTAATATGAGAAAACCAGAATATAGGAAGCGAAGTACAACAAATATGGCACAAATAACACTTTTATATGACCCATCAAATAACAGTGACAACTACGTTCTTGTTCAACTATGAAATGCTTGCTAAATTATCACTCAACAAGGCACTTACTACAGACTAAACAGAGAGGTAAATTTTCCTCAGGCTCCATAAATTAGTATAAGGAGTTCTTTCACATATCCCTATCTAACAAAAATGTCCCCTTAAAATGAATTTATCCAGAATGGGCAAGTATTTCATTCACATGTCATGTCATTCATTTGAAGGAACACTTCCTGGGCATATGATTTTCAGATTTGATTATGCAAAGAGTGGAGACAATTTAAAATATGCACTTTGGAGTATTTCTCAGACATTTCTGCTGAGCAGTATGGTAACTAAACATCAGTTTATATTAGGTATTTCCTAACATAGGGCAAAATATAATCTGCTAGAATGGATATGTCAGCTTTGAGACTCTGTATAAAAAAGACAGACAAGTAGAAGTAAACATTATAGCGTAACAAATGCTACTGGAGTAGAATAGAAAATAAAAACACAAGTCCTCTTTTCCTCTCCTGCAGCGATACCTAAAAATTCATTGGGGAGGTAAAGGCAATCCTTGCAGATCCAAGATCCATACAGATGTGTAAAACCCTGATGTAAATTTTTAAATTTATTTGGTTTCTTGATAATATAAATGAAAGCTTTTACATGGCAAACTTCAGATTTATCAACCTATATCCTCTATAAAGAAGCAGAGATTACTTGACAAGTCTCAGCTATAGGTTTTCCTCATTTCCTTTATGAACCTACTATTCTATTTCAGTGTATACTCACTCATTTCTAATGCAGTTACCTAACCTTCCCTCTGTCTCTTAAATCTACATGCTGTAAGCAAGAAACACAAACATTCATTTGGTTTGGTTCCGTATTGAAGGAATATTTTAATACATAATAGAAGAACTCAGTGTCAGATAAAGAGCATTCTCATACCCAGCCATTATAAAACTTCTGAATGTCTGTAAATGAACAGTTCACAGAAATCTATTATCTAAAAGTGGAAAAAAGTGCTATGTGGATAGAATAAAGACTAAACGCCTCAAGAAGCCTTCAAATTTGTACAATTTTTGTACAAGCAAAGAGGTAGTAGAATATGTATTTTTCCAGTAACTTCAAAAACAAAATTTGAAAATCTCTAAATATTATTTGTTCTAATAAAACATGCTAAGGTTTTATGAGACCAAAGTTTGGAACCATAACATGAAGAGGCAGCAGTGGTTATTTATCAACAATGCTAGAAGTACATTAGTAACTATGGCAAAATCATGTGGGATATTGTGAATGAAGCACAATGTGAACTGAAAAAAAAGAATTGAAAGGGCTATGACATTTTATGGTGTAATTAGAAAATTAATGTTTCTGTTCAACCCCAGGTGCTTGGGCTTCATTTTGTTTCTGTATCCAAGGAGATTTATCTTTCCAGATTTGGATGTCCTTTGTAGTTGACTACATTTCTACTACTTCTGCTTTGGTGTCTTTGTATTTGGACATTATTGTTAGCCTTTATCTCATCAGTGATTAGCCATCAAGCTGACAAGTTTATAGGTGCCATTATTGTCCGGGTCTTTGGTGACTTCTTCTGTTACAGCTTTTCATCTCTTATCTTCAAGTGCTTCTCTGCACACTATTGGAGACAATTTAACAGGTTGAAGTGACCTGGAACGTTCTGTCTCTTTCCGTTTGAGGAATACAGGTCTTCTGTAAGAATTATGTTGGGCTGGGGGGGAAGTCTGGATACAAGATGTACTAGAACATGGAAGGTCCACCCCCGCTATTTTAAAACTTCATTCAAAGATTAACAGAACAGATACATCTAACAGATACACACCTTCAGGAAAATATGTTTATGTCTAGGTAGTAATTTTTAATGATGCTATGGGCAGGAGCTAGTTATAAAGAATAAGAAAAAGCAATCGTAATAAAAAAATGTACAAAATATAGAAAACACAAAGGATGACAAATAGAACCAATAAGCTACCTACAATGTAATGATGGAGCAGTTCAAATAATAAGGTTCAAGCTTGCTAGAATGCTTTTTGCTTGATGCACTTCAAAGGTGGAGTAAACAGGTTTAAACACTAAGGACATTTCAGTTACAATATTGGCTATTTTGGAGAAACTAGGAGGTCAGAACACAGTGCAAACAAGCAGTGGCAAGTGGCATGAAAAATAGGAAAATTTGGAAATCAGAAACAAATTGAAAAACTTAATGCTAGTGTCTCTTGAAAGAAAAACTGAGAATAACAACTGCATTTGACTTTTCTGTAGGAAAGTACATAAATTTCTTGAAAATATAAAATTATTTAGGCTAGTAGGACTCATTGTTCTTTTAGATCTGCATCTAAATGAGGCAAAAACACTTGAGTTTTAAAACCTGCAGTTTTACAGTTAAAATCCTCATGTTACTTGCAGATATAATCATTCTAGCAGCGATGGATAGGATTGGCAACCTAGGTTTTAGACTAATAATTTCTATTTCTATGAACTTTTTTACAGTTTTCTACTGGCAACGTTGATTTTTAACGAGGAGTGAGATGCCAGGGATTACACTGGCTAATTGTATGTCCAGCTAGGAAAAGAAGTGATTGCTGATGTACAGAATTAGAACTGACCTCAAATTTGCCAGAGCTTGTCTCTTCCTCATCTATGTTTCATGCTGGTACACAGAGAAAACAAGTTTGAAAAGCAAAAAAGAGCAGCTACGCAGATGTTAAAATGCTATTGTTTGCTATATGCAAGTTCCCATAATATATAACATTTCCCAGCTGATGAGCTTGATAGCTACATTAAATGTGTTTGCTTTGGAGTTTCTAAAATACAGAAATTTTTTTACTAGGGACCTTACATTCTCCTCTCCCAAAATGGACGTAAGTCACAGAAGGACAGAAGGAGATTTTAAATAACCACCTAGAAGTAAACATATGTGGCACACAGAGATAATCCTGATGGTTCATTTGATTTTCTCGTTTGGGGCACAGTTTCCTGAGGGCCTGGATCACAAGAAATGAAGCATTCAAAAATAACACAATGCTATTCTTTTTTTGTCTGACATTTAAGTTGTTCTGCTGTTTCTTTGTACGTGAAAGTTGGTTTTCCTTCACATAGATCCAAATCTAGAGCTTCTAAAGAAATAAGGATGATACCAATTCACTACAATGACGTAATCACTTCCACTTCTCACATCCTTCACAGGTATCTTTTACTCACCTTTTTAGTCCAATGGCAAAAGCACTTATTTTTAAATTGGTAAAACTCTGAAAGGAAGAAGTCTATTATTGCAGCACTATCTTAATCTTCTCTGAGAGCTATCATTATCTTTCTCAGTCTCTGAAACAAGGCAAACCCTTACCATAAATCCTTGCTAATTCCTCATTGGTAACTAAACCAGCAGCATCTGTAATGTGCTGAATTAGCCATTCTAAATTAAAACCTGCAAGAGAAAATAGAAGGGTTTTTCTTCCGTACCTGCTTTCCTCAGATATCTGAGGGAAGCAATTTGCAAAAGGTTGTGAGAGTTGAACAGAACAAAAGAAAATGGAGAGGAAATAAAAAGTAGGGAAGAGCATGAGAACAGTATAAATTTATATTTTATGCTGATTTCAAAATAAATCCAAATATTGTAAAATATTAATTGTGCTTGTTGACTTCTGACAAAATATATTAACTTTGTGAGGAAAAAAAACAAACCCAAGACTTGGGGACAAACCTCCGCAAAATCATGTTAATATGAACCGAGTGGCCATTATCAGTTCTGAAAAATTAAGTCCCCTAGTCCCCTACACATTGCACACATACAACACAGGCATCATTAGGCTGTGTCTGAAACCAGCCTGACCTGGAAGGATACTGTGCTTACAAGAGTTTAAGATCTGGTTTTGGCCTTCCTTTCCAGCTGCAATAAGTGGCATTTTTGGAAGAGGCACCTGCCTGCTGAGGTTCAAATGGAAAGGGACGATTCATTTCTTGCAGGGTATAACACACAACCAGATGGAGTATGTTTGGAGGAAATATGCCCCCTGCCCAGATGCAAACCAACAACCTGGCAGTTAACATACTTCGGGAGAAGGTCAAACACTCTTTTCGACATATCACAAGATGAACAACTGAATCGATCTGTTAAATCTTCATCAGACTGGGAGGCAACATCTGTTTTAAATACTTAAGAACTTCTGTGTCGGAGAAAGAAGAAATCACAGCAAAGGAGAAGATGTATGAATGAATACTTTCATTATCCAAAGGGACAGGCCACACTGGAGCCTTATTTTCTAGTATTTTCTGTTTTCCACTCTTTAGCTCCTGCTGCAGTGCTGCAGAAATATATGGGCTTTGTATGATTAAGTGCATTTACATCCTCTCACTAACTGTAACTGGTCTAGTTAGGCCTCAAAAGCCACAAACAGGAAACAACCAACAGACTCAGAATAAAAAAGAAACATCAGATTTTTCTCTTTTTTTCAAAAAGCCGTACAAACACCACATTTTCTGGAAGATGTTCAGCAAGGAAGCAACATCCAAATTCAGCTTTTACTGACTCAGGAGTAATGGTTACTTTTTACCTGCTGGTAAAAAGTCACAAGACAAATCACCATCTGATGCATCTTGAGGCATCCTTATGTAGGTAAGTCAATTAAATAACAGGTAGGATACCTCACTGGGACCTCATAGACTGAGAATAACTTAGGAGCCATGCCAAAATTCAATACTACTCTGCCTGGATGCAGAAACACGTCCAATGCAACCTCTACTTTGCAAATGTACAAATTAAGTGAAGCACCAAACTGAGATTTCACCACGAACGTTTTTCAGACCCCGCTCAAGTCTGTGCCCTTGCCTCCTTCCTTCCCTGGACATGTTTAACGATACAAATCTCTACAGGATTCCCCTTTCCTTCCCAATTTTTAAAAAATTCTGCTGTAGGCTGGTTCCACTAATTGCATATCCATGACCAACAGATGAAGAGCAGAGCCACCCCTCAGCCATGGCAGAGAGGTACACCTGAGCCCAGAAGCATCTACAGACATCCTGCCTATGGTCTCCTCTGCTATTCACAAGAATGCATAACCCAAGGATTTGCAGGAAAGTGGTCACTGCCACCTTGGGAAGATGTGAGGACAAGTCTCTGTTCCCCTCTGCTTTCTAGGAGCCCTAAGCAGCGTTGGTTCAGCCTTGGTGCAGCTGAAGGCTTGTTCTTCTCTCCCGACCTTTGCTGAGCTGTCGGCAACATCTATTCAAGAAGCAACATGAGCGCTCCTCCACGAGCGAGCCTACATTACTCTCCATGTTTCTTCAATAGAATTCCTATCCTGAAACAGTAACATCCACCAAATAGGCTGATCTCCAAACACCACAGTGAAGGTTTTTTCACTATGCAGAATGTAATGTTTTAGATTTAGGATGGCTAATATTCAGTGGTTTTTCTTATTGAAATTCTATGGGTGAACAAGAATTAGATATACTTGAAAAAAAGACTCAAACAAAAAATTAAAAGTTATGATAAATAATATCACATCTTTTTCTCCTTGGCAACACCTACAGTGAATAGGTTTTAAAATGTCAAATTTTCATACAAGGTTTTAAATGGATATGTAAGTAGTAAGCATTTTTAACTGTCCTGCCACATTACTAATTTCATTAGTTTGCTTTGTAAAGCACAAATCAAAACAGAGGAAATGTCTGTTTATGCCTAATACTAGCCAACAGTTTGCAGAAATAACTTCAGTGTTTGAAAGACTCCAGAATAGAATTTTAAAAACATGGGTCTACAACAAGAGAAAAGGCAGACTGCCTCAAGAATAGGAGGAAATGCTATTAAAAATTCAAGACCCTCATAAAGCAGGAAAAGTAGCAATTTTTTTAAAAAATAAATGTATGACATGATGGATTACTGTCAGAATATGGGATGTGCAAAGCAAAACAAGAAAATTAATGTGCAGTATCAGATTTTTCTAGTGCTTCAGCTCACAAAGAATATGTGGAAATGATAGCAGAAGAATACCTACAGCAAGCAGAACTTTTCAGATCCACAGAAACAATCTTTGGTGTTGTGACTGAGGGCGATCACAATTGCCCTTATGAACTCCATTTTAATATCCAAGCTATTTCAAATTACATTGAAATACAAAGTAGTGATTACATATGCTGTTTGGAGACTTTTAGGGAGGTATTCCAGCCCACATAATTGGAAGTAATTTTAAAGCCAAAATAGTAATTTGGCACTAGCTCTGATCCCTAGAGGTGGCTTACATTCAAAGAACAAAAAGAAAACGGTACATGCTACAAAGAAGCTGTAAGATTTTTAGGAGTATTAACTTCAGTCAAGTTTATTTCCTTTGATGTTCACTACCAACATTTAAATATTGGGTGACAGTGACTGGCTGAGCAGCACCTAGAGTAGGTTTTATGTATGTGAGTGAAATATGAGTGGCAGAAAGGGTTGCTTGTTGCCACTGTTAGATTGGATGAGTAACATCATGCCTCTCCCATCTGATCAGCCACACCGTGATTCAGCACAGACCAGCATGAATGCTTCCCCAAAATGTTTTTAATAGATCCAAACAGTTAAAAATCAGTTGCAAAAATGCAAACTACTTTGAATAAATAAGCAAGTGTGAGAAAATAACAAGTTATCCACAGTAAGTCCACAGATATGAAAAAAAGCTAATGTAATAAAACGTGGTTTGTAAAATGCAAGTTCTACTTGTTCTACTTTATTTCTAATCCTCTTACACTTAAGATTAATTATGTATTTTTTTAAATATTCTTGCAGATCCACCTGCAGGAGAAACAGGGATGCCTGGGGATCTGCTCCTCCTGCACTTCCTTGAATTCACTCTGCCAGGCAGTGGGGTTTTGACACATCCTCTGCCACAGAAGCACAGAAAATTATGTTTTAGCTATGCATAGATTCTAGGGGTAAGCAAATAAATAGAAAGAATTTGTACAAAGGCACTGTGGTGTCACTACATTAATATCAATGTCTACTTGTATTTATATTATCACAGCTCAGCAGTATTGCTATTGTGCTAATCCCTTACAAGTATGAGCTTCAAGCTGCTGAATGTTCAAGGCAAAGGAGTCTGACATCCTTAACATGCCTACGAAGGCTTACAACACTGAAAGGGCATGAACCTCCCTTCATCCCAGTAGGGCCAAAACCATTCCTGCACAGTTGGCCAGGTGACTAAAAGAAATTACTGTTGGGCATTGACTAGTTACACATGTACTGTGCTATTCCAACATCAACAGCACATATTTAATAAATATTAAATGAGTAAAACAGAACTCAACACTACTACTAAACTATAAGAAAATCTAACAATTTTCTATTCCTTTTTAAACGGAATTGCTAAGTAAGAGCTGGTTTTGTAGGTTTGGAAAAGGAAACAAAGTTTGAAGGGCCATTCTTTCATTTGTTTTATAATGAAAATATTTTTCTTAAAAATAGGAAAAACATCAGAGCAATTACCCAAAAAAGACAAGAAGGAACAAAGAACACTATGATCAACATACTGGGGAACGGTATTTTAACATTTTTCATTGCTTCACATTACAAAGAACCTCAAAGAGAATCGAAGCAACCAAACCAAACGAAACAATATGCCATAATAAATGAAGAGAGCAGATGACACTGATCATACAGTTTGCCACAGATGGTAAACTGCTGGCATGAAGCAATGGCATAATGTACTCATGCTTAAGCACTGCTAAAAAGGACCTGGAGGTTACAGTGAATGCGAGTGAATATGAGCCAAGAGCATGCTGCCATTGCAGAGGGCTGCACAATGGGCTACGTTATGAGGAGTGCAGACATCACAGGGACAACTTATCCCCCTTTACTTGGCACTGCTGAGGCTGCATCTGGAATATGGCATCCAGTTTTACCCCAGTTCAAGCCAGATGTGGAGGAACTCAGGAAGACCCAGCAGACAGCAACCAAGATGGTCAGGCCCTACAGCAAGTGACCTGTGGAAAGAGGTTGAGGGTGTTGGGCTTGCTCGGTCCTGCAGAAAGGAGCGTGACAGGTGATCTAATAGCAGCCTGCAGCTACTTGAAGGGAAGTTGCAAAGATGATGAAGCCAAACTCTTCTTGGCAGTGCCAGATGGCATAATAAGGGACAATGACCTCAAATTGTGGCTTGGAAGTTTCAGATTGGACACCCTCCCAGGAGGCTAATGCAGCCTGGACAAAGTTGCCCAGAAAAGTGGTGGAACCTCACCCCTGGATATTTCCAAGACCTGGCTAGACAAATTCATGGCTGACATGCTCTAGTATTGGGGATACCTGTACTTTGAGTGGGACCTCAGACTGGATGACCTCCAGAAGTTTGTTCCAGTTAACATTTCTGTGATTCTGCAATTTCAGTATCGTTTTACCAAACCACTTTTTTGGGTTTTTTTTTGTGTCTTTTGTCCTTGAAATGAAAGGCTGTTTCCTTCAGTGTTTTACACCTATTTTGTTATCAGAGAGGTTTTAATGCAGAGATAACTTGTGACTCATAGGTGAAAACTTTGAACTGATGAGAAAACGATATATTTGTCATATAATTTGTCTTAGTATATATTAATCAAGGAACTCAACTACTGCATATTAGACACAATTTTTGATGAACTATGTTCAGAGTGTTTAAGAAACAGCTTTAAAAGTGAAGACAAGCATTTAAGTTTAATGCAATAGAGACACAGGAGCCAGTGGAGTGATTCATGGACACAGGATGAGACTGCCAAATAGACTGGCTGGACAGATCATTGTATCATCCTTATTTTACATGGATATCATAAGGGCAGAACTGCACCTGTCAGGGCAAGAGAAAGTGATTTTGCAGTAATCACAATGCAAGACAGTGAGGATGCAAATAAGGGATTTAGATCTGTGGATGAAAGGGAGAGAGAGGTCTCTTGGAGATCACAGAGAGAGGTGACCTGCAAGACTTGTCATGGTCTGGCAATGAGTTGCTATGGAGAAGACTGAGTCAAAGACGCCACTCAGGCCATTGGCCAATGTGCTAGTTTATAGAGATAAAGCCTTCCATACACATCAAGAAAGGAGGTATCGGACAGCATTTGAATGGAAAAAAAATTAATTCAACTCAAATTTCAGTTAAGAGACAACTGGGCAAGAAGAGATGACAGCAAATAGGTCCTAGACAGGAGAAAGTAAGTCGGGAGCAGATCTGTGAATCATCAGCACAGAGATGATGACTGAGTCTGTGTTCAAGATCATACTGATGTGGCAGCAGCAGAAAAAAAAAAAAAAAGACTTGAAAAACAGACACTGGGCACCTTCACACGAAACTGAAGTAGGGAGGAAGAGACAGGAATCATCAGAAAAACAGATGACTGTGGAGCCAGTAAATCCAAGAGGGGTGTCAATTACAAGGATACTTCTTGTATTGTCTCAAGTGTTCTGGAAAGGTCAATGAGAAAAGTAGAAAGCTGGTGGTCAGATTTGACTAAAAAGATGAATTAATCAGAATTCTAGAATTACAATTCTAAGAATTAAAACGCAACAAAGACTATTTGTTTTTTTCTGGGTGCCTCCTTCCATCCTATCGCTTGTTTCTGGCAGCTTTCTAACTGCCCTCACACACACTACATTTAAATTATGGGTATCCAGAGGTGGAACTCGGCACTTATAGACAGGGGTTGCACTGGGATCCCTTCAAGTTGGCATGGTGTGAAAGACAGATGCAACAAAAACAGCAATACAGAATAGAAGGGTGTATTTGGCTTTTTTCTTGTGGTACCTGACAGTATAACCAGATGTCTGAAGAAATTCAGACACAAAATGTTGACTAATACAAGAAAATACAGTGAGTGTTCTTACAATGGTTTCCCTTCAACTGAGGCCGGTTGGGGGCACCAAATACTTTTCATTTCTCTGTTACTTGTGTCGTGTTTTCTGTCTTTTGGTAACCGTGATATTCAAGCCCCCTGAGAAACACAAAAACATACAAGGCAACTGTGTGGGAATATGTTAAGAACTATAATTGAAACTAACTTGCCAGTGAGACTGCAATGTTATCTTAGATTAACAACCCTGGATGTAATAGGCTTGGTTTTGATCATATTTACACCTGTATAATCAAGAGTGACAGTACTTAAGAGAAAGCCTTTACACCACTATTACCACTTGTCCATATATATTTCCACAATTACAATACTCAAAAGTGGGTGCTTTCTAGCTTGTTTCTGAACTCTCACCTATAGGTATTACTTGTATGTGTATGTAAATAATCCTGCGTATGAAAATAGATTCTGTTTTCTAAGAAATAGAAAAACAGTATCTATTTTCTATGAAAATAGATTTAGCTTCATCAGAAGCTAAACTAAAACTCAGCTAAATAATTTCACACAGGAAAGCAAACATTAGAAATAAAGTAATTATAGTATTTGAACAGATGACACTGACAAGGTGTATCTAAATGCCATTAATAATCCCCTGGTTTATAAAGTCATTTTTCTTCTCTACAGCAGAGACTTTCTCATGCTCAACAGTGTCTAGAGATTCTCAAGGCAACAATGGCAAGTACAAAGTAAAATGTATTTATTGCCAACCTAAAATTTAAATCCTCACTGTTTTAAAATAATTTCATGAATAGCTAGGAACATATAATGTTTCCTCTTGTTAGATAAATGGATACATTTCATCAAGAAGAAGATTAATGTGCATTTGAAATAGAATAATAGGTATAAACAGAAATTAAAGTGGTCTATTAAGATACAAGACTCTAAACACAATATTCTTAATCTAATCTCAGAATGAGTAATTGCTGGACCTTTGCATTCCTCTTAATGAATCTATTTACAGATAATTAAAACTATTCATTCTCCTTCAAGTCTAATATTTCTTGGATGACATATTAGCAACTTAAAGTCTTTGATTTGCAATTTTTTTTTAAGAAAACCATTGTGCAGGGAAAGGGTAATATTCCTTTCAGTTTTACTGAATACCAGATCTTCTATTTGCAAATTCTCTCGTGCTAAATATAAAGTACAGATCATGGATATTATCTTTTCATTAGTAATCAATAAAAGACATATTGTCATTTTGGCTATATATCTTATGGGCTACTAATTAAAAGATGGTAGTATCTGTGATTTGCACTTGTAAAAGTGGTATACTATCTGCACTTGCTATTTACTGTGATTTATCACTGCATCTCCTCTACACAAAGAACAGCATTTCTCTTATGGTAGTGACAGGTTTAACATAATTAAACTCACGTTTTGTTCATTTTTTGATAGTGTCAGAAATAGCATGAGCTGATATTAATGACGCCTTCCTTCCCTGCAGGTAGACCAGATGCAAGTTTTTCTTGTATGCCTTATTTTTTTTGTGAGGGGAAAGAGGTGCAGTGGGTTGGTCCCTTTTTCTAAGTGACCACCAGTGCTCACATGCATTACCAACATCATTGGGAGCACCGAACCCTAGCTGAGTGAAAAGAGTAGTCTTTTAGGATGGGGCAAGAGGTACCAAGAAGAAAAACTGCTTCAACCTTGTGGGCTGTGTCTACAGTGCTGGAGCTGGTGGATATGGCCTGAAGAGCACACAGTGGGATACAGTCTGTGCTAGCAAGCCAAACAGACCTAGGCTTATTCTCTGAATGTGGGGCTATGCTGGTTTTGGCTGGGATAGAGTTAATTTTCTTCATAGTAGCTAGCATGGGGCTATGTTTTGGATTTGTGCTGAAAACAGCGTTGATATCACAGGGATGTTTTTGTTATTGCTGAGCAGTGCTTACACAGAGTCGAGGCCTTTTCTGCTTCCCACCCCACCCCACCAGCGAATAGGCTGGGGGTGCACAAGAAGTTGGGAGGGGACACGGCTGGGACAGCTGACCCCAACTGACCAAAGGGATATTCCATACCATGTGACGTCATGCTCAGCAATAAAAGCTGGGGGAAGAAGAAGGAAGGAGGGACGTTCGGAGTGATGGCGCTTGTCTTCCCAAGTAACCGTTACGTGTGATGGAGCCCTGCTTTCCTGGAGATGGCTGAACACCTGCCTGCCGATGGGAAGGAGTGAATGAATTCCTTGTTTTGCTTTGCTTGCGTGCGCAGCTTTTGCTTTACCTGTTAAACTGTCTTTATCTCAACCCATGCGTTTTCTCACTTTTACTCTTCCGATTCTCTCTGCCATCCCACCGGGTGGGAGTGAGCGAGTGGTTGTGTGGGGCTTAGTTGCGGATGGGGTTAAACCACGACAGGGGCCAACCAGCGGAGAAGAAGGAGGGGACTGCCTTGGAGGGGTCCTGATCCATGCTAACCCCAGGGCTGTTGGGACAGCACCAGATGGCATGGGACACTGCTAACAACTGTGCAGCATAGTTAATCCTGCGCTCAGTGACCAAGGACACGGACTCGAGCGCTGACATGGATGCCCCAGCTCTTGAGTTTACTAATGTAAATGCAACCTAAAATTGCACTGCTGAGTGTCTGCTTCATTTTACATATCAGTCATTTTGTACAGGATCACTCTGCCAGATGCCCTGAGCACACGTTAGCTGGCCTTGATCCTTCTTGAACACAGATGGCCAGAACTGCAAAGAATGCTCCTGCAAAATCCTCAAGATCATCTCATGATTTCCAGTCAGTATTTCCCTGTCACGTTATGACCACATTTATCTTTTTCACAGACACATTTTGGTGGGACCAGTTATACTGCGACCAGCCAGTATACCCTTTTAGAGCTGTTCTCACCTTTGTGCATACCCAGCTAACTGCACAACAAAGAGATGGGGCATTCTTAAAGTGATGGAGAAAAAGGTCTGTTCTCTTCCCCACAGCTTTTTTTCTGTATCCTACTTCATCACAAAGTTGTGTTTTAGGCCACTTAGATGTATAAACCACAATTCTTTTCCATATACACCTTTCTGGCTTTATATGATAAAAAAACACTGTTTCACTGTTACCCTCTGTAACAATGGAAGAAAAGCAGAATTACTAACAAATAGTGGCTATGAATAAGCATAGTATCACAAGTCCTTTGGGCTTTAATAATAAGGAACAGCAGAGAAGCATACTTTAAGAGAACATTTAATTCTACTAAGTGCTATTCATTATATGAGAGATTACTGTACATTAAAACTTGCCTAGTTAACCAGCTATGCCATTACTGAGCTTGTCCTCTCCTTTTCCAATAAGAAAATGATTTTTTTAAAGAAAGTTTGAAATAAAGATCTAACAAGAGAACCTGGTTTTAAAAATTATATCATATAAAATGCATGTCTCATTTCCAAAAGTTAAGAGTTCTGGAAAGTTATCAAGGGAGAATGAAAAGTTCATGACACGAATACCAGTAACTGTGCTACCACAGAACAGATGGAAACACTTTCAGAAAAGACCCATTTCACCTAAAAAATAAATAAGAATTCAACAAAAGAACTCCTGCAGCTTTTACTAGTGAAATAAGATCGAAAGAAAAAATACAGATGTAATGCTAAATTAAGAATTCTAGTTGCAGTATATTCAGTGGCAGAAAAGCCATTGTTAGGATAAAAATTCCTAAGTCTCTATACTCTGAGCCTGCTGCTACCACTAACTGATCTCCGTCAGGGATAAACAGTTTGGCAAATTGTTTCACAGTAACTGAAGATGGAGTGCATTCACTGAACATTTTCTTTACCTGTTCTTAATGTCAAACAGAAAACACTGATACTGTAAGTACACTATGAAAACATCTTACTCTTGACATTATTCAGATTTTTAAAATTGCAAAACATAATTTTATCAGTGGAATTAAGATAGCCATGATTCTAAACCAGGGGAAAAAATTAACTGTAGATTAATATGCAACTATAATACATTTTTTTCATCAGTAGCAGAAGAAAGCTCAATATTTCAAAGTTCAAGAAAGCACAAAAGAGAAAGTTATTGTACTGACAAAATTGTGGAGGATCTTTCTTCCAGCTAAGATGTACGTCCATACTAAACCTGGTCATAGGGCTTTAGCTCATTTACAACAAAAGTAACAAAATTGTACTGGAAACAGGGCATCCATTGCAGTAGCTTGTTGCTCAGTGTGAGCTGCAAAATAAAATCCATGAAAATGGATAAAACAAGAAGAATTTAGTTCACCTGAGTTTTGGGTTAGTGAGAAACTCCTGTTTGCAGGACCCTAGCCAAGAGTCTAAAGCTAGCTTTGATGCACCCTCAAAAGCTGCAGTCTTAGTGAGTGACTACAACATACACATATCCTTACAGCAAACTGTGGGGTCTTTACAGAACAATTGTATTTCTTCTGTTCTTATCTGCATGATTCTGCTACTTGTCATGTAAAATTAAGTTCAATATAATAAAATTAAAAAGAAAAATTCTAAAAAAGGAGTGCAGATACATGGCATAAATTGAGAGAGAATGTAATTACAGCTCTTTCTCCTCAAGACTGATGGAGTCCAGACTTCAAAATCTAGTTCATAAACTAATTTCCTTGAAAAATTCAGTTTGAAAAACAAGAAGTGATTCAGATTCATGGTCTGTTTACTACTTTATTGCACATTTATTTATTTCGTTTATTAACTGGAAGGTATTTGGAATTGCAGAACTGCCATTCAAAATACCCAAATTTGTGAAAACACTGTAAAATATCTACTACACAATGCAAGCAACGTGTTCATTGCTTTAATGCAGCAACTGATCATTTAAACTCAGTTAAGGCTAGAAAGAGAGTAGACCAAAAGGAATGATACCTGCCTTTAAGCACAAAGATTAATTATTCAAGGGATAATAAATCACTTGAAAAGCAGAAATTAACAGTCATCTCGAGAAGATACAGCTTTCTGTACTGGATACACCCTCCCAAAAGGCAGACTAATGTAATTAGCATCCCTCTTAAGACCATTTATATATTGTAGAAGCAGTAAGGATAGCAAGTATCTTCAGGAAGATGTATTACTACAAGTACAAAGCTGTTTATGTGAGGCATCTATGAGGTTAAAGAATTAAGCACAGTACACCTACCTATCTACAGTTACCTACTTTCTTTTCACTCTGTAAAAAGGCAGGGCTCAGTACGGGTGGCGAAAGCCTCCTGCCAGCTGTTCTGTCCACGTCTTTGGAGAGCCAGAAGCAGAGAGGCCACGTCTGGATGTTGCATAGCCACAGCAGTTGATCCTGTCAGGGCTTCTTTTCTCATCTCATCTTCTCCCCAAAGTACTACTGCTGCTCTCTCAGATCACCAGACAGTACGCCTCTAACAGAATAACTTAATATATATAAAAAAGGGAGGCAAAGTTGTCTTCCAGGAATCCCTGCAGAAGACCTCAGAAGGGCACATTGCCGTCGGCAGAAAAGGCAGGGTGGGAACTGAGGCGCAGCAATGGGGAGGCTCTGAGCCGTGCAGCAACTGCAGTTCACAGGAGAGAGCTGGGAACTTGCTCTCCCTTCGGCAGGCCCACAGGACTGCCAGGGTCAGAGCAGAGAGCTCCTCAGGTTCCCGTGCAGCTCGGAGACACCTTTAAAACCACAAAGGGTCTCTTTCTCCCTACACCATGAGTTATGCATATGTATGAAGCATGCAACCTAATAGGTACTTGGCTGAAATGCCTCCAGGACAGGATCTGTAAAGGGATGTGCGGTGCAATTGCTGTAGCTTGGCATGGATGCTCAGTCCCACTCACAGGGTAAATCTTCTGATGATAAATTCGGCTACTTTCTCATGTGCACTACTAGAGCAGGACAAATGGAGATGAATCAGGACTCCTCTGCTCTCTAATTCAGATGACTGAGAAGAGTTTTGTAGGACAGAAAAAAAGACTTTGCATTCAGACACAGAAAGGGCAAATCCATATAACTGACCAGAGAGGACGCAACTGCCAGAAGATTCAAGCTAAAGTAAAAGCAGTTGCTTACAGTCTGTTTGCAGGTTTTTAGTGGAGCTCTGAAATTAGATATAGGTATTACATTTCTAAACATTTGATATATTTTAAGAAAGTACTTATTTAATAATATTTAATAATATTATTACCATAGGAAGTCAGCAAAACCTAGTAACATTTCAAAGCAGCATTATTTTCAATATAGAAAGAAAGCTTTAATTTACAAAATGTAACATCAGCTGCGACAATATCTTAGGCAAGTCTTTGCATCAGTTGCTTCCCTCAAGATCAGGTTACCTGATGGTTTATTTTTTACATCTGTTCTTACAGTTTTCTCAAGTTGCATTAGGTGAAATGCAGCTTATTTTTCCAATTCCAATTATTTTTGATTCTGGAAAACCAATCCTTCATGCTGAGCTTAAATTGTTGAATTTTTTTCAACATGGATATTCTTAACAGACATGCATTTTTTCTTTTATGCACCTTTGCCTCGAGAATGTGTTCACAACAACACATATATTCAGTCCAGACAAAGCAGATTTTGAAGTGGCAGAAGTGGAAGTGTGCGTTTGAGGGTTAAGTTTAACTGAAGCGTCACAAAACAGCTGCTGATCTGCTGCTTTCCAAGGTCCTGCTTTTGATCAGCACGGTCACTATAAGCTGCACATTCCTGGTTTTGCAAGGAAGGAGGAAGCAAGGGGACACCGAGGAAAGAAAATGGATGTTGGGAGTCTAGCGAAACCGTGGGTGCCAGTAGCATCACCGGGATGCAGCCGAGTGAGAATGAAGAGGAGTCTCCAGTCTCTGGGGCAGCTTTCCTGGATAGCCTCCTGGAAAGCCAAGATGGATTTACGCAGCTCAGGCCTGGCCTTCCTATTTCTTTTATGGGATTTACAGCAGTGTAACTTCACTGATGCAGTGCTCATTGGTGCAACGCTATTTCTGCTGCAGACCCTGCAACTCCTCAGGTCCCGACGAAGCTGCCATGCTCTCTGGCTGGCTGGTGGAGGTGCTGGGATGGGTGATCCTCACTCAGCCCGGAGAGTCATCTCAGGCTTGACCCCCTGCAACCACAAAAGGGCTCTGACCCTGACTTGAAATCACCTAGCTGAGAACATACTAAGCTAGAGAAGAATGACCACTCTTCCTTTTGCAAGGGAAAGGAGATGTAGGGAAGACAGAAGAGAAGAACATCAGGTAAAGACTATAATCACGAGAGCTAATGGGGAGAGCAAAGCTCCTACCAGAAGAAGTGAACAAGGGAGTAGGCACATTAACCTCACCCAGGTTGGTACCCAAAGAATGGATAAAAACTGCTGTAAAATTGGAAGGTGATAATAATCAGGTACAAGAAACCCACAAGTGGTTTGCACGACATCTTGTTTCAGTTGTAATACTGAACAGAGTGGAAGGTAAGGAAAACTGTATTTGATATTCGACTTCTCCAGTCTTTCTGGTTTAAAAGTAATGACTTCTCATAGGCAGAACAGGGAGCAACAGGAATGAACATAAATTGCTACTATTACATATAATTACCATTAAAATTGTAATAAATTTAAAATTGCTTACCATTGGACAAATACCTGGCTATCTGTGTATATATATCCTACTCCCATTTACATTTTTAAAACATGTCCCCAAACTTGATGTATTTTCTTCTGAAGAAACATAATTAATATTTTATCTATTTTCTACCCTAATCCTGAATGTTCAAAATAGTAATACTACGTAATAGTTTGCCATTTATGAGTTTAGGAGAATGTATTTTATGTTGTATTTAGTAGTACTAATTTAATTAAGTTTGGGATGAAGCTATCTAAATATACCATCCAAACTGTAAACTGTTTGAGCTGCTAAATTAGATGTAATGGATGTTTTTAAGTATGATTACCTTTTCTCCCAAACTCAAAGCATTTTATGACAAAGCTTTTAATAGCAGTGAAGAATAGGTTTTACAAGATCCTCTCAGTAAGCATGTGTGAGTGAGAGGCTCTCAGGGTTTTTCTTCTTGGGGAGATGCTTTTGGAAAAAAAATCATAAACATTTCTTCACACTCACTAACAACATTCATCTAAATCAGTATTCCAGTTTAAGAAAACAGGCCATGAGACAGAGAAAAACTGAGAGAATGACTTAACTCATACAATAGAGCGGAACAATCTGAATATCTTTGTAGATGAATGAGAACAAAATTATTTTTAGAACAAGCCTTTCTGCTGCAAAAATCTAATATCTCAGGATGGTTCATGGAAAAAACCCACAGAAACAAAAAATATATTTTTTTAAGATTTTGGTTTTCCACTCCATTCCCCCTTTATATCGAAAGAAACCTACAAGGAGTGGAGAAAGCCCCACCAGAAAATTTATTATATTGAACTGAGAAAGTAGATACCTGAGTTAATAAAAAAAGTGAATTTAAAGTCTAGGAATACTCTTCAATATTGTCCTTTCAAAACCTTCTGTTATGAATTTTTCCAAAAAATGTGAATTTAAGTGACAATGCAATGGTGGTATAAATTGTTACAAATTGATCTGGCTAACGCAGTTCCTTCATGAAAAACTTCAGCCATTATAAACTCAGATAAACCTTCCTTTCTTACTCTCTTCACTTTCTAATTAGCATTAACTGGAAAAACATTGCATTACCTGGCTACTGGAAAATTAAAAGTTTTGTCCATGTACAGTAAATGTATATTTCTAATAGTCCAGATTATAAAAATACACAGATCTTACACAGATAAACTGTTTTCAGCTTAAATCAACTGTGTTATGGTCTGTTGGACATACATAAATATGTAAATCAGTATGCTAATAAAAGCAACAACACATGCCAGAAAAAGTGCACTTTCTCTCTATGTATTTATACATATATATCTTTATTTAAAATGTTCCCTCAGCATAGTTTCTACTATTTACCTAGTAAGTTGCTAAGTTACCAGCACATATCATTAAGGTTTGGTTCTAGAAAGTTCCCCAGTTTAATGTCTGTTGGGGATACAGAACATAAAACAGGATACCTATTACTGGTTAACAACTGAGCAGAAATTCTATGAAACCTAAGCTGATTCATCTGCATTATTTCTAGTGCTATACAAAAGCTAGCATTACAGTTTTTGTGAAAACAGGTAAACTCTTGAACTGCTAGGAACTGTAACGATATAACTGATGATCCCTAAATCCTGCCTTATGATAAGGAAGAAAAAATATATAATTTAATTCAAGCTGATTCAGATAATGAAAGAAACGAGCATTTTCAAGCAATTTTTCTTAAATCACAGTTTACTTAGAAGATAACTGTTTCGGTCAAATCTACAAAATCTATGCCTTGTCTTCCTCAGTTACATATAAGACAAATATTTTTCCCTTAAAAGATATACATGTAATACAAAACCAAGAAATACCTTTACAGTGTATGTTTGCCCTTACAAATGTAATTAAGAAGCTGATCATGTTACTTTAATGAGCTAACACACATAGCAAGGCACAAGAAATGTAAGACGAGGTTCTCCAGCCATAATAAACTTCCCCATAACATCCCCCATTACCTGTTTCCATACAGTGATATAAGAACAAGTCATACAAAGCACAGATGATGCAAGGGCATCCTCACACACACCTTGACGATTCTGAATTACTTTAGAAGTTCACATCCATTTGCTTCTGCTTCATATTTGTTGTGAGTCCAGCACAGATATTCGGACTACTTAAATCTGGAAACCATCAATGCTATGAGTTTCTGTATAAATGTAGAAAGTGTGTTCACTGAAAACACTCTTTCTCTTACAAACTTCTTGATAACAGAAAGTAGTATTTCTAGGAGCGTACAGGATTTCATCTTAAGCCATATTTACCATCATCCCAAATATCATGGATATTACTCACACCCAGGATAGCATGTGACTAATGCTTCTCTAGACAAATCCTCAAAGCCAAGCCATAGAATCATAGAATAGAATCTTAGAATCATTAAGGTTGGAAAAGACCTCTAAGATCATCGAGTCCAACTGTCAACCCAACACCACCATGCCCACTAAACCATGTCCCTAAGTGCCGCATCTACACGTCTTTTAAATACCTCCAGGGATGGGGACTCAACCACTTCCCTGGGCAGCCTCTTCCAATGTTTCACCACTCTTTCTGTTAAGACATTTTTCCTCGTGTCCAATCTAAACCTCCCCTGGCGCAACTTGAGGCCATTTCCTCTCGTCCTATCGCTAGTTACTTGGGAGAAGAGACCGACACCCACCTCGCTACAACCTCCTGTCAGGTAGTTGTAGAGAGCGATAAGGTCTCCCCTCAGCCTCCTCTTCTCCAGGCTAAACAACCCCAGTTCCCTCAGCCACTCCTCATAAGACTTGTTCTCCAGACCCCTCACCAGCCTCGCTGCCCTTCTCTGGACATGCTCCAGCACCTCAACGTCCTTCCTGTAGTGAGGGGCCCAAAACTGAACACAGTATTCGAGGTGCGGCCTCACCAGTGCCGAGTACAGGGGCACGATCACTTCCCTACTCCTGCTGGCCACACTAGTTCTGATACAGGCCAGGATGCCATTGGCCGCCTTGGCCGCCTGGGCACACTGCCGGCTCATATTCAGCTGGCTGTTGACCAGCACCCCCAGGTCCTTTTCCACCAGGCAGCTTTCCAGCCACTCTTCCCCAAGCCTGTAGCGCTGCATGGGGTTGTTGTGGCCGAAGTGCAGGACCCGGCACTTGGCCTTGTTGAATTTCATACAATTTGCCTTGGCCCATCGATCCAGCCTGTTCAGGTCCCTCTGCAGAGCCTTCCTACCCTCGAGCAGATCAACACTCCCGCCCAACTCGGTGTCATCTGCAAACTTACTGAGGGTGCACTCAATCCCCACCTCATACAGTTGGCCTCGGCCCATCGATCCAGCCTGTCCAGGTCCCTCTGCAGAGCCTTCCTACCCTCGAGCAGATCAACACTCCCGCCCAACTCGGTGTCATCTGCAAACTTACTGAGGGTGCACTCAATCCCCACCTCATACAGTTGGCCTCGGCCCATCGATCCAGCCTGTCCAGGTCCCTCTGCAGAGCCTTCCTACTCTTGAGCAGATCAACACTCCCGCCCAACTCGGTGTCATCTGCAAACTTACTGAGGGTGCACTCAATCCCCTCAACCAGATCACTGATAAAGATATTGAACAAGACTGGCCCCAAAACTGAGCCCTGGGGAACACTGCTAGTGACCGCCCGCCAACTGGATTGAACTCCATTCACCACAACTCTCTGGGCCCGGCCGTCCAGCCAGTTTTTGACCCAGCGCAGAGTACACCTGTCTAAGCCATGAGCCGCCAGCTTCTCTAGGAGAATGCTGTGGGAGACAGTATCAAAATATGTCATATTAACAAACTAAAAATTGAACAAAGCCCATAACTTTAGCTGTGTAATTTTAGATCACTTAAATAAAAAAAAAATCCCCAAGAACAACTTCTACCAAATAAATGGATCAAAATTTCTTATCAATACGTTACTTAGAATTTTGTATTTTTATTATTATTTTGTATGCTATCCAACCATACTCTGCTTTAATAGCTAGCAATTTAAATAGTTGGTTTTGTATACCAAAACCTACGTTAAATGCAAAAACCCCAATAGTTAACCATAATGGAAATAATAAACAAAATCCTTTGTTCCCAGTGTGCATGAGGACTAACCACATAGATCAGACTGAAGAAAACCCCACCTTTAGCGATTACCTTACCTAACGCAGCTCCAAGCCTACAACCTTCAACAACACCTCTTTACCTAACACAGTTAGTCTCATAAATTAAGTTTTGGATTAAGTGCTTGTGTCCTGAACTGGATGCTACGAAGCAGCTAAACGTAGCTCAATGTAAGTTCATTTTCAGAAAGTCTACGTCACACTTTTCGCATATATAGAGCCCAATATTACTGTCAGATGTGGTCAAATGAAAAATATAAATTACTAAGTATCAGTCACCTATGGGCAGACTGTCAGGATGGTGGATTACTTGGGTTTTGCTTTTCCCCAGCATGCTCTAGCAATGCATGGTGCAGAGATCTGGCCAGGCCCTCATCTACCTTCTCCTTGTGCTGCTTTGGCATGTGCAGAGACCTGCAAAGGCGAATGCTGCAAACATGTTCTGGTATCCTGACTATAGTGAAAACATGGATAACACAAATCTGATCGAAAGGAAAAGATTCAAAATAGCTTTGAACAATTTAGATGCCTATAAATGACTGAAAATCTGTGCCCCGATCTTTGAGAAATGAGTGCCTATATTGTCCTTGCAGATAGAGGAACTGTCTCTATTTTGAAACGCTCGCAGATGCTGGTTTTATTGACACCACCCTTGTCCGCACCGAGGCAGCTGTTTGCGTGGCTGTGCCTCTGCCCTGGTATCCAAGCTTCCCTTGGTCATGCCACAGGTTATGCATGAGTGTTGGGGTTTCCCGCTTTCCCAGGGTGGGTAAAAGGCTGAAAACCACTTGCAATCAGAGCTGCTGGCATCTTCACAAGCCTGGGCCCTGGCCACAGTCCTGCACGTTGTTTCACTGCCTTTACAGCTGTGAAAACTGGGATGTAGGCAAGCCACTGAGCAAGCTCCCAAGTGCGGCGACTCATGGGAGAAGCCCTGGTGGCCACTAGGCAGCTGCTCTTCAAGCCACTGCCAAGCTGGCCTCCTAGGGGTCTGCCTCTTCCCTCTGTGCCCTTCCTCCCCTCCCTCCTTTCCTGGCCAGACTGCACCATGATCCAGACGGTGCCCGGTGGGATGGCCTCACCTAGAGGTGAGATGGCCAACCCAGCCATGTTCAAAAAGCACCCCCAAATGGTGAAGCATCAAAGCCAAGGACACCTGGATGTCTAATTGCAAAACACGTTCATGAAGGGGTAGGTATGAAGAAGTGACAAATGAATACAGCTGTATTTTCAGTGTTTTAGGATCGATACATGACATAACTTAATTTGTTGCATAATCACATACATTACTGAAATGAACTGCAGACAGATGACATCTGAGCGTTCAAGCATCAAGCTGAAGTGTAGGAGGGTATCACGGGTTGATTAACTGATTTTTAAGAATAAAATCTTGCTAGCAAATATATTATAAATGAAGTACATATGTTGAAAATATATTCATTATAACAGAAAAATCCTACCAACGCAGGCCATCTGCTTTTGACTGATAGGTTTGGTAAACTGTCAGAATATCATGTAAACTGTTACAAATCTCATTTAATGAATATCTCAGAAACATACATAGCTCACATTACTGGCAAGCTTTTAATGAAAATATATATCAAAGAATCAAATATGTGTGAAATCTGAATTTCAATTGCTCAATAAGATAAAGAACAAAGGCTGTAGAAAAACAGCAAGAGCTCCATCTATCCCTTCTGCAATGAATCAAAATCCCCCAAATGATCTAAAAGCCATGGTTATCAGCTTCTTAAGAAATATAATTCTTCCACTGCTAATTCCTTTAATCTTATACAGCATTTAAAATAATTCTGTAGAGACCAAAAGCAAACTAAAAAGAGAATACAAGTTCAGCCCCCTGTGAATATTTGCAGATAACCTGTCCCAAAGATAGGTATTCTCCCCATCCCTTTCCATTATCTGAAATTTTTCGTATTTCCCATTACCATCTCATTAACATCCCCCACAATATTACAATGACCTTGTAAGGCCCAGTTGAGGACCCCACTGGTGTCTAACTGTACCCTTTCCGGACTGCTCCTCTACGCAAAGACAAACTCATGTACAGGCCTCTGCAGGACTGGGACCACTGATGTGCACTTAATAGCTTCTCCCTTTGTTTTAAAAGTTTGCCCGTAAGTTAAAGGCACGTGTTTCTCTGAGGAGAAATAACATCTTTATTTTGAATGCATGAAACACTTACCAAAAGAACTTCCACCAATACCCAACTGGCTTCAGAAATAACGCCTAATCTTCTTGAACGTTTACATTTCACTGGCATGAAAATGCTAGATTCTAGAGACTTTTCAGTGTGATGGGAGATCATATACACAAAAAGAAAAACTGCTTTTTCCATCACAGTATGTCACCATAATGCACCACAGCCTCGAGCCCTTTTCCAGGCAGCTTTCTTCCTTGACAGGCACTGTTACTCTACTCCTTGCTCTCCTCCTCATCATGGCTAAGCGCAGGACTGTGGTACAGCATCTGCCCACACAGGTCACCTTCATGGAAATGCCTACAAATAGCGTAAAACTGTAAGAATCTAGTTTCTTTAGAAAAGTAGGCGATATAAACTGAATGTCATGTAGTCTCAATGTTTTCTCTACAAATTTCAGTCTTACACACTCTGACGTTAGTACTGAATGGTGTGATAGCCCCCATACATAGAAGACGTTAATAATGACATACAGTGAATAGAGTAGGTGCAGACAGCTGTCAGATTCTATAGAATAACTCTGGAAAAACGCAAACTATTACTTATCACGTCTAGAAACTCCAAGGCTCCTTTCACAGCTCCTTCCCTCCGAGCCCTCTGTGATGGCAAACAATCTTCTGAAGGAGAAGACGCTGCTGCTCCCTCTGAAGGCTGTGGTTGCATTTTGTAAACTACCAGAGCTGGCCATGGTCTCTCTTCACTATTCTTTGCGTGTATAAATGCTTTACTAAGTTCAGCATCAGATTCTCATATAAATCTGCCTTATGCTGCTACTAAACTGCTACCATAACATGAAATTCAACTTTGGTTTTATTTCCCAGGGTAGGGATAGACTCCAGAATCTCCCCTTATGTAGTTTATTGATGGTATTTTTACACCCGTTTTAAATTGCTTTGCTATCCCAAGCTGTATTTCACATTACCCTGTTTTCAGTTTCTACAGTTCATATGTTTAGATTTTGAAACACTTTTTTCTTATTACCAAATTGTATTCAAAAAAAGTTTCTTTTTAGTTACGTGTATTTTTATTAAAGCGGTAATAACGGCAGCAGAAACTCAGAATACTTTAGCCTTGCTAAATGACTATTTGACAGCCTATAATTTCTCTGTCATTAAAATACATATTCTAGCACTGAGTTCATGTTGGAAGAATGCTACCCTAAGGAACAGTCTTTTCTCATAGTATGTAATTTAAGTTTACTTAACACACTGTGCATTAAAACAAAAAGCGGTCAGTTCTGGGAAGACAAAGTCTGATATAACTGACCATTTAAAACAGTGGGAAGTACAGCTACTACTCATAAAGGAATTCCAGAATACCATTCACTGCATATATTGTCTAGGAAGGGTCTGATTGTTAATGTAGCAGTATCTTTTCTCCGGTATTGTTACTGTAAGATAAAATAATTGTTTGCCTTAACAAATAATAAATGGTAAATACACATGGGATTCTGGAAGTCCATGCAATAAGCATTGTGCACAAACTAATTAGCAGGACTACCCTGATATATACAGTGAGGATCTGAAAGAATGCGTGAAGTTGAATAAAGCAGTCTTTAAGATTACTTTTTCCAGTAATATTTTTATCCAGTAGCATGAATTTTTTAAAACCTCTTTTTCTATTCTCCTACCAACAGCTCGACAGAGACTAGCCTCTTCTTCTGCTGTATCTTACAAAATGCCTAGTTAGCAATTATCCAGTCCCAGAAATATCCTCTGCTGATAGCTGATTAAACTCACATTTTAGAAAACAACAGGAAAACTTCCAAAAGTCCAAAGAGGACCTACAGGCCTTGAGAAAATGTTAAATTTGGAAAGGAGATATGCAGCAGCCATTCCATCTTGTAATTTTCAGAATGAAAAGATGCCTAGGGGCAGTAAACAGCAGAAATTATTTGTTCTTGAGCAGTTATTTTTGTATATACTGTTTGGTCTCAGTTTTCTATCCTGTGTAAGACAATCACCATTAAACAGCATCTGAGTGCACTCTAGAAGTGCACACTACAGAACATTACTGCCTTTCACATGCTCATTTTAGTATCCCCTGTGGCAGCAGTACCCTGTCAACATAGTTTTACTACCAACAGTGATATTAATACATATATTTACATTGCTGCATATTTAGGAAACTGTGGGAAAGATCAAAGACGCAGACCTGCGAGAGCGCTGGATTCTGCAAAGTTATTTCACCCCTGCAAGAGCCCCAGGACATCACCATGGAAAAGCCGCTGCTCCCACAGACACCGTTTCACCACCATGAGAGCGCTGCAACACGACACGGGAGCTGCTGACCCCTCTGGGGGCAGGCGTGATATGCATATGACAAACACAAAGCATTTTGGGCTGGTTTCCTAAATGCTAAAAGTTTTGTGGAGCAGAAGTGCCGCAACACCCGAGGGGTTTGTGGTGCCACCCCCAACTCCTCAGAGCGCCTCCCCCCACCATGCAGGTGCAGAACGCACAGACCATTAGAGCTGACATTCCTGTTGCAAACTGCTGCAAGTAAAACACATTATTAACCCATATTAATGCAAATATGGTAGAAGGAATAGGAAAGGGATGGTAAATGAATGCAAAGCAAATACTTTGATACCACATTTTCTTCAACTCTGGAATTTTCAAATTTATTGTGACAGGTAATAGTTTGGAAATGTCGTAGGTATTAGTTCAGAAATAATTTTAGAACCTCAGTAAAGCTCTCAAAGGGCACAACTGCACCAGTCATTTCATAGTGGGTATTCATCAAGAAAAACGTTTTTAACCATGAGCACTGTGTTTACCACGTATTCAGAATATGTTCAATCATTATTAAAATGTGAATACAAAGAAAATACTAATTACAGATCATTATCATTGTATTTTCAAAACAGCCAATGGGGGAGTTAATATTTTTCACCCCCGTTATCTGTTTTACTACAGATACCTACGTACTCAACTGATTTGTTGCTGTTTGGGGTAGTTTTGTTTTAAAGTTTACAGTGGGATGATTGAGTGGTAAGAAGTGCATTACTCTACCATAATGCACAAAAAACATCCCTACAAAAGCTGGACTAACATGTTTGTGCTGCTTCTCTTTTTGAGCTAACACGGTCAGAGTTACCTTGGGTATCTCTGCACAGCAATGTGTAGCTCTACATACATACATCAGATCTGCAGTTGCAAATTCATTATTAATGGTCTGTACTCAAAAGATTTTGCTAATTAAATCACCCACTCTAAACTAGAGCCACCCACTAGTTCATCATTATTATTTCCTGCAGCATTTGTAGATGCCTTGGTTTCCCAGAGCATTCAAGAGAGTAAAACCTAATTAATTTGTGGGGACTTGACGGCAGGACAAAGCAGCTGTAAGCTATGCAATAGTGCTCTTTCTCCCAGATATTCTTGTTACGCTACCAAAGTCTTAGTCAGGAACAAAGATAACACATAGAGAATTGCACAGCACTCTAGTAGAAGTCCAATCACTGAAATATGAGGATTATGCAAACATCTTAATGGCATTACTTACAGAGCTACTGGGGAAGGAGATATTATTTGGCAGAGGGAATTCAATTTGCTTTGGAGCAGAACAATACTGTAGCTGCATAGCCTTCTTTCCAGCCCCAGATTAGAACTTCTTCAGTTATCAAATCCTAAAATAATAACAACAGTAAGTAACCCAGGTTTCTGACAAAATATTTGTAATGCAAAGAGTTCAGAATGATGCAGTGATGCCCTCATAGATTGGCAGCTGATTCATATGATGCTAGAGTTACCATAGTAATTTTCAGTTCAATTTTATTAAATCAACAGATAACATATGTGTGTGTTCTGCTGTCACTACAGGCCTAGAAGTTGCCAGAAGTACAGGGCTACAGCTGGTAAAACATAAATGTGCACAGAAGTCTCTTTACAAAGCAGGTCAGAAATCTGAAATCAGAAGATAATGCTAAATTTTACAGCATTATTTGAATGTCATGATTTAAAATTACACAATAGTTTATGAGAGTCTTGTCCAGTGGCTTTTATGTAAGCACCTTCCTATTTTGCTCAAAACCAGCAGAGTATAACTCACTTTGACCACCACGTTACTACCACCGCTGGAGTGTGCCATGGAGAGCTGTCTGGGTCTTAGCAGGATAAGCTAAAACTGAGTGCTCAGACCCAGTGGGAGATGGCAGCTTACACTTAGGGTTTGAGGCTGAGACACACCTGCGTCTGGTGGCACCAAAGCCTTTCAAGTCACCTCTACAGCTCCACCCTGCCAGCCCCACTCCCTGTCCCAGGGGCCTGCGCCCGGCAGGTTGCTCCACTGCTCTGTTGTACATTTTGATCTGGTTTATTGACCAGCCTTTTCAGCTGTGATCTCAGTTTCTGATGCATGCACGTTCAATGACAGCAGGTTTTGCAATCTGTTCTAAACCTATCTCATCTGGTACCTTTTCAGCTTACAAAATATACTACCTATACAAACAGTTCTCCACCCAACCTACTGATAGCAAGTTGGATGTCATGGTTAACTCTATCATATACCTCAATTTTCCCAAACATGTTTTCAATACCCAGTTTTCAGAACACAAAATTCCCATTATGTGTATTTCCAGAGGCCATCAACACCTTCATGATGGGCCAAATCTCTGGTTCTGGAGACTGTGCCTTTAAGAGATGAGTGTAACAGGAAAAGACCCTGAACAGGGAAGCAGGAATTAAAACACTGGGAACAAGGCTTAGAAAAAAAGCACATTTCCTGCCAGAATTTAAATGCTGAAAGATCCCTATCACATAAATTGTTAAAATCAACACTAGAAGTCATTTTAATTGCTTGGATGTATAAAGAAATGGAGGATCTCCAAGTTTTGGGCCCACAGAAGTCAACGGGAAGCTTTGGGGCATTGAATTACGTCTAAAACTATTCAACTAGCCTACCTGCTGTGCCATTTCATCTACCAGTCTTCTCAGTAGCAAGAGTTGAGTCTTATTTGATCATGTAGCAGGGCTGTGCTTCAGAGAAGGAACGTATTGATTAAGGTTTTACAGTATCATGTTTATAATCGCATCCATGTTAAGAATCACAGGCTGGTTGAGGATGGATGGCATCTCTGGAAATCAGCTAGTCCAGCCTGCTGCTCAGAGCAGGGTCACCTAGAGCAGGTAGCTCAGGACCATGTCCAGATGGCTGTTGAGTATCTCCCAGGATGGAGGCTCCACAACCTCTCTGGGCAACCTGCTCCAGTGTTTGACCACCCTCACAGTAAAAAATGTTCTTTCTCATGTTCTTGTATTGGGTTTGCGTGGCAAGGTTTTGGTAGCGGGAGGGCTACAGGGGTGGCTTCTGTGAGAAGCTGCTAGAAGCTTCCCCTGCGTCTGATAGAGCCAATGGCAGCCGGCTCCAAGACAGACCCGCCGCTGGCCAAGGCCGAGCCCATCAGCGATGGTGGTAGCACCTCTGGGATAACATATTTAAGAAGGGGGGGAAAAAAACTACTGCACAACAGCAGCCGGAGAGAGCAGTGACAATATGTGAGAGAAACAACTCTGTAGACACCAAGGTCAGTGAAGGAGGGAGAGGAGGTGCTCCAAGTGCCGGTGTAGAGATTCCCCTGCAGCCCATGCTGAAGACACCATGGCGAGGCAGGCTGTCCCCCTGCAGCCCATGGAGGTTAACAGTGCAGCAGATATCCACCTGCAGCCTGTGGAGGACCCCATGCCGGACCAGCTGGATGCCCAAAGGAGGCTGTGACCCCGTGGAAAGCCCTGGAACAGGCTTCTGGCAGGACCTGTGGACCCATGGAGAGAGAGGAGCCCACGCTGGAGCAGGTTTGCTGGCAGGCCTTGTGACCCCATGGGGGACCCATGGGGTCCTTCCTGAAGGACTGCATCCTGTGGAAGGGACCTACGCTGGAGCAGTTCATGAAGAACTGCAGTCCACGGGAAGGACTCATGTTGGAGAAGTTCATGGAGAACTGTCTCCCATGGGAGGGACACCACGCTGGAGCAGGAGAAGAGGATGAGGAGTTCTCCCCCCGAAAAGGAAGGAGCAGCAAAGACAATGTGTGATGAACTGACCCCAACCCCCATTCCCATCCCCCTGCGCTGCTTGGGGGGAGGAGGTAGAGAAAATCGGGAGTGAAGTTGTCCCTGGGAAGAAGGGAGGGGTGGGGGGAAGGTGTTTTAAGATTTGTTTTTATTTCTCATTCCCTACTCTGATTTGATTGTTAATAAATTAAATTAATTTTTCCCCAAGTCAAGTCTGTTTTGCCCATGACAGTAATTGTTGAGTGATCTCCCTGTCCTTATCTTGACCCACGAGCCTTTTGTTATATTTTCTCTCCCCTGTCCAGCTGAGGAGGGGAGTGATAGAGTAGCTTTGGTGGGCACCTGATGTCCAGCCAGGATCAACCCACCACAGTTCTTATGTTTGAGTGGAATTTAGTGTGCTTCAGTTTGTGCCCACTGACTCATGTCCTTTCAAGAATAAAGAGTGTTTCATTGGCATGGTTTGAAAGAGCAGATAAACATGTAAAAGACAGGACTCCAAAAGATAATTCTGGAGTAATAACTCTTCTTACACATAGCTTTGAATACTATGCTACTTAGGATGCTGTGTGGAGTACTCTTTAAAAAGATTTTAATTAGAAAAAGAATGAACCCTGTCATATAAGAAGGAAAAAGAAACCCAGGGGTTTTCCTACTCCTAAATTTGGTAGATTTAGTAACTGATCCACCAAATGCCCTTTCAACCACAGTTGCACTGTGGATTCTCTCTTTGTGCTATTAATAAACAAAAATGAGCTAGGAAGGTGCTACCACCTCCCTTCTCCTACAGACCGCCGTGGCACTAGATACAGCTAGTTACCATCATCACTTAAATTATTCAAACTGGAACTTTCTACAGGACTTGCAATTCTGTGAAACAATATTGGAAGACAACTACAAATTCAGAAAGGGCATTGCCAACTTTAAAGACTAAATTAAATAAATTAAAATTATTTGGGTGGTTAAACGGAGGAATGTTTTTAAATTATTGGCTCAAATGTCTAAGCCTTCTGATAACAAACACAATGATCCATGAATGCAGAAGAATACTTCTTCTTCAGACCTGGAGAAGTACCACCAAAGGTCCCTTTCATCACTACAGTAACTGAAAGGGTCTACAGCAAAAAGAATACAGGAAAAGGAACATCACATAAAGGGAATAATGGCTTTACAGTTCTTCTGATGTGTTAAAAGTACTTTTTTCTCCCCAACACTATGCAGACTTATTAGAGTCTATATTTTGGGGTCACAGTGGACAAGCTGAGAATCATTTTCAGCTTATGTTGCAGACAGAAAGAAATTACCTAGGGAAAAGGAATACTGCTTATATGTGTGTATATATTATACTACACTCCCTAAAGAAATATATACTTAAAAATATTTATAGAAATGAGACTGACAAATTTTCTCATTCTAAAGCAAAATGGACATATTTCTTTATCAACATTTTAATAAATTTTAATTCATATATTAAAGAAATTAAGAAAACATTACCATACCAATTAGCTAATTGGAGGTGGTGGGAATGACAGAAGATGGCAAGCTGCAATGTTAGACATGAGGCCACACACATACATGCTCGACTTCCTAGCAGTAATATATAGCAACAGCCTTGTATTTCAACAGTTAGCAACATGATATGACAATAAAAAGCACCAAGTAATCTTCTCATTGCAATCATTCAAAATTAGGGTGAAAAGATAGCACGTGTTTTTCTAACAAGATTGTATTTTATTATTCATTATGCTCCTGCCAAAGAATACAGACTCAAGGAAATACTTTCATGGTTCCACTTTTGGCACGCTGTATCATAGCTGCCACAGAGAAAGTGTAACAGATTCGTGTTCTCAATTGTTTTCCAGAAATTGATGGATAATTGGAAAAAAAAAAAAATTCGGATCAGTATTCTAAGTATCTGAAATGCTCTTGCCACCATGTTATATTAAAACCTAATCACAAAGAGATAGATTCAGAAATTTCTCTCCATTACAATCACAAACACATACAGACAACCCGTTATATCTTTGCTCTGCTGTACGTACAGGACAAACTGGGAAATGCTACTGATTCTCAAATGAGACTGTTAGCACAGACACAGAATTACCGTAATAGAATTATAATGAGGGTACCAGCAATTTTTCATCCAAATAAGGCTTCTTAATGCTATGTTTAGCATTTCTGATTTTTGCAAAATGCAATTTTCTAAAAGGGAAATGTGAAATTCTAATAACTCACAAAATGATGAGGAAATAGAAACACAGGCAATAAAACATAACCCCAGGGAATCTTTTCCCATGTTAATACATAGTTAACTGTTTGTATAATAATTTTCAAATATATTTACATATACCATAACATGACTTTCTGTAAAAGGATGCCATTTATCTACCAAAAAATTCAACTGAACTTTTACTTCTATGGCAATTATGCCATGCTAGTCTTTGGATACAAAGACTCCAAGCAATACAGACAAACTCACTAAAAAGCCACCACTCACGTCTAGAGGTGTTTCCTCCCTCTTGACTGTGGATAGCAAAACATGGCTACCGATAAACAGAAAAAGACATTCCATTGCTGAACTTACAATATTAAAACATTTTTAAAAGCTACATTATCAAAATGGAAAAAATATGACAAAATGCTTTTATGCATTTTCATTGCTGACTTTTCAATACTCACTGTTGTGAAATCATCTTTTTCTGTCTTGCACAGCCCATACACATTACTTGTCCTGAGTCTTTTAAATATTTAAGTTCAAAAAGTTAATCTTCAGTATATATAAAAAATCTTCATGTAACATCCAATAGAAAGCATGTATAAATTACAAGAGAAGGAAAAGTTGATGTGGCTGCCTTGCGCTACTTCCAAATGTCTAAGATGTCTGCATAAATAAGTATGAATCACTGATTATTTTAGCATCTCATAGGACAGCTAGTAGGAATTAAGTTATTATACTCAGTTATACTCCAGTATAAAAAACCTCAACAGTTCCTTAAAGGAAGCTGCCATCATCACATGTGAAATTGCGTTTTATAAAAATCACAACAGGTTTTTTACTTCAAGAAGGCTTCACCAGTCTTTAAAAACAGTGTTGCTTTTCTTGTTTGCCTTGCATCAACCAAAGTCCACTCCCCATCTCCCGCTACATGCACACACATGTACTGGTAAAAAGGATAGTCAAATTGGTTTGTCTCATACCTAATTGAAAGAGTTGGGTGCCTGGAAAGAGCACTTTATCCTGTCCTAAAATGAATATCAAAGATGATAGTTACGATACCTTTGCCTCTCAAGGTGCCTTTTTTCCTCTCTATAGGTTAACATACAACCTTTAGTTGCTGAGCCTTGCTGAGTCTAAGGTAGATGTCTTAAGTCCAGATACCCAACTTCTGATTGGTGAAGTGATCCCACCTTACTGATCGCATAAAACAGATCAGAAAATAATCTCATTGCAAAGGCTGCATTAATAGTGATAGTCTTAAAATAAGTTATTTTGCTTACCAGCACACTGATGTCTTAACACATGTCCTTTAACACCCACTGTTGTCACTAATCTCAGTGTAAACCCACACTGAACTTTACTTACGCATACAAAGTTCTTTTGGATTTACTTGAATATAAATCAGCATCATGCTACAAAATTTACTACTAACATTCACTGGAGTGAATCCTTGAGGTCAACATTCTTGCGCGAATATTTAACTAATGAGAAGCATGTACTTTTATACTGTAATAAATCTAAACTTGTGTTATTCAACTCCCAAACTCTTAACCACTAATCTACAAGAGACACTCATTGAAAGAAATACCATGTCTAGCACTTTAGAGATGTAAGTGCCGACAACAAGCAACATCAAGCTGAAGAATCTAATGCTGGAAGAGATTTGAATGCCAAAGTACAAAGAGCTTCAAAGTACAATTAGAGTATTTGTCAATGTAGCTCTGTGCTGAGTCACAGCTGCAGTTCACTGGAGCGTAGAAGGACATCATCTTTCCATCTCTGTGCATACTGGCAATCATAGGTAATGTATCTTTGGTCTGACCAGCACGGCCTTGTGTATGTCCTTATAGACGGAGAAATTAACAGCCTGAGTAGCATCCCCCATAGAGACAGAGAAGTAAACTACAAGAGGTGTAGGTGAGAGGCTTATCTGGAATACAATGGAGAAATCTAGTCAACCTTTTTCAAAAACACCCTGAGAACCTCACATATGAGGAGGGTAAGAGAGAACAGCTGTTTTGGCACACCAAAAACAAGCCAAAGGGAGTATGAACAATATGTATGGATACGTTGGGGGCAGTGAGGGGGGAGAGACAAGAGACAAAGGAACATGGCTGGCACAAAAGCAGATGGATATAAACTAGCAACAAAGAAATTCAAGCTTCAAGTTAGACGTCTCTTTCTAACCATTAAAAGAGCTGGATTTTGGAACATCCTTGTGCAAGGTATCAGCTAGTTCAACCAGAAGATGCCTTCATTCAGGTATCCATCATGCATGGCCATCGCTAATTGTACAAGAGGATAATCTTAATTGTTACTTTAAGGACCTTAAAATCTCTGTAGAAAAAGAGTGTAAAAAATAGAAGTAAAATAGTCGCACAATTCATGTTTCATGCACATAGGGTTTTTTATATTTACTATTTTAGGAGTCTTTCCTTTCCAAAAAGCTGTTAAGCAGATTTTATGGAGCTGTATGGTTAAGATGAAAGATAGTGTTCATTGAAGTAAAAAAAAGAAGTTAAAAGAATGCAAAATTAGAATTACAAATAACTGACTTTTTTTTTAATATACAGTGAATAAGAAAGTCTACATAAGCACATTGCATTGATAATATCAAGAAGATAGGCCATTTGGCATTTGTTTTCACTAGACATTGACAGCATATTCAACTTCAATAATTATCTAACATTTCAGTTCATTATAAACCTGCTGACAACGGTAAGAAATCAAGGTCCCTCCATGAGCTCCACAGACATTTGATGTAACTTTACAGCTAGAGGAATTTTCCTTAGATCATTATTTTACAAAGATAAGATCAAAATTAAAATGTCAGAAAAACGTTGAACATTTTGATATGTGAAACTGGAGGAGACCCTTTTATATTGAAAGCATTCTATATTTACAGTTGTTTTTAATTAAGATACAAACTAAGTCAACTTTTCAGTGTGCACAAGTATAAGCTTAAGAAGGGTTTAAACTGCAGTGACTAAGGCTTTGTCTGTTCTGCAAAAACCGGTAAAGGATTCTGTGTGATTGCTACAATTTCACCTCAATCCATGAAAAGTCCAGAAAACTGACTTTCTACAATTACCATTCTCTCATCTTCTAAATTTTGTTTCAGCATCCCAAATAGTATCATTACTTGGATGAATAAGTTGTGAAGTCCTGAGTGAATTATGAAATCTTACTTACATGTGGTTAGTGTATTTTTTAAGCGTAAGTACATACATTTAACTATCAAGCCCGGAACTTCCCTGGAAAGCCTGCTGTGCAAAATTATGTAGCAGTTAGAAATGAGAAACAGTCAATCACAGGCTTTGCCTGGTCTCTTCTGGCAGTAACTTCCACAGCGGGGGCTCTGCTTCTGAGGATGGTTTGCAGAGGAAACAAGCCAGGAGTCTCTTCTACTATTCTGTGTGGTACATGGCAAAGAATGGCGTGTTTTGCTTTTTTTAAAGGTAGACATTTCCAATCTATCAGATGGTTTTGTAGGTGGAGAATTTTAGTTCTGTTCTGATGAGCACAAACTGCAAGTGAAGTTCACAGAGAAAAACTGTATGTTCATTTGGCCATTCTGTTGTCCGTGAAAAGCACTGCTGGTGACTTCAGAGTAACCACGGAAATCCACTGGAGCACAGGATAGTTGAGAGTGCTCAAGTACATCCCTAAGTTAATTCTTGGTATATTTTTTACTTATGCAAAGCTTTATTTCTTATCTGAGATACAGCAAATGAATTTCATGAAATTATACAGTTACTAAAAATAGTACTTACCTGGGCTCAAGTTCCTTAGATCATGTGTTATGTGACACCACCAATGCAGTGAACATACTGAAGGCTGGACCCTTACTCCACAACCCAAATAAATACTCAAAACAAAGCAGAATGTTACAGGGCCTATAAAAACCACTAAAAGCACATTTGAAATTAAAAGACTTCTTCCTGCTCCCTTTTTTGACTTTAGGTGGGGGGACTCAGCGCATAGCGTTTCACTGAAGTATCACTGACAGAGTCGTCTTTAGGTCATGCTTCTATGGTGTATGGTGTGACACTTCTTTATTGCCTCCAGAGTGGAAAGGGTTTATAATAATAAAAGCTCATGGAAAGTGAAAGCAGCAGCTTGTTTCCTATCTTGCCGCCAACCTGCAGAAATCTTTCTCCTCACAGAACCGTGACGGGTGTTGACAGCCTTTGCAGAGAGCAACGAAGAGATCTCCAATGTAAATGTAAGCTCCAGCATAAATGTAGTCTGAGCGACCTTAGTGTTTGTGGTCTCCAGTTAGTCAAACAACTGTGTTTGTTTTCTTTGGTAAAATTAGTGGTGCATTGGCTGGGAGAAGAACTGGTTTGCATCTTCAGAACAGATCTGATGAACAAGCTACTGGATCTGCCTGAAAACTCCTAACTAACAGCCACAGCAGAAAACAGATTTATAAGGAACAGTCTTTGACTGCTCAGCCCACCGAGTCACTTACAGAGGCCCATACCCCAACTTTTGCTATATTTCTTAGAGCAAAATCACATGAAGCACAGCTTCTGAAAATCGCAGCAGTGTATGTAACTGCATATGGTGTACCTCCCAGTTACTGATAAATTATTCAGTGTGTTAACTAACTGTAAGAAACCAAGAGCTTACATCTTTTGTTATTAAATGATATGGGTGATGTGTTTTCATCTTCTTTTGCTCAAATATGACAACATCAGTAGACATCAATTTCTGACGACATTGTTCAGTATTATCACTGAACTGTTTTGAAAGTTTCCTTCTGCCATAATCCCCAAAAGCATCAGCAGCTTTTTTGGGGGACAGGGACTAAGACTGCTTCCACATTTGAATCAAATATCAAAATAACCAATTCCTTCCATTATACAATATCAGATACAGAGAGGTTTTTCTTCTTCATTTACATGAACTGTGCATGAATTTTGCTGAGAAATTCTGAATTCCTACAGCAGCTGAGCCTTTCAACCTGAAGCTCAAAATATTAAACTTCTTGCAATCTCAGTAACCGTCATTCCTCTGTAAAATTCGAAGTAATTACTTCATGCGAAATATACTGCCTCCCTGCCTCTCATTTCCACAGCTCTATATATTATCCAGGCAGACGTAAAAGTACAAACACCATCCAATGGATCAGCGGGACCGAGAGAGCCAAGCGCCTGGCTGCAGAGCAGCATATACAATCTGTGTACCAGAGCATTACTGGTGCAAAAGGCAATAATCTTTTCTGAATTCTGCATCCCTAATAATCTTGGTTTTTCTCCCTTGGTATTTCACATTTATCCAACTTCCCTCTCTGCAATTTAGCTCTTTATTTAGCTCACAAAGTAGGCATTATCCTAAGTAGGTAGAGTATTCATCTTTTGGCGTCAGTGCCAGTTACCCCTGGCAACCAACCTTTGAAGGGAAACCTTATTTTCATCTGGTAACTCAAAATAGGACTAAAGGGTCAACTGCAAAGCAAATGCAAGAAGGCAGGTCTTAAGCCTGAAAAATGTTCAATAAAGGGCCTGCTTTCATTTGCAGAGTTTAAATGTCAAGGAGAGATTAGGGGTTTTTTAAAATTATTATGTCACATGACTGGGGGACACCCCCCCCCAAAAAAAGTAACATGCTAGTGCTCACTTAAAAACGGATGCAACAGCATTGCATTTCAAGAAGCACATCCACTTGGAAGAAGCCTTAAGGATGTATGAGATACATACTGACCTAATTTAAAGAAGAAGAAACCACACAGTCTAATTACAAAAGCTAGAAACAATGACACAGGTTTTAAATCTAGTGTTTTTGAGACACATGGGTATACATACATATACACACTGTATCTCACCCTTCTCCTCAGCTGAGACCTATGTGTGCTATACTTGCTGAGTTTAGACAAAGTAGTCCTGTGACCAAGCAATATAAACACTCAATTAAAAATAGGTCCTACGGCAAATGAAAATGGTAAAACAATTGATACAGGAGTTATCTGAGACTCAGCCTCTCGACTTGCAGAGCAGTGGTGCTTTCTGCAGACACAACATGTGAGTCTCCATAAAGACATGAAAGCAGAACAGACTTTGACTATCTTCTGCCAAGGCTGGGAATGAGACCTTTGCTTGGTTTGGATCATTTGAAGCAAAATCTCCTAGGACCAGGAAAAAAAAAAACCCTCCTTTGATGACAGCGGGTTTGGTACAATTAAATTTCGTCATCTGTTATGCACCTGGTGGCCTTGAAAATGTTGCCAAGGCAGAATGAGCCGATAGCATGGTAGTGATAGAAACAACTCTACGCAATAGCAGCATACAGCATGAGATTCATTTGACAAAAGACAGATACTGCCTAACATGTCACTTGACCCTTAAAATCAGTGTAGAAAAGCTGATACTTTTAGAAGGCAGTTCATCTCGTTAGAAACTAGAGGTCTAAAGCAGGCCAGATGAACTTCACCCTAATGCGTATTTCTCTCCACTGGCTGTTAAGGGAGCGTAGGATGACTGCCTGCCACCGAGACATCCACAGCCCAGCATAGTGTCTAATGCCAGGGGACATAATGCCCACTCCAAAGCCAGAGTAAGCATGGGTTCATCTCAGGAAACAGAAAGCCTGCTATCACTTCTGAAATTCTCTTGAAATGTAAGTTAAAAGCCCAAATGGATATTACTCTTTTAACTGGCTTACGAGGATCACACAAATACATTCTTGACTCTTTATATATGGGACATGGGAATTTCAAAACGACACAACTCCAGAAACACCATTTACATTCATTCTCGCTTTTGGATACTTCGGATACACTTAATCATGGCTAACAATTGAAGGTAAACTGCCAGACCCCTCATTTTGTCTTGGCTTTGTTTTTGTCGGAAGCAGTTAGGTTGAAAGACAGAAGCTTCTTATTTATACTTATCAAAAGTACATGGGAAAATATAACATAATTTAAAAATTGCTTTATCTCAAGGAAATAGCTTTAGGCAGTGAGCAGCATTGCAATTACTGACCAAGCATGCATAGGTCAACATTGCTCAGCAAAAATATCAACTGCTATTTTTTATTTTAATTTGCATTTATAAAAATAGAATCAGGACATGCAGTTATTTGTTTCACAAGTGTTGGAAGAATGCACACGCAGTATTTACCATTTGGGCATAACCTCCTTCTACTGAAGTTAATCAACTGACGTTGATTTCAACAGAAAAAGGATCAGTTCATGTTTGCAATACCATCTACTGTGTATTATTGCTTCCATAAGCAAATAATGGAGGACATGTGATGCTTTTATTTTCAGTGCTTGGATTTCTTCCCTCTCAAGTGCATTAGGATAAAATTAGTAAGCGATATTTCTACCCACTTGTGATCAGCAAGAAATACTCGCTCTTGTAGCCTAGTGCACTTTTCCCTGGTGAAACTAATCAACGCCCACTTTTAAAAATTCAGATATGGGGATTCACATTTCTTCTTTTTGTGTAGAAAAAGAACAAGGAAAGATGATAGGGTGGAGTTTGTAGGATAACAGACTATAGATCTTTAGGGTGGGTAAAAAAACCAACTAAAGTGAGGATGTCTACACAATCACAAAGTGAAAAGAAAACATTTACTATTTCTCATAGCTCAAAAATTAGGGACATTGAGTGAAACTATGCAGTGGAATACGCTCTGAGTCTACTGAGCACAACAGAAAGAATTCAGCTTCCAGTTCAGAAAGCACTGAACCCTTCCTTATCAGAAATCAAGGTGGTTTCTAGGGGAGGCATCAAGGAGGACCTCGGCTCCTTCACTCTTTCTCTAAGAATCCATTACTGGCCTATACTGGGAGATTGGAAATTAGGGTAGATAAAACCCTAGGCTGATTCCATAAGCCTATTTCATGAAAAGAATGACCAGTGGGTTTTCTACTTAATATTATAATTTTCTATGGTGAATTGAGAAGAATCTGTTTCTAGAATAATATCCTTCTAAGCTTTTTTCCTAATTAGAAGCACATTTATGCTTCTGATTGACCTTCCAACTGACTTTTGGTGAATGCTCATTTATCTTGTTCCAACTGATAAATCACGTCTATGTGATAGGCAAATGTATGTGATAGATAAATTATTTCTGTAAATTTGATTACAAATTCCTGACAAGACCCCAAACTAACACTTACAGTGTTATATACTATATAAAACTATCTCATAATCCTTAAGAAAATCCCAGGGTAGCCAGGACAGAGCCTCTGCTACAGGTGTCAAAGCACTACAAAAGCACAGGCATAAGGGCCAACATATTCACATTACATCTCTGTACTGGTGCAGAGTTATTAAAACCTGGGTGGATGGAAATCAATTCAGTCTGTTTGTGTCTAGGAAGGGAAATAGACTGATTATAGATGACCATAAAAACAGCACCAGAGACACACAGAAGACACATTTACATATACAAGTTCTGGACTCTCATTAATATGAACAGGTAAGTCTAAGGCAAACTTTTGCCCGTGTGAATTGCTGCACTGAAAGTGTAGACTGCTTATTCTGTTCTTATCAATGCATATTCAGTTCCCATTGGGCAGATGTTTCTTTTTTATGCAAGTATTTGCTGCTTTGACCTGGTTTTTTGAAAGTTTGTTTTAGACTACTGAACAGCTTCCTTCTGGTTGTTCCTTTAAACTTAAGAATACATCTATCAGTGTTACTCCTTAAACACTGACCTGCTAAGAAAGCAAAAGTTTATTGGAAAATAGCCTGGACTTGATTCAATGTGGTCTCCCCTTCTCACGATACTAACTCATACCCATAGGCGCAAACCAATCTGTGTAAAAAAGGGGAAATAATCTGTTCTTTCCCTCTCCAGAGGTTTGAGCCAAATTGCACAGGAGGTGAAGAAAGTACTTTTGTCTTCTTGTTGGGATTTACCTTTTATCAAAAGACTCTAATGCTCAGAGTCAATGAAAAAAGCTGCAAAGAGCTGAGCTTATCCAAAAGCAAAATGGATTTTGTTTGTGATGCTTTTGAAACAATTACTTCTCAGGAAAGCCAATTATAGAAGAGTTTCAATACGCCATCTAATGCTCTTATTTTTAATCTGAATGTTTTCCTTACATGTTATAATGAAAGTGTTAAAGGTAATACAACATTTGTGGATCAATTTAAAGAACTCAGTTTAATAATTGAAAAGAGCATGATTTTGAATTAATAGGAAACCTTTATTTAAATTTATTCAAATATTTTCTTGAATATTTGCTCTTTCATTTGTTTTCTAATGAAAGATCTATTTTCTTGATTGTTACCTGCTAAAACCTGTTGGTTTCCAATTAACCACAACTTTTTGGCGCTACTTGTTGCTAACCAGGGGGCTACACAGATTATATATATTTTCACACACACAGAAACTCTATATAAATTAAAACATCTTTACACAGCTTTGTATCAGAAAATTTATTCATTTGCTGACGTTTTGCATTTTAATTTATGAAACAGTGAAACTAATTTTTTTAGTAATTTGTATCGAACTGCATTCAGATGGAAACTAGAATCATAAAATGTAGAAAATAATGTTCTAAAAATAGTTACTGATGTTTATTAGACTTTTGGATTCATACACACAAACACAGTCTCTTCCCTCCCCAAGATTATTAAAACACAGTTTAGGAAAATGATCTACAAATCAAAAGGAAGTCGTATTTTCAGCTAAACGAGCTGAAACTCCTGATGATCACATCTTTAAGGAATTTAAGATTAAAAGAGACTTATTTTTTGTATATAAAATTGCATAGAACGGAACTGCATTTCAATTCCAAATTAATCTCTTCAGCTATTGAACTGAACAAGCCGAAAATACTATTTCTTTATCCACAGAACAGAATAGAGACTACGACAGAGAGGTTAAGCCAGAAATTTTCACATTTGGTGCTATGTCAAACATGCTGGCTCTAAAATTTGTAGCACTTAAGCATTTTTGAAATAAAATATAAATAGTGTATCATAGTAAATATTGACTGATACATCACAATTTTAAACAGGAAGAAAAACTTTATAGGAAAAAAAAAACTTACTTGAATAAAGTAGACAAAACCAACTGAAATTGTTATACACCACAACACACATATACATACACACATTATATCCACCTCCTGAAAAAGATGGGGGTGTGGTGTGAATCCTATAGCTTTCCAGCCTTCCAGCATTGTACCGATCAGTATAGTACTTTCTTTTCAACAAGAAAGAAACCATACAATAGTTTCTCTGTAGTCTCTGGTGTCAGGAATAACCTCATTTTTAAAACAGCCCTAAAACAAAAGTACGCAAATCAGGTCACAACAGCCAAGCACCGTGTGGGACAGCAGCTTCTGTCAGTCCTGAGCCACACAAGACCTGGTCATTCTGAATTTGCCTCACTTCGCATTTCAGCATCTTCTTCTGGACCCAGCAACAGAGTTGTTCCCTGGAAGAAGACCTCCCTGGTTTCTGACAGTCTTGTATTCCAGTCAAAGCCAAATACACATTCAGGATCAACCACAGAAAAAAGAGTGATCCCTCATGGAACCAGGGTGATATAAAAAAAGTTTATGAAAATAAGCATCACATTCAGTCTATACATAAGGGAACCGTACTATGTGTAGAGAAAAATTTACTAACTAGACAATAAATTGAACTCTATTTTATATTTCATAATAAATTTAAGTTTACTGCAAACTGGAACTAGCTGAAGACTGTCTCTTGACACAGATTATCTTTCTCTTAGTGGGTACTTCCGTTAATGTATTGGTATTATGTTAAGAGGCTACTAGACACCGAGGATAAGCCTTAGCCCCATTTGCATAGATGAGTCTGACTCAATCTGTTCCTGAAATAGCATTTGGGCAAACTATATTCCTCTTGTACCCCATCAAGTCCAGCTTTGTGTCTGGCATTGTATTTTCTCCCATCTAATTTTGTCTTTCTAAGACCATTTTTGCTTAAAAACACCTCAGTTCTGCAACCCACAGACTAACATTTTTTAAATTTAAATTATCACAACTGTTAATAATATCCCACTAAATTTTCTGTCCAGAATGGGGAGTCCTCATTCCTGACATGATGTATGATGTCAATTTAGTTGGAAACGAATAAAGGAAGAACAATCCTACAATGCTGTGAAACAATAGTGATGGTTGAAGCACTCAGTTTCCAACATGATGCTTCATCCTCATGTAGAACAGCATATAAAAGGAGTTAATTTTTAACCGTGCACAAGCACGATGAGGATTTGCATACGGCCACTCCCATCTTCAAACCAGAGCACCAGCTCCCTACGCTGAGTGAAGATTGCTGAGGTCCTCCTGCCTGCTTCTCTGTAAGTTATGATGCCAAGAAACTATTCGTCTTTTTTGCTTCGCAGACTCCAACTATAATCTCACAAAATGTCTTTTTTCCATAAACAAAGCCAAAAATAACTTCTTAGTCATTTGATTGTGAGCAGAATAGCCTTTTATCAAAGCACTGCAACATTGCTGACAGATATGGCAGTAATTATCACCCTCCCCAAATATGTAACCTAGAAGGACATATAGTCCTTATCAGAGCGATAAAAATCCAGCTAAGGGGAACCGTACTACTTGCTCAATTCTCGACAAGGTTTATAAGTCTGTAATAAGTCTGTTCTAATACAATTATAACAATCATATTTAGATAATCTGCCTAATAAGACTTAACCAGGAATGCCATACGGATACAGGAAAAACCCTCTCACAACACATTATGCTAAAAAGTAAGGATTTGGGGGTTATGCTGATTTTTTAATGCCTGTTGGAGGCAGAAGGCCACACTAAACAGACGTATCAAATGGCAAATAACCCCACAGCAGCCAAACGCTGGCAGCGGTACCCCCCCCAGCACCTGCGGAAAGGGCAACAAATCCCCAGCCTTCTGGGCTACGCTTCAGAGCAAAACCACTCAGAAGCATCTCAAAACTATTTAACTGTGACTGTCAGACTTACCTCAAATCTCACGCTGATGATAAAATGCTGGTTACGTGAGTCTGCCATGTACACACAAAAAGACTGCCGAATTTATCAAAGACCTCATGTTCAGTAAGACTGATTTCAAATAAACATAGCTGTCCACGTTGCTGGAAAATGAGAGGAAGCGAAATACTATCATATTTTCTATTATTACAGGCACATATCACATAGCGCAGCAGGACCTAATTAGAGCTAGTACAACATTAGTATGACATTAATGATTATTAATGCCAATTTGTTTGGACAAAATTGGACCTCTCTCAAGGATTTGATCCATTTATTAATTCCCATTTTTCAGGATACCTTCCAGAAACAGAGCAGACAAAGTGCTTTTGTCATTGCAAACATTAAAAAGGCATGTATATTATTTGTTCTGGGTTGGTGCACTTCAGTGAAATTATGTATCTCAAGCAGTCAGGCCACAAAACCAGGATGCTCACTATGGAAGTGGCCCAGAAGAAAGGGTGCAAAAATAATATTCAGGCAGATACTTTACAATTTGAAATTATAAGCTGGAGCTGGGGAGGCATATTTCATGCACAGCTTCAGTTTCGCTCTCTGATTTCAGTCAGTGACTGTCTCTTGTGGGGTCAACTAGAAAAAATCTTTTTGTCTCTTTGCTCAAAGACAGTTATTTCCAAGCTGAACAAGAAAAAACATCCCAACACTTTCTGTTCGTGGACACATGGAAAGTAAAAATACCTGGGACAATAAAGGACTAGCTTTTTAAAATGAGGGTAAAACAGTAACAGTTTCCCACCTGCGCAACGGCTCTAGATGTTAAGCTTGAGCTTCCCCAAAGTCAGAGTGAATGCCCCAGCAGTCAGCAGAGGGAACAGTATCATAGAATCATAGAATCATAGAATAGTTTGGGTTGGAAGGGACCTCTAAAGGTCATCTAGTCCAACCCCCCTGCCAGGAGCAGGGACATCTTCAACCACATCAGGTTGCTCAGAGCCCCGTCCAACCTGACCTTGAATGTTTCCAGGGATGGGGCATCCACCACCTCTCTGGGCAACCTGTGCCAGTGTTTCACCACCCTCAGCGTAAAAAATTTCTTCCTTCTATCTAGTCTGAATCCACTGTCTTTTATTTTAAAGCCATTCCCCCTCGTCCTGTCGCAACGGGCCCTACTAAAAATCATCTGTGTATGACACAAAATACTTAAAAAATTACTGATAAACAGATCAACACATCTACCCAGGAAGCAGGACATGACAGTTGCCACGAAGGATAATCATATATACAAAATGTAAAGGTGCACAGAAGAGATGGAGAACCTCCCCCAAAAAGTTTTGTAAACTTGTAGCTTAAAGTTCACTCCAGGAAAATACAAGGATAGAAGTGCGACTAACCAGAAACCACAACCATTCATCCTTGGTGACTTTCTGCATCTAAAACCAACCACCCTGTTTGATGAAACAGCTCATTAAATTGGGGACATACTTGTAAATACCTTCAGGATGATGTTTTGACTACCAGTCAAAAAAATGTCCCCCAAATCTAGTCACTACAAGCCAGTATTTATAATGCTGTGGTTAGGGAGCCCACAAAAAACCTTATCCAACTTCGAACTTTAGGAGACATCACAGGTAGTGTGTTTAATAAATATATATGTACACAATGGAAGTATTATATGTAAGACCTGAAAAAATGTAAAAGCAAACTAATACATGAAAAGTATGTAGAAATTGTAATTACTCCACAGAATTAAAAAATAAATAAAAATCAACATTTAAACAGTAATAATTATATCTTTAAGCTCTTGCTTAAAATATGGGAACAAATTCTGCTGCAGTTATACCATACTAAGCAGAGATACTGCTTTGAAAAATAAAACTTGAAGCATGAAGTTAGAGGTATAAAACCACTTTTGGTATGTGACCATTATGTATGTATCTTTAGCATGTCATCTAACTAGAAGTTTTCTTTGTCTATGTGATGGTAGTTCCTTAAAATAAGTAAAATAAAATATTATCATCAACACACAGCCTTTGTTACTGCACTGGCTATTGTGTGTGCTTTTTTTTCCCTTCCCCCCCCCCCCCCTCCCTCATTTGGACAAAGAAGTGGGAAAAGAGAAAGAAAAAGAAAAAAAGAACGTATTCTTGCTGCTTGCTTGCAGAGAAATGTGTACTGCAGATTGGACAGTGAACTCAGAGTTGTTTTGATTTTAATACTTAATTCATTAGTAATGGAAAAACTTCACATCATAGTAAAGGAATAATCTGGTGAATTTTTCAACTTGTAGGACATTGTTTTTGATAATTTGCCAACCAGAGTGGGAGATTTATTACGCAGAGTATGCCAAAATGGCTAAAGGCTTCTCATGCTGTAGGGCCACAAAACAATCGTTTTATGGGATTTATAAGAATTTACTGATTCTTATGCTTTATGGCCCTATGCTGCCAGGCAGAAGGTGTTAAGTCTGCTGTAGGTCCTGTATCACATCTCAACAGGCTGCGCAACTGGCCGGGAGGTTTCATTTGGTTCCTTTGGGCCACCACATCACCTTTTCATTGAAAGTATGTCCCAACATTTTTGTCAACATGATGGCCAGAGGTTCAACATGCACTTATGCTATTGCTATTTTGTTACTTTTCTATGAGCAAAAATAAAAATATTTCTCCTAGAAGGTAGATTAGTTTCACTATCTTTGGATATAGTACAGACGATATATATCAATGTTTACTTTTATATAAAGTTTATTTTTAAAATTCAGATATTTGCTGTAAAATATAAGCATTTGTCATGGAAGAATACAATAATTTTTATTTTAACTTCAAATTTCTCTTTGTAATTATAAACAGAACAAAACACAACCCATATCCATTTTTTTGTATTAAAAATGCAACATTTATACATAAGTAGTTTGGGTCTGATTTGTTGGTCATAACATTCATGGAATTGAAGGAAAAATTCCAGTTCCAAAAATATTTCATATAACATCTAATGGTATGGGGAAAATACACATTTTGTAGTTTGTCAGTGGGATACGACACTATGAGTAAGAAATAGTTCTGACACTGACAGGAAAAAAACCCCCAAAATAACTTGGTTGATAAGCATAGAAATATACCTACAGTGACATATCTCTATTCTCACTTGTAAGTTAACAAAAGCATAGTTATTTTTCCTAGTGCTTGTACAGTTGTCCCTCACACCCCTTTTTTCAGTTAAGAAAAAAATGTACATGCTCAGATACAGCAAACGAACATGAAGCCCAGACTGTTGTCATGGTTACTCTGACACATCCTAGTATATAAAGTATCTTATAGTTAATTTTCATTTTTGTTTTAAAAATTATTAATTTGTTTACAAAGTTAGAATTCTTTACTACTGTATGTTTAGGTACCAATACATCCATAATTTAGTGGCTACTCTTTTCCCAAGTAATTTAGTTTTAATGGCCTCTGCGCAGTGGAAAATGTGGTATCGTAAGGGTTTCCAGAGCAGTTCCAAGCAACATTCAGCAAAATGTTTTGTCTTGATAAATTGGACAACCCAGCCATAGCATACCACCTTCCAAATATGTGGCTTCCCAGATGAATTACACATTCATTTTACTCCAATGCTTTAGCTAAAGGCTGGTTTATTTATTTATTCTGGAGACACTTCTTTATGCTATTGTAGTTAAGTACTTGCCAGCAATTTTATTTTTAGATTGTGCACTTTGGTGGTAAAACTGAGAAATAGCAATATTTCACACTGAAATCTTGATTTGTATTGTTTAAAAATGATATGTATCTTTTCTGAAAACATCTACCCTTCAAACACATTTAAGAGCTTGAAGATGTGCAATAAAAGGATGCAACACCCAGGTCGTATTTCATGTGTGCATAAGAAAGAAATAAAATTTACATGTGTAAACAGGAGTTGCTGAAAGATTTTCATAAAATTCCCAGCAGCATGCGAAATTGTTTATTTATAATAATGTTTATTATAATTATTAATAATGTTTGTGTGCTCCAGCTCAGCAACTGATGCAAAGCAATACAAATTTTTACAAACACTGTTAACCTCAAATTTTACAAGTATGCTAATGTTCTGGCAGTTCAAGTATTTATTGAAAATGTGAGCTGACTGCAAGCGTCACATTTCTTTGGGGTGGCTTTGTTCAACATATTCTTGGCTAATTTTAACACAGGATCTTAATTTTGGCGTGCTTAAAATTTATGGTGTGTATGTCTTAATAGGGGTCAAAGGTTTTAGGGAACTATTGTCATATAAAACTAGCCATAAAGGTAGGCAATGATGTTAATGCCTGTTTCTGTGTGATCAGCAGCAACAACAAGTGAGAAGAACCCTAACAGGTGCCTTTGGAGGAAGAAAGCTCCCCAAGTGTATCTCTTGGTACCAGCTTAACCCAGCTGATTTCTCTGGACAATGTCTAAGTTCACTCACATATCCACAACGGGCCTGTTTAAAGATTCATTTAGGAAGCACCTTTCTGAAGGTCAAGGGAAGGAAAAAAGAAAATAAAAGAAGGACTGATGCGAAAGGTAAGGGAAAAGGAGATTCAAGTCAGCAGGCAGCTGAAAAGGAGGGAATTAGAATTCATTCTTGCCCATTAACTACCCAATACACTGCAAACAGTCACAGTGACCCAAATTGCTCCCAACTCTGCAGTCTCCTCCTCTCCTTTTGGCAAGAGTAAATGGCAAAATGAGGAAAAGGATGAAAGCAGAGATGTATTAAAGCAAATGAACAGGCTTCCCTCTCCCTCAGCAATGTAAGGATGAGGACAAGCGTAATTCACCACACCTTATATGTTTATTTTATGCATGCTAGCAAGCAAGGCAGTGGGGAGAAAACTGCTTCATCACCTTGTTCAGAAGCAGACAGCTTTCCTCACATCACTTGTGTAACCAAGTAGACCAACAGAATCATCTTAGATAAATTTAATATTAATAATAATAAAATTTAAGATGCCTTTTCCAAAACTCCATACACTTATGTGACATGAACTGGTGCATTCTCTTTAGCAATTAGTAATATTGCCTCTGGATCTGTCACCAAATCAGTATTTCCCCACAGCACCACAGATCCCCCTGTCCAGCGAAAGAGGCAGCAAGGCCCCTTCTGCCAGCGCCAAAGTGGTTAATCCTCAGCCTCTCGTCAGGTCAGGTCAGGTCAGAAGAAGCCTCTTTATTGCTATTACCCTGCCCTGGTGGCAAACAGAAATCAATCAGCTTGAGCAGGGTCAGTCAAACTGCACGGAAACAGCCACGCGAGCCTGGAAGCATGCAGGTTTTGCTAGGGAGAACAAAACCTCACCCAGTCTAATTCCTGTAAATAAAGAGAAAAGCCAATTTATCTTAATTAGGGCACGGTCTAATTTAGATGGGAACTAAGTATGCACAATGTATGCTCATTGTTTTTAAATTATTTGTTTAAATCATTAAACGATTGAAATGATTTTGTTACATTAATTTGTTTCAAGAAGGCCGGTATCATGCGTCACACATACCCAGGGGAGGAAAGGCAGAAGCTCAAAATCCAGTTAAATACATCAGCCTGGACCCTGCTACAGACTCAAGACTTGAAGGAAATGCAACATCTCACCCTAAGAAACGTGAAGGAAAAAGTTCTCGTGCCAGCGGAAGTGCAGGAAAGGGAAAGAAATCCAGCCAACCTCGTAACATCACTGCACTATTAATTAACTAAGAAACCAAGCCAAGGTAGACACGTGCAAACACCATTGCATTGCCTTTACCCTAACACAACATAAAGCTCCATGGCCAGGTTAGCCCCTTTTTCTTTGGTTATCTCATGATGGTTCAAAAAAAAAATTAGCTTTCGTAATTAATTTTAGTGAGAAAACTCCAGGCATGAACATCATTTCACACCTATGTCTTAGCTGCACAGCAAATGTCTAGAGGCAAGGCGTTCATGAGCTCCGGGCTATGGAAAGGCAGGAGGACCTTCAAAAAAGGGGTGGGGGAAGAGACACCTTGCATGTACATCCTGTTTGGCTCCTTTCCCCACAAGCCCTGATGCAGATGTCCAAGCCCTGCCAAGCACCTGCTCCTCCGCCAAAGCTGGCATCCAGCCACCACAGCAAACACCAGGGACAAGCCTGGGGCTCACTCCCAGCTCCCCACACTCCTCACAGCTCCAGAAAGCCCTCTTTGGCCCTGGCCGGCACATCCCAGAGTTACTAACCTGGCAGAATCGACCTGTGACTTTCTAACCTGCTTTTCAAAGGCTCCCAATGTCATCAAATGCCAGCAGATATTCACAGTGTCCGTCCCAAAGGCCAGACCCATCTACAACTGCAAACCTCTGCTCTAAAGCAACTCTGACAGCTTCTTTCCTTATTACTTGTTTTCATTTATTTCTGGTAGCTAAATGTAAACAAAAGCATCTGTTTTCCTTCTCTTTTTTTTTTAAGTATGATGGAATGTTTTAATTGATGTTTTTCAAAATAATTCAGGTGAAAGAAAACATGTAGTTAGAAAAAAATCTCAGCTAGCATGGCCCACATCTAAAAAATATGACTGAAAAGACATTCTTGAGACATGGATGAGAAACATCAGGCAAATCTGAGATCAGGCAATGACACCGGCTCAACCTATAGTTATGTCCTGGTTTCGGCAGGGATAGAGTTAATTTCCTTCCTAGCAGCTGGTACGGTGCTGTGTTTTGGATTTAGGACAAGAACAAAGTTGATAACACACTGATGTTTTAGTTGTTGCTAGGTAATGCTTACATTAGCCAAGGACTTTTCAGCTTCCCATGCTCTGCCGACTGGGAGGGCTGCAGGTGCACGGGGGGCTGGGAGGGGGCACAGCCAGGACAGCTGACCCAAACTGGCCAAAGGGATATTCCATACCATGGGACGTCATGCTCAGCATATAAAGCTGGGGGAAGAAGAGGGAAGGGGGGGACGTTCGGAGTGATGGCTTTTGTCTTCCCAAGTAACCGTTACGTGTGATGGAGCCCTGCTTTCCTGGAGATGGCTGAACACCTGCCTGCCGATGGGAAGGAGTGAATGAATTCCTTGTTTTGCTTTGCTTGCGTGCGCGGCTTTTGCTTTACCTATTAAACTGTCTTTATCTCAACCCACGAATTTTCTCACTTTTACCCTTCCGATTCTCTCCCCCATCCCACCGGGGGGGAGTGAGCGAGCAGCTGTGTGCTGCTTAGTTGCCGGCTGAGGTTAAACCACAACAAGTTAGAAAAGAGAAAGGGCATTCATTGCCCTTAAGTTACAACTGAACCATATGTACACACATCACACAGAAATTCATCATTTCTGAATACAGAAACAGACAGTGAAGTGTTCAGGACTGTTTGCACGTTATCACAATTCACAAGCATCTCCAGTCCTGAGAACATTTATGTCTCCCCCCGCTCCACATCTCTCTGCTAAAATGAGAGAGTGAAAATAAATAACTCCAAAGGAAAGCACATAAAATATAAAGTGACATTAAGCATCTTTCTCATAGGTTTGCCACATCATATATATGAGAAGCCTTTTCCTCCAAAAAAACCTCAGCCCACTCAGCTTTTCCCAAGTTTTTCCCAGTGCATCACACAGACAGCCTAAGTTTTCAAGCCATTCTTCCTAAGCTTTCAACTTATTGCCCATCTCTCAGCAAAGCTTTTCAAGTGGCACTGCAATTGCAGATGTTCTATGCGAGCATGACATCAAAGATTCACCTTTTGTTTAACTGTAGCATTTATCTCATTTTCAATATAACTTCACTTTTAAGAACCCCAGCCTGTTTACCTTCACTGAACCACCAAATATTAATCTTATTCCTAAAAATAATTCCCACTAAGTCTGAGAAATCTGCAGCAAGCCAAAAATCCAGAATATATGTATATTCATCAATAAAGAAGACAAAGATGAACGTGCACCACAAGGAAATCGCAGTTCTTCAAGCAAACTTGAGTAAGCTGAAAAACTCCTCAAAGCTAGACTGCAAACGATTAAAGCTCAGTTCTGCAAAGCCAAACTCACAGGAGTGTCCTTACTCCCACACTATTCTCTGATTTGGGTAGTACTTCTTGCATGAACTGGGGACTACGAGGTTTGAGTCATTAGCGGTAAAAAGCCTTTTCTAACAAAGTATTTAATACAGATTGCACAATGAAAAAACCATGACATAGCTCAAGTATTAATAATAAATTGAAATGACTTAGCACAAACCTTTCATTCATGTTTTTTTTTTCCTATACCAGCAAACATATCCCAACTCTGACAATTATACTGTACTTTGAATAACATTTCTGTGCCAGTTCTTAGTATTAAGTGCTATTTTTCAAACCAGGTGTGGATTGCTGCTGAAATAAAACCTTCTCTATGTGATTGTAGGATGTGATGCCCAAAGTTTGCTTTGCAAATCAAAATGTTAAACAACATCCTGAATTCTCACCGGCCCTCTCATTATGTCTTTTAGGCTCCAGATGCAGTCTATAGAAACATGAGAGTACAGATGGTTAAATCTCTCTGCAAGTTGCAGGCAGTAACGTGTTGACTTCAGCTCATCAATCCCAAATGAAAACGCCAGACACATGCCACGTGTCCTTATCTCCAGAGTCAAGTTTATATTTTTTTCTTTTTTTTGAAATGTCATCCTCAAAATGCCTGAAGTCTGTACATATTTTCTGGCTACCTACCTCTCCTTGCCTGTCATTTAGGGACATGTGGTACAGCAAAACTTTGCCGTGAGTCCTGTTTCCACAACTCTTCCTGCAAGTTTCACTTGCAAATAAAGGCAGCGCTTACTCTCCAGCTGCAGAGCTGACCGAGAACTTAAATGTCAGCATTTGGTTCTGGTTTATTTTTAAATATTGAAAATGGAAAAGAGCAGTGGAAGAATGCAGAGTTTAATTAGGTCCTAACTCGGTATACATGCAACAAGTGTAGAAGGACAACTTCACCAAAAGCCCAAAAGACCCAAAAAATACACTCCAGCCATTTCCTCAGCTGTTTCAGGAGCTCTCCCGCGGGTGTCCATGGAGAACAGTTCGTTTGGCAAGCTGCACATGCTCACCAGGTGAAAGCTGGGCCCACAAGATATGGGGGCAAGAAAGGGGTTTAACTACAGGAAAAGGCAAATGGCATTGGGAGCTGCGAAGGAGGAGGGAGGAAGCCATCGGTCATAGAGCCGGGCCCTGGCGCCTCTCATATTTGGGACACAAACTGCAAGTTACCGGTCTTGCTGGAAACACTGCAGATAGTTTGCTATTGACACCGAGACTGAATTACTGCTGTGACGACTCAGGGACTGCTGCTTACAGGGGAAATTCAGATCTATTTTGAGGCTGCCATGGTGTTCGGAGTGCATTCAAGAAATGCAAAAACATGTATTTGGAGATCATGTATCAGGACTAAGAAACCACCCTGGTCAGAAGGAAAAGATCTGTGTGTAGGACTGTTTCGTCTAAACTTCATGTATGTAAGTAAGCAGAAACAAAACAAGAAAAGTCCATTTGGAGAAAGTGAACTGCAAGACAGTTCTTTTAAGACATTATCCCTAAGTATTATTTCCATAGTTGCAAATGTTGTATTTTATTGCTCCTTAAGAAACTGTACTATACTTTATCAAACAATTGCTGTAAGGTTTCATAACATGTAACACCTTCTTTTCCTAAAAACCCAGGAAAAAAGGTCATTCTGCTCTTTGTTTTAGCAGAAATATAAGGCAAGGTGTAGGACAACCAGAAGTACAACAGAGGTATAAACACTATTACAAAATGTCTATTAGCTGAAAAAATGAGTATTGTATAAAACACAGAAGAAACCTGAATTAAAATTTGCTTTAGGATATGAAACTAGTAGGCATACTTCTGTGAGTTCAGAGATGTTTCTGTCCTTCAGAATTTTTTTCCTCAAGTTCTGAAATTATCTGCTAAACCAGAATACCCCTGTGACCTTCTGTGGTGAGAATCCATTCTATTTTCTCTTCTCATCAGGTCACCAGTCTCATAAGAAGACACCTTCAACATGGCAAGCTGATAATATGAACTAGGAATTTACTTCCTTGCATCTTTTTCCTGACCATTCAGAAGATCTTACCATTTAAAAATAGTTAATATTTCCTAAATGCTAGCTTGTAAAACAAAGAACATGCTTTTGTGGGGGTTTAGACACAATTAAAGAAAACTTCCAGGAAGGCTGCGCTATGACAAGTGCTACAAATCCACCCTGAAAATACAGAAAAAGAAGCTGACGCATGTACGTGTGCACCTCCACGCACAAACACAGAGTAAGACTTAAGTGATGAGATAAACATGAACAACAACAAAAAATTAGACTGTCCGGATTCCTAGACCAGAGATTTATCCTGATTTTGTTTCCATGCTGTAGCACTTACCAGACAGGAAAGCTGCCACGCTAAGAAGCAAGGTAAACTGACACAGCAGAATACAGGGACAGGCGACGGTTTCACACTTCTGGTTGCTTACAGTTTAACATCAGAACACCTAGGTAATAGTCTTTTAATTTTATTAATTCTTGTTTGTAGATTATATAGTATATACAGCTTTTGAGCAGAGATCACCTTTAAAGCTATCAGTACAGTACCAGACCTCTCAATTTGAAAACGTCCAGCTCCAATGATACTCAAAACCGTAATCTACTGATGTTTAAAATTCCTAATTATCAGATAGCAGTGGTACTTTTGTACTCCTCACAGATTAAGACGTTGCCTTGTCATGATACAGCTCTCAGTTCAGTCTTTAATGTCAAAATCTTTCCAATACAACTTGTTAAGCTACAGAAGTTGACAATTTGTACACCTTTAATCCAAGAGGAAAGAAATGACAAAGTGATCATACTGAACACCTAACTTTTAACCCTACCCCGTAATGTTAAAAAGTCACAGTATCAGTGAAGAAGCAAAACTCTCCACACAGCAGCACAAACTTCAAATATGCATCCACCACTCACCCCTAAGACATTTGGAAGATTATCTATAGATCCAGAAACTCTTTGCTGTGATTTGCACCTACTTAAATTCATTTGCTCTGTTTTACGCTGACCCAGAACTAAGTCAAGGGTAGAAAGCGCATTTCCCTACAGGAAATGCTACTGGAGCCATTGGTGGCATTGGCTACTGGTGGAAAGGTAATAGAGATTAACTAAAATTGATTTAACAAGCATCTAACTTTCTTTAAAAAAAAAGGTATAAAATACAATCCTAGTTTTGAAAGGAACAAGGAGTTTGCTTCAAATTCTACAATGATTTCTCAAAAATGCAGGGAACACGTAGCTATTCTACATTAACAGTTTCAAGAATACTCATCAAAATTTGAATTAATACTTTTTGTTTGTTTAACCTAATCTTCCATCGCTAAAAGAATAAATATCTTAATAATTTGGCTATGATGATTTCTTCTTGTAAACATAATCAAGCTGAAAAGAGTATAAAGATGAGGAAAACATTTTTTCACTATGACACTGATGGTATAGGAAACAAGGGCAACAAAGTTTTCAATGAAAAAATATCTATCTTTACGAACATTGCATTAGCACCACTGTGTATTATTATTGAAAGCTGTTTTCTAAAGCAAGACATTTATAGAATCACAGAATCATAGAATCATTACGGTTGGAAAAGACCTCTAAGATCATCGAGTCCATCCATCAACCCAACACTACCATGCCCACTAAACCATGTCCCTAAGCACCTCATCTACACGTCTTTTAAATACCTCCAGGGATGGGGACTCCACCACTTCCCTGGGCAGCCTCTTCCAATGTTTCACCACTCTTTCAGTAAAGACATTTTTCCTCACGTCCAATCTAAACCTCCCCTGGCGCAACTTGAGGCCATTTCCTCTCGTCCTATCGCTTGTTACTTCGGAGAAGAGACCGACACCCACCTCGCTACCACCTCCTTTCAGGTAGTTGTAGAGAGCGATGAGGTCTCCCCTCAGCCTCCTCTTCTCCAGGCTAAACAACCCCAGTTCCCTCAGCCGCTCCTCATAAGACTTGCTCTCCAGACCCCTCACCAGCCTCGTTGCCCTTCTCTGGACACGCTCCAGCACCTCGACGTCCTTCTTGTAGTGAGGGGCCCAAAACTGAACACAGTATTCGAGGTGCGGCCTCACCAGGGCCGAGTACAGGGGCACGATCACTTCCCTACTCCTGCTGGCCACACTAGTTCTGATACAGGCCAGGATGCCATTGGCCTTCTTGGCCGCCTGGGCACACTGCCGGCTCATGTTCAGCCGGCTGTCAACCAGCACCCCCAGGTCCTTTTCCGACAGGCAGCTTTCCAGCCACTCTTCCCCAAGCCTGTAGCGCTGCATGGGGTTGTTGTGGCCGAAGTGCAGGACCTGGCACTTGGCCTTGTTGAACCTCATACAGTTGGCCTCGGCCCATCGATCCAGCCTGTCCAGGTCCCTCTGCAGAGCCTTCCTACCCTCGAGCAGATCAACACTCCCGCCCAACTCGGTGTCATCTGCAAACTTACTGAGGGTGCACTCGATCCCCTCATCCAGATCATTGATAAAGATATTGAACAAGACTGGCCCCAAAACTGAGCCCTGGGGAACACCGCTCGTGACTGGCCGCCAACTGGATTGAACTCCATTCACCACCACTCTCTGGGCCCAGCCATCCAGCCAGTTTTTGACCCAGCGCAGAGTACACCTGTCTAAGCCGTGAGCTGCCAGCTTCTCTAGGAGAATGCTGTGGGAGACAGTGTCAAAGGCCTTACTGAAGTCCAGGTAGACCACATCCACAGCCTTTCCCTCATCCACTAGGCGGGTCACCTGGTCATAGAAGGAGATCAGGTTGGTCAAGCAGGACCTGCCTCTCATGAACCCGTGCTGGCTAGGCCTGATTCCCTGGTTGTCCCACACATGCCTTGTGAGCGCCCTCAAGATGAACCGCTCCATAATCTTCCCCGGCACCGAGGTCAGGCTGACAGGCCTGTAGTTCCCTGGATCCTCCTTCCGGCCCTTCTTGTAGATGGGCATCACATTAGCAAGCCTCCAGTCATCCAGGACCTCCCCTGTTAACCAGGACTGCTGATAAATGATGGAGAGTGGCTTGGCAAGCTCCTCCACCAGCTCCCTCAGCACTCTTGGGTGGATCCCATCCGGCCCCATAGACTTGTGAGCATCCAGGTGGCGTAGCAGGTCATTGACTGCTTCCTCTTGGATTATGGGGGGTTTATCCTGCTCGCCGTCCCTGTCTTCCAGCTCAGGGGGCTGAATACCCTGAGGATAACTGGTCTGCCTGTTAAAGACTGAGGCAAAGAAAGCATTAAGTACCTCAGCCTTTTCCTCATCCTCAGTGACAATGGTCCCCCCCGCATCCAATAAAGGATGGAGATTGTCCTTGGCTCTCTTCTTGTCATTAATATATTTGTAAAAACTTTTTTTGTTGTCTCTAATGACAGCGGCCAGATTGCGTTCTAGCTGGGCTTTTGCCTTTCTCATTTCCTCTCTGCATGACCTAACAAGATTCCCGTACTCTTCTTGAGTCACCTGCCCCTTCTTCCACAAACGGTAAACTCTCCTTTTTTTCCTGAGTCCCAGCAAGAGCTCCCCGTTCAGCCAGGCCGGTCGTCTTCCCCGCCCATTCTTCTTACAGCGTACAGGGACAGCCTGCTCCTGCGCCTTTAAGACTTCCTTCTTGAAGATCGTCCAGCCTTCCTGGACCCCTTTGCCCTTCAGGACCGTCTCCCAAGGGACTCTCTCAACCAGCGTCCTGAACAGGCCAAAGTCCGCCCTCCGCAAGTCCATGGTTGCGGTTTTGCTGGCCCCTCTCCTTACTTCACCAAGAATCGAGATTTCTATCATTTCATGGTCACTAAGCCCAAGATGGCCTCCGACCACCACATCTCCCACCAGTCCTTCTCTGTTTGTAAACAGCAGATTGAGCGAGGCACCTCCCCTGGTAGGCTCACTTACCAGCTGTGTCAGGAAGTTGTCTTCCACACACTCCAGGAACCTCCTAGACTGTTTCCTCTCTGCTGTGTTGTATTTCCAGCAGACGTCCGGGAAGTTGAAGTCCCCCACGAGAACAAGGGCTAGTGATTGAGAGACTTCTGCCAGCCGCTTATAGAACGCTTCATCCGCCCCTTCATCCTGGTTGGGTGGTCTATAACAGACTCCCAGCAGGGTATCTGCCTCGTTGGCCTTCACCCTCATCCTTACCCATAAACACTCAACCGTATCATCATCACAGTCGTTGAGCTCTAGACAATCGAAACGCTCCCTAACATACAGAGCCACCCCACCGCCTCTCCTTCCTTGCCTGTCCCTTCTGAAGACTCTATAGCCATCCATTGCAGCACTCCAATCATGAGAGTCACCCCACCATGTTTCTGTGATGGCGACTAAGTCATATCTATCCCGCTGCACAACGGCTTCCAGCTCCTCCTGCTTGCCGCCCATGCTGCGTGCATTGGTGTAGATGCACTTGAGCTGGGCTATCAATTTCACCCCCAGCACTGGCATGCTACCCCTAGGCTTATCTCTAGTGAGCCTGGTTTTATCCCCTTCCCGCTTCGAACCTAGTTTAAAGCCCTCTCGATGAGCCCTGCCAATTCATGAGCCATGATCCTTTTTCCCCTGTGAGACAGCTGGACTCCATCAGTCACCAGCAGGCCCGGTGCTGTGTAAACCTCCCTGTGATCAAAAAAGCCAAAATTCCTCTGATGGCACCAGCCCCTGAGCCATGTGTTGATCAGGTGTGTTTTCCTGTTCCTTTCAGTATTCTTCCCTGCCACTGTAGGGATTGAGGAAAACACTACCTGTGCTCCTAATCCTTCAACCAGTCACCCCAGTGCCCTGAAGTCCCTTTTGATCGCTTCTGGACTTCTCTCTGCAACCTCATCATTTTTCCAACCTTACAATCTGTATTCGTTATGGCAAGTATTTATGCGACAGGTAACACTAATTTTTCATTAATGTCAGTTTATAAATTCTACTGTAATTTGAACACGTTCTTTCATAGTCTTAATCACCCCAGCATCCAAAAACCTTTTGACATGGAGTAAATGACATGATTAACATTTATACAATTCAGCCCTGCTATTTCTTCCCAGGACATGAAATGTGTGTGCACTGTCATTTGTTTTCTTTTATTACATACGGCCTTTGTATGGAACTACATGATTTTCCATAATGTGAAAACCGGTGATCTGTATACAACTTAGATGATGTGAACGTGCCAATTTGCTGGATGTTCCTCATAACTACATTGCAAGTAAGGCGAAATTCTGTTTTTATTTTACATGGCCTTGACTCATTTTTCCTGTTCGGACTTGTATGGCGTGATCTGCTAGGACAAAAGAGGAATAAATACCTTGTCTCAGAGAGGAGAACTAAACTTGAGTTTAGCTGTCCTGGCACACTTAGACTACACTTTGAATACACAGTGACAGGTTTTAGTAGTTAATATCTTTCTTTATCTTGGAAATACATTGAAAGCCCAATTGTTGGATGCTACCAATTTGCTGACAAGCTACACAGAGTGAGCTAAGCAACAGACCTAAAGGCTGAAGCCATGAACTTCAAGGTGTAGGAAGACCAAGCTGAGCACAGGCGTACCCACCGCAGCCGGGCCAATGCGGCCAATGACTACTCTCTGCATGGATGACACACGCGGCTCCAATTTTTCTTTTCTAAACAAAATGTCATATTTAATCAATGACAGCTTCCTTATTTTGAAAAGAAGTTGTTTCAATAATGTTGAATAAACACAAAACACAGGAAGGTCTGTTTTTAAATCATTTGCCAATTTGTGCCATTTGGTTATTCAGAATAGAGTATCAATTTCAGTATCAAGCAGATATTAAACAAATTAGCAGGATGTACTTCAAAGCTCTTGTTTTATTTTTTGAGACAGGATTCAAAGTTGCTGAACAAACGTGCTGCCAGAGATACAGGACTGGCAGCCGCGCTCGCAGTACCGCTAACATCTCCCTTACATCAACAGTCACTGCTTCCAATTATTGCTAAACACCATTATACTTAACGAGCTACGGCGAAGTGCTAACCCAATCACGCAGCATAAACAAGCTGAGAGGGGAGGACAATCAGTCGCCGTGGTCTTTGAAAGCAACTGTCTCTGTTTTCTTGGCAATGGACCAGCTGAGTTTGCCTGACCTTTACGCTGTTCTCTAGCAACACGCTCTCACGCTTTGTCTGCTCATCATCAGGCAGTAGTTAAGTTACGCTGCTGTCTTTCCAAGGAATATAAATGGACTGTTAAGCGTGTTGCAACTTATAGCAGGTACCCATTTTAATGCAAGGCTTTAAGCCCACTTTGTGCAAGGAGGAGCCCTCTGCTCCAGTGCCCTCAGACTGTGGCTCACATCAGCTTTTCCTCAGCGTGGGCTCTTTCACGGTGCTTGGAAAAACTTGCTACCAGTCATGAAAATGATGTTAAATGTATGGAGCTCTCACTGTAACTCCAGGGTAACTTCTTCCATATCTACCTATGTTAAATGGCCACCTCCAAATTCTTCCCCAGTATTTAGATATTCCTGCAGCAGATGCCTGGGATTCAGTGAACACCCACAAAACCCATATAGCAGGTCTCTTCTCAGCCATATGAAGCTTATAAAAGCCGGCATCACTGGCACAGACGGCACTAAATGACATACAACATACCCAAGCACTGTCTACTGATGCTAAGATACCCTGAAAATAAGGTGGAAAGAAAAAGATGAGAGTCATTACGAGGAAAATGAAATGCCCCTGGTGAACATAAGGAAAGAAAACAGGGAGGTAGAAAAGCACCAACAGGCAGTGAAACTGGGGGAGGAGTAAAGGGATTGAGACATACCTACAGAAAAAATGTAGTGGGTGTAAAAATCCAGGGTTACAAATATGAATATGAATGAGTGTTGAAAAAATGTCACTGTGGTCCCTATTGAGAAGCATTAAACTCAATACACAGCTTTCTGAGCAAGAAAACAGCTACACTGGGTTTGGTACAAGACTTACACAAAATGCTTCAAAAGAAAAAACATGCCTAGAATATACAAAAATTTACACTAGGACAAAAAGTAGACCATACTCAAAAAGGTCTCAAATGTTACTGAGGTGAACTGAATTTACTGTCTTCAGTAAATAACATTATCGTGAAATGCACCCGGTTAGGAGAGGTAGCAGGAAAAGATCCCACCAGCAAGCAAGGAAGGTGAGGTGCATCACGCTGCACCGTGAAACGCAGATCAGCACTTTCTGTTGATAAAGGAGTGAAACAAAACCAAGCCAAAGCACCCTGTACATCACTCTGCCTCAGCACAGCTATTTGCTAGATGTCAATGAACAATTTTATCTGAATCCAGCATGTCTACCAATAGCACACATCTGCTGTCTCAAATACCCACTGTTCTGGTACTTGATAGTCAACTGCTATAATTGCAACAAACATCATGGTTTTAATCAAACTGACCTTCTTTTCCGTATCGTTTTTCCACATTCAGCATGCTTGGAGCTTTGAGCCAGATCTGTAATCTCAGTTCAAACCTTCTTTAAATGGTTTCAGCCATTACCTAGTAAACACTCACAGTCCATCTCAACTCCAAGGGTTCTGTTGACTATTCTGAAATAAATTCTTTGATCAAGTTTGCCAAAGGACCAGAACAGCCAAGAGAAATAAAACTGGAAGTCTGTCACATATTCAATGTGAGCATATTTTGGTTATTGCAAAATACAGTGTGTCACGAAGCACAATTTTTCCTCTGGCATCACCTAACATTACTTTTTGTGAATATATATATATGAGAATTATTAACTGGGACTATGACTTTCTTTGAATGGATCTTTTTGTACCTGACTGGGATCTATGCCCCAAAGATACATAAATTATATCCAAGCACTATGCAACAGTCTGTCCATTTTCTTCTATTTACAATTTTTAAATCATAATCTCCACAATCCCCACTGATGAACATGCCATAAACTAGACTCTCTAAACAGTGTTTTTGGTTCTGGTATACACTTTTCAGATATTAAAAACATAAGCATTGGAAGTATTTCAGCATATATAATTTAGTTCAAAAACTTAGTTCAAATCGCAGTATTCTCCTAATGTCTGATTTACCTTGAGGTGCTCGAGAACAAATGGTTTCTTCGATCTATTGCATTAATTGTCATAGATTAAAATCTGGACATCACTTGTTCCCCAGGCTCCCACAGCAATTATCCTTCTACAGATGAGTGGAAATTGCAAGAGTTTCACCTTAAGGAATTCCATTTTCAGTCCTCTTGCTGGAGTTTGGGTTCGGGTCCCTCAACACTCCAGCCTGTTGATACACTCATGAATCTCAGATAGCTCTCTGGAGACAGGAACAACTTCCTTCCATCTTTTGCGGTGTACAAACTATCACCTTGGCTCCTTCAAAGGAGCCTTGCTGCCATAGAGGCTCCAAGGGAACCAACAGAGAACTACGACCCGGCCCAAAGCACCACCAAACCCCTTCCCGAATAATCTGCGCGTTGGGGCGACAAGCTTGTAAAAAACCTACTAGAAAGATCCTGCATGCAGCATACCTCCCAGCTCAGTAATGCACAGAAATTCATACACTAATTACACTTGGTCTTTCATTTTCAACATGCATTGCAACTAAAATAAAATCACTTGTTTCAAATTTCTCATCACTTCTCTCTCTACAACACAACCAGAATGGAGTATTTCTGTCCATATCATCTACAGGAGGAACCTGAACACACAAATACAGCTTATTCTGACAAAATTAGGCATACCCATAAGATCACATTTTGGCATGTTAAGATAGGAATTCTCTTCTCCGTCTGGGTTTCCAGTTCCCTTAAATTCCAGTTTTTTATTCCAAGAAGAAAAAAACCCATGAATTCTAAGAAACAATTAACGGCTGCTCCACAATTCTTTGTATTTGTTTTCAGCTTAAATTGCTTTAGAAGTCCACAAACATTAAATAATCCCTGGAGATTTCTAGAGGTAAAAGCATATAAAATGTTAACTGACAATATAAATTACATTGGCATATATTTAGAGTATTTAAAATATTTTAAAATAAATGGACAAAATGCTCATTTTTTACTTTACAGATGCAGATAGAAATGAATTGCATTCATTCACAATATATTTTTAATGACTTTTCTTATCACATTTCATCAAGCTAACCATTTTTGTACATCACCTCTTGTACTTCATGTCTTTAGGAAGAACCATTATTAGTCGCGTTTTTGCTGGCACAAAAACAGCATTTACTCTCTAACTTGTGGAAAAGTGGCTTCATTCCCATTTCTAATTTCAGAGTGGAACTGATTATGACTGGGTTATGAACCCATATCCTACAGAGAGCCAATAAAAACATAAATAGGAAAAAAGTTTTTATAAAGAACTTTATAATAATATTTTAAATAGGATTCTGTTGGCATTCTGCAATTTTGCTAGAATGTTTACAACTCTACAAATCTTAGAAACCTAAAAGGGACACAGACTTCAACTTCTTGCACATTTACTGCTGATAAAAAGATATGGCATTTACTTAAGTTTTTCAGAAACTCTTCTTGTCCTTCAAAAATCATCAGTATAGCAAATAATTCTTGATTAAACAATGGATGCTCTGTGATTAATTTATTTTCTTTAGTATCTCTAAAAAACTACTTGCTTGTTAAAATGCCAATATTCTCTTATAAAGATGACAAGGAAAGTATATGTAAAATAAAAAGGAATGCTAGGCATTTGTTCTTAGTTGCTTGTTTTTCTTCTTCATTTCAGACAGGCAATGATGTTCTTTCTTTAGTGGGGGAAAAAAACCCACAAAAAACCAACAAAGACCAGTACAAGCATCCTCTTTCCAAGAGCCTCCTTTCCATTCAAGCCTTTCAATGACCTTTTCTTGAAGAAAATGGCATTTCAGCTTTCATGTAACTTCAGTTCTTAAACTCTCTGCCTAGAGCTTTTAGCCATCCTGCCAACTAGTGACAAATAAAATGGATTGTTTTGTGATGTAGACACATGCCCGGAAACAGGTATCATCTAATTCCTTCGACACAGACAATCTTTAGCCATTGAATAGGTGACATTCAAACAAGGAACGCTGAAGGGGGGACATGCCTTACCATGTTGCCAATTTCCACAGCATTCAGCACATGTAGATGCAATGGCATTCAAATGCACAGGGTGCGATACAGCAAAAGCATTGCTGCTTTTTGAACTTCAGGTACGTGAATTATGCCAACCAAGTCTGACGTTTACATTACCTGCCAAGTTCAGAATCGAATTAGTTATATACATATATACTGTGTATGCTCACATACACTCAATCTCTCCACTCCTGATAATCAGCCAGACCGTGTACCTCACATCAAGTATGTTGTTTCTAAGGCATTTGGTCATTCTGGATTATTGATGTGCACCTTTTATTTCAGACCGGTAAATTTAATCCCATCCATTGCTTTTATATGTGTTTTTGTAATGCTGTCTCTAGTTTTGTACACCCAAACCGAGAGTTTAGTTTTCAATCTGCTGGAGCTGAAGCTGGGGAAAAAAAAACAAAAACCACAAGAGAAAAAGTATTTCTCAGTTACAGTTACAAATCAGCAGTAGAAAATAAGAGAGTTTAAAATCATCATTCTCCTGAAAGCCATGAAATTAAAAACATATTCTTTGCCACCAATATGTGATTTCCTTTGCCACCAACACTGTGAATGACACTATAATAATTAACAAAAATGTCTACAGCCTTGATGAAAATTTAATCGAGAGATATGACTACATGTTATTCTGCTGAAGCAGGATATTGCATTTTCTGTGCAGTGCAGATCAGCAAAGTCACTCTAAACCACTTGATATTAAAACATGCTGATTTAAAACTAAAATAATTTACTCCAAAGCCAATTTATTCAGCAGAGTTCAAACACTAACAACTAAACTGTTATTCTACAGAACAGTTACCCAAGGAAAAGTCTCCATTCAAGACTAATAAAGCCTCATTTTCCAAATCAATAAAAAGTCGATACTATTCAGTAACAAAAAAGTAGGATGCTTATGCTTTTGCTATAAAAGACAAAGGGGTAGAAAAGAAAAATGTGCAAGTGTTCTTTTACTTTTACTGTACAAAATACTGACTATATTTAGTGTTTTTTCTGTTTTCCACACAGTCTCAAGTATTTCTCCAACCTAATATAATGTACTTGCCACAGCAGGGTTGTATCAGCTCCCTAAGGAGAGAGAGCATTTCTGGAAGCTTTTGAAGGTGTAAAGCCCCTTTCCTCTGCAGCTCCTCCATCCACTCCATACATCTGGCCTGGTCCAAGCAGTGCCCTGTACTCTGCTTTCTTGGCAGCCCCTCTCTGTTTATTCACTCCTTGCAGCCCAGCGGGCACCCAGTTTATTTAGAGAGTTTTCTTTGGATAACACTTCTAAACGCTGGCAACTATGCAGAAAGCATTATCATTGCTTAACATGAACATCCCTCCAGGCTGGTAAAAGAAGGGTGTGATTTCTCATCTTCATACTCATCAACTTTTTTGTCCACAGGGATTAAGCAACAGGCATGGGGGTATCTAACATTTATCCTTCCAGGAAAACTCTCATTCAACAAGAATACTGTTCTTGTTCAAGGTGGAAAGACCTTAGGTGAAACCTAAGTGACAAGCCAATTTTAATATGTTGTGATTTGCATTTTATTTAGATTAACCTTTGAGACAGAGGACTCATCTTTTCACTGCAAAGCACAATGCATGTTTATGGCACAAGAAAATCGGTGTTACTATTACCACTCATTTAAGTCAGCTGTCCCATATACTCAAAAAAATGCCATGTAGTCTTGAACTGCTAGTGATGCTTCTGGGAATACGGTCAGTTTAGTCCTCTTCAGTAGCAGATGGGCTAGCAGTGGGATTGGAGCCGGATTCTTATGGAAACAAGACTTAGAATCATAGAATCATAGAATCATTGAGGTTGGAAAAGACCTCTAAGATCATCGAGTCCAACCGTCAACCCAACACCACCATGCCCACTAAACCATGTCCCTAAGTGCCTCATCTACTCGTCTTTTAAATACTTCCAGGGATGGGGACTCAACCACTTCCCTGGGCAGCCTCTTCCAATGTTTAAACACTCTTTCAGTAAAGACATTTTTCCTCACGTCCAATCTAAACCTCCCCTGGCGCAACTTGAGGCCATTTCCTCTCGTCCTATTGCTAGTTACTTGGGAGAAGAGACCGACACCCACCTCGCTACAACCTCCTTTCAGGTAGTTGTAGAGAGCGATGAGGTCTCCCCTCAGCCTCCTCTTCTCCAGGCTAAACAACCCCAGTTCCCTAAGCCACTCCTCATAAGACTTGTTCTCCAGACCCCTCACCAGCCTCGTTGCCCTTCTCTGGACACGCTCCAGCACCTCAACGTCCTTCTTGTAGTGAGGGGCCCAAAACTGAACACAGTATTCGAGGTGCGGCCTCACCAGGGCCGAGTACAGGGGCACGATCACTTCCCTGCTCCTGCTGGCCACACTAGTTCTGATACAGGCCAGGATGCCATTGGCCTTCTTGGCCGCCTGGGCACACTGCCGGCTCATGTTCAGCCGGCTGTCGACCAACACCCCCAGGTCCTTTTCCGCCAGGCAGCTTTCCAGCCACTCTTCCCCAAGCCTGTAGCGCTGCATGGGGTTGTTGTGGCCCAAGTGCAGGACCCGGCACTTGGCCTTGTTGAACCTCATACAATTGGCCTCGGCCCATCGATCCAGCCTGTCCAGGTCCCTCTGCAGAGCCTTCCTACCCTCGAGCAGATCAACACTCCCGCCCAACTTGGTGTCGTCTGCAAACTTACTGAGGGTGCACTCGATCCCCTCATCCAGATCATTGATAAAGATACTGAACAAGACCGGCCCCAAACCTGAGCCCTGGGGAACACCGCTCGTGACCGGCCGCCAACTGGATTTGACTCCATTCACCACCACTCTCTGGGCCCGGCCGTCCAGCCAGTTTTTGACCCAGCGCAGAGTACACCTGTCTAAGCCGTGAGCCGCCAGCTTCTCTAGGAGAATGCTGTGGGAGACGGTGTCAAAGGCCTTGCTGAAGTCCAGGTAGACCACATCCACAGCCTTTCCCTCATCCACTAGGCGGGTCACTTGGTCATAGAAGGAGATTAGGTTGGTCAGGCAGGACCTGCCTCTCATGAACCCGTGCTGGCTAGGCCTGATCCCCTGGTTGTCCCACACATGCCTTGTGAGCGCCCTCAAGATGAACCGCTCCATAATCTTCCCTGGCACCGAGGTCAGGCTGACAGGCCTGTAGTTCCCTGGATCCTCCTTCCGGCCCTTCTTGTAGATGGGCGTCACATTGGCAAGCCTCCAGTCGTCCGGGACCTCCCCCGTTAACCAGGACTGCTGATAAATGATGGAAAGCGGCTTGGCGAGCTCCTCCGCCAGCTCCCTCAGCACTCTCGGGTGGATCCCATCCGGCCCCATAGACTTGTGAGCATCCAGGTGGCGTAGCAGGTCGTTAACTGCTTCCTCTTGGATTACGGGGGGTTCATCCTGCTCGCCGTCCCTGTCTTCCAGCTCAGGGGGCTGAGTACCCTGAGGATAACTGGTCTGCCTGTTAAAGACTGAGGCAAAGAAGGCATTGAGTACCTCAGCCTTTTCCTCATCCTCAGTGACGATGGTCCCCCCCGCATCCAATAAAGGATGGAGATTCTCCTTGGCTCTCTTCTTGTCATTAATATATTTGTAAAACTTTTTTTGTTGTCTTTAACGACAGCAGCCAGATTGCGTTCTAGCTGGGCTTTTGCCTTTCTCATTTCTTCTCTGCACGACCTAACGAGATCCCTGTACTCTTCTTGAGTCACCTGCCCCTTCTTCCACAAGCGGTAAACTCTCCTTTTTTTCCTGAGTCCCAGCAAGAGCTCCCCGTTCAGCCAGGCCGGTCGTCTTCCCCGCCCATTCTTCTTACAGCGTACAGGGACAGCCTGCTCCTGCGCCTTTAAGACTTCCTTCTTGAAGATCGTCCAGCCTTCCTGGACCCCTTTGCCCTTCAGGACCGTCTCCCACGGGACTCTCTCGACCAGCGTCCTGAACAGGCCAAAGTCCGCCCTCCGGAAGTCCATGGTTGCGGTTTTGCTGCCCCCCCTCCTTACTTCACCAAGAAGGGAGAATTCTATCATTTCATGGTCGCTAAGCCCAAGATGGCCTCCGACCACCACACCTCCCACCAGTCCTTCTCTGTTAGTAAACAGCAGGTCAAGCGAGGCACCTCCCCTGGTAGGCTCACTTACCAGCTGCGTCAGGAAGTTGTCTTCCACACACTCCAGGAACCTCCTAGACTGTTTCCTCTCTGCCGTGTTGTATTTCCAGCAGACGTCCGGGAAGTTGAAGTCCCCCACGAGAACAAGGGCTAGTGATTGAGAGACTTCTGCCAGGCGCTTATAGAACGCTTCATCCGCCCCTTCATCCTGGTTGGGTGGTCTATAACAGACTCCCAGCAGGATATCTGCCTCGTTGGCCTTCCCCCTCATCCTTACCCATAAACACTCAACCGTACCTTCATCACAATTGTTGAGCTCTAGACAATCGAAACGCTCCCTAACATACAGGGCCACCCCACCACCTCTCCTTCCTTGCCTGTCCCTTCTGAAGACTCTATAGCCATCCATTGCAGCACTCCAATCATGAGAGTCACCCCACCATGTTTCTGTGATGGCGACTAAGTCGTATCTCTCCCGCTGCACAATGGCTTCCAGCTCCTCCTGCTTGCCGCCCATGCTGCGTGCATTGGTGTAGATGCACTTGAGCTGGGCTATCGATTTCGCCCCCGGCATCAGCACGCCACCCCTAGGCTCATCTCTAGTGAGCCTGGTTTTATCCCCTTCCCCCTTCGAACCTAGTTTAAAGCCCTCTCAATGAGCCCCACCAATTCATGAGCCATGATCCTTTTTCCCCTGTGAGACAGCTGAACTCCGTCTGTCACCAGCAGGCCCGGTGCCATGTAAACCTCCCCATGATCAAAAAAACCAAAATTCCTCTGATGGCACCAGCCCCTGAGCCACGCGTTGATCAGACTTCTGCAATCAGGTGGCTTGTGTGCATGATCGTCCCACTGAATTTCAATACATTCTGCGTGCCTTGCATGTTACAAAAATTAACCTGCAGAGTCCACATGGTAGCCCAAAACCATCAATGGTGATATCTAGCACTAGCTTCTAACCTTAACTTTAAAAAAAATGTGCAACCTAGAGTTGTCAGCTGTCATTGCCCCCAGTTCCCCTACACATGTAGAGAGTGGGGATCATTAGGAGACATCAGGAGAAGCAAGGGAAGAGTCATGTCACAGGGTATCAGCTACCTTTTTTTTTTTCACCCTGAAACTTTGGGTAGCAGGTTATCAAGGAGCTCCAAGCAACTCCATAGTGAATGTTCCCCACAGACCAAACATAGAAACTATGGAAATGGTCTGGGTCAGTCTGTTTCAAGCACGTTGCATATTTTCATTTCAATCAAAACATTTAGATGTTTATTTAAACTACAAAATATTCAAGATCTGGAGTGGACATAAAAATTCCCACAGAAATAAAAAAAAAATCCAAATATTTTTCAATTCTGAATTTAATTAGGAGAAATATTAAGTGCAGAATCTTTCCTAAATGATTTAATTTTTAAAACGTACACGGGAATGTGGTAGGATCTCCAAATCCCCAGCTACCAAACTCATGGATGTCTCCGCTCAGTGGGCTTCCCTTCAGCTTGCCTATAGGAGGTCCACTAAGGAAATACAGATGGAAGATGGCAAGCTGGAAGTACAGGGAGCTGAGGAGGCAGGCAGACAGCAGGACAGACTGGTGGGCAGGAGTGCTAAGTAAAGCGGTATGGAGCGTCGTCAGCCATCTGCCTCCCTTGCACCTAGACCTGCAGCACGATCAACAGGTTCCTGTGGCAATTCCTTGTGGTTCTCCTCTAGAAACAACTATTAACTGAGATTAGTAAGATTAGGAACAACAGAAATTGCCAAACAAACGTATTATTTTCCCAGAACTCAATGCTGAATGACACTTGATTGGTATTTCATAACATAACATAAAATACCCTACAGCTTTTAGGTTATTTTCCTGATCCAATAAATCCACACTACTGTTACAGCAGCAGCTGGCAGAAAAACATAAGCGCATTTAAGGGCGCATTTTCCTATGAATATTTTTTTATATCAAGAGCGTAGCCTCAAAAAGCTCCTTCATGCTTAAAAATGTGACTACTTTAAATGAATCATAAAAGCTAGTGGTTGTTGCACTGGCTTCTCAAGCTGTTATTTTATGCCTTAAGCCAAATTTAAAAGAAGCAACACCAGAGTGTAACATCAACTTGTCTTCACTTACTGGTTTGCTTCATTTGCATTCTCTCAACAAGGAGTTGTGAAATGTTAAAACAACCTGAAGAATATTTCTAACTTGTAACAGCAACTTTGCTTTGAATTATCCTCTGGCTAGTCGCATAACAAACAGGCTTCTTTATCTTAAAAGTATTTCAGACACAGATAAAAATAAACAGGTTAAAAATACTACATCATACTACTAAACACAAAAATACTACTACACTCATTATTTATCAGTCCAAACATTTCGTACATTCATATAAAGTCCACAGATGCTGCATTTGGTACCTGAACTGCTTGCTTTGATTAGAGGTCTTTAAAAAAAACCGTATCAAGGTAAAAAAATTGTAATGAAATATATGTGAAGAAAAACATACGAAGGGAGTCACTCACCTTTTTTTAATGTGTGCTAGGGGATACAATACACTTCTAAAACATTATTTAGATATATGAGGCTTCAGGTAAAAGTAAGCAAAAATATACGGGTTGCCCAGAGAGGTGGTGGATGCCCCATCCCTGGAAACATTCAAGGTCAGGTTGGACTAGATGACCTTTAAAGGTCCCTTCCAACCCAAACTATTCCATGATATTATGATTCTATATGGAAGACTAACATCTCATTTCAGTTGGATCCTTCTGGGAGGTTTGCATCTCTAGTGGGATGAAAGGTGGAGCCTGGAACAGCTAGCACGATGATGCTGCAGCTGGCTCATTAAAGGTTTGCAAATATTGATAGTTCCACAGTATAGAGCTATGTTTGCAGTAATGAGGGATAAGACCCGGGCCCTCGATAACAGTAAAGGCAAAAGCAAGTATAGTGCATGTGCAGTGCAAGCCCCATTATGCACTGCAGCCAGCCGGGCTGCTGGTTATTAAGCTCTGCCGCAGGGCACTACTGCATGGTCCTTGGCTCCCTTACAGCAGAAGCCCCGGAAAACACTAAGATGCAAACTGAAAGTATTACTAAGAGCACAGAAGTCTGAGTCTAAAAAAGGGTGAAATACATGCTTACACATAGAACTCCTACAGTTTTAAAGCAGACCGCCCTTGCTCACCAAGTTTCAGAAACCAGACAGACTCACCAACCTTTTCACATAATTTTGCCTTTCTGAGGGGTAGAAGTAGGTGATTAAAGGTTAAAGCTGGGGGTCAGCTTGCCAAATTCTTTTAACAGCTTCTAATGCTTTTAACCAGTATTCAGCAGTACTTCCACCCTCTCTCTCCACCCTTTCTTTCAGCTCCCCAACTCTACTTCGCACTTTTAATACTGAACTGTGCTTCCTAGAGCACCAACCAGAGTGAAGAAGCTCATCTCTTAGAGTATCAGCCTCCCTCTGTGAATTCCTCACGAAAAATGCAGCAAGAAATCTCTAGTGGAAGTCTCACTGCCTTTCCACATGTTGGTCATCTGCAAAGGGAAGAGAGGAAGTGGAAAAGAGAAAATGGCTGGCTGGGAATTTTTAGCAAAACTTTCTCCTGAAAAACAACCCAACTGATTCACAAGCATCTAAATTTTCATCAAAGGAAATGATTGATTTTCTTTGTGCTTCACAGGAATGTTGAGGAGTCTGCGAAGCACTTTGATTTCAGGTGAGAAAGTCCCCCTAGTGAAGTGAAGCTCAATACATTTAAAAAAAAGTACGAAGTAGCTAACACTGAAGCACAGCATTTATCTAAGCCATATTTTTACATTTGATTTGGAAAACAGTGAAAGCCAACTCTTCACTGCAATTTAGGATGGAATTTTTTTAAATCCCACATTTTCACAAGACAAAGAACATTCTCCACCAGCTCTGACTGACAATCTCCCCTTCTACACTATGGCCCAGGGAGGCTCTACAGAAAGAGCTATAGGTAATCTTTGGGTATGCCTATACTGCTAAAGAGAAAGTGGCCAGGAGGAGGTCTTGGGCACCGCACTCCTGAACACTTCAGCTGTTCAGGCCTCAGCTCTGGTTTGCTCTTTGTCTTCAGGGACAGTTTGCCCCCACGACCCCTCATTTTTGGGGAGGACACAAGATGGACGGAGTGGCCACAGATCTGGCTCATATGCTACTTGACAGGTCATAAAATGTGATTTAAGTTTCATGCTGTAAAAACCACCACTCTGGTGGGCTGCAACAGTTTTCTCATTCTTTTGGATAGTTTGGACCAAAAACCCCACAGACTATGTGTAAGGTCTAAAGGACAAACACCTGATGCCCAGAAGAGGCCCATGGCCAAGTACAAGACAGGACAGATGCAGCCCATCAACTCTGGTCCAAGTTAGCCCTAAGTGGTGTGGAGAGGGGAAAGCCTGCATCATTTCACCTGGAGATCAGGAGCTGCTACGTTCAACAGCATGTTTGTACACACATACACATATACTTATGTATAACAGCTGTAAGTCCATTGTATGGACACACGTTAAGGCGGGTCTGCAATTTGCTGGAATTGATTCACTTGGTGGTACTTCTGGTATGCATTTAGCATGAAGAATAAACAAGCATATACATTAAGTAACAGTTAAACATGCTCACATTGCATCAGCACACCTATCCAGTGTATGGCTGCTAGGTCAAAGGAAAGAAACAACATCATAGAAAGGAAGGGAAAGGCTAAAACACAGAAGAAATGCCAAAGTTTCAAAAGCTACACAGCAAGGGAAAAATGTTCATTCACATCAATATTATTTTTTAAAAATTACTGTGTATGGGTTTTAGAATGGTATCTTTATAAAAATTATTTCCTCCCTTTGTAAAAATAAACCAAAAAGACCACAGCAATTTCCCAAAATTTCAGCTTTGGCTTTATATTTCTACTCTTTGCATCTCCAATGTCCCTTCATTTTTCCTCCTTTGATAATTCAAGAAGTTGTCCATGCTATTTACTAGAATTTTAGGGAATGCATTTACCATTATTATCTACTTAACTGGGTTATAAAATGTATTTTAAATAAAAGAAACTGAATAATCTAGTCTTAACTATTTAATACAATTTTGCAATATGTCTATTTTAAATGAAGTATTTTTAATCTTAAGGTAAGGTTTCACAGAAAAAAAAAATTCACATGCAAAGGATTTTTAGTAGGGGAAACAAAGACAACTCAAAAGACCATATATTAAAAAAAAAAAAAAAAAAGATACACACAATAGGGAAAAAGCCTAACTAACCATAAATATAAAAACATAGTGATCCAAACCTAGTATTCACATCACTACAGACTTCAAGACTGACTACCCAGATTTGAAGTAACTATCAAAGCAGCAGCAGACCAGCAGCGTAACAGCACCAAAAAGCATGCCAGGACAGCCAGGCTTCCCACACGGCCACACCTTGGAAGACATTCATTGGTACCTCCCAGAGAAAACCATGCCCACTCTCAGCCAAGGGTAGAGCTGATGCAGGACATCAGCCCTCAAACAAAGCAGATAAAACAATGGCAGACCTCAAAAGATAAATCTAAAGAAAGACTAAAAGTAGATTCTGTGTTTCTTTATAAAAGTGCATAACGAATTGAGTTTTTTCCCTGTGGCTTTAAATTCTACCTGGTTCTCTCAGGAGGCAATATTTTCAGTACATGGAGGTGTGCAATTTTGTACCATGAGTATTGATATATTTCTTGTATTTCAAGGAAACCAATATTATACACTGCTGTACTTAATTGCTCCCAGGTGTGTCTCAATTACTACCCATAAGGATTTTGCTCCATTATTTACACACAAGCAAGTAAGCACGTAATCGTTGGATGCAGTTAACACTTATCTGTTCAATAGAATCTTAGTCTTCAAATATAATGAAACAGTTCTCAGACAATTTTCCTTTTTCAGTAAAACAATTATAGTCAAACTGCTTCCTTCTCCTAGTGACAGATTCAAACCCAATTGTTAGGAGCCAAAAATTATCAGCAGTGAATAATTCCTGTGTCCCCTGGAATATAAGCTGCTGGTTTCAGTCCTGTTTTCAATCGGCACCACGCACCCAACTGCAGTACCACTAATTAGCACACTTCTTAGCAGGCTGGTCATGCAAACCAGACTACACAAGCTACAGAAAGAAAACTCACTTTCAACAGCAATGCCCCAGGACAGAGCTATAGAAAACAGAAATTTGTGGGATTTAATGACAATGCTGGTTCTACATAGCCATTCTGAGGTTATACAGGACACCTACATTTCCAGGAATGTCCATCTGGCATATTTCATATGTGTCAAAGTTATAATTAGTAAAAGAAAAAAAAGGCAAAAAGAAAAAAAAAAGAAGAATCTCATCACTACCAAGAGACTCATCAGAACAACTACAGTAATAATTCCAAGTTAAATGGCATTATTTTTTTCCAAACAATTTTTAACCCATCCCTTGTGTTTCTGCATTTTGTGTGCCTGGAAAGTTGCACAAAACGTGTTGCTTCAGGGCTGCACCTAACTATATTGGGCATCCAGAAATAGGTGTATCTGACTCAGAATTTCTGCATGCTTTGCCAACCAATCAAACCACAAGAAATGCAAGCTATGGTTAAATTAAGCAATAAAACACCGCAAGCTGCAAGTTGTAACGTATCAGCATACGCCACACTGCAAGGAAGAAGATCACAACAGGAAACAGTTTCAAAGCAGTAGTTGTCCCCGGTACTGCCAAGAGTATCATCACAACTGTGACTTTATGCAGTTTGAGTCAGAGGACCAACTATTCTGAACTGAATGTTACAGAACAGGATTAAACATAAAATGAGGATAAGTGCACTAAAGCAGTGATATCTTTGATTGCCAACTGTTATCTGCCACCTTTTAAAACCTTTATAAAGGCAAGTTTTTTTGCTTGATAATCATCCCTCTCTGTAGACATAATCTTCCAGCCAGATTTAATTCCTTTAATGTCTTTGACAAACACAGAACTGGTACAAAACCAGACTTAACTAGCAACTCATGCTGAGACTTTGTCATTAACCTTAAGCTGAAAAGGTAAGATCGGGTGCTGTATCTTGCAAGTGGTTCAGGACAGGTGGTCAATTGACCAGATGACCCCAAAAACAACATGCTCGTCCACTCTGGAACATCTCTGTGATGGAGGGTGCAGTTCAGCTGTTTTAATTTACGCTTTCTTTTTCACAATACTATGCAAGTAAATTATGTAAATCAACTGGACCAAATCTGGTCCCAGAGATTTCAAAAGAAAATATATTTCATCATGAGAATGTTAAGATATTTGCTTTCATGCCACAAGGGTGGTCATTAATAATTAGCAACTTACACAAAGTTGCTAGACAAAACACAAAACAAAATAGTAGATTAATCCTCATGTATTTTCTGCCTAAATTTTAGGAAAGTTAAAAATTAATCATAATAGTAAGAGAACGGGGCTGAGAACTATAAAGCAATTATAGTCATTGATAACCACTGCCTACACAGACAATGATGACAGCAATTAGAATAGAATAGAATAGAATAGAATAGAATAGAATAGAATAGAATAGAATAGAATAGAATATTTCAGTTGGAAGGGACCTACAATGATCATCTAGTCCAACTGCCAGAGAAGGAGAAACCATTAAAGGAGAAACCAGTAAGTGATCCATGCCAATATTGAGAATTTTCCATTAATAGCTGTTTTTCCATAGAACCATTATAACCTTGCTAATCCAGTCATTTGACTGACTTATAAGGTCATTTTCTAAATGGGAAGTGTTGAGTTTGAGTTGCAAGGAATTCTTTTAGTTGATAGCTATGTGTCAAGCAATGTGGCAATAAATTCCAAGCAATGTGGCAACTTAACATCAACTGTATTATATGAATACATGGGGGTTTTTAGATTGATAATATAAAGAACAGCCTTCATCTATATTCATTATGAAGCAAACTCTGCTATTAAACACCGCTTTGCACAAAGGCTGCAAACATAATATACAATCAGCTATCAAACTAAAATATGTTTAAGAGCTCTTTGAACAACTGAAGTATTTCCTATTGATTTTAGATTAGGAACATATCCAGATTTCCATGCCTGCAAGAGAACAATCATTTTCAGAAATGAATAAAACTGTACGTAGCAAAATACGTTATTTTGTACCATATCATCTTGCAAACTCTTTTGCAGCACTATTTTAATGGCTACTTTTCAAGGGAAAGTGTTTTGCCACTTACAGTCTCTTTTATTCATTGCAAATGGTTAAAGCAAAGATCTGAAAACATTGTCTACAGCATATTGCGATCCATTGCTGCTGCAGGTGATTTACCATATAACATACCACAGTTCACACAGCACAAGCAATCACTCATGAGGCTGCACAAGACAGCAATGACACAGTGCTGATAGAAACCTGAAGTAGAATTTTCTTTAAATTACACAGCAGTCTTAGAAAATTCAAGAATATGAAGCTAAAGCATCCTATTACTTCACTGATATTTTGCTTGAGTAAGAGCTTCTGGATTGAGGCTGGAATTAATGGCTAGTAAACAGCTTTAGGATTTGGCCTGCCACTTGTACCTGCTAAAGACTTCTCTATCCACAAGTACTAGCGTTTGACTCAACAAAATATAAATCATGTTCTCTGCTTTTATTAATGGGTCAGCAATGTATGTCAGCACTTTTATATATATATATATATCTATATCTGTAAACATCTACATGCTTGAATGTATCAGAGAGTTTTCTGAAAGCCCAAATCAGTGTGAGCTGAATGCCAGGTTAGCACTGAAATTTCAAAGGAAATAAACCACTGTGATAAAAGCTGTGCTCTTTTCACCCCTCAGCAATGTCCATGGGGTCTTCTTACAAGGCTGACCTTTAGCAAGCCCTTAAGTTCCAGTTCCATGGCCCTCCGAGGGAGGACTTGAGTTAATCAGAGAGCACGGAGGTAGGAAAAGATCATTAGTCCCTTAGGAAACCAACTGGGCACAACCAAAAGAAGAAAAAATTGACTGGCAGAGTAGCTAAAAAGCCACTCAAAGGGAAGTCTAACATCTTTATTTTGATTGGCTTTTTAGAAAACACCTGAAATCTGCTAAGAAGAAAAAGCAGCTTTTCTCCACCCTTCCACTGGAAAAAGAATCTAGAAACACTTCACTTCAGACTCAAAAGCTTGCCATGACTCTCCACATTAAAAAAAAGGAATAACCATGTTTTTCCAGTGGGTTGGGTTTTTTTCCCCCTCAGGATAAAAGAGATGACAGTCTTATTTGCTTTGTCTTTGGGGAAGACAAAGGTGTCTACATGAAGAAGGGTGAGGTTTCAGGAACGTGTGGGTTCTCTTCGGTTTGCTATGGTTGCGTGAATGGAAAGGCGATACATTTCTAGCTTTCCAGCACGTTCTCTGAGGTGCTAAGGCGGCAAACACAAAAGACAACCAGGAGACTTCAGTGTGTGTGCGCGCGCGCAACAAATTCTAGGGTCTATTTTAATGAACACAATGTATTGAATGATCCAATGCAGAACTGAAACAGCAGACACAGTGGACTCAGCCTACCTCGACACAGTATATATCAATTTTAAACACCTGTCATTTAGAGGTTAGCTGGTAAGATAGAAGAACTATTTAAGACTTTCAGTTTCAAAGATCTGAATTGTTGTTCCATCCTAGGTCACAAGCAAAAATACTCTTTTTTACTCCTGTTTTTGAAGAATTTGTGCAAAATTTATACAAGGTTTTAAAAGTTTGGTAGAATGTCCCAAAAGACACAGTGATCATATCACAGCAGTATGATCAGTTGAAATTAATTAAACTAGCTCAAGAGCATTAAGTCCATCCTCACTCCATACCACAGACTGCAAAAGTATGCAGATGCAGAAGCCTGTTTTGAGAGAAGCAGCTTCATAAAAACATACCTTAAAATGAACAAACTACTCCAATTCATGTCTACCTCTCTCAAAGTTTGTCAAACCCTAGGATTTTGACAACAGCCTGTTTCAAAGAACCCGTGAGACTGATATCAATCTGTTCTCCCAGGGCATCCCATTGACTATTTTCCCTACGTTCTTACTAGTCTCTATCAGCCACTTAATATCTGCTGGTTTTTTAGCTCCCAACCTCAGAAAAAGTCGTAAGACTAGGTGTATCTTTACCACCATTAATTCATCTGCATCCTGGTATCCCTGCCGCATGCTGGGAAGCTGTGTTGCCATTCTGCTTGTTCTTCCACCAGTCATCCGTTTCTCTAACTCAGTATCTTCAGGCTAGGCCAAATAATGCAGGAAGAAAACTCTCATTAACCATGTGATATGTAATATTCATAAAATCATTACACAGTGAAATTCCCAGCTAATGTAACAGCTCAGTATCTGTCAAAATGTGTCACTTTCAAAAAGTGACTGGAAAAAAAATACACCACAGTTTTAGTTACAGGTTTACTGAAGTTGGGTTTAGTTGCAGTAAGTTAGAAATGCACCCATGTTAAGTCTTCTGCTGTCAGTAGTTTATTGTTGAATGAACAGCATTTCTATCATGTGCTGCTGAGGTTGTCAGACCCAGCAAAAAGGAACAGTTTCATTTGTTCTTTTTTTCCACTTAATGAATCATGCAAGTTGACTTTCTGTTTTCGTTACTCAGTTATAGATGTAATTTTAAAAATTAACTAGCCAGATGCTTTTTACAGCTATTGAAAGTTAAGACAAATAACTTTCTCCCTAGGCAGCAAAAGGAGCTACATCTGGGCTGAGGGGCAGGGGTTATACAGTCACAGGGATGAGCGCTCCGAGTCCAGACAGAAGGAGGTTGCAAGAACTGAAATATTAAGACTTTGAGTGATAGTTTGAGCTGTGGTGACAGATAGGTCATACCTTTGAGATACTAGGTAGACAGAAATCATACTAGGAATGATAAAGGTCCATCTCAACAATGATGCCTGGGTTACCATCCTGAATAAAAGACAGTGACACTGTTTGTGGTAATTTAGAAAAAGGTAGGGGGAGAACTGACACTCTTGCCTACAATGCTGACCAATACCATTGTGTTGCCTTTCCATATTAGTCCAAGAGAAAAGACAGATGTCTTCTGTGAAGATTTTTCGCTGTTTGCAGAGCATCAAAGACACTGACAGATAGGTAGGTAACTAGAACACCCAAGAACAAAACTGATACAAATACTTGGTATTATTTAATCATGAACTTGCATCTCCTGCATCTGTTACATGAAAGAAGTTTGCGGATTAGTAAATGACATCCTGCAGAGCTGTGGCTGGGTGTGCCATCATTTTCACAAGGTATTCTAACAATTTTCCAGTATTCTGCATTAATTATTGTTTTTAATAAAACTAAAAATGTTAATGATTTTTTAGAACATGTAACCAGCAATTCCCAGAACTAGACTGCAAGATACCAGTTTTATCCTCCTGCCAGAAAACAGTGTGGACTCTGTGTGTAGTGATTTGTTGCCATCACCTGCACACCCTCTAGAGGTAGGCAAGGCAGCCCTCAGTTTTAAATTAATCCACAGATCCATACTTGGAAACAGCATAACCTCCCAACATCACATATCCGCTACAGTATGCCTCACTTTTAAAGACGAGGCTGAAAGACAGAACTTTATTACTAAGCCATTGCAACATACTGAATACAGCAGATAACCCTCTGTGTTCATAAGACATGGCTCTGTGATACACGCTGGGCTGTGATGAAGGCAAACACCAGTTCATTGCAGGATGCTAAATGTAGATATTGGGATATATTAGGGACCTCCCTAATATCCTTGCCCCATTCCCAAAATCAAACACCCTTCAGATCGCTTGACTGACTCTTCTCTAAATTACTTCAAAATCTTTACAACTGTTTATGTTTTCATCCAGGATTGTTTTCATTTTAGTCTTATTTCACAGAGATTTGCTTCTTTTACATTCAAGACAGAGAAGCATACGATTTTGCCAGGGATTAATAAACCTGAAAAACACAATCAAAATCTCATAAAATCAATTTCTTAAATATTGAGCACTTTGCTAGTTAATTTTATCTTCCAGATACAGATCGTATCCGAAATGTCACTATCAGCGCTGTCTTAATATATCTGAGTTTTCAGTCACTATCCATTATATCATTTTTGATTAACTCCTAAAGCTGGTGATAAAGGCAAGCCAAAAAGAATGCCATGACCTTTCATCGCGGTGAGGCAATTTACAGATATGGGCAGATGAAAAAATACTGGAGAGCAAAATCATACAAAGGATTTTTCAAGTAAATACTTCTCTTCTGACACTTACTGGTGTGATATCGCACTTCAGTTTGGTACAGCTACTTCAGCTCCAGCTTTCCCATTAATGAACAGCCGCAATAACAACATTTAATCTAATATTACCATATTTTTAGATGTCTTTGATATTTTAAGGATATCATTAACTCAGCTATGGTTTCAAGGAGAAATTCTCTGGACAGGAATAAGACTGACTGAACTCCTTCCTGCAGAAAAAGTCCCTAAGGATTGTATTTCTCACTGAGCTAAAAGGTATTCAGAAGTACTGGAATTTCAGATGCATCTCCTCAGGTTTTCCTCCAAGTCTAAGTGTAGCCATGCTGGAGGTCAGAGATTGGGCTGCATTGCATTGACCCAGCTTCATCCCTTCCTGTCAAACAACCCACAAAAGCAGCTAAAAAGTGACCAAAGCTCCATCAGAGAGTGGACCCAGATGGGAATAAACCAGCTGAGGCTCAATCTCAGCAACAAGGGAGAGGAGGGTGCAGATGGCACAGGGATTGTTACCCCCCACAAGTTCAACAGATAAGAGCCATCGCCAAGATCAGCTGCAGTCTAGAGATGTTATCTTCTACAGCCCGCTGGGCAACTTTATCTTGCAGGTATGGATCATGCTGCTATTCACCATACCAGCAGAAAAAAATGGAAAAACACTGAAAGCTATGGCTTTAAATCGAAGGACAAATCTGGCCATTGCTGGACTTGAATAAAAAGTCAACAGATTCTTCTTCACTTTAGCTATGAGAACATGTGCACGTACCTCCCAACCCTCAAATACACAAATATTTACCAAAGGAAAAGCGATGAGAAACACAATCAGGTAGTGAATAAAATTTTCATGTTGTAGTAAAAATATTACTGATTATTTCCTCAGGTCTGCACACAGGGTCAAGACCTCAATGGAAGAAAAATGTAAAGATCGATACCATGTTTTATTTATATATAAATCCGATAAATTGATTCACACTGGTACTTCAGCTTTCTCTCTACAGAAAGCAGATAATAAAAGGGGAAAAATGTTAATGAAAAACATATTACTAATATAAGACAAGCACATTTCTAACCTTAAGGTAATAGTCAGTATCAGTCAAGTACTGTTACAGTCAAGTAGATATTCATAAATTCTCCCTCACTTCGATGATTTTGTTCCCACTTAGATAACATCTCCTGCCTCTGCAATTGCACGAGTGCTCTCACCATAACTCTCCCTACATAATATCTCCAAACAGCAAAATCTCACGTGGAGTGCCCGCACATATATAATGCAGTAGCTTTGAAGATTTCAGGATAGGCCTTCATCCCTCCATACAAGAATTTCTCAAGTATAACTTCAGAAGCTTTATAAACATGTCTCTAATTCATATGGGTTTTCGTCATCATCCCTGATTGAAAGATAGAGCTTTTATCAATGCTTAGTTTGATGATTTCTACTAACTACTATGCAAGTGCCTAAAACTATTAACAATACCACTAAAAAGTATGTCTACAAGCATTTTCAGGATGAAAATCAAAACTCCTTCCAAAGAGCATTTATAATTCAGGATCACCACCTGCCTCATCACTGCCTACAATAATCTCTCAATTCCAGTACCCCAGCAAACAGATTATTTGCGGAAGCCAAATCACAAGTTTAGTCAGCAGTCAGTGAGACCTTTGAGGAAGGCTAACTTCTTTCCAGACAGTATTTCCAACCACCAAATGAAATCTACTGTTTCTAAGCTTAAGGGGATAGAAATATGTCTGTTTGAACAAACTGTTCTATTATATAAAAATTTACAACACCCACAGATGTTAGCAAAGCTGTTCCTCTTTTATTCTAAATTCTGCTTCATCTTCAGTCTACAGATGCAGTCGGGACATCTCTTCTCAAAGAGAGAAACATCCACAGATTAAATGACTAGCAATTGAATAAATCACTTGAGAGCATGCATACTTACTGCAACTAGCTATATACTGCACAGGAAGTGTACTGGAACCTCCTCGAAAAAAGCAACATTTAATTAACATTTCTAGTAAAAACAAGTAGGTGGGGCCAAAGGCATGAGAAGTTCTGCCTCCCAACTGCACTTCAGAGGGGTCTGAGGGACAGGACTAACAAAAACCCTCCAACTGCCAGCACAGGCTCTTCTTTCCTCCCCGTTGCACAGGTACCTGTAAGTAGCTCATTCCCTCATACACACACTGCTTTACATTTCCTGCCACCTATACACACATCCTTTTGCAGAGAGCAGCAAAGAGCAAGACTGTGTTCCTTCCTGTGGCAATGGTTCATCTGATGCGTGTGAAAAAACCTGACTCTACAGGAAAGTATCAACTGCACAGAGATGAGAGCAGAAACAGAGAATTCTTTCCTCCTAATGATTTTAGAGACTACTTCTAACCTCAGTCAGCATAACTTTCTTGGATGTAAAAGTGTTTTTCAAGCTGATGAGTTCACTGCATGACTTCCTGGCAACACGGCAATGCCCGTTCTCTGGTGCTGAGCCACCTGAAGGGAAGAGGACATCACCCGCTCACCAGCCCTGGCTGCGTGCGGACACCGCTCCAGCCTCACCACGCCAGCTTTGACTGAGCCATCACCTGTCATCCTCCGAAGACGTGGCAGTTTTGCCATTGAGAAGGTGCAGTTACTGACACAGACTTGTCTCCTGGGGAGACCGACCTACATTTCCAAGCTCACTGCCAAGGATGAGTGGCCCTCCACCCCCACCACTTAACAGAAGCACATCCAAAACAATATTTCATCTTAATTTTCCCACAAAAGGCCCTCTCAAGTATGTCAGGATCCTTACACTTAGTTAGAAAGGCCCCAGCAGTAACTTTTAAGTGCACTCCTGCCACGAGAGCCTGGAAGAGGAAGATTTGTGCATTTGCTTCTAATGGGTAATTCTCAGATACCATGGTTATGGATGAGCTTAGGCTGTACAAAGCAATTAAATTTAATGCCCTAGGAGAAGTTAGATGCTATTTCTGACTCAATGACCTCAAAAGGGTGTGTGCAGATGCTCTAATCTACGACACTGGTGAACCAGGGAGGCATCTGAATGTGTTCAGTAGCATTTTTTTCCTCTCAAAGCAGAAAGATTTTACTCTCTTGGTTTGGTCATACTTGACTCCTGGCAGCAGTCTGTTGCTACCATATGATATCGAGTATGACTACAATAAAATAATTAAAACTCTACAGAAATCTTGAAAGGCATAACATGTTTGCTTTGTTGAACTAGGGAGTCTCAAAGCAAGAAGGAAGCCAAGACAAACAGGAATATATTGCTTAAATCAAGAAGTGGGCAGGTACAGAACTTCCTTTCGTCATTATTTCTAATCAGTTTAAGAGCATGATTCATTTGTTAAACTTCATTCTATACAAGTGGGGAGAAAAAAGTGAATTACCCACTGAATGCACAATAGAATAATGAAAGGAAGCTGCAGGTACTCCATGCCTTTGAAAATCATTCACTCTTCAAGCAAATGCTTACGTACATATTTATGTCCATCTCTTAAGGAAAGAGGAAAATACACACATTTATGTTTGAAGATTTTTGGGTGAAGGCCAAACAGAGAAATTCAGATACATCTAGCTGGAGGACTGTGTCCATCTCTGAATCACTGGACCAGACTGTATATATTAAGAAGTAATCACACAGTCTTTCAAGTAGAAGACACTGCTTGAGACTACACTTCAGTGCCCAAAGTGATGAACATTTTGCTGAGCTTCCTGTAACACAATTACACTGCAACTCTGACAGCTATCACAAGATAACTGTAATGCTCAACAGAAAATTGAAAATATTTCTTGATTAAGTGCAGCTGACCTGTAAGACAGCCTTTGAACTTTTAATTAATATCTTTAAAGGAAGTTTACTTTGCACATGAGCACAGCAACTGCTTAAAATTACTTTGCAGTTGATAAACTGTACAGCTGATGAATTTTCTACCTTAACTGACCTGTGGTAGCAATCCCCTGGGTAATCTACATCTGCTCTCTTACAGGAAATCTGTAAACCAAGCTTTAAAAAAAAATCTCTCAGAGAAAACAAGAAAGGAGAAAAAAAATACAAGTTTCCCCAAACTCAGTATAGTTTATATAATACATATTTAGAAGTGAATCTCAATACACCGGCATTAATTAAAAAAGCCAAGAATGCATGCTCTGTTGTGTTACTGTTTTGCAAAGGGAAAAAGCAACATTTATTGTAAGAGTAAACATCTGCATCATTAGGAATAATGTAGCAAATCATGTCTATTATGTATACATGTTAAAGATTTTTCATTAGATAGTATTACTTATGCTTTCTACTCCATCTTTTTTACCTGTGTGCAGAAGACTCATTTTTGCTTCAAATAAGATCAGTGGCAAATTTCATTAATTTTCATCAGACATTTATGGTAATGGAAATATGAACCATATAAAAATGTTAAACACTTGGCAATTAAGTTTTACCTTTGAATTATTAAGAAACAACTACCTTACAGCAGTGAATTTTATTTGCAATGTCAGGAGTTTACATTGTCTAGGAATAAAAGTTTTTTCCTTCTATTTATTTCCTCCATAAAAAGGTTAATAAAGTTACAAACCATGTGCTTTTGCTTTCCACTGAAACTATTATGAAAAATTTCACTGCATTTTTATGAGTATTGGTAAATATATTAATGACGTTTATTCTCATGAATAGGGAAATCACTATTAATGCCTGAATGATCATTGGTATTCCATTTGGTTGATGCTAGAAATTATTTGCAATTATTGCAAAAATATTAGTTCGATTGTACTTTCATCCAATTCAGGAAACTTAATTAAGCTACAAACAACAACAGTAAAACAGGATGAATAGCTATTAAAATGTAATCAAATTTGGAGCATGGAAAGAGCATCAAGTCTGTGTAGGTATTTTATTTTTGCTTTAAAAAGAAAGTCAAGTACCACAGAAACTTAAAAAGTATTGGGAAAAAAAAGTTGTCTAGCTCATTAAGCTGTTGTCTAGAGCCTACTCTGAAGATTTGTCATACAAATACTGTCTCACAGGCAACTGAAATCTTTCTAAAATCTTTCTGGCATCCTCTAAAACAATTACTCCTTTGAGACAGCACATATTTAATGCTACATCATGTATTCATAGATCATCCAACCCCTGGGCGAAATCTATAATTTCAGACAACTTCTTTCACCATATGAGACCACAGAAAGTTCACCAAGAGTACCCACATCACACAAGACACTCAATAAGGCAGATAAGAAATGTCACACTCAAGACTGGCACACCAAGAAAACGAGACCTAAGATAGGACTCTCACCCCCAAATATAGTGCTAATTGCATGATTTTTGCATGAGGGGAAAAAATTACAGCAAAAAGATAATTATAAAGAAAGCTCTTAACTCACTTCTTGCTTTAAGATGGAGGAAAGATGGAGAAGACTCTGCTCGCAAAGGTTGTACATTTATTTAAAAATTTGAAACCCAAACACTAACCTAAGGTACTATCCACCTTCCTATACACAATTCCTAATCCCATTTGAGGAATAAACCTTATGACAAAGAGAAGAAAGTCCACATGCATGAACTTTCCCCAATCCAGGTCTTGGTGATTCTTTCTCAAATCAAGCCTTTTGTTCTCTTCTTTCTAGAAGCTGAGGATCAGTTTTGATTTTTATGGCAAATTCGTTGTTTCCCCTGGATCACTACTCTTGAGTCAGAAAGTAAGGCCAGTACAAATGAGAAAACTTAGTAGACCAAGCCTCAAAAAATAAAATGTGAAACAGTATTTTACTAAGGTAAGTATACTTCACATGATCAACATTCCTGATACTTATCTACTGAAAATCCTGAGGTAGGCAATAGCTCTCCAACAAAAGACAAGTGAAAAAGAGAAACTAGATGTTATTTATTGCCTGTGGCAGGGTTCCAGGAGAGGACTGCTATCCATGAACAACACCAGGAAAGAGGAGGAATGAAGCATTGTTGACCATTTTATCTGCCAATCACAGAGAAAGTGCAAGCAGTTTTAAAGATTGTTGTATCTCCACCTCTCTGGTCAGTGTATAGTGACTGAGATAGCACAAGAAAATACAGGACGTGAACATAAAAACCTATGAAGTCAAATTAAGAGAAAAGCAGAGATCTGCATCTGGTGCAGAATAATCCCATGCATCCATTCAGGCTGGGAACCCACTGTTTGGGCGGCAGCCCCACCGAAAAGGGCCTTGGCGTTCCTGTGGACACAGCAGGTTGAGTACAAGCCAACAGCATGCCCTCATCAGAAATAAGGCAAGCAGCATACAACTACGTTAGAGGAGTGGGGCCAGCAGGCTGAAGAAAGTTATTTTTCTCCTCTACTCAACGTGGCCTCACACTGTGGCACCCAGTTGTGCCCCCCCACCAGCTGAACAGGGATGTGCAGAAGCTGGAAGAGATGCAGGAGAGCAACCAAGATAGTCAGGGGCCTCGAGCTTGTGTCTTACATAGAGAAGTTGAGGGAGTTGAGCTTGTTCAGTGTGGCAAGAGGGGGATCTAACACATGACCTAGTAGCAGCCTACAGCTACTTGAAGGGAAATTACAAGAAGAAGGAAGCCAAATTCTTCTTGCTAGTGCCAGATGATACATAAAGGGGCAATGACCACTAACTGCCACTTGGGAGGTTCAGGTTGCTCTCCCATCCTTCCCTCCCCATGCCAAAAGCCCTCTTTTTTCAACAGGTGGGTGTTGCAGACCTGCAAGTTACCCAGCAAGGTGGTGGAACCTCCATCCAGTGAAGTTTAAGACCTGCCTAGACAAAGCCTGGCTGACACGACTGGGAAGAGTGTGTCTTCCAGTTGAACTGGGTGACTTCCAAAGGTCCCTTCCAAACAACATTAAAGTGAGAAATATGCACACATATAGAATCACAGACAGACTCAGATGTGGCAAACCACTGCAGATTTATACTGAAGTGCGTCTAAATATCCACCATCATTCATTGTCACTCCCTAACAGAAAATGCCTACTAAAGTTTCAGTGTTACAGTTAAGAGTTTTAAATTTTTACCTCCTTAGTACCTAATAAGATTTGCTTTGTCACATCATTTACGTTGTCAACCCTATTATTTGTTATTTGTAAATATCATGCCATTATTTGGTTTTTAAAGCATATAAAAATATATTGTTATCCTAACAACATCAGACCCTGACTCTGAAGTGGTGCTTGAAAAGACGAAAGCCATAGATCTACCCACAGAGCACCTGGAACCAGTTCATTAGATGCCTTGAGATGGATAAAATAAGGAAATAAAATAATTTCTCCTACTTTCTGATAGTAGGAGAAAAAGCAAGTATTTAGGCTATTGCACATTATTGTTTTTCTAATCAGAATGTGGAACCTCCCTAATTATACAAATGGCACAGTATGATGCAGCGCTGTTAGCTCACGTGCAAAGACGCTGCTGTTCAATGGCCATCTGATCATTAGTAAGCTATGTCCTTTCTGGCAGACCTGGAAAACTAAAATAGCTAGTTAAATCTTTGATGGCATCATTAGACTTTTTCCAGAAATAATTTTTCAGCCTTTTTCCATCAATAATGTGAAGGACAAGAAGAACATCATACAGGCTCTTAAATTCACCTAGCACCGTATCTTATCTCCGGCAGTGGCCAACAGAGGATGCCCGTGGAAACCTATCGACACAGGTAACGCAAAGTGATACTGCCCTTATGCATGCATCCAGCCCTGCGATTTGTCATTCAGAAGCTTCCAGAGCAAAAGGTGGTGGCTTTGTAAAGCGAAGGACATCCCCACAACAACGTTAAAGACTTTTGCATGGAATATATTACAAAGAAGTCAGTAAGAAACAGAAACTTTATTATTCCTGAAATAAATCCAACATGTTAAATTAGGAAACTTATGCAACTAATTATATCCTACCAGTATAAACAGTATCAGAGAGTAGTATTTTTTTCTGAACTTCTCAAGCCATCTCTTTTTCAGAATGTCAATTAAGAATGAAAATAACACAAAATCCTTATTACAGCTGAAGATGAAACCCAGAGTTAAATTTGCAACAAATCTGGAATTCCCCTTTGATCATTTTAAGGCAATGTCTATACATTTTTAGCCAACCAAACAACGCAAAATAATCTAAATAAACAACAACAGCAACAATAGAAAGAAATCCTATGACATCCCAAGACAACGCTTTTGAAAAGTTACGACATCACAGCATTATAATGTAGGTGCGCACGCATTAAATGTGCACATGCTCCATGTGTAGGTGATGCTGTGTGGCATAAATATTTTACCAGCAGGAGTTTAAGTTACTGACTCAGTACTCACAAATGGTATGAATGTTCTTTTCTGATTTAATAAGTGTTCATATTTTTGGTGTTCCTGCATGATTAAGAACAGAAGACTGTGGTATCTGAAAAGCAGTTTTTCAAAAACTTCCTGTAAAGATCTTAGATTTTTAACTAGGGCTTCCGTGTAAAGAACTACTGAGGTACACAAAAAGGAGCCAAGAAACATGTAATTTACGGCTCTACTCCCCAGCACAACTATACTGAAGTCAAAGGCCTTTGCTCAAGAGTAAATCCTTCCACTAGTAGCAGAAGTTTGCAGAACAGCTGTCTTTTCCAGCATTTTGCAAGTTTATATTTACAAATAAACTAACCAATTGACTTCTGAGTGTAGGTCACAACACTTGTTCCTCAGGTGGCTGGCCTATTTTTCTGTCTTACTTGAAAGGGCAAAAAGAAAAAGGAAGAGCGAACTGTGCATAATTCTCAGCTCTGAAGTGTTTTTCCCTATGGAAATGAGAAATGAAAATATCACTGCAGGAATGGTTTCTTATTTATAACCGGTGCTTAATTCCCCACTTCTCATTTCAAAAACAAACAGGCAAACCTAACTAAACTTCTAGATCGAAGACTTTAAATTGAAACTCTGAAACCACCCTTGCGTTATTTCAACCTGCATATGAGAATGTGTTTCATTTCAGGACACCAGTGATCTACACAGGAGGTCTCACACCAGATAGCCCATTCCTGTAACAGAAATAGTGCAGAGCTGTAACGGGCTCCACTGCAGTCAAGAATAGCTTAGCAGAGGTAGGAGCAGACATCTCATCCACATACTTAGTAATGTCTCTGCAACTCTAAGCTACTTGTCTGCTCCAAGACTTTCTTCCAAATAGTTGGCTTTTATTTTTGTATTTTTTTTAATTCTGTAAGAAAGCATGTTTTCCAAGATGCAAGTGTACTTGATCAGGTGGCTGGAAAAAATTGAGCCTGAAACACCAAAAATACTATCTGAGTATCTGGCAGTCATTAAATCAGAATTATATAAATACATTAAAATAATTTATAGACTGGCAGTGAGGATGGCTGTCAAATTGAAATCCAATGGAACTTCAAATGCACCTTAAACACTGTAGCAGTGACAGATCCTTAAAGGTAATATTATTACTAGGTGCCTTTATATTACAGTAATGTTTCAAGCTCTTTCACACAGATCTGCTCAGATAAAAGATATAATGTTGGCATTTACAGCTGCCAAAATTGCCATTTGCAATTAAAAATTAAAACTGGCACTCTTTCTATGCAGGCAATTATCTAAACGCAGCTGGCAATCTTCCTTGTTTACAGTGCTGCTGTGTCATGACTTCACTCTGTTTGGAAATTTACTTTTTTTTTTTTTTTGAGGTTTAAACTTGTCAACTTTATTTCCAGCTTGAACTTTCCTTGTTTTAATGATTTTTCACCATGATCTCAATAAGAAAGGTCCAAAACTACAATTTACGGATTTTGTATGGCAACTTCAGGCACTGCAAGTAAGATAATGCCTGGTAAATACTTCGGTGATTCTCACAACATTAATTAACATCCATCTACGCCGCAGGATAACACCTGTAAGAACCCAAACAGCAAAATGTACCAAATAAACGCCCTCCAATAAGAAAGTTCAATCTGTAAGAGTTGATTTTCACAGTAAAACAGAAAGAATGGGCAGATCTTCTCAGTGGACAAAAATCCTTTTACTGAATAAAATATGACATTAAGTATGTTTCTACTGCTATTATCTATAGCAATTCTGATCTACTAAATAAATCTATCCACAAAGTATCTTATTAATCAGACTGCCATGTTTTTGGCAAAGTGTTTTTTCACTTATAAAAACTTCTATTAAAGTAGGATTTGGGGATTCCCCTGCTGCTGGGAGCGGAGTTCGGGAACAGTTGCTTTTTTACCGAAGCTTCTGTAACCGCTAGCTTGATTCCAGCAACTACCATGGAAATACAGTTACCTACAGCATATCAATTAAATCTTCTGGTTTATCGCGGTATATTTTCTGTAGTCAAACACAGAAATACCTTGCATTATATCCCCAATACAGTAAAGCCTATCATCCTTCCTCTGTCATTTATCGCAACGTTTTCATCTAGGACTACGATCTAGTGCAGTGACTCCTTGCCGGCCTGTCTCGCTCAGCCATCCAAAAGGCTTTTGAGTCGGGCCTTTCCCCCGAATATTACCAAACCCCGTAAAAACAGGGGATTGCTAGTGAACTAAGGAACGCCGCGGACCCTGGGGCTGCTTCAAGCAGTTCCAGCCCCAGGTCCCCCTCACACAGCTCTCCCAGGCAAGCCTCTGTAAGTAAAGCAGCACAAGTTTCGCAACGCGGTGACAGTACCGCTCTCCGCAGAGCGATGCGACGGGACGTGTATTTTAGTCACCGGCTCTTGCAGAATGAGGGCGACAGGAGGAGTCACTTGCTAAAAGGAAAAGCGCAGAAATGAGAGATACCGGAGGAGCGGAGTGAGCGGGCTGGCAGTGCAGAGGCTGGTCACTGCGCCCTTCCCCGGGGGTGGCCCCGGCGCTGCGAGCGGCAGGTGGGCGCAGCCCGGCCGCAGCATCCCGCGGCGCCGTGCACCCGAGGCGAGCACACGCGTGGGAAGGCGTCGCGGCCCACGCCGCCACCCGCACTCCCTGCGGCGCGGAAACCACGCGCGCTCGGAAAACACGCGGCAGGAAGAAAGGCGCCGCGCGGCTCCGCGGCGCTAACTTTTCAAACCGCGCAGCGCTCGGTGTCCGCGAAGCAAAACGCACGCCGAGGATACCGCCGGCGTTTCCACCGCGCCCCGCCGCCACGGGGAGGGGCCCGGGAGCGGCCGGCACCCCTCGCCCGTCTAACCTCGGGGCCGCCGGGGCGGCCGCTGCGGGAGCGCCGCGCAGCCCCCCCGCGCAACCCGGCGGCCTCAAGCGCCCGGGAGACAAGCGAGCATGTGCTCCCCGCCGTGCTCTCCTCCGGCTTCTTCTGCCCGGGTGAACCGAGCCTCCCCCCCATCACCTCCCACCGAGGGCTGCGCGGATTTTCCGTCGCCCGCGGAGCGCCGCGCCGCAGGTGGCAGCGGCTCCCCCGCCTCCGCCGATGCCTCCCGGGCACTTTCGGCGCGACCCGCGGGGCGCTTGTCCTCCCCGGGGACCGGCGGCGGAGCGATGCTCGGGGAGCGGAGGGGGAGGAGGGAAGGTGCGCGCCGCGCGGTGCTGCGCGGCTCGGGCCGGGGGCAGGTGCGGGCGGCGGCCCGGGGGACGGGACGGGAGGGGACGGGACGGGAGGAGAGGGGAGCGGGTCGGTACTCACACGAAGGCGTGGTAGACGAAGGCCCAGCCGCGGGGCCGCTCCAGCACGTTGTACAGGTAGTTCTGCAGCCGGCGGTACTTGGCGTTCCTGCGGCAGCTCGGCCCGCTGCTGTACGACAGCGGCTTCCCAAGAAGGCTCATGCGGGCGCCGTGCTTCCCGCGGCGGCCCTCCCGCAGCCCGGCGGGGGCGGCCGCGCCGCCGGTGCCCAGGAGCAGCAGGCCGTCGCCGCGGGCCGCCGCGCTCGCCAGCGCCCTGCCCCGGCCCGACTCCACATCCTTCATGCCCGCCGCCGCGCCGCTCTTCACCCAGAGCCCCGCGGAGCCGCCCTCCTCCCCGCCGCCGTGGTTGCGGGGCATGGCATCACCCCGGGCGCCGGGGCGGGCGCCGGGGCCGCGGCGGAGCAGGGCGCGAGCGGCGGCGGCCAGGCACCCCGCGGCGGCGGGCCGCAGGAGGCAGCGGGGGCCGAGGGTCTCCGGGCGGCGCCCGCGGGGCGCGGGGGCGCGGGCCACTTTGGGCGCCCGGCGCGTCGGGCCGGGCTGCGGCAGCTTCGCGGGGGCCCCGGCGAGGGAGCGGGCGCCCCCCCGGGCGCGCTCTCCTCCCGGGCGGCGGCGCCCCGCCGCCGGCCCCCGCAGCGCCGCCCGGCGTGGCTCCGCGGCCCGGGACGGGGCGGCGGGAGGGCAGCTCCGCGCAGCTCCGGCGGAGAGGCCGCGGGGGCGAGGGCTCCGGGCCGCGGCTCGGCGGTGCCTTTCGCCGCCCGCTCCCTCGCTGCCTCCCGCGGCACTTGGCCCGGCCGGGCCGGGCAAGCTGTTGCTCTCGCTCCCAGCGGCGGAGAAAGTCGGCGAGAAAGGCGGGCCGGCGGGAGCAGGCAGGGGCCGCGCTGCCGGGCGCCTCCGCGTCCCGGAGCGCAAGCGGCAAAGGCAGCGGCCGTGCCCGCGGCGGGGCGGGCGGCAAGCGGCTGGCGGGACGCGGCGCCCGCGGGTTACGCGCTCTCCCGGGAAATGTCCATTTAAGTCCGAGAAAGTAACAAAACTGCCGTGAGTCTCGGCGGCGGCGCGGGGGAGGCTCGGCCGGCGGCGGGACCCCGCTGCGGGCAGGGAGCTCGGCCGGCCCGGGCGGGGCAGCGCAGGCGAGCCGCCGGGTGTCCCCCCGAGGGGGCGGCGCAGCCCGGCGCGCCGCTCCGGCGCTTCCGCCGTGCCCCGGCCCCCCGCGACGGCGGGAGAGCAAATCCCAGCGGCGGCGGGGGCTGCCCTCCCTGCGGGCTCCCCCCCAGTCCCCGGCAGCTCCGGCCTCGGCGCGGTGCGGCCGGAGCGCAGCGGTGCGGCCGCTCGATGCCCGAGCTGCGCCGTGAAAACAAAGCTCCCCCTGCCGAGAGCGGGCCTTTAACTCCCCGCCGCATCAAGGTGAGCTTGCGGGGGGAAAAAAAAAATCCACCCCACCCCGCTGCAGGCGCGGCCGCTCCGCTCCGCTCCTCTCCGCCCGGAGCCGGCGGCAGCCGCGCCGGCTTTGGCCGCCGTTTACTGCCGGTGCTCGGCGGCCGCCCCCTGGCCGCCCCCCCCCCCCCCCCCCCCCCCCCGCGCCCCGTGGCTGCCTGCGGCGGGCAGCCGGCGCCCGCGCCGCTCCCCGGGGCTCGGCAGCGCCCGCCGCCCCCCCGGGGGACGCCGTGATGGCCGCGGGACCCCCGCGCTGCCCGGGGGAGAGGGCGAGCCACCGCCCGGGCACTTCAGCACCGACTTCATGAAAAATAGCTGCGTGCCACTGGTTTTGCAGCCTGAGCACTGCAGTGTGAAAATGTGATGCTAATTCGTGAAGGGTTAATGAAAAGTAATAACGTGGACGCTAATGTTATGTGAAAATCAATAGAGGCATTCTGAAATTCAATTCAATTTCGTTTTTTCCCTTCATACTGGCTAGTTAAGAGGCCAGGCTCTCAAGCCTTTGATTAACACACCATCTCCAACTTCCAGAAAAGAAGAAGTAAGCGGTGGAGTCTGGTTGAGGACATTAACTTGTGCTCTACTAAAGCAACGTGGAAACATCAACAGTACTAATTTACTGCTACAGTGTCTCCAGAGACATTCAATCAGTTGTCTTTAAATAAAGAGCTTAATCTTCTTCCTTTCTTCACTGCTCTTCCTCCTCCACTGCAGGCAGCTTCAAACAGGAATTTTCTAACGTGAACCACAGTGGCCACTCACGCTCGTGAGAAGGGATGGCAGAAACAGCACACATGTCAAAACAGATGTTAAGTAGTTGATATAAGTATCCACAGCAATCCATTAATATTTAAGCTTTCCAGTGGCGCATATCTACTCCTCTTTCTTTGAATTGTAAATTGAGTTAGCTAATCCTTCATTTACTACTTGTTTGCATTTCCCTGGTTTGATATGCAAGTGTTTATACTCTTCATTTTTCTCATCCCTATGTACTCATTTACAGCCAAATATGTATAGCATGCCTTTCACATCAGCTGGGCCTCCGGCACCACGCTTAGATTTATAGTCTGCTGGCCTTAGTCACTTGAGTAAAATATTTGAGGGTTGGTACTCAAGTTCCAGAAAGCTGAACTGTGCCGTTCATCTGGGAGCACATGGTCCAGCCCGCTCAGTAAGGCTCAGTAAGGCCCCCGTCCCGCAAGCCCTCGCCCGTGAGCTGCATTTAATTGCCGTGGGTAGGCAATGCCACAGCTTGCAGCAGCAGAACTACACACGTGCATCACTGTTGATAGGATTGAGGCTTTAATCTGGGGATTTGGACAATAAACTATGCATATTACTGAACTCCTGTTCCTGATGTACTTTTTGTGATCCACTAAGAAATATTGTTATAATTCTGTGCCCTCTAGTGGCGCTTAAAATCATCTATTAATTTAAATAATAGGAAAGCAGTCTGTGAGCACACATAGTATGAGCCAATATTGAAATGTAGCCATAGATGCCAGGACAGCTAGAAGCAAACAAAAGTAATACTCTTCGTGATGAATTAAGTATTTTATTTTTACAGTGTGTGAACAAAAGTATTTTCCCATTTATTATCTTTTATTAAATAAGGCTATAAAAAGTATGTTTTATGAAAAGAGATTGGTGGTAATTATTCTAATTCCTACTTGTTAATATGTCAGAAAACCAGGGCACGATACTCTGGTTGACTGCTGAGTACTCAGGCAGCTGCCTGCCCTGTACCAGGCACAGGAGCTATACTAGGTAAAAAAGCTAGTCCTCCTCTAAGTATTTATTGCAAAATAAGGGTCTGCATTTATACGACAACAAATTCCCCTGATATTTTGGCTTCAGACTATATAATGCCCGCAGAGATGAGTCGTGTGAAATTCTAGCATGTCCGCATGGTCCAAGGTCATCCCAGGTTCAGGTGTCAGTAAGAGGATCTACTTGACGAAATCTCCAAGGCAGAACATCCCAAGGAATCTTGGCTTCTCGAGGCTTGCAGGTACAGTATATCCCACCTGCAGACGGGGCAAGGAAAATGGCACGCTAAAGTGCAGCTGGGGAGTAGCTATTACTGTGCTTTATGGCAAATGCCAACAACATATTCTTCCAAAATTGTAAATCACAGGTTTTAAGATCGTGTTGCATTATTCCAAAAGTATACATCAAATGTTATGTATCCTGACTTGTGGAAGGACCAGCTGATACATACCATCTTTTCTGATCAGGAACAAAATGTTACATATGTTCGGGATTTTCAGGGTTTTCTTTCCAATGTGTTACTTGTGATACGTTGTCTTAAATCAGTGTTTCAGGGTTCCATTTTAATAAAAGAGAGGAAATTATTTAAACAGCAGCGGTATTCCCTTATTCCCTTATTTATATTAAAACATGTTTTTGCAACAGCATGTAAACTTCTTTTCTAAGACATTTACTAATGTGATTTTGGGGTTAGCCTCACTAGAAGTTAAAGCAGGCCTTCACAAGGACTAAATTTGCAGATAAATAACAGGAATACTGAAATGCACTGGTGTAATCGTGACACAGGGTAGATATCAATAGAAGAAGAACCTTGTTACAGAGCAAAAAAAAGAGGGAAACACAGACGACCAGTGGTGTTGGAGGGCACTGGCTGGAGTTCAGGATGTCCGGTTCACTGTCTCGCTCTGTGCTGCCAGGCCAGGTAGGAGCTGGAGCCTGCCCACATCAAGACCAAGGCACCTGAGCATGTAGTTGCCTGAAGTCTCAGACAGATGCTTATCGAGTTGCTGAAAACCAGTTGTGTACCTATATGCAGCTTTTAGTATTTACACGGATTTGAAAAATCTCTCTGTGCCTCGATTACATTATCTGTCACGGCGTGGTAGCAATTCGTTCGTAAGAGGGTTGTTCGCATAAATTCATGGAACAGTGTAAGACACTCAAATGCTGCAAAGGGGGAATGGTGCAAATCACGTACATACAGTGGCTGTTTTAAACAGCAAAGCAGCCAGAGTGCAAGTTGGAGGGCCTTCGTAGCAACGCTTTGCAAAGGTCAGTTTACTGTGGTATCATGTTTTGAGTTCATTTGAGTTGCTTGTTAATAACCTTTTTTGTGTTATATAATACGGTGAGGTATCATGTACGGTCTAGTTTTGCATCTCTCTGTAAGATTTTTAGCTTTCTGCCTAATTATATGGAGGAGGGGGTACACATAGCTATTCTTGGTGCCAAGCATACAAGCATCGGGAACAAGTTTTCAAAGCACTTAGGTGTTAGGAACAATTCATTTGCTATGTAGACCTGTTGTATAGCCTGTAATACATGGTATGCATCTCCAGGAAACCCCAAATTGAGCATCACTATTGCATAATAAATCATTAGCAAAATGTCAGATGGGGTGAACAGCATGTTAGGATGCATATTACAAGCTGTCTAGTCAGCGCATGTAACATGCTAGCAGCTGTAGCAAGGCTCTGATATTAATATTCCAAAATGTTGGAATATTAGAATCATAGAATAGTTTGGGTTGGAAGGGACCTTTAAAGGTCATCTAGTCCAACCCCCTGCAATGAGCAGGGACATCAAGAGAATCACCTCCCTCGACCTGCTGGCCACGCTTCTTTGGATGCAGCCCAGGATACGATTGGCCTTCTGGGCTGCGAGCGCACATTGCCAGCTCATGTCCAGCTTTTCACCCACCGGTACCCCCAAGTCCTTCTCGGCAGGGCTGCTCTCAATCCCTTCATCCCCCAGCCTGGATTGATACTGGGGGTTGCCCCGACCCAGGTGCAGGACCTTGCACTTGGCCTTGCTGAACCTCATGAGGTTCACACAGGCCCACTTCTCCAGCTTGTCCAGGTCCCTCTGGATGGCATCCCATCCCTCAGGATATTATATATATTACATTAAAATTCCAAGACGTTGGAATATTTTCCTGCAAGCTTTTTTCACATAAATGAAAGAAGCAAGACTGTAAGTAGCATGAGGCATTCATGCACTGAACACGGAAGATTGCCCAATCTTCCCGGTGCATTCTACATGAGATCCCTTAACCTTGAACTCGAGGGAGTACCTTCAAAAGTAATTTAGATTTGATGTCCCTTTTATGTGTTGACCTTGCTGTTAGACTGCTACGAGGTTGCTAACACTGAGGAAGACCTGTCTCCACAAAGAGCTGTCCTGAGACCAGACTTTCATTCCAAGCAGACCATGGCTGGCACTGATAATCACTCTGGGTTACTACCAGCACAGGCTAAATTTTAACTGTAGTACAAGACATGAATGGCTCACTCACAGTACTTGTGCCTCCTTGGCTGGAGGTATGCTAGAAACACTTCTGCCTGGTTATTACATCTGTAAAAACCAGGGCCAGTTCCCAAACTGTTTCTAGTGGGCCCCTTCCTCTGCCAGGAGCTGTTTGCTCCTGCCCAGCTAGAGGAACCATTTGGCCTCCTCTCCTTGCCTGGTCCAGCTCAACAGCAGAACTTCCTGGTCTTCTGTGCTGTCTGGCTGTCCTAGCAAAATGTTCATTTTCCTTCCTGACATCTAGTATTTCCTCTCACTCATCAGATACTTATCCCTGATAAGAGAATTAATTGATTCCATTCATTCCTACTTAACTAAATATCTAAACATCACTCTCCGTTAATAAGGCATGCTTCTCTGTAAAGTCATTGCCGGACCCCAACACCCCTTCTCCTAAATGGCTCTTCTGTTCATCTCTTTTATTTTCTCTTTCATTTTCTGTTTGTTTTTTTTTTTTACTATTTTGTGGTGCTTTTCTTCCTTCCTTCCTAAGCCTCCTCCCTCTGTGATTGAACTACCTGGACTCCTGAGCAAACAGTCTGGTGACAAAACAAGACCGTATGTCTTGAATGGTGCCAATTCTGCCACAGGTGCAGGGTCTGCTCCATAGACCATTCCCACTCTCTAATCTAGTGAAACCAAAGCATTTGACCATTTAAAAAAAAAGAAAAGAAAGGAAAGGAAAGGAAAAGAAAAGAAAAGAAAAGAAAAGAAAAGAAAAGAAAAGAAAAGAAAAGAAAAGAAAAGAAAAGAAAAGAAAAGAAAAGAAAAGAAAAGAAAAGAAAAGAAAAGAAAAGAAAAGAAAAGAAAAGAAAAGAAAGGAAAAGAAAGGAAAAGAAAGGAAAAGAAAGGAAAAGAAAGGAAAGGAAAAGAAAGGAAAGGAAAGGAAAAGAAAGGAAAAGAAAGGAAAAGAAAGGAAAAGAAAAGAAAAGAAAAGAGAAAAGAAAAGAAAAGAAAAGAAAAGAAAAGAAAAGAAAAGAAAAGAAAAGAAAAGAAAAGAAAAGAAAAGAAAAGAAAAGAAAAGAAAAGAAAAGAAAAGAAAAGAAAAGAAAAGAAAAGAAAAAAGACATGAGTCTATACTGAGAACTGCAGATCAGTTTACCATACAGGAGCTGGGAATATAATTTAAATAGAATAGCATATGAAATATTTTTTCAGATAGAAAGGTTTCATTTCTCAAAATATTTAGATTTTCAAAATCATATTCCCCAAAATACCTAGAAGTTTTGGAGAAAACATGCCAATCAAAAATGTTAATGTTTAATGCAGTCTTTTGTAGCCAAACACAGTTTCTAAATAGGTAAAGAGATCCTTGGGATCCTTGGAATATTTTCTTCAAAATTGCTTGTTTTCAAGGAGAAGAGTGCAATTTGGCTAGCTTGCAAGTCAGCAGTACCTTTGAGCAGGCATGGTAACAACCCACAGCAGACCTGAAGAAACCTGGCAAGGTCAGAATATGGCTACTTAGGAATTCAGCAAGAGGATATTCTTTTTTTTCACGTTTCCAGTGTAGGAGACAAGTAAGGATTTTTTTGATTTGGATTTGTTTCTGGTTTCTTTGGGTGTGGAGGAAATATTCTGTGAAAGCTCAGCTTGATCCCTAGAGTTAACAAAATTCTTCTAAGACACAGCAATACACAATCTTAGTTTATGCATTAGATCATCTTCAGATGTACCTGAAAGAAGCTGGTGGCTGATATTTTGATATATCTCATTATGAGCTTTTCCTTTAGACTATAGTGACCTTCATTATTTGCCAGACATGAACTTCTGGCCATCTCCTCTTTCCCCTTCTCTGCACATCTTTTCCACTTGTACTATAGCAGCTCTGATTTTGAAAATTCCTATTCAACTATGGCCTAATCCTTGAAGCATTGAAATTTTTGACATTAATATTTCAGAATCACCTAAAAATTTTCTTCTGAAAATACCTAGAAGCCTGTCAGTCTTCACTTGAGTCAAATGGAACATAATTTGCATTTACGCTGTTTGTTTCCACAGTCTAACTTGTAGGTACAGGAGATGTGCTCACCTTTGCTCTCTCTGGCCCAGATAAATTTTTCTTAAATTTATCTGTGCAGAGTAGCATGGAGAGAGCCAACCGCTTCAGGTGCTCTTACCTCAGGGTGCTTGTACTTCAGAAATGCTGAACATCTCTAGGTGTTGCTCCTGGGCAGCATGAGCCACGCTGAGGCTAGAGGGAGTACTCTGACCACTGACCACTAAGACAGGTTGGCAGCATTACTAATCTCATGTATGGAACAAAAGAGGAGAAACCCTCTGCATGTCTCTGGCCAGTTTAAAAGGTTCCTTGTTTGGCGCCCTGGCTTCTGCGACTCTCATATGGAGGTGTCTACACGCTTCATGCATTATTGAGATGGCCTAGTCCTAACATAGGAGTCTGGTTTCTGCTCTTGGAATAAGACTTAAAATTTTAGGGGCTAAAACACTGAGTTTCCTGGCATCTGAAGTCTTTGTTGAGATCTAGGAGTTATTTAATATTCTCAAAAGATCATCAGCTGTTAATCTTGCATACAAATGTTCTTGTGTCTTAGGCTTTATTCATAGCATAAATACAGGACTCAAAACTAAATGACTGTAATTCATTGTAACTGGAGTAACATTCTTTCTAAATTAGATGGTTAATCACCAACCTAATATATTCTGCAGGTACAGTTTAAAATAAAAAATAATTTACTGCCATTTTTCATAAAAAATATAAAAATATTTGGCCTTTTTGATGTGCCTGTTCAAATAATTTGACAGCATCTATGATCCTCAAAGAATTTGAATAAGATATGCCCTCTGAGTTACCAAAGTGACATAACAAGAACTTACTCATAAGCTAGAGGCACCACAGAAAGCTGGAATAGATATGAACTCTGACAGCGTGTGCTTCCATTAGTGTATCAGAGGACAACTAGTCATTGGAAACCTTTTGTAGGAATTGTATGCTTGGGGCTCCTCTTTTCTGCTACTGCATTCCTGTTGACTTCAGTGAGATTTATTCCTGTCATTAGGTAAATCATAAAGGCAGAGGGGAAAGTGTCCAAGGTCAGTAAGGCCCTCAAGAGCTCCTGTTGGATGAGTAATGAGACTCAGTCAGAGCTGTTGGAACTGTAACATATCAGAAAGGAGTTCCTTAGGCTTCTAAAGGCATGGTTAGGCACTTGACTTACCCATGTTCTTAAATCTCATCCTAAAGCATGCACTTCAAAAATCTCCATCAGGAGAAAGATGAAAAACAGGAAAGCAAAGGTTAAGAGGAATATAAGCGATCTAATGAGGCTGTGAGACAACAACAATAACGAGACTAAGTTTACAACAACAGATAAGCAGGAATCATAAACATGGGGAATAGGATAATAGTAGAGAACAGGGCTTTTTCCCACTTTAAGCTTTAAAAGCTTAAAGGGATGGTCTAACAGCTGTATTCCTAGAGAAAGGTTGGAGGTAGTTATTTAATTTCAAAAGAAGAACAAAAAAGAAGCTGTGAGGTATCTAAAGCTAGCTTGTTTTATGTCTCCACATATATCATTGTCTGCAAGGAAATGTATGAGCCAGAATTGATTTTTAATATCCTTGTAGAGTTGGGGAGAAGATGATTAAATGCCATATGCCAGATTTACTAGGGGAGTATTTACATGAGAAGCAAGATGTACAAATATAGATATAAGGCTAAACCCACAACCTTTTACCATGAGGGTGGTTGGACACTGGCACAGGTGCCCGTATAGGTTGTGAAATCTCTGTCCTTGGAATTTTTCAAAGCTTAGCAGGCCTTAAGCAACCTGACGTAACCTTGATGAAAGCCATGCGTTGGGCAGGTTGGAGTAGATGACCTCTGGAAGTTCCTTCCAACCTAAATTATTCCATGAGCCTAGATGACCTAGGGCAATGAATACTTTATGACCTACCCTGTGAAATAAAACCCATTGATAAGTTTGACCTGGTCAATACTGTAAGGACACATAAGCATCTGTCACTGCTGATATCCTGCCCCCGCTGCAAAATCACAAACCTTATGTGCAGGGGGCAAAGGGTTGAAAGGATAGCAGTGGTTTCTGACTTTGATGTAATAGCTCCTCCAATTGCTTCTATAAAAAGAGGGGGATGGGAGAATGAGCAGAAAGAGACATCGTAGCACAGTCCCATGCGAGCATAACCGCAAGGAACAGCACAACACCAGGTGCCTGCCCTGTCTCCGCCATGGGTCCCACCACTCTGCAGCCCATTGACATCCCCTTCCTTTCTCCATCTCTCTCTGCCATAGCGAACATCCTTCTCTTTCTCATCGATTTCTTTCCCTGTGAGATGGTTTGAACTTGGCTGAATTTTTTGCAGCAAGACTTTTCAGTGTCAAGAGATTATGGATGATTAGTTGCAAACCTTATTTTCCCCAAATAAAAAGGCAGCATTTCAAAATTTTTATTTTTTAAAAGGAAGTAGTTATTTTAGTTGCCCTACATAACAGACCATTTTAGGAAAGCGTTGAGTGCTCCCGGTTTGAAAATCATCTGTTAGCATTTCCCTACTGGGATGTTGAAATCTCTAGTCCTTTTTGGAAATCTTGATCAGACTTTGTCTCTGGTTAATAGGACATTGTCCTGGTTTTGGCTGGGATAGAGTTAATTTTCTTCCTAGTAGCTGCTACAGTGCTGTGTTTTGGGTTTAGGATGAGAACAATGTTGATAACACACCAATGTTTTAGTTGTTGCTAAGTAGTGCTTACACTAGTCAAGGACTTTTCAGCTTCCCATGCCCTGCCAGCGAGAAGCTGGGAGGGGGCACAGCCAGGACAGCTGACCCAAACTGGCCAAAGGGATATTCCATACCATATGACGTCATGCTCAGCATATAAACTGGGGGTAGTTGGCCGGGGGCCTGTGACCGCTGCTCGGGAACTGGCTGGGCATCGGTCAGCGGGTGGTGAGCAATTGCATTGTGCATCACTTGTTTTGTATATTCTTTTATCATCATTATTATTATTATTTTCCGTCCCTTTTCTGTCCTATTAAACTGTCTTTATCTCAACCCACAAATTTTACTTTTTTTTTTCTCGATTCTCTCCCCCATCCCACTGCAGCGGGGGGAGTGAGCGAATGGCTGTGTGGTGTTTAGCTGCCTCCTGGGTTAAACCACAACAGACATTCACATTAAAACCATTTAGGTTGTTTAATTTAAGCAGGGGTCAAATTCTGCCTCTATTTTGTTATTCTGCCTGAAGATTGTTATTCTGCAGGGAGGTTCATTGGTTCCAACTAATGAGAAGAAGAAAATAACCGGCTCAAGCTGATGATACCATAAATGCTTGGAATGAAAATTAAACATTATTATTAGCAACTTTCAACAGGGTTTAAAGTGTTGAAATTTAACCTTGCCATGTGGATCCCTATCACTTAACTTTAATGAGTAACCAGTAGCAGGAGAGTTTCCTATATCGTGTGTGCAGTAGCTGCTGAAGGGAGATATGACATATTATCTAGACTGGTTTATAGAAGCAGCGATCCTATCACTGCGATAAAGAGAGAAAGTAGAAATTTAAGCCATTATCTTCTAAAAGGTGCACTATAAAACTACGGTTCTAAAATCATTTTTATAGTGTAAAGATCATGTACTGGAAGCAAAATTCTTACATATTTCAAAAAGACATGATGGCCAAGGTGAAAATGATGGGTGATAAATAAAAGCAACAAACTACCTTCATAACTCAGTTGGAAATGGTTATCACTATTATTCCACTTTCGTTATGTTAGATCTTGATAGCAAACCTTTTTTTTTTTCCCCTCAAAATGTTTCACTGGAGCAGAAATGAGAAATAGTTGAAAGCTTAGAGATGAGTGTTTTGGAACATTTTGCAGAGCACACTGTCTGAGGCCATAAACATACGATTCAGTTGTAACTTAAAATATCTGATTGAAGTTGTTCTTTCCATTCACTGTCTCTTTGCATATTTAAATCCATACAGATAAAGATACCTCTCTGTTACCAGAGCGAATCTGTACACTTGAGTAGCGTAACAGTGGAGACAGTTTTCTGCTGAAACAAATGAGCCCCAGATAGTAACAAACATTTTATAGCTTACTTCTGCCCAACTGATGAAGAATTACTGACTTTATTTTCTAAAGAGGGGAGCTTTTGCAATGCTGATGATAATTTCAGAAAAGCAATGTTGCCTTAGACCCCAAGTAATATTGATTAGGATCTTATTCCCCGTTACAAAACAAACAGGTTTTCTTTCTTTAATATAGTATATGACAATCTCTTTCATACATTGCCTTTGGCTGAGGAGCCCTATTAAAGGCATTTTGGTTTCATGCACCGCATTAGTTAGGAGTAATAATTTCCACTGTGTAACCTTACCTCCTCTTGCATAATTATTTGCTGCCCACTGAACCCGTACGTTCTCTTCCTAAAGCACACCTCTGAGGAGCACTGCGAACAGGACAGGCAAACAGGGCGTGGCACATCAGCCAGGGCGTGGTGCGGCCGTTCGCGTGGCAGGGCGTGCAGGGAGGACGCCTCTTCGAAGGAGGGGCATTCCACTGGCAAAGTGGGAGACTTGGAGTACACATGACCCAGCAACCAGGCACCGTTCTGTGACCATCTGCACAGGTCAAGGGCACTCATCCTACCTGACCCTCAAGGCAGAATGGTGGGCACTCGTGTGAGAGTGAAGGCTGCGGCTCCGGCTGCGGGGTCTGCACCATCCACCCCAGTGGCAGCTGATGCCTCCATGCAGACGGAACTGCTGAAGGGAGAGGCTGCAGCGCAGACCTCGGGCTGCAGGAAGTGCCCAGACCTCTCTCCTGGGGCAGGGACAGGCGGCAGACCTGCCTGCGAAAAGTGTGCCCAGGTGGAGGACCTCCTGCAGCAGGTGGCTGAGCTGCAGGAGGTGGTGAGAAGGCTGTGTAACATCAGGGAGGCAGAGGAGCTAGATAGCTGGTTCCAAGTGCAGTCTGCAGCGGACCCACAGCCCACGGCCAACCAGCCAAAAACTTCCCCACCGGCATGCGCAGAAGGAAGGGAGGGGCCCAATAATGCAGAAGAACGGACGGTTGCAATGGCAAGGACCAGCAGGAGGAAGAGACTTGCCCTGAAGCCTGAGGTGCCCTTGCAGAACTGCTTCACTGCTCTGCAGGCTGCAGAGGAAAGACCCGTCACATCAGGAGAGATGCTGGAGCTGAGTAAGGCAGCCCGATCTGCCCCCTGTATAACAACCAGCGCAACGAAGAAAAGGCGACGGGTGATGGTAGTAGGCGACTCTCTTCTGAGAGGTACGGAGGCACCCATTTGCCGACCGGGCGCAGTCTCTAGAGAGGTGTGCTGCTTACCGGGGGCTTGTATCAGGGATTTCACTGAGAGGCTACCAAGACTCATACAGTCCACTGACTATTATCCGCTGCTGCTGTCTCATGTGGGCACCAGTGACACAGCCAGGAGCAGTCTGAGGACTATCAAGAAGGACTACAGAGCCCTGGGAGCGGCTACTTAGACCATGGGACTCGCTTTGAGAAACCTGGTCTACTGGGGGCTGAGGGGGTCCATCTGTCAGAGAAGGGGAAGAGCATCTTCAGTCGTAGGCTTGCCAGGCTGGTGAAGAGGGCTTTAAGCTAAAGTTGCCAGGGGAGGGGAACCTCAATCCATCCCACTCCTACCAGCTTGATGCCAGGGCCATCAATAGATGCCCAGAGCCTGGAGAAGGATCACAGGTTGCTGACCTTCAGGAAAGCGCCTGAAGAGCAGCACAAAGGAACTCCAGCCAGTAAGACAGCTTCATCGGGGGCACAACTTAACTGCCTCTATGCAAACGCACGTAGCATGGGGAATAAACAAGAGGAGTCAGAGACATGCGCACGCCTGCAAGGCTACGGTCTTATTGGCATCATGGAGACGTGGTGGGATGGCTCCTATGATTGGAGTGTTGGGACGGGGAGAGGAGGGGGTGTCGCCCTCTATGTCAATGACCAGCTGGAGTGCATGGAGCTCTGCCTGGGGGTGGATGAAGAGTTGACCAAGAGCTTATGGGTCAGGATTAAAGGGAAGGCAGGGACAGGTGACATTACAGTGGGGGTCTGCTACAGGCCACCCAACCAGGAAGATGGAGCGGATGAGGCCCTCTATAGACAGATAGGAGCAGCCTCATGTTCACAAGCCCTGGTCCTCATGGGGGACTTCAACCACCCCGACATCTGTTGGAGGGACAACATGGCAGGGCATAAGGAATGCGTTGATGATAACTTCCTTCTCCAAGTGATAGAGGAGCCAACGAGGAGAGGTGCTACGCTGGACCTTGTTCTCACCAACAAGGAGGGGCTGGTGGGGAATGTGAAGCTCAAGGGCAGCCTTGTCTGCAGTGACCATGAAAAGGTGGAGTTCAAGATCCTTAGGGCACCAAGGAGGGCGCACAGCAAGCTCACTACCCTGGACTTCAGGAGAGCAGACTTTGGCCTCTTCAGGGATCTCCTTGGTAGAGTACCATGGGACAAAGCCCTGGAGGGAAGAGGGGCCCAAGAAAGCTGGTTAATATTCAAGGATCACCTCCTCCAAGCTCAGGAGCGATGCATCCCAACAAAGAGGAAGTCAGGCAAAAACACCAGGAGGCCTGTAGGGATGGACAAGGATCTCCTGGACAAACTCCAACACAAAAAGGAAGCCTACAGAGGGTGGAAGCAAGGACAGGTAGCCTGGGAGGAATACAGAGAAATTGTCCGAGCAGCCAGGGACCAGGTTAGTAAAGCTAAAGCCCTGATAGAATTAAATCTGGCTAGGGACGTCCAGGGCAACAAGAAAAGATTCTATAGGTACGTTGGGGATAAAAGGAAGATGAGGGAAAATGTGGGCCCTCTCTGGAAGGAAATGGGAGACCTGGTTACCCGGGATATGGAGAAGGCGGAGGTAGTCAATGACTTTTTTGCCTCCGTCTTCACTGGCAAGTGCTCAAGCCTCACTGCCCAAGTCACAGAAGGCAAAGGCAGGGACTGGGAGAATGAAGAGCTGCCTACTGTAAGAGAAGATCAAGTTTGAGGCAATCTAAGGAACTGGCGGATGAAGTTGCTAATCCACTATCCATCATATTTGAGAAGTCATGGCAGTCCGGTGAAGTTCCCACTGACTGGAAAAGGGGAAACATAACCCCCATTTTTAAAAAGGGAAAAAAGGAAGACCCAGGGAACTACAGGCCAGTCAGTCTCACCTCTGTCCCTGGGAAGATCATGGAACAGATCCTCCTGGAAACTCTGCTAAGGCACGTGGAAAATAAGGAGGTGATTGGTGACAGCCAACATGGCTTCACTAAGGGCAAATTGTGCCTGACAAATTTGGTGGCCTTCTATGACACAGTTACAGTGTTGGTGGATACGGGAAGAGCAACTGACGTCATCTACCTGGACTTGTGCAAAGCATTTGACACTGTCCCACACCACATCCTTGTCTCTAAATTGGAGAGACATGGATTTGATGGATGGACCGCTCGGTGGATAAGGAATTGGCTGGATGGTTGCACTCAAAGAGTTGCGGTCAACGGCTCGATGTCCAAGTGGAGACCAGTGATGGGTGGCATTCCTCAGGGGTCAGTATTGGGACCGGCGCTGTTTAACATCTTTGTCGGCGACATGGACAGTGGGATTGAGTGCACCCTCAGCAAGTTTGCTGACGACAGCAAGCTGTGTGGAGCAGTCGACACACTGGAAGGAAGGGATGCCATCCAGAGGGACCTTGACAGGCTTGAGAGGTGGGCCCGTGCAAACCTCATGATGTTCAACAAGGCCAAGTGCAAGGTCCTGCGCATGGGTCGGGGCACTCCCAAGCAGAAATACAGGCTGGGCAGATAATGGATTGAGAGCAGCCCTGAGGAGAAGGACTTGGGGGTGTTGGTTGATGAGAAGCTCAACATGAGCCAGCAATGTGCGCTTGTAGCCCAGAAGGCCAACTGTATCCTGGGCTGCATCAAAAGAAGCGTGACCAGCAGGTCGAGGGAGGTGATTCTGCCCCTCTACTCTTCTCTGGTGAGACCCCACCTGGAGTACTGCGTTCAGCTCTGGGGCTCCCAACATAAGAAGGACATGGACCTGTTGGAGCGAGTCCAGAGGAGGGCCATGAGAATGATCAGAGGACTGGAGCACCTCTCCTCTGAAGAAAGGCTGGGAGAGTTGGGGTTGTTCAGCCTGGAGGAGAGAAGGCTCCGGGGACACCTTATAGCAGCCTTCCAGTATCTGAAGGGGGCCTACAAGAAAGCTGGAGAGAAACTTTTTACAAGGGCGTGTACTGATAAGACGAGGGGTAATGGCTTTAAACTGAAAGAGGGTAGATGTAGATTAGATATAAGGAAGAAATTCTTCACTATGAGGGTGGTGCGGCACTGGAACAGGTTGCCCAGAGAAGTTGTGGATGCCCCATCCCTGGAAGTGTTCAAGGCCAGGTTGGACGGGGCTTTGAGCAACCTGGTCTGGTGTAAGGTGTCCCTGCCCATGGCAGGAGGGTTGGAACTAGATGATCTCTAAGGTCCCTTCCAACCCAAACCATTCTATGACTCTATGATTCTATGAAATCAAACAATATGCTTTGTAAAAGGGAAGAATTTACAGCAAAACACATGTTGTGGAAATGCCCCACAATCATGAGGCCACTAACCATCATTTCTTCTCACTTAGGACCTACTAACCGGCTGTTTTAGGAGGCTGGAGCTGGTAGACTGACCAGCTGCGGGGGGACAGAAAGAAAACCGGCAGCCCTAAATTGATCTTTATTTGACACCGTCCTTATCGCTGTGATGCTGCTGGTGAACACCAACATCGACGTACGGGGCTGACCGCACACTCCGCGTCCTCCGCATCCTTTGCATCCTCCGCATCCACCGCACCGCCCGGCCCCCGGCGGCCCCCCCGGTCCCCCGGCGGCCGCCCTCGGGGGCGGCCGCCGGGGGACCCGGGGGCCGCCGGGGGCCGGGACCGTCAGTAGCTCGGTGCCTTCAGCAGGTGGCAGTGGCGGCCCGCGGCGGGGCGGGGTGCGCGGAGCCCCCCCTCCAGCGCCCGCCCGCGGGGAGGCGGCCGTCCCGCGGTGCTCCGCGGAGCGGCTGCGGCGAGGACGGGCGAGCGGCACGGCAGGCGGATGGCAGGACATGCCCTCCTCCCCCCCCCCCCCCCGCCCCCCCCCCGCCCCTCCCCGCACGCAGTGTGGCTCTTTTAATAAATGTGAAGCAATTCCTCAAAGGGATTTCAAAGAGAAATTGATGCCATCAGGAAAAAAAAAAAACAACAAACCACCACCCCCAAAAAACTCCACAACCCCCAAAAAACCAAATCAAAAGTATTGCTCCCCTATCCCTGCAGTCCCTTCACCATCACGGTTGTGATTGGACTGGTGTGTAAATGATGGTAAAAACATCACGGTAAAAACCACATCTTTTTGTTAAATTTGGTCAACGTGAATTTAATGCTGTTATGATTAAATACTTCTGTGACTGCTTACACAATGGTTTATAAGTGTTGCCAGTCTTGGGCTATTCCCTGAAGGGAGCAGATATGTAAAGAAGTATCCGTGTAAAAATATATTGAAACAATTAAATTTCAGACAGGGCGATCCCTCTTTATTTGAATTTCCAAAATATTAATCATGTGAACGTGTTGAGTTTATACAGCCAGCCATGGTAAATGGTGTCTGTGTTTGTTTTCTATTTCTTTTTGAAGTATTTTATATGTTTCTGTAATATGATTTTGTATTATATGTTAAGTGTTTTAAAATAGCCTTAAGTTAACGCTATCGCCTTTTTTAATGACTACCACAAGTGATTACATATTAAGAGGATTAGGGTTTGCAGGAAGAATTGTTGAATGGAGTTTTTTTAATTAATACTCATCTAAATAAGGGTAGTTAAGGATCCAGACTCTGTTCCCCATTGTGTCTGTGCTCACTTCGGTGGAATGACATCAGTAATGAATACCGCTCATTATTTTTTGTTATTTTAGGTTTTTGTATAGCACATGTGGTTCTCTAGTTAAGAGAGAATAAGGCAAGAGTAATGAAGTATTTTATTTTGTAGGTTCTATTTATTTGCTAGTACCTGTTTATAAATTATGAAAATACATATTTTTCTATATTTGGCTCATTTGCATATATCGTCTGACAGCTTTTCTGTTTATTTTCAGAAGCTGTGTATCCACTATTTAGAACTGTGGCAATTTGGTGCAGTCGTGTGCTGGCTGGTCAATGATTTCAAGGGGGACTCACATTATTTAAAAGAAATGATAGGTCTTGTGATTTGGGGCTTCGGGCAACTACGAAGTAATACATTTTCTATGGGGGGAAGAGCATGCTTATCTTTACTGACAAGAGTTTCAGAAGCCTATCTCTGGAGCCTGGAGAGGCATATTGATTGACAGTTCCTCTCCACCTGCCCACTGATGATGATTCACATCGAGACAGAAGAGGAAGTAAGCGGGAAGCAGAGAAAGGAAGGAGGTGCAGGTTGGGTAGTTCTGTGCGTCCCTCCGAGGTTCTGCGCGTTCCATCAGAGGAGACCTGCCGGTGCGGTGGTTTCCATGGCTGCGCTGCTCTGTTTACCTCCCGTAGCATTCAATAACACCTAACTTTTCTGTATTGTTCTAATTGCTTCCCATTGGAGAATATTTCCAGGCTTTTGCTTTTTTGAAGCCAGGTTCTATCCCTGGCTCTAAGTCTTCTCAAACTGATTACTGCAATGTTTTTTTCATTAAAATGCATGCTCCGATGAAAGAGGCTGGTACAAAGGCAGCAGAGTAGTGGAAGCCTGACTGATGTTAGGCTGTGGAAACACAAAATCCTACACATTTTCCATGCTCCGCTTATCAGCTGTCAAACTATTGCACTAGATCAGATGCTTGTAGTTACTTAAAATGAAATCTGCAGCTTACAGATTTCTTGAAACACATGTAACTGCAGGTAAACAAACTATTTTAAATTATGAAGTTAATATTTACGTGCAGTCCTCTTTCTCCTGCCGAAATAGTATAAAGAAGACTATCCTCATCTATTTATTGTTATTTTAAATGTAGCCTTACTTTATGCACTTATACCAGTAGCATATAGGAAATATGCTCCTCCTAAATTTTGACTTTCAATTTTGTGTGTAACTGTGGGTACCTATATTACTTACCCCGATCACCAGAAGCATGCATCTGCTTTGGGAGCAACACTACAAAGATCGAGCAATTTCACAGGTCTGGAACACTTTGTCTCCCTGAGGATCATGACTTTCGTGACTTCTAGTGCAGTTATTTCAGTGACTTGTTACAGAGCTCTGACAAAATAAAATGCTTAATAACACATCTAATATTCTTTTTTGACATAAAATAAATATTCCCTTATTACTTCTGTGGTTGCTACAAGTGGTGGCTCTACCACACTGTAACACCTTTAAATTTGTTTTCTTCTTGCTTTACGTCCTGAAAAGTTCTACCACTCCCTTTCCAAGTGATGTTATGGTATTGAATAGCAATTGGTTTTTAAAGTTAAATGGAGAACTTCACGCCAGTTATTGACCTCTCAATTGTCCTTCTGCAGAAGAAAGAAGCCCCCAAAAGCTTCCACTTCCTACCCTTAACTTTGCTCATTTGTTCAGAGGGCACAAACTCTTTCTAAGGAGACAGAAGGGCAAAGATCACACCTTCAGGAAATATCTGGAAGGGAGCTTAACTAGAAGTGTCCTACCAAGTTCCCTAATTTTCAGTAAGTAAGTGTGTTACTAAAGGGGTTCAGCATCTACCATGTTGCCATTTAGTACATTCTGCTTTCTGCCCATTTTGTTCCAGACAACTTCAGGTGAGTAAAGTTGCTATTTGCTACTCACTTTAGACATTATGTTCCTTCTTAGAGGCATGCAGAATGGGACTCGACTAAGCAATTTTACTGTGACATGAAAGCATCGAGTTTATGGCAGGATCAACAGAGATATCTGCCTGAGAAAAGCTTTTCTCTGCAGTATTTTTAAGAACAATTTAGGATGTAGGTTTTACAGAATTTTAATAAACAGGGGAAAGGTTTATATTGATATTAAATAATTTTTCTGCAGGGACTGTAAACCTTCTGTAGTTTTTTATCAGAAAAGCATTTGTCTGAGCTAGTTATTCGGCATGCAGAGGAATGGAGTCTTTGGGATTTTTGTTTCAGCTTTTTTGAAGACTCTTTATTTTAAGTTCTCTAATTAATTGTTCGATTGGGAGTTATGCAGGCAGTATAATGCATTGCAGGAAAGACCCCCAAAATGCACACCTCCCCTTTTCTAAGCTAGCTGGGGGACAGGACATAAAAGCAACTCGGATCTTGGCCAGAGTTGTATTAGGAACTCAACTTTCAGATTAAGGTACTTTTATGGAACGAGGTAAGAGGAGGAATTAATTCTTGGTTTAGAAAAAGGGAAGATCTCATGAGAAAGCATTGGAAGGAAAAATGTGTTCTAATTTAACTGCTACTGGTTTATCTTGGATGTGTCATGTGTGGAGGATACTACAGCAAATCCATTAGTTTGCCAGGAGCTCCGTGTTCTTTTATCAGCACAGCTAGCAGTCTCCCCGAGCAGATTTGGGGAAATTACATGGCATGTCGATGCCTCAGCACAGAACAAACCAAGGTTCCTCCACCGCTTTGCTCTCTGTTTGTCCCTTTTCCCATCACTCACTGGCAAGATGGCTTAAGCCACATGGCTGGAACAGTAAGAGGCAGGGGGATTCGCCAGTCACACTGTTTTGGGGAGGTAGGATAAAATCCCCGCAGGGATTTTACTACGCAGGGTGTCAAGGGATGCGGTAGAATGTGCCTCTGGCTCAGGGTTGGGCTCTTGGGTTTTGCTGAGCAGGTGGCTCTGTTAGTTTGCTGTGCCACGGATGCTCGGAAACTTCCTTCTGCTTTGGCTGCCTTAAGTTATATATTAAATCCAAATCCCTATGAACAACGACGGAACATTAACTTGCAACAAGTCAGTAGGAACTATTGGCTATGCAGCACCTCTGACTATTCAGCCAGCTGAGAATATGCACCTGGGGACTTGTTTCTGGCCATAGTTCGTTGGCAGGGTACTCAGATACAAGGTTATTATTATTATGGAGATATTACTGAGCCATTACTTTTGTTCCAAACCTCAAACCACAGTTCATGTATAGTGTAACATAAAGTACATAGAACCTATATCTTAAAATATCTTGTTTCATGTTTATTTTTCCAGTGACTTGGTATTCTTTAATAAGTCGGTAGTTACATCTATGAGAGATGGGCGAATTTAGAGTTTTCTCAGCACAAACCTGTCAGTCCAATGGGATATTTCTCCAGCTTTTCATCTCTGGAGATCTAGATCTAAATGTAGTTCGTATAACCACCTGTACTGCAGTTTGTTTGTTTGTATTGCTCTGGTAGAACTGCATAGTATTAAAAATCAAAGCCAAAGATGGAATGAGTTGTATATAGACACAGTTTGTAGGCCTTCCCCACATTTGCTCCAGTAAGGCTTGATGTTAGAGAAAGATTACCAAAAATCAGAATTCAACTACATCTACAGTGTCATGTGGGAAATCTTTCCAATACCTGAGTGTTATTATTATAATATAGCAGGACTACGATAAACAGCAAGTCATATAGAAGTTTTTAATTGGTTCTCCTGATAGTCTTCACTACAATACTATAAACTTCTTCTAAAGTGGAATTTAACTGCACCACCCAAACAGTATGAATTCCACCCACAAAAAAAAAAAAAGGAAAAGGATAGACATTTCACTTACTCTGTATTTTTTTTTATTGTGTTTTATAAAGGTTGCTTAAATTATTGATGCAAGAGCTTATGTGCATGTATTATTATGTTATAAATACTGTCAGAACTGTGTTTACTTAGCTAGGTTATTGGGAAAAATAGTGAAAGGAAAGAAATTGGCCATATACTCCATAATGAACAGAAACCAAGGAAAACATAGAGATTGTCTCAATTTGTTTATGTATTTGGTTTTACATAACACATTTTAAATCATTCTGTTTTTTCCACTGGTAAGCTGATACTCAGCCTGACGATAAACTATTCTGGGGACAGAACCGGGAAGACTCGCATTACAAACGAGCACCGTGCAAGCCTGGATTTATCCCACCTCCCAGTCTTAGGTATTTTCAACAAGTCCTGAGTATCTGCTTATTCTCTGAAGACAGAAGGGCACAGAGGCTTGTACAACCACGGCTCACTTTTGGAACCTCTGCAGTGAGTGCTGACATGCTCGGCACATCAGCAACTTCTATTTCCCCTGCCAGGAGCTTCATTTGGGGAGGCAGAGTTGCCTGAGCCATTCTCTTTCCTGTGAGAGATGTCCCAGTGGTAGCATTGTCTGTCACCCATCTCCTCCAAAAGCCCTGCCAGTCATCCTACCTTGGCATGTCGTCCCTTCCCCTTGCCCATTGGCTGTGAATGTAAGCAGTTGCTGCAGCAAGAGGGACAGTATGGGCTGTCAACTTTTTAACAGCTGGGAAACATGCAAGTCTGCTTCTCATGTTTAGATGTTGCACGTAGGACTATCCATTGCTGGCTGTAGGTGTAGGTCTAGGTGGGCGAAACCACAACATCAAGCAGAACATCTACAGCCTGTTTGTCTCTTATCGTTGGCCATAGTCTGTGCTGGACTGTGCTGACTCAGAAGTGCTTCCACAGAAGCATCCCTGAAAAGGTTCAGGATGGGGACACCAAGTGCATTCCCCAACCACACTGTAGGCAATCATGATGGTAAAAAAATTAAAACTGTGCTCAGAGCTGCTCTGTCACTGACTCTGTTTTACTCCTCTTCATTGTCCTGTGGGAGAGGCGAGGTTACAGGTCGTGCCAGCAGCTGAGCAGGCAGCTTTTCATCTCCCTTCCTCCTGGCTGGCATCAGACCTTTTCTGGGCAGTACAAGGCCCATGTAATCAGCTGAAGCCAGCTGCAAAACAGGACCAGGTTTTGTGGCAGCTTGGACCACAACCTGCCATTACCGTGGCCAGGAAGCCACCGGACCTGGGTCTCTTTGGGAAGTCTGGTCCCTGGCGAATCCATTATGCCACCTCTGAAAAATGTAATCTTGCCATCCCAAACCTTAAGACATTTGTTTATTTTGCCTCCATTTTTAGAATGACATTCTTAAATTTCACCTATTTCTGCTTCCATTTCTTTGCTGCCTCAAGGACAACTTGGGGGAGAACCATGGAGAACCACTCTGAGACAGCTAAGCCTCATTTTGCACAAGCCAAGGACCACTGCATGGTTTGCAGAAAATCTGGAAAGGGAAAAGCAAGGCATGAACCTTTCTCAGGTTTCAAAGGGTGTGCTGGTTTTGGCTGGGATAGAGTTAATTTTCTTCATAGTAGCCAGTACGGGGCTATGTTTTGGATTTGTGCTGGAAACAGTGTTGATAACACAGGGATGTTTTCATTACTGCTGAGCAGTGCTTACACAGAGTCGAGGCCTTTTCTGCTTCCCACCCCACCCCACCAGTGAGTAGGCTGGGGGTGCACAAGAAGTTGGGAGGGGACACGGCTGGGACAGCTGACCCCAACTGACCAAAGGCATATTCCATGCCATATGACATCATGCTCAGCATATAAAGCTGGGGGAAGAAGGAGGAAGGGGGGGACGTTCGGAGTGATGGCATTTGTCTTCCCAAGTAACCGTTACATGTGATGGAGCCCTGCTTCCCTGGAGATGGCTGAACACCTGCCTGCCGATGGGAAGGAGTGAATGAATTCCTTGTTTTGCTTTGCTTGCATGTGCGGCTTTTGCTTTCCCTATTAAACTGTCTTTATCTCAACACACGCATTTTCTCACTTTTAGTCTTCCGATTCTCTCCGCCATCCCACCAGGGAGGGGAGTGAGTGAGTGGCTGTGTGGTGCTGAGTTGCTGGCTGGGGTTAAACCACGACAAAGGGTTACCTTGCCTTTTCTCCAAAAGAACATCTCCATCATACAAGGGTTGTTTGAAGAAACTACTCAGAGGATGTGGTTCCTCTGTCTCAGCTCTACTCTTCAAAAATTTGCAAAATGGAATCAACAGAGAGAAGTGCTTGTCTCTGAATTTCCAATTAACACCCCACAAGTGCTTGGATAGCTGCTTCTCTTAAAGCTTTCGTGTTTGTTCACACTTCCAGGGTAGACATCAGTGTAGAGAGTTATTATAGGCCATTTTACTTGTAACTCTGGTAACATGTCTGTTCCATAACTTAAAGCAAGGCTAGAACTATATGGAGAATGAAAATGCTTCCAGAACTTTGAGTTTTCTAGAGACATTTTAATCCCAGTTCAAGAAAACTTCAATATTAAAGTGTTCTGCAAAATGAAAAATATCTAGTATCAGATGGATCAATTCTTTTCCAATTTAGATTTTTTACACATCTCACATATGTGTGTATGAAACACAAAAATCAAAGTAAAAAGCCATTTCAAAAAGGAAGGTATAAGGCTTTCATTTAAAGATGTCAAAATGAGCTATTTTGACATTGCCAGAGCCTTTCATCCTGGTTTTTCCTCACGCAAATGGAATTTCAGTAAAAAAGACAAGACTTCACAAAGCGTTTAAAGAGAGCTACACTATTTTAATGAAAACATGTTCTGCTTCTGGTTTGATTATCAACTGTAATAAAAAAAAAGAAGGTTTTGTTTTTGTTAAAAAAATTGAGACTCTTAGGTAATAATAAGATACAGCAGCACTCAGTTAACTGGCATAGAGTGTATAATAACATCTACTTCAGACTTTAGCTCTCAAACAGTCATTTATATTATCCATCAGTCACTGATTTTCCACATACAAAAGATAAATCCTCTTGACATTCTTCAGCTCTGGTAGGTAGCAAACAAATGTGAGTATGAATTTTTAAAGACATTTTTTAATAAGAAAAATTTTCTACTGCTGAGATTAGATGCTTCACTATACTTCTTTTTTTTTCAGTTGATTTTACTGGAATTTTGCAATCTATTTATAGTAACACATGTAGCTTATTCCACTGAATTTGATGGAACTATGAGAGTAGCCTGCATATTTGAAGGATAGGGATTTTAATGATTGAAGGACTTCAATGCATTTGCTCTAGCAGGCAATTATCCTTCATGAAAACTGTTTTCCAGTTAGAGTTAAAAACAGCTCCCTGGTAATAGCCACCTTCTTGTACAGTGATTTAGAAACACAACTAATTGGCAAACTTGGCATCATGCTATATTAAGTAAGTAATCTGCTTTATCTTATTAGGTCTGTTATCATACCCGACTTCCAAATTTGATTTGGAGATATGAAGGACATGAAGATCAGCTATAGGACCCACTTGCCCAATTGTGAAAATAATCAACAGAAAAAGTCTCTTTTCCCCTGCCATGAAACATCTCATTGAATACATGACACTTTGCTGATGTAATTGACGTTAAACAGCACATTAGACTACTATAATTATAGGGATCTCACTACATCAAAACGTATCTTAATGATTAGTCTTATTATGTAGGCTTTGTTCCATATATTAATTTTCTTATCAATGAGAAACAAAATGAAAAAAACCACCAGTGCTCAAAAGCCAACTTCTGGAAACTCCTGTTAATAAGAAGGAGAGGCAGATATTAATATCATTTCTTCAGACAGTAAAAATGTTCTTCAGATTGAAACCTAGTTCATCCCATACAGTTAAACAAACAAAAAAGGGGTTCAACTCTAAACCAGATATTTCTGGAAAAAAAATGAAACTAGTCATCTATTGAAAGGTTAATAAAAAGCAGGAAAGACATTTAAACCTTTTTTTGCCAATTCCAGTGTTTTTTCTGCTTTTAATGGGTACTAAGTAAGCAGGTTTTAAAGGGCACAGAAGAAATATCAGCATAGTTTCTTCTACGTCATAAGTGATCTTTCATGACTATTGAATCAAAGAAAATGTTCACTTTCACATAGGTGTGAGATACAGGCAAGACTAAATTACAAGTAAGAGTACTCCAGTAAAAATGTTCTGAGATCATCTCCAAGTTAGGCCAAAATATAAACTCTATCTAATTTCTTACATGAAAATCTAAGATGTGGAATAACAAGTTAAGATGAGGGCAACACAGTAATTTTTTTCTTAGGCTTCCCTGTTAATCTTCCTGCACATAAAATATTCATTTCCAATATTTTCTCATACTTCCACTGATCTTTTTTCTGCAGCAGTGATGGTAAACTTTGTTGGGTTGGTGCCAAGTTTATTTTAAAAAGCAGTGTAACTTTCTTCAGCGATTCCCATCCAAATCCCTGCTGATGCCAAATCTGGCACCAGTTCTCCACAGCTTTTCCACACTAAACAGCTACTGAACTCTGAAAATATTTAGATATTAGTGAAAGACGTGTTTATCCACTGCGATGCTGCTTCTACTTCTTAAATATCCATGTCTTTCCCAAAACACACCAACTGACTTGCTGGCGACCACCCCTTCCATCTACTGGCAGAAAAGCACCACTGCCGAGCACAGAGGACCGGAGGCTGTGGGCTGGGCTCCTAGCCTGCACCACCTCTGATTTGGTGGAAACCGTAGTTACCTCTTCTTTGCAAGCATGGAAGAAAGGAGAGGCTTTTACAGAAGTCTATTCTCCTCCTCCCTTCTTCTCCTTTTCTCCTATTTCCACCTCTAAAAAGAAGGCATCTCATTGCTGAGGAGCCCGATGACCCAAGGGTGGCTCAATACGTGGATATACTCCGTGCTTTGATCGGGACGGGTGAAATGCAGTGGTCTGGACTTGTTCATGTTAGATCCTGACTGCCAGCCACATCATGCTGAAGGTGAGGGAGGACCTGGCTTGGGACCTGACTGTGCATCAGGAGCTGGCAGCTGTGTTTTCCCTTTCCTTCTGCAGAAGCAGAGAGGGAAAGCGAAAAGGTGTTGTGTCATCTGAGAAAGCCTCTGTGTCATCGCTAGCTGGGAACAGTGTCCTCTGCCTGCTGCCAATGTGCTGAAAACTGGCCCTAGGGATAAAGATTGCAGGAGAGGTAATCTATTGGCAGCATGTCCTCAGTCAGGCCTTTGGAGAAATAGCTCAGAGGGCAAAGGCAGTTCCCTAAACCCTTCTGTCCACAGGGACTGCCCCTGCTCTTTCCAGAGCTGACACTGGTTGGGGCGCGCCGGGAAGCAGGGAGGGCAGAGCGTGAGCCTCCCGGGTCTTTCTGCAGAGAATGGCCACGATTTAATGAAGAAGTGCAAATGGATGCACGACTGGAAAGAGGTGAGGGGCACAAGAGATTTAATGCGCAGGTCTGTGCATGACCTGCAGCCACCTTGGAGATGTAACGCAGCCTCCACATAGCAACGAGCTGGGGAAGGCAGCCCCTCTCCAACTTCTGCTTAGAGGTTTGAGTGCCTTTTATTGTGCACATGAGGGAATCAGCCACCTGCCTTATAACAGTGGTATCTTGCAGGTGCCTTGCCTGGGGACAGCATCTATCTACAAAACACATTAGAAAAATGTCAGTTTGGGATGCATCACTCACCTTTTTAAATCATTGAACAATAATCAGCAATGATTCAATGGCTGGTTTTGACAGTTTCCTGGAATTATTGTATTGTATTATAGATATATATTATAATTTAGTGCATGGACACATTTTTATATATATAATGTATGCGCACACACACGTTAGCACCCTTGTTAAAAATACATACAGCCTTTTTATTTAAAAAGGATGGAGAGTATAATCAAATGTCAGACCCTGAAAAACCCACATGCCGACGGAATGCTGTGTAATCCGTGATCACTGTTCTGTGGCAGGTGACTTTGAGGGGCTGCCAGAGGAATCTCACGACGTTGAATAAAGCTGACGGTGCAATTTAAGAGTTTCCTACCTAGGGAGGGAGTTCAATTTGGATTTTGAATTGCTTACTTGAAGTGCAGAGACTCCAACACACAGAATTTTTGTTGTTGTTCTGATTTCTTTTGCTCCCTATTTTGCATTGCAAATCTTTTGTTTAGCATTGGTAGCAAGGCTTACTAACAGACAGCCCTTGTGGACTCAGCCCACTCGCACGTCAACCTGGTGAGCTGGCTAGCAGATGAAGGCACTGTCTTCTCCAGAAACAGCAGCCAGGTTGAAGCTGACTTTTCCTCCAAGCTTTTTGTGCTTCTCTTGAATTAGCTCTAGCTGCCAGGCTAGCTCTGAATCAGGATGCAGAGACTCCCAACCTGACAACCAAGCAGAAGAGGGCCCCCTCACCTCCTCTCCTCACATCCCCAACCAACTCTTTTATTGATCTCTTTTCTGTTGAGAGGCCACCACCAGTTGGGTGTAGCTCCTTCTTCCAGATACAAGCCTGTGCGAATGTCTTGGGCATCGTCCTGCCCTTGCTGCAGGGACAGGACCCCAGCGTTCTCACCTCTTATGGAAAAAAATTGCGTGCTGGATTTATATTTTCCTTTTCGACCAAGCAAGTACCTGGAATGCATTACTCCAATCTGCAATTTATATTTAAACCTTTTTTTTTTATGGATACTCAGAAAATATCAGATGTCAGTCTTCAGCAGCTTAATCAAACAATGCATTTTACTGCTTTCCCCTGGACTTTGAACGTCTACTTGTTAGAGCTTATTTGTGCTATGACAATTTTCTATTTTTTACATCAAGAATGTATCGCTTCAGTAATTAATGACTAGACTGTGGTAGTCTTCGTTTATGATGAGTAAGTCCTTACCTCATGGACTGTTTCAATACTTTCAGAATAAAGAAACGCTCAATATGGAAATTCTTCATTCTCCTGAAATGAACAGCAAAATATCCATCTATTTCAAGAGGTGGGAGCAAAATATCCATCTTGACAAAAAAGTACGATATTCTGGTGCTAAGATATAAGAAGATATTTAATGGTAAAATATTTAAAGTGTATGATTACCTAAATCATATCCTGGTGACTTCTTATGAAGGAGAACTAAAATTTTACTAAAACCGGAAAATTGGGAATCACTGTAAGGCATAGTTTGATATATTTTTTTTTGAGTGGGATGTGTCCCGTCTCTAAAGAAATTATGTCTAGTGCTTGCCAGAGGTTCTCTCTAGCTCTCATGGCAGCAAAAATGTCAGCTACTAAAAAGGCGCCCGCATCAGCAGAAGGAGGATACATTGCAGGATCCATGACACACACAGTTTTGTGGCGGGATGACTACAGTAGATTGAGGAATCTAACCTTGCAGTATTTGCTGGGTACAGCATGATATAGATGACTTCTCCCTCTCCTCCCCGCCCCCCCATTGTTCTTTGAAGGCATTTAGAAATAAGCTAGTGCTGAGAATATGTTATGGTTTTTTGCTTATACAAAATACATATTTACAGCTTTTCTATAGAAAGTAATAACATTATCTAAGTGGTTTCAAAATAAACCTACAATGCCTGCTCTGAAGGAAAAAGGTTTACCTAAGGAAATTCTCTTTGTGGGTCTTTAAATTGTCCTCTGGATATTACTGCTATATGACCTATAGCAATTTTTTGTAGGGGTAACAGAGGGTTCCCCTTTTCTCTGTTTGAGGGGAAGTTATCAGACTTTAAAGTTTTTTTTAAATTATTTTTTGATGGGAATGATTTGAGTCTAATTCAAAAAGAGAGGTTAATAGAAACCTTTTAAAACGTAATTGAGTGCTGTTAAAAAAAAGAGAACGATATGACAGATCTTTTAGAAGCCATAAAGAGGAGATCACAGTCTTCAAAGATTTGTATTCAAGTGTTTTCACCAAAATATTCTGCTGCTAGGTTAAAAAAAATACCTAAAGCTAAAGCTCCTTCACCACAATTACTTGTTTTCCACCAAGAAACTCGCCACAAATTAAATTGATAGAAACTGATGTACGTGTTTCTTGTCCCAGGAGAAAGTCTGTAGCTTAGTAATGTATTAAATTTAGAGTGTTTAGAGTGTTTTTCCTGACCTAGGTGATACTATAGGTCTTTTCAAAGAGTGAATTTGCAGATGAACTGGCTGGCAGTTTCATCCTAACATTTAGAAAGGGAAATCTCAGTGTTTAGAAGTTTTGCTGCCACTAAAAAAACTGAAGTAGGTAATCATCCCTCCTAGGATGAGGAATAGGGTTATGATATTTATTTCTGCAGCCTCTTTAGAAGGTAAATGTTGGGTTATTGCTCAACAGATAGTACTTGTATTGTACCCAGACCAGCAGGTACAATGAACAATCAGAATTTCTATTTATTATTGAGCTTTGTGGTTTCTCCTCATACCTGTACACATAGGTACACTGTTTTCAGTAACTCTGAAAATAACTCTGAAAGACATAATTTGGTACCCTCAAGAGTACAGACAGGAGCTGGCATAAAGCTGGCCTCACAATGTAAATAAATTTCAACTATTCCCAAACATCAGCAACTTAAGGACCTGATTTGTCCCACCAGTAACAGTGGACTATCCAAACTGCTTATTAAAAAAGAGTCTAAAAACAGTCTGAATTTGTTTTTACAAATTTGGGAGGAAACTTACTTTGGAAGTTTTTCAACAAAATGTTAATGTTTCTCTTTCATCTTTGACTGTAACTCTCCATTCTCCTGCCTTACTCTTCATACCCACATCGTCTTGTGCTTCTTTCATCTACTTCCAAATATTATCATCTGACAAAAAAAAAAAAAAAAAGAATAAAGGTCACAACACAGTCACATATCAATGCGATTTTTGGGAAGGATGCTAGATAAATCATTGTCTTCACACTTCAGGTTGCACTGTCAGAACCTCTTGACTTCTCCAGCATCAGTTGCAGGGGTAGGAGTGGATGCTGACTGCCATGCTTTATGGGCAGCCACAGGGAAGGGACTTCAGCTCTGCCAGGGACAGTGGTTTTGGCTATTCAGCCCACATACATCTACATGCCCAGCACCAACAGGTCTTAACTTAGCAATGCTGTGAAGGAACCTCTTTCCTACAACTTCCTCCCTTTCCCTGTATGAAGTGAGTCTCACTCTTGGTGCTTTAAGGAAAAAAGCCATCAAAGTCTGACTCTCTGCAAATAATTGTTAGGTGGGATTCAATGTTAGGAGGCCATTCATACCTTTCCAGAAAATAAATCCACAATGCAGAAAAGACAAGGCAAATGCTTTTCAGGGTTTGTTCTGCTGCATAAATTTCTACTGAAAAACATCTTTCCATTGCTAATGTGGTGATAACTTGACATTCATGTAACGTGTTGCATATTGAATAGATGTGGGTGATTTTTAAAAGCAGTTTTCAAGATTCCCTTGGAAAAAAATGAAGCTGTTTGTTAGAAATTATTTAGTCTGTTCACTTTACTTAAGGCATTTGCTGTGGAAATAGGAGAAATTTTTTAGTTCTTTGGGAATTAAAATGTGTTGTTGAGACATTATCTTTATTGTCTTAGTCATAATTATATCCTTAAAACACATATCTGAGCTATATCCGGTCAGATAAAGGCTTTGGCTTATAATACCTAAGATGTAGACGTATTTTAGGGCCTCCAAGTAGTTAATATGGTTCTGACCCTAGCTATGCCCCGTTTTAAGAGAGAATGTGTAACCAAAAAGTCCAGATGTGATGCCAACAATTTCATAATTATTTAGTATAGAACAGATACCTTAAATTAAAGATTTGTGGGAGCTTCACTGAGCCCTCCCATCCTCTACCATTTTTTAAAAATTGTGCCAAAATTCAAGTTTCAGTGAAAAGTGTTATTTGACATTTTAATCTTTGATATGTTTTGACTGGTTAGCATACATATCTTGGCAGGTCTAGGTATCCCAGTCCTACAACCTCACTGCACTAACTTGCATCATTTGTTACCCAAAAAGTAATAGCAGGACAGTATTTTTGATCACAAAACTAAATTGAAATAACATTTGTGCAGGGAGTCTGGGTTTTTTTGACTAAAGACTTCGAGAAGTTTCAGCTTTACAAAAGAAGGATGGATGCTTCATGGTCCACCTATTCTCTCCAAGTATTGCTTGAGGATGTGCATACTCTCACAGCGGTACGTGTTGCAGATCGCACTCAGGCCCTTGGGTCAATCTGTGCATGTTGGTTACTCCCCACTCTGCTCTCACTTGGCATCCTGAAGAGCAAAATGTGCCTGTGATGGGTCTGTGCACGCCCCACAATATTTCCACCTCCTGCACCTCGCATGTGCCCTGTGCTCAGCTCTCGGCAGCCCCACGTGAACCCTGTAATCATGCCAAGGGCACAGCTGCATCTGCTGCACACCAGCACAGACTGTTTAGCACATGTGGCAGCAAGGCATTGCCTGCTAGCGCTGCCCCAGCACTTCTGCCATCTTTGTCACCTCATGCCTGGTACATGCTGCTGTGTCTGCTGGCAAGGCCTCTGCCTTCCTGGAGGTGCCGGTGCTCCCCCAGCTCTGCTTCCCGCGGACAGTGCTGCTGCTGAGCTGACCTGGACCAAGAAGGACATGGAGCCTGCAAGCGTCATACTCTGCTATGGGACCTTGCATGATGGGCTGTGGGTGCAAAGCTTTTGTACGTCTCTGGCTAATTTTACAGCCCACCTGCCACCCAGCACGTGCATTCCTGTGAAAATCCATTTTATCTGAAAAGAGGGCAATTGTGCAATGCCTTTGACACACCTCTGGCTGAGGAGTGATTTCTTGTCACCCCAGCGTGACATACAAGCTGCATTGCGTACTCTTTATGAAAGTTAAAAATAAGTGTGGAGTGACATGCGGCATCAGATAGCGTGCCTCCAGCTGCCAGTTTGAATTCAGCCCTGTTGACTATAATGCAAGCTTGGCACCTAGCTCACATGTAAACACCTATATTTAGCTACCTAACATCAGGTGTCAAACCCACCTCTTTGGGGTGGGAATCAGTTACCTGAACATAGACATTTAGTGCCATTTCAAGGGCCATGGACTTGAAATGCCCTAGGACATTTGAGACATCTGAGCCATCTGATATCTCAAATTACATTAGTTGCTTATATTTAGGTATCATTCTCTGTCTCCAGCCCAAAGTCTGAGAAATGAGGGGCACAAATCCTTTCTTGTCCATCCCACCGGTCTCTTGGACAAACTGCAGTCTCTTGGAGTTCATCACAAGGTTAAAATAAAGCACACACATAAAATCTAAGAGGTATCACTGAAAAGTAACTGAAAAGAGTTGTAAAGATGGAGAGAATTAACACACAGGATCAAGAAAACCTTAAGTTTCATTTTTAGGCGTGAGAAAGGACAAAATTCTGATACAGAATAATGCCTTTGGGGATAAAGAACTTTTACGACTTAAAACAAAAGTTTCGACAAGATCACAATGACAAATACACTGGGGAAGAAATTTATATTAAAGTCATAAATAAGACTCTCTAACTGCTAGAAGTGACAGACAAGAAAAAGCTGCAACTGCAAGGCTTTATAGTCAGAGTAGTTTTCTGTACTTGGGGAATGTAGAATATTTTCAGTGTAAACAAAGAAAAATGGATTCAAATTCTGGGAAAAAGAATTCTTGGTGAGCTACAGGACTCAAAATTATACATGAAAAAGGTAGCTTAACAATATCATAGATCCATACAAGATATCTCACTTGTTTAAAATCCTGCTGCGGTTAATTTCTAGCTCCCCATCATTTGAGGTTAATCTTCATTTATGTATACAACTCCAGTAATAGTCAAAAAAAAGAAAGAAGAGACCTCTCATAGTTACTAAGAGAGAATACAAACTTATGCCTGAATCCAGGAATGGTACCCAGGCATTATAGGTAAGTTCCTACTTTCAGTGGGACAATGAAAATTATTGTATAGACTAGTGATCAGTATACTTACCTCCCCGGGGGAGAGCCTAAATACTGCTGTAGTTTTACTTCTGTATACTTTTCATCAAACCTGGCAGCCTTGTATCCCTTTTTCTAGTGGGATGCCCTAATTCACCAGGAACAAGGATTTCATCCTCATTCTCTCTCTGAACTACTGCATATTGACTTCTTCCAGGCAAGTGGAACAAGACCCAGAGGAAATATGGATATTCCCACCCTGCCCCGTGCCATTGTCTGTGGTGGCCTCAGATGCGAGTCAAATTTCTCTCGCAGATGTCCAATGGCAGGGGTAATCACAAAAGTGCTGAACAAGTGCGGGTGATGGCAACTATGGGGTCTGCATCTATTCTTTCCTTGCTGCATTTTTTGTGGAGCCAAATCAGTCAAGCATTCCCCAGGCAAGCTTGCTCACATGCAGTGCGCCTCATGCAGAGGTCTAGTGGGGTGGGTTTAAGAAGATGGCATTAGCTGTTGGCACTTCGGGGCAGAAGGCTTCCAGGAACCTGCTGTCTCTAATCCAGGATAAGACAACAGCTGAACAGCCGTTTTGAGGCTCTAAATTGTAGACGCATTTGTAAACCCCTTTGTGATTGCAGTTCCTGGACTCCTTCCTTAGAGGAAAAAAATAGATTCTGCGTGAAACAGTAGTTTTGTCTAAATGCAAAGTGCCAGATTCACAAGTGGTGTCAGCTGGCCCAGCTCCACTGCATGCAAGAGCATTGCACTTAACCAGCCAACATGTGCACTCAGAAATGTTGGGAGAGGAGAATGTCTCACCCTCTGGTCTTTGCAGTAATTTGTATGGCCGTACTTTTAGATGTTTTCAGAGAAGACCATGCCTGTTGTAAAGGAGCAAAATCATTCCACAGAAGACGAAAACAGACAAAATAGTCAATCAAACCTCAGAAGTGCATTGTGCCAAGATGCTGCCCAAAACTGCAATTAGAGTTAAGCAGGGTTTTTTTAAACAGGCAGATGTTCAAACAATAATACATTGACAGCAGGCCATGGCAGTGCACAATCAGCCACTAACTTTGTACCTGTAATTTAGAAGAGTGGCTGATGTATGAAACAGAAACAGTTAATTTCCAAGGGAGATATGCAGAGAAAATCAAACCCTTTCTAGCTGTGAGCAGATCCAGCGCAGGCAGCCGTACCAGCGCGTAGGACATGGTGTCTGGGAGCCATCTGTGCCCGGGGCTCCCAGCTGGCACTGCCTACGGCGCAGCCGCGTGCACAGCCCCAGCCCTCGCGGCAGCCCCACAGTACAGCAACAGCTCTGGACTGGCACATGCTAGGGAGGGTTCTGGCCTGAGGGACCTCGGAGGACATCGGTGGGTGCTGTAATTGCTGAACATCACTGCCGAGGAAGCTGGGAGGGTGCTTGCAGACCATGAAATTCACAGTGGTAAAGGGTATCAGGCTGGAAAGTTCTTATTTAGTGGTTAGACTCATGGTAGGGAGGTTTTTCTCTACTAATAGGTGTGTGGAGAGGTAGAATAGCTTCTGCTTCTCATGTTGTTTGATGCCTGTTTTTCTGCAAAAGCCAGAGGAGGATTTTGGTTGCAGTGGAGGGGTGCTGTATGGGAGAAGTGTTTGTGGGTCGGCGTGGGAGAACAGACATACAAGTGAGCACTCCTCTGAAGAAACACTCCCAGCCTGAAAAGGAAGAGTTGTTTTACTGAGGGCACAAAAAAGCATCGATAAAAAATTAAATATTAATGTCTTCAGGGTAAGAACTGAAGCATATAGTTTGCCCAGCGAAGTTGTGAATGCCCCATCATTGGACATGTTCAAGGTCACATTGGATGGGGTTTTGAGCAACCTGATCTAGTTGAAGATGTCCCTGCCCCTGGTAGGGGGGTTGGACTAGATCATCTTTAAAGGTCCCTTCCAACCCAAACCATTCTATGACTCCATATTTCAAGTCAGCATGCTTAGCCCTCCATCAAGAAAAGCTTTATGGAGAGGCAAACTGTGACACTGAGTGATGGAAATTATATGACTGTCCTTCAGAAGTAGGAGCTGGTTTATATTCTCTGCTAAGATGCTAAGGCAGGGGCGTGGGTCATTCAGGTCAGAATTGGAGGAGACAGCAGGCAACAAACATATTCTTTTTCTGTTCATACACTGGGAACATATTCTTTCAACAACATCATTTGGTAGCTCAAAATTTAATTTTATTTCCATTTTGCTGTGTTAGACAAGTAAGTCTATTGAAATATCATTTTTAAGGGACAGTACAAAGAGGGAGCAGATTCCTGTCAATGCTTAAACAGCTAAGAGACTAAATTTCTACTAAAAATCAGCCCTTTCTTTATACATGTGTTTCTTCATAGATGTCAGTCTGGGGGCTGAAATTACTCATGTTTTGAACTTTCTGAAAGTGATAATTTTAGGAAAGTCTGAGCAATAGTAACTGAAAAAATCAGGAAAGCTAAAATTTTTTACAGTCTCTGTAGTGTAGTACCATGTTCATTTCACACATTGTGTTACACAAACAATAGTGTAGCTATTGATTTTGCATAATTTCACCTTGATTTTGTCCTCTGCTGTTTCTTATCTTGTCTGTGTCTCCACATGAAGGTGAAACTTAGGAGAAACAGGTTTCAACACGCTAACAAATAAAAAGAAGTGAAAAAGATTGAACAAAGGCTGACAGCTGAAGGCTGCAGTTTGAAAGGTATGTGGCATTAACCATATCACATATTAAATGATAAATTTGGATTTAGATGCAAGACAAAACACCTCAAGAGTGTTGTGGAGTTCCCCAAATTAACCTTTAGATTTTCTCAAGGAAAGGATCTTACCTGTCCAGAATGACATGCATTAGGAGTGGACACCTAAGCCCAGCAAGACATGCAAAATGAGTGACCCAGGATAGCAAAGTATATGAGAGCTCAAAATAAAATTCCACAAGGAAATAACACAAAAAGCTGCATATCCTTTGCCAAACAGCACTGCCAATGCCAAGCATATGGAAAAAGATACAAAACCTTGGACGCACACCTCTGTGGTGCGTATGCACAGGAAGAACAACTAACGCCACTGTATTGCTGGCTCAAACAAGCCTTATAGGAAAATGATGCAGCAGATGACAAATGGACAGTCAGCCTGAGAGCTAACGGGACACATTACTCGTAACACGGTCAGAGGAGCAGAAGCCAAAGTGGTGCTAAAAGCAAATGTGTTTGCTCCAAGGGAAAAAAACAGCAACAACCTTATGGACAGAAGAAAACAGACTGCCATAATCCAATGCTTATAATCAGGGAAGGACCACAGAGCTCAGTGTTGGTGTCCCTCATGTGCCTTGGGACAAGGACCCGTGAGCCAGGGAAGCCCCTGATGGGTGGCAGCCCAGCCTGATGCACACACCTAAGCATGGCCCCCTTGGGCTCTGGCTTCCCCTGTGCTGCAGACTCTTGCCAGTGGGGTCTTTGCTGCTGGGCATCACTGCCCTTCCCCAGGAACGGCCTGTTCCACTTCCCGCTGAGCTCACTCACCGGCCAGCCGTGGACCGCGGCTTCTTGGCTTCGCTGCCCATCTCTTCTTGCCACAGGCTGCTCTCCCCCTGCAACTCTGCAGCTCACTGAGCAACTGCCCCTTCACCATGCCTTTGCAGCAGATTTTCTAATTGCTTCTCTGGTCTCAACTTTGTGTACGTGCGTGTGTGAAAAAGTAAAAGGAAGGGTATGGTACTAATATCTTTTCATTAACTTTTTCCAGGTTTTTCCCGTGTGAGGTGTTTACACTCCATTTTACAGAGTATGGAAAAGACATAATAGTACTGAGGGAAAAGACCACATTAGAAATGTACCAAACCCCTTGGTTTCATCCAGCAGATGCATTCACTGGAGATGGCAGGGGAACCAGCTGTGTCAAACATGTTCCAAGGTTATATTCAGAGGAAAAAGAAGTTCACACCTATGTTCTATGTGCTACACTTGAAAAATCCCAGCGATCTCACAAAACCCCCTAAGTCCAGGGCAAGAATATAGGGAAGTATGCTTTTTGTCTCAGAATCATACAGCAATGAGGAGAACCAACAAATGTACAGGCATGCGCAATTCAGTGCAGAAAAAGGACCCTTCATTTAGATGTTGACTCCAAGAAGCTAAATAGTTACAGTAAAATGGAACATTTTCTGTTACCTAGAAAGGAGAGGAATATTTAGAGAAATGGTAAATACAAGTGATTTTTTCTGTGCTTAATGAACCAAGAGGCTGTAGTAAATTTGCATCCCAGTAAAGACAAAACACTCATTCTGGCCCTTAAAAAAAGGAAGAAATTAAAGGGGTCAATGAGATTTCAGTCATGAGTTGCTATGCTGATAAATGCAAAACAAGTTTGTTCACTTGATGGCTCTAAGAAAAGCATTGCACAATCCTTTACAATGGTGTGGTTAAAACTTAAAAACCCCAATAGAATAATCATCATAGGAATGAACAAAAACCAAGCTTTCAATAAACTCAAATAAAGAATGTGGCTTTGGTCTCAGTCCACGGGTGAAAAATGTTTCATGTTTTTTATTTATGAGAGGCCACTATTAGCTGACACTGACCATAAACCACTTGTTGACAGTGCCAAAAGGGGCCTGGCAAACCGTTCTGCTGCCGCTAAGAATAGAGCTTGTTTTTTCAGCTACAGATGTATGATTTGCAAATTGAACACCAAGTGGGGAAAGAATTAGTGGTTGCAGATGCACTCAGAGCATTTTGACAGTGCAATGGACCTAAGTCAAGAGGTATGTTATGTACTGTGAATCTGATTAAAAATGTGGTCTGGTTTCAGGTGAAAATGAGGACTATTATTCCTGGCACTATTGTTAGGAACAAGACGCTACAAAAAATAGTTCTGGAGAACCAGTACAGTGTATTCCTAGACCCCATTGTAAGGGAAGGCTTTCAGTATTGTTGAGATTTTAGTTGAAAGCACCAAGATAATGATTGCCAAGCTATTATAGAAAAAAATTGCTTGAAAGGATAGGTATAAGGATGATTTACAGAAAAGACTTTAATGTTGACCTAAAAAGAACAATTGCTTTCATTAAGGCTGTTTGGCTTACAAAAAGTACAAAGACATAGATAGCAAGTTGTCTGAAAGAGCCAATGCTTGTGATGTAGGCAGACTTGGTCCATTAAGCAATTACAGGTAGAGATTTTTTTACATTATATATATTTGTTTATGATGAGGCTTTTTTTATAGTTGTTCTGCCTTCCTTGAGATTACAATACTAGACAGTAACCATGCTTAACAAATGACCATATACATTTATTTTTGTGGAATATAGTATTCCTGGCCTGACTACAGCATGCTTTTCAGTAGGCATGAGTTTGCAGTGAATTTTGAATTTAAAAGTATAATAACTAGCTCCAGTTACCTCTAGCCTAAGTAGTTGGAATAAGTTAGTGACAAAATATACAAAAATATAGTACTTACCTAAAAAGATACTGAGATTGACATGCATCTGTACTTAATACTATTCAGTTGAAGTAAGAATATCACTAAGGAAGTATAAGACTTTTTTTTTTCCCTGCAGAAAATTGCAACAAGATACCTTCACTGCTATACACTGATATCAGGCACGGAAATTTCTGGAAACAAGCAAAAAAACCAATATAAAATTTCATATGTCTTAGAACGCAATTCCTTCAAATGGCATTGCAATAGCATTAGGGGAGCAAGAACTAGCTCTGTCTTTTGATGAAATGGTTACTCAGGGTGGGTAAATATGATAAAGAAAGAGATAAAGCATCTCAATTTACCACCAAAAGAATGGCCACAAGTTACCTACTGTGGAGAAGGTGGCTGCAGGCAGGCCACAAATACAGCAGGATGAGATAGCTGAACCAAAGCACAACAAAGCCAGAAAGAGTCAACGTACCACTGCCTAACAAAACTGGGGTATTGCTGTGGGAGAGCCATAGGTCTAACAAAATTGTAAATCGCAGGTAAATTTTAATGTAGATGAATGTAAAACACATGGAGAAAAATAACTCTAACTAGACATACTCACTGAAACGCTCTAAATCAGTTATTACATCTCAGGAAACAGATTGTGGAAGCGTTGTGGATCATTCTAGGAAGATGTCTGCTCGGTACTTAAAACAAAACATTACAAATTATTAGAAAAGGGAAAGAATCAAAGAAAAGAAAAGAGAAAAGAAAAAATACAATGCTACTGTCTGTCCACATCCTGAGCATTATGTACAGTCCTCTCCTCCCAGCCCATGGACACGTCTAGTAGAATAAGGACCCTGGAAGGCCACAGAGGAAGGTGGCAAGGATGAGTAGAAGTATAAAACAACTGCTTATAAGTAGATAGATTAGCATTCTTTAGCACAGAAAAAGATTACTTAGGTGAATATTTTAAGAGTGTATGAAATCATTAGCACCATGAAGAACATGAAAGGGAAGTGATTATTCACTAGTCACAACACAGGAATAAAGAAATGAACCTAAGCAGCAACTTTAAAGCAAAAGATGTAGTCAAAAACATAAGTGTTGTGGAATGATTGCTGCAGGACGTTAGGGAATCTGGAAAGATAAGTTGGTTCAAATTTACTTCGATAAATACATGGGTGAAGAGACTACTGAGAACCATTAAAGACACAGGTAAAAACACCGCCAACTGCCAGGTTGCAGGAAGTTGGGGCAGCAAAGGTACAGCAAGGGAAGCATGACCTTATGATAGCCTTTTCTCACCATCTGTCATTGAGAACACAGACAGGACTATGGACTATATATACACCTTACTTTGGCCTGAGCATAACTCCACACAGGTCCTGAGTAGTGGTAGTGTCCAGGACCTACACTTTAGAATATATGGAGAAAACTCCACAAAATCCGTGAAGACCCAAAAGACCACAAGCAAGAGGTTTCTGAGAATATTTTAAGGGGGAACAGAAAGACAGACCTGTAATGAAAGCAAGCTCCACCTATTTTGTTGTCTGTGAAGTGTTTATTGAAATGTCAGATTCAGAGAGAAAAAAGTCATAGAATCACAGAATCATGGACCATTTGAGGCTGGATGGCGCCTCTGGACATCATCTAGTCCCTGCTCACAGCAGGGTCAGCTACAGCCTGTTGCCAGGGACTGTGTCCAGTTGGGTTTTGAACATCTCCACAGATGGAGACCTCACAATCTTTCTAGGCAATGTGTGCCAGTGCTCGATAACCCTCACAGTAGAGTGTTTTTTTCTTATTTTTAAGTGGAATTTCCCTTATTTTCTTTTGTGCCCATTGCATCTTGTCCTGTCACTGAATACCACTAAGAGTCTGGCTCCATCTTTACTACTTCCCATCAGGTATTTATATACATTGGTAAGATGCAACTGAGCCTTCTCTTCTCCAGGCTGAACAGTCCCAGCTCTCTCAGGCTCTCCTCATACTGTCTCAATCCCTTCATTGTCTTTGTGGCCTTTTTCTGGACTTGCTCCAGTATGTCCATGTCTCTGTTGTACAGGGAAGCCCAGACTTCAGTTCAGCACTCTGGATGTGTCTCACCAGAGCTGAGTAGAGGGGAAGGATCACCTCCCTCAACCTGATGGCAATCTCCCCACCATGAAGCCCAGGATGGTTTTGGCCTTCTTTGCTGCAAGGGTGCATTGCTGGCTCATGTTCAACTTGGTGTCCACCAAGACCCCCAGTGCCTTTTCTGCCAAGCTGTTTTCCAACCATTGGCACCCAGCATGGAGGTATATCCCCACTGGCACATGGGGTTATTCCTCCCCAGGGGCAGGACTTGGCATTTCCCTTTGCTGAACTTCATGAGATAACCTCTGGCCCTATTTTGCAGCCTGCCAAGGTCCTTCTGAATGGTGACACACCATTTGATGTATCAGCCACTCCTCCCAGTTTTGTATCATCTGCAAACTTGCTGAGGATGTACTCTGCTCCAGATCATTAATGAAGATGTTAAACAGCACTGGCCCCAGTATTGACCCCTGAGGTGCATCCCTAGTGACGGGCCTCCAGCTGGGCTTTACGCCACAGACAGATCATAACCTTTTCAGCCCAGCACTTTAGCCACAGTACCTCACTGTCCACCTATGTAATCTATACTTCCTCAGTTTGTCTATGAGGATGTTATGAGAGGTAGTGTCAAAACCCTTACCAGAGGCAAGATAAACAACATCTGTTGCTCTCCCTTCATCCACTGAGCCAGTCATCTCATCATAGCAGGCTGTCAGATTGGTCAGGAATGATTTCCCCTTGGTAAATTCATACTGACTGTCCCCAACCACCATCTTGCCCTGGATGCTTAGATATGATTTCCAGGATTAGTTGCTCCAGGATATTCCCATGGGAGTTGCTCCAGGATATTCTCATGGGTCAAGCTGAGGCTGGCAGGCCTGTAGTTCCTGAGATCCTCCTTCTTGCCCTTCTTGATGACAGAAGTGGCATTTGCTTTCATCCAGTCCTCAGGAACCTCCCCTGATCACCATGACCTTTCAAAGGTAATCTAGAGTGGTCTCACAATGACACCAGCCAGCTCCTTCAGCACTCATGGGCACATCCTGTCAGTTCCTATGGACTTGTGCATGTCCAGTTTGTTTAAATGCCTCCTAATGTGATCATCCTCCACCATAGGTAAGTCTCCATTGCTCCAGAATTTCCCACTCACCTCAGGAGCCTGGGATACCTGAAGGCTGTTCTTACCACTAAAGACAGAGGGCAAGTGTCATTGAGTACTTCAGCCTTTTCTGTGTCCTTTGTCACCAGGTCACCTGCCCCATTCAACAGTGGGCCCACATTTTCACTTGTCTTCCTTTTGCTGCTGTTGTACCTGCTGAAGCTTTTTTTGTTGCCCTTTACATCCCTGTCTAGATTCAAGTCCATGTGAATTTTGGCTTTCCTAACCCCATCCCTGTTCACTCAAATAGTCTCTCCCTCTATATTCCTCCAGTGTGACCTGTCCCTGCTTCCCCTTATGTACACTTCCTTTTTATGTTTCAGATTTGTCAGGAGCTCCTTGTTCATCCATGCAGACCTCCTGCCACCTTTTCTTGACTATCTACATGTGGAGAAGGACCAGTCTCAAGCTTGAAGGAGGTGGATCCTTTAGAACAGACCAGGTTTCCTGGACTCCTCTTCTCTCTAGGACTGTATCCCATGGGATTCTTCAAAGAAGATCCCTGAACAAGCCAAAGTCTGCTCTCCTGAAGTCCAGGGTTGTGATCCTGCTCCTCGCTTTGCTCTTTTTTCTCAGGATCCTGAATTTCACCATCTTATGCTGCCATATCAGAGGCTTCATGGACACAGCACACAGCCTATCCTCTGCTGCTAGGGCACTGACCCCCTTCTGGAGCTGCAGATCTGCAGATGGGGCTGGAGCCATCCTCCTGGTGCCAGAAGTCACCAGCTTCCAGCCTTCACCATCACAGCAGTCTCCATTTCCTAGTGCCACAAGCATGGACTCTGCCTCCCCCTCCGTCGATGCAGCTGGGGGTTCAGGCTCTGGTACCTACAGGATTTTGGAGAAGCTCCAGTCAATCTCTTGTTTGCCAGCTCTGATGCTGCGCAGCCTGTGGACCCCCTCCTGCAGCTCCCTCAGTTGGCAGCATGGGCCATCCCCGACACCCATGTGCTACAGGTGAGGAGCACGTCTAAGCTGGGCCCCTGGTGAGAGGCCTCTGGTGTCTCCACAGCCCCCGGCCACAGAGCTGCATGCACCCTTAGGAGCTCACTCTGGTCTGAGGTCTCTGATGTGCCAGGGATAGATGGTCCTGGGGAGCTGGGGACCATGCCCTGCCACATGTCACCACCACTGCAGAGGATGCGGATGCTGTTCTGAGCAGAGATGCTGGCCTCCTCTGTGTGTTGTCCTCCAAAACCTGCTGTGTCTGGGAGCAGACTAGCCAAATCAGAAAACCATCACTTATTTTTAGTTTTGCACTGGACTTGTAAGCAGAGTGTCAACTTTTGGCAGTTCTTCCCAGCAGATGTATGAGCTGCACTCTGTCCTCCAAAACAGCTGGAAATGTAATTAAGTCAAGATGCTTGTCCCTGTGTAGACCTTCACAGACTAACAGAGAAGTCTCAAGTCCCTTCCATTCTCTTTCTAGAGCATCATAATCTCCTTAAGGTTCACAAGTGTTCATCTCTTTATTTGGAAGAGCTCAAGGGCTCAGGACTCCGTAAAATTCTCTCAGCTCTCTGTTTAACCACATTCTCAGGTGTTTCAGTTTAGACATACAAAATATATGGTTGCGCTAGAACTTTCTTATTCTGTGCTTCAATTTCCTACTTGTAAAATAAGCATAATACACCCTCAGGCCACCTGGTATTTGAAATTATGAAATTGTGAAAACAAATCAGTTAACAATTACAGCTTTGTTCAGTCTGAGCTATTCCACATAAATGGGTCAATTTCTAATTTAAAAATGTTTTGCAGGAGGATTTTTCTTCGTTTTCTAAATCAGAAATTAAAAATACAACACTATTCTATGTAATTTCATGTAATGCAAATTCCAATTCCCACAGAGGTCTCACAGTCAATACGATTAGAAACCTGTGAGGGAATTAATGATAATGAGAAAAACCTCCTTAGGGGGCTAATTTTAAGAGTGTGCTGTAAACAAGGAATGACACCACATGATGAACAATGCAGAATAAAAATTTAATAGGTTGCTACCCCATAAGTAAGATGCCATCCATCCTTTTCAGTAAATGAGGATGAAATCTTGAGAAAGAAGTAGCATTTGTTCAGGTAATTAGAGACTCTATCATAGCACATGCCATATGCATATACACAAGGAAAATAAAATAAAGTTGAGGAGGAAAGTTTAATTAAGTTTTCTAAAGTTAATTAAGGGAAATCTTAAGGGGGTCCTACAAGCAGCCTTCTAGGACCTATGACGAGGTCATCAAGAAGACAGAGACAGGCAGGATGAGAGAGAATGAACCTAAATTGCAACAAGAGAGGTTCAGATTGCATGGAAAGAGAAACTTTTACACTGTGATGACAGCCCAGCAGCGGAGCAGGTTTCCTGGGGACTGCACATTTTCAGGACCCATCTGGATAAACCCATGAGCAACCTGGTCTGATCCCCTAGCTGACCCTGCTTTGAACAGGAGGTTGGACTAGTGACCTCCTGGGGTCTCTTCCCACCTGGATTATCCTATGATTCTGTGAATTTGCTTTTTTCTTCCATTAGACTGCTTGACTTTGTAACCTTATTATTCTTTACGCATTGTATTTATGCATTGTCACGCAAAGCTTGCAAAAGTAGCTATTTGTGCTTTCTCCTGTAGCTAAACTGCTTTCAGTGAAAAACCTTCACAAACCAAAGGTCATCTGAAATAAATTGATCACTCTGATTTCTAAGTTCTTGTTTCAGATCCTGTGTGGCAATTTAAAATAAATGTTCACACTGATCCCTGCAACTATGGATTGCTGGGGAATGTCTCTTTCCGCTGAGGTTTCCAAAGATGTCATATAGCACTACCAAAATTGATTATTTTATTTCCAGCCTCTGCCTTTAAATCTGAATGTGCAACTAACTGTGCTGACTGTGGAGGAAATTAAGACCAGGCCAATTATTGCTTCAGCTTTTTGTTTTTATAAATGTATGTAAATTTAGGATGGTCCAGTGATCTTAAAACATGAGACATCTTATCACAACCCTCCCCTGACCCTGTGTCAAGGTAGCATACGCTAGCTTCACTAACAGTGAAAGGGCTAAAAGGATCAGGGAAAATAAATTACTTCAGAGGATACTTTTGCTTATGGGAGAAAATCCATCATCTCCCCTTTCCTTTTTTTATTGTGTGAGAGACTTTGCAGGGGGGAAGGAGGGGTCAAGACCAGGGTGTTGCCCACTGAATATGAGCTTGGAGAGATTTGTAAAGATCATCTGGGGAGACTTTACTCCCTCTCAACACTAGCTGGGTAGATTTTTTTTCTAGTGAATAATAATTGGTAAAACTAGGATTTCAATCCACCTGAATTTAAATAACAAATTCAGTCCAGCTGTATTGAAAGGCTTTAAGTGGGTTGGTTTGTTTGCTTTAAGCACCAGACACACAAAACCAGAATAAAAGAAAAAGGAATACTGTTCCCCAGTCACACAAGGGCTCAAGAACCAGAGCTTTTCAGGATTTTTCAGGAATATGCAGGATGCTAGAGATGCAAATTAAGTTCCATTTTCTGCTTGAGGGAACTGAAACCTGCCCTCTTACCTTCCTGGTGTAAACCAAGCAAACAAGTTGCCCTCACTCACACTTTGTGATATAAAGAATATATATATCCTTTTTCTAATGGAATGTAAGAATATCAACAGGGATTAGAGAGAAAGCTCAACCTAGAGTTGTCCTACCAGGCTGGAGAGTGGGCTACTCTGCAAGGATATGGGGCATGTAGGAGAGGAGACAATTCAGCCGGTCATAGCTTGGGTGAGAAACCTGATCCTTGAACCTATGGAGAAAAGGCATGAAATTGCCACATCATATTTTATGAAGCTAATGCTTTATTTCTTTGGCTTTTCTTTCAAATACCTTAATGGTTTCGTTTGTGCCAAATGGGAACATTCTGTGTCAGAACATCTTTTTTTTGTTCTTGCCAAAATAAGAACTTAGGATTTGGTTGGTGCCAATGACATCTTTATTTCTCATTTCCTGTTTTACAGCAGAACTAAAAAAAATAAATCAGTAATTCCTACAGAGCGCTGCTGCACGTTCGCAAGGGTTATTCAGTTTAGAGCTGGAGCTAGAGAGCTCCTTCCAACCCTGGAATAAATAGGCACAGCTCCTGTTGGCCTTCAAGTTTATCCTGGTAACTATCCAGGGCTGTGTTTGAGCCATGGAACAGAAAATAAACGTAAGTGAAGAACAGTTAATAAAAGTTTTAGGCACCCATTAAATAATGCACCTTTAATGCTCCACACAATAATCCCCGTGCTTCTAAAATTAACAAGGGTTCTTTTTGTCCTTGCCTGACTTGCAGTGTAGTCCTATCTCATATTACTGATAAACCCTGGAAATACAGGGACTGTTCCTTCTGCATGTATCCTTCACAGCTCAGTTCTAAGGATACATGCTGTACCCTGGGCTGTGTCAGGATCTACTGTGCTTCTTTCTCATCTATTCACTCCTTTCAGTCTTTAATGTGCAAGATCCTCTCCTATTGCCATGGGGATAGCCGTTCAGTCAGGAAACTGTTTATTTCATTTCAGACACTTACATGGTAACAGTAGGCTCAGGTTCATTCCAGCTTTTACTCCTGGTAAGGATAAAAACAAATCCTTCCTTTTAAAATATGCTTTGATTTTCAAGATGCCCATTTGATTTTGTTTGCTTCCACCAGCATCTAGCAATGATTCTTGGAAAAAATGATCTTTCTTTTTCAGTACCATAAACCTGAAAAAGAAAGATATATTCTTCCTTTTCCGCTTTGGTTCTTTTCAGATGTGTACTAGATTTAAAAAGTCTCTTCAGACCTCCATTGCTACCAGACGTCATACCTTGCCAGACCAGTCAGACTTACTGTGAAATAAGGTTTCCTGTCATGTCAAGGTACAGCTGTCATCTTAACCCTCAGTGTTGTAAACAAGCAGTTGCCGGCAGTGGATCATAAACAGAACTATATCTATGTACCTCAATTTTCCACATGTCTGGCCAAGAAAGGTATCTCTCCATGACATCATTCCATCTCATCCATTCCCCTGTCTCCTCAGCCTTACAATGCTTTTATCCTCCTTTTTATTTCTTCTGCATCCACTTCCCTTGCATCCCCTTGAATCATTTCTCTGTGCCGTTTTGGTTACTGTATGTAGCCCAGCAGTGACTCATGGAAACGCCTCTAGACTCCTCGCCTATTTATTCTACCAGCCATATCCTGTTATTTGTCTGTCTCTCAACTATTCTTGTAACTAGACACTTTCTGCTTGACTTTACAAATATTGCTTTTTTTGCTTAGGATATTCATTCTTGAACATGCAGCCCCAGTGTTGCTTCAGTGCTTTTCCTGTCTCTAATTTACCACGCTCTGCTGACCAAAAAACCCCTATCTCTTTGGCAGCTTAGCGGAATACATCCATCCACCTTCTTACTTCTGCAGTGGAAACTGAATTGACGTCTTCTTCTCACATCGACTATGAGTTGTTGGCCCTCTTCTCTTGCTTCAGGGAGCCCAACCCTGGCAGAGGCCAAAGGACTGCCCCTATAGCCCTAGTCCCTTTAACCCTAGTCCCACACTCACAGTATGATGACTTCAGTGCACCCTGCATGTGGGTTTTCTTTATCTGTACATCCTGTCAGCCAAAGAAATTAAAATATTACCCGCTTATGTATGTTTACAACTAAGTGATTTGTTCCTCCCTCTGTAAAGGAATGACAGAAGTAAAGGAGAAAAGAATGAAAAGACAGGGGAAAAGAGAAGACAAAGGATCTTTTCTGTGTATTTTCTTTCTTCTTCCATAACATTTCCTATTTCTTTTTCTTGACATTCCTTAACTAGAATACATGTTTTGTAGATCCGAGGGGGAAAAAACATGTATTCTGTACTCTGATCTCTTTGAGGATACTGAGACTGCCATTAGAGATGGCATTCATAGGAAAAAAGTCCCTAATGCTATGTCTCAGTAACATCTTTGTAACATTACTGTTACTAATAAATCATATTAGGATCAAGTATCTTTCTTTTTTCTTGTTCTATAAACCTTAGCAGATATTTTCTCCTATTTTGTCATCTGTGCTTTTCAAAGTACCGCAGACTTCTCTTCTTTGTGATGTAATTTTCTTCAGTCGCGAGGTTAACATTCCACTGCACAAAGACGTCTGAATTTAAAATAACAAAGTTTCTAGCCCCTTCTTATAGCAACTGTGCTTGTCAGTCTTGGAACAGGGCTCCAAAGAAACAAGGAGCTTTATACTTCCTTCTCTCAGAATCCAGCTTCAAAACCTGCGTGCTCTGGTAAGGACTTCAGTATCAGGTGGGTTTTAGAGCACAGCCAGTACTCACAGTTGCCAGGGACTTCCCTTCCAGCCCTCCTGCAGAGACAATCCCACTAAAATACAGCACCTCCTCAAAAAAGAAATGCTGTTCTCAGGGGTAATTTGCAGCTTTAGGCTCTGAGAGCAAAGGTGCCCAAAAGGAAAACATTTATTTATGGGTGGAACATATGTCACTAGGGGCAAAACAGGAATCTTCAAAGAAATCTTAGGGTTTCAGTATTAGCTATCCAGCTAGCATTGAGTCTCATTGGCAAATAAAGAGTCTAAGGTATTCTCATCTGTCATTTTTAAACTGTCAGTCACAATCGCTTTAATGCTCAAGAACTGCTATCCTAGAAGCTCACTGTTTGTTAAATGCTCCAAAGAAAGCTGTTAGTCTCAGTCAAAAATATCCTAGGCTGAGAGTTTTCATAATTTTCCCCATGGGAATTATAATAATCTCAAAATATATACTACTGAAAATTCAGGTAGTAAGAAGACATGGAAGGCACATCCATTTTGGTTGGATATACATTATTTTCATGCATTGGTGAAGGTTTTATTTTTCAGCAGCAAGACTGCAGCATTCTTGTCACAAAACTGAAATGTCAAAAGTATTTCTGATGCAAAGCTTTGAAGTTGTATGCCACTAGGCTTTGCATAAACTTTTCAGGAGTTTCTTAATGTCTTAGAATTCAAAATCTCATTTTCTAAAGTGACTTTTGACTTTTTGGGCAGGACTCGCATAGTCTTATTTCTGCCTAAGCTGCTAGTTAGGTAAAGTGCTGTACTCAAATGTCAGTCTGTGAATTTTGGAAGGTGGTAAGAATGGATTTGAGCCCACAAAAGCTAAGCAATACCTAGAACTCAGACCACCTACTATTAACATCTCTGTGTGTTCAGTGATTTATACTAGTCTCCTACTCTGTAGGCAGGCAGCACCACTCTTACTCTTAAAAGCCATGATCAGTTGGACACTATTATTTACGCTTGCAACTCCTCCCTAGCAGGTAGATATAATGGCCTTTTTCTGAACTCTCCTTCATAGTCCTTTGAGGAAAAAACAAAATGCAAGTATCTGTTGACACAAACTACACTTGCAGGAAGGATAGACTGAACCAGAGTCTTCTGCAGAACATTTCTTGACAATTTGCTGTTTAAAGGATTAGGCAGTTGTCACCTCCCCACTTAAAAGAACCTCCTATCCTCACCTAAGATGTTCTTTTCCTTGCATTGGTCTTTGAAGAAAAGATATGCAAGTCCTTGTCTAAAACTGCCATTCATGAATACTTGTTCTGGCTGGATTCAGCACTTGAGATACCAAAAGAAATCAGTGCCAAGTTTCTTATTGCTTCTTCATAACAAGCTAAAACCAAGTAATAAACGTAATGCAGGAAGTACCTCTCAAATGTCTATCATTCACTCAAAAAATAAGGGGGGATATGTGATTTTTATTCTGCTCTTGTTCACTTCACTGGTTGTAGGGTTAGGCCTGGAAGCACAGTCTTTTTTTTTCTTTTCTCTTTTTGTCATGATTGCATATGACAGTCTGTTGATAGAGATCCAGAAATGGATCCTGGTCAAATTGTCATCGCTAATGCCCTGAATTGGTGTTGCAGAAAGACACCATTTGCTACAACTGTAAGGCTCTGTAAATTCCAGGATGCTAGACTTTTTTTTTTTTTTTAAATGAAAAAAAGAAATCAGTAAAGTAGGATAACAACAGTAAACTTCTATTTTTCGGTGACACCTTCTGTCTAGTTAATAAATGATGCTCTCTCTAGGAAAACCTTACTTGTTCATTTTAAAGACCAGCAAGACACTTTGGCTGCCTAAAGACTTAACTCCTTTCCCTAGCCTGCATTCAGCGTAGGAAAGTCTCGGACTATTCTGCTACTGATTTTGCACTTCAGACACCAAAACACAGTATTGGTCTATGCCTGTTTGATAGCAGAATCATAGAATCATAGAATCGAGTAGAATAGAATAGTCTGGGTTGGAAGGGACCTCTAAAGATCATCTAGTCCAACCCCCCTGCTGTGGGCAGGGACATCTTCAACTAAATGAATGTGTGCAGGAAATGGGGGAAACAGCCTGCAAAGAAAGAAACAAACAAACAAAAATCCTTAAGAAAAAATGGACTTTCTTGTAAAATGACAGAACCATCCTTAGCTAAGTCCCAACACGAAGCATGCAGCAAAAAAGAAGAATGAATAAATGGTATGCTTTCTGAGTTGCAAAAAGAAAACTGTTCACTTTAAGAGGGGAAATATGAGTACCAGGATGCATACTGCCTTTTTTTAATATCTGTGTCTGATTACGGACTCCAGCTCTCAAAGCTGTATGATCTGAAGCGGGGATATGCCCTCCCTGCTTCAGGGCTGAGCCTGAGTGTGGGCTGGTCTCCTCGCAGCAGCCTGTGCCTCAGCCTCCCTGCCCAGGCAGCCATTTGCTCTCTGCAAAGTGGGCGCTAATTTATAAACACCAGGGACAATTAGGGAGTTTGGATTCAAGCACAGTCCTGAATCCCAAGCTGACATATAGGTCTAGACTGAAGGTACAGGTCAAACTTAAAGCCTGAAGGCACTGACCTAAATTATTGCAGGCTCATGAGAGGCATTACTGAAAAATACCGTTCCAGTAATACAAAATATTGCCACCTACTACTGTTCATACGAGAACAAATTATTTTTTCATATGCCACCCCAAAGGATGATGTACACTTTCACTGCAAATGCCTCACAGATCTACTTAAAGACCAAAAACCTGTACACCTATGTTTAGAATAATGAATATAAGGTGAGGAAAGGCCAAACAGGAGCTTTCCACAAACACAGCTTAACCAGTGCAAGCAAAAAAAAAAAAAAAAAAAGAAAGAAAAAAAGAGCTGTTTAATAGGAATATATGCTCACACACAAAAGGACAGCTAAATTAATTGGCAGCACTGATCTTTTTTCATGACTTCATCATGGCAACCATCAGTTTTAAGATGTATGTCTTTGACATTGCATCAGTGGATACTTGTGAACGTGCCTGAGAAATCTGGAAAATTCGTTGCAAACATGCCTGAAAAATCTGCAAAATTACTTGCATAACTAAGGAAAAAACAAGCATGCAAACATAGCAAAACTTTATTTCCTTCCAGTAATAACTGAACTGTTTGAAGCCTCAGGCTGGCCTTTTAGCATCACTGATCCAATCCTAACATTTAGACCAGAAGCAGCTTGGTGCAAACCCATGGTTGTGATCCTGTTGTGATGTTCATCATCTGCTGTCTGGCAGTGGCAGTGCATCAAACACATGGTTGTGCCCATCTCCCATTCTCTGAAAGCTGGCTGTCAGGGTAGACTTTAGAAAAGTGCATGCAAGGGGCAGCACTGGCTGCCTGCAAGGTGTCTGGAGGGCCTTCTGTTGCTATATCCTTGGAAAGTGTCTCACATTGGAGTGAGGTGAAGCGTATCTTGAAGGGGACTGTATTCTGCATTTATACACAGACATGCAATATTTCCTGTGATGTCTTTTTGGGATGGGATGATTACCTGCTAGCAGGCTATTCATACAGGTATTGCTGCAGTTCTGTGGAGGTGGGGAATATTGCTTTTCAGTGAGGGTATGCTGAGAGTTATGCTTAGGAACAGGATTCACTTCTTCCTTACTTTTGCATTTTATTCACATTCTGAATTTAAGTCACAGCTTTTCAAAAGATCACAATTGACTTTCCACAGTCTTTGTTACAATATTAACCATTTTTGCCATGAAGAAAATCTTCTTTGTGCCTAGAAACTTAATGCTTTTTTCAGTTGCAGTTACAACAGACTCCAGACCTTGAAGAGCAATCATCCACTTTCTCCATCACCAGATGCACAAGACAGGGTCCACCAGCCCTTTTTCTCTCTCTTCATTCTGGCCTTCCTGCCCTATCTTGCATTAAAAGCTGGTTGCTGTCATGCTCCACTAATATCCCCAAAATACTCACAGGCGAGGTAGCAACATGACTGGTCCAACATTAGACCAGCATTTGATTTTGTTGACCTGTAAGAGATTAATCAGTGCAGAAATCTTCCTAATTGGATACCAGCTTTTTGGGCAATTTAGCCTACAACCTTCCATGTTGCACATGAAAGACACAAAGAGATAAAAATTTCTGAAGCAGATAAGGGCACTGATTTTCTGGAGTCAACTCTTTTCCCTCGCAAACAGCAGAGTGTTCATAAAATGAGGACCTTGCCTCCATCTCTTAGCTGGAGATTTTCACCACCCCCATTCAAAACACCTTGTTTCATAAATTAGTTACAGGCAAGCAGTATGATAGAGAAGAAATGCTCTTGCTACTGGGTGGCACAGAGAACAGAAAACATGATTTTAACCAAGGAAAGACTACCAGTGAGGTAGTCCCTTCACTAGCACATGTGAAGAAGTGGGAATTCAATCTCAACAGACCTTCTTCTTCCCCAGTTTACCGTTATTCATATGAGAACAGCCTGAATCATTTGCGTAGGCTCATGAAGGTTTTCCTTTCTGCATATGTTTTAATCATTGCCAAATATTTCACTCCCCTGTGTAGTCTGCTCTAACTGTTTCTCTCCTGGGGTACAATGACACAGCTTCTCAACCTCAGAGTTTGTGAGTGTCCTGCCTTTCCACTGTGATTCAGGGGTCTGAAAGAACCAAAGTGTTCCTGGTACGTATCCCCAGTGAAATGTTCCTGGTATGTAGCCCCAGTAAGCAAGAAGTTGGGAATTACAACAACTAGGGGTTGGTTCACAGAACCACAGAATCACTGAATGATTGAGGTTAGAAGGGACTTCTGGAGATCATCTTGTCCAACCCCCCTGCTCAAGCAGGCTCACCTAGAGCTGGCTGCTCAGGACCATGTCCATATGGCTTTTGAATAGCTCCAAGGAGGAAGACTCCACAACCTCTCTGAACAACCTGTGCCAGTGCTCAGTGACCCTCACAGTAAAAAAGTGTTTCCTGATGTTCAGACAGAACCTCCTCTACTTCAGTTTGTGCCCATTGCCTCTTGTCCTGTCACTGGGCACCACTCAAAAGAGCCTGGCTCCATCTTCTTTGTACCCTTCCTTCAGGTATTTGTGCACATTGATGAGATGCCACCTGAACCTTCTCTTCTCTAGGCTAAACAGTCTCAGCTCTCTCAACTCTTCCTCACAGGAGAGATGCTCCAGTCCCTTAATCATTTTAGTGGCCCTTCGCTGGCTCATGTTCAACTTGGTGTCCACCAGGACCCCCAGGTCCTTTTCTGCAAAGCTACTTTCCAGCCAGTTGATCCCCAGCACGTGCATGGGGTTGTTCCTTCCCAGCCGCAGGACTTGGCACTTTCTTTTTTTGAACTGTATGACGTTCCTGTCTGCCCATTTCTCCAGCCTGTCTGGGTCCCTCTGCATGGCAGCATGACCCGCTGGGGTATCAGCCACTCCTCCCAGTTTTGTGTCACCTGAAAACTTGCTGAGGGTACACTCTGCCCTATCATCCAGATCATTAATGAAGATGTTGAACAGGATTGCACCCAGTATTGACCCCTGGGGTACACCACTAGTGACTGGCCTCCATCTAGATTTTGTACCACTGATCAGCACCCTTTTGGCTGTTCAGCCAATTTCAGTCCACCTCACTGTCTGCTCATCTGGCCCATAATTCATCAGCTTCTTTATGAGGAAGCTATGGGAGCTGGTGTCGAAAGCCTTCCTGAAGGCAAGGTAGACAATATCCACTGCTCTTTCCTCATCTACCAAGCAAGTCATTCCATCATAGATGTTTATCAGGCTGGCCAAGCATGACTTTCCCTCTGTGAATCCATGCTGACTACTCCCAATCACCCTCTTGCCCTTCACGTGCCTGGAAATGGTTCCCAGCATTAGTTGTGCAGGGGTTGAGATGGCGCTGACTGGCCTGTAGTTCCCTGAGTCCTCCTTCTTGTCCTTCTTGAAGATGGGAGTGACATTTGCTTTCCTCAAGTCCTCAGACATCTTTCCCAGTTACCACAATCATGCAAAGATTATCAAGAGTGTCCTTGTAAAGGCATCAGCCAGCTCCCTCAGCACTTGTGAGTGCATCCCATCAAGACCCATAGACACATCTATGTCCAGTTTGCTAAAGTATTCCCTGACCTGATCATCCTCAGCCAAGGGCACATCTTCCTCGCTTTCCCCTAGTCTTCAGGGCCTGGCATTTCTGAAGGCTGATCTTGCTAGTAAAGACTGAGGCAAAGAAGGCATTCAGTACCTCAGTCTTTTCCATGTCCTGTGTCACCAGGGCCCCTGCAGGGCCCCACCAGTAGCAGGCCCACATTTTCCCTACTCTTCCTTTTGTCACCTATGTGCTTACAGGAGTCCTTCTGTTGCCTTTGACATCCCTCGCCAGATTCCACTCCAGTTGGGCTTTGCCTTTCCTAACTCTATCCCTGCATGCTCAGACAATGTTTCTATATTCTTCCTGGGTTAGCTTTCCCGGCTTCCACCTTCTGTATGCTTCCTTTTTGTGTTTGAGTTTTGCGAGGAGCTCCTTGTTCATTCACGCAGGCCTCCTGACATGTCTGCCTGACTTCCTGCTTGTTAGGATGGACCGCTCTTGAGCTTGGAAGTGGTGATCCTCGAATATCAACCAGCTTTCTTGGACTTCTTTTCCCTCCAGGGTCTTATCCCATGGGACTCTTTCAAGCAGATCCCTGAAGAGGCCAAAGTCTGCTCTCCTGAAGTCCAGGCTTGTGATCTTGCTTTTTACCCTGCTCCCTTCTCTCAGGATCCTCAACTTCACTATCTCATGGTCACTGCAGCCAAGGCTGCCTTTGACCTTCACATCCCCAATACATCCTTCCTTGTTTGCGAGCATGAGGTCCAGCAGAGCCCCTCTCCTTGCTGGCTCCTCTATCACTTGTGTTCAGGTTGGTCTATCTCAACCAGTTTTATATGCCTACAATGGAGATACCTACTCTAGGAACCCAAGGGCCATTTTATAGTTAGTGGAAATAAACAGGAACTTTTGGGATGTGATTCATCCAATCTATTTTAAACTTATACTTTATGCTGAATTGAACCCCAGTTAAAAGTGCCTAATTATCTCCATCAACTATAAACGGTGCAGAGGGTAACTCACAAGTAGACAATTGTATTTGGTCATATGGTTCCTATCCCCAAAGACTCTTTCTGTCTATGTGTTTATTCTACTTTGTTGAAGATTAAGTGAGTTTTCATCTTTCAAAATGATTTTTATTCTCTGTTCAAACCAGCAAAATGCCTTTATATCCTTCCATTTGCCATTTAGATTTGCATAGAAAATAGGTAAGACTAAAAAGCAGAAGAGTATCAAAGATGTGTCATAAATTCATGTCCCTCTAATGAGGAACTAGACATCAAAATAAGGACATGCCATTAACATGAAATCACATACACCAGATTTCACAGACTTTCATTTTATCTGTAATCAGCTGTTCTGATACACATAGCAAAATTAGCTCTAAATCCTTGATATGAAATGCCTGTCATATAATAATTGTATGCATATATGCACATATAAACATCAGTATGAATATGTACTGATATATATCAGTACGATACACACATAACAATATTCATACACACATAATTATGAAAATGAAACAATTTTTTAAATTATAAGTTGTGCTAAACCAAAAAAAAAGTAAGTGCCATTTCTTTTTCTGTTTGGAGGTAGGATGTAGAACAAAATAAGTTTATGCCAATTTACATTATCCTTCTAAAAATCCATGTCTAGCACTGGAAGAACATATTGACAAAAACAATAACTCACATTTTAAAAGCAAAAAACCATACACACAAACCAAACCATAAAAAATAGGTGATGTATAATGTCTAGGCAGCACTGGCACATTTTAGTCTATTGAGAAAAGCCATGGAATGCCTTAGAATAGTCATTATGTAAAAAGAAAAAGAAGACTGATAAAATACATCAGAATAAATTAGATGCTTAGGCAAATAAGTGCATTTGGAAAGCATTTTCTAAAATAAAATTCTTCAGTTCTTCACTGAAATTCATGCTGAATACATTGTACTCGTTCACTAGCTAAAACAAGAACTAGGCACAGAAAATGGAAAGCAATGTGTCTGTAACTCCCTCCCCTTGCTGCAAATCAACTGTTTTCTGTCTCACTGGTGCTATTACCAAATAGGTGTCAAGAAGACATACCAAATTATTCCTAAAGATAAAGCCTAAAGGGAATCTGAATTTTAGAATAGAATCACAGAATGGTTGAGACTGGAAGGGACCTCTGGACATCATCTGGTCCAACCCCCCCTGCTCAAGCAGGGCCACCTAGAGCAGGTTGCCCAGGACAATGTCCAGACAGCTTTTGAATATCTCCAGGGAGGGAAACTCCACAACCCGGCTGTGCTACTTCATGTTCTCAATCTGTGATTATGAGGTGAATATAAAAGGTATTTTCAATGATAATCTAATATGATGGACTTTTAAACATGTTTTTAATGTACCGGAGAAAAGGAAATTAATAAGTAAAAAGTAGACCATATGACAAACTAAGATATTATAGTCAGTAGCAGAACTAGTATTAGAGCTGTCAGAGAATATTTCTAATAAGAAATGATTCCACACTTCTATGGAATGGTAAAGCAACTAAACAGTACACTTTGGCAGAAGGAGTCACAATAGGCAATAGACTATGAAAGCCCAATGTAACTGCAACTACATGTCTGGCCCCATTTCTTGCAGTCACTGTTTGATGATGGCAGATTTTTTACATACTTCTAGTCACCACTATTGCATAGTAAAGCTGAGTCTGATGAGTCTCAAGCACAATCTATGCAGTGGTGTATGCTTGGATCTGCAGAGAGCTTATATCAAAGATTAAACCCCCTAAATATTTGGATAGGTGATTTAGAGATAATTCTGGCAGGCTGAGCAACAAGTCCCCGTTGCATTGCACAGTGGGTCTGCCCTCAACCAGGGCAGGGACTTTGCTGGATCTTGGCACCGCCCAGAGCTTCTGCATTTGCCCCCAGCACAAAGATGTAAGAAGAGAGAGGACCAGTGCATGCGTAATCCTAGCTCTGCTATGGGGATGCATATCTGGACTAGGGATTGCAAAAATCCCACTGGATCTGCCAGTTTGGATGGGTTTTGAGACCTCTACTCCAGGACAAGGTATTCTTTTCTTTGGAAGGTTTACACTGTTTCCCCACCCTTCATGACTCTGCTGGGTTATTTCAGTAACCCTCTACATCCTTATTTCCAACACTGTTACTCTCTTGTCCCTTATACGGGTGAAGTGGGCATGAAGCCAGTACTGATTTTGTTTCTGGTTTTGAAGATCAGAAACAGTGCTTGGTGGAAGAGTTGGGACTTCTTCCGGCAATTCATTGCCTGCCACTCACTCTGCAAATAAAAGTTAGAGAGTGTAGAATCCCTAAGAGCTGTTTCAGGCCCTGGGTCAAATTGCTTTAGGCTTCTCACACTTCTCAGCAGCTCTGACAGAATCTTACCAGAAGTTCTCTGGGCAGAAAATTGTTGTGATTATAGGTGACTTTAATATGACAAAATTGGGAAAACATTTTAACATGCAGTTGTTATGTGCCACCAACCTATGCGCTTAATGTTTCTCCACTACATTATGTTATCTTCTTCTTAGCTCTAACTGGCACCTGCTGTAAATTTGCTTTTCTTAAGTAACATTCCATTAAAGGAAATTCTTGGAAGCTGTGTGCACCTGAATTATCTTGGTGTAACTCTATATTTGATTGTGTTCCGTGAAACCAGAAGTGAGCTTGGACCAGTCTGCTTAGGCTAGTCATCGTTACTGTTTTTCACCTCTTCTGTGCAGATATTTTTATTGTGTTCCTGCTAGCATGAGAAAGGATTCTGTAGAATTCATTAGGTTATTGTACTTGACTGTGCAAAGAGCAATGCAGGAACACAAGAAGATTAGGAGTTTGAAAGATGACTTTTCACCAGAAAAAGCAGATCCCACCTAAGAATCACAACTACACTTAAACAGCTAAATACTTTTATAAATTTGGTTCTTGGTAATTCTGGCACAAAATGTGCTTCTTTTCTCCAAAGTCAACAGAAGCTTTTATCTATGTCTTAAAAAATCCTTGTTATGCCCACAAAGGAACAAATATTAAAGGATCTAAGAAAATATTGCTTAATCCCAGTGGGGAAAATATTTCTCTGTGGTAACTTAGGGAGAAGAGCAAAGCTGTCTTTTTAGGACTCCTGATTCTCCAAGATGGTAGGACCTGATGAGCTGCAGCTCCTAACGATGGATGAGGATAGGCAACAGCCTGCCAGTTTACAGAGGGAAAGATTAATCACCTGCAGTAGCCTCTCTCAACCTTTCCCAGGTAAAGCAGGAAACACTCAACCAAGTCAAAAAGAGAACACGGCAGATGTAGGAAACAAAGAGAAACAACAGGTCACTACCAGGCTGCTTCTCCTCGAGGACCCTCTGGTATCTAGCCGGATATTCCTTCAAAAAGCAAAGAAAAAACTACTCTATTCTAGCTGGTCCCAGCAAAGGTGTTTCTCTCTCCTCTTACCTGCTATTTTTTTAAACTAAGATGCTGTTGCAGAAGCAGCAAGGCTGGTTCAGCCCAAAATAGTTCATTAATTCTTTGTTTATCTTTGATAGCCTCTTGCTCTCTTTAAGGTAAGTAACACAAATGTTCATTTCAGGGTCTGCATTAGGTTCCTCGTTAAGCGTTCACCTTGGTTTGAAGCTCGGTAACTAATCATCATTGGTCTTTTTCCAGTCCCAGAATACAGAAAATGGCATCCTCACCCTTCTGCCCTCCCGCAGCTGAATAAAAAACCAGCTGCGGCCACGTTAGTTACGGGCGCAGTATGATGCTCTCTGCCACAAGCTACCTTTTCACTCCAGATCTTTCAAAGCTTTATAATGTTTTCTGAAGGTATTGACGTGCTTGGTATCAGGGACCATCTCTTTCTTTGTTCACTTTCTGTACAGCATCCAGCTGATGGGTCCACCATCCAGGACCAGCTCTCACAGGTTTTATAGTGATGCTGTAATAACAACAACAACAACTGTAGTTAAGACTAAATGCCACCCAGTCACTGGGTTTGCTGTAACCAAGTCTACAGAGATGTTGTAAAATTTCTGTCTTGGAGACCGTCAAGAAAACAAGTTGCTTAGCAGGAATGATTAGGAAATATGTCAACCTTTCTTAAATAAATAGTCAAGGCTAACTTTCAGGTTCCTCAGTTGCCTAAAGTTACCTGAAACACACAGCACGAACATTTCTTTCTCTCCTTAGAACTGGTGTCAGGCATTATCACGGGGAAGTCCTGATTGACATATTCCACCAGCAGCCTAACCACAAACACCTTCAACCTTCAGTATATTCTCTCTTCTGTAGTCCTAAGACCTCTTAGCATTTTCAAAATACTAAGGACCACAGAAAACTGAGAGCAATCAGAGCCTATACATCATGTCCAGTCTCTTAAAAAAAATCAGAATTAATTTTCTTTCTGAATGCTATAAAAGGAAACATCAAAACTAATGCCAAAATAACATAAATATTTCCCACAGAAATATGTTCAAAATTCAAAGCTTTAATATTAGCATCTAAATTAAATTATTTGAAAATTTGGGATAGTGGAATGTGATGGGACCCAGCCAGCACTTTCAAATGGATTTACTTTTCACTATAGTAACTTCCCAGATCAAAAGGCTTCTAAACTCAGAAAGACAGGTCTTATTAGGATATAAATACTTCATAAATAGAGACACTCTCAAAGTGACTGGGTGAGATGGAACAGAAGTAAAAGGGTTTATAAACAAATCTCTCTTCCACCCATTGTACCCTCGCTTTCTGGAGTGGTTTCAGCCAACTCTAAAGCTTTCTGTTTGGATCATACTGTGTCCGCTCCTCTTGGCTCCCCAGGTTGTCTTCCCTCCCACCTCTGTTGATGCTGGCTGCGTGCCGGCTGCCTGCTACCCCTGCAGCCCCAGAGCAGAGGGTGTCTGCCTCGATGTGGTGCCTCTCCAGCTCCTTTGCTGCCTTCCTCCGCAGCCACCTCCGGGGCTGTGGGCTGTGGGCTGTGGGCAGGAGCTGGCCCCACTCCCCTGGCAGGTCCCAGCAACCTTCACCCTCTCCTCTGCTGGCAGCCAGTGTGCTGATGGACAGCAAACCAATGCAATGTGCCACCAGCACCCACCCGGAGGCGTTAACGTATACAAAACACCAAGGCTACAAATCTACTTTGCACATCTCCCAGCCTCCTGGTCTGCTGCCAGCTGACATCCGAAATTACTTGTACTGCACGTACGGTCATTTAGGATACTGCTTCCAAAATTATTTTTGGCAGAGGGGTGCTAAAGGTGAAGGAGCAGTGTTTGAAAGAAGAAATAATGCTTCCCTTGAAGGGGTTAGTTTTGGCCATGAGGATTTATTACTATAAAATATACCTCTGTCATACCCTCTCCAAAAAACTCCACCTCAATTATTCCAGATAATTTTAGGAATAAATAACCAAAAAATTCTCCAGCAGTATCCAGCAAACGGAAAGCTTGGTTGTGTTTGTACTTTTGCTCTCTACTTCCATGATCTCGGCAGCTGGGTGTGAAACGTGGCACCTGAGAGCACAGCGTGGCTCCACGAGACCCCGGCAGGACCCCAAGTGAAGCAGGAGCACCCGCCTGTCTGCAGGGGTAACACAGGCAACGTTGGCGGCTCTCGAACAAATCAGCTGAGCAAAATTCAGTACAAAGTTCAGGTTAGAAGTATTCGCCAGCACACATAGCCGGTTCCCCTTGTACCCAGCAGCTATGTACTGCGAGGCGCCTGCGCAGCCGGGTCACGGGCTGCCTCTGCCTTCTCCTCCCCTGGCCCTGTGCTTCTCTCCGCTCGGCAGCTCAGCTTTAACGCCAGTGCCAGCTCCCGCTCACATCACCTGCGCTATTTGGTAGAGGTCATAGACTGAGCTTCCTGGCAGGTCGAAGGATGTGGGTTTGCTTGCTCTCAGGTTGCTAGGAGACCTACTATTTCCCAGCTATAACCTCTCAGATAAAAGGGGTTACTACTTCCACATTTCAAAAAGAAAAGAGCTTTTTTTTTTGCTTTTTGCCAGGGATCAGGTCTGGTCAGGGGGCAGTAGCGCTCCTACAGTGTCAGACCCTCTGGGAGATGAAGCTACAGACTGACCCTGGTTTTGGACCCAGCTAGTGTTTGGGTGGGAACTACCTGCCCAGGTATCACCTGAGTAGGCATACCCACATCTACAAATCTGGGCATCAGGGAAAGTCTCAGGGCAGAAATGGAAACAATCACAGAGGTTAGTTACTCCCCAGACAAAGCTGCTGCTGCACGAGTATTATTTGCACTACAAGTTTGAATTGGTGGGCTTAAAGGCTACCTAAATCTTGTTTCAAGCTCCTAGGAGAAAAAGAAAATGAAAAAGACATGGGTTTAGATTTCCAGTGACCGCAGTGGGCAGGAAGCAAACCCAAAAGGACCAGTTCAGTAAGACACTTGGCTCCTGCTTAACCTTCTCGGGAGAACAGTCCCTCTGAAATAGAAACTACTCAAGTGTCCAAAATTGGGCATGTGCTTATTTATCTCACTGAACAGGTGCACAGCAATAGATTAGATGTGAAGGGAAGGAAGAGATTCTTTATACCATATCTTGTAATTGCAAAATGAAAGGAAACAATTTCTGCATCCCAAATTTGATCTGCACATTTCATTTAGTATTTATCTTGAGGATATTTTTATATTAAACTGTTCACATAAATCTTTTTGCCCTGGATTTTTCAAATATTGTTCACATTTGGGATTATACCTTTTCACTGCTTATTTGATAACCAGTACTTTATCAAATTCTGCTGCACTTATTACCTAGGTTTTTTTATAGACAGTACACAGTAAGCTTGCCACGTAGCTAAATAAAGTTAATTGTTAATCTGGATGTCTGGTACTGATCAAGTATCTTTTCTCTTAGAAATGAAGATGTGACAGAATGGACATATTCTGATTTCACTGTAGACATTAACTAGAGAACAAGGCTAATTGCAGTTGACAGCAAGAGTACCTCAACATTTTTTTCTCCGTTAATTAGAAATAAAATATTTGTCTTTCAAGAAAGGCTTATAATATTCATTAAGTTGGGTGTTTTGGAGCTGCAGAACTTTCTAAGTAATCATTTTTAAGATAAAAGATTTTCCATTCCCACTGGCAACATTACCTGATGATGAACCACAGATATCTTGTTTGGACTAATATTTTTTTGAGATCCTAAACCTGACTTCCAAGCTTTGTCATTTGTAAATTCTTCCATACCTACTTCACCGTATTTTGTATTCAACAGTTCAAAAGGGAGTTTTGCAACACTGATCCACTTTTGCTCTGCAAATTCACACCTCAAGGTGAAAGGACACTGAAAGGACACTGAAAGGACAACTAGTGTGAGCTGGTTAGATTTTTGTCCTGTCTTTTCATTACGTCTTTTGTTTTCTGATTTCTTTTCTTCACATATTCAGTAATGAAAAATTTTCTTGCAGGTTTCCTTTCTGTAAGTTTCTTTTATGAGAAAAGATCAGATTTATCTCCTTGGGACTACATGGTATGGCTTTGTTCTGTTTGTTACTTTATGATGACTTTAACAACACATGCTGATAACTGTGCATTTCAATGATTCACTCCAAGAGAAACAGACTGGTCTTTGAGTAATACCAAAGAAAGCCAGAATAAAAAATTAAAGTTAAGCTCTTAAACTTGTGCTTAGGTACCCAAATATAAGTTTTGGCAGGATTTTCACAGGCCTGAGATGCCCTGTCTGAAAAAGGTTTACTCAACACTTTGGGGAGAGAAAGGGACAGAGAGCAGCTCACACCACTGAAAGCATCTACTACACTGTCATTGTCTTGCATATTCATATTTGCCTTGGCATCTGGCAGAAAAACTAATAACTGCTATTAAGGAAATTGATTCCTTGAAAAAAATTGAAAGATATGGAAAATCCTGAACTTTACCTGAACACTTCAACTTACTCACCCAAAAGCCTGGGAGACACAAATACCAAATTTTAACATTATGATTAGAAAAACCATAGGATGAAAGACACTTAGTTAACCTTCTGGATGATGTGACTATGCCATATTTAAAATCTTTCAGTGTTAACGGTCTGAAACATAAGGTCATAAAGTGCACTTACAGTGGAGAGAGGGAAAGAGAAATATAAAGTCTCTTTCATATTTATTCTTGCATAAGTTCATTCTCTCTGCCAACTTTTCCAATGCATGGAGAAAACCTGAAATAGAAGCAAGTAGCTGAAAATATCTTACTGCTCAGGGGCTGACTGTAGCACCAAGCTTTGTATCACCAAACCTCAGAAGTCTGTACCTTTACAGACTTTACAAACCTTTAAAAAGTTTAGGCCATTCCTCTGACACTGGACAAACCTCCAAAACTGTTTTGGTGCTGGCAGCACCCACAGACATAATAGAGCTCTCATTTGTTTGCTTTTTCTCCTCACAGAAAGAGTTAGTTTGAGAACTGGAAACATGGTTCGTTGCCTTTGTCCCAGACAGACACACATGGGAAATGTACACTTCAAGCTCCCAAGGATCCAAATATAGATGACTTGGATCCCCCAAAACAACATATCCATGCATGTTCTTCACCTCCTTGCTTTATTATAAGCGCATCATCAGTTGAAAACTGCTATATGTCAAAGACTTTAGAAGTAAATTAACATAAGACCTTTCAATCAGAACTGGTTATTTAAGCCTGAGATATGAGTGTGAACTGTGTCTAATATTCCCTCCTTCCAGACAGCTTTTCAAGAACAAAATGAATTTGGATTATATAGAAATCTTTTTGGCACCATTGTTTTTTGCACAGATTAAAGATTTGTTAGAATGCATTCTTTCCATCCCTACGTGATTGTGTATATGTTGGCCAACATTTTTGCACATGGAGTCCTCAGGCTGAACGTTTTTAAATATCTTTAAGTACTAAACACATGCTCTGACTTTCAGATATGCTGAGCAACTGTCCTCACAAATCCCATAAAATCCCAATGTCTTTTTCCCCATAAGTAACTAAATACCAGTAATTAGCTGTAAGAGAGCAGAATTCAGTACAGGCATATTTTCTTTTGAAATTTCCAGCTTGGCAGTAGATGACTAGCCTGTGTGTCATCCTGTTACCATTAAACAGCTCTTCTAGACCGGACAGTATTGAAATGGGTAAGATAAATTTTGTTGAACAGAGCTGTACAAAATCAACCTGCTACAGAGAATATACAGCCAAAACACAATTATATTGGTTTAGGGAATTGAGTGATGTGGCTCAGGTTCAGCAATACTTTGGAAAACATAGAGCAAGAAAGGGACAGTTACAGTGAATTTCATGATTCATCGAAAGACTACACGGTACAATGGTGACCTTTAAAACTGGTGAAAACCCAACAGCCTCATTTAACTTTCTCGTGCTGTTTGCAGACAGCACAAAGAGAAAGCAAAGGTCCTAAGTACTCTGATCTTTAGCTGGTTTTAAGATTATACAAGGTAACATGTACACTTATTTTTAAATGGTGGAGGAACTTTAATCTGTGAGGGATGTAGGGTTTGGAGTTCAACAAGCTTACATCTTCTTAATGTTAACACTTACTGTTCCAAGTAGCTTACAGCCAAAGACCCGCGATTTTACATACTTGGAAAACAACCAAACAAAAGAGAAATCCATATAATTTGTTTTCTCTAAGTCTCTCGTTGTATCTTAGCTCAATATCTGTCCTTTCAGTCATGAGCTCCTAAGAGCAGGGACCTCTAACACAGAATCGAAGGAATTATGTTAAAAATCTAACAAATCTAAGCCAGCTGAACCTATTGGAAAGATAGATTCTTATTATTGCAAAAAGCTTTGAACTCATTACTCAATCTTCCAAAAAGCAGTTTCTCTTTGGAAGCTCCAACTGTTTTTTATAGCCATTAAATATACAAAAGTAACATTTCTCCTCCCCCCGCACCTTATATTCAGTCTTATACACTAAGTTATCACCAGAAGTTTGGAAGCTGACTCTAGCAAAGTTCTTGTTCTCTGCACATCCCCAATGCACTCCTCGTCTCTCTGTCCTTTGTCCCAGCTTCACCCTCTCATACCGCCAGTTTCTCCCACATATGCTCACATATGCTCCCAGTACTCCTATATTTATTCGCATATTCCCTCAAGCACTTTCTGTCTACTTTGCAGGTCACATAATTTCCAAAGGGGTAAGGGGCAGCATGAACAGCAACTGGCTTGAAAGTACATGCTTTTGACTGCCAGCCAGGAGGCCAAATGCAGAGGATAAGTGCTGAATTCACTCAGCAATCTTTACCTTAAATGGGACAGCAATGGGGACATTCTTCACTAACCACCAACCAGTTTCTATAAAATATGTAGGAATTTAATATCTTCCACACATCTAGCTTTCTGTGAGAGCTTACTGGCCAGTGAATTGAAGGTCATCTGTAATCCAGAACTCCCCTGGTATCAGTGTCTCCTCACTGTGGGATCCAGGCCATTGTATACAGGAGAGAAGACACCCTTCTGACCCTCCTGAGATTTGTTATTCTATTCTATGCTTTGCTTCTCCACTTTGCTGTCCCACCCTGTACTCTCTTCTGCTGTACTCTAGTGCAGTGATGGGATTCTTTCTCAAGTTCACTCTGTGGTATAACTCATAAATATTACCTCTCTCTGTTTCCCTTTCTATACCATGGGAGAAAATGGGATGTGGCTTAAAACCAAAAGAATATAAAACACGTGCAATTAAAAATAGTGGACTACTTGGCAGGGGGATTGGGGGGGCAGAGGGAATAAAACTGAGTCTGGAGACAGGTACCTAGCACCTGGAGTAGAGGAGAGTTTATGGTAGATTTAGGTCCCCTAGGGAAATCCATCATTCTTGAGATGGTCTTAAAAGTATTTCATAATTGATGAAGATAATCAAGCCAAATGCCACCACAGAAAAATATTATCCGGAACTTCAAAATCATTCCTACACAAGTACCTCTGCGTAAGTCAAAGATACTACTCATATGCATGCGTTTGCTAGCATACAAGGTGTTAGAAGGATCAAAAACCTTATCATGGGGAATTAACGCACAATAGAGCAGAAATCTACTGCAATCCACACCCTTGTGAGAATCTAAAATATTCAGCTTTAATTTCCCCATTAAGACTTTGTCAACTGGAATAACTTAGTCTTTTATGATAAAGAGTGTTTAAATTCACATCTTTAATGGATGTTGTAAAAATGTGCAAGATTGTTCAAAAACATTAATGCCTGCACAGACATGGAGACAATTCTGAAGGACTTTTAAAACATAACAAAACATGAAACAGCTAAAGCAAGAATGGGGGATGTTTTAATTAAGTCTAAACTAAGAGAAATCTGTGTATTTCCCTTGTTTGCTCATCTTCTTCTCTGACTGTTAAGGGTGAAAAAAAATTCCATTAGACTCCACAGGCCTGGAGAGCACGGTGCTGACTCTGGTTGCAGTGAACTGGCCTTCTCCATCTTCTCCAGTGTTGTGCTGGAGCTAGCAATTTCTACCTTTTTTAATTAGTTCTTGTTAGTTTGGGGTTTTGTTTTGGTTTTTTTTAAGTCGCATAAAAAGTTCTAGAAATCTTTTTTTAATAGAAGTCACGAGTTTCCTCTAGAGACCAATAGCATAATATTCCAGCGGAAGATATTTTTCATGGAACAGCAGAGTTTCAGAGGCCGCGAGCGGCAGTGCTGCAGGCTCTGCTAAACGTGGGGAGACACGCTATGTGGCCCAAAGGCAGGCAGGAAGGAAGGCCAAGACTATGGTTTCATGGGGCCCTGCCTGGTGGAAACAGGATTTTGCAGCCAATGCAGATGCACTTGTAGGTGAGGGCAATGGAGGTGCCCCCGTCTTGCCGTGTCCTCACCCAAGGCAGCCCGGGACGTGGCCCCACGGGCCTGATGTTGCAGCACCAGGGGGTCCTCAAGAAGGGCCCACAGGGCGCAGGGGAACTGACCCCAAGTCCCTGCACCGGTGGGCACCTGCGGGTGCTTCCTATAGGTGCGGTCACCTCATGCACCCGCTTCTGTCCAGGTGTTTCAAGACAGAGGAGCGAGGACGCCATAGATCATCTTCCCTAAGGAGGTTGGGGGCTGTGTGTTTCCATAGCGACCGCAGACCTCTGCGGCCAGACCTTCCCCAGTGCCGCCCGCAGCTCCCCTGCAATTGCCATAACAGCCCCACGCAACAGCATCAATGCTTTTATTGAAGTTCGTCACAGACTCTGCAAAGGCATAAACCCACAGCACTTCTATAACACGTGCTGCCTGGGGAGCACTGGAGAAGACAACGTCCTGACGAAAAAAGGATGATGACGAGATCTAATTGCTCCAAAACCAAATAAAGCTTGATCTGCACACTCACCACCATGTGCAGGAGCCAGCAAGTGCCACAGCTCTTACTGGAAAACATTAATGAAGTGAGGAGATGGGAAGAAAAGCAAGGAGTATGAATAATGGGGTAACATTTCAGACACCTCTGAAACCAGGTTTCGGGACCTGCTGCTGCAGCTGAAGTGACACATGGACCCAGCATCAAAGCTCTGGGTCAGGGAAGCAGAGAGGAGCTGTGTCTCTCCCAGCTGCCCCACTCCTCATGTGCCCTCGGGCAAATCCAGGCACTTCAGCTGTACAATGAGGATAGCAACAAACAGAGCAACACAGGACACAGGTGACAGCGTCTGTGGTAAGCTCAAAAAATGGCAGCCATACAGACCAGCTCATACAGTGACCCCATTTACCCTATGACCAGCGCTAATGTCTCAGAAACTCTATTATTTTAAGTAGGACCATAATATTAATATAAATATGGTCAACAGCAATCTTTTACATAGAGCATATTTTACATATATGGATAGTGCATTTCCTTGGTTCCTTTTAAACAGCCCACCTATTAACATGAACAAACCTGGTGCTTTTCTTCAAGATGTCTTACGCTTGCTCACATTCATCTCAAGTGTCCTTCCCATATGCTTGATCTCGTGCCCATCTGCTGGCTAAGTGACATGGGTATGGGATATTTTCTAGCCAACGCTTAACTATTGAAGTGGGAAAATAAGTTAACTACTATGACATTTAGCTAGTAAAATATTTGCCTTATTTTGCCCTGAAAAGACAAAGACCCAAAGCCATATGCCACGTGCCTGCAGGGCCAGGCACGGCGTGCTCCTGGCTCAGCCATCTCTCCTTTTCCCGACATGGGAGCTCTGCGTGACCCACAGGGATATGGCTACACACTCGCACGTCTGGCAAGCTGCGACAGTGCTCTCCAGCTGCCAGAGGGATGCTTCCGGGAGCATGACTACCACATCAGTTTTTAAACTTAAGAAGAAAAGGTTTTTCTTCATCTCTTCTCTCCTTCTTCCTTTTACAGCTGTCTCAAACTCCCATTTCTGGTCACTACCACCCCTCCTCACCTATGACCACCGTTTTCCTCTTCACCTATACATTTCCCTCCCTTTGGCATAAACCCATATTTTGTATAAATTTCATACTAATTTCATATCCAACATCATTTGCTTCTTTGCCCTTGGTATTCATCTTATTCTTGCACTGACCATCTTCTCATATACTCATCCAATCGTTCACATCTGCAAAGTTAAATTATCAGGCCATGTCCTGGCCACCAACACTTCCTTTTTACATTTTCAGACACGAACTAGTGTGCTTTCTTTCATGCTGATCTCTTTCCCCCATGCTCAGGAAAACTTCCCTAAATTCCCAAAATGCCTACAAAAATTTGATAATGTTTAGGTTCCTGATGCTGTTTACTAATATCTGCTTGTTTTTTCCATGGATTTCTCATCCATATCTCTCCGGTTTATGCTTGAACTGCACTTTTTTAGAGGTGGGCTGTCCCTTTGGCTCTGTATTTGAACATTGCCTGTCATGACTAGGTCCTGATAATGATACACTGAGAGCTCCACCAATACAAACAGTAAATTCATTTTCTGTTAAAATAAAATCCATGGAACTTTAGCTTTAGCAGGGATTGAAGACCTGATATTTAACTCTAATGTGTCTCTTGGGACACTCTAGTTTATACAGTGCATATTGAGACAGCAAGGCCTTGAAATGGGCGTACTACCCTGCTGAATGGAGGAACAATTAGATGGTCTTGGAGCTAGTGTAGGAAGAACTGCTACCCAGGACCATTAGTACTTCATAGAAACACAGAGCAGCTGAGATCGGTCAGGACCTCTGGTGATTGTCTAGTCTACCCACCATGCTTAGAGCAGGGTCAGCTACAGCAGGTTGCTCAGGGTCTTGTCCAGTCAGGTTTTGAATATCTCCAAGGATGGAAGCTCCACAACTTCTCTGGGCAACCTGCTCCAGTGTTCAGTCACCCTCACAATACGAGCTGCTCCTAAATTAATTATCGTAGAGCTCTAGGCTAACATCTGCTCAGGTAGCATCTTGATAGTGCGCAGAAAAGCTAAAAAAACCCCAAGGACAGGCATTTCACCTCTGAGCTCCTGAACCCAACTGTGCTTTTACCTCATAGCCAGCTCCTTTGGGAAAGACTTCTCACACTTTCTCTAGAGAGGGTGAAATCTCAAAACCTTTTAATGCTACAGAGCTGGCCCAGTGCAACTGCCCCAACAGTCCCATATATGCACCAATTTTCTCTTTGTAAGCTCCAGCAGCACCAGCGATGTGTATGGGCTATCTGCTACTTATGACAAATTTGAAACAGAGCATTAACACAGATAACAAAGCAGGGCATTGCTGATGCCAGACACGTCAGCTCAACAGCCATGTGAGGCTCCAGCAAAAGGATCAAGATGGATTCACAATCTAGGTAAGAAAACCTATTTGCAAAGGAGCTGGGCGTATAATGCAAACTTCCCTGGTAATTCAAGAGAGCTGATTTTCTTTAGACTGTTCAGTGACATTTTTCTTCTTTGAGGAGTATATTTCTGTGACAAATTTCATAAAATATTTGTCAAAATTTTGGTATAAAAAAATCTTTTATCAGAAAAAGAAGAAAACCAGAAACATAGAGATCTTTCCTCTCCTCTTCCAGACACCTGCCTACACACACACATTCCCCAGCTAAAACATTTTTGGGTTTGAGGTTTTCCTTTTAGACAGTGATTAATTATAGAATATTTTGGCCTGACACTGGCGAGCACTTCTGAACTTGGTTTTTGGTTGAAAACTTTTTCCATCATGTGTGAAGTTGCAGTTTTAAACTCAAAAAGTCCAAACAGCATAAAATACCATAAATCACAGCCTAGGACAAGTACCCCTCTGTTTAAAAATCGCCTTAAAAAAAATACTGATCTTAAATTTTCATGCTTTTCATTATTTAACTGCTATACCCAGTTATTGTCAATGTATAAAATTAGACTTTAATAAGATGCATTTGGCACTACCTATCTGAGCACTGCTAACAGGGCACATTTTAAAGACAATTGATCATAGTTTTCAAAGAGTGTTTTACTCTTTCCTTTTGAAAAAAATAAATAAATTCATTGACTACACAGTCATCCTCTCTTTGTTTTGTATTCCTGTTGGGATTTCATATTGAATAGAAGCCAAGCAGTATGAATTGCGTTAGCTGGTGTCAGTGTGATCATTTCACTCAAGCCTAGATATTCTTATCTCATAGAAAAAAATATAATGAAAGGAAGCATGTGTAAACTTTTTCTAGCAGTAGATGAGCTCTCTGTGGATATACTTTTATGGTTCAATTCACACAGAGGAGTGTTTATGTGATAAAGGAGAAGGTTCCTTGCTAGCCTGGGCAATCACGTTAAGTTGTTTTCCTGAGATCTCTAAAGTTTCATAAAGAAAACAGATTGTGGATTTTAGATTCTAAATCACATCTATCAGCCGTAGGCTTGCACTTTCGCCACTAACTACTCTGCTGACTCATTGGCTGACTCATTCAATGAGTTTCATGTTGTTCAATATTAATTTAGCTTAGGGAGAAGCATGCCATCAAGCATTTGCCATCTTAACACTCTCTCTCTCTCAACTTCGATTTGTAGCTAATAACAAAAAACAGAGTTGGGCCAGAATGGGGAAATCCAGCATTTGCTGCCCTGCAAACTTTGATCCTGGCAATGAAAGTCATGCACTGTGGCAGGCATATGGCCAGTCCCAGGAGTACCAGCTGTGAAATACAATGGCTCTGGGTATTGTAGCTTCGTCTCAGTCCAAGCTGGCACTAGTTACAAAGTTCTACCATTAAGTGAGACTTATAAAAATGGTGCTGAAACCCTTCCAGTGGCTGCACTTTAGACACTTTAAATATTTAATATAAAGTGATGCTTTGAATATTTCCGAATAGAATTATAAGTGGATGCTTCCCTGGATGGAACTTGATTTTCCTTTTTTTTTAATGCTAATGTATAAACAAATAAAATCTGGGATTATACCAAAGACAGCGGCTCAACCCTTTGCTGTTTATGTGATTCATATTAAAGCTTTCTGAAATTCTTACTTCAGAAAGCACACCCAGAGAAAATAGACAAAAATTATTTCAACAAATAGTACTGTTTGAACAGATTCTTATCACAGAAGGATGGTCATCTAATAATATTTTTTTAAGATCCCAAGTCAAGATGAAATACTGTTACATTATTTACACTGCTGCAGCTTTAACCTTCCTTCACCCCAACCTCAGCTATAAAAGGCATCCAAAGACAACAGGAGCAGCATCCTCCCTCTAATTAAATTAAAGCTGGCCAAGACAGAACTCAAACATTTTTCTCAAAACATAGGCAGGGTTTCAGGCTGGTTATGTTTCTGCCCCTGCTTTTTGTCAGTTTCACATCCACAATTTTTGGGGAGTGGGGGAATACATAAGAATTTGGAGACTTGCTGTCATCTGACCTTGTTTGCTCATGCACTCAAGGGAAGAAGAAACAGCAACCCACAGTGGAGGTGACTGCTCAGATGACACAAGAGGTTGGAAACTATTAAGGCTAACACACAACCTCAGAGACATTCCTACCATCCCACATCCCAGGGATACCAAGATCCACTACCTTGTATACAGTAGGTATGAAAAATGGTAATATTTAATTTGAAATTGCTACCCCTTGGGCTGACAAGGAATTCTGGGCTCCAATTTCTCAGACAGTTTCCTTGGCTTTGAGGTAACACATCACACATGCTCCTCAGAAGGGAGATCTACTAATTACTGAGAGAAATTAGCTAACTGCCACAATCCCATTTCTAGATGCCAGGCCAGCTCAGGAATAAGCCAGGTAACAAACTGCTCCTTGTCATAGCTGAGGCATATATAGAAGTACAACCCACAGTGACCGTGAGCCTCTAGTGAGATAAACTCCCTACGGCATTTCAGCACTGAAAGGTTGGATGGCGACCAAATTAGGAGGTTTCAGAACTGTAGTTTGGGTTTGAACAGCAACACTCTGCCTAAATCCCTTCTTCAAAGACCACATCCTTCTGAATGGTTCAGATGTCCTTTATATAATATAGGCTAAAACTTTCACTCACGACCATGAATCATGTTCCTCATTTTCTGATTGCTTGCTTGAGACCCCAAAGGTATGACATGGAAGTTGGAGAGAGGAGATTAAGTCTGTGAGAAATCAGCCTCAAGTTTCTCATGATCAAGCACTGAAACCTAGTGGGCACTTCTGGGAGTCTGGGTCGATCTTCCTCAGTGGTGGTGGAGCACTCTAGTGATGAAAGCACAGCAAAGTCCACAAAGAATTGAATAGTTTGCGCTTAGTGGAGATGGAAGATGGGTTATAAAATTTAGAATTAGGAGTGAACAGAAACACAGCACATTCCAGTACAACAATCACCATCTATCATTGCTGCTTGAATAATGCTGGGTCTGGAGATGAAGAAAGAATTTGTGTTTATGCAATTGGACTTTCATAATCATGTGCCCAGAGAAGTCAAAATAAGATTGTACATACTTCATTCTTCCGTTTCCTCCCTTTTGATTGTTTTTAGTGAAGAATCTTGTATTTTAGATAAACGTTGTTATACACATAAAAGAAGGCAACCTCCCTGCAGACGCTTAAAACTATGCATGGAGCTGCACATACAAGAAGCAAAAACAGAACTGAGGGAAGGTCCATACATAGATTAATAGAAACTGAGCAACTGGGGTCAGCCTCTTATAATGCCACAGACGTTGTTTATCCCCTGTGCCTTAATTCTTCTTGAAAGTGGGTAAAATATCCTTCCTTACCTCCTGAGAGTCTTCAGGAAGAAGAACAATATACTCAGACACTACTGTAATGAGGCCATCTAAAGGATATATAGATAAGAAAAACATCTGCTGCCTTCTATAACAGCCTTTCCTCTTTACCCTATCTCCTAGGCAGCAAACTAAGTTGTTTCAGAGGCAGAGATTATTCAGCTTTATTCTAGTGTATGCAGAACTTTCGTCACATTTTGTCTAATCAAAGATTTTATCACTGTATCATAAGCCACACCTGGTTCCTGTATAAGAAAAGCAAAATTTCTGGCAAAGTCTGTTGTCAAGCTTTGACAACATTTGGCTCAAAATGAGTACTCCTTTCCCACCTAGTCTGCACACACAGTCTACCTGGCTTCTGCGTGGCTGTAAGGTAACAGGAGAGGGAAAGAAAATCAGGTCAAGAGTTGTTTTTCCCTCTGCTCCCATTGCCAGGGGCACAGTTCAGTCTGACTTCTAGTTCACTTGCAAGGCTTTTACATAAAGCTCCACAGAGCTGTGCTGGTAGACTCTCTCACTTCAATTAATACAGTAGATTCCCTTTATTTATTTAGTCAACTTTCTTCCACTTTACAATAAAAGTCCCTGGTACAATAAAAGGTGCTGTGACAGCAGGTCTGGGAAAAGGTCTACCCATCCAAGTCCAGAGGTCAGTAGGAGAATTAGGGTGCTGGGCAGCTTCACAAGCCTTTAGCAAAATTTTCATGGGAATTTAGATCTTGTTGTGCTGGGACTCATGTGAAACAGCTTTTAAGTTTCACTGCTGCCAGATACATTTGTAATGTGGTGTGAGCTGTAATACTGTGCTACTGTGCTTCTTAATTTCCCAACATTTCTTAACTTTTAAGTAGTGGACTTTGCCAGCTTAATACCTTTTTTAACACTGTTTTTTGGTAGTGATTGTATATCGCTATGAATATCAGTATAATGACCTGAACTGAAGAAACAGCAAATTCAAAACAGATGCTCTCTCAAGTGGAATTGTATCAATACTTAGGAAGGTCATCACCAGGGCTGGAAGTTTTCAATCCACCACACAGAGATCTGTCACTTGAGCTGCACAAGAAGGCAGTGGAGTAACAACTAGCAGCATTAACTTTTTACTTACTCAGAAAACCAGCTCTAGTAGGGACAGAGGTGTACTAGTATAGAAATCTGTTCACAGGGAATAAGAAGACTTAGGAATCACAGATTCTATTCCTCTGGAAGTCAGCATGAACTAGTGAACATGATTTTCCTGGTTCTTCTTCATCAGCTTCATTTTTCCTCACCTTTGTCTTCAACCCATGCTCATCCTCTTTTGCCAGCCAGTGTATAGCTTCTCATGCCCATCTCAATATTTTTCTCCAGGAATATGAAGTGGTACAATCAGCTTCATGTAATAATACATCTAATTAACAAAATGCTAACAGTACCTGTAATAAAAGCAGCTGATGAATGTTTTATCTCTAATAGCATGCATTCAAATACCATAGACATAATTATGCTAGCCTTTTTATGTAGGGTAAAAAAGGCATATGTCAACTTCTCCTAAAAGGTTGTAAGAGGCTTTGATTTCTGTCTTCTGATGTATCAGCAGTGGTTTCTGCTTTATGCACTTTCAGGTCTAAGCCCTAGAAGAGTTTGCTCTCCTTTCTGTGTTGTTCTGTGGGATGGCAACTTTTAAAGCCCTGACTAGACAGAGGTCTTTTTCTTAGACAAACTGAATGCTAATTTCCAGTTGCATGAACCTTGGTACTCTCTCTTGATTAAATCTCTTGTAGAGTACAAAACTGTTTTTTAAACATGAAAAACATGCCATTAGCAAAGCTTGTCTTGCTGATATTTTTATATCCTATATTCTGTGTCATGCTTTGAAGTCTAATGAGGCAAGCCACTCTGTACTCCTTAGGTAGCAGTGCGGAACAAAGGATTTGAAGCGTTCAGTTTCTTCCCTTGCTTGGGAATTAGCTTCTTTTTTTGGTAGGAAGATATTAGTTTTAGAATTTTGCAGACCATTGTGCTCATTTCATTATGTTCATACTTAAGAATTCCATGGAAAAGCACATGAAAAGAGATAGGAAACACTGCTGCAACTAACAGCAAAAGTAAAGAGAATTAAACTTTAAAAATCTTAGGCAGCCCTCAATATAAATCACTCTAATTCCTTATCTCCAGATTTGCTTTTCCAATAATTAATCATATTCAGATTACATCATTATTCACTATGAGAAGCCAGACTTGGAAATCTTGGAAATACAGTTTGATTTACATGAGCACTACCTATAATTTTTATAAAACTACAAGGTATACCATGCCACACAAGAACCACGGGGTTTTTGAGGGGAGGAGGAGGAAACTGCCAGACATGTTTGGGCAAAGCAAATCTCTTGCTGGGTCTGCTATTCACGCTATTATTAAATGGGATATATGTAGTCTTTTAAAGAAACGGGGATATGGATGTCATTGAACAAAGTATAACTTACTGATATTGCATATCACAGAAGAACATTTTTGTAACCCCAAAAGAAGTCTGAGGAATTTAACATGAACAGACTGAGAAGGGACAATTAGTTAGTGGGCTGTCTAGGCAGCTCTGAAGTACTGAAGGCACTTGGCTCCAGCTAAATCCATCTGGAATATTTCCATTTGTACTCAAATCTTAACTAGAAAGAAATGTCAGAGGGGGTAGGTAGAGTCATATAAAACTTAGGGAACCATCTGGAAGCCCTAGGAAATATCTGAAGCCCCAGTTTTTGCAGCTAGGACATGCCAGAAGAATGTAGGTAACAGGTATAGAAAATAGCTAAAAAGGAATGTCATTGTTAAGTACAAATAAAAAATACATTTTTATATTTATCTTATTTGCAATTTTTGTCCAAAACTGTCTCTAAAAGCCTGATTTTAAGTCTGGCTAATTACGTCTTTACTTATTTTTTCCACAGAGCCATTCTGGTGCCAGGAACAAGATGAATCTGGATGGAATCAGCAAACATGGGGTATGGTAACAACAGGGATAACCAGGAAAAGATGGTGTGTGCAGGGCTCAATTGTGCTGTGTGTGGCGATGGACATCCTACCCATCCTGCAGTTGGGCAGCCAGGCAAGAGTTCCGGGAAGGGCAGCGCTCTTCCTGCGAGGAATAAAGCAGAGGTGCAGCCCACGGCTCCCGTGCGCTAGCACTGCCACAGCCCCTTGCAGCATTGCCCTGCTGTAAAGATGTGAAGGGCCAGTTCGTAGTTGAAAGACACAGCTGATGCTGGCAGGGCTGTGCTGTACAAAATGCTGTGGCCCTCTCTGACCTGCAGAGCTGAAACTGCGGTGGAGCATTTCCATGAAAAATGTCTGGATTGTGGGGTTTGTGCTGTGTGGTGGCTACACATTATCAGGTCAGGAAAGTAGATCCAGACTTTAGAGCAAAGCAAGGGCAGAAGGTTTCTTTTGCTAGTTTTTCTTTTCATTCCTCCCACACACGCACTGCTGCACTGTCATCTACAGATTTAAAGGAGTTTTAACAACTCTTGAAGAGCTGAATAGGATCAAGCTCTCTTCACTCAGATCACCTTGAGAACTTAGTGTCTGAAGAAAACAAACAAAAAATGCAATTGCTTATCTACTATCGGAAGCTGACACAATATTTCCCTAAATTGGATCTACCTTTACTGGCTTCTGGAGGGACAATATTATAAGTGATTTCCAAAGCTTTTCAGTGGAACATGGGCATTCTGCCATTTATACACAAATGAATAAAACACACTCCAAAACTTAGCAAATACAAACTCCAGGTGGACTGGCCATATTTTGCATCTTTCCCAGCCATGGAGAGCAGCCCAGACCCTTTTCAACCTACGAATTACAAAGCCCGGAAAGTACCACACTCTGCAACACTTTGTCTATACTGAAGGATGCCAAGCACGTCGGTAACACGTGTGTATGTACAGTCACCATCCAACACTTTGGGAACAGAACACGTGGCTGCTCTAGGACCAAGTGATGTAAACTCCCTTTGCTGCAGCAAAATTTCTTGTCTAAATTAGCACAGCAAAGGCCCTGTGCTCCAGATGGCCTAAATAAGGTGTGGACTTCCCTCCATGCACCGAATTCCAAGCTTGCTAAATGTGGCATCCCGTCATGGGAAGCTGAGTCTCAGAGTGACCCAGCTTCACCTCTGGCTGGTCAGCTACCTCTCAGCCAAAGCTGATCAGGGACTGTAACAGCAGGGAAGAAAGAAAGTAAATGTGCGTGTTTATAAAATCTCTCCCTACCTCCCTTGCTCAAAAAAGTGCCATCATCCCAATCCTTTAGAGCACAGTTCTATTGTTCAGACAGAGAGCTCACAAACAAATGCCAAAACAAAGCTATTTCCTAGACCAAAATGACCTAGGGCTATTGCCCATGACCTCAGGCCAGTGTAGCTACATTGACAGGGAAGAGACCTGATTTTGTTAAACCAACCTACCCATACTTTAATTTCACTGCCGGTCAGGTTCATGTTTCAGCTCACTGCCATAAATCATTGCTCTTGAACAAATATCCAAGGCAAAGAGAAAAACAGGCCTTATCCACTTCAAGTCTTAGTGCCACAAGCTTTGGGAGCCTGGTATATCAGCCAGTGTTGAGCTTGGACCTCGCTCAGAAAACAACAGAACTTTTGTCCTCCCCCTGGGAATGTACATAGCAGGGTGGGTGTGCTTAGCAGCACCTTAAAGGACTGGGCTGATCTCTGGGCATAACATGATATAAAGAAAAATGAAGAACAATGATAGAAACACTCTGTGCTTGAAGTAGGATAGCATGCCACACCCCAGTAGAAAAACACAGAAATGTGTTTTCAGAATATCCGTGGGAATGCAACGGGACCGATTGCGCTTTTGCTGATGCTGCGGGCATGCCAAATCTAGCAAGCTGCCTCTGGAACCACTGCCATCAGCAGCTGCCAAATATTGCCAGCCATCTCATTAGCAGCAATCTGCATCTGCCAGTGAGAGAAGCTGCTAAAGTGAGTTATAGCTGCTGAACTGTGAGCTTGCTGAGGGCTAGTGGGCACTTAGGAAGGAGAGACACTGCCTTCAGGTCCAGTGGAGCCTCTCCACTCCCCTCGAGGTCAGAAGCAAAGAGCTGGATTTACGCCCCTCATTTCCTTCCCCTTTTCTTCTTTTCCCATACACACTACAGATAGCTCCAGTCTGGATTCAAACAATTTTTCCCATGCAGGAAAGACATAAAAAAAAATACTGTATCTCAGAATATCCCCCAAAAGAAAACAAAACCAGTGCAGTAACCAAAGCAAAGTTCTAACTCTGAGAAGGAAAACTGGCAGGAGCTCTGTGAAACCAGCTAGCAGCTACTCCAGGCTGTCCCTCCTGCTGCAATTTTACACAGAAGGTGTTCAGAAAGCACGGATGGGGTGGAAGAGGCAGAAAGAAAAGTCCCAAGAGTGACAAAACAAGTAGACAGAGCAGAAACTTAGCTGTTTTGGGTAAACTAATACAGATATTGATCATTTAAACTGCTGCATTGAGATTAATGATAGACAAAATATTTACTCAGCAGTTTCTGATCATCTTTCAAAAGCAAGTGATTTTAGGTGCTGCACAAAAGACAGATCCTGGCCTGAGAAATTTCCAGTCTTGCTCGCCAGGATGTCTAAATAACAAGTATCATTTGCTATTTGTAGTAGTGCAGCACATAGCCACATAGCTCCCCTAGTCATGAACTGAAACCCCACCGTGATAAGGACTATGCAAAGAGGTGAAAATGCCGAGCTCTACTCAGAGAAGTGAAGCAGATGGAAAACAGAGAGATATAGGGAAAACAAACAAATTATGAGTAAATACCGCTGGCAGAGGTCCCATGATCACAATGTACAGTTCACATAGGCTTTTGTAGGCCTTCCTGCAAAGATGGATTGCATCAGGAGCCTGAAAGACTCAACATTGCTCATTGCAGGTGATTTTAGAGAGCTCCTCCAAACGCGAGGGCCAGGATGGAGAAGATCACACAAGCTGGTATTTGAAAATTTTAGAAGGGGGAATCTGAAGAAGACAGCTAGCGGTGGCAAGTGGTTTTCCATGTTAGAAGGCAGGGAAAACGCAGAGTAATGATAGGGTATGAAGCACACAAATCTGAGGGCAAGTCTCAAACATTGGATGCAGCAGAGAAAGGGGGCGTCTCTGAGCAGTGGTGCGTTGCAATTGTAAAGATGTTGCAATAATCAAATAAGACAAAAGGCCTTGAACGAGAGAGTAAGAACAGCTAAATAATTTCATGTAAAGTAAGATATTTTTGAAATAACCCAAGGTTGTAAAGCATAACAGAAATGTCCCTGTTGTATGAATATAAACACTCCTTTTACAATTTTTCTTATATGAATGTTCCTATGGAAGGAAAATTAATCAAATCACTAGCAATTCACATAGTAAACTGCAGTCTGAGGTTCCACCATCACCCTGCTTTCAGTTTGGAAGGAGGCAAATGACTTTAGGGTGCCTTTGGAGTGGAAATAGTTATTTCCCCAGAGTAGTTTCTAGGTACCAAAGGAAAACCTGATTCCCTGTAAAATCTGACTTCAAATGTCCCACTTTAAATTAAAAGACTGGCATTCGTATGCAGCACTAAAAAGACATAAAATGTGGCTTAGGACCACAAATTATGTTTACTAAAGTACCCCAAGGGAACACACCACTGTGCAGTCGTCATGAACTGCTGATGCAACTAGTGCTCCACAAGCATCTGGTTGTGAGGGAAGAACTACACCATGGCCTCGCTGATGAAGCCAAGGTAGTAATCTCATTTCTGACTGCTAAGCAGTATTCAGAAAAGCGACAGTATAAAAAAAAAGAGCAACTCACTGTATTTTCATCCTCTATTAGAGAAGGTGAAGGTTTTTTAATGTTGCTTGGGATTCAAAGATTTTCACAATGTGGGTTGCGGGCTGTGAAAATGAACTGGATAATAGCTTTGGGATTTCCAGTTACAGCCCTGTAATGGTTAGAGGTGTCCTGAAAGTTGGGACAAGCAGCGGCTGCTGAGCTGGCATGTTGCTCCTGCCACCCACGGGGAAGCGTTAGTGTAAGCACTGAAAGCAGCCTTTAAGTGGCCTCGCCTGGTAGAGGAGAGCTGCCAAGGGATACATATTTTGAGACCTTGGTAGTGACTCTTTCATGATGTGCCAACTCATGGATGATATATGGAGCAATACACAGTACATCTATTTGGTGAAAATATTAACTGTAGACTTTACTTGTTTGATTCAGTCCTCTTGTGATGTGCGAGGCAGAGCGGCGCGAGGCTGGCTGGCAGCGTGCTGCAGCCAGGCCCTGCAAATAGGGCTGGGAATTGGCTGAAGAGCAGAGGACAAAGCTTTCACAGTCTCACAGTAAGTGTTCAGGTCTGCGGCACCATTCTGGTGCCTTCACCTGCCTCACCAGTTGTCCAACTCCTACACAAGAGGGAAGGATTGTAGATTTCCAAGGACATCTGCAAAATGAGAGCGATTCAATGGTGAAGAGGTAGATAGGCAGCCTAAAGTTTCTCGCCTCAGCCATTGCAATAGCTTTTGTAGAAAAGGCTTAAAAGCTTAATCTTACTACAAAATAAGGATAACAGTGCTTATTTCTCAAGAGTATTTTACCAAACGCAAGTCTGGACAGGAATGGAAAATGAAGACTAAGTATTGCATTAATAATGATTAAGCCTGATGTTAATCCTGCTTTAATTTCCACATCAGCGTAACTTCTGACTTGAAGCTCCATTGCTTCCTGGATTTTAACCATCTGTTTTTCTTGTCTCTTACCTTGACTTTTATAGAGCCTAGATTTAATGTATGCTAAGCAGCTGTATCTTTTATTTCTCTACTTATTCAGCAAAATTTTTAGTGATTACAGTGGTATTCTGTGGGGAGAAAACCCATTAGGGTCTATTGAAGATCTTCAGCCAGTGGTTGAATCCAAAGTTTTCTGGCAAATTTAAGTGGCTTTGGGTATGAGGTTGAGTCTGAGGCAGAAACAGATTTAGACCTTGACATCAAACTTCCCATAAAAGAGAAATCTCTGTAGGGGAAAGAACTTAGCACTTTAAGCTGGAAAGTTTTAATAAGAATGATACTAATTGATATTTGTTGAATTGCTTGCATTGTAGGAGGGCAGGTGAATGATAGACAAGAAGTGTTGAGGTATTGTTTTCCCTCCTGCCTTACTTGGCAAGGCCTTTTTCACTATGGAGCTGCTTCTGTTCTTGCAAATACGTCGTCTTCATCATAGATTAGTCATAAGGGGAGAAATAAAATTAGAGTATGCCAGCACACCTGAAATAGCAAAGCAATATAAGGGGAAAAAACAATAAATATCAACTGACTGTTTGCTTTATGATCTAGGGATACTTCGAGGATCTCTGGGTAAAATATTGAGTTCGATTTCTCCACATAGAAAAACTGCAGCATGCAATTCGTCAATATTTTTAACAGGGATCTTTAGTTGTATGGGGATTGGAGTACGCTCCTTTTTAAGGAAAGAAAAACCTGAGCCCAAAGGGTGTCTCTGGGACTGAGCTCTCAGAGGGCCCCCCACCTCTCCCGCAGAGATCAGACGGGGATACTTCAAAGGCTTTTCCCCTCTAGCTGAGTGGCTGAGTGAGGGTGTTTACTGTGTAACTGTGCTCCTTGTTAGGAAAACAAAGATGGAAGGACTGCCTGCACCACAGTCCGGGCCTCCACAATCACAACCTCTTCCACGCACTGATCAACCTACATTTTAAGAAGTAGTTGTGTTCTCTGCTACAGTCATGAGCTTTTACCATGTTTGAGGCAACACTCTCATCAGAGTTGAAAACGGTCTTTCCCACATACAAATATATGGGAGTCAACAAAAGTATAGCACAAGCCAAAAGCTTCCTAACGGCCTGGCTATGTTGCTCCCTCTGAAGGGAACCTTTCAGCCCCTAGAGAAATTACCTCCCACCCATGATCTGCTGACACCATGTTAATACACAAGATCCTCTGAAGTTGCTCATATTTATTCAAAATTGAGCCAGGGCTCCTGTGGTTCAGGTGGGGGGTATTAGAGAGTGCTACCTGCTTGCTGCTGCCCTCCCCCGGGGACCTAGACTGCTCTAGGGGGTCTCTAAAGGATGAAGAGCATCCTGCCAGAGTATCTTGCCTGCACGGCTTTCATGTCTCCAGTGGTGAGTGACAGCCTCAGCTCACCATGCTAGGAACCATGCTCAGCTCTTCTGGAAACTCTGTCACAGCAGAAAAGAAGGGAAATGCTCATACAGTCTTCCAACAAGAAAAGAAAAGAGGTGTCACCATGGGAGAGAGAATCTGGATCAGCCTGCCCAGCCCAAGGGGCTCCTCCAGTGTGACCCAGAAAATGTAAATGGACCAGGACTTTGTGATTATTTTGCAACTTCCCTAAAGGAAGAAGGTGAAATCATAATGCTGCAGATTAGACCATTAAAACCTGTCCATAGCACCAACTGCATTTGTGGTGCGTGTGAAGGACATGAAATGTAGAAGTGCATCTTTTATCTGGATGAACTTCATTTGGAATGAGCCAACAAACTTTATCAGAGAGTTTGTTGCATGAAGCAATGCGTGAGGATTTGTGTGTTTGTGCCCTGGAGCATGGGCAATTCCATTATCTGCCCTCTCTTATTCTTCGTGCCAAAATAATGGTTTCCTGGACCCGGCAGAGACAGATAGTTTCTATCTATCGGCCTGCTTATTTGTTTCAGTTGCTGAGGATATGTGTAACTGATGATTAACTCTGGCCTTACCACAGCAGTGCGTCTAGTCTTTTAAGTGAACTGGATCCTTTTCTATCTGATAGTAATGCACCAGTTACTAATATTTTTTCAGAGGTTATGCCTAAACCAAAAATCAAAACCTGTGATTCAGCAGGAGGCTGGGTCTCAGGGAACTTACCCTGAGCATCCTCCATCTGGCCAGCCCCGTGCCTTCCTTCCCCTTCATCTTCTTCCTTCTCTCCAAGGAGTTCCTTGTCACTAACCTTCTCTCACAGCCTGTACCCCACTCCTGCTTGCCTTTCCCTCTACCTTCACTCATTATATCTTGCAGATTTATGTGAGGAGACACATTATCCAAAAACTTATTTTACACATAAAGGGATGAGAGCCAGAATTATGAAAATCCAATATATTAGTCAGACATTAATGGTGAAAGACCAGCTATCACTGGCAAAACCCCAAAACTAATCCAGCTGCCCACTGAAGCATGAACAAATGCAGTCTGAATGTCTCCAAAAGCACTAAGAACTATTAATTCACCCCACATAAGCTCTAATGCACTTCCTCCGCGTGGGGCAAGGGAATGCATCTCCATCTTCCAGCAAAGCGAAGCAGCCCCCCTTGCTGCATGCTAAGCAGGAGCCAGACTCTCGTGCTATCAAAGCCAGCAGGAATTCTGCCATTCATTTCCCCAGCGAAGTCCTGGATTTGATCCCATTTTTATGGCAACAGATTTTTGAAACAAATAGTCAAACCTGAATCTCTTTTACCCTGAGGTTCAGGATGGCAAAATCAGAGTTTCATATATTTGATTAACACCTTGAAAACAATTTCTCTCCTCTTTTGTGGCTTCTTGAAACACATGTACCCTGCTGCACTAGATTCCATAGAAATACTATTTTGGTATTAGACTGCAGTAACACTCCCTTTTGCTTTGTCTACTTTTCACATAATATCATATGACACAAGTTACAGATGTGATGGCCAGACAGTGAGTTATGTGTGATGGGTTAGTCTGTTGCTGGCAGCAAGGAATGTTATATGTTGCAGAAGCAACATATAAGGGAGTAAAACACAAACGGGGGAGTAAAGACAGCCTTGTCCAGTCCTGCCTTTTCTCAGTCTTTTTATATCAGTTTTAGGCTTCAGCATTTTTCTTTTTAGCACTTCTCTTGCTTTCTTCACAGATGATACCTGGTTTGCATCAGCAGTTAGCTCTGTAAGACAGCAACTAATTGCCTGAATTAGTCTTGAGATACCAGAGTCCAGAAGAGGCTTGTAGGATAACTCAAGAGTCCAGTAGGATAATTCAAAGGGAAGGATAAGTCACAGAGGGGAACAAATACAAGAAACCCTCTTGAGCCTCAGTAACCTGAATAGTGGTGAAGGAGATGAATCCCTGCAGGGCCACAGACTGAACTGCAACTTTTCAGGACTTTACTGTCCCTCCATGGGACATTTTAGTGTTTGGGGGGCAGGGTGTGGAATGGATTAGTTAAGTTACACTTTTACTGCCACTTCAGGGCAAAAGCATATGCAATCTTCATGTTGGAAAGGCGTACATAACCCAATGGTGTGCCTGGTAGATACATTGAGAAATAGTTTTAGAACTAGAAACTCCCTGTTGGAGAAAGTGTTTGTCATCCACAGAACCCAAAGCATGACGCAGACTCAAAATATGTTCTTCTCATTTTATACAAGGAGAAACAAAGACAAGAGATGTTGCATGAGGCTCTCCAGGGTGGAGCCAGGGAGAGGGGCAGGGAGCCTGGCACCCTAGTATGGATTCCCACTGCCCTTGGGCAGCCGGACCCTTGCCAGAAAACCCCAGCACTGGCAGTATCATGTGCTGTCCAGGTTAGATGAACCACCCTGGCCCTGGTGATGCACGTTTCATCTCGGTGAAAGCAAGCACTTGTTAATCTAGACACATCTCAAAAAAAAAAAAAAAGGTCCATATAAACATATCCTTATTTTCCATCTGTATGAATGACAGTAGGCATGTGCTGTATGAATTAACACGTTCTTTGCTCTTCTCTCCTGCAAAGTAGATTCTGTATTTCAGATGCTAGTTGTGCTGTTATTTATTATGACCTAGGGTCTTTCCTTAAAATTTTGGCAACTGAACTGTTACAGCAACTGTCTTGCTATAAATAGTTCAATTTCATTAAGACTTACCAACAGAAATGCAATTTCTCTCTCTCTCTCTCACTGAAGTACACACACCACCCCCCACACCACCCCCCCAGAGCAGCACAGGCTGCTTCATTTCCCCACTTAGGGGATTTCTTTTTTCCTTAAATTGCTTACACACTTTATTTCCCTCATATCATTAAAACTCCTTACTGCAGATTTTTTCAGCCAAGTTTATACAAGCTGCCTCATAGTCTAGAAATATTAGCTATATTTTTTTCACTGCATTTTCATTGTATATGGGATTTTTCTTTTTTTTTTTTAATATTGAATTCATTTGGAAAACTTAACCATTTCTTTGGTTCCTTGCTTGTTTGGCTTCTGTCACAAAACATATCCTCTTATTCCTTACTTGCTTTTTTAATGAAGATATTACTGGCTTTCCTTCTAGCTTTGCTGTCTCCCTAAAATGATTTAAAACAGTACTGTGCTAGCTCAGTTCTGTTACAAATAAAGATCAGAGCACTCTGCTTCAGGAGAGCCAGTAAGCAAGCACAGAGACCAGGGAGGAGCTGTAAGAATGATCAGAGGACCAGAAAATATGGTCTCTGAGAAAGGCTGAATGAAGAGAAGTTCAGTGTACAGAGAAAGAGTCTGAGGGAACAAGACAGTACTCAGGATGTTTCAGAGAAAAGGAAAAAAGATTTTCTCTGTATGCATACAGCAGAGAAGGCAAGAATGGGTGGGCTTAATTGTAGAAAGGGAATTCAGACTGGACATAGGAAGAAAACCCTAATGAGAAACCCTAAAATATAGTGAAGCACTGGCTTTATTACCAGACAAGCTCTGGGATATCCACTACTGGACACCTTCAAAAACAAATATTTTGGCAAATATCTGTGAGTCACGACAGAAATGCAGTTGAACCTGCCTCAAAGTAGGGGTGAGCGATCTTTTGAGATCCTTCTGAGTCCCTTTTTCTATGATTCAGTCTTCTGCCACATCACTAAAAACACACCATGGAACATCACTGTTTATGGTGAAAACTGAGGAGGCAAATTAAGTTTAAAGTTGGATCCCTGCTACAAAGAGACAGTAAAGCAAGAAAATACCAGCATCAACAGACAGTATACTAACTCTATAAATCTTAATGACTTGAATCAGGAGTGAATGATTTAAAAAAATGAAAACATACAGTACTGTCTATTACTCAGTTGTTAAAAGGGATTTCAAAACTAAAACATGCAGCTAAAACATTTTATATTAAATTTAGCAAATTAAAATGGAATAATTTATTTTACTTACTGCAAGATAATGTGACATGTACCTTGCAAAGCTGGGGTCATGCAAAAAAATGGGTCAAGCTAATGGTATCAGGAAAAACCTATCAAATGCACTTGCAGAGACAGATGTATAAGGACAAGACACAATATTTTCCCTTTGTATATTCATTTCAATAAAGACCGTCAGTTAGACAGCTGATAAGGCAAGGGGATATTCCTTTTCAGAGGGCAGCGGGTGGGAGATACATGGTGCACACAGGGGCTCTGTGACTCCCACCACCCTGCAGCAGCCCTGCCTTCATTAATGCCATATGAGGCTTCAGGGCTCCTTTTCTGCATCATATTGGAAAAGTGAAGGCCTGGCCTAAATTAATAAAAAGCTATGGAATTTCACTTCCCAGACTTTTAAAAATGTTGGTGTCTTAATGGAAAACTATTACCAAAATGACACTGAAGATTTCAGTACTTCAGAACTGAGCCTGCCCAGCATACAAATAAGCAGCTTGCTCTTTTTTGCCTCCGGGCATTGAACTGATTGCAGATTCAATCTGTGATCCGAAAACTAGTTTTCTTCTGTAAGCTCGTAAGGACCGAGATTACAAGTTTTGTCCATCCAGGTCTGTTGACAGCTTTCAGAGCTGTAGACAACTGAAAACTAGGACCTGCGTCATTTCTTATTTAGATGAGCAGGCTCTGGAATCACATAAGTCTGAACAAATTGGATAGGTTTTACATAAATAGACTTCTTTTTAAGGTACCAGTGAAGAAACAGACTCTACTTTGTTTTTTTCTCAGCCATGTTAATTTGGCAGCTATAACAGGAGGAGCTTGTTTTTGTCACTAAAATAAGACCCAACCGAACTCTTATAGGGAGCACGTTACAGATAAAAGCAATTTCACAGTCACTTTTCAGACTAAAATGGCAGTTGAGATGGAAAGACACACATTATGTTAATAGAAAGAGAAAGCTGGAAAAGAAGTGAGAGAGCTTTGAATGTTAGTTAAGGAAAGAGAAAGAAACTCCAGGTTTCCCTAATGGCAAAAGGAAAAGCAACCATCATTTCTTTAGAAGTGATATAAAATAAAGGTACAATAAAAAGGAAGGAAGGTGGAGCACTATTTTAAGTTGCAATCAAGTGGCAAAATGGAGGACACAGGACAGAGGCAGGGGTAGCAACTGGCTCACAAGCTCATGGTCACGATCAGCTGAAGCAGCCCAGGACCCAGAACAGACCCACGGCCACAGGGCTACAGCCCAAGCCACTCATGGCAGCCAGAGACCAGGTGCATTTTTCTTCCTAAGTCCTATGTGAGCCTGCAGTATTATGACAAAACCCACCAGATTTCTTAAGATGGTTGTGGAAGTTCCTAACATTTGGTTGTGGAAGTTCCTAACATTGCAGGCACTTTCAAAAAATCATTTTAGCCAAATTCCCTGGTTTCGTTTCAGACTTCCTCTGGATTTTGGGTCTGCTGGGAGCTGGAAGAGGAACATGGCGTTCCTCACTAAATAACACTCACATATCCTCTCTGTTTCTTCTCTCGCACGGGGATGAAAGGTGCCTTTCAGCCTTGCCACAGCTGTCTCCACCCAACCCTAAACAGTCCTCCTTCAAGGCAGCCAAATGGGCACCAGTTTTCTTACGCATGCAAAACTGAAACAGAGTTCAGGCTGAAATAAGCACAGTACCCCCAACCCTAAATGTCCAGTCCCACTATGGATTGTCATTTCTTCCCAATACAGTCAGACCTTGAACTGTCAATAGAAAAAGATAAACAGGTCATATGTTGTTATGCCAAAAGGGTCAGCATATTACAGAATCTTATTTTGCCTTATATAAACCACCAAAAGTCAATGAGAATTACAGCAAAAAGGTCTCTATCTAACTTTCCTTTCACAGGGGCATATGGCAAACAAAAGGTAATTGTGGAATGATGATGGTGGGCTAAGGGGACCACGCTGTGCTTCTCAGTGGGCCGCCACAGTGGGCACTCAGTTCCTGCTAGCCCGGGAGTCCTTGCTGTACCCAATGGCTGGTAAAGTAACTCATGTGAGACCTCTGGTTGGTGTTTATTATCCAAGACCTTGAAAAACATCAGAAAGACTCATTTGTTAGCACTTTATTAGACATCCTGGTATGTCTTTTCATTAGCTTTTGGAGACTGGAAATACAGGAGAAAATTAGTAAAGGAAGAACAAGAGAAAATGCTGCTATTGACTGCTTCCCTGTAGACTTGTTAGAGGAGCACCACATTAAAGGTGATACCTGTCTTAAAATTGAACATTTCCATTGTGCAGCAGTTGTACAAGGTTTTATCGTTCTTCTTTCTGCTACGTCAGGCCAGGCTCAGAGAATGATACTCTGTGGGAGTGTGCATCGAATGGACTTAGTTGGCAGTTGCCTGACTTCTCTTCCCAGGTAGGGCAGGGGTCTGGGAACAGCACAGCAGCACAGCTCCAGTGTACAACGTCCGACAGCCTGTGGAGACCCCAAGCCAGGTATCTAAATCCCAGACGTAGTTCAGGTAAGTAGTCATACTTCTGTGAGTCAGAGCAAGAAAGGTCCACTGCAGAAGGTTACAGAACAAGCCTGGGTGAAGAAATATCTCATAAATACTCTGGATTTCTACTCCGCTTTTAATTATTTTATCTAACTTTATCTCTTCTTTCTCATGAAAACAGTTTATAATATTTATGAAATACTTTGTTCCCTGAAAATTTGGTTTAATTTGAATCAATCCAATTTCCAAATGTGAGTTGATATTGTTGAGTATGTTTGGCCAAAACGAGGGAAAAAGTCTAAAGAAAAGAAAAAACTAGTCTTCCCTTCCTTTAAGACTTTCATCCGGACTTGAGAAACCTGTTTCAAATCCCTCCTATCGCCTCCTCCGGAACAGGTTGCATGTAGGATAGTCTACAGTAGAAAGTTCATTTCAATATCAACTGGTCAACATGCTTCCAATCTGTATAAAACATTTACTATTGACCAGAGCAGGGACTGGCAGCCGGGCCTCCCCGGAGGCTGGGCCATGACTTGTTGATTAGGTCTCTGGCCAACCACAGACGCAGGTGTTTCCCATTTCCTGTAAAACGGGACTGTTTTGGCAGAAGAGAGGCCATAGCATACGGGTTACTGAGATGATCCTGCTGCGAGGACAAAGATACACTTCAAATCCCTGCTTCTAATCAGGAAGGATAAGGGGGAAGTTATCTCCCAGGTTACCAGCATGTGCTGGCCCTACAGGTATCAGCCATAAAGCCACCTTTTGAAGCTTCTTTGAAACTATTTGCTAAATTTCTGCTGCTCCCAAACTGTCAATTGGTTTGGGTTTTTGGTTGTTTTTTTTTTTTTCCGAATCTTCTAGCTTAACACCCATCAGCCCCACAAGCTGACTTTGCTGCATTGGGTCTCATATATGTAGTTTCTCTGATGATTAAAACCCATCTACTGCAGTACAACGTGAAAGTACAGCTTTCAGGTCCTGGGTTAATGCTGATTTTTATTTTCAATGTTTTTTCTCCCTCCTTAGGATCTAAAGCTTTTATCTTCTGGACAGAGTAACCTCAGAAAAAAATAATCACTGTTCTTTGTCGTATTTGTTACTCTACTTTCTACTAAAATTTTAGGGGAAGTCACTGCATGTAAATATCGGTATATACTGTATGTGGTTTTTTTAAGGGTATGCATAGCATCAGCCTCAAAGTAGCTTTACTGACAGAGTATAAATCAATAATAATCTCCACTTTTTCCCAATTTTCTTTTTCAGATTGTCTTAAGGTTCATCTGCTTCATCTTCTGTCCTGTGGCACCCTGTTTCTGCTCCATCTACTGATCCCTAAACATTTCTTCTTCCTCTGGCAGTCCTTCTGCCCTTTGGCATCCAGTACAAAGGTACTGGGGATGCTGTGAAGACCCAGATGTGAAACACCCCTTTAGGCTTACTGATGTGACAGTGTGGGCTCACTGTGACACTGAATGCAGGCATGGGAGAGAGCACGGTCTCCTTGCCTGCATGTTATCTAGAGGTACAAAGCTGCCCCTATAAGCTTTCTGGCCTTTTTCCTGGTATCAAGCCAGCAGGCACTTCCCTGTAGCACTCCGTGGGAGGCTATGCCAGGGTGAGCTCTGGCTGAGGAACGCCGTAAGCAGGAGCAGCCCTTCCACCACCACCACGGGACCTGCTGGGCACCAGGTGGGATGGTGAGGATCAGAGCTACAGAAGGTCCCTGGACTCACCCTCTCACAGTTAAACTGGCCACAGGCTTCTGCCGCTCATGCTTCGCTTTCACCGAAGGAAAAATATATAATATTAAATGAGCCAGAAAATAATGGAGCTATTCCGTATCTCATTTCCCTATACATGTTTGTATTTCAGAGCTACAGCAGGATCTTACTAATGTCAGCATTGCTTAGGGAGCCATGCTCAGTTCTGTTGCCTTGTGCTCATCCTTGGCTTTTTGGAAATGCTTTGTACATAAATGCTTTGTACATAATGCACTTCATAACTTTTATCTGCGCTGTGATAAATATTTCCTTCCATTTAAGCCTGGACTGGGCCTCAGCCCTGTGGATTCTTTTATGCTGTGACCAGAAAGCATCCTTTCCTGTGCTTACCTCTGAGATTTCATCAGCACAGCACTGTCTTTGTCATCAACATCTAAATTCTAAATACATTTAGAATTTCATTTCCTTGGTGGACCATGTTCCCAGTGTGACATACCATCATGGAAAAAGGCAAACGCTCCGCTAAAATCTTGATGGCTTATATAGCATGTTTCCTAATCTAGTTGTTCTTTATTCCGTAGATACGTTGACGTACCTATTTTCATAGAAACATAGAATGGTTTGGGTTGGAAGGGACCTTTAAAGGTCACCTAGTCCAACCCCCCTGCCATGGGCAGGGACATCTTCAACTAAATCAGGTTGCTCAGAGCCCCGTCAAACCTGATCTTGAATGTTTCCAGGGATGGGGCATCCACCACCTCTCTGGGCAACCTGTGCCAGTGCTTCACCATGGTAATTGTAAAAAATTTCTTCCTTATATCTAGTCTAAATCTACCCCCCTTTACTTTAAAGCCATTCCCCCTTATCCTGTCACAACAGGCCCTGATAAAAAGTTTGTCGCCATCTTTCTTATAATCCCCCTTTAAGTGTTGAAAGGCTGCAATAAGATTTCCCCAGAGCCTTCTCTTCTCTAGGCTGAACAACCCCAACTCTCTCAGCCTTTCTTCATAGGAGAGGTGTTCCAGCCCCCTGATCATTTTCATGGCCCTCTTCTGGACCCGCTCCAACAGGTCCGTGTCTTTCTTGTGCTGAGGGCTCCAGAGCTGGACGCAGTACTCCAGGTGGGGTCTCACCAGAGCAGAGTAGCGGGGCAGAATCACCTCCCTCGACCTGCTGGCCACGCTTCTTTGGATGCAGCCCAGGATACAGTTGGCCTTCTGGGCTGTGAGCGCACATTGCCAGCTCATGTCCAGCTTTTCATCCACCAGTACCCCAAGTCCTTCTCAGCAGGGCTGCTCTCAATCCCTTCATCCCCCAGCCTGGATTGATACCGGGGGCTGCCCCAACCCAGGTGCAGGACCTTGCACTTGGCCTTGTTGAACCTCATGAGGTTCACACAAGCCCAGTTCTTGAACTTGTCCAGGTCCCTCTGGATGGCATCCCATCCCTCAGGCATGTCAACTGCACCACTCAGCTTGGTGTCATCTGCAAACTTGCTGAGGGTGCACTCAATCCCACTGTCTATGGCATTGATGAAGATATTAAACAGTACCGGTCCTAATATGGACCCCTGCAGGACACCACTTGTCACCGATCTCCATCTGAACATTGAGCCGTTGACCACTAGCCTCTGGATGTGACCATCCAACCAATTCCTCACCCACTGGGCAGTCCACCCATCAAATCCATACCTCTCCAGTTTAGAGAGAAGGCTGTTGTGGGGGACTGTGTCAAAGGCCTTACAGAGGTCTATATAGATGACATCTGTAGCCCTTCCCTTGTCCACTGATGTAGTCACTCCATCATAGAAGGCCACTAGGTAAGTCAGGCAGGACTTGCCCTTGGTGAAGCCATGCTGGCTGTCTCGAATCACCTCCCTGTCCTCCATGTGCCTTAGCATAGCTTCTAGGAGGATCTGTTCCATGATCTTCCCAGCCACAGAGGTGAGACTGACTGGCCTGTAGTTCCCCGGGTCTTCCTTTTTTCCCTTTTTAAAAATGGGGGTTATGTTTCTCCTTTTCCAGTCAGTGGGAACTTCACCGGACTGCCACGACTTCTCAAATACGATGGATAGTGGCTTAGCAACTTCATCCGCCAGTTCCCCCAGGACCCATGGATGCATCTCATCAGGTCCCACGGACTTGTGCACCTTTGGGTGCCTTAGATGGTTTTGAACCTGATCTTCTCCTACAGTGGGCAGCTCTTCATTCTCCCAGTCCCCGCCTTTGCCTTCTGCAGCTTGGGTGGTGTGGCTTGAGCACTTGCCGGTGAAGACTGAGGCAAAAAAGTCATTGAGTACCTCCGCCTTCTCCATATCCCAGGTAACCAGGTCTCCCGTTTCCTTCCAGAGAGGGCCCACATTTTCCCTCATCTTCCTTTTATCCCCAGTGTACCTATAGAATCTTTTCTTGTTGCCCTGGACGTCCCTGGCCAGACTTAATTCTATCAGGGCTTTAGCTTTCCTAACCTGGTCCCTGGCTGCTTGGACAATTTCTCTGTATTCCTCCCAGGCTACCTGTCCTTGCTTCCACCCTCTGTAGGCTTCCTTTTTGTGTTTGAGTTTGTCCAGGAGATCCTTGTTCATCCATGCAGGTCTCCTGGTGTTTTTGCCTGACTTCCTCTTTGTTGGGATGCATCGCTCCTGAGCTTGGAGGAGGTGATCCTTGAATATTAACCAGCTTTCTTGGGCCCCTCTTCCCTCCAGGGCTTTGTCCCATGGTACTCTACCAAGGAGATCCCTGAAGAGGCCAAAGTCTGCTCTCCTGAAGTCCAGGGTAGTGAGCTTGCTGTGCGCCCTCCTCGGTGCCCTAAGGATCTTGAACTCCACCTTTTCATGGTCACTGCAGCCCAGGCTGCCCTTGAGCTTCACATTCCCCACCAGCCCCTCCTTGTTGGTGAGAACAAGGTCCAGCGTAGCACCTCTCCTCGTTGGCTCCTCTACCACTTGGAGAAGGAAGTTATCATCATCGCATTCCAGGAACATCTCGGATTGCTTATGCCCTGCCATGTTGTCCCTCCAACAGATGTCGGGGTGGTTGAAGTCCCCCATGAGGACCAGGGCTTGTGAGCGTGAGGCTGCTCCTATCTGTCAATAGAAGGCCTCATCCGCTCCATCTTCCTGGTTGGGTGGCCTGTAGCAGACCCCCACTGTAATGTCACCTGTCCCTGCCTTCCCTTTAATCCTGACCCACAAGCTCTCGGTCGGCTCCTCATCCATCCCCAGGCAGAGCTCCATGCACTCCAGCTGGTCATTGACATAGAGGGCGACACCCCCTCCTCGTCTCCCCTGCCTGTCCTTCCTAAAGAGCCTGTATCCCTCCATCCCAACACTCCAATCGTAGGAGCCATCCCACCATGTCTCTGTGATGCCAATAAGACCGTAGCCTTGCAGGCGTGCGCATGTCTCTGACTCCTCTTGTTTATTCCCCATGCTACGTGCGTTTGCATAGAGGCAGTTAAGTTGTGCCCCCGATGAAGCTGTCTTACTGGCTGGAGTTCCTTTGTGCTGCTCTTCAGGCGCTTTCCTGAAGGTCAGCAACCTGTGATCCTTCTCCAGGCTCTGGGCATCTATTGCTGGCCCTGGCATCAAACTGGTAGGAGTGGGATGGATTGAGGTTCTCCTCTCCTGGCAACTTTAGCTTAAAGCCCGCTTCACCAGCCTGGCAAGCCTATGACCGAAGATGCTCTTCCCCTTCTCTGACAGATGGACCCCCTCAGCCCCCAGTAGACCAGGTTTCTCAAAGCGAGTCCCATGGTCTAAGTAGCTGAACCCCTGGCTGTGGCACCAGTCCCGTAACCATTTATTGATTCGCCAGATTCGACTGGCCCTTTCAAACCCCTTCCCTTTGACCAGGAGGACTGATGAAAAAAGTACCTGCACTCCAGAGTCCCTTACGGCCACTTGCAGAGCTCTCTAGTCCTTCTTGATAGTCCTCAGACTGCTCCTGGCTGTGTCACTGGTGCCCACGTGGAACAACAGCAGTGGATAATAGTCAGTGGACTGTACGAGGCTTGGTAGCCTCTCAGTGGCATCCCTGATTCAAGCCCCTGGTAAGCAGCACACCTCTCTAGAGAGTGCATCCAGTCGGCAAATGGGTGCCTCCGTACCTCTCAGAAGAGAGTCGCCTACTACTATCACCCGTCGCCTTTTCTTCGTTGCGCTGGTTGTTATACAGGGGGCAGATCGGGCTGCCTTACTCAGCTCCAGCATCTCTCCTGATGTGATGCGTCATTCCTCTGCAGCCTGCAGAGCGGTGAAGCGGTTCTGCAAGGGCACCTCAGGCTTCGGGGCAAGTCTCTTCCTCCTGTTGGTCCTTGCCATTGCAATCGTCTGTTCTTCTGCATTATTGGCCCCGCTCCCTTGTGTGTGTGCCAGTGGGGGAGTTTTTGGCTGTTTGGCCGTGGGCTAAGGGTCCACTGCAGACTGCACTTGGAACCAGCTATCTAGCTCCTTCTCTGCCTCCCTGATGTTACGCAGCCTTCTCACAGCCTCCTGCAGCTCAGCCACCTGCTGCAGGAGGTCCTCCACCTGGGCACACCTTTTGCAGGCAGATCTGCTGCCTGTCCCTGCCCCAGGAGAGAGGTCTGGGCACTTCCTGCAGCCCGAGGTCTGCGCTGCAGCCTCTCCCTTCAGCAGCTCCATCTGGGTGGAGGCATCAGCTGCCGCTGGGGTAGATGGTGCAGATCCCAGCTGGAGCCGCAGCCTTTGTTCTTTTGTGACAATGTTCTTACCCTCATATGCCTACAAATCAGATACATTTTCATTAGCACAATTCCTAACACTGAAATGGGATGTGGCTCACGCAGATAAATAAAAAATATTTTTACAGATTGGAATTTGAGATTTCAGTCCCCCCAAAGGAGTACAGTGCTTGATGAGTAACAGAAATATGACATTTGGGTCCACAGTGTATTGAGCCAATTCCTTCAGACAGCCAGGCTGTACTCCACCTGCAATCACTGTATATCCTTTATCTAAAATTCAGGTGATCTTGCTATTATTTAATATCCATAATATTGAATTTATATATATACATACCTAAAGACACTGTTGGCCACTTACTGCAAATCAGCAAGCTTCATCAGTTCAAATCAAGATCCTAAACACACGCCCATAAAGGTAAAGAGGAATTTGTTTGGAGGACCCTTGATCCGAGTCCCAGTCACAACAAGAAAAAGAATAACCCAGTTAGCTAACTCACATTTTAAGATAATTGCTGAAGAGTTCAAAGCTGCACGAGGAGTAAACCTCTCCTGTGCCAGTGGAACTACAGGAAGGTAAGATGCCTGCATGCTACCCACGTGTTTTTTGTAAGATAACAGTTTGCTGCAGGTTACTATGACTCTGGCTGGCACCATACCCGGCAAATGTGGGGTGTTTCAGAAAGTCAGCTGGAAGGAGCAGTGTCAGGGGTGAGCCAGTTCTGCAGGACAAAGCACTGCTTCATTCCCAGCCTGATGCCCGTTATCCCACGCACACAAACCTGCTCTCAGCCTTGCCTCAGTCCAGAGGATTGTCACTGAAAGGACTCTTACGAGGCATCTTGCTGCTTGTGTAAGTGTTGGTTTGTTTGTTTGCCTTCTGAAAAGGAATCCTACTGTCCCTAGATAGATTTGATTTTTTTCCAAAGCTATAAATTCAATTATCCGGTAGCATTATCCAGCTGACAGCCATCAAAAGGGAAACACTGAGAATATTTTCTGAATGAGAAGCAGAAGCAGATTTACAATTTATTCATGCTGCAGTATTTTTCCTCAGATGTTTGATGCAGCATGGGAGGGATTTAGCTGACCATTGCACAGCCTGGCCTTCCTACCTCCATGTTGCTGATTTGACATCTCGTCTTCCTCTAACAAGCTGCTTAGTGAAAATGAAATGTGGGCTTTTCTTAAGATAGTGATATTTTTTTCATCTTAGCTTTCCAGACACTACCTTTTGGTCCCTTTCTGGATAGGCAGTTGGAAAAAGTATACTGTCAAACATAGAAGACTGTTACTGAGATAACAGAAGAAAGCTAAGCCATGGGTTTCAGACCTGCATCTGCGAACGACACTGATTTCAGTAGAATTGTCTCAAAGAGATACTCAGCTCTTGATAACAATATTTGCTATGAAAGCCAGATTTAGGAACAACTGAGATACAATTAATCTGTACTATAATGTAAAAACAATCACAAAACATATATTTTAGATTCAGTTTTGTTAAACTAATATTTCTTTGCACTTTTCTCTCATGATAGAGCATCTAGTCAAATGCTGTTGAAGAAAAGAGGAAACCTGGTGGAGAACAGATAAATGAGTGAAGGAGATGAGAACGGTATAAACACAATAAAAATTCATAAATACATATCCCTACCTAGCAGACTAGGTAAAAGCTATATTTTTGATGATCCTCATCAGACATTCAATTTTATGTCCAGATTTCTCTTATAAGGTAACAGTAAAATCTCTGGTCTACATCATACTTTGGCCTTATGCTTCTTTGTGCTCTGTGTTTTTGCAGGGCCCCAGACCTTGCCCAGAGATAGATGTAGCTGTCAAAGACATCAATCACTTCCAACCTCACAGTGAGTCAGCCTCACTAAGTATTTTAAGTATCGCTTTTCTCATGTTGCAAGGCTCATTGCTGGTCCTAAGAGATTTTAAAACACCCATGGACTGTCAATGAGAAGCTATCATCTGTGTCCCTTTTGTAAGGGCCTTCTAAATGATTTTGACCTTTCAGATAGGAGCAAGGTCTAAATATCTTAAAAAATCTGCACCACTTCTGCTTGTGTCCAGATCATCTGCAACGCTGAGATGGAGAGCACCAGACACACAGTCCCACCTCCTTCCCTTTGGGGGACTGAAGCAGACCCAAGCTGGGAGTCTTACTCTCCATTCTCATATCATGCAAAACAGTCTAGCCTGGGGCTTCTACTTTTAGGGATTTTTTTTTAACTAAAAGTCAGATTAGAGAAAAAAAGCAGCTTCTTTTTGAAAAGGGATAACTGGAAAATGTAGGCAAGAACATGTTTTCTGTAATTTTCTTCCTATGCACCATTTTGGTTAAAATATAAAGCAAAAAAATTTCAGAACCTACATTCTGATGGAGGAAAAAAAACCCCCACAAACAACAAATCTCAGCTCACCTGTTTTTGCAACCTGTGCACATTCAGACCCTCCCAGAAACCCTCCCAGCATTTTCCTCTGGTTCAACCTAGCTCCTGCTTAATTTTTTTTGGCTTAAAACAAAAACAAATTGGCAAATAACACCCCTTCACCCTCATAGACAAGCCAACTGCCAAAATAACTATTTTCCCTTCCATAGACAAGCCTAGCAGCTTGCAGACTTAACATGGTGGCCACCGAGCAGTGACACTTGTTGGTGAGGTGATGGGAGCCGCCATAAAGGCAGCCTGATTAGAAGGGGAAAATTACTTAACAGAAGAAAATATCTGCTGGAAAAATACTGACAGAGGAAATGCCTACCAGCCTGGGAACCGTGAGCCTGGGAACCAGGCCTGTGAACCAGAAGCATCCTTGAGAAGCACGCAGCTGGCATCTTTGAAGTACAGCTGGGCACCTAGAAACCGGAGACATCCAGAGATACCACCGATAACTGCAAAAACAAGGAACTGTAACAGCAACTTATCGTCTGAAAAGGTGAAAAATAGTCTGGAAAAAAGGGGAAAACATCCTGAGAAAGTATGAATTGGTAGCTGCCATTGGCTGTTCTAACTGCAAGAAGAGGAAAACAGTCTGGGAAAATAAAAATTGGTCTGAAAGAACAGAAAACATCATCATCTATTGGCTGCCGCAGGTGAAAAACAGAAATTAGCAGCATCTATTGGCTGCTCAAAGAGGTGGTGTCCTATGCTGTTTTATGTCTCTGTGATAGAAAAATGACTTATTTTTTATCCAAAATGGAGCTGGTCTCTCTCTGAGAACTTCCTGCGCTGCACGTACTTTTCATGCCCTAAACAGGTTGGATTCCTGGACGCTCACTGGGGCTGCCTGGCTGACTCCAGCCTCTGTGACGCAGAGCTCCTCTGAAGTGAGACTCTCTCTGTTATGTTATTGGTCCCCCTTTTGCCCCCTTCTGGGGTTGGTTTGGTTTGTCCTCTCACTTTTGGGATGGTTTGGCCCCTTCTGAGATCTGTCTAATTTACTTAATACTGATATTATATATTAATATAAGTAATCTATCATAAGTATATCTGCTGTTATATTGTTGGTAAGTTGCTTCACTAATGATAACTTTGTAGTAACCTGTAATAGTATATACCTACTTGGTTGTTGCTATAATACTGATGGTTGCTATAGTTGATTGTGGCTATACTATTGATAGCTGTTATATTATTGATTGTTACTATTATTGATTGCTGTCATACTATTAATTGCTGATAGTAATTTGTAATAGCTTGATATATATATATTCCCTTTATTAATTATAGGTATACTTGCTAGTGGTGATTTTTGTGGTATTTGTGGTAATCTGTAATAAAGCAGAGAAATTTAGAGGTTAAAGCCTCCTTGTCCTTGTGTATTACAGAATCCTACAAACCCACGGTCATGATCTCTACACACCCGCAGGCTGGGTAGCCCCTCAGGTCATGCCATGTGGAAGAGAAAAGGCAATTTCTCCAAAGAACTCTGAGCCAGACGAGTGGAAGCGCTTGCGAGGTCGGCATCGGTGGTGCCGCAGCATCATGGCCAAGAGGTGAGCTGGGTGAGCTGAGAAGCAAATGTGGAAAGTGGGAGCACACACACAATGGGAGCAAGTATAAGCAAATTTAAAATTGGTCAAAATCTGGAGTATTTCTGTGTTCGTGAAATACTTAAGCTTGTTTAATTTTACAGGAAAAGCTTTGGGAAATGGCAGTGTGAAGAAGCTGGGACTGGGAAAATTGGTGAGTGGTGCTGGGAAAAGATGGCTGGACTTAGTGCTCTATTCTCCTACATACGTGCATTTCATGAAAGGAAAAAAACAATGATCTCCATTCGGATTTAACTCTCCTTTTGCTTCTCTTACACCACTTCATGTACGAAAACAATTTATTTACAATGTCAATTTGCTTGTAGTTCTCAAACCCAGTTTTACTGCTCATCTGGTAGTTGTTTATACAAGCAGTTGCTAAGGAATAGAAAATGAATTGTCTCCATCTCAGCATGTGAAAACTCAAAAGTCTGCTACCTTGCTGCTGCCTTTGAAGGTCTATAGCAAAGGCAAGCGTAGGAGATAGGAGAGAATGAGCTTTAGGGCATCCGAGCAAGAGCATTGCTGTGAGCTGATGCAGATAAGATGATTCTTTCACTGTCCTCCTCCTTCCAGCAAAGGTAAAAAACGTTTTAACTAGAACTGCTTGGAAAGGGGCTTTGTTTCTCCTAAATACAATTTTTATCTTTTTAAAGAAAAATCTGAACCTGAAACTTTGACTTTTGCCCTTACCAAAGGTGCCCATATGGCTCAAAGGTGTTGCTGCAGAGGGGCTTTCTGCTACATGGTCCTGGGGCCCCACGCACTCTCTCTCTTTTGCAGAGATGCCAGAGCAGCACGCTTGCTACAGTACATTTTGGGAGATATCGTCATCCAGAGGCTTGGTGAGGAGATCAGAGGCGTGAGACAGCCAAACAGTGACTCCCAGAAGCCATTGGCAACAGTGCCAAATAGTTTTTTTCCACACATCTGGCCAAAATATTTTGGCTTTTACCATTCAGTCTTTAGAGGGAAGAGAAAAAAATACAAATTTTCCATCAAAAGCAAGTGCTGTTTTGTGAAAAGAAAACTCGAAATTTCACTTCAAAAGAGTTTTGACAGAGATTTTCTAGCCAGTGGTCTGGTAGAATGGAGGGTGCAGGGATGGATGCTCACACGAGCAGCGTCCCTTCCTGCCCTGGCAGCTAAGGGAGGGTGCATTGGAAGTCCTTGGAAATCCCCCCAGCTCCACGGCGTAACTCGTGGGGGCCTGGCCCCCTTTGCTTTGGAGGCCGTGCAGCTCTCACAGGGCCCTGCTCACTGCAGGGCCTCTGCAAAGGAATGAAAGGAGCCCGCTTGGCGCCTGAGAGCTGGAGAGCTAAGGAAGACCCTGCTGGTCAGGGTTTTCTTCCTGAAAAATGAAATGTTGGCGTTCAAACCATTTATTCTCATCTTTCCTGTGTGTTTTCTTTCTTTTTGTGGTTCCCATTCAGCAGCAATATTCTCCTTGCTGCAATTTATGGATAAACTTGCCCTCGCTAAGAAGGAAACCTCTGCAGCAGGGATATATGCCCATGTTGGTCGTTTTATTGCTTTTCCAGTGTGCACCGCTTGCAAAAACCGTGGCTGCTCAGCACTTTTTTTTCCACTTTAGTATCTGCAAGATCTTGGTCTTGTTTTCTCTCTTTCATGTGCATTAACTTGAGAAATAAGCAGGCACTGTTTCTTAAATCCAGATAAAAAGGATACATAATAATTACCAGCTGTACGGCTTCCTGAGGTGGTCCCCCTGCCATGCTCCCCTAATCTAATAAAACTAACTGTGAGCAAGCTCTGATTATGACTATCAGATGGCCACCATATTTGTTCATAATGGCCAATAAAATCTCAATTAAAAAAAATAAAATTGTGGGGGTTTTTCTCTGTTTAGTATGTGGCGGTAACTTAGAAGTTGCGTGAGTATACAAGGCCCCTCGGTACCTGCCTTTGGGCCCACGTAACCATCCAGGTGCCTCTCATGCACCCACACTGCAAAATCTCAGCATTGAATCTCCTTCAGAGACAATTTTTAGTGGCCAAACAGCCTCTCTTCATGGTCTTTCCCCAGGCAGGTTTTGAACACTCCTGCTCAAGGCAATACTTCAACTCTCCAATTTTTTTCTTAAATGTTTTATGAAGGAATATTGAGCTCCTTCTGTAAGTTTCCTAAGTATCATGTAAAATATAATTTCCTTGACTTTCTTTTTTCTGAATTCTGAAACTTACTAAACAACAATACTTAGAAAAAGAAAACGGTATCTAATGTGGTACTGCATAGTGTGCATTCAGGCTGAAAGGGAAAAAGGGAAATAATTTGTCACAAAGAAATTCTGCAAAGGAAAGTACTCCTAAAAAAACGTTTTTGTGCTAGAGGAACATTAAACAACTCTAAAAAGATTAAAAACAACATATGGTATTTTTCCCTTTCCTCCCCACCCCCAATACTAGGACAACCAAACACGTAATTCAGCTTTTTATGATCTGGTATCAGTGGGTGCCAGTTATCATTGTTCAGTTGCCATCACATAGCTCCTTAACAGATTGCAGTATAGCTACAATTAATTAGGAGGAAAGCTCTCTGCTGGCACTCCTGCCCCAGGTCTCCAGTTCTGGGGAGCGTGTGGTCACTCCCCAACGGGGAGTGCGTGGCTGGCAAAGACCAGCAGGCTCTCCAGGATCTTTAATGCAGATTTTTCCAGAAATTCGTGGCGTTTACCACCATGTAATGACCAAACCTCAGCATCGAGAAAGGTGCGAGACAAGCCTTTGAGTACAGGAGGCAGCTAAAAGTGGAGAGCTTAACAAAATACAAGAGCTCACTAAGTATGTTAGCTGTCACCTAAATGCACAGCTAAGATAGAAAAGTTCAAGTATCTCGCTGGAGCTACCACCCAGAAGCCATCCCGCTCCTCCCCGGGACAATTCAGCAGTTCTCAACATGAGATCTATAGGCCTTGAGGGGGACCTGACACAGAGCACCAGCATACCTGCGGCCTCGAGGCTGCTGAGCTTCCATCACCTGTCTATCCGATAAATCTCATTAAAGGAAGCTAAAAATAGAATAAGATTATTTCTCCATTTTCTTGGACCGGGGGGGGAGGGCTGTGCTGGGAATGGGAGGGGCAGTCCTGTGTACGTGTCTGCAAACCCAAGAAGGTATGTCCTCCAAGACTGTTTTTTATTAAGCTGCGTCTCAGTGAAAAAGCTGTGGACCCTACTTTAATCCCAGTAAAGGCTTTTAGCTTCTGCTGGCTTTTATTATCAGGGAAAATATATCTTTTACAGACTACCAATGATTTAAACATTTGTGTATGATGAAGCTAAAGAATTAAAGTAAATTGTCAGAGTGTGCGGATCGTATACTCCCTTATAGTGCTGGTCTTAAAGTGGCAAAGGCTTACACAGTTGCAATGACTTTTTATTTAATAAATCCCTCTGTTTATGTATTTACACAACAAGAAGTGCTGACTACATGGAATATTTCAATTAGAAAAAAAAGTTTCCCTTCATTCTTGGTTCTTCTATTATACCTTTTTTCCTCATTCATACTGAATGAAGAGTTAGATCTCCATCATGGTTTTAATACCCTGTTCCTATGCTGTCCTCTGAAGTTTCCCGTGACAGATTTTAAAGGGAAAATACCTACAATACAACCACAGTCCAAATGATATGCAGTGAGGTACAGCGTTTTCCCTACTAGTAAAACATTAGCTGCTACACATTATACTTTTACTAATTTGGCCTTGTACTTCTGTGTTAGTCTGTTCATGTATCTCTTTCAAAAGCCCTGCAAAGCAGGAAAAGACTATTATCCTTGCAGATCCCGAATGAAGGAGTGAAAGAGGATTATTTACGTTGACTAAAGGTATACAGTGAGTCAAACCGGAATTAGAAAGAAGATCCAAGAACTGACACCTATAATCCACTGTTCCTACAGTCTTTTTTCCCCTCAATTCAGGAGATCTTTTCATTCTTGTATTTTCCATTCAGAGGACTATTTTTTTGCAGTGCTACTTTCATATTTTTCAAGAGATTTGAGCCAAATTGCAAACAATTCCAGAAAAAAGTAATACACATGGGAGGGGGTCAAACTAGAAATTATGAAAGCGGTCCTCTTTATCCAGGTGCATAAATCTTCATGGAGCTTCTTAGCCTGACACTACCATAGAATAGAATCATAGAATCATACAATAGTTTGGGTTGGAAGGGACCTCTAAAGGTCATCTAGTCCAACCCCCCTGCCGTGGGCAGGGACATCTTCAACTAGATCAGGTTGCTCAGAGCCCCGTCCAGTCTGACCTTGAAGGTTTCCAGGGATGGGGCATCCACCACCTCTCTGGGCAACCTGTTCCAGTGCTTCACCACCCTCAGCATAAAAAATGTCTTCCTTAGATCTAGTCTCAATCTACCCCCCTTTAGTTTAAAGCCATTCCCCCTTGTCCTGTCGCAACAGGCCCTGATAAAAAGTTTGTCCCCATCTTTTTTATAAGCCCCCTTTAAGTACTGAGAGGCTGCAATAAGGTCTCCCCAAAGCCTTCTCTTCTCCAGGCTGAAAAACCCCAACTGTCTCAGCCTTTCTTCATAGGAGAGGTGTTCCAGCCCCCTGATCATTTTCATGGCCCTCTTCTGGACCCGCTCCAACAGGTCTGTGTACCATCTTTTACCGGGAAATGTTTAAAGACAAGAAAAAAAAGCACTATAAATCATAGAAGGATGCAACAGGATTATTCCCTGTAATATTGGAGATGTTTCTGGCAAAACATACTTTATAATGTGCTTTCTAATGGATGTTGCATTCTTAAAATTAAATAAAATAGCATAGCTTAAATTACATTCATTTTGCAATGAGGAAAATGGTAGTTCAATTAAAAAAGAGAAATACCATCTAAGTTCCAAGTTGATTACTTATAAATCTCCTAATTCTCATCATTTTGAAAATGCTTATGATTTTCAGATCTGGTAACAGTGGGGGTTTTTTTACAAGAGACTTTGAGGCCTCTGCTGTTGTTTTTCTGGGTGCTACAGCCCCGGCTGGTACCACCGCGGGGCAGATGAAATGGCGTAGGAGAGGCTGGACAAGCACAGCTCAAGGATACAGAAGAGCATAAAGGGAAATGTAGGGTCTTTCATAAGTAGTACAGAGTTTTGCAAATCTTACAGAATATTAACTATTTATTTCCTTTAAAATTATTTTAAATTACTCATTGTTTATGACATAGTTTGTCAGTCCAGCCAGCTGCAACCCAGGGTGGCCAGGTGCATGCAGCTGTGGCGGCTGAGGTCCGTCTGGGGTCCACAGTTCGAGGCAGGGCAGATGTCACCCCTTTGGCCTTCCTTTTCACCCATGGATGTTCCTGCGGGAAGAGAAAAAGCTTTTCAATCACACCAGAGGGGGAAGGAAGCCACAAACACCACTGCAGCTGCAGCTCCCCAGGGCTCAGGAGACCAGAGGAGACCCAGATGGGTTTTGGGACCTGTCTCCAGTGAAACAGCAGGGAGCACCCCAGGAGAGGAGGGACGTGGCCCCCAGCCTTCACCACAAAGGCTCCACCTTCACGCCCACGATGCCAGCCTGACCGCCAACAGTCAAGCTGCACCAGCCAGTGGTGGCACCGCACCGGGGGTGCCCATCCGCAGCATGGGGGCTGGATGGCTCCTACCACCCCCTCTTCCCCCGGCTCGCTGCTGCCTCATAATTGCAGCAATCAAACATACAAGCGTCACCCATGAAATGCCACTTTGGAACCACCTTTGTGCCTCTGGAGGTTTTACATATCCTGTGTGACTTCTATGGGCACAAGTAGCTACTGAGCATTGAGGCAAATGTAGTGATTAATTACTCAGATTTGCTGCTATGCAGAGTTTCTTTAATATCCTTTTTTTTTTTAACCTTAAGTTTATCTTTTGAACACCGAACAGTGCATCCTTTCAATCAAAACACTAATAAGCTTCTTCAAGTGGCTCGTTGGTTCGCAAAGCTGCTGCACCTACCTTCCTAACCTCCCCCTGGCCTCAAGATTTGCTCCTTGTTCTTTGGGAAAGGACAGCTTCTGCACTGAAGCAGAAGCCAAATATAGAGAGAGCTCAAGTACTATATAGTTTTTTAATATGAATGTCAGAATAGCAACTTTTAATGTTAATGTTTTTTTAACGGAATGCTATGATTCAGAAGTGAAATTCCTTGTCCTCCTGTCTTAGAGAGGCTGAGATTTCAGGCTGGGGTAGTCATCTGGGTAGATAATGAGAGAATTTAGGATTGTGCAAATTGGTTTTTTTGAGAAAAAGACAACTATATAACCCTTATTCACGGGGCTAGAAAACCCATTTCATCCCAGCTATCTTTTGAGGACATTGGCTGATGCGGGATGTGAGTGACCACCCAGAGCAAGGCAAGGTACCACTGATGTATCGCATGTATCAGCTACTGTCAGAGAAAATTGCCATGTTAGATGGCCTGGAGGCAGTGCAGACAGCTGTGGATATGAACCTGAAATCTACAATATTATCTAATTATTTTTTCACAGAATCTGGAGGAGGGACATTCAGTCCTTTTGCCAGGACTTTATAAACACCTCCTTTTTAAGTACAGTATGAAAGCGCTCAGCAGCACACACCTCTAAGCAACACCTGAAACCTCCTCATCACAGCCCTCTGTGATATGGGATGAAAGCATAGCTGGCTCTAACTGCATTTTTAAAAACATGGTTAAGAAAATGAACTGTGCAAATTCTTTGCCAAGTGATTAATACTAAAGAGAAGAATTCTAAATTACTAGTCAAAAGGGAAGCATGTTCTTAATAAGAGAACATTTGGACCAAAACAAAATGTCAAACATTTTCTGATCAGCTGCATCCTCAGCTTGATGTGCCTCCTACTCTCTCACAAGATCAGCGTCACCTACTAAGCTCGAGAGTAAAATCAGGCCTACCGCTTGGTAGCTTTTTCAAAGGGTGCTGGTGCCATCGGGGAGTTACGGCGCGGTGGTGGGAACAGCCAGCCCACATGGAGAGCGCAGGCACAGTGGGGAGGCAGGAGCCCGAGCTTCGCAAGGACCTGAGGGGTGAGCAACTTTGTCTCAACTAGCAACTTTGGAAGGAAAACAAAAGTTGGTGAATACAAGTGAAATGAATACTGATAGGTAACGTACAAGACTATTTTTCAAAAGGTTTACTCCCCAGGGCCAAAGGTGTTCATTTCCACCCCAGGGAAAAACATCAGGGTTCACAAGACTACAGCAGCTCTGGGCTTCACTAGCACCCCTCTGTGCCCGAGGTATCTGGCTCCCTTGAAGCTGTACCGTAAGACTTTATGACCGGTAGGAAAGGCTACCCTAAAGAACAAATGTTAGGCCAAATGAAACATCTGCATTGACCTATATATTTACAAACTACATGTCTGACCTCTTCAACTAACATCATATACATATATGACAAGGATTTGAAAAACTATCATTAGAACATGATCAAAGAGGTTTTCTTTAAAATATAACCCTCACCTGCACAAAGTGTTATTGCTGAAGGACTGGGAAGCACAAGGAAGTGGTAGCCTGAAAAAAGAAGATTTCTGATAGCTCCAGGCAACACAAAAGTGAGGCTTATGAAAACAGCTGTTTCATAATCAAAATTATAGTAAGTGATAAGGCAGTGTATTCTCTAGCGTGGAAACTAAGAAGTTGTTTTCATACAAAGATACTTAGCTTATTAAGTTAACTGAGAAGGTCACAGTGAAGCAGGATGATGTTCCCAAGAAACAAAACCCCAACAGTTTTTCTCATTATTATACCTATGTTCCACACAGTAAGTAGGCACCTAGATGCTGTTACCACTATATATTAGATTAGTTGTAATTATTTCATTGTAACTGTGTGTTCTCCCTGACCTTTTCTCTCTCTTGTTTTCAGTTCAGATGCTAAACTGCAAGAGACAGCAGCAGTATTCTGGCCGTTTTACGGTCCGCTGCAGGAAGAGAAAAGCACCTACACCCTGGGTCTGGGACATGGGATCCAGGTCACCCTGGGTCAGCTCTTCAGAGGCAAAGGTGGAAAGGGGTTTCTGCAGGACCTTATCTCTCCATGCCTTGTTGGGCGTCTTTGCTGATTTACAGCAGCCACCTCACCTGCAGCTCACCACAGGCAGAAAGAGTTCACAGAGCTGCTAAAATGAAGGAAGAGTCTTGCTAAGTTCCTGCAGCCCCTCTTACCTTCATCCCATGGATCTGAAGTGTTCAGTGCTTCCTCCGACGTTTCAGAAGAGAAGAGGCCAAGCCACAAGCTCGGGACTATTTGGATCTCAAATTTGATTCAGACTTACCTCCTTTTACCAACATCCATTTTAATCTTTAATGAGGCAAACTGTACCTCAGTATGCGATTTGGAAGAGAACCAGGAAAAACAGGGTTTTGATTTTCAGTTTATTTAAACACCAGACAGTCAAGAAACATCATCCTTCCAGCTAATTGAAGTCAGACTGCAGGTTGCTGTTAATCTGGGACTAGGAGTTGCATGCCGTATTGTGTCCTTGTGTCGCCAATATGCACACGCGCAGAACAGCAGCCACACTGAAATGGAGGGTCACGAGCAAAACAGATAATAAGAATACCACCGTAAAACAAACAGGAAAAGAAAAGTCATTGAGGTACTAGTGCCAGACTACCGCTAATGGAAACTTGCTGTAGCCAAAGCCTTAAGCATCTTACAAACCACTTTTTGAATTCAAATTCCAATATGAATAGCCTGGAGCTTTTGGACTCTGTGTTTGACTGGAAGGGCACATCTCCATGCTGCTGCAGGAGTGGCTTCAATTAATTCTAGCAGCACCTGAGCTACCTTTACATGAGCTGCCATGGAGACCAGCAGCAGACCTTCCACAGCAACAAGAAACTTAATGTGAGTTTATTTACCTGTCCAAAACCTGAAGTGACTACTGTGTAAATACATCCCAAGCTTAGACAGTTAGGGTGACATACTCTCCTCTTTCTAACTACCTTTAATTGTGTTAAACACATTAGGCTCTTATTTTAAAAAATCTTGGTTTTATTTCCTGCTCAGAGGTTGCCACGGTACTGTGACAATCAAAAGAAATTAGATGTTTCAGTATGATAATTAATGCAATGAGCCTGGTGAATTCATCATGATTGCTGTAAATGTCATTCCTTGGGCCCACAGTTTGTTCTCACCTTGTTTTTACCTTTCTTCTTCTTTCTTTTTTTTTTTTTAATGCTGATATCAGCACCCTTGGTAAGGATAAATTGAAAAGTTACCACTGTTTAGAAGCACACTGGTTTGCAAGTCAAATAGCTGTTGTAGAGCTGACGAGTCCCTGGGGAACCTTTAACACCAGAAGGATAATTTTAAATTGGAAGCTGAGATGACTATGGCCTGGCTGAAGATCAAACAGGGTGGAACCAATATCACCTTATTTTTAGAAAAAGAAAATATCTGAACATAACATTCAGGGCTCACTAATATATATGTGGCACAAATCTATTAAAAAGTACAAAAGAGAATCTGGATTTGTGGAAACGTACAGGTGAAGACATTAACTGTGCATTCAAGGAGAAGCAAACCAAGACAGAGATGAAACATTAATAATGTTTGTGTTGTGGTGAAAGGTAGATATTCTGGAGGAGGACTTGGCGGAGGGGGCTGGAAAGGCTACTCAGGGACTGGACTGTACCAGGCTGCTCCTAGACTGTACCACTTTTCTTAGCTGTGGTACTTGGAAGCTGCCTACAGACAAATTTATAATGCTGTGACATGTTCATCTCAGTCTGAAAGCACAGAGGACACTGTAATTCTATAAACAGTACTCTTTGCTTCTATTTTTTTCTTTCTTTCTGTCTTCCTTTCTTTCTTTCTGGCCACAATTGCTGCTGCGTCCATTTCCTCTTTGGGTTATTGCTGGCATTAATCTCTCCAGGGAGTTCTACTGCAGAGCACAAATCTACCGACTGCTGCCTTGATGGCAACGTGACAGACATTTGAAGAAATATATAGACATGCACATGTAAAATGATAGCATTTTATAAGTATGTTTTACTCTCTTAAGCAATTTTCAGCCCAACTTGACCTGGTACACCTGGCCACTAGCACCAGATTAATAATTTTTCAATTCCCCAGGAAAGAAAGGCCAAGAATCATTTAATTGTAATGGTCTCTTTAAATACAATATATGTCATATTTTAAAATAAACTGTATCTATGGTCTTCCACAGAAACAAAACCAAAAACAAAACCATGCATTGCTTAAGAGTCTTGCCAGAAAGACAGTTGCAGCACTTATCATGTCCTTGGCCCAGCGAAGGATGACTGTCAGAGGAATGAGGTGGTGACTCCAGCTCCAGCCGCTGCCGCTTTCCAGCCTCTGCTCTCCCCCTAAGGATGAGAAGTGGGGTGGGAGGATGAATACTCTTCATGCCTCGCCTGGGAGCCATGTGGAGAGTTTCTGGTGAGAAGCTGGTTGGCAGCAAAGAAAGTTTATGGATTGAGTGTGTGAGCCAGCAGAGGAGACGCTGGGTAAGTCTAAAAATGTCCGGGCAAAATATGCAGGCCAAAGTACATATATGCAGAAGAGAGAATGCAGGGCAGTGGATGGATAAACAGTAGAAGAATGAAGTGGCTGCATAAACATTACTGGAAAACTTTAGACTGGTACAAAAAGAGTTGTGAGGCCACTTAGATACTTGAAGGCTTCTATATGTGTACTGGGGTCTCAGCTCCCATTACTGTCACTGAGATCTAGGGAGCAGTTCAACAGGTCACTGATAGGCAACCGAAATGCTCTTGTTATCTGAGCTGATGGCTCCAGCTGCTCTTCCAGAAAGGCAAGGGTCACATCTGCCAGCCTCTTACCAATGTCTGGGCTACCCTAAGGCTTTTCAAATGGCTTGAGATGCCTGATACAGGCAACTGAATTAAGCTATTAATCAGCAGAGCCGTGGAGCATAAGGCATGGTTCAGGTTTGCCTTTAGTTTGCAGCTGGGTCTCAGTCAAGTTGGCTAAACATAGGCATCTATGTTATGTTGTTTTAGGCACTATGGGATATCCCTTGTGGCCTCTCATACATCCCACGTTAGATCTGCCAGCCCTGTGCAGCTCCCAGGTGTCTGTGGTGCCCCTGGGTGTCTCAAACTACATAGGCATCTGGATTTCATCCCCCATGGCTGGTTAGCTTTAGGCTCCACTGACTGCATTGACCTGCCCTCTCTGTTATGCTCAGAGCTTAAAGACCTATAGATATACAGACATTCAACTTCAGGTTTCTCATTCTTGAACTGAATAGCATCCCAAATGTTTACCTGACCAGATGCATATGCTGAAGACTCCTTAGAGCTACTCATATCCACCTAAGGGGAAAAAAAAAGAGTTTTATCAAATTTTGTCAACAGTTTGAGGAAGATCATATTGGCTGGACTGGATAGGTTTTTGTCTTGAAACCTTTCTTGCCAGCAAGCAACATATGTTAAAAAAAAAAAGCAGTAACAATTGAAACTGTAACAGACCCTACAGCTTTCTCTGCCCCGAGAAATCAAAGGGTTTGTTTCAAGTATTTGACAAAGAAGCCTAGCAAAGGAGAAATATCATTTTTAAAAAAAAGTATTCATTATTGCTTTTATTATTTGAGGAGCTGTCTGGAAAATTTCACCAAATTAAACTGGAAACTAAATAGTACAGCAATTTTCAGTGCATTTTCTCAGTTCTTGGAGCGGTTCTAATTATTCCTTCAGAGACAGCTCCTAGGGACCAAAATCTATTGCCTGTGCACAAAATCAGGCAAACACAGACCCAATCTCTAAAAATTTACAACCTAACTAAAATCCTAATCCAGCAAACCATTTACTCACTTGCTTTACAGTAAGTGTTTAAATAGCTAGAAGCTCTTAAAATCATGCTTCAACAGATAAGCTGAGTGAATATAAAATAAGCTTGTTGCGCTCTGATTTTTGCCAGAATTTCCGTAACTTGTATAGACACAGAGCTTGGGAACACGAGAGCTGAAATTCTAAGCAGTCTTTTTATACATACACACATACATACTCTCTCTGTCTCTCTATGTGTGTATGTGTAGTATACATATAGATCTGTGTATAAATATGTATACATGTATGTACGTATATCTAATTACGAAGCTTGCACAAATGCTGGGAATCTTAGCCACCGCTGTGAGCTGGAAAGGTCACTTGAGCTGTATGAATTCAGAGAATTTGCTCTGGGGAGAGAGTCTGGAAGCGTCAGCCCATATAGCTGTCCAAGTATGGGAAAATAATTCCAGAATATTTTTTTTAATAGGGATGAGCCTGAACAGCAAACCATAAAGCCAAACCATCCCAAGTGTAGCAGAGCTTGAAACTGAGTTATAAATGGATTTCTTTGTAGAGAAACAGTCATCTATCTTCTAGAAGGACAGTCAGGAGGGTCCAGTCATAATACTGGGTAGGAGCCATCTCTGTTTTTCACCCCCAATAAGGTAATTCATTAAAATAGTTGCCAACACTATGCTACATGCTTCTCTTTTGCATTGCTTTTACTGACTCAGAAGGCTACAGGGGTTAGCTGAGTGGACCAGTAGCTGTTTGAACTCTCATCCGGATGACGCTTCATCCACCTCTCCCACGTCAACGTATGCATGAGTTTTCCTCCATGTTTGATGATTCTTTCAAGTCCTCAGTGAAATTTAGACCAGTTCCACAGGACTGCAGATCAAATCACAGATCTCTGTCTTTTCTGTCAGGGACTTTTGGCAACGTTTGACCCAAGTGATGATGTTTGTAGAATACGTTAGTGAACCATGATTACAGGAGCCTCTGCTCCCCCATCCTTACCCAACACCAGCTGCATGGCCCTGAGGGGGTGAATAGAGGAGGGAAATATGCTACCACATTGGGAAGGGGATTGCAGACGTAGGAAGGCTAGGAAAATCCCCTCAGTGGTCTGAGGGAGTGCAGGAGGAGAAGCAAGTGGGGACAGTGCTCTGTGGAGGCACCCTGCCTCTTAACAGTGTCAGCTGAAGCCCTTTAGCACTGACTGATGCTGGAAGGGGTACTCAGCCTGCAGTTTAACTTTACTTGACATTTAATGCCCAAGGGCTGTTACCTGCTGAGGAATAACCAGGGTAGTTGTAACATGTGCTTACTTACAAAGCACTGAATACAGCAGGGTAAACTCCTTTAAGGAATCTTTGTTCTATTTTCTTCCTGTATTTCATTTCCAATTCCTCAAGATGCAGCGGTTGCCCTTGGCAACATTCTCCGGATTCTTCCCAAAACTTATGAAGACAAAATGGCACATTTGAGGACAAGCCAGCTTGGTCATTAAATAAACATTCCCTTTCCATTCAGTGGCAGCATCAGAGCCACAGAAATTCTTTTGCCTGGGTAGTTTCCTGAGATTACTGTCATTTATTACCAAAGCTGCTGGGTCTTGCAGCAGTAACCTAACAAGCCCCACTCCCGTAGCACAACCCATCTCTTAGCACATCCTGGGACACACACACTCCTGCTACTCAGAGGACAAGAAATTCTTCATCAAAATACTTGATGAAATGATCCTCTTTGAAGTTCAAGGTTATCCATTCAAAGAAAAAAAAATCCACAAAAATATTCTTAATTATTTTTTTAATTCCAGACTAGTTTGAAATCTATTACCACAGACTTCAGAAAAGATTTTAAAGGGATAGCAGCTCTATAGCTGCCTTCACAGAAATTTTTGTCTAACATTCTTGAGTGGATGACTCAAGATTGCATAGTACTTTTTGTGGCCCACAAGTAGCCTAACAAAAATAGGAAACCAAAATAGGCACAAAACTTCACAATGAGAAAAAAAATAGTGAGAAAGATGAAGAAAAAAATTCAATAATTATTATAAATAAATACTTAACTCCATCTGCACAGTATTTAATTATAGCAAAGAGAAAATCAAACCCTTCAGACACCAATATTTTCAGGCAATTGACGTATCTTGGCACTAGCACAGCCACATTACAATGAAATAGAGTACCTATGTCTGTAAAACCTTGGCTGTAAAACCAGATTTTCCAGAGGATGGATGAATATAGGAGAAAACAAATATGATTTGCTTACAGGCTGAAGTGCACATTAGGCAGGGCTATATGCAAAATACAACACAGAGGTCAGAAAATATGTCAGTGAATTGTAAGCTGTTGAAGAGAAAAATCAGCTGGAGAAAGCAATGTGGTAGAGAAGAAGCGGCTTGAACCAAGAATCTGTCAATTCAAGTTAACAAGTGGTTAACTCCTGCTTTAAGGAATTTTTTTAAAGATATTTTACAAACAGTGTTGCCTTGAAAAAAGGCACATACTCACAGTGCCAGTAACAGACATTCGTACTTGTCAAGACGGAAATGGAAACTTTCTTAGTAAAAGATGTATAGCAGTGGAGCTAATCTTCGGATTTTGACCTTGATATGTTAAGATTAAAGCGCATTGTTGTGGCACAGTCATTGTTTAGACCTTGCTGGTGAAGACAGTACATCTTCACTCTCGATTTCACAGTCTATTATCAATTTTAACCCTTTCATTTTAAGAGGGATCCGGGTGTTTTTGCAGGAGAGCAAGCAAGTGTGAATTTGCAAGACAGATCAGCTTGCCAGAGCCTTTACCAACCTGCCTGCTCAGTGTTTGACCAACCAGAGAGGCATTAAATAGGAATCCATAAATCATTCTGGCCCTAATTTCTTAATACTTCAGATGGAGATTGATAAATAAAATTGACTACCAAACAGCTGTCATTTAACTAAATGTAGTTAAAAGAATACCCTAAATTTTACTACCAAGAAAGACTATTTTCTCAGCCCCATACCCAAACCACTTAAATTCCATATTCCCAGTTTAAAGCTGACAAAGAAGCAAGAGGGTAAATACTATGCAAAGAAAGGCTGAACTCCAGGAAAATGTAGGGTGAGGTTTCCAAAAGCACTTTCACATCACCTAACAGAGATGTTACCGCTTCTCTGGGAAGAGTGACACTGAGTATTTCTGAACCCTCAGAGAAGTCCTCCTTGCCTGAGGTGGGCTGTGTCCTGTGAGGTTTCACGGCGGTGCCCTCCACAGTGATGGACATGGCAGAGCTTGGTTGCCTTCACTGGTGTCGTAAAGAGAGTTTATACTGGTTAAGCCACCTAGCCCAGCTGTGGGTAAACCACACTGGCCCAGACTGGTGCATGGGCCGCTTTGCTCTTTGCTAACTGACTCTCCGCGCTGCTGCAGCTACGTCGTGCAGGTGTGCTTCAAACCAGGAGCGTGGTTGCCTGGAGCTGGCCTCTGCCTGCTGCCCGGCCAAGGGGATACTTGGCCTCTGCTCCCAGTGTGTCCCAGCAAAGCAGGTAGCATGGCCGTAGATCTGGCTGGAAAAGACCCCCAGTTCTTCGCTTCGGCTGGGACCCCACGGGAGTGTACGGCAGCCTGTCGCCACGCTTCCCACCTGCAGAACCTGCCCTGTCTCCTCCAGCACCTAATATGCTCACCTAGGGTAAAGTGTCAGGTTCACGACAACATTTGAACTTGAGCTGCTGACCCGAGTTAAAACAGAACAACCCGCTATTCACAGCTCTTTGAAATCATGTTACTGAACCTAGATCAAGAAGGTATCTTTTTTTCCTATACTAGTAAAGGCATACTCCCAAAGATGTTCTCTTGTTTTGTCAGCTTGTTTTGGTGGTGTGGTCTGTGCTGGTTTTGGCTGGGGTAGAGTTAATTTTCTTCATAGTAGCCAGTATGGGGCTGTGTTTTGGATTTGTGCTGAAAACAGCATTGATAACACAGGGATATTTTCATTACTGCTGAGCAGTGCTTACACAGAGTCGAGGCCTTTTCTGCTTCTCACACCACCCCACCAGCGAGTAGGCTGGGGGTGCACAAGAAGTTGGGAGGGGACACGGCTGGGACAGCTGACCCCAACTGACCAAAGGCATATTCCATGCCATATGACATCATGCTCAGCAATAAAACTGGGGGAAGAAGAAGGAAGGGGGGGACGTTCGGAGTGATGGCGTTTGTCTTCCCAAGTAACCGTTACACGTGATGGAGCCCTGCTTCCCTGGAGATGGCTGAACACCTGCCTGCCGATGGGAAGGAGTGAATGAATTCCTTGTTTTGCTTTGCTTGTGCATGCAGCTTTTGCTTTGCCTATTAAACTGTCTTTATCTCAACCCACAAGTTTTCTCACTTTTACTTTTCTGATTCTCTCCCCCGTCCCACTGGTGGGGAGTGAGCGAACGGCTGTGTGGTGCTTAGTTGCCAGCTGGGGTTAAACCACGACAGGTCTTGCCCAGGCTTTCATGTATTTAACACCAGCCTGTTCTTTTTCCACCCAAAAGCAAAAGAGCAAGGCCATTTCTGTGCAAACTAAGTGTGTGTTTGTGTGAGATGTTTTAATAACAGTAGCCCTGGAATGTAAAGATAACATGCCCAGCTCTATTTACAGAAGAGGCTGAGGATGTAGCATACATTTACATATCATTATTGTAATAAGGAAGAGTAACTTTCCATGTCTCTGAGTGCTCCTCTTGCTTCTAGAAGCTGTGAAGAAGGGACACAGCAAACAGGGAGTCTGTCAGGAAAGAGGATCTGGTGTAAAGGACATACAAACAGAAGGCAGGATATCACCAAAAATCTAGGGTTGCCCATAAAAAAGCTTATTTAAAATTACCTCTGTAATTGTAACAGTTCAACTTGTTGGTATATTATGTTCCTAGCAGAGATGTTGTTATGAAATTAAGGCGAACACGTTACGTCATTCCTGTTGATCATCCTTATGTTTATTCATACACTGTAGGGTAATTTACTCAAATGTTAACTTCTGGAGTTTCTCACCATAAGGGAATCGGATATAAGGAAAAAAGCAATATTAGTCCAGGCCTGGCTGTAGATACCCCCTCACAATCCAAAATAATTTAAATTAAGCACGAAGCAATCTCCTCAGAAAGGCTGTTCTTGCTGCAGAGGAAGATGGGCAGTAACATGAGCTCTGCTCCTCAGCTGGAAGCCATTGGGAAGCAAGGGGAGCACAGAGCAGGTCTAAGGCAGGAGGGTTGGCTGGGGGAGCAGTTACTAAGTACTGCTAGCATGGGGTGCAGCGGCAGCGGGACCTCTTGTGTGGACTGAAGATACGTCCCTTGCAATGGCCTGGGCACCTTGCTCTTTTGAAAGGGTCCAATAAAACATTTTAATTATCTCTGTGAGTATCAAGTGGCTTTAAAAGTCACTTAATGTACACAGTGTAAATCTTGTAATTTTGAGGATGCAGAGGTGTTCGCAAGAAGACAGGTATTCAGGGAGAAGAAAAAAACCCCTCAGCAAGCCAATGGGAACACAAAAGAAGCAAAATCTAACATCCCTCCCATCAAAATAAAGTGAGTTGCTTTGCCTAGGTAAAGGTTAGCTCTGTGTCCTCCAGAAGGGAAGACTAATGCTTGGCTCACAATAAAATAAAGAGAACATTTCAGCCTGTTCAAGTGAATAATTAACTATTCAAATTTAAAAATGGCCAAGCATTCAACGGATGCTAAAATGGGAGCCATTCTGAACGTGCTTGGATTTCCGGGCATACTGTGTTTATTTGGAGAATAGGTTCTTGCAGTCTGAAGCTAAGTTAATGACACTACCTGACTTTTTTCTTCATTTTAACTTCCTAATTTAATAGGCAATTTGTGTAACACAGCTAAATCCTTACCAAGGATTTACCTTGGTAAAGGTAAATTGGTAAGGATCTTACCAATCCTTACCAATCCTTGCCCAACAGCAACAACCCATATGTCCTGACTGACTGCTGGCTTTATAGTGAATGGCTGCTGTTTTAAAAAGATGCTGAGGAATGTATAGGCTGTGGATAGGAGACATCCGAGTAACAAGAACCGACTTATGTCTGTAATTGATCTTACTTATTCATGCAAAGATTGGTGATGTTGCAGGAGGAAATGCTCAAAGGTCTGGCCTCAAGCTCTCAGTGTCAAAGTTAATGGTGTCAAGCTCCAAGAACACCTTAACAGCCAACCCTAATTGCAAATATGCACTTCTTCTGCCAGGTCCCAAGAGCAATTACAAGGGAGGGGATTGAGTTCAGTCTCTCTGAGGGCCCTTTTCCAAGAGTTTCCTGGGCTGAAACCTCCCCAGCTCCACTGGCAGAGGGCTCCTTTGCAGCCCCTGGGAACAAGGACACAAAAGGAGCAGACAGAAAAGGCTCACAACAGCCCTAACCATATTTACAGGCAACAAAATTATCAACCTGATCTCCTTCTATGACCAGGTGACCCGCCTAGTGGACGAGAGAAAGGCTGTGGATGTGGTCTACCTGGACTTCAGTAAGGCCTTTGACACTGTCTCCCACAGCATTCTCCTAGAGAAGCTGGCGGCTCACGGCTTAGACAGGTGGACTCTGCGCTGGGTCAAAAACTGGCTGGACGGCTGGGCCCAGAGAGTGGTGGTGAATGGAGTTACATCCAGTTGGCAGCCGGTCACGAGCGGTGTTCCCCAGGGCTCAGTTTTGGGGCCGGTCTTGTTCAATATCTTTATCGACGATCTGGATGAGGGGATTGAGTGCACCCTCAGTCAGTTTGCAGATGACACCAAGTTGGGCGGGAGTGTTGATCTGCTCGAGGGTAGGAAGGCTCTGCAGAGGGACCTGGACAGGCTGGATCGATGGGCCCAGACCAATTGTATGAGGTTCAACAAGGCCAAGTGCCAGGTCCTGCACTTTGGCCACAACAACCCCATGCAGCGCTACAGGCTTGGGGAAGAGTGGCTGGAAAGCTGCCTGTCGGAAAAGGACCTGGGGGTGTTGGTCGACAGCCGGCTGAACATGAGCCGGCAGTGTGCCCAGGCGGCCAAGAAGGCCAATGGCATCCTGGCCTGTATCAGAAATAGTGTGGCCAGCAGGAGTGGGGAAGTGATCGTGCCCCTGTACTCGGCACTGGTGAGGCTGCACCTCAAATACTGTGTTCAGTTTTGGGCCCCTCACTACAAGAAGGACATTGAGGTGCTGGAGCGTGTCCAGAGAAGGGCAACGAAGCTGGTGAGGGGTCTGGAGAGCAAGTCTTATGAGGAGCGGCTGAGGGAACTGGGGTTGTTTAGCCTGGAGAAGAGGAGGCTTAGGGGAGACCTCATCGCTCTCTACAACTACCTGAAAGGAGGTTGTAGCGAGGTGGGTGTTGGTCTTTTCTCCCAAGTAACTAGCAATAGGACGAGAGGAAATGGCCTCAAGTTGCGCCAGGGGAGGTTTAGATTGGACGTGAGGAAAAATGTCTTTACTGAAAGAGTGGTTAAACATTGGAAGAGGCTGCCCAGGGAAGTGGTTGAGTCCCCATCCCTGGAGGTATTTAAAAGACGAGTAGATGAGGCGCTTAGGGACATGGTTTAGTGGACATGGTGGTGTTGGGTTGATGGTTGGACTCGATGACCTTAGAGGTCTTTTCCAACCTTAATGATTCTCTGATTCTCTGATTCTATGAAAATGTGCAAAACCCAGCTGGCGTGTCAGGACGGTGATCAGCAGCTCAGTTCAAAGTATTAGTTATTGAGCCTGGTGAGGTCCAGGAGGCTTAGTCAGGCAGCAGCTTAGTCAGCTCTCCATCGCTTCAGCCTGTCCCAGACCCAGAGGGGTTAGGGTCACTGTGCAGGGAAATTCAGAGCAAAGTCTGACCATCAGCCAGCCTGTGGGACAGTCTCCTCATGCTGAAAGTTTCAGCAATATTTATTCCCTCACCTGTATGCCCCATCCAGCACCTAGGTGGTGAGGGTCACTCGGGTAAGAGAGACAGCTCCAGGCCCATTTTTCCACATAGCCACCGAGCATAAACAGCTAAAAATGGAAAATTTTCAATTAAAACAAGAACACAGCATGTGGCATGGTAAGTGAGCCACGCTTGCATTTGCCCAAGTGTTCTGTCTTGTGACTGATGAGGACCTTTATTGTACAGAAATTAGTTTCTCCATAAACAGTCTCTGTTCCTCTTGGAAAGGATACCGTAACTTTCCAAATACTGCTACACCTGCTTCCCCAAACAGTCGATCCCTGGCCACGGGTGTGTCGGCTGTTTCAAAATGGCTGCTGTGGCATAAGCTCACATCTTTCCACAGCCATACAAATTGAGTAGCTTATTAAGCTTAAAACAGGATCCAGAATAATTTAGAGGGCGTGTGAGCTTGCTTCCATACACAGGATGTAGCTGCGCTATTGACTGATTGACGTTCTGCTACAAGCCTTTGTTTTTCGGAGGGTACGAATGTGTTTCTGCAAATGCAGTGGAGGGGGATTAGCTCTGAATTCCACCACCGAGTGCATTTTATCTTTCAGCTCTTTCACGAAGTAACGAATGGGAGCTGTCACTATTGCGTAAGTTACATTTCTCTCTCTGCTCTTACGTATGTAAATGCCTAATCCCATATGTAAAAGCAGTGGTACACAGTAGGCAAAATCTTCTTTAGAGACGCATTGTGGAAGGCTTGGATTACAGCCTGGTAAGAATGTTTAATAACAGCAGCAGCATTCCCAAATTCCTTTTACAGAGTTTGCACAACCATTAAAAGGAGCTTTAAACTCACACTGAAAATTGATACAATTTGTTTGTTGATATAGTTACCATCATCTGCAGTTGTATAATTTATTATCGCCTACTGCTGCTGGGGATAATAAAAGAGTGAGTGGGTTTTGTGATGTGAGTAAAACATGAGCACAAAATCTCCACTGGAAATACTGAGTCACTTAATAAACATGTAGACCACAAATTCATTGTACATTATTCATTATGCAGGTTACAGATGGGCCTGAAATAGAGGAGCCTGCTTAGGTTTGTGTACACATCTGGCGGTGCACACAGGCTCGAGCGGGGAGGAAGGGTGTCCGGCCCTGGATATCACTTCAGCCTCCCTCCAAAGACAGAGGCCAGAGAGAAAGTTTGGATGCAACGGACTGTATTGCAGCCACCTCTGGGCCTGGCAGCCTGCAGTTTCACAGGTTTTGGCTGATCTCCAATGTAAATGTTGTTAAAGACGTCGTTGAAGGAATAGTGATCAGGGGTGTCCATATTCTTATAAGCAAAGGATAAGAGATATGAGATACCACAGCTTTTTTTTGACTCTGGTGTCTACCTCTGGTGCAGCAGTGGCAGCTGGCTGGACCTGGGTAGCCTGGCCTCCTGGAAGCAAAGTAGGCAGGGGCAGAGTCCAGATATGTCCACAGGATGGTTTGTCTTAGTCATGCAGATGTGCCAGCCTGACACGAGCTGATCAAACGGCTGGTGGGACCCTCATCTGACCCTGAGCTCTGAGGGACCAACTCTGCCCTGAAGGTAGAGCCTGGGCAGCAAGTGCTCAGCAGGAAGAAAAAGCAAGATGCATTTCTTCTTCCCTGCAGGAAGCCTGTACAGCCCTGCGGTCAGGCCAGAGTTTAGGACTGGTGACTTTGGCATTTATTTTAGACCCCTGGGAGGAGAGAAGCGCCTGCAGAGAGAAATGCAGGGGATGTGAGCACTCTGGTGGTGCACAGCGGCAGGGAGCAGGGACCAGCTGGCCTCAGAAATGGCTCTGGAAGCAGGTCCTGCCTCAGAGCTTTAACCAGAGGAATAAGGGCAGTGCTTTACCTCAGCCGCCTTCTCACCTGGTGCACTTGCCTAACCCAAAACAGGCAGCACAACCTGACTTTTCAAGGCTGGAAACTTGCTCACCTGCTTGGGGGGGGGGGGAACCAAACCTTTGAAAATTACGTGTAGCTGTGCCAACTGGTGACACCTGTCATAACATGAATAAACGACTAAGAGTTTGTATTTGCCATTTGAAGTGCATTTTGTAGGTGAAATACAAGGAAATTGGTGTTCAGTGTAAGCCCAAATGCTAATCCTGTACGTGTTCTGGGGCAGGGGAGGGAACAGGAGGAATTGTGGGAGATCCATTCTAACTGAGTAAACCCCACCGCGTTGCTCATTTTTTTTGGCTATGGACCACTCTAAGTATTGACTCCCCTGGGATAAGTAACCACTTGCAGATTTAGCCATCATGGCAGAACCGATAGACATCAGTATAACTCGCCCAGACTGAAGCATTAATTTGCTTTCTCACATTTTTGCTGCTGGGTTAAAGAAGGCCTATTATTGATGATTTCCAGGGAAAGCTCTACAATCACATTTTTCGTCATTGCGTAAGCCCTTAAGTGTATCTCAATCATTAAACATGTTTCATCAGTCTCTTTTTTTTTTTTTTTTTTGCAAATGGCCGTGCAGTGTTGCAGTTCAAATCTCTAGAAAGCCTGTAACTTCCTTGGATCATCATAACTCTGTTGTAATAAAACGGGCAAAATGCTTAATGGCAACCTTAGTACTATTCTTTGTAGATAGTTGTGGTTTGACATTTAGATGAATGCTCACCCAGCTTACAAACACAAGGGTATTCAAGCTCAGGTGCCAAGGCACGGCCATGGACTCCATCTGCGATCCCTTTGTGCGGTTGTCAGGGTGCCTACAAAATGCCAGTCAAAAAGATAGGACCACCATCTTACCTAGAAATCACATTACAGGCATTCATATTTTCAGTGCATTTTACACTCTTCCCCACCTCTTGAAAAGCCACTCTACTCATTTGCAGTTGACAACACATCTATCCAAATTCAATCCTACAGCAGTTTCCTAGGTAACTAGCGCTTTGGCACAGAAGCCCTCTACACAGCAGAACGAGCCAAAACACCCATTAGCATTTCCACTTCTTTTCAATCCTTTTGAAAGATGCAAAGATACAAAAAAACACCACAGAAGCATTAAAAAACAAAAAAGCCAAAACCAAACCAACCAACAACAAGAAAGCCAATGGCAAGGTATGTTCAGCTGTTCCGTTTAACTTTCATCCAGAAAATTCTGCATCTGCCAAAATTAGCTCAGATCTGGAGACAAGAGCATGCTAAGGTCTGAAACTGTTTCTCAAAGGTTGGACCTCTTTGGGTTATTTTCATAGATCCCAAAGACCTTTCTAGGTTCTGAGTCACACCTGTAGCGTGGACAGATATTTCTGAATCCAGGAGCTAATAATTTGAGTCTCTGCTCTCCCAGCCTCTCTTAACTGTAGCCAAGTTCCAGTGGGGCCTTACAAGGGCTGCAGGGCAAGGACCATTATCTCCAGCCTATTAGTAGACTTCTGAGGAGGTGTTTCCTTAGATTGCCTTGCAACACCGTCCGGTTCAATACCCCCCTTTTCCTCTTCCATTTCTTGGCTGCAGATCTGTGACTGCTATTGCGGGATCACGCTAGCCCTCATCTCTAGTGCTCTGCACGTGGCTGCAGCTCACTTAGCAAAGGTTCCTCTATCCACCTCAAGAGAGATAGACTCTGCAGTCCCCACTGTGGGACTGGTGTCTAGAGGACTGGTGGAGGAACAGGAACAAGGGAGGGGGCAGAGTGACTCCTGAGTTTGCTCTAGCTGCCTCGCTGTAGGCCAGCAAGCACAGCCGGTTCAGCAGCGCAGTTGTGGTTGCAGCAGCTGTGGTGAGGCAGAATGCATTTCTTTGTTTTGTGTGCAAGAAAAAAAGCAAATTCTTACTCTCGCCTAATAGCCACATGCAGTGCATTTAGGCACTGGAAAAAAAGTCGCAGCCTGAAGCCAGGATCATATTAGAAGAGATTGGGCTGCAAAGCTACCCTGACAGCCCTTCCTAGCATTAGCATGCACACACACACACAGAGCTGATCCCTACAAAACGGTAATTAAGGCAAGGGGGAAACTGGGGAGCAGCTGGCATAAAATGCCCTAAAGGGGAGGAGTGGGCTCAGGAATGTGCATCTGAAGGGCTTGGTCCGGTGTCAATTTCTGTGAACAAGTCCTGCTGAATCTTGCTTGCATACCCAGGTGAAGCCAACTCGGCAGGCCTTTGCCAGCCCCATTCACAAGGAAGTGAGAGGGCTTCACAACTGGAGGCTGTAGCTTGCAGGCAAGGCCCTCCCTTCTCTGCCTGCAGTTGTGCCAGTTTGCTGAAGGGCAGCATGTGCACAGCAGACTGGAGCATAGTTCAAAAGAAGTGAGTGTTGCCTGCAGCTGTCCTCACTTCAGAGCATGTTATAGCAGGTTAAAGGCTGCTGTGAGCTATGCCAACCACCAACTCGAGAAGCTTTTCTGGGAACCAAGCATTGCCAGGACATAAGGATATGCTAGTCATGTCCCCTGGAACAGTCTCTTCTCCAGGAGCTTGGGGAAAAATGCCAGGGACACCTTCTGTTGACCTCCTGTGTCTTGCACAAGAGAGGAGAGCTTCAAAAAGCTGGAAATGCAGGGTTAAATTTAGGAAGTTTTGTGCTATGACCAAGGCCAAAGCTGCCACAGAGTGCAGCTGCCCTGCCACGCTAGCTAATTTGAGAACTGGTAGTTTTTACAATTGCAGACTTTTATGCTAGTGATTTTCCAAAGCACTTTATATCAAGTGAGCACTTCCCTCATTGCTGTCTAGCAGAACCTGGTTGCTGAAGTGCAGCTGTCACTAGCAGGGGGCAGCAAAGCATGTTGTCCCCTGCTGACCCTCGGAGCTATACCAAGGTGAGTGTCATTCTTCTGGTTGTGCTCCCTTTTTAGATTCCCAACAGCTGGGTTAGAGTCCTAAACCAGGGCTGTGTGTTGTTAGCCTCCCATGATTTGGGTAGAGAACCTCTAGCACCGGCCTCAGGACTCAGCCCTTGCATGTACGCGTTGTCCGACAGCCATTCTCCATGCCAGGTCAGCCTGAGCCCAAATCCCAGCATACTTTAGTTTTGCTCTTTGAGGACGTTGGCGAGTTGAATCCACTCATTTAGCAATTTAAATGCCACAAGGCTACACAGAACAGTCCTGTGCAGCTCCCTGCTTCAGTTCCTTTATGACATTGAATGTTTTTTTTATGGCTCAGGTATCAAATTAGACCTTGCTCCCCAAATCCAGCCTGCTTTCTTGACTGAGCAAGGCCTTTCCTTTTACGCCTTTGTCAGCTGACCTTCAGATAGTGGCTAGATGAGCAGTACCTGAGTTATCAAACCATTTTGGCTGTCAGCAGTAATACCTTCTTTTTCCTCCTTAAACAGGTTATCATCAAAGTTTAATAATCCTCCAGCGCAAGCTTTCATTGGTCGCAAGAAATTCTCCTGATGTATCTGACTTGCAGCTTAATATGAAAGTAACAAAGGTGTAGGGAGAGTACAGCACAGTCTAACAATAAAAGTAGTACTCAGAAAACAACATGAGGCTTGTCGCTCAACCACACAGTAGCCTGACATTAATCTGCCAGAGCAGCCACTGTAAATAATGCAGGAATGGGGACAAATGTGTTTTTTTAACACTCCTTAGTGGAACTGCATTGATTTGAATGAGTTCATAATCACTACTGAATCAGAGAAAAGGGCAGGCTGTTAAATATAAGCATAATTTCTTTTTATGCTTTATGAATTCTCCTTCAAAACTTTTGAGTTTTGACTGTTTTGAGAGCTCTTATGTGAAACCAGTAGACAAGCACAGCCAGTGATCACACACCCAGTTTCACTGCAGCCGCAGGTATACATCCAACACTTGGAAAAAACACTACACCTTTTTTTTTAATCTCATATAAAGGTGCCTAATAAAGCAGACGCCTGTTTTTCCACATTGCAGCAGAGCTCTTTGCGACCCCCGGCTCCGAGGCAGGCAGCGGCAGCAGCAGCAGCGCTGCCCGCGGCAACCTCCGCTCCCGCGTCCCGCCGGCCTCCTCGGCCTCAGCTGACAGGCCGGGCACACAGGGGGGCGGCTGGATAACCTGGCGACTGTGTGAAGGGCCAGCCAGGCGGGCCTAAAACTTAGACGTAGCCCGAGAGCCGGGACGAGCTCGGGAGCTGGGCGAAGCCGAGCCCGGCCGGGCGGGAAACCACTGAGGGGCGGGGGGGGGACACCGCCAACGGCCCGCCGCCCCGCTGCAGGCCTGCCCGCGGCCCGCGGTGCTGAGGCGCCCTCCGGCGGCGGCAAGGGGAGAGGCGGGCGGCGGGGCGGGGCGCCGGCCGGCCGTGAGGTACCGGCGGCCCCGTGAGGTACCGGCGGCCCCGGCGGCGGCGGCGACGGCCTCCCGCCCTTCCGCGGGGTGGCTCGCCCACCTGAATAACGTATTTGGAAGTTTTTTTTCCTTTCCCGCTGTTTGCAAGCAGCGGTGCGCTGTCCACTAAATAAATGTCCCTAAGTAGATTTCCTTCTCTAAATAAATAACATTATCTGCAAGAGTTGGCTGACTAACGATCACCCACAGCAGCAGGTCTTCCATCTCGCTGCCCCTCAGGCACCCCCGGCACCGTCACGCTAGGCCAGGCGCTGTCCAGGGCCACCTCAACTGTCATAGCCCAGAGCCACACTCCGTGGCTGCTCTTCTGAAGTGGGTGGCTTTCCAGAAAATGCCAGCTTTTGGTCTTATTTGTTAGGGCATACGCATTGCAAAAATAAAAAATGAGGCTCATCTACGGGAGCGGCAATGTCCTCTTGTCATGGATGCGGCGCCTCGGCTGGATGTGCCGCCAGTGTCACCTCTGCCATCGCTACGCGGATCACTGCCTCCTTACAGAGAAAATGAGGCTCTGTGCTTTGCGCAGCTGGAATTGCTGGCTGGCCTCCTGCTTTGTTTGGGGTTTGTTGTCACTGAAAGAGCCTCGCTGCACTGTATCAGTCACCTTTTGTCACAAAAGCTCTTTTGGTTCAGTCTCATTGAAATCGGTGTCCATAAAAAATGCACAGTGTGCATGAAATATGCAAGTGCGGGGGGGGGGGGGGGGGGAGCAGTGGAATAGTGGTTTTAAACCAGCCACGTACGAATTGAAGAGCAGCCCCAGAGAGGTGAGGTATTCAACAACCCTCCTCTACTTTCCTCCATTCAGTCTCACTCGCTGAAGAAACATAAATGTTATCAAATCCAACAGGTATTCTCTGGAGACAACAGATACAGCTCTGAGCTGGTATCAGGCAAACAAGTGATGGGAGAATAAGGCTAAGATTAGTGCTGGAGGGAGACACCGGCCTAAAGAACAACGGGAGAAGAAGGTTAAGCCCTGAAGAGTGGCTCACTGCCATGGCAACATATCTCCTTCTCCTCCTTTACATTTTGGGATTTGTTTTAGGGAGTATTTGAATGGCGTAACAGAAATCTAACAAAGAAGCCTGCATGTATAGTGGAGCTGAAGGATTATATAGATAGCACAGCAGTGACTTCTAGTGTGGCTGTAATTTAATTCTGTTTCAAGCTCTCCAACAAAAGAAAACCCGATGGGTTTCTTCCCTCTGTCTTTTCATGCACATGATGAATGAAAAAGGCCTGAGGGTTGGGGTTTTTTGTATTTTAACATGAATGGTTTAGGAATGCTGGTCTTTTCAACCAACAGGCTTGGGAATCAAGTGAGCTGCTGGCAGCACTGGAGCAGAGCAACTGAGAACTCAGTCCAGGCACCAAACTACACTAAATTTTGCTTCACAGTTTGCAGGAGCAATGACCAGGGAAAGGGTGAGAGGAGGGAATCAGCATTTCTTACATTTTCTAGGAGAGCAGATACTGTACTTCAGTTGTCTCCCAAATTTTAGGGCCTTTTTCCTACCCAGTAAAAAGAAGCAAGAGAGGTCAACAAGCCACTTTTAAGCTGCCTGTGAGAAGCTTGTTGATACTCCCTATTCCCAGCAATTACAGCCTTTATGTGCCTTCTGAGACTAGGTACAGGGCAAGTCAAAGATTATTTGTGCCATCAACTTACCTTTCCTCTCCTGGTTATCTCTTAGAGAGTCACGCGTCAGAAAGGAAAACAGCGCATCGTATCTTTTTGACAAGCCCTGCTGCCACCAGACTGTCTGTTTCCAATACTGAAGTAATGACGTTGGGCCAAATCCTTCAGCCCTTCAGGAAGAAATGCACTGCCATCTGTGAGGCTTTAAGGAGTTGGCCACTACTCTTCTTTTTGGAGCTTTTAGTCAAAAAGACAGGAGCCAAGCAGTTATGCCTCAAGTTTTTTTCCCGGATCTCCCTCTTTTTTCCCCCCAGGTGAACAGAGGTGCCATTTCCTTCCTTTCCCTCCTCCCCCTCTGTGCTCCCAAGCTCTCGCCCTGCCCTCTGTGGGGACCTGTTTCTGACTCATTGGTTTACCCATCACAGAGCACCCGACTTCTTTACCATCCTAGCCAATGCTTTACAAGGGCTCATGTAAGATCCCTCTTCCACAACATTGTTTTTTGAGCTTAAAATTAAACATACCCTTTACATTCCCTTAAAGTCAAGGTCACACTCAATGCACATGTCAGACCACCTCTGAAGAGAGAAGCGTGGGCAAGCTGTACATACAAACTGCTCCATTAGAAAAAGCTGACTCGTGCTCAGAAGGTCTGTAGCATTGGCTGCTGTAACAGACATCCAGTCCTTCTAACCTGTAGTATGAGAGGGACATCTGGGGACAATCATAAGACAGTCTTCCACATGGTTTTGAAGCATTGGGTTTTTTACTGTAATTGTCATTATTTTCTTTTGGGTTGCCTGTTCATTCCTGAGCACTCAAGGGTTGCTCGCTTAGTCTCAGACTCTGTCACTCTGGAAGAAACGCAGCCCTTTCTAAACTGGAGGGTGAATTTCTTGGTCTCTCTCTTGGTTCCTTTTGCTGCAGCTTTAGCAAACAGCAGCTCAAGGATAATGCTGCTGCTGGCTTCTAACGGACTTTGGTTAGTAACTAAATAGTTAGAAAACATTTCCCTCCTGGCCATCTCTCACTCTTTGCATTACTGAAAATAGTAATTGATCTTTTTTGTTCTCACGTGCTAGTGTAATACTGCCATGTTTGCACTGTGTGTGGACACTGTTTCTGCAGTATGCAAATACAGTTATCAAAACAGATCTCTTTTTTTTTTAATATGTACAGTAACGTTTAATTGAAGTTCTGTTTTACAGTATTTGCTGCATTTGCAAATCTTAATTTTTTGGATTAAATTGTATGACAAGATTTCTTAAAATATCTCGCACTGTCTTACTGACCCTTGTATGAGCTTGTTCTAAATGGGATTATTCCATCTTATACAATTAGCACTGTAGCATGAACACGGGCAGCTTTATTCTGTGGAGACCTGCTGCCATGAAACAGCCTAGGCAAGTCAGACCAGACAACAGGGACTAAAGACAAAGTGGTGGTACTGGAAGTGCAGAGGTGATAGTGCTGCTGTACTTCCTAGAGAGTATAAGACTGGAACATGAGACATCTTCTCTATGAAAGACTCTTTGTATAGGGGTTGGTAAAAACTGAAGAAAACAGCAGTGTCCTGCTTAGGTGTGCGGCTCCGGAATTTTTATTTGGCTGTAGCTGAAATGTAGTGACAAGGTTTAGTACGGAAGATATTGCTTCCTGACACTTGTCAGTGTAAAAAAGACTTTGGGAGCCAGGACAAGAAGACGGGATCATCTTACGTCATTTCAGTCTCTGAGGACCTCACAAGTGCTTTTTCCACATCTATGGTCTGCTCTTTCCATATCTATGCAATGTCTCTGAAGTGGGGAATCACACCCGTTTTAGTCATCACAAAACCCACGTGCAGAGACTGATACCTAGGTTCTCAAAGTCACCCAGAAGCATACATCCCACTGATATAAATGAGAAGGAAATGTAAAAAAAACCTCTAAATCTTCACCTTAATGAATTGTTGTAGACATAGTGAAAATCCATGCAGATGGTGATATCACACAGCCTTTCACTACGGACCCAGTGCTTTACCAAGTGGGCCACTACTGATTTGTAACTGCATTTTAGCAGGGCTCTGAAATTGTAGACGTGTTAAAGGCAATCAGAATGAGTAATTCTGAGTTGTCCAAGAAGCATTATAATAACGAACTGCTGCTCATCACTTTTTGAAGGTAATCTTTTCAGGGGCCACCCGTGGGATTCTGTGAAACCCTTAGGTGGCTCGCTTCTAGCAGCCAGCAGCTGAAACCTCCAAAAGACTCAGCTCTTGAGGATGCCTTTCTTGTACTAGCTGAGACATAAATACAGCTGTATAATATTTGCCTTTCCTGAACTGCTGCATTGATACACTGTAGTCTACAGATTCTGACAACTTTTTACCCTTTCCCTCAGTTACTACTAGTGTTGAGCGTTAGACACTTTGACTCAACAAGGCAGAACATCTAATGTTTTATTAGTCACAGCACAACTGTGACTTCAAATCATACCAATGACTGAAAGTACCTAACCAAGGGGCATCTCGTTAGACACCAGGCTGTGCATTCAGGAGCTGGATCATCAGCTGGTGATGATCCAGCATCATCATCAGCTGGACTCTAGAAGGAGTGAAGGCAGCTTCCCCTCCTATCTCTGGCACCTCAGGTAGGATGAATTTGGACCACAAACCTTGGAAGAACATTTGATCTGTGTGACATGCCTGCCACACACAACCTCTTTCATAATGATGGTATTTAACTACCAGCATACATGGTCATCCATGCAGACACTGAGAAAACACATATATGACCCATGCATTTTCTTTTTCTCCTGGAGAGAAGTGGACGGGCTGGGAATGAGGTATTAATTGAGACTCCTTACTCTTGATAGATGTTAGCAGAGTTCTTAATCACTCAAGATGGCCAGAATACTCATTACCTGAGTTGAGAAACCACATCCTTCAACAACAATCTGCTTTCTTGCAGATTGCTTTCTTCTGTGTTTGCAGAATTATAGTAGGGTAACATGGGGTGAGCATTTGGGGCTTGAAAGAAAGAGCCACATAGCTGTCTGCCATGATTTTCTTCAATTAAGGCAAAAGAAGCGTATGAGTCCCATAGTCCTTTTTCCTATAGTTAATGGGCTGTGGACAGTAAAGTAGTGACTACATGGGAGCAGCAAACAGCCGACTTCATAGAGGACAAGTCACAGGCTATAAGTAAAATCTTGAAGTACGCTGACCAGCCACTGAAGATCCACTCTGAACTTTTCTTCTATGTATAGCATATCATACCTGGGCTGAACTCGACTTTTGGGACTGTCATTTGTTAGTGAAAACAGGCAACGAAAGTGCACTTATCATTTCTCTGGGAATTACGAAGGAAGGAGATCATGGAAGATCTGGTTTGTCCTGCCGCTCACAGCAGGTCTGATGTCTCTCTAACACAAAGGTCAAGGCCAAAAGCTTTTTCTCCACCTACAAAGAGGGACACTAAATTTGCATTTCAATACAAAATTTAGAACATTTACTCATCACAAGGAAAATAACTGTCTGATTATATGACAGGGATTACGCGTCTAGTATCTCTGCTTTTCCCCTGTGTATGACACATAAGGCGGTACTGCATTCTCAAGGGAAAACCAGGAAGGAACTAAAGCTGATTTATCTGTGTATTATAATCCCAACACTCAGCAATGAGTTTTTAAAAGGCAACAGTCCCTGGGAAATGAGACCAGCACACAACTTATCTGTCCTAGCACAGTCTACTACTTCATTCCTGAAGTCTTTGCATACGTGATCCCCATTCATCAGAAACACCATAAATGAAATAGTTCAGTGTATTCTTTTGCTGCCATATTTTTTGTGCTCTAGGGGGGGATCAGAAATGCTAAACTTTATTTATTGCTCAGGATCAGAAAGGAAAAGAAATCCTAGTATTGGACACAATATTCAAAGCCATGAGATTGATGAAATTGAGGGCTTTTTGCAACAGTATGACAAATTCTATATTTAAACAGATCACTCCCACCACACAGAAGCAGAAATATAACATGCTTTTTGTTCAGAGATTTACCATGTTTAATTATTCATTTTTTCAGTAGCTTAACGATGTATTCAGATAAATAAAGTAATAAACAAAAGTGTTCAAAGTGAGGCAATATTGTCTTTATGTTATTTTTAAATTGTGATCAGGTATCTGTGGGACATGGAAAACCAAAAATCAAACAAAGTACATAATCTTTGCTTCTCTAATAAAATTTAGCGCCAAATTCTGCTCTCAGGTAAATTTCTATAAATTTCTTACGTCCATAAGGGCATTACAATACAAGGGCATATTTCTGCGTTTGAAAAGTGCAAAAGATCAGAGTTGTTCTCACATCTTAAAGGCTTAGCACACACCACATGGCGAGCTGGTGTCTGGCTCTAACACATGCCACCCCGCTGACCTGGTGCAAGCAGATGCAGCATCACTCAACTCCAATAAGCCGATTTGATTTCACCAGATTGCAATTTGTAATTTGTTTTTTTGACTTCAATTTGCCTGCTTCAACAAATGAGAGCACAATTTGGCTCCTTTCTCAGTGAAAAGGAAGCCAACCAAACACGACTTTCACCAGGCCTCAGCTTTTGGCCCCAGATTTCAACATACACTATTACAGCGATCAAAAGAACCATAGAAATTACTTATCATTTTACTGTTCCTTAACACATTTCACACAGTCCTGCAGCGAGCAGAATCACAGATGAACCTCAGAACATACAGAGAGCACAACTACTACACTGGACATGAAAAGGAAATTTTATTAAACATGTTTACATAACATGAGTTGGAAGTTCATTTAAAAGCACAGGGGAGTGTTAAGACAAGTGGTCAAAATAGAAAGGTACTATCGAATTATAACTAGTTGGTTTTTGGCCACTAAGACAGAACAGGATCTAGTAGTAGTGCACCAATGCTTGAGTTCTTCCTGCTCAGCAGGTCGAGCAGTAACCAATCTGCGCCCTACGGAAAGATGGGCAGAGTAATTCCCACGTGTTGAGTAATAATAAATAGTTCACTTGGTGCAGGCAGTATGTCTATGAATTAAAACCTAGTGTGTACACAGTTTCTACATGTGTTACAGCCCCACAGTAGGAATCTACACCAAAATAGTTATTAGAAGGAATTTGGTCCGTACTACATCACGTTTTCCATAGGGTAAAAAATAAAGTCCATCTATAGACATTTAGCACCAGACTCACAGACCTAGCCTGGCTAAAACCTGCAAAATGTCTATAAGAAAAATGGATGGCTTAGATTTCTTGGTTACTTCAGTATAGTAATTACGAGCAAACTGTACAAGTACATGCAACATACAAGCTGGCCTATGTGGAACTAACATACATTATTAAATAACCTTTTTCATCTCTTTTTACAAAACGTGCATGCAGCTTTGAACAGTTCCAAGTCATGCTGCTCTATTTGTGTGATCACAAAATCGAATGGCCTGTAAAAGGAGGGGAAACATATCAATGCACCTGCAAGAATCTGCAGTTGTTCGCACATTTACAGAATATCACAAGGGATTTCAAGGCCAAGAAGAACTCAGATGAATAAAAAGCAAATTGAAATTTGACTTTTTTTTTCTCCAAAAAGTAAGATATCTTGCGTTAAAAAATCAAGCCTTGTGCTTGCATCAATCTCAAAGAAATGTAAACTAAAATTTGATAAAAACATTAGTAAGTGCAGAATATTTCAACTGGAATTTCCAGTGAAACACTGAACAACTCATACCATGCTCTATCCAGGGCAGACAGGTGCGTCTGAAGCGACACACATCAGAGAAGCCTGGGTACAGCTGAAAGTGTCATATGCTCAATCCATTCCTGGTCAACATTTTGGGAAGTCAAATATACATTTATACACAGAAACGTAAATATTTCCTCTCCATTTCTAGGAGGAAAACTGCATTACCAGTAACATATTCAATGTCAAAATTAAGACTAAAGCTGCTTCATACCAGTCCCCAGCAGTAGTTGCAGAATTCTTCAAAACTCTTCCATGCAAAACATCATAAACATAAAAGTTATTATATATAATGCAAACATATCTGCTTTTTACAAAGGAAAAGTGGCACCATGATGATTATTTATTTTTAAGAATAGAACTTAGATTGGTCATTTGTTCTGGGTTCCCATGTGAGAGACTTGGAAGTACCAGAACTGAGAAACGGTTTGAACTCGCTGGAATCGTAACTGTGGCTGTTGAACACTTTAATGATGCTTACAGAGATATGCTTCAGCCCTTTTTTGTTTGGTTTAGAAAAAGAAAGGAAGGGTCTCTGTCAGCGTTGTGAGGACTTCTACAAAACTAGCAGAATCACTTGGCAAAAAACTAGTGGAAGTGACAAGTACAGAAAAACTGCTGAAACACCAGGAAGGTAACACTGCTTGAGGGCTCTGTCAAAATGTCAAAAATACAACATTGTTAACAGAGTGAGAGCTTCCAGTTTGGCTCATCTTTGACTTAGTTCAAATCTAAAGGTCCCTCTTTCTCTCTCTTTTTTTTTTTGGATCATTATAAGCATCAGTGATAGCCGCTAATAGATTGGCCATATGTGATATACCTTTGTTCTGTCAATTTAAGCCATCTCTCGACAAACAGACATATTTTTGAATAACTACTACAAGCAAAAACAGAAGTGATTGTCTCTCTCCAACAGTGTTTTTTGATCATGTGAATATCTGATTCCAATTGTTATCCTGGGTGATGTTTTTACTAGGCAGCACCTGCTACTATGATCTAACGCAGGGAGGCCCAGTTGAACTTTCCAGAGATGACTGGGAAGCCCTGCGTGTCAGGGGAGTCAAGGTTGGATCCACTAGTGATGAAGGTGGAAATAATTTATACCAGCCTATTACCACACTGGACAGATCCAATTCCTCCAGAAGGATCTGGGCAACTCCCATGAAGCATTTGTGGTCCATTCGGCCGTAGTCTCCCCAAACTATTACCTGGAAGAACATAAAATACAGGTTCAGTATTGTTCCCAAACCCATGCTTATATGTTCAGTCCTGCTGTATTTCGTTATGTGTAGTGTAAGGAAAATGTTATTCTTAAGGGTGAATGATTGCTCCCTCTTGTGGGAAAACCTAATGGCAGGACAGGAGCAAGAGTCAACAAAAGGGAAATGTTTAATACAGCCAGACATTTCGCAGGTCTGAAACCACAAGCCACAAGGACATGTTTGCTGGTATTTATAAAATTAAATGCTTTGTGAGTTGGAATGGATTTATGCATATTCCTTAAACATAAGTAAACATGCGAGTGCTTCTCCAAATGATAGCCTAAAATGGGATTTAAGAAGCAACTGACCTGAAGGACTTTACCCTGTGGACTTTCATCAAAAACCAGTGTCTGTTGGTACAAAGGATCAAGGGTCTTCCGTGCAATTCTTGTCTTCTTCTTAGCTATACATGCTCCATTTTCCAATAAATACACTTTGACATATGGAGCTGCAAACAAAACATCATGAATTTCATGTTTGGACTTAAAAACTTCTACATTGCACATCTGAGCTGGAGGACAAATGCCTTAAAAGGAAGCTGAGTGGAAAGAAAATGACACACCTATCTTCACTGTATAATCTGAATACAATTATATTTATAAAAAATATGACACAGCCCATAAGAAATCAATTTGATTTTTACAAACCTTGAATTTAATGATCTAAGATGTTACTAACAACAATTCTGTTTCATGTCTGTCATTTTAAAAACACTTCCCTTTGCCAGGAATTAACTGTCACTGATAGCTACTCTGGAGTCTCTATGTATGTTTAGGGGTCAGAGATATTGCAAAACAAAAGTCTTTGATGATTCATTGAGGAAGATTCCAAGAGGATGATTCCAAGAGGAAGCAGTGAACGACCTGCTACGCCACCTGGATGCTCACAAGTCTATGGGGCCGGATGGGATCCACCCGAGAGTGCTGAGGGAGCTGGCGGAGGAGCTTGCCAAGCCGCTCTCCATCATTTATCAGCAGTCCTGGTTAACGGGGGAGGTCCCGGACGACTGGAGGCTTGCCAATGTGACGCCCATCTACAAGAAGGGCCGGAAGGAGGATCCGGGGAACTACAGGCCTGTCAGCCTGACCTCGGTGCCAGGGAAGATTATGGAGCGGTTCATCTCGAGGGCGCTCACAAGGCATGAGTGGGACAACCAGGGGATCAGGCCCAGCCAGCACAGATTCATGAGAGGCAGGGCCTGCTTGACCAACCTGATCTCCTTCTATGACCAGGTGACCCGCCTAGTGCATGAGGGAAAGGCTGTGGATGTGGTCTACCTGGACTTCAGTAAGGCCTTTGACACCGTCTCCCACATCATTCTCCTAGAGAAGCTGGCGGCTCACGGCTTAGACAGGTGTACTCTGTGCTGGGTCAAAAACTGGCTGGACGGCCGGGCCCAGAGAGTGGTGGTGAATGGAGTTACATCCAGTTGGTGGCCGGTCACAAGCGGTGTTCCCCAGGGATCAGTTTTGGGGCCGGTCTTGTTCACTATCTTTATCAATGATCTGGATGAGGGGATTGAGTGCTCCCTCAGTAAGTTTGCAGACGACACCAAGTTGGGCGGGATTGTTGATCTGCTCGAGGGTAGGAAGGCTCTGCAGAGGGACCCGGACAGGCTGGATCGATGGGCCAAGGCCAACTGTATGAGGTTCAACAAGGCCAAGTGCCAGGTCCTGCACTTCGGCCACAACAACCCCATGCAGCACTACAGGCTTGGGGAAGAGTGGCTGGAAAGCTGCCTGTCGGAAAAGGACCTGGGGGTGCTGGTCGACAGCTGGCTGAACATGAGCCGGCAGTGTGCCCAGGCGGCCAAGAAGGCCAATGGCATCCTGGCCTGTATCAGAAATAGCGTGGCCAGCAGGAGTAGGGAAGTGATTGTGCCCCTGTACTCGGCACTGGTGAGGCTGCACCTCGAATACTGTGTTCAGTTTTGGGCCCCTCACTACCAGAAGGACATTGAGGTGCTGGAGCGTGTCCAGAGAAGGGCAATGAGGCTGGTGAGGGGTCTGGAGAACAAGTCTTATGAGGAGCGGCTGAGGGAACTGGGGTTGTTTAGCCTGGAGAAGAGGAGGCTTAGGGGAGACCTCATTGCGCTCTACAACTACCTGAAAGGAGGTTGTAGCGAGGTGGGTGTTGGTCTCTTCTCCCAAGTAACAAGCGATAGGACAAGAGGAAATGGCCTCAAGTTGCGCCAGGGGAGGTTTAGATTGGACACGAAGAAAAATGTCTTTGCTGAAAGAGTGGTTAAACATTGGAAGAGGCTGCCCAGGGAAGTGGTTGAGTCCCCATCCCTGGAGGTATTTAAAAGACGAGTAGATGAGGCACTTAGGGACATGGTTTAGTGGGCATGGTGGTGTTGGGTCGATGGTTGGACTCGATGATCTTAGAGGTCTTTTCCAACCTTAATGATTCTATGATTCTATGATTCTATGATTGAAAGGCATATTTAATGCTAAGTCACTCAGATAACACAGACATTAATTGCTCTTTCGTCTTCAGCTCCTAAGGAGGTTGTAAAGTACCATTTTGGCAAAAATGTTATCTAAAACAACTGTTCCCAGTTGTTATGGTAAGCAGTGGTTGTGGTGGAGATTATACATCTCTTCTAATAAAGATTTCTATAAATAACCAGAACTTCCAAAAATGTCCTTATAAAATGATACAATATTAAATCTCATTCATTATACAAATTATTGACACTGGCACTAGCATAACCTGCTGTCTTGAAGCACTGCTGCGTACAGAAGACCATGGCATGTGGCTCCATTAAGCTGTTTGTTCAGAGTACTTTCATCTTTTCTCCCTCTCTTGTTTTGATGTGGAACGAACACAAAGGACTTCATCTACATCGACAAAGCCCCTCTGAGATATATGACTTGCCTAAGATACGCAGAAATACTTCTGCAAACGTTCCTTCCAGAACGGATGTTGAGTTGCTGAAAATCACTCCTTGAAAGGTGGCGTGCAATTGGCAGATGCAAGGTGGTAAGAAGTGGACATTGCTAGCAAGGATATATCCACACACACATTCCTTGTTGAAAAGCAAACCAAGCAAATACAAATGTGGTGACAGCTAATGAGGAGCTCAAAAAGTCTCTGATCCCCAGTATATCAGCTTATTTCATATTCTTGTTTTCTGTTCATATTTTTTTTTCCTTACCTGGGGTAGATTTGGAGCCAGGTTTTTGTGTGAGGCCACGGGCTCTAATGACTTCTACTTCTAACTGGCCCTTTTTATCCACCATTCCAATCTGGATGTCACCTGAGAGGGAGAAGAAAGAAGCCCACATTTTAGAGAAGCAGTACGGCCCGGGAGATAGGGTATAAGAGTGAGAAACAGAAAGACTAGTTTGCTACTAGTCTGCTGCATTAGTGCACTTGTCACCTCTCCTGAGCCCTTTAATTCCTCCATCCTTAAACCAGGACTAAAAGGGACTACTTAGGGAGCACGGTGCCCTCTCTTGGTGTATGGTTTATACCAGAGCTCAGTACTTCTGATCCATGGAGGCAGGCAAATTTACAGCAACGCTATAGTATAACCACCTCACCTTTGATTTTGCACTGGTGAATTATCTACAGACTTCCTACCTAGGACTGTTGCCCCAGTGTGCCAGTCACTGACATGCGCTGCCCTGACAGTGGTCCCGTACTCAGAGAGCCTAAAACTCAAACTCATGTTCAGAAATCCCCTCGGCTGGAAGTTTCTGCCTCCAAGCTGAGACGCAAGAGCTGGCAGTGCGAAGGCTCCTTGTCTGATGTAGCAGGAAGGAGAACTGCTGGTAGAGGCTAACGTTGAAACCTTCTTCTGTAACTACAATTGCCTGACTGGATCCTCTGCGTAAGGCAGAGACACCAACCAGACGAGGCACGCAGTCATAGCACAGCTTCAGAGAATGATGCCCTGACCCCCAGGAGCTCAAAAGAGGTCTTTTTTCTGCAAAAGTCTCCAACAAGTACAGGGGTGACAATTTTCTTGTTTTTATCAATATTCCACACCCATTTTTGGTGTGAATAAAATGATGCAACATGTTAAAATAAGAAGCTGCTTTCGCTACTAAATAGTCAAGCTTGTTTCCCTGCCTAAGTTCTGACAAATGACATTTCCTGCAGAAAAAGGAAACTGCTTAGTCCGAGACCAAGCACTGTTCTGATCTAGATCAATAAAATGCAAGGGAAGTCAACTATGGGCTGATGCTCAAAGCATTATATCTCTATGGTTTCATATCATGGAATCAGCTGGGTAGAAATCTAACAGGCCACTTAGAATAAAAAATGCACAGTATGATTCTATGATTCTATGACACGGGCAGCTACGTGACACCTGTGCAAATAAATGAACTATACATATATATCCATGAAACACGTGAGTATGTACATATTTGACATGTAAACACTGATTGTCTAAAAAAACACACTCACAAATAGATGGTCCTGAACTATAGAGTTTGGGGTCTGGATTTAGAAAGACAGCATTTTGAAATTAACTGGGCATGAGATTTTCACATGCTTGTCTAACAGTATATTAAAGCAGTGTTTATACTTTGGTACTTGAGGCATGACAGAGCAGCAGGGAAGATTTTTTTATCAATCAAACTTTGCTTGAATAAACAGAGCTCTGTGTTGCACTAAAAATAGTTCACAGGAAAATTCCAACAAGCCTTTTTAAAAGCACATCTCCGTATCGCATACCCAAAATAAAACATGCGATGGGGAACCAGAAGGGGGAGCGATAATACAAACATTTTCAAATCGTCACTAGTGAAAGGATACCGCATAGAAGGTCTTCTGAAAATTGTTAAAAACCATGACTGAATGCTTTTTTAGGGGCCAGAACTTGAGCCTTTAGTAAATAAAGCAGTTCTAAGACGTGAAAATAAACGTATTACCCAAGTAATCTGCAGAAAAATATTTAGTTAGGAAACAAGATTAAAATAAAGAGACGGAAGAAATCTAGACCCTTATATTCATACTGATAGAGCCACTTAGATTTTTATTGGGCAAATCATCTCACAAATATCTTCTCTTTCAAAATAATAATAAAAAATAGGAATTTAACAAGTTTGGGGCTTATTAATGCATTAGCAGCAGTCATTTGGACTTACACAGCAACCCTTGCCTTAGGGGGTACTCAAAGCATTCTCAAGAATTGAGAATTCTCCTTCTGCTCATGAGTTGGGAGCGGAACACTCTCTTCTGCAATTTTTCTTTCTGTTTCTCTCTCCTTTTTCAGAAGCGGCTCAGTAGCCCTTCCTGAAGCTGATTCTTCCAAGACAGCTGTACTGACGCATTGGCCATTTTTAATTTCCAGCAGGAGAAGTATGGTTAAAGTAGTGGATCAAGGACTCCTCACTTAGCATCCTAAAGCATGTCTAAGAATTGCTCATATATAAGCAAAAAAAAATCAAACCTTTCCAAAGATACTTACACAGCCCTGCACTGTTGCACACCTTATACACTCATACTCGATTCATAACCAGGATACAGCTAATGCTACTATAGGGAAATACAGACTGGTCTGGAACACAGAGAAGATCACAGGTAGCCCCAGGCAGCTGCTGTAGAAAAGGATTTTGTCTCTTTCATGGCAAACACTGGCTTTATCAGCAACTGATTATTGAGCATTACAAACGTGAGCAGAAGTTTCACATTCTGGGGTTAGATGAACTAAGCTTGGACAAGTGCAGAGTTTGGCCAGAAACTGTCGCATCCAATATAATCTGTGGCAAGTAAATATAAACTCTGAACAGCTGGGATTTTGCACTGAGCTACAATTGGAGAAGCCACAATAATTTTGAGTGGAAGTAAAGTGCAACCCCTATCTTCAAATTGCAAATGAGATTTGCAGACACCTCACATACAGAGCAAATACTGTTTCTCACCTCATTTTGGATGCTAGCGTACTAGGAATACCGGTGACTGCGTATAGGACCTTCATGTTTACAGTGAAGGAAGCCACTTTGTAAAAGGCTTTTTGGTGCTGTAGTCTGGCAGTGTGTGCATTAGTTAATTGGCTTATTAGTCATTCAACAGAGGAGAACATATTATTCTTACCCATGGCCGGGGTGGCTAGCGTTTGTCGGCCTACTAACTGTGCAGGTCCAAGTCCATCGAGGAAATCACTAAACTGACTGTCAGTGCCCAGCCGTACTCCAGGAAATATTAAGCTGAAGCAAAATAAAAGCTGGTTAAGCATAAGAACAGGATTAATTTCTATTGTCCTACAGTATTTACTTCAAAAGTACTACTGATACAAGGCAAGCGGCTCAGGATGTGCAACCACAAATTGTTCTGCAGCATCAGGAACGAGCTGTCTCACATGGACCCCAAAGAACTGTAGTGAAATTATGCACATGGACCCAAAGTAGTCCATAAAACAGCTCTTGCTAAGGAGTTCTCCAGGAGCAGTGAAGAGCCTGACAGGTGAATATATGAGTGACCTTATATGAGAAAACATAAAAAGCCTCATGAAATTTAATAGCTTATCATTCTTCATTCTTGAATGCTTGATTTACCTTGTAATACTGTTTTATATCTATACATACATCCAAACCCCACCCGCATCAGTTAGAACAAACAGGGAAAACAGATGTATATGCTAAATTAATCTGATTGCTGCAGCTGTTTAACGAAGCAGTAAACTGGCAGGTAGTACTAGTGTTGATTAGAGCTAAACCTAATGCCACTCCCTAGCCAAAATATTCTGGTAGCCACATCTGGATCTACAGTTGGCACCCACCCCTCTTTCAGGACACAAACTGAACTGTAATACATTGGCACAGAATATATGGAAACATTCAAGGTCAGGTTGGACGGGGCTCTGAGCAACCTGATCTAGTTGAAGATGTCCCTGCCCACGGCAGGGGGGGTTGGACTAGATGACCTTTAGAGGTCCCTTCCAACCCAAACTATTCTATGATTCTATGATATGTGCTTTTCCAAGCTGCTTTCTTGTATTCCAGAATCTCCACTTTCTTTTTAATAGATAGACAGTCTCCAAACAATAACAAAAGAAACAAACAAAAAAAACAAAAAAAAAAAGAGAGAAAGAAAGAATGATCCATGCTGGGGAGACTCAGCTTTGACTTCCTCATCGCAATTATGAGGAACAGAAGAGCAGACTTTGAACCAAGTCTAGATAGCATCTTAGCCAGCAGGCCCTCCACCACTCTGTATCTGCTTCTCCCTCAAAGGAAATTCCCTATTAGACAGGAGAAAATAATAACAAAACCTCCTAATAAAAACATCTAGTGTGAAAAGCTTTGATTGCCACAGATCAGGCTTATGTGCTCCAGTCATTCAATTCACACTGAAAACTCTTTGCAAACCCCAGTTAGTTGGATAGAAAAAGCCCATTCCTCTCTTCAAGACTAACTGCTCTTACTATGCCTGCATAAACATATAGACTGCCTGTAACTAAAGCTGGCCAGAAGATATCAGCACTGTGCTTTTCATTAGAAAACTCTGATTTACCAAAAGGTAAGCTTTTCACATAAGTTTAGTTTTAAGAAATCTTTTTTTTTCAGTAGGTTTCTTTAGATGGAGGAGGAAAAGAACCTCAAAGTCTCCAGTTCAACCATCAGCCCACCAGTTACAGCATTCACCTAACCTTGAGATGCAGCTTCAAGCCCACCCTTCCTGACAAGACACACAATCTGCTTCTCTCCCCAGTGGCACTACCCGTTCACTCTCGCCCCTGCTATGAAAAGTTTCTTTCTTTGGCCTGTTTCCCCAAAACATGTTACATTTTGCTATGGAATTACTAACAACATTGAAAATGTTCCCTTGAGAGCATTCTCACTTTTCAGACACCTCTAGCTATACACATAATAATGAAGGTTGTGAAGTACGCATTCACCTTAATGTGTATTAATTCTAATTCATTCAACTCCATTACGGGTCAAGCAAAAGAACATAATGTGGTACTTGGGGTATCTACTGTAGGAATCTCCATTCTCAGCTGAGCTACACGTCTGATTGGTCTTACGGAATGCAGGATGAGGCCTGATGCTGTCAATAAACTATGTGACTCTGGAAGTAAAGTCAATATCATAATGTACACACACACAAGGAAGGAAAAGTAGCCTGTGCAAACTTAACATCAGCATTTCCTAATTGTCATCATTACCCGCCTACAGTAATGTCAAGAGCGAACTGCAGAGAAAATACTACTCAAGCAACCAAAGCCAAGCTCTCGCTGATTTTGATGGGAATCTCACAAGAGACAGGAAAAACCTAGCAAACAGCTTCGCTATTCTGAATGCAAGGTGCTATCAAAAACTGATTCATGCTCACACTAGAAATAACATCTGAAGTTAAATGTGACATTTCTAATGTTCAAAAAAGGCCCAGAAGAAGGAGGGAGAGAGGGAGAGGATTTTAGGATCAGCTGGCACAGTGCATGTACCCCTGATTATGTGATGCAGTTGTGCGTCTTCCCCTCCACCTTGCAGTTGTGTCCAACACATGTTCTAAAAATAAGCCAGCGATGCATTTGGGGGAAGTGATTAAACAGTAGAAAATTGTTTTATTGGTCATCTTTCTTACAAGAATCTCTGTATTTAACATTCTTCATTCACTGTGATCTAAACCCAGAGCTGCTGTAAACTAACATTATTCTATCGAACTCAAGCAAGTTTGCAGAGCACCTGAGGATTTGATCTATAGCTAAATCACAGAATCACAGAAAAACAGAAGACTTCAGAGAAGTTTTCTAAGCCACAAAGTACAGCACCACACTGAACAGAGCCCTTTAGTATCCCTTTTGCCTATGGCATTGTGTCCTGTTTAAGGAATGTTTCTTTTCCTTCATTGCAGCAAGATCTATTTAACTGTTTCACTTAAGTTTTGTTATCTGCCTCCTTTGGCCCATTCTCCTGGGCTTCCCTTCAGAGTCACTGTCAGATGTTGGTGGTGCTCTCACTTCACTGGCCTCACTGTTTCTTTACTCTTGTCAGGGACTGGAATAGGGATGTGGAGATCAGGGACAGCGTTTAAGGCTAAGGTCAAGTGCGAAGTGGGTTTGGAGTCAGGAAATGAAGTTGAGGTATACTGAGGATCAGGAATCAACCAGAAGAGCTGGTAACTCTATCAAACCAAAAGTCTAGGACAGAAACATGGTGAAAAGTTAGGGAGCTGGTGCCAAAAGTATGGATCAGAAAAGCAGGACAAACGTGGTCAGATGTGAAGAAATCTATTGTATGAGACCGCAGAGAGAGGTAAGGAGACTTGTCAGAGGCAGAACTGGTGCTGGAGCAGCAAGAGATGGGGAGCAGGCACAGGAGCTAAGGAGGCAGAAACAAGACATAAGATGCAGATAGTGTGACTACCAGCTTATGATAGCTCACTTTAGGTAAAGTGGAAGATGGACCTAGTTCTAAAGGATTATTTTCAAACTAAGTCCCACAATGCACATCCAGCCTGCAATATGTCCCGATAAGAAGCAAGCACTCCGTTTACCTCCCAGGATTGTTCTCTTCACTGCCTTACTCAGAGACTGATTCTCAAGTCAACAATTTAAGGCTCTACCTTGCAGTTCTGTCCTCCAGATGCCTGCTGTGACCTCCAGATCCAGACCTTGACTGCCCCAGCCTTGCCAAATCTGTTTACACACTCTGAGGGTGCAGCAGAGGATTAGGCTGTTCCCCTGAAAAGGTCCTCACCATCAGTGCCGGGCTCCCACCCCTCCCATACTGCTAACCAGGGAAACAGGCTCCCCAAGCTCCTCCTTAGCAGGGTCCGGTTTATTGGGCCCTTTGTCACCATGGTGAGTGACTGGTGTCTTACAGCCTGACACTCCAGCCTAGAGAGAGGAAGGAGGATGGCAGGATGGAGTGTTGAAAGGGTAAAGGTAATGCTCTATCACAGAAGCATAGTGGGAAAAATACTGGGATATTTTACTCTTGTCCCTCATTCTTCATCTGATGCTTATCTACTTTATTTTTTGAGTTATTCATGATGGAGCCTGTTTTTCTTACATGGCTCTTGCAATTCTTAGCATTATCATAGAATCATAGAATGGTTTGGGTTGGAAGGGACCTTAAAGATCATCTAGTTCCATCACCCCTGCCATGGGCAGGGACACCTTCCACTAGACCAGGTTGCTCAAAGCCCCGTCCAACCTGACCCTGAACACTTCCAGGGATGGGGCATCCACAGCTTCTCTGGGCAACCTGTTCCAGTGTTTCACCACCCTCATTGTTAAAAAATGAGGGTGGTGAGATCATCTGATGATGGAGAAACTGCACCTTTACACAGCTCCTTGCCACAACCATGGCTGCCCTCGGCTCTTTGTGCCTTATACAATGTGCAGTAGCAATTGTGGTAACATGGTAAGCACATAAAAAGATGCCAAAGAAGTCCCAATCTCTCATTTTTCCCAGGTCTATAGGGTGGATTTGCCTATCCCTGGTTTCCCCTTTTATGGGGAGGCATCTTCTAAGAATTCCCTAGTGACCACTGTGCCTTGGCACACACGGTAGAGTCCCACTGAGCACTGTGAGGAGGCTGGAGTATTCATGCACACTTTTGTCTCAGATCTGCCTTTGTTCTCCTTTCCTACATACTGAGTCATTCAGCAGTGAATGAAAACAGCTGCCCCATTCCCCACAGTGGTCTGCCTGATTTCAGCTGATGGGGCAGTTGGACTCTGGGTTTACAATTCTCAATAAGAGACTTGGACCAACTCCAAACTAAACTTTCTTTGTATATAGTATTACTGAACAGAGTTTCGTATCACAGGGATTTACATACAACATCTGAAGTTTAACTCTGAGTTAATCCAAACATAAAGAAAAAGTACCCCTATGTTTTGTTTTGAATAATGTGGTCTGAATTTAGCTGTCTTTTGATGAACAAAATGCCTCACTGGATGACAGGGAAAATGTGACTCCCTAAGAAGTCCTCTCTCAATTTCAATTTTCAAGAAATTTGTGTTATGTGCCTAAAATAGTTCAGTTTTGCAAACGTTTCAGAGGAAGAATCTGTACGCCAGAGCTGGGACCTCTCTTCACATCCCAAGTTTTCTTACAAAGACAAGAAACTTCTACATTACTGATGTTTTTAATGACACTTACTTGCCCTCGGAGCTGTAACTATTTATGCTGCCGTCAGTGGATTCCCGACTTGGCTGTCGAACCATACGACTTCTCATCTCTGCTGCCATTCCCGTCTCTGTGCTTCTCTGTATCGTGCTCTTTAGCTTCTTGTTGCCAGCCTCTGAAAGCAGAGAAAAAGAAGCCATAGTTAGAATAACAACTCAGAGCAAAGCCTTTCCTTGCAGTTTTCCCCCAACAAGTGATCTGACTTGACTATTACTATTTAATAATATGAAAAGACTATTCCGATCGAAGAAGGAATCTATCTTCTTCAGCTGCAAACTGGTGAAGACTTCTCTTTAAAAGTTTGTCTAGGGCAAACTTTTAGAAATCAGGTGTCTTATTAATAACCATTATACAGTCAGAATGTAGACAGGATGACTGTGATAGTGTCTGCTAACCATACACTCAGTAAGGTGTCTCTAGCCACCTTGTTAGTTAGGTTGGGTGACTACAAAAGAAGTTGCAACTCTCACAGGAAAGAAGAGGGAAAAACCCCTTCATGTATTCAACAGAAAAATGTTAAGTACTAAAATACTTAGTATCAAAAATATAATAATGTGTTTTGACCCAGCAAAATCTTACTTTTCACCACAGAAATTCCTCAAAGTAAACAGTGAGCTTTACATAACTTCTCATCTCAGCACTTCCCAAGTAGAATTAACTCTTTGGAGACTCCATGTGGAAGATGATGGACTTCACAGAGTCTAGCCTTGCAACTGAACACTAGAGGGTAATGTAGATCTTGTGAAATTGTTTAAAGACTTGATCCATTTGGAAAAGCTTCCATCACACATTCTTTAAAATGCAATTTGAGTTCCACCTGGAAGGTTTCATGTTACTCTTGAGCAAGGAGAGCTTCCAGTCCTTTTCAGGGGTGGTTATGGGCTCAAGGTGCATAGCTGATCTACAATGAATTCTGCTGTCACATGGCAGAAATTATGCTTCTAAATGATAATACTCGTTCTCAAAGACCTTTAACTGAAATACTTCCACCAAAGTCTCTACGTGATGTAATAGTGTGTGTTGACTTCAAACTCAGTGTCCTCTTCGTTTTCATTTAGTTCAGCCTATCATTCAATGGGTAACATTACTTTCTCTCAGGAAGTAATAGATTTGATAAAGTTTCACGTAAGTGCATGCAAAAACATTCTCCTGCATTTTCCCCTTCATTTCAGAGTTCCTTCACTGCTCTCTGCAAAGTCTCTGCTTCCTTTTCACAGTCTGCTCAGGGGAGCATCTGAACAAAATAAATGTTTCTTCCACCTCCACCTGCTGCGGAGACTGAATTGCTCTGAAAATGTTTTCACCTTCCTGTTTCACATGGACACGGTTGATATTTGAAGCTGACAGATCTTGACCTCTCTTCACATAGAAGCTATGGATTTGGTATCCTCCGCACGGCCTGCCCATTGCTCAGGGTGACTAAACATGCTGGTGAGAATGGCTGGCCCTTGCTCTTTGGGTCTGCAGAGCTGGTGGAGGGCAGGGAGAAATCACACAGGAGAGAGCAGCTCCCCCTCTCCCGGAGTTATCACAGTAACCTCTTTGGAGCTAGCAGACAGACAGAAAACATGGCCAAAGCGAAAAAGCAGTAATTCGTATATTGGGCTAAGAAGAGGCAGTGCTACAGCAAAAGGGGCTGTGGTTTTCCTCTTAAGCCTTCTGGACCAGGGGCTGTTTATCCATGGCCACCCAGAAGCACAGAAACAAATGCCTCTGAGTGGAAGAAATCAGCTACTTCCACAGATCCTTTACTCTCTTCTGAGGCCAATAGCTCTGAGGTTTTGTTGAGCCACTGCAACTCATCCAAATTCCTGGTCCTTGGTCAGCTGAAAACGCATTATTCAGTGCTGCTAAACATGAGGTAGACTAGACTAGACAAGGTACACCAGGCAGACCAGGCTCCACTCTTAGACAGTGCAAGTGGCTGTGGAAGGTATTTGCTGGAACTTCAGTGACTCCATATGTAGAAAATCAAATGCTACGTTTTGGACCTGAGCTTTATCTTTAAAAACAGATGGTACATCCAGCATATCAATGCTGAAAGGTAAGCTGAGCATAAAAAATAAATCAAAAGGCAGCCCAGGAAGTATAACCCACATGCAGAGCCCCATGCCAAAGCAGGATTCTCACATTTTCAGTAGCTACGCATTGCCACCCATGTTGTTTTGTGCCGCTCTCCCTTGCTGGGACTTGTCTGAAAGTGCCTGTGCTTCCATCTGCTCCTACAAAGCGGGTGAGATTATGGGGTTTACCCCCTGCCTTCTTTTCTGGAGCCAGCCAGACCAGGCAGCATGACTGGCAGGATAAAATATGGCAGAGCCTGAAATGGGGGCAGTTGAATAGGGTTGCCTGTAAGTACTCACAGCTCAGGAAATGGGAGTGATGAGACACTAAAGGTAGCTACAAGATCATCATGACCTTGGCACAAATTGGGAAAGAGATATTGCTCTGGACCACCTGGACAACACGGTGGGTGCTGAAACTTAGGGATTAGAGCCAGGCTGTTGGGAAAGCATAATGAAGAACATATTCATAGAAATAATCACTGCAAAAAAATTCCATTGACTAAATCACAGAAATTAATATTTTAGCTTTGAGCCACAGCAGAGATTGAAAATAGCAAGTGGGTTTTTTTGAAAGAGTAATTTTATATTATCATGGATAACATCCATGTTGCTGCTTGAACATACTTCTTTGCTCCACAGATTTTAAATGCACAGATCATGAAGTAGGAATCCTCGTGCATGGCCATAAGCAAGTCCACAACCTTGTCTCACTGTGCTGCAAATATCAGATTGTCTTTTTCCAAATACTTTTCAAGTCACTGCTCTCTGTCTAACTGTGCTGGATTCCACCTCTTCTTTTTCCTTGTCAACATTTTTTTTCAGGTTGAAGATTAAAAAAAATGCTTTTGCCTTCTCTTGTAACTGCTACTAATATCCACAATGTTTCCTGGGAAAACTGGAATCCTCCTGCATATTTCATTTTATAACCTCAGTCTTAGTATTCTGCAGTACAATCAGAAATATAACATAAAAGTAACCCAAGTTAAATACATCAAGAGTTTTATGGCATAAAGGGAATTGCTTTTGCCCATGACTAAGAACCGAAAGGCACATTGCACAGGTTTTGGAAGTTTTAACCTTGGTCAGTTATGCGTATCATATTTTTTTCATCCACTTACAGCACAAAAAGTAATGAGAACATTTTATCTTGTTGGTGTACTCCTGTAAACTTCTCAGAAAACCCCCGTTCTGCAAGGGAGGGAGGTGGTTAGCATACAGCTGAGTTGGGAACTGCTGTTATTTCTAAAGGCGCCGCGGTAATGTGAAGTCACTCTGGGGTACAACTTCCAGTCCTGTCTTGACTGCACAATGAAATATGGGATCCAAACACCTACCAGTGTTTCTCCTTCTCTTGATAACGCTTTTTAAAACTTTCATTTTCATCTTGTATTGCTTTTAATCTAGCAGTTCTGCATGTATCTTTGGAACCCTGTCTTTATACGAACAGTACAAGTTCATAAAATATTTAAGTTCAATACCTATGCTATGATATATTGAGAAGATTTTCTATGCTTGTCTGGGTATCTATTGGAGAATGCTTGGTCCTGCTCCTGATTTTTATTAGTTTGATATGTACAATTAAATTTTATAATATGTTGCAGTTATTTGCCTGCACTGTGTAAATTACACTATATTCATCATGCAGACTGAAGATAAACTGCCTCTATACTGAATACCATTTAGGGGCAAAATTTACTCCAAAATAGTCTGTATGCTTCTGTCTGCTGTGTCAATTGTGTAAGGCTTTCTGCGTGCAGAAATGCAGATTGATGTGCATAAATTGCATCTAAACACATAGTTTAACAGGTACAGCTAGAGAAAAACGATTACAGAGCAATTGTGATGAACATTTTTGCGGATTTAATAACTGATGCAAAAGGATCTTAAAGCAGCCGTCTGCAGCTACAAAAGATACACAGCTTGTAAGCATTTTGCAATTCATCAACAGCCTTGTAACACCCCTGCTACAACACACTGATGAGTGTGTGCAATGTGCTATTTCAGTCTACCTATTATAAATATAGCCTAGTGATTCCTTTTTAATCTGACAAGAAACTGGTCCCTGATTTTGGTTTTCTTGGACAAAAGTAAGTTAATGGAGATCCTCATCTAAGTAATGACGAAGAGCAAAAAGCAAGCTTGTTAGTGTATGTACTATCATACATTTGCACAAAATATCAATGCAATTGATGTGTCCCCAATTTCTGTACTTCCTAATCACTTTCAAGTATAGCAGCCAGGAGCAAAATGTTATTGACAAGAGAATTATATTAGCAAGAAAGGGTCAGTGATATTATCTATAGAATTAAGATGGCCTACTAGAGGCTAGCCTCAAGGCCAGCTTTACGTTTCTAAAGGCATCCAATTCAGAGAGGACAATGCCAGGACAAACAGCCCAAAATAACTTGTATCCATGACTGCCCTTAGCAAAGTCATGACTGCACATGGCATCACCATTGGCCTGGCTTTTCCTCTGGGCTCCATGTGGTGCCTGGAGGCAATTACTACATTTTGCTCTTGTTTCAGTATAGTAAGTCTGAAATAACGGAAGGGGCTGCACCACGGCTTGCTGGAGTAAAGCTTTTATCGTGTGATGCCAAGGTATGTATTACATGCCATGGGACAAGGCTAGGGGACATACAAGAATATGCAAGGACACAAGCTTGGCGACTTAGTCAATAGGACAGTGTTAGAGACCTCTGTAGGGCAGAAGATGACAATCCTGACACGGTCTTCTATGTACTCCCTATAGGGAGAGGTGCCTTGAGCGAGTATTGCCCAGAAGCATACCTGAGGGCAACTAGTTGGTTAGCACCAAAAAATAGAAGCAAATTTACACACATGCAGCACCTGGGTATGTGGCATGGAAAATTCGTGACTGGTTCAAAAGAACGCTTCAGAGAACAAAGCATACACCACTGCTAAATCCACTAATGAAAGGGAAAATAAGAAGGGTACTAATACTCGGTGTCATCGCACGACTCAAGGGCAAATTATTCACGGTATCAAGCATGCTCATACATCCAAAGAAAGCCTAAAAGGACTACAGCTCCAAGCTAGCTCTGACTGAAACATGGCAGGACTGTGACCATATTGTTGGTTTGCACACTGACTGTGCAAGACACCGACAAGATTATGCCAGCTAGAATAGAATCATAGAATTGTTTAGGTTGGAAAAGACCTCTAAGATCATCAAGTACAACCGTTAACCTAGCACTGCCAAGTCCACCACTAAACCATGTCCCTAAGCACCACACCTACATGTCTTTTAAATACCTCTAGGGATGGTGACTCAACCACTTCCCTGGGCAGCCTCTTCCAATGTTTAACCACTCTTTCAGTAAAGACATTTTTCCTCACGTCCAATCTAAACCTCCCCTGGCGCAACTTGAGGCCATTTCCTCTCATCCCATCACTTGTTACTTGGGAGAAGAGACCGACACCCACCTCGCTACAACCTCCTTTCAGGTAGTTGTAGAGAGCGATGAGGTCTCCCCTCAGCCTCCTTTTCTCCAGGCTAAACAACCCCAGTTCCCTCAGCCGCTCCTCATCAGACTTGTTCTCCAGACCCCTCACCAGCCTCGTTGCCCTTCTCTGGACACGCTCCAGCACCTCAACGTCCTTCTTGTAGTGAGGGGCCCAAAACTGAACACAGTATTTGAGGTGCAGCCTCATCAGTAAGGGTCATCCTCAACTCAAAGGACTATAAAAAGAAAAGCCAAGGGGCACATTTCCTTCTGGTCCTTTCTGATGTGTTACTGATTTTACAATCTCAAATTTGGCTGCTTGGAGACCTGCTGAGTTACAAGTTCTGCAGCATCCCACTCACTCTGCATGTAGCACTTTTAAACAACAACAAAATATATTTACACATGAATTGACAAAGTGCCCCTTGGATTATAGTCCTAGAACAGAGAAAGAAAAGAAGAAATAATTCAAACAGCATTTGTTCTTTTACATGTGTACATCTCTCAGATGAACTCCACAGTAGATTGATCTCAAAGATTCAAAGTGTACAGTGACTATGGACAGGAGAAAAATAGTAAAAAATATGACATTTAAATCCAATTTTTTCCTAAACTTTATATCCTGCAACACTCCCCTGTATTTTCCATTTAGTGTATTCTGCTATAGTCTCCTGAATATATAATGCTGTTTATAAAAAGACATCTGAAATGTTGCAGTAACAGTCTTTTAAATGTTTCCTCCAGCTATCACACAATATATTCAAAGAAAGGAGAATGCTGTTTATATTCTGTGGTGTTAGATCCTGAGATTTAAAATCCAAATATAAAATATCATGTACTTTTTCCCATTTCTATTTATTAAAACAAATTCACAAACAACATTTATACTATTATAAATAACAGAACCTTCTAGAAAGAATATTAACCTTTTCAGGTGGGATAATTTATCAAGATGTATTTTTTTTTCAGGAGTTTGGAAAAAACGGTATCTCATAACTATATTCATAAATTCACACATTCAGCTGGTAAACCAACTTCATTCCCAGTAAATATTTTCAGATAATACAAAACAGATAGTGCAATTAGTCCGTTAATATACACAGTATTTTTTATCTTACATATTTAAAGACAAAGGAACAAAAAGCACCAATCCTAACAAATGGAGACTTCACTGAAATGCTGGTAACGGTTATATTAACGCTTTGACGGCATTTTAGCCAGTGTACTGCAGAATCTCAGCTTTTGACTCTGTTATTAATTGAAAAGCAAACTTGCAAACTCAGACTCTTAACAGTTTGCACATAGATTCCAAAGGAAAGTAAAGTTAACTTATCCAACAGCTCCTATTGACTTCTGCGAAGCTGAAGTAGAACTTTGAGAACAAATGACGAGAACGGCTTAAGGTCCACGCTCAAAACAAAAGTAAACAAGAACTTCAAAAGCAGGCCATTATTTACTACCTGACAATGGCCTCAAAACTTTAAGCAACTGCTTTTACAAATGTTGCCTCCTTAAGAAAAGATGGTCTTAGGCATATTTACTGAAAAAAAAGTAAGAACAAGCATGTGGTTTTGTATGATTATCCCGATACATACGATTTTCCCATGTCAGGGAAGAAAACCTGTGTCTAACCAGAACACATCTATCTTAAGGAAAAGCAAGGGTATTTGGTCAGAAGTTCAGTTATGGCTTCTTAAATTACTACTATTTTCTGTCCAAAGATTTTTAAATTAATAGTTTTGTCCACATACTTGCAATGAAGTGAAATGAGCCACTGTGTCAGCCAAAATGAGGCAATCAGTGATGATATATGGTTACGAGTTTTTACTGCTGGGATTGCACTAAACACTCTTTATAAACATACGAAATAACAGCATCTTAATTACCTTGTTCACATAGATGCGAATAGCTATATAAAAGCAGAATATGTAAATGAAACTGATAATAGGTATACATGCCTAGATTTTCAACTCTTAAAGCCTATTTCAGTGAAATTAAATTAGTAACACAACAAAGTCATGTTTCCAACAAATTATTTACTACATAAACAGTTTATAAAATTTCAAGCACTCATTTTCTCATATACTCCTGGCTTTGTTAGACTGGAGGAGAAAGTGAGACGGAATGAAGTAAGAAGCTCAGAAGAGCTGTTTGCACTTCAACAGTAACATTTTTACAGCAAAACACAGCATTATATTACAATGTTTTTTATTACCAGCCAACCCTTAGAAGAGAACTGACATATGGTATAGAGATAACATTTGTCCACTGAAACGGTGCTGGGACACAGCTGCCAGTTAATACAGGAGGGGAAAACAAAATTGTAATGCAGAAGAAAGTAGAAGAGATTCTTCAGACAAACTAAACCAACATTTCATTTCGTTAAGAATTTAAACATATTTAAGTAACTGCATGAAGTCTTTTTTGGTTATAGGCAGCCATTACAATTTTAGTAAATTTGAGGCTGTTTTTTAAATAAGAGTCTTCACAATTACAAATACTTCAGTATTTATTATTAAAACATAAAAGTACAGTATGATTACTAAAAGACAATGTTTTACAAGTTGATATTAGCAATAAGACAAATTTTATAAGACATTGCTAAAAAAAGACTTACTATTGCTATGCATCTGCAGAAAATTTCCTGAGAACTATGTGATGTACATAATGGCAACCCAAAGTACAATTCTTTTAATAATTTCCATAAAAACTGTAAATTGAAACACTGTCAAAATCACTGGTGCCAAAGCATCTTCTAGGAAAAAGATGTTATGTGCCGTTTTGTACAGTTGAAAAGTTTCTGAATAATAACTCAGCCCTAATTTAACGGCACAGCATACTGATCAGGAGACATTACAGCTTCAGAAAGAGTCCTCTCCTTTTTCTCACAACAATTAGCATCCTGTTAATCGATCTGAATATTCTGTACCTTTTCTGTAGTTTGATTTGTTCGGACTGCAACTTTCAAGCCCTTCAAGTTTTATTTTACCACTACCAGCACCTCCAGGTGGGTATTACATTTCCCTTTAAAAATGTTACTAACCTGCCTTTAGAGATCATTTCTAGTGTATCAGATCAAGGGATTACCACACTGACACAGGTTTTTCCTTAGTGACTGTAGCATTGCAAAGGTACAACCCCAGACTAACACACACTGCTGAATCAGACTAATACGTAGGCTCATCACAGTAACACAGAGAAAATACAGGCTTACCTCTGGTTTAAGCAAAATTAAACATGGGCTATGATATAATCCTTAGCAAGCAGCCAGCACCTAAAGCAGCTTCACCTTTGTTTAAATATCTCGTGCTGTTTCTGGGTAGAATAAATCTCTGGGGTCCTGGCGTTGCTTCTCCCTCGTTCTCCTGTAACCACTTGGCACCGCAGCACTGCGAGGAATGATCAGGTTGCTTCACTCACAAGTTCCTTTTACAACTGTGATTACATTATAGGGCCTTGCAGTGAAAAAGTACTGAACTACCTGCCAGCTAGCACTTCATAATATATTGCCGAAAGGTTAAAAAATTCATTCAGCCGTGTATTTTCTAGTGATGTGCAAGTAGAGAAGAGCACGAAATATTCTTGGCAACCTTGTTTGATGCATTTTTTTAACGCTGCTGTTCAGAACTGGATGAGGAGAGTCAGATAAACTCAGAAACACATTTCTCTATCCTGCTGATTTTGACTCATTCTGTATGAATTTTGGTACAAAACCACCTGAAAGATTGCAAAGCTGAGAAAGCATCAAATTAGCATTAAATACTAAATTACAGTTACGTTACAGAAAAGTCTTAACGATGTTACTGTCTTACAGGGACTTGAGCACACCAGAGTTAAAGTTTCACTGCCTCCTAAGTGCCCATGTGCGTTTTGAGAACACAGACTTTGCCATATGGTTGTTTCCATGTCAAATTGTTCAGTTTTCTGACACTCTATTCCAAAAATGTAATATGCTTTCCTCTTGCAATTAGTTAAGAATCAACTAATTTAACACACTTCTTAACAACTTGGCATTCAAGCATTGTAGGGACTGATGTGCTTTCTCTCACTCCCTTTTACAAAGAAAGGAGGTATCCAACCTAACGTACATAGTGAATTAGGATATCAGGTTGATTAGATAGAAAGGAGAAAGGAAATGACTCTGCATTTGCCAAGCAAAAAGAAGAAGACGACTTCAAAAAGAATTATAATGGGAAAATAATGAAAAATATGAATGCAGTAAATTTCTCTCCAGTGGATCTTCAAGTTATGGTTATGGTGAAGTTCTGGTTATTTAAAGTATGGTAAAATGATTCATGAGAAAAATGCCACAAACAATATTGTGCATTTCACCTAATAAACATGTAACAGGACTTATGATTGCAAATACTGTGTAGGTGACTAACAGATTCAAAATACTATGCAGTAGGGATGTGGTATATCTCATGTCACACCTATGGAGAAACGTCCACCTATTTTCATTCCATAGGCACAGATTTCCTACATAGTGCAATGGTTAAAGTAATTTGTATCTCCTTGCTCTGCAGTACGCATTTAGAAATGATGTTCAGAACACCACAGAGAGGGTGGCTTACCACCTTTTTGAAAAATACGTAGTCATATGGTATGCAAGTCTCTTGTAAGGCATGTTAAAAAAAATTAAAAAGCAAAATACAATTAAATAGAAAGAGTTGTCTTCCAAAGGACAGTACAAGGACATGGTAGGAATGAAATGCTAATGTCGCTAGCTGCTAATGCGTGCATATCACCTTCCTGAGATATGCCTTCAGCACGTGCATGGGAAAGGCCCTGAGACCAGGCTGCTGCCTGTGGTGTCCCTTGTCAAGCAGTTTTACACAAAGCACTTCGCTAATGTCAAGTGTGCAGAAGTTCTCTCCCACTCAGGCTCTTGCTTGAATCCAGCAAGCCCAGGGCAAACTCAGCAGAGGTTTAAATAAAAAAATAATGGAGGGAAGGCTTCCACACCATAGGCTCCTGGAAAGCCCCCACTTTGGTCACAGCCTTTCCTCCTTTACGTTCCTTCTCCTAGTCCCAGGAAAAATAATTCCTTTTTTTTTTTTATTTGTACGATCAAAACCCCTTCCCAGGATTATAACTGTTTGACTTGCTCTTCTGGAGCTGTAACAGAAAGGCCGACCAAAAGCTTGGCTTTTTCCTCCACCACTGCAGGAAGAACAAATTCGAGCTCATCTGCCTCCTGAAATATTAGCCTCAGACTTTCCACAGAGTAAATTTTTCTGGGCAGCCTCCGAAGTACCGCACCCTAAAACTTTCATTTAAACTTTCCAAATTCCTAAACACAAGTTTGCATGTTGTTTTTGCCACCTTGTTTGCATTGCTGTACATTGTATCACCATCAGTGATCCCACTGAAGTTTCAGCTACAGTAAAATGCAGCCATGCCCTTCTTCAGCCAAAGTACCTATGCTAAGGTTTACTTTGCTTTTGAATTTCTTTTTAAATGTGATTATAAAGTCCCAAGCCAGCTATGCTGCGGTGACATACAGACCTACCTCTCACATTTGAGGTCAGCCCAGGTAACAGCTGCCAGAAGGGAGGCTAACAACTCAGGAGAGGCTCCTTCTTCTGGTCAGCTAGAGTTCAAATCCACTTAATGACGGTCCTGGTGCAAAATTTATCTTTTTAATCAGCTTTTTATTCACAGCAGTAGTTAAGACAGGTAAGTAGCAAGTGAGACAGTTGCTGAATGTTTCCATTTTAAAACAGCTGTTTGTGGCATTGCATTTGAACTGGTTTACACTAGTTATAGCAGGCAGTACGTAAAAATACCTACGGACTTCGGCGGTGGATCTGTGCTAGATAAACACTGCATAACTGTAAGATATAATTGTTCCCTTTATGTTTATATTACTGAAAGTGGACAACTGTACACGAAGACTCAGTTTAGAGACAGATCGTTCAGCCAAACTTCCCAAATGAATAACTCTGCTACGAAATCATGTTTTGCATCCAATATTGCTGGTTTATGTCCATTACCAAATATGCACTAAGGAAAACTCTACTGACAAGATCTAAAGGTTCAAGTGTGCCTCCTACAGACACCAGTACAAAAAATTGCCACAGAGATGTGAGAGAGCAGGATTTTCTGTAACACCTTGCCTTTTGCCATTAGTGAATCCAGTTTTTTTTACAGGTCTGTATGGCTGTCCGTTTCTCATTCTCCTCAGCTCTCCTTTCTGGGTTGCAAACCTTGCTTAGAAAGACTTTGCCTTTCTCAAAGGCAAAGGAGATGAGACAACAATTGACAGACACCAGGCAGAAAGGGTACCAATGCAGGAAGAGTTGTTCTGTGTTTTCTCTGGTAAATTATGCTAACTTTTCATTACAAAGCAAGATTTCTTTATTGCGACTGTTGGCTTGAGTGACAATAGATTTCTGATATAACTAATCTGTTACAAACCCGATAAAAAGCTACAAAAAATATAAGCACAAGGGAGAATTAGCCATATATTATAAATGAATATTTGAGAGCGTCTGAATTACAGCCAATTTATTTAAGCAGACATCAAGTGTTTACCAAATTTTAAAGCCCTTTCAAACACAAGGCAGGATGAGATGGAAAAAGAAAATGAAACAGTGCTAATACTGCCTATCTCTACAGAAAAAAACAACTCCCCCCAAACTTCTAGTTATTTCTGAAGTGCACTAGCACTAGCACTTTGAAAGTGCTATGCCAACTAAAACACAGGGTCACTTGAACTGCAATTTTTAATGCAACGGTGCAGGCATATTAGTAAGTTCAATGATCGAACGCACTTTTCTTGAAATAACACAATATCCACAAATGTTGCTCCATGTATGCTAATAACAGACATTACAGTACAATATGAAGTTAATTCCAATACTTCCAAACTATTTAACAGGCCATTTTCTTCTTTCTATATTATCCAAAAGCAGAAGCTAAGATTCAGCATTAAATTTTCCTGCTGTTTTGATATAAAGGGCGCTGATAAACCTATCACAGATGAAGAGATGACAATCATTTTAAAATAAACTGGAAAACAAAAATTGCATATGAACATCAGCACCGAAGAAAATGAGAAAAGGTAGCAGAAAATCAGACAGCTCAGTATGAAGGGAAACTTTCAAATCCACGTCATAAAAACAAACACGAAAATCCACAATAATCAATCAGCCAGTCTGAACCACAGATTTCAAAATCCGAATTTACCTGCAGATAGCACATAGAAAGATGGCTCCCCAGAGTACATGGCACAAAATTAAAATACAATAAACAAACATTATTTTCATGTTCCTAGTCTTACTACTGGTTAAACAGAAACTTGCCTTTTATGGTAATTTTTGTCTCTGTCTTAGCATAGAATAACTCAAGCCAAGCAGCACTACATCTTTCCAGGGATTTCAATATATATTAGCTCATGGATGAAGATCATAAAATACAAAAGTAAAACAAACTTGCCTTTCATAGCAGGATTACACCATGGTGCTTGAATCTTGCAGAGCTAATGGTTTGAAGGTCAGGCTCTTTGGAACAGATGCACTAATCTCTTATTATCTGTATATTACACAATTATTTCAGATAGTATTTTTTCTTGGAACTGACAGATAAAGCTCTATTTGCGGCTCAGGATTACTATGATCATTAATGAGAGTGCTGCTTTTAGGGCGTGTTCACACTGTGAGAGGTTAGCTGTTACTGAGTACAGGCTGCTAGAAAAATAGCAATGGACTGTTAAATAGTAGTCAAAAATAAGACAGGTGAATTCTACGCAGGTAAGACATCGTCAGAATAAAGATTAAACACAATATATGCATAGAAAAGAAGATTGCCATATACAGTATGAATCAAAATCACATAAGGTAAAACTTAAGATCAAAACACGATCTTGCTCTGTCATTATGAAATACTCTTGAAGGAAACATGCAATTTTGTTATTATAGCCTCTATAATATATCAGATTTTGAAACTCCATGAGTACAACAGAATCTAACATGATGGAATATTGGAGATAAACCAACAAAAAATAAAATGTGCATAAACTGGCTCATTTATATAAAAATGATATTACTACCCTCCTGAATAAGTAAAGATTGGATGGACATAATAAAACTAGCTAATTGGCAGGTAACTTCTAATAAAATCATAACAAAAGATGACATGAAGAGCATGCAAATATCACAAAAGAAAAGTTTAGGAAGCTCCTTGATAAGTTAAATGATATAGCTACGGCCAGAATAAGAACCAATATAGAAGTGACTTTCAATAAGCTTAAGTAACATACATAGTTAGTATAGTAACTATTTCAGAGCCTTTAAATAATAATGGTTATATGTTATTAAATATACCTTCTTTAGACTACAAAAAAATCAAAACTAGCATGTCAGGTATTAGAAAGAGGGTATTTTTTAAAAGGAAACTGCAATCGTAGGATTTACCCTACCCATTAGTGATGCAGCACTGAAGATATGTAATGAAGACAATCTCCAGTTTCTTTTGAAGCAAGTTTTGATGTGCATTTCAGTGGCAACAGTAGCCAATGTCACCGAAAGATGACTCAAATCTAAAAATTATTTTACTTTACAATTCTTTCATACAATGTGCCTGATTGCATACAGTTTCCAAAAGAATATATATTCACAATATCTCCTTTTTTCCTCAGCATTAAATACATGTATTTAATTTTTAACAAAAAGAACATATTCTAGAGGAAAATTGAAGGCATTTCTCTCAAGTCAAGAACTTCCAATATATAGGCAGAAAAGTTCTTAGAATAATTTGTGTTTTCTTCCACAGAAATTTTTAAGTAAAAGCAATCTTTCTAACCCTAGATTGGATACCATTGTCCAGTGGTGGTCTTTCTCTGAAGACTGCATTATGTGTATGCCAAGTTGGGAAAGAGGAAGATGCACAATGAAGAACAAAGCTTTTTCAAAGGCCTTAACTTTTCTATATATCTTTCTGTCATCTTCAGAGGAACTTTGGGCTACACAGGCTCATTAACTATATCAAACTAAACATAAAAGCATGGGTAATTTAAAACAAGTCCAAAGTGCATGGTCCTATTGAACATTTCCTTTTCCTCTATATCTGGAAGAAGTGTTTTTTTATGTCTTAAATACTCATTCACATTTATGTTTTACATACTTATTCACAAAAGCATGCAGAATTTTCACAATGGTCCAAGTTCATCATGTGTCGATCTCCATGGGACTATTTCCTGTGAAACATACATAGGACTGGACCTCACCCTCATCTGGATACTTAATGCATCATATTTAAATAAAACTTCCAATATGTTTGTAATGTGACAATATGGTATTTTAACAGTGAGGAAAATAATGCACTTCAGAAACCAAAGTCAACTTTCCCATAAAATCCCATTCCAGCACAATGGTGCCTGAAAATTTGAAATAATTACAATTACCTAGCTACTAGGATATGATTTCCATAAAATAATATTATGTTTTTAATATAACTCACAATCCATGAGTTTATAATATGTTTTGTTCTGAATTCACCCCAATGACAAAATAATAAATAAAGCACCAACCCAGAATCAGGGTGAAATTCTGGTCTGCTTTTCTTCATAATTACAAAGGGAAAGGAGAACATCTGGTGTACACTTAAGTGATGTCTTATCATACCATCTTCCTATTCAGCAAGGCAGGTAACCACAGTATTTTCAGGTATTTTGTAAAGATAACTTGTGACAGTGATAAGCTATTATTTTCATAGGAAAACTAGCAATCTGAATAAAAAGATCTTGTTACAGAGAGTTCAGCACTGTGCCATCAAGTAAGATAACAAATGTCACCATGCTAAGTTCTGAAGTACAAAAAATGAGCTGAAAGAATGGTCAACAGGATGTGAGTATAAACATACACATTTTCAAGGCTATCCAGTGATAGATGAATGTATTTGTAATTATTTTAATTTAGTTAATGAGCTGTTCACATATCTTATGCACAGTTCAACTGAGTTCACCAGATTAAAAGATTTTAGGGATCTTCTTACAGTGAAGTCCTGACTCAGCCTGTGGTCAACATATCTTTTATAATAATATCACCGAAATACGTCAAGTAATCAGGTACCACCACTAAATTGCTCATTTAGCTAATTTTACACTGCAGAGAATAATCTATTGTATTAACCTTTAAAGCAAGTCCTTCCTGGTAGAATATTTAATTGAAATCCCCCAAATAGAAACATTCTTACTAGGAGGACACAAGAAATGAAGATGCTAAACGAAGCCAAGGATGACTGCACGACCCACATTATATCCCAGCAGCACAGAGGTGAGTCCTACTATAACGTTGTAGGAGTCAAACATATTGCTTTCAGCCATAGATTCCCATTTCAAGAAAGCTAACACTGTCCTAGTTTGTATTATAAACATCATTAAACATGTTTAATATATAAGTGATATTTAGACACGCTTTGAATGTATGGACATTTAAGGTCCCATGGAATCTTTGCTTAAAACAATACCCCTAACTAAAGATTACACACATGTGCTCACACACATACATGCACACTCTGTGGGCACTCTGGGTTGTTTCTTTTCCAGTGCCATTTCAATGAGATTACCATATCTCTTATAATGTGCTCCAAGGTACCTTAAACAGTCACAAATATTTTTTAATCTGGTAATTACAGTTTTTAGGAAGTCTTGGCTCTTCTGCAGACTGTGAGATTTTCAGTAGGTCGCTTCCAGTCCTGGAGTTTGCTTCTCAATAAAATGGGACAATGGCACTTACCGTTCCTTCGTATAATGCTTTAAGGTCTATGACTGCCAACAACGCAAAGAAGAAAGAACCATCACTACTATTAAAGAGGTCTGACATGAACTATAGAAGTCAGAACATAAATTAAGAGCGCATAAAATAAATTGCACTACAAAGCAAAGTTCAACAGTACATGTTTACATAGTAGCCATAGCAGTCCTTGCTCCAGTTGGGATTGCAAAATGATTGCTATACTGCTACTGCAACTCTGAACAGGATAGAAAACTTTGGACAACAAACAGAAAAAAACAATCTGCAAAAGGTCATCCATTTATTCTACAGAACAGTCTTATCGGGTTACCAAATTCTTAGGCCTTGAAATCAATCGGATTTTTCAGCACCAAGCTCTGAAGAGCAATTGATTTCTTAAAAATAAGCATATCCCACCAACAAAGAGAACTTTTTATGCATAAAGAGAAACTACCTGTGTATGTAACATGCTGACTAGCATGCCTGTGGGAAGAAAGAAGGTCTTCAAGCGAAAAAGGAATGCCGTGATGCAAAGAATCAAGGTTCATTTCTCAATTTTGCAGCTTCATTTAACTCACAGTTCTGTTACAAAACACTGATGATCCTACTTCCCTATTGCACACGGCTTCTGTCGTAAGTACTGCCAATATTGTAGTGATGGGTACCACATGAACACAGATAAAGAGTAAAAGATGAGAAGAAAGTCAGGAGGTGTCATATCTGTCACCCTAAAACTGACATCATTCAGCCCTCCTTTTGGGACCAATCATTGATCCAACTGGACATTTCATTTGCCTCACTGTTTCTCTTCCTCACTTTTAAACTCAAATAAGTTCATGTTGTCCAAATATTTTTGCTCCTTCAGCAACAGATTATTTGCAATTATATGTGAAAAGTAATACTAATACAATAGTAAAAAAGCATAGTATGAATAAAAGCTTTAACATGTAAAAGTTATCCCCCCCCCAAGTAAAACTAAGATAGCATATTTACTGCTCATTATACCAGCACCAAACACATGGCAGCCCTAGAAGAATAACAGCACATTGCGGCTTGCTGTGCTCTCCGATTACCCTTTGAAGACTAAAAGCATTATCATATTCCCAGCTTGTAGAAACTGGCAGTGTCACATAATAGAAAAAAGTCAGATTTTTGTTAATGGTACACTATAAAAAAGAATATTATTAGTGAAAGTGCTTACATTTTTATCATAAACAAGGTATCACAGGACAATGCTGTTATTACATATTCTACTTGATTGATGACTATGTATGAAAGGGTTGGATCATGACAGTTGTGCTGAGAGCGCAACTAATTAGAGTTACAGTAAAATTGCAATTCACTGTGTCGTTTCCATCTACATGGTTATTCAATTTTTGGTTTGACCGGAAAGATTTATACCAATTACATAGTGTTAGTTTTGCTGATGTCATTTGCTTATCAGAAAAGGTAAGATATTTAAGGAGATCATCAGACATAAAACTGCGTTTCCTTGTTTCATCTGATTTGATCACATTTAAAACAATTAACCAATGGACTTCTTAAAGGCTTTTCATGGCAGTACTTTTCTTCTGAGGCTGACAATCTCACTATCCTTTATATAAACATATTAATGGCTCCCTTCATGCAAACAATTAATACAAAAATATAAAATAGACACACACATATATGTAACTCTTGATTAGCATTCACACAGAGACTTAGAAAACTCTGACTTTACATCTGCAACCAAATCCTGCTGCTCTTATGGATGCTGAGCAATCAGCAGAGCAAATGAGAGAAACTGCTTATGAGGTAGAGAATTACTCCATCTCAGTAAGATCATTATCTGATCTCCTACAAAAATAGCATCAGAAAATTTAAGACAGTCGTATCAATTAAAAAACATGCCCTATTTAAAAAGTGGTAATTTCATTGTAAGTGTGCCAAAGGCACTCTTGAATTTGTAATTTGAACTTTGCTATCATGAAGCAAGATGAGGATCAAACCTGGTGCTGTGACACAGTTTACTTATTGCATGCCAAGCTGCAAGAACAAGAAAGTGTCTATATTGCGTAGCTCAGCAGTTGGGCCATTTCTTAAGTAAGACCTCTTCTATCCAGGCAACTCTGCCATGTGCCTCTCCTCTATGCAAGAGGGGCAACAGGAAACCTTGCAGGATTCAACTACAGCAGATGAAGGATTGGGGCAGCTGAAGCCCTTGCTACTGCCAGCCTTTGAAGGGGAACCAAGGAAAGGGCTGGGAGCAGAAAGAAAGGGGGCTGTGCACAGGCTAAGTAGGACTCAGCTCACTGAATTTTATGTGTCTGTAGATGTGGTACTGGAGCTAGTCGTGCCAGGCTCCTTTTAGAGCATATAGAGAGAAACAGACATTTTAGGGTGCAGTTCATTTTTACTATCTCAGATATTTACTTGAGGATGGATAAGCCAGGCACAGAAGCGTACATTTCTCTCTGCTGGCTAGAAAGAAAGCCTGAAGTGATGAACTGACACCTAGTTTGTGGACACCTACACTTGCTCAGACTAATTCCACTCTGTGATTACAACTCCTGGTCTGCTTCTTTGAAGAACGGAGCCTCTCTAGCTGTCATTGGCAGGGTTCCCGCTCTCTATCCCACAATCCCTCTCCAGCTCCAGAAGTACAGCTCGTACCATATAGGTGTATTGAAAAAGCATGATGTGAGACACATGAACACATGGGATTCCTTGAAGAGATAAGCAGGATAAGTGGGAATTGGTGGCTGGAAGATTTGTGCTCAAGTCTTTCTAGACGCAGCCTCAGATTTTTTTTTTTTTTGATCCAGAGCAAGTAAAGCAGTGAAAGCAGCTGCCACATGCAACCGAATGGCACCACATAAATGAAACAATCCATGACGTCAAATATTCAATCACCAGCATTTGCACAGGAAGATTTGTTTCTGGGCCACAATGACTTGGACTGGAGAGGGGCTTTTTGCCCTCTTCAGAGTATCGCCCTGACCAAGTCAGTAAATTTTAAGTGGTATTGCAGTAGCCTGTTACAATCTTGAGGTGATTACTGGGAAAAGTCACTCTTCTGAATATTTGGGGAACATGGTCAAATGTTTAAAAACACATGCTCCAAAATAAATGCGAGACAATTTAATGGACCTGGGATTTTGGCCATGGGCAAACTTTGGACCAGAAACTACTATGGGGCTGACTGGGAAAGCCTGAACCTTGGCTAAAAGGGGAACTTTGGGACCCCATCAAATTTCTTGCCTTTGTTTCCAAGTTGGCCATAAAAACGTCTATCCCTTTGAGACAGAGAATAGGGTAAAGGCCTTTACCCAGGCATGGAGCATAAAAATGCTGCCTGAACAAAAATAAATAAAACTGTATTTGCAACTAGGTAAGTGCTGGTAAAGTAAAACTGTGAACTGCTACTCAAACCCACCACAGTTTCTATGTCACCTTCTCAGTCACTTTTTCTCCTGGATTACCCAGTCAATGACAATGGTTCATCTGTTAAGAGCTTAGCCCTGACCTGGCTCTATAATCCCTGCATAAATATATCAAAGTTGCCTGTTCCAACACGTGCTAGAGATGCTAGATCTCTTCTTCTTGTGATATGAGCCTGTTGCCAGAGCTGTAAATTTTTTTCGCATCACAGGAGAAATAAGTGCAATACAAATGCAACTCAGTTCTGTCAGACCCCGCTCTTGGAGTGGTTGTGCCTCACAAGGGCCATTACTGAGATTCCAGAGAAAGAGTTTGGTTACTAGATTAATTGGATCCTGTGTGTGACCTTTTTTAAGTGACCACTTCACAGTGCTGTGGAGTACCTCTACCTAGGCAGAAGAACCTGGTTCTTAACATGGTATGCCTCTAAGGTGAAAACAACTCACTCCTTCAAAACGTTTTCCTGGTAAATTATTCCTTTCCTATCAATAAATACTAGACTTCAACAGAGTACTTTTAGTATGCAAAAAACAAGCCAACCCTACTGTGTATATACCCTGGAGTTTGTTTTCAATGTCCCTTGAACATCTTCTCCCATTAATGTTTTAGTCACTTTGGAGTCCAGACTGAAGAAAGTAGATGAGTCTCGTCAAAGAAATCCCCCCACCCTGCCCTGACCATGAACTCTAGAAAAGAGCTGCTCAGGCAGGAGAAAAGATGGTTAGTAGGATAATATTTAAAGGGACAGTGATGGGTAAAACTGATTTACTTTTATACATAAATCCTAGGTCACATCTATACCTAATTCAGTGTTTCAGTCTGGCCACGCTCTGAGAGAGAACACTTTGTACCATCAAATCTAATGAAACGGCAGAGCTATAAATAAAGCCATCAACAGCCATGTGAAAGCAAAACTAATCAAAACAGCAGCCCTGAGATTCCTCCCTGGAAGAGCTTTTCAGATATTTTAACCTGCTTTATAAACAGGAAATCCATTTGCATGGACCTGTGTTAAGATAACGTGTCAATCTGACAAGTTCTGTTCTGAGACTAGAGAAATCATTACAAATAAATGGATTCCCAAGACACTGATTTTTATCCCAAAGACACAAAAGCCACCATTAAAAAAAACATTTTCAATACTGTTTCACACTGATATTTTACAAGCACCATTTAAAATTGAAGTAAGTTACCCAGTTAACCCAAGCTTTAAAAACAGAAGCTGGGTGTCTGTTTTGGGCAGCCACCCTGTCTTATCTAGCCACGAAACTTCTGTGCTTCACAAATCACAGAAGCAAAGTAAAGCAGAAAGACAACTGCTTCCTCTAGGCTTAGCATTAACCCCCTTGGATGATTATCATCTGACCACACTCAGGAGCTGTAAGCCATGAGGAAACCGGAGAGGAGGCAGCAAGAGTGCTCAAAGGAGAGTAAAGCAGGTTTCTCCTCTGTAACGACAGTGCGAAGAGGCAGTATCTCACATTGCCTTCTCATACAGACTCCTCTGTCTTGGTTTCCTTCTTCAGTAATATCAGATCTTCCATTTTTCAGAATCTAGCAGGAATGGGTGGGCAATTCTGACTGGTCAAACTTCCATCACACAGGGAATTTCTGCTGGGATTGCCAGACATTTAGAGCTTCCCAGAAGAAAGACATCTCATGTCTCAGATTTCTTGTAAAGCAATGCTTTTGAAGCTAACAGGCACCACAAACTGATTTTTTGCAATATGAAAAATGACTATATGGGTAAATGAAATAAAGTATATATGAGTGTCTGTCTGTGAGCATCAAGGACTTTTATAAATATTAAGTAATTTCAAAGCAATTCTCAGTAACTTATGAGGATAAACACACAACAGATCATCGAAAAAAATACTGTAGTTTACTCTTCCGGTTCTTTGAATGTCTTAAGTCTATGACACTGCAGTTAAATATTTGTAGACTTCAGTCTGAAAATCTAAACAGATTGTCAAATTTTAGTAAATTCAAGTAAATTCAGTAAATTCAAGTAAACTTAGTAAATTGAAATACTGAGGTCTAAGTAAGTAACCATACTGAGGTCTGTACAACAGGAAACGGTAATTCAACTTCAATATTGCACAGTATTTTCATGCCTTACTTAGAGTAAGTTATACCAAATAACTGATATACGTAGCACCTGACACTGCAATAGAAATCAATACAGATTTAAACGAAGTTAACATTTTACACTATTGGTCCCTTTTGGAAGTTATATGACCATCATATTCTAAAAATGAGCAGTCATTTCCATGGGATAAACCCCACTGCCCATGAGCAGTGTTTACACATCAAGTGCAAGCGGATGCTACTGAAGAGCCAAGCTTTGTTCTGAAGAAGCACAAATTCACCAGGTGCCTCAATCCCTTTTTTCCCCTTCTCTTTGTGTATCACAGTGGTTGGCAGGAAGCAAGTTTGGACTAGCAAGTAATATGATGTGCTCATTTTCATCTCTTCTATTTCTGTTCTATTTTAAGACTTGCCAAAGTGGTTATTACTTAGTTAATTTAATTTATATGCCATCTAAAGTATGGAGAGGACTCTGGGCAACAAATGTTATACAATCAGAGATTAAATTCCTCTGTCACACCGTTTATATTCGACTGCTGCTCCTTCTCTTCTTGAAAACAAAGTCAACATTGGACTGGCCAATAGCCCTGGCTAAGCAGATACGCTGCCAGACTGATGCATGTGGGAAGAAGCCCAGTGAATGCCCCTGTTTATCATCTGTCCTCTCCTGTCCTGCAATGCTGCTGTCATCTGGGTCTCAGCCAGCTGAACCCAACCCCCCTTCATGATCTGTAAAAAGTATTGATGGAGGGAGTTTCTTTTTGGACTGTACCTTAGGTGTGCTCAGAGAGAAGATATGCTGTGCAGGGTGGTTGTTGCCCAGACTCTTTCCTATTCATATGCAGAGCTCCTACATGGGGAAACAATGTACCAACATGGCTCTGCAAAGCTGGGTGAAATTTTTCTTCTGAATATTTTTTTCAGAAAAAAAAAGAAAAAAAAAAAGGAGGTTCAGCAACACTGAAATATTTTGTGAACCACTACCTGCTCTATCTGATGCTATCAGCATTTTTTTTAAAAATGTCATTCATATTTATTCATATTTAAGGAAATACTCAAGCTGAATTGTGTCCTTTCAAGATGGGTATCATAAGCTGTTTGATTTGAAATAATTTGTCATCCAACTTAATGACCTGCCAAAAAATTTGAAAATTATTTTTAAAAGAATCATATGAACATTTTTTCATAATTTTACTGATTTCTGCATATTTCATTACTTATGATATGCAATTCAGAGTATCTAAGGGCCATTAGCTATATTGCAGACTCTATTAGTTACATTATAGATATGTATATAGATTTTTTATAAATCCATTAACGTCATCAGCTGCAATAAAAGCAGCAAGCTTTTTTTTAATTATTATTATCATCATCATCATTATTATCCTTATTATCCTTGAAAATCTCTTAAAAACACCTGTTGATCCTCTTCTTTGTCTTAGGTTAGGTTTACCGCTTTTCAATTGGATTCTGTTGCTAACAGTTGTATTCTTAGCCAAAAAAAATTACTGAAAAATCCCTCAAAGCGCACCTTCACATTCACATGTAAAAGTGCTAAATAAGATGAAAATAGCGTCTCTGAATCTAATGCTTCTTTACATTCAGCTAAATGCCCTTTTTTTAAACTTAGCCCACCAATATCTTATCATCAGTGTATGACTACCACACATTTTTATAAATGTTTCATAAAAAAAAACTTTAAGATTTTAAAAAGTCAGTTACATTTTCTAAAAGATCCAGAATTAAATAATTTCTTGCCCCTAATGGATTTAGAGATATGACACTCATATTTGAAATACTGTTCTGGAATCTAAGAAAAATCTCTGCCCATATTTAGGTGCAAAGACCCACTTTGTCCTTGATTGTAGCTACACTGAAGCTACAAGCAAGCAAGCAAAATATTAAAGGTGAGCTGTAAAAGGAAAGAGTGCAAAGAAAATTTCAGTTGTGTGTTTGCAGGGAAGAATTAAGTATAGTTTTAAAAATTTTTTTAAATTATTGTAAATTCTTCAGTTACATGAGAAAAATAATACCACAAATAGTTTGTAAGAAATACTATAATGTACTGACCAGATTTCAAAATTTCTCTTTCTACAAAATATTTTGATCTGCTCTCTGGAACTCTATGTTACATTTACTAAAAGTATCAGAGAAAAGGCCATAGGGTGAGAATCTGCAAAATTCAACAAAAAATGATGACATTAACAGAGTCTTGAGCAGCCATTTGAGTAGACGATTGTATATGACAAGTCAGTTCTGCCCAAGCTTCAGCTAGACACTTGGAACAACCCTGTGAAGGAAATACTGCAGATCCAACTATTTCTATTCTTCCCAGTTTTAAACTAGATAGCCTGAGCTCTCAAATCAATACTTAAAAATTGAATGAGTTGTTTCATGCTGAACAGGCTATCTCATTCAATCAAAAATCAAAGTTTATGTTAGTTAAGAAAAGGACTGCTTTGGAAAAGAAAAAAAAAATAATTTCAGGTCTGTCAAAATTAAGCTAGATCATCTGACTCTAAACAGAGGGGGCTTTATTCTTCTGTGAGACAGGAATTCATTCCTGTGCCACAGAATATGAGTATTTTTCCTCTGGATGACTGCAGGTACTCTAAACCTTTCTTTCTACAAAATCCCACAAGTTCCAGAAAGCTACAAACTGTGGACCTGATGAGGCAAGAAGTATATGAAGAGTAATAAAATTCAAGTTTAAGGCTGACATTCTCTTACAGATAGGCATTTATGTAGAAATGTTTAATGTGAAGATAGTAGACTTTTTTCCCCTCTTGATAGTACTTTGGCATTCCTCTATTTCCTTTTTCTGTCATAATTTTGATATTATTTCAACTCAGTGTTTATACTTGCACAAAGTAAAACTTGTGAATGCAGTGTGAATCAGATGAAAAAGCAATTAAAAATCCTCTTTAAACAAAGCTTAGTTAAATACAGTCAGAATTATCTCACTGTAGTCTTTCTATAAAACATTTCATAAAAAAATACAATAGAAACATAACAGTGAAGCTAGACATTAAATACATTTGACATATTTTGAAATTATAGTTCTACAAGACATGGATATCATAGCTTAGCTAAAATCAAGATTATACTTTTGGGAAGGAATAAATTCTCCTAAACCACATGCTACTTATATATTTGAAATAGCCCAAAGTACAGTTATTACTGCAGTAATATCTCTGTTAAAAAATCTAGGGAGAAAGTGCAAATAGACAGAAAAGCAAATGAATACGTTTGAGTACAAGTCAACCAACTACATAACAGGAGACAAAGTCAAAATTTATATTTCAGGAAAAAGGAAAAGAGCTACACGTAACACTAACTCAACAGAGCGGCAGGACTTTGAAAATACTAGCCCTTATTAGGAAATCTTTCGGAAGATGAGTAACTGGAACTGAATTATGTTTCTGTTAAGGGTAGTGAATTCCTCAGCTAGACGGCAACAGTAAATAAAAGAGAACACGCTTACATTCACTCAATAGTTTCAAAGAATTAAGTATCATTACTAGAACAAAGAGTTCCTCTTACAAAAATAATCAGGTCTTTTTCTTTGGTTTTACTATCATTCTTAATCCATTTGTTCATGTGGGATCGGTATGAAGCTTTTGCTGGGTTCAGGGGGGTGCTATTTGCTGCCAGGGTGTCAGATTTAGAGCCCAGATCCTGTCACCATCCCTAAGGCACCACTACCATCCCTGCTGCTGTACTACAGACTTTTTTTAGATTGGCTGAAAAGAGAAATCCATCTTAACGTCAGTCCCCCTCCATTCTTCTCTTTGTGCAACAGAGCCATTGTCCTCATAGATCACCACAACTATGCAAAGCAAGCTCTAATGGCCTGCTCCGGGAAAAATAACAACCCAGATTGGAATGACTCTCACGGAGAGAATATTGAACAGCCAAACAAGGCTAATGGTGAGCTGCAGGATGGACCACCACACTTCCGCTAGGCTGCAGAAAGTTACTTTTCAAGTACATGCAGTCTAGTGTTAAGGAAAAGATTTGCAAAGTGTGCAGACTTAAGGTAACAAAACGGAGGTATCTGTAGGTAAGGAAGCTCATGTGTAAATGCTAAGCATTCTTGCAGAGATAAACGCCCAATGCAAGCAAATACTTGGAAATGCTCCTCTACAACATGGTGAACAACAGGTGAATTACAGAAGACTGGGTAACTGTACAGCTGTAAGACTCATAGTAATTCTGACTTCCGAGACAATTTTCTGAATCTACTATTAGAAAATTTGAGATCTTGTAGCATTTCATCTGGATGAACAGGAGATGGCAATACAAAAGAACAACATCAGAAAAGAAATCCTATGAAAACAGCAATGAGATATTATGCTAGATAAGAAACAAAAAAGGTCTGTTTCATCCCTAGCATGCTAAATGCTTTGAGAGGTTTAAGATACCTCTCTGTTCTGTTAGCAAGTTTATTGTGATTTCGAGACAAATACAAAATTTATTCAGAACTGATTTATACCCATTTGTTCTTATACCACAGTTTCCGATGGTGTTACCCTTTAGCTTCAAAAACTCTTCTTCCTTTTTGATGTTTACTCTCACTGCATTCTTACAGAACAATCATACCCCTGTTCAACCTTCATTTTTATAGCCTGAACAAATCAGGCAATAAATCATCCTTCAAGGTCTTGATTCCCACAAACATCCAGCACTCATTTTCTTGAATGCTGAGTGACCAGTATTCCAGATGAGCTGTCAGCTGTGCCTCATTCAATGACGTTAACATTTTCTTAGCTCTCCAGGGAAACACCTTGCCTGATGCACCCAGGATAGCATTTGCCTTTTCCCTGGCCAGATCTTATACATAGCTTTACATTCATCCTGTGATTTTTATTATACCCATGTCCTCCACCTGTTTTTTCTAGATGACAGCTCCCAGATTGCATCTGGAAATCTTCATTAGTCATTCTGAAAAGAATGATCTTGCAATCTGCATTATCACATTTTATCTGAGTTCTATTATTCTGGTCCTCAAGTTCATCAGTCCTTCCTCTGTATCACCTAGAAGTGACGTACTTTCCAAATCAGTATCATCAGCATATTCTAGCAGCATACACACTACACCTTATTAAAATATTAACGAGATCTGCTTGTGTTTTTTGTCTTAGAAACACAACCAGTAAGCACCCTCTGGCTCTTGTTTTAATAAAACCAGCCGATGCCTCCCTCCTAACCAGTTTCTTCCTGACATCCAGTATTCCTTACTGATCTCCATGCTTTCCATCCAGTCTAATAATAATAATTTATTGAAGTCTAGATAAAATAAGTCTTTTGAACTTTTGTCTAGCACTCAACTTTCTTATCAAATAAATGTAATTTTTTAAATAAGCACAATTTCTTTCACTACAGTAATAAAAAAATAAACTCAGCGGTTATGAGGTAAAAGAAGCATGCTCAGAAATCCATCCTTGTCATTGTTTATAACTGAGACTCAATCAATCAAAATGAAATGGGGGGTGGGGGGGGAAGCGCCTGAGCACTGCAAGAAAAGATTGTCACGATGCTGGTAAAAAAGTAACAAAATTATGGAAAGAAGCAACGGCTTTCTCAAGAAAGGCAACAAACAACCCCTCCTGATCCCAAAGGCCTCCACCCTCCAGCTTATTTTATTTCTGATTTATTATCTGCTTTATCTGTCAGTACTACCTAGACCTGTATAAAATCTCTTGTTGTATCATAAAATTACCACAAGGATAGACAGAAAATTACCCCTGCTGGCATTACCAAACAAAGACTGCGAAAATGAAAAACTGAGATTTTTTTTTTTTTTAGCAGTGTCTACTCTGAAATGATGTAGCTCCAAGCCTGGAAGATTGCTTTACTCTGCTTAATTTCCATGTTTCCAAGCAGTGTTATTTTTACCATCGCATAGTGGTGCTTGCTAACAGTCACTAAGTACCTCCAGTGAACCATCATACTCTCCACGACTAGAGGACATTTTGTGTAATGGATGGGGTTGCCTTTTCTAAATGTGTACCTAAACTTCGGTCATCCAACAAAGCAATGAAAGAAAGACTTCTTAAGATCACTCTTAGAAGGTGAAATGTGAGGCACTCAACCAGATGAAGAATAAGTGTTCTTAAAGCTAGAGTGAGCATACAAAAGGAGCACAGCTATACTGTGGCGTACAAGATTATCAGGACTTCACTGCTCAATGACAATTTCCTCACTTAGATGATGGTATCTTTTCTGAAATCAGGAATTTGGAATTTAATTCAAAAGAACATACAGAAAGCCACTTCTTTAATGGGAAAATTACAGGAAATTACAGAAAGTGTACTGTAGCCAGGAATTCCATGTGAGGACATGTGCAATTTTTACATAGGGAAATACGTTAGAAGATTCTCACGTGGTTTTGCTCAGGTTGCCAGTTACTTCCTGAGTGAAGCGGTCAGACACTTAAAGATTCCTTCCAAGTATCCAGTTCACAGATGCACATAAGTGAACAGAGTCTTTTTTCTCTCTGTTTTCACCTGGTGACAATACTTGATTTCCGCTCCACTTCAGGGTACGTGACCTCTCTCTGAAACGTTAATGCCTATGGCTTCATTTCAGGATGTTGACGTTAAACTTCACAAACAGGAGATGGGCAGCAAATAACTTTGGTTCTTATGTAGAAATATCTCATTGTGGTTCATACCATAAACGTGGCAAGGTATTTCCATTTAGAAAAATGACCCATATCAGTGTAATGTGAGACTGGACAAGCTCCCCATTCTTCCAAGCTCCTTAGCTCTCCTTCTCTGCATCTCTTCCGCTCTCATCTGTTTTGAGCCAGTAATGGGAACAATATACAATATCCCAGGCAAAGTCTCACCTTTTTCTTATATGAGATCACTAATGTTTCTCAAGCAATGTCAATGGAAAACTAGTCAGAATACTGACGTTAATGGTGTTGAGCACCTTGGAAAATAAAAGTAGTCTCAAATAAGTCATATTCGGAAAAAATAGAGCCCATTTCTCAAAAGGCTCACCAGTCGCATCCCTGGTAGTTTTATTCATATTTATCTCAAAACTGGTATTTTCAGTCTTTCTATCTGTACTGGTTATCATGTTTTGGATATCTTAATTAAGTAAACACTCCCAAATTATTCTGCAATTCCTTTTAAAATCTTACTCTTAATGCTTTTGACAGAAAAGTTGGCCTCCATTAGAAGTGGCTAAAGAATGAAAATCCTCTAAGTCCTTCAACAAAACAAACAAAAACACAGCCAGCCATCCTGTCCATTTGCCTAAAAAAGAAAAACCCCTCTTGCTGACCCAGCAGGCAATTGCATCAGGCTGAATACATCATAGAGATGTGACACTACCAACTCTCTGATAGCAAGATGGTGAAGATACAGTGCCAGAATGGTTGCAAAGCACTGATAGCACTTAAAACGAACAAGAAAAGTGTGCTCCTACTAGCAGATGACTTTTCTGAACCCCTATCTGCTGACCAGGGGTCAGAAAGCAAAAGGGAGGAATCCTTTTGCCTTCTTAAGGCACACATCTGCATGTACCAGGAGAACTGAGAGAGATCCAGGGATGGGAATACTTCTGTTTATCTGAGACTGAGTTTTTCCTCTTCTCCAGAACTCATCTCACTGGTGATACCCCTACCATTACCTCCATCCACTTTGAAATGTATTGTTATGTCTCTATTTATGGTATAAATTCTGTAATAAAACTCTTTCCTCCTATGGTAGCAGTTTTTATCTCCTTCAAAACAAACCCAGAACCCCAAATCAAAAAGCAGTATGATCAATGCTGTCCTCAGTCACTCATTGGTTGGGAAACTATAATATAAGAATATCTGTAGGGGAATAGTGTTATGTCACAAAATCAAGACAATAGATGATGATTTCCTATCATAATCTATTTTCCTATCATTTTCCTATGATCTAAAGTCTAGTTGCTGTAATTATTTAGAAAATCTGCAGTTATAGATTTATTTTGTATATATGTATATATTTATTTACAAAAATTAGGCTGGCAAATAAAAGTAGAAAAGTTAGATTATAACAAAAATTGTACAGAATATGCCTGGAGCTATCTTCATTCTTCTGTGGTCTTTCTGGGGGTTTTCCTTCTTTTCTTTTTCTCTTTTCTTTTCTTTTCTTTTCTTTTCTTTTCTTTTCTTTTCTTTTCTTTTCTTTTCTTTTCTTTTCTTTTCTTCTTTTTAACTGTGATAGCATAAGCAGAGCTGGATTTTCATTAGGAATACTGCCAGAAGATTACAAGCTTTTTTTGATGATCTATAAAATCCATCCAATTTGTGGGCACAATGAACAAACCATAGTAAGGATTTTGTTATTTCAATGAACAGTTACTAGAAGTATTATGAAATCTTAAACGTAATCGAAAGGAAGGTGCAGCAGAAAAATATCCTTTTCCTTGCAGATTTACATAAAAATAAAACCCTATTCTTTCACTGACAATCTTATAAGGCACATATTCAGAATAAATATTTTCCAACAGCACTGAACAAGGGTGCACAAAATAATGTGATTACTAGTCTTTCTAAATCTAACATGCAAGTGGATCTGCCCCATATATACAAAAAGGTCCATGTGTGTATATATAGACACATACATGCATGCACAGGCTCACACACACACTCCTTTTTCAATTGAAAAGAAAAATCAACTCTTAGAAATAATAGCTACCTAGTAGCAGTTTCATACACATCACTTCTGTTTTTACATAAGATTAAACCTGTGCAGTATGCTAAAAGCAAGAATTAGCTACAAAAAGTTGAATTCAGCCCTTATTGACCATTTCTTCAAATGAAAAAATTTTACTGGTTTTGAAGACAGTGGTAAACTAGAATTTCAGATCTACATGTTCCACAAAAATACAGAACTCCAATTTTCAAGAAATATCTGACCTTGTGTTTTATTTCTGATCTTCTACTTTCAGTTTTGAGACACTAATAACTATGTACATCATACGTACCTGACTTACAATCATGCAAGTCATAGGAAAAAAAAAAAATTAAACCGACCAATTCAGGAAAATCTATGGAGGCTACACATACATTTCTGTATTTTTTTATACTTCCTTTAAAATACATCCTCCATGTCAACAGCACACCTTCAGTTATTGAAGATCTGTAGCAGAAGTTCACACCTGGCACCACTTTTTGCAGGCCCATACACCTCCACACCAGTTTTAAAACTTCAGAATTTGGCTATTAGAACCGATTTTCACATAATCAATTTTAAGGACCTAGCTTATATTATATTGTCAAAACAGATTTGTTTTTTTTAATTCTCAATAGTGGAGACATTATTAAGCTACTTAGGCACAACACTTTAAAATGAATTAGACCTTTTTAGATTTCTCCTTCCCTCTTGTACACTACAAGAAGGAAGGAAAGTGGGTCCCTGATTTAGGCCATGAGTATTTAGTCTCCAACAATGGATTTTCTTTGGAAAACCTATCAAGTCTCATGTGTATATTGTTCTAAAAAATGCATTAATTCAACTCACTGATTTCTGACATAATTTAACTAAAAAAATAGTGACTGACAAAACATGCCACATTTTATTTGCTCTGCTTATACCACAGATAGTACTGCTTATCTGAGCCACAGTAAGGCAAAGTAAATATCATTCCCAACGCTGTTTTACAATCATGAATAATACGTAATCATACTTTTCATATTTGATTTGCTGTTTGAGTTTCATTATAACTTTAGGTGCTCCATTCCTTGCAAAATTCCTATTGTTTTCAAATTTACATCAAGCAAAATTTGGAGAGCTATAGTAGCTCTTTCTATGAAGAATGGGAACATCTGAGCTTTAAATAGATAATGCTGAGAAGTGTTTGGAAGTCACAGTTTAGATTTTAAGTTCTTTACTAACTTCACTGAGAAGAGTGAGTTAGGGCTCATGCAAGGCAAATCATCCTATGTTTGGTAGCCCCCTGTGCCTTCCTCTTAGGTATACAGCCCCGGTTCCTGGTCAGAGCTGGACTACTGAGTAAGATGGAGCAGAGATTTGCTCTGTCACAGCAATTCCTATTTCAATGAGATTTAGGAGCTAGAAAGGAACGCCAGATCAAACCACAAAAACATTCTGTAAAATACTTAAAATATTTTGTTCTTTATAGTAAGTGGAGTAAAACATCAACCTAACATCCTTTCTATAATACAATACCACTCTTTATTACTTTAAGAGCATGTCATTGATTCTGATGCATCTAAAATAACACCTTACTGTATACAACTATCTATATTCTAGTCTAATATTCAGGCAGAGTGCATTTTTGAGCAACACGATATTAATTACAATTCTGGGTGTCAAATATGCCTACTACATCTATCATTTGGTCCAACTGCAAGATTATATGCTTTCTGGCTTAAAATTCGTAAATGAGTAGTGTAGAAAAGTATTACAATCTTTTTGTTAAAGCTGACCAAGCTTTACGTTTTGAAAGAATCACTTCTACTGCTCATCTGGCAATAAAAGAAAACCAAGGGAAAAGGGTGAGATATTTGATGATATAAATAAACAGTATTTTTACTTACCTTAGTTTAGATTACCCTGACTATGTGAGAGGAGTGCTGCAATATGCGTGCATTCTATGCTAGGCTGAAGCTTTTCCTCTTTCTCTTCCTTCTTTCAGTAAGAAAGAACCCTTAGGGTCAGGTCCTGCTCCCACTGAAGACAAGAGCAAAAGTCTTCACTGGGGTTCAATAGGAGCAGGACAGGGACTTTAAACCATTTTTTTTCCCCTTTTGTATCTTTCTGCATGAGCTTTTGTTCCTTCAGGCTATGCAGATATGAAGCTTTTAAGATTTCTGAAGTCACAATAAAGAGTTGGAAGTCTTATGTTCCTAATGAAGCATCATGCTGTCATCTAATTTATCTGAAATCACTGACCCCAGTTTGCCAGTGTTGTTTTTAAAGAAAAAATACTGGATTTACTCTTGACTAAGAAATCAAAAGTAGTTTTTAAAAACGTATTTTTTTGCCACTACAGGTACAACCTTTTATCCAAGTTACATAACTGCCATTCATTTGCTCAGATTTCAATTCCCCCATTCGTACTCAACTCTTCTGCTAGAAGAAATTTCCTCTACATAAAAAACTGCTCTTAGCCAAACCATTATCCACTGTTGATAACCACATATGTCTCTTTGCATTTCCTTGCCTGACTGTAAACAAGGCTTCTAAGAGACAAAAACATTTTTCATTGATCAGGACAGAAAGTTGTTATGGTACATATTCTAAAAGGCATTTGTATATTGTTTCTTGCAGATGCCTAATGATCAAAGAAAATTAATACCTCAAAAATTTATTCACAGCTGGAAAATCTTCTCTCCTGAGTGGTCTATATCCATATACATGTAACACAGATGCCACAGATGAAATAATGGTAAACCACGTTTGGCGAGAGTCCTGTTTCCGAAGACCGTGTGTCTCACTCACCTGTTTGGCTAAGTTGAGATGTGCTTCTGCTCCTTCGAGACACTATGGCAACCACTTTGGCACTAAGGCTGGAACGCCTTTTCTTCCCACCTGTTCCAACCGTGCCGACAGCCGTGTCCGACTGACTCCCGTCATTGTGCTCCAGCTTATACATCTCTCCGCTCACACTTGTGCTCTTAGTGATTCTCCCTGAAGTCCCCATCCGTCTGCCTTGCATTTTAGGAGTAAATGTACTACAGTTACAAAGTAAAAACAAACATGTTAATTTGTCTGTGTAACAGCATTTCCAACCCCCTTTTTTTTAATTAGTAAATTAATTTTAAGTCTTGATACATTTTAATTCATTTGGTTCACAAATAGAAGGTTAATTTGATGCTCGTCAGACTATATATTTCCAGCATTATAATTTGTTCTTCACTTCTTCGAGGGAAATAAATAAAATGAACACTTTCCCATGTTTTTCAGAGTGACAGAGAGACACGCAACATTTAAAAGTCACGTGGAGCCTTCCTGTCTATATCCCCAGAATACAGAAAACAATAAAAATACAATTTTACGACCAAAGAAAATGAGTATGGGCCATGAGAATATATGTAGGTTAATACACGTATCTTATCGGCACTGTTCACCAAAGCCTTAAGACCTAATAGATATGAAGATATCATCTTCTATATTTTCATACTTCACAGAAAGAGATAATATAAAATGTAGCATTTTTTAGGTCTTCACTCTCTCACTTCTTCAAAGGTAAATGCAATAATCACAGTATGAAGGCAAAATAATTTTGAGGCAAAAAAACCTAATAACCCACTAGAACTTTCATTGATTGACAGAAAGATGAATCACTCTGTCAGTTCTGTTTGATTTTCTTTAGCTATCATATTGCATTTGAATGTTTCTATACAAATCCTTTTTCTGCTCCTGCACATAGAGGCTGGATAAAGCATTCAGAAACACGCTCTAGAGAACAATCTCAAATACACACAGGACATACTAATACACAGTCCTAATACTGCTACAACCAAGTGATGCCCTAGCTGTAACAGCAATATGAAGTTAGCTGTCACTCTGCAGAGACCCAGAAATTTAAGCTGCAGCCTGACTCACTTCAGATGTAGTTGTTAAATCAGCCTAGTACGTGGGAAATTCCTTGATCTTGTATTGCTGATTAGTAGACCTACTGGCAACATACTAATTTTAGTGATTTTTTTTCAGTAATTCTGTATTTTGAAGTCAAATTTTGAATTTATTTGTTGAGGGACAGTCCTGCTGTCCCTCCCAGCAGGCTCCCTTCCCAGTAGATGTGATGGACTGCTCCTCCCTCCATCACCCTAAAATAAGAAAGAGAAGGGTTAGAGGCGCAGGCTTCTTTATCTCACGGCAAGTTTCAGACAGCTAGGAAATCTTGCCAGGGAGAAATGAAGGGGTCTGTGGGAGAAGAACTGACATCCTGTGACTTCTATGGATCTGGGCCCTGCTAAAGCTTACATCAATCCTGTCCAAAGACAGATACAGGAAAGTATAAAATGATGTATACCTAAATTATGTTTTACTGACAGTTACCAAGATTTACTAACGTGTCACTGTCCTGGTTTTGGCTGGGATAGAGTTAATTTTCTTCCTAGTAGCTGGTACAGTGCTGTGTTTGGGATTTAGGATGAGAACAATGTTGATCACACACCGATGTTTTAGCTGTTGCTAAGTAGTGCTTACACTAGCCAAGGACTTTTCAGCTTCCCATGCTCTACCAACTGAGAAGGCTGGAGGTGCACGAGAAGCTGGGAGGGGGCACAGCCAGGACAGCTGACCCCAACTGGCCAAAGGGATATTCCATATCACATGACGTCATGCTCAGTACATAAACTGGGGAAAGCTGGCCGGGGGCCACTGCTCAGGGACTTTCTGGGCATCGGTCAGCGGGTGGTGAGCAATTGCACTGTGCATCACTTGCTTTGTATATTCTTTTTAAATTATTATTATTACTACTACCACTATTTTATTTTATTTCAATTATTAAACTGTTCTTATCTCAACCCATGGTTTTCTCACTTTTACCCTTCCAATCCTCTCCCCCATCCCACTGTGGGCGGGGAGTGAGTGAGCAGCTGTGTGGTGCTCAGTCACCGGCTGGGGTTAAACCACGACAGTGACCATACGTAAGAGCAGATAAAAATAGACAGTATTTTTTTTTAAAGAAGCTGGAAAAGTAAAGTCCTTGAATAGACAACACTTAATAGAAAAGTCATTATCAATCTCTGCATAGGCATTTAACTGTGTTCAGCACTTATGATCTGCTCCTATTAAGTTCAGATAAAAAAAACCAGCTACCACCTTCACACAGAACAAGGTGCTGTGATGCACTGAAGTACTCAAGAGCACATTTTAGTGGACCACCTGAGACACACTGAGCTTAAAATAGGTTCTCTCTTGTTCCCTCCTATGACTTCAGTGACTGGCTTTTGGATTTGCATGGCAAAAATGGAAGGACATACGTATTTTGACGTTTCTATGTAAAATTCCTTTGTATTTTATTGTAGATATCGCCTAGCACACCCTCCCTCACATGTATGCAACCACACACACGCACACACACATATATTAAATCATTCTAGGAAGAACTTTAACTGCCCTTTTTGGTCATTTTAAAAAGACCATCTTCCATAAATATGTAAGTATCAAGGAAAAGGTTTTGTGTAAGGGAAACTAGTTCCATTCACTTAAAATTAATATAAAACTGAGAAAAAATGCCCGAAAATATTTCCCATTTTCAAACTAGAGACCGATTTTCTTGAGGGAGATAAATATTAATTTCTTGGCTTTATATAAATCATGTCCCTAATAAAGTACAGGTGTTTACTCCATAGGCTACATATTCTGCTGCTTGTTAAAGTTGCAATGATTACTAAATAACGATATTTTTATTGTTGTTCACAGAATGCAGTAACCTCAACTTTACAAAATATCTAACCTAGCAGCTACTTTTGTTTCAAGTAATACAGATTTCTTTCTTTACCTCTCCACAAACACTGTAACATGAATAAATATGATTTGGGATTGCTACATAGGAGTCATTATTCTTCAAATAGCAAATTAATTTAAAAAAGCAGTGATGAACATCACAAAATTCATGCTGAATCTTCTGATAAAAATATTTTTCTACAATTTGAGAAGATTTAGTGAAGTTTATCTTTCTTAATTTTGGGGCTGGATATTGGTCCATAGCTCTAGCACAGAATTCTGGCTATGGCCAGAGAATCTTAGGAAATGTTTTCTCTTTAAGAACGAGTGATGTTACTAACTTGCACACTTATCAAGAAAACCTTAAAACTAGAGATCAAATGTACAGTGTGATAATACTGTCTCAATATGCAATCAACCTGCATCATTAGCTCGGAGTGCTGTCACACAATCCCTGTATTCAAACAGAAACTTCAATCCCTAATTCAGTATATCAGGGCTTGCCAACATCATTCCTACATGAGCCAGTTTCCAACGCCGAGTCCCTTTTCCTCCTCAGCTGAGGAAACAAGGCCCCAGACTCGTGCCCATAGGGTGCTAGAAGGCAACACCATTGACTGGTTTGCCTCTCTAGAGGAGAAGACACTGCCATTTCAAGCAGAGGGCAGACCAAAAGTACAGTCTGATACTTGGAGAGGGCAGAATCACACAGGCCTCATTTTCAGGGGTCCTACTTTCTACTTTGATTAGACATGGATAATTCCTTTCCACATGGATAATTCCCTTCCACCAGTGCTTGGAATTGGACTTCAGTGACTATTCCTGCGATGCTGATGATGCCCCCTACTCAAAGCTTTCTGTAGTCATTTTGTTCCCATCTTGAGCCACGGAGATGTTGTCAGTTCTGGAACTCTTGTGTTTATGCATCAATACTTTAGTAAGAGAGAGGGAAGAAACTGAAAATACTTCTTCTGAGAGCATCTGTTGACATTTGAGCTACATTGACATGTACTTTGCTGCCATGCTAATCTATAAATGTATCATTTACAGCAATAAAGTTTAATGGACTATAAAATCTGCCATGCAATTAAAGAAATAATTGTTTATCATACTATTGACTTTGCTCTACCGAATTTCAAGTGTTTATGAATATAATAAATATTAATCTTACGATGGTTTTATGTCAGTCTTCACTTTTTTGTACAACGGAGCTGAAATGCTCTAATCTCACATTATTTAGGAGACAATGATGTCCATCAACTGAGAAATAAGAATTGATAGTATCGTAACTTTAGGAAAATCCCATTTTTGATGTATTAATTCCCTAATTCAAGGACTATGAAGACTTTCTGAATAATAGATAAATTGCTTTTTCAAAGACACAGATAAATTTCAATTTTCATTCTTTGTGACAGGTAGAGGGACCTATAAGATTCACCTTAATAAAAAAAAGATTGAGATATTTGGAATTCAGATCAATCTTGTACTTGTTTTTACCTTGCAAATATCAAGTCCTACTTTCCTAGGAAATATGTTCTAGTGTCCTTCTAGTAAGAAATAGCTATTAGTTTTCTAGAAACAGGCTCAATGGGATAGGACCAAGGATCAAATCCTACAGCTGTCCAATACTTCCCCTTGTCATAACTAAACAAACAGATTAAGCTTCCTTTGCATTCATCTAATCCCTGGGCTAGTTTATTATTTGACATTAATTGGAACAGTATCAAAAGAACGGGCATTTAAAATTCAGTCGTCTTATACCATGTAGCCTGAGTAGCCTTAGAACACAATATTTTTCCATTCCGTTACTGGCTATCACTTGGAGAAATAGGTCCTAGCTCACACTGTTACTTTCTTCAGTATCATTAGAGTTTAATTTAAGAAGCACAAAGAAGCAAAAGACCTGCATGAATCTACATATATCCTTTTGCACTTAACCCTTCTGATAATAACATACCTAAAATTTTATTTTCCTTTACTGGACTTGCTGGGATTACTGACACATTCATTTAAATGCAGATGCAAGTTTTTGTAGGCCTGTGGCTAAAATTGGTAAATTATTAAGTTATATTGTTGATTCAAACCTAGTTATCATAACACAATAAAAAAATACAGTTTTCAGTAGCAGGATAACCAAGAGTAACGGATTTCTCAGTATACTCGATTTATTTCTAAATGAAATAATTCACTACATTCTTATTTAAAATTATTTTACCATCTTTAGCAATTCTTTCAATGACTAGTTCAACAAAAATCTTATGCTATTTCTAATTATTGGCATAATTATTTCTAATTATTGCCATAACAACATCATCAACGTGTATATTAAGAATAGTTACAGACAACCTATCTGTGCCTCTGTTTTACTTCACAGATATTTAGCACGGGAAAAGAGTCACTTGAGGGGTTTGGTGGGTTTTTTTTAATTTTTTTTTGGTAATTGAAGTAAAGCACCAAAGCCAAAAGCCCTTTGATCCCAGCAGGAGCGGAGCCGCCCCCGGCCCGGGCTCCCCGGAGCTGTCCTTCAGCACCGGGGCCACCCACTACCCCCGGGCTCCCGCAGCAGCCGGGAAGCCACCGCTCCCTTCGCCAAGGGAAAACCGCTTACATTTTCCTGCCAAAACTTATGCAGTGGAGACGGATCCTAGATAAAGTGGTATCTGTACTACACAAGGCAAAATCAAGGCTGTATTTACATGTCAGACATCAGAGTTGTGAAAGAAGGCAGCACTTTCAGTTTTGCAAGCTGCCGCTACCTGAAAGTTGTACTTGTATCTGTGGGAACGAAGAATGAACTATTAAGATAAAAAACTTACTCAAAGAGTAGTTTGAGTTACAATCTGCCATAAAAATTAAACCTGAGGTAAACTGTATAAAATGAACACACTACAAGGACATTGTGGATTATACTTGCTTATATTAAACTACAGCATACACAACTATATAGAATTGAAACAAAGGCAATTACATGTATTAAGTCATTGTATATCTTTCTACATACAGATATCTAATACATATATTCAAGATGCATAAAATTATACTGGACAAATTATTTGGATTAAGAAAATCAGTATATAGATATACACTCAGTATTTCTCAGTAACTACATAAAATACCTGCCAATAGTACATATTGCCTGAAAAAGAAAGATAGTAAGACACAGGAAGCTAGAACAAACTTTGCCCATAAACTCATCTATGTAATATCTGGAAATATATCCTTTTAAGGAAAAAATCTTAAGTGATTAGCCATTGCTAAAATTAGAGTATTTCCTTCATTCTCTTAGACTTACTGATGATTTATAAAAAAATACTTTAGGTGTTTATTTTCATGATCACTCATTTTTACTCCATCCATTTTTCCAATAATGCAAGCCATGAGTAAATAAATAAACCCCTGTATTCCTTGCTGTATAGATGATATTTTAATATAAGTTCTTTCCACACAGTTGCAGTAACTTGAATCTTTCGACAGAATCCCTGGCCTTCACCAGCACAAGCTAGTAAGCTTCCTTTCTCTGCTGCTGAATGCAGAATCACGTACTAATTCATAGCCCCTATGGCACCCTTTTGCAATGAAGTAGCTCATGAATACTAATAACCTAAACATGTAATAGTTGTGGACCAAAGGGAAGATGAGGAACATTACATGTCTAAAAATAAACTAAGTCTTAGTTGTGAAAGAAGGCAGCACTTTCAGTTTTGCAAGCTGCCGCTACCTGAAAGTTGTACTTGTATCTGTGGGAACGAAGAATGAACTATTAAGATAAAAAATTGTTATTAGTATTATATGATATATAATTAATAAATCCAAACTCTACTTATCCACAAATTGCTCTGCCAGTCTTAGAATATAAAGCTGTATTTACATAAGATATATAACATTTGCTGCAAGATTAATTACTGCACAATTTATGGCATTTCATAAATTAATTCAAACATGGTGCTTTACAAACCAAAGGACAAACACATATCCCATATTAAAATTCTCTCTAGTAAGTCAAGAAACTTTTTTAGACCATAAAGAAGTTAGTTGATTCAATGGAATAATAATTTTGTACAGTTTGTACCAACTGGAATTACATATTGATCTAACATGCACATCGATCATATATTAAATCCATGAAATGGCTATTAGCTTCAGAAAAAAACTCGCTTCTCCTGTAAAGTCACCATATTAGAGTCCTATCAGTGTATTAAGATAGTTGAAATTCAGTAACTCCTGTAAATTATATCTGTTCTTGCCAATATTCCTATATTATAAAAAAGTGCTACTCAGTGAGAGAGATACTGCCTCTGGAATGACAAAGTCCCAGCCCCTTTTTTGTTCAATGTGTAAACTGTCACTGAGGAAAGGGTTGGGGAAGATTTTATTACAGAAGTCTCCTCTGGGAGCTTAACTGGTTAACATCCTACTTTGGAAGATCAGGAAATTTCCATGGTGGAATATAATATCAGAATCTGTTTTGTGAAAATGCCTTTCTCAGTAACACACTGACCAGTGAACTGTGCAAGTTTCACAGCTCTGACAGATCTCTATTTTTTTAAACTTATAAAGCTAGCATTTCTCCATGAAACGAAAGAATAAGAATTCAGAATCTAAGTCTGAATATTACAAAAGATGAGCAGATTTTAACTACTTTCCAAGAATATTTCAGCAAGTTAATTTATATTCTCTGAAACAAGCAGAGCAGTTATCTCTGTATGCAGGAGCCTGTGTGTCTGCCTGTGCATACCCATGGCACTATCAGCCTGAAGCCAACTAATCACATGAATCATAAAATGAAACCAACAGGAAAGCAGTTAAGTTACTGCAGGGACGCTGCTCAGGGTTAAGTATTGCTATTAATGCTGATGTGGACAGGCTAATGGGAATCAAAGGGCAAACAGCTCAGTTGAGCCAAACTTGACTGCAAATAGCCATGTATATATTAAGTTATAGTGTACCAAACATAGCAAGCACGTAAATGTTACATCTGTAACAAGAAAATAGGTATTGGGAGGGGGGTGTATGACAAATACAAAAATGTGGAGTTTTTTATACTCACCACTGAATGGAGGAAACTTTCTTCAGTAGCAAGAAAGCTGAATTCACCAGTTTTTCTTTCTTTGTATAACATTCAGCAATAACATATTATTCTCCCTGTTACAACATGCTGTATTGCTTTTTCCCCTCCAAAGCACAAGGTACTGAAGTACCTGTGATCTGACTGCTCTTCATGTAAAAAGGCTACATCATTGATATGAAAGAGACTGCTCACTGCTTCTTTACAAAAGTAAATACTAACAAGAGGCAACAGCCACAAAATAGGGAATGAAAGAGGAAAATCTGAAAGGCTAAATGGAACAGTGGAAGGACAGGACTAACAAAGAAAATATAGAAAACATTTTAAAAAAGATAAACTGAGATGAAGATAAAGCAAGTGAGAGCCACTCTGAGGTCTGAGCCATGGCTAAAACTATTTTCCTACATTTCTTCATTCTAAAAATAACATATACTGCCTGTTAAAACCATTAGTGTAATGTTCTTATACTAAAAGTTTATGAATGATATTTCCTCTTAATCAACTGCAATAATTAAATGAAAAACCAATTAAAATAATTTTTCAGTCTTTTTCAAATCATTAAGAAAGGCTGTTGGTAACGTGACAGTTTCTTTGAAAGAGGAAGCATAATTAGATAATTGAAAATGCACAAGCAATGCTCCATAGTACCTTTTTCACACACAGATGTTCTGAAGGGATTAAAGACTCCATCTCCCTCCCTCTCTGACAGACATATAAAGCAGTTCATTATGATGGGATTTGAAAAAGTCATTATCTTTAGATAATGAATAATTAGAACATTAATTACTCTGGCTTCACCTTGGTTTTGTACATAAATGACCTCAGAACCAGAAGTTTCCATCTGTAATATACTTTTTGGGGGTAAAAAGGATACATTATATTTTTTAAGCGCTTAGCTTAACTGTTTTCATATATCTTGCCTCCATGATAATAATTTAGAGGCTATTGCCCTCTATTTCCCCCCCCCCCAAAGTGAAAGTTGTGACTCAGGTTACATCAGCGTGCTTGCCCTTGCCCCAAGAGAAATCAGCTAAGAAACATTATTAATTAATCCGCCATACGTGTTCAAAATGTTTCTCTCTTTAATGAAACTGAAAAGTGCACTAGTTCATGAAACAGTTTTGGTGTTCAGTTTTGAGCTGCAGTGATTTGGGTAATCAGAAACAAAGTAGGATTGCCAATTTACTTGAAGTATTGTGGTGGATGTTTACATTGTGGAGATTTTAGATGCAAAATGCCAGTCAGTTATAATGTTACTGGCTTGCCTGTTAGTTACATCTATTCTTCAAATTTGTCAAACATTAAAAATTCAGGTAGGAAGTTTCCATGCCTGGTTTCTGCCCAAGGTTGAATTTCTTCTTTTATTTATTCTAAGTTGCAGCTGAAATACCATGACAGATTGTCTGGTCCTTTTGGAGGAATTCAAAAGAAAAAAAATCCATATTTTTTATGGATTAGGAGGAGGGAAGTGATCGTGCCCCTGTACTCAGCACTGGTGAGGCCGCACCTCAAATACTGTGTTCAGTTTTGGGCCCCTCACTACCAGAAGGACGTTGAGGTGCTGGAGTGTGTCCAGAGAAGGGCAACGAGGCTGGTGAGGGGTCTGGAGAACAAGTCTTATGAGGGGTTGTTTAGCCTGGAGAAGAGGAGGCTTAGGGGAGACCTCATCGCTCTCTACAACTACCTGAAAGGAGGTTGTAGCGAGGTGGGTGTCGGTCTCCTCTCCCAAGTAACTAGCGATAGGACGAGAAGAAATGGCCTCAAGTTGCGCCAGGGGAGGTTTAGATTGGACGTGAGGAAAAATTTCTTTACTGAAAGAGTGGTTGAACATTGGAAGAGGCTGCCCAGGGAAGTGGTTGAGTCCCCATCCCTTGAAGTATTTAAAAGACATGTAGATGCAGCACTTAGGGACATGGTTTAGTGGGCATGGTGGTGTTGGGTTGACAGTTGGACTCAATGATTTTAGAGGTCTTTTCCGACCTTAATGATTCTATGATTCTATGTTTTTTGCTCCAAACTTTCCACATGATGAGGGGATTGAACCCACAGCATCAAACCAGAATAAACTCACATGCAACAGGCAGCATATGATCACCAATGAAGACACGTTTGAAGTGACCTGTCAATCATCACATAAAAGCTATGGGGCAGAGACCTGAAGAGATTCATTTCCCAGAGCTGTAATTAACTAGCTGAGCCAAAGTGCATCCTTTCTCTTCCTACAATCACCCCCTCATTCTCTAAACAAGTTCTAGCTTCTGTAACAAAGACAATTCGAGTTCTAAAGATGACCAACTCTTTGTGTGTACTGTCTTCATTTATCCCTGGAACCGGCCCATATCATGCACTGATGGAGGCAATTTCCATGGAGAGAAATGCAAGACTAATTAAATGAGTATGCCTACACACAAAAAAGCCAGGCTTACACAGGCAGGCTTGGTTCTACTATTTCCTGTCTTTCAGCACTTAGCTTCACATTCTTCATAGTCTTTTCATATAAATTTTGTGGAAGTTTTCTTAGGTAAATATTCTTTGTATTACATAAATTTCAATTTAGTACTTTATGTCATTAAAAACCTTCACATGTAAGCAGTAGAACTGATTTTAGTAGTATTTTATTCATATATGCAAGCAATAATGCTGCTATTTTTTAATATATTTTTTATTTTTAATCCTTCTCCTGATTTTTTAAAAACATATACATCAGTCTAAGACCCATAAGATATTTTTTTGCCTTCCATTTTAGGCTACATTTTTAATTAGGTGAATTTTTATAAAAACACATTTTCTTCTAATATATCAAGAACTGAATGGTGAACAGCCGTAAACTTAACAAATCAGAACGGTTAAGTTCTTCCTTTCTGTTTTCAGTTGAAGTACTGTAGACTGACGGGGTTTGGTGATTTTAAATTTATTCTGACAGCTCTTCAAGCCAATTTGCTGGTCATTCTTCCATTTCTGGTCATTATCAATTTCAGTGAGTAAAATTCAGTGAATCGCTTAGCCAGCCAAACTTTGTTAAAATTGTAGTTTTCTGATTTTCTACATCTGAGCAATTTTTATTGATGAACTTAAACATACCTTCACTATTCTGGCTGAACTCTTATACTTCACTGTGCTTGAATTTCTCTTCCAACTACTTGTAAGTGATATTATTTGGAGGCACAGAGAGTAACCATAAAATCATAGACTAATGCAAAAGATCACTCTCAAACCAAATTACTATATACTCTCTTCCAGCACTTGTTCAAAAGAAAATAGTCCATATGGTTACTATTCTGTTACTATTCACATCTCCTCTTGCTACAAAGACATGGAAGTAACACAGGGACCGAAAGCTTCCTGTAAACAAACTAGCTCTGGAGTGAGAAGCCACAGAGCTGCACTTAATGGCACTGTGCCCAACCTCACGAGCCCCAAAAGGCAGGACTCCTGGTCTGGACATAGCAAGTTGCTGACATGAGATAATATGCTGGGATAAAGCTGTTGTATATGAATAGCTGTGCATGCACTATGTGATCATACCAATTGAAAAAGGGAATTAAACTGCAAAATATAGACAAATACTTTCAGATATTACAGCAGGGATTATCCAGAAGGAGGGATATGTCCAGCACAGGCAGCATGATGGTACTCCAGTGCCAGAGTTGGTGGAAAAATCCCTTCCTTTTCCTCCCACTGTCTATTTATATGTGAGTTTCTTACGCTGTGTTATGGTTTGGGTAACCTGTCCTCAGCTATATTCTTTTAGCTTTCTTAAATTCTGACCAGCTCACAATGTGACAGTTTATTGCCAACATAAGGTCCTTTAGATCAGGAAGAATTTCATAGAATTTTACCTAAATATACCCCTATCAAAAACGTGTATCTTTTTAACTTAACAGCATTATACTAATAGCCAGAAACAAGAAGAGAGGACGTTATTGCATATGCATCTATCTACGCATACATACAAACACATACAGAGTATGTCAACCATGCCCCTATACAAAAACTGAGAAAGAAGTAGACATACTCCCTACTTCTCAGACAGCTGGGAATGCAGATGAGACAACGAAGTCTTAAAGCTTCCCAATGCTGACAAGGTTCCTAGAGAGGTTTTATCCTATGGCTTTGCCTAAAAGTCTTGATCGGGCTTTTTGCTGCATAAGTACTCTTTCTTTGCAAGAACGAACACTATTACCATCCTGAAGTTTTAAAAAGATGCTTCTTCATTTCTCAGATCTGATGACAGCTAGAACACAATTGTCCACATCTGTGAAGCTCTTCATCTTTGCTAACCCTGCTAGGGAATTTGCATTAGCCACAAGTTGCATTTTGCACTACATAAAATTTGTATTATTTTTTAAGACAATTTGGCTTGGACTGTTTGGTCTTACATCCATACTTCTCAATTTTAAATTGTTGTATTTTAAGCAAGTAGCAGTCATACTACTACTACTCAACACAGTTACACTGAAGACTGACAAGTTTTCCATCAGCTTGAAAACTTTGTTGTGTGTAAAAAATTGAAGAGTAGTGTAACCATTTAAAAGACCTCTCTGTATTGACAAGTATCAGTTACCCCTTTAGGGGGAAGCTGAATAAAGGTATCAGTATGTTAAGCACAGAAAACAGTCAAATGCCCAGCTTGTAAATAAAAAGGTGAACTAGTGTGCTTTTTAAACCCAGATTTAAAATGTTACCATTATGCTAATGTTTTCCAGAGCATAATGTTCTAACTAATCATAAAAAATTTACTAATGCTTGTAAAAATGTATCACTATCTCAAGTACAGACTTGTTAAAGAGTTTCAAGTGCTATTTATCACACTATCCTCTGAAAGTCAAATTATTTTTTGGCTTATAAACTTCCAATTCAGAAAAAAGACAAAAATTAGTGAACTTTATTTTTTAACTCAGATATGAAATTTCTGAGCTTTTAGCTTTATTTCCTGTGTTCCTTACACAATCCTTAGAGCTTCTATCACTCATTCCCCTACTAGCTCATGATGATGAATTTCAACCAGAACTGATCCATTGGGAAGGAGTTGAAGATACCAAGGTTTTACAAGTTTTGTGAGTCTGATAACTAAGCAGGTAAGAGCTACATTAAATAAGGTGCCCTGCTGAAGAAAGGCTGCTGTATGATCTCAGTACTTATCTATTCTCTTTGGTCTGCCAGGTGGACACTCTGGGTAGGGGAAGGTCATGGAGGAGGGAGGTGAGTGCAGTGTGGGCTGCTAGGTTGTGACCCTCCACTAATTGAGTTGTTCCAAAATGTCTTGTATGCATGGTCTTTTCACTGCAATAAATATTAAAGTTTAATTGAGTTTGAGTAATTTATTTTTATCAACCCTCCATCTTTCAGTTATTACTTATATATCTTTTGTGAGCACAGCTCTAATGCAAACATGTACCAGGGACACTCACACGTACTTACGGATGCAACACACAGTGCAAATGAGCATACTAAATGTGGAAAGCCTACATCAAAAAAATTTAATCTAGTACCCACTGTTGATGGTCCTGATTTCACCTCATTTTATTATTGCAGTAGGAGTTTGATTAGCAACTATGGAGTGGGTAAGTTTCATTGATGATTTTAAAGCATCCTATGCTTTGAAAAATACTGCTTCTTATAATGCTACCCCATATGCCATTCTCTGCATTATTAATAGTGGGAGGCTCTTTGGATTGAACAAATGCTAACACTAGTCACATAGTAAAATGTTAATTTAAACATCCTATTTTTAAATAAAGACTTTGCAATGGAAAATTCCAAGATCAAAAGCAATCTTCTGAAAACATAGCAGACATATGGCTATGAATCCAATGAAGGCTTTTATCGTTTATTTTTAATAGTAATAAGTAATAGTAATAAGTCCCATGGAAAGTCTTCAGTCTGTCAGCAGCACTGGCTACATTATGGATGCTCCCATTTCTAGCTATGGGAGGGAAGATGTTCTCCATTGCAATATCAACTAATTAATCTCACTCAGTATTTAAACACAGAACTATAAACCACTGAAGCAACTGCACAATAAATGTTGCTTAGTACTTTATATAAGAAAATGAGTCTCTACTTAGTGACCCTAAATGTCTTGTTTACAGCAGAAACCTTGACTACAAAGAAACAGTCATACACAGACAAATTATCAGCAATATAATTAGTGTCATAAATACAGAAGTTGTCTTTTGGTATTTATAACAGTCTTTTTTTATACCAAACTGGAATTCCATTACTGTTTTAGTCATGCTGTACAAAAGCTAAAGCAGTATAATATCTTAGTTCTAATACTGACTTTAATAGCTTGCATTTGTAAATTACAAATAAATAATTGTTAAAAAATACTTGGGAAATCAAAGCAGGTGGTTACTATTGCCATGTGTTCAATTAGCTTGTTAATACAAGTGCTGAAAGAGTCTAATTCCTGAAGCTAATGGGAATGGAAAAGTGCTTGACAATTCCACGCAAGTGCTCAAGACAATGCAGAAGTCCAGCCAGCCAGAATAAAACATACAAACAAGTGTTAACATCCTGATTCAGCATAAGTGCTGCCATGGGCTTGAATCTCTTTCCAGCAAAGCATGTGTGGTGCAGCACAGGCTATGTACCTCACTGAACCTGTGTACAAAACACTAATCACAGCCCTTCATTGGTTGTGGGGAGTGCTCATTCATCCTTCATTGAAACCATTTGGTTCTTCTTGCACACGTAGTCTGTATCTCACTATCCTTCCCTTTCCTTTACTGCTGACGGTCACTCATCAATGTTTGCTACTATTGTGCAACAGAAAAAGCTATTAATCATCTCCCATTTATTCTCTCCTCCCCATGCACAGCTAAGATTGCTGATATGATGATATGCTTCAAATGCTCAATTCCCTGCAAATTTCCCCCAAATATCCATCTTAGTACAAACGTCAACACGACAAAAGCAAACAGCATGAAGAGATCTTCCGACAAAGAATCAGACCACCGTGCTCTGCTGGCGATCCCTTGGTGATGTTCACTGTCAATATACAGAGTGACTATTTAAACATTTTGAGATGCCAGTTCACCAGCGAATCCCAGCAATTTGAGCTCTGTAATAGTGCCTCAAACCAAAAACTCCTTTCTTTCCATGAAGAGGAAACTGGCCTCAACACTAGGTCAAACTGGGCTGTTAACTCATAGTGTGTCTGTTTTGATGACTCTGAGCTGGATGTCTGATCTGCCTCTGCAAAACTCTCTCCTTCCTTACTCTAAATTCTAAGGGCCTGTGAAGTTAAACCAGAAAGAGTGTGCAAGAAAAAAAAATAATCTATGTTTTGCTGCTCTATTAGAATCTCTGGGTCACACACAGAGTATGACCCTGGAAGTTAGCTGGGTAAAAGAGAAGAATCAAACTACAGTGAAGTCTCTCTTATATTACTTGCATTGTTTTATTTTTTGGGCATGACAAAAAATGGTGGAGAGACTGGCCCAATGTTTCCAGGGAAGAATGAAAATTAGCAATAGATTCTTCTTTAAGGTGAAGCAGTTTAAGGTAATTCACTCTTCTGCTTAGAAGCAAACAAAATCTCCCCACCAGTCTAAGCTGAAAAAATGGACGACAGGAGGTTCTAGAAACAGAAAGTCATTCAATACATGTCATCCTGGGGAACACTGTGCATTGTCCCCACTAGCAGGAGATACGTTTGAAGACGGGCCAACAAAAGAAACAAATTTTTATCTAACTTTAAAGAGTTCAGTTCTACTCAATATATTATTAAGAGAAAAATTACATAGGTTAAAAAACTTTGGCCTTTGGAAGCCATCAAGTACTAGAGGACTATAATGTAACAGGCAATAGTATAATAAAATGCAGTTGCTACACACTGAAGTTAGAAAACAGGTATTGAGTTCCTAGGAAGTTGAGAGACTTTATATGCTTACAAATGTTACACAGTTTTTCAGTTACAGCTTACTGAACTGTAACTCAAAACCTAAAAGTTAATCTTGTAGGTTAAAGTGTGAGGCTTGAAATTTGATTCTGAACTATAATAACTATTAAAATCAGTATGATTTAATTATTCAAATTAGAAGGAAGAACCACTTATTTCTGATAATCTGTTATTTGTACATTTATGCACAAAAGAAATATATTATTGCATTATAAATACATTAATTACTTTAATCAGTGTAGCTCAGTTCTAGTATCTGATATTTCTTTCTTAGAAAGGAGGGATTCCTCTTTATATAGAAGATAAAGGATTTCATACTTATGTGAAGTACAGCCTAGTCACCTTAAAAAAATTTGTACCTGAAAATTATAGGATCTACAAGTTGTCATGAGGAAGAAATACTCAGGTCAAGAAATACTCTTCAGTGAAGCTTAACTTTCAGAGACATAATTTAAAAAATAAATTTGGAACACTCTCATCCTTTTGAACATTAAAAATCATGAAAATGAAAAGAAAGCTTCAGAAAAGAGGACAACTTCAGTATTATCTCCCCAAAGCCATGCCAGTTCATATTATGAACAGAAACGCGTATTGTTTCAATGAGCGCCTTTGCACTGGGGCTTTGACAGTTGATTAAAAAAATCATATTGAAGTATGGATTCTGATGATCCACAGTCCAGCTGATAAATTACAACTGCAGCCATCTATAAATTTGCAAGTGCTTAGCTATGCAGGCTTTGAAGCAGATATAATATGGAAGATGAATAGCAAATGAGAACTTTGTCCAAGATTATTTAGAAATGTGAGAACCTGTAATAATCTGGAGTTAAAATTTCCAAAAAGAAAGGCTGATCTGATTCATATGTGAATATATATGCAGCAGAATTCATAATTTCTGGTACTGCTACAGGTATGTAATTGACTGTGTGGCGCTTTAGGCCTGAGAAATGTGGAACCGACCTTCCACAGTGACGTTCTGAAATGCTGCACATAGCAGAATTTAACCACAAAAGCAAGAAACACCCTTTTGAAAATGCCGATTAAGGACCAGATTTTCAACGTGATGCAGACTGATATTGCCACACTGCTGTTTGTGGAGCTGTGGAGACCTGTAGTCACTGGGATCTAACCCTTCACATATTGCTAACATCTACTTCTGCTGAGCAAGAGACCCAGATGAGCACACTGCTAGAACACTGTGATCATTAACACCTGATGGCATACAGCTAGGCATGCAGGAGGTATACAAGTAATAAGATTTTTTTTTAATCTGTTTGGCAGTGCTGCAGCATATATAGTATACAAGACGAATCTACTATGTCTTCTAGTATGACATCCTGAAGGCCCTCAAAATCCTAGAATGAGGAACCGCCATGCTTCCAAGTGCATGACAACGTCTCCTTTGCCAGACAAGGAACTGGGCTGATGCATCTTGCATAATTAGAATAACATTTATTTTTATACAGAATACCGGTAGTGAGAGCTATAAAAATCAGGAACATCCAATTTGGCCTAGTATACCCAAATGGGTCCCTCTCAGGCTAAGCTACAGTACTGCATATTTCACTGCAAATTTATATAGCTCAATCCTTTCTTTATATAACGTGAACTTGGCCTTAGACAGGTTTGTATAAGGAACACGGGATCAAACATATGCAAGGTACAAAAAAGTCTGTAATACTCAACACATTTTCAGGATCCTCTCCTAGGTTTAGATCATGAATGTGGCATAGTGAATATCCCACACAAAGCCAGTTTGAAACGACTTGTGAATTTGTTCCCATTTTCCAGATTATTTGCTTTTACTGATGAATAAACTGCAGTATTCTTCTGTTGTTGCCTCCACTAGTTCTGTCTGTAATATCTATAATAATAATTAAAAGATTTTACATTCTGTTTTTTTCTATGAGTGAAGAATCTTAACTACACCCTCTACACTGTAGCACAAATTCAGTATACAGATTTTAATTACTTTTGTAATTAATATGAAATGACTGGGTTTCTTTATTTCAACACAGACCTCAGTCTCATCAGCTGAAATGCATAAAAAGCCTTGGTGTATTATGTGTTCCTTGACTGTCATGACATGAAGTTAAACTTTGCTCAGCTGGCTCTGTGGTGCAGTACTGCTGCATTTCAAGTGAATTAGTGAGCTGACAAGGATGGATGCAGTCCTAGTCTAAACAGAGGGTGGGGGAAGGACTGAACAACTTTACTGCACAAGTCACATCACACACATACATTTACGATGGTAACAGGCAGCACGGTTGGGAAGGCTGAGAAGAGGTCAGAAGACCCTTCAGACTCCCTTTACTCCATTCTCCCTCATCACCATAAATTGTATTAAACTAGCTCCAATGTACTATGTGGGAGGATGGAAAACCAATGGGAGAAAAATCTCTTTCCAATTCAAAGAGTGCTCTCTGGCTACATCTCCTTGAGAGATCTTCTGCAAATCAACGCTGCTGTTTGTCCTCAATGAGATGGCAAACCTCCCATTACTTCATCTGGCTCCACACTAAAGACCTCAAGTGTTTTATGTAAGAGAGTAGCATAATAAGCAGTATGAAATGAAACTCTGGAAAGAAAGAGGGATCTATGTGTACAAATATTACTAAATAAGAGGGAGCTACAAGCACAGAAAAGCAGTCAGTCAGCACTCACCATTTCCCAGTGACCTCCAAGCAGAATGTCTCTGGGCAAGTCTAGAAGTGGGGAAGGGAGAGGTCTTATTTGAGTCACTGGGAGCCTTTGCCTGGCTTAGAGTTTGGAAGCTCATCACCTTAAGAGCTTGAAGAAGCTGGCTCCACAGTAACTTACAGGACAAAAAAGTACAACAGCATAAGGACGGTGACCCTATGCTGTGCTAGGGAGTCTCCTACATTTACATAAAGCCAGCAGACTCCCCCTCCAGAAGTGTGAGTTTCCAGAACTGTCAGAGTTACTAGGAAAGTCCCCAAATGCTTTGAAAAGAAAATATTTAAATGGCCTTATTTCTAGTTAGCTCCTTGCATAAGAGTACCATCAGCAGAAGGAATATTAGGTTATTTTCTCAGAAACTGGTGTAGACATAGCAGTGGGTACTTCTAATCCCTGCTGACAAATGGGAAGAATTGTTGGAGCTGGGCAAAAACTGTGGATCCAAAAAGTTAACGTTGCACGATACGCTAGCTATGTCATCTTCAGTTTCACAGTGACATTGACTTTTAGTGTGAATCTTCAGTCATGGTCAAACCCAACTTTAATAAGTTCATTCCTTTTAAAAGAAAGAAATGAACAGCAGATTCATTAATTAGCAGACAGTTCCTTTTCAGTACAAAAAATTAAGGATATTTGGAAACTACAGTTATATCTGAAAGCTAATTTGGATTCACCAGATCTTCCCTCTCAGCAAGTATTGCTAATTAAAACTGCAAGGAGACAGAAAAAAGACCTAAGTTTCTCAGATTTCCTCCTGGTTGAAGTGGCAAAGAGAGCCTGCAGAGAAAAGGCCAGGAGCAGGGTGCTGAAGAGAACACTGTGCCATGGTCCACACTGGTATCAGCTAGCTCTTCATGCATGCTCAATATCCAAGGAGAAAGGACTCTGAAGGAGATGCAGGGAACTGAGGAAACCATCCAGCTGTAACTATGCCTCCAAAGGCACAGCTCCTGACATGGTTACAGTTTTTAACCGTTTTGGCCAACTGCTACACAACCAGCACAACCAAGTATTATGGTTATGAAAAAAGCTAACGGACTCTTCCATGTGTTGGTTAGGGCAGAATTAATGACACTGTGCAAGAGACCTCATCTGCACTACTGGTCACACAAATTCAAGGTTCCATTCAAACTGGAAACTGGCAGAGAAGGGCTGCTAGGATGGCCAACAAAATAGAAAGGATGTAATATGGAACTGAGTAAAACAACAGCTAGTTAAACCATTGAGCTACGATTGCTTGCTGTGATACCCCAAGGAGTAAATAGAAGTGAGGAAAACCCTATATAAATAAGATGCCAATATTGGCACAGGGACAAATGTGAACAATGTGTTTAAACTCCCTATGAATAAATTTACCCTGTAACTCAAAGAAATTTTCAGAGCATCAAAGAAATTAGATTTGGAAGGCCTTCTAAAATAAGTGGGTGAGAGCAAAAGCAACCAATTAAGTTGAAGATGGATCCTGAAAATACATTAATGTGATTCAGTTCTTTATGATAGCAGAGATAGCACTGAGATACCTTCAGTGACTCCAGACAGGTCTCTTCCAGTCCCATGTTCTTATATATAGAACAGAACAGGTGTAGGGAAAATTGGCTTACAGACAGCACCTACTACAAAATAGGACTGAATTATGACCAAATATTCCCATATGTGTCACCTAATAAAGCTGAGGTTTAATGAAAAAACATTCATGAAGATCTGCTTATGTCCAGTCTGTTTAGGTATCCGTTAAAGATAAGCCTGAGGATTGGTCACCACAAGCTCATTTATCAGCTCAAAGTGGTTGATTACTATCTTACCAGGTTGTCACAACGAGCCAGAAGTAAGTTGTAGGTTTTAATCCTACTCACATGATACCAAGTAGCGTGGTCAATTTTAGAGCTTGATATAAAAAGGATGATTTTAGCACAGGGAGAAGCTTCCTAGTAACATTAACATGTTGCCGCAACAGGTAGGAAAACCAATATTCCTTCTGTTTAGCCACCTGTCCCAGTGTTCAATAAATTGTGCAGAAAAAAGGTTTTTTCTTATGGTTAAGTGGGATTTCCCTTATTTCGCTTTGTGTCCATTGCCTCTCATCCTTTCACTGAGAAGAGTCTGGCTCTGTCTTCTTTACTCTCTCTCATCAGGCATTTATGCACATTGATAAGATCCCCCTGAGCCTTCTATTCTCCAGGCTGAACAGTCCCAGGTCGCTTGGCCTCTCCTTGTATGACAGATGCTCCAATCCCTTCATCATCCTCATGGCCCTTTGCTGGACTTGCTCCAGTAGCTCCATGTCTCTTTGACTGGGGAGTCCAGAACTCGACTCAGCACGCCAGATGTGTCTCACTAGAGTTGAGTAGAGGGGAAGGATCACGTTCCTCAGACTGCTGACAACACTCTTCCTAATGCAGCCCAAGATGGTGTTGGCCTTCTTTGCTGCAAGGAGGCATTGCTGGCTCAGCAATGTTGATCAAATTAGATCAACATGGATCCTAGGGTCTTTCTTGCAAAGCTGCTTTCCAGCTGCAAAGCTGCTTTCCAGTGTGTAATGGTACATGGGGTTATTCCTCCCCAGATGCAGGATTTTGCATTTCCCTTGTTGAACTTCATGAGGTTCCTATCGGCCCATTTCTTCATCCTGTTGAGGTCCCTCTGAATAGTGTCATACCCACCTACCTATCAACCATTCCTATCTGTTTTCTGTTGGTGCACTCTGTCCCATCATCTCAGTCACTAATGAAGATCTTAAACAGTACTGCCACTATACTGACCCGAGGCGTATAACACTAATGGCTTGCCTCCAGCTGGACTTTGTGTCACAGATCACAACCCTCTGAGCCTGGCATTCAGCCAGTTTTCAATCTGCCCCACTGTTCACTTACCTAGGCTGTACTTCCTCAGTTTGTCTATGAGGATGTTCTGGAACAGAGTGTTGAAAGCCTTATCAAAGACAAGATAGAGAACGTCTGCTGTTCTCCTCATTCACCAAGCCAGTCAACTAATGAAAGAAGGCTATCAGGCTGGTCAGGCATGATTTCCCCTTTGTAAATTCATACTGACTATTCACAATCACCCTATTGTTCTGTATGTTTGTAAATGGTTTCCAGGATTATTTGTTGCATGACCTTCCCAGGGGTTGAGCTGAGGCTAACAGGCCTATAGTTCCCTAGATCCCCCTTGCCCTTCTTGAAGATAGTAGTGACAATTTCTTTCTTCCAGTCTTCAAGAACATTGCTTGGTTGCCATGACGTTCCAAAGATTATTGAGTGACCTTGCAATGACATTGGTCAGCACCAGCTCATTTAGTACTCGTGGGTGTATCTTGTCAGGTGCCAACAACTTGTACATGTCCCGTTTGTTTAAATGTTCCCTGATCCCATCCTCCTCTGCTGAGTCCTTGCTCCAGACTTTCCCTCTGGTCATCAGTGCACTCCAGAAACCTCCTGGATTGCTTGTGCCCGCTCATCCAGCAGATATCAGGATGGTTCAAGCTCCCCACGCAAACCAGACCCTGTGAAAGTTAATCTTCTTCCACTTGTTGGAAGAAGGTTTCATCTACTTCTTCTTCCTGACCAGGAAGTCCATAGCAGACACCCAAAACAACATGACGTTGGTTGGTCCTCTAATCCTGACCCATAAACTCTCAGCTGGTTCATCACTCATCTCTAGGCAGAGCTCCCTGCTCTCTCACATAAAGGGCAACACACCCCTTCCTTGCCGTGCTTCCATGGATCAGAGCTCTCAGTCAGATGAGCTATCCCACCATATCTCTGTGATCCTGATGAGATCATAGCCCTGCAGCTGCACAACATACCTCTAATTCCTCATTTGTTCCCCATGCATTAGCACACAGGCCATTCAGACAGCCACCCAGTTGTATTTATTTCCCAGAAAAGGTATAAGAGCTTCCCGCAACTGCTCTCCTCTCAAGGACTTGCTTATTCATGCGCATACACTCAGGGTGGGCTCCTTCCTGCCCTGTTTTCTTGATTATGAGGTCCTGCCTGTCTACATCACCCTGCACCCTTTGCTTGCCAACTCATCAACCACTTCCTCACTTGATCATATGTTGTCATTTTGCTCCACTGTTCCATTGCTCCTAATTCAAAGCTCAACTGTACTAGTGCTAAAGTTGTACTGTACTGAAAAAATAACAGCTACATACAAATTGTGTGTGCTGTTCGGGAAATTGGGAATGAACAAGTTTGTCAGAGAGAACCAAAGAAGTTTTTTTCCTTCAGTAATGTACTGAGAACATACCTGAATCCCAAGAAGCATATATAGGTTTGAGATACAAGCCATTCAGTGGCATGGTATAAGTGAAAGAAATTGGGACTGGTTTAAGTCCACTGTTACAACCTATTATATTATCCTCTTTCTTTGATAGGCCTATTTAAAATATTTTAATGAAACTTAAGCATTCAATTAAGCAATGCATGTAAACCAGGTGAAAATATGGCACATACATAATTATATTACTGCATACCACACATTTATTAAGATACTAAATATAATTCTTACTAAAGATGTGATGATACTAAATGTAGTTCTTACTAAAGATGTGATTTTCAAATTTAAAATGAGGAATAACTGTGATATTCCTAATGCACGAACAATTTGTTTGGAACCCAGATACATGGAGAGAAATTCACCTTGAAAGTATTTATCTAGTCTTTCATATACTTGGCAGATTTTGTTCAATCAGATTTAAGTGAAACATCTTACAGTAGCGAACTTGCTAAATCCTCCAGAACAGAAACCTCCAGCTCACCTCCACCATTCATGACAGTTCCCTCCTTGACTTCACCAAGAAGTCTAGGTACGTTTGGTGTCTTTGCATAAACAGGCCTCTAATGAAAAATGATGCAATGACATCATTGGGCATAATTTTTAATGAAGTGAGCAAATGTCCTTCTTTGTCTGATCAAGCCCATATGGTGCTGATTATCACCATGTATTTAACATAGATTCTTATTTATCAATCATTTGCATTAAAACATGAAGAATTTCCTTCTGCTTCGTTTAGGATGTGAGGAATGTTCCTGAGTCATACACAGTAACATCTGTAGCATACACAGGCACAAAGTATTGCTTGACTGTATTATGAATGCATAAAGACCATGACTGATGAAAGCAAACCTCCATAAAGAACGACTGGTAATCTGACTTCAGTCATGAAATACACACCAACTCCAAATGCTATGGCAAGCCAAATTCACAAGCCTGATTCTGATTTAAGTCAAAAGTCCCAGAACACTTTTATTCCCAAAATTCAGGGAATATTTCGTTTCCAGAATAAAAATTCCAGATATTTGCCTGCACTTCCACTAGAGAGCATGGTGGTCAACCAGACTTCCCAGGATAGTAACATGAAAGATGTCTGGAATAATTTCATATGCAGACTAGTTTATTCACACACAGCCATTTGTTATAACATCCACCTGAAATGCTAAACAAATTAGAAATGAAGAAGCTATTTTATATACTTATATTTAGAACTCGCATCAATCATCATTCCCTCTTGCAGCCTATTGGAAGTGTTAATCAACAAAATCTCCAGACTGAAGATTAACTAATGGTATTTTCCATGCATGCTATGTCACAGCTTTCTGACAGGTAATTCAGTTACAAATATACTGTAGGAATGAAATTAGTCTTCTGCCTTAAAAGGTTTAGACACAGTTTGTCATTGATTAAAGGAAAGGGAAGATTTGCTTTCATTCTCCCTATGTTACTAACTTCTTCAGCATGCTCAAATTTCCTGTTACTACAAAACTTTAAATTTGGGAGTTTTGACCCAAAGAACAGCTAGAGTGTTATCTAGCTATTCAGATAAGATGCACAGTATTTCTGTGTTGTTCTGCATCAACTGGTTTTATCCTTGCTATTCAGATTGTGTTTTATTCTATAAAAGCTGTACATTATGAAAAGCACAATGTAATTTGAATATAAGGTAACTGAAGGAGTTAGTTACTCATTAAAATTAAAAATTGCTGAAAAAACCATGAATTGTTACACATTTATAGCTAATACCCATGCACTTTAGAGCCACAAGATAAAGAGATGTGCTTCCAGGTTTTAAAATCTTTACTGCTTGAATAAAGAAATAACTATTTATAAACATAGGATAATATAGAATACATTGTCTGAAATGATAGAATCTCAAACCTTCAAAATTGAGAGAGAAGAGAGAGAGATTGATTGTGCCTGGATTGATGGGGAAAATGCATTATCTAGCTTTTTTAAGGATCTTTCCTCTATTAGGATTTGGGAGGAAAGGTCAGGAAGCTGTTTGTGCTGGTAGAACTGGTGGTGAAGTTAGTGGATATAAACTACACTCACTATGACCTAAAACCTCTGTCCTTCTGACATTTAAAAGTAATGATACTTTGTACAAAATCACAACAGTTTGCTTTCTTAATGACAGCCCTAAAGAGGGCAGTATCTTGTATTTTCATATGTCTAGGAGCTTAAGTTATATTCCTTTTCACAGATGCATTAATATGAGGGATGATGGGGTTATCTTGACTAACAACATTAACTAAAACTACTGCTGTCTTAATCTGGCACACTTCACATTCAGAAATTTGACACCACAACTCTTAATATGAATAACTAACCAGTGTTTTTTAGCTCACGTAGAAATGTTAGAGGAGCACAGTTTCACTTCAGGTTACTAATCCGAACCCTGGAGTACTCTACAGTCATATTTCTCCATTTAATTTAATTAACTCAGCTTGCTGGTCAATAGCCCCAGGATTCATTTTCCTCTACTCAATGGAGAAAGAGACAGAGACACCCTTTCCAAAGGTGATGCAGACCAGGAATCTTGCTTGTGTATTCTGAATTTGTGTATTTTTCTTCTGGATACAAAAGGCACCTATGGATAGTAGTTGAATGACTTAGTTTAGTGAGATGGCTAAAACTGGGCCACCTCCTTTGAGTTTCTATATGCTTACTAGGTTCTTCATAGCTCTCATCTCCAGAAGGTATCTGGAGAACAAAAGTAGGTGCATAAAAAAGGCAGTTCAATGAACTTTCTGTCTTTAAACTTAACATTACACTCACACACTTGCCATGGCCACTGGGCTGACATGCTTCCAAATGAAGATGATAGTGGATATGTGGTTTCAGTAAGACAGAAGACAGGAAGTTAAAAAACGCTCTTTTCCTTGCTCCTCCTGCTCAACCATCCCATCCCATCCCATCCTGCTTGATATATTTTAACATCAGGTTCTTTGGAGGCAAAAATAAAATTTGAACTTCAAATTACTAATCAAACTTGAACTTCAATTTTCTAATTCCTTGAACTTAAAGTAATATTACTAATTAAGAGAAAGAATCCATTTCATTTAATTTTAGATGCCTAAAATTAAAACAACCAATCTAAACAAGTCATCTAGGGTTCCTTCAACAATTAATGCTAGAAAAGGACAATTCACCTGTCTTTGACATCTATCTAAAGATGAGGTGAACCATCCAAGATAATAGGTGTTTTCTTCTTTTTGATGATGACTTAGGGAAGTTAGACAAATAATTCAACAAAAACCTCATTTTTACATGAATTCCACTGTAGATACATAGTTTTTAAGGCTAAAGTTAAACAGCACGAATCTCACTCTGAAAAAATTGTTCATAATACAATCAACCCTTTCCCCAAATTAACTCTTCATTTCCATGTAATAAGTAAGCTGCACAAAGAATTGTCTAAAGACTACGTGACAGAGGCTACCAGTACAGACACGTGAGGGTAGGAAGCTGACTTTGGCTCAGATCATCAGCAAAATGCCTTCTCCTTTTTTTTTCTTCAACACCACACTTTCATTCTGACCTCTCTTGATATCTAATTCCCATGATACAACATTTTTGCAGGTCTCTAAAGACTTTGACCTTTTTATAGCGATGACAGGCAATCATCGAAAATAAGTGTGGACAACTCAAATGGAAAATTTTGAACAGTGGATGTTAATCTGCTGGATACAATGTTTTCCAACATAACATCAAAATTATTTTAAATTCCACTCCACTGCACTTAATGGTTGAAATAAGCTAATTGCAAAGATAGTACATTAGGCATCTCCCACTTATTTTAACAGGTCTTTCAGGGGAGCAAAACCACTGCCATCTTAGAAGAAAAATATTGGAAGTTATCAGTAATTTATGACTCTATTTCTTCCTCATATTTCTACTGAATGAGCTGCACTGTATATTATTGCTATACAATTTGTTCACTATGGAAGTCCTACCTGAATTTAGAGAAAATTAAAGCAAGCAAGTATAAAGTGTCTAAACCCTGAGGTATGGATTCTGTGGATGGTATCAGAAAGCGAAGGCATCTGAATTCTACTTACATGTCAGTTCAGGGGTCTAGAGTGAAGCTGAACTGGGGGGCCCATTGCAGACTTGGTTTTGTACACTACATCGGCGAATCCTGTACCCAAGGTGCTTTGCTACTTGTTAGAATGGAAGAGGTTGAACGAGAGCGAGGATTTGACCCTAGGTTTCCCCCTTTTCAGCCTCACATGAGGTTAGTGGTTCTCCTGGTTCTAATATTTGTGATCAGACATTCTGAACCCAAGGAACATTTCTGATAAAATCTGTTCAACACAGAGATATTTATGGGAAAAAATCCTATTTTGTTCAGTCTCCAAAGATACTGTGACAGGGCCTAGTTGCAAAAATTCAATGTCTAGAAAATACAGGTATTTTGGTATGACTAAAGCCCTCTGTAAGAGACGAGTACTGTAAAGCCAGGACATAATGAAATGCAGCATTTGAACACATGAATTGAAATAACTTGGAACACTTGAATAACTTTAAATACATTTACAGTTCCACCACAGTGTTCTGCTGGATTGTGGATTACTGCAGCTGTCAGGTTATTATTTCACCTGTCTGAAACATGACTTTGAATACCCTTGTGAACTTTCCTTAACAAAAAAATGAGGTGGAGCTAGTTCAGACATAGAGGCCAGTTTCTGAGTTTCCCTAACATCCCTTCCCATTGCATGAACAGATCAAAAAGCCTGCAGCTGAACTTCTCGGACAGTGAGCCTGTCTAGAAATGTTCTGAAGTACTAAATGATGCCATCCAGACTTTTATCAGACTGATTTCCTCCATAGAGATTTTTTTTTTTATAGTTCCTAATTATTCTCGTGTCTTATAACACTTAAAGTCAAGTTTTTGAGAGTTGAGACATTGGTAGATATAATCATAGACTACCCTGCCAGTCCTACAGCCATTATAGCTGGTGGGAGTTTTGTCATCAAGTTAGATGAAGACAGGAACCAATCTGTGTATCTAAAAAAGCACTAAACCGAGAATAGATTATTATCAAGGATGAAAGAGATATTTGATTATTGAAAATGCAAATGAATTAAACTACTTTTGAACCAGAGATATCAAAATTACTATACAAATACTTGTTTCAAAGCTAGTATTTTATCATATGCATGAAAACAGCAAAATAAAGGCAAGTAGGTAGGGGAATAAATACATAGACTGAAAGAATGAAAAACAGAGCTTTTATGAAAGAAAATTCTTTAGATGAAAAATCTAGTAATATTTCTGCTGCAATACCTTATTGGCATATAGATTACACTGATTCATAGCCAGCAATGAGATGATAGTGTGTGTTCAAGTTCCGCTTGCCACAAATACATTAATCTGTCATCTCCTCATAGGAAGTTTGCTTTCTGTTTTAGATGCACAACTGCAAAAATATTGTCATTTTAGGCTAGCAATGGAAGACGGTTTATATGTGCATAGACATTTTTCATAAATTCTTATGTTGTGGTCATCTAGTTTCAATAATTTCTGGTTGTATTTTCGCACTAAATGAAAGAGGGAGTGTGATACAATTGAAGCTGCACTGAGAACTCACCTGATTCTGCCCCGAGGGCGTTCAGATTGCTCTGACATAAAACTTGTGCTGCTGAGGCGTGAGGCACTGCTGGTTCGGGAAATGGCTGACACATCACTGACATCACTATCTGATGATTTGGCAGAGACGTTATCACAACTTCTGTACTGATCTGTTTGTATATTATACTAGAGATCAAGAAAAGAAAGGGTGAGGAGTATCATCAAAACATAATGCATATATTGAGACAACAAATGACCTAAGTATGACAATTCTCTCCAACTGCTTTTAGATCTAACAAAATTGTATGAAATTCAGAGAAATGCCTATATTAAATAATGCCTTTATGACTACTGAAGAAATCAAACATGGTATTTATGAACTAAATAAGACACTCTAAATAAATCACAGCATTGGAATTGAAATAGGCTGCTGGTTCTTTAGTACACTGGAACTATAATAATGAAGTATTTATGCAGTGGACAGACATCTTCTCAAGCACATGCATACCATCTCTTCGGCTACAGACCTTTTTTCAATTTTTCAAATATTAAAAAATATACTATGAAATACTCGTGCTGAGTTAGTCTGGAACAGGAGAACTGTGTATGAGTCTGAATGAAATGTAATGCTACGTGAAGCTGACATTGGGGATTGATTTCAATACCGAAGTTCTATCAGGAAAGGAAAAAAGTACATTTTCTACCACAAAATATCTCTTTGTATTGTGATACTAGAGGGCTAGTCAGGCAGAAAGCTAACCTAGCAAAAATAGTATTTGTTTGCAGGCAGATCAGTAATCTAGTTGCTTTTACATGTGCACACACATGTGAGAACTAGCAGAAGACCCAGCAGGAGGAATATGTGGACAGGGATAGAAAATATTACCCTTTTGCTAACAGCAGAAGCTTTGATGAGTTAAAACCAACTGTGACACCACACTGCCTATTACATAACGCTCATATTACTGACATCATCAGTCAGACATATATAAAGGGAACTGGGGTTGTTCAGCCTGGGGAAAAGGAGGCTGAGGGGAGACCTCATCGCTCTCTACAACTACCTGAAAGGAGGTTGTAGCGAGGTGGGTGTCAGTCTCTTTTCCTAAGTAACAAGTGATAGGACGAGAGGAAATGGCCTCAATTTGCGCCAGGGGAGGTTTAGATTGGACATGAGGAAAAATTTCTTCACCGAAAGGGTTGTCAAGCACTGGAAGAGGCTGCCCAGGGAAGTGGTTGAGTCACCATCCCGGGAGGTATTTAAAAGATGTGTAGATGTGGTGCTTAGGGACATGGCTTAGTGGTGGACGTGGCAGTGTTAGGTTAACAGTTGAACTCGATGATCTTAAAGGTCTTTTCCAACCTAAATGATTCTATGATTCTATGAAAAGGAAGTTTCAATCCTAGCAATGTCACACTTACCTAAATCTTCAGTCACACAGATATGAGGATCAAATCATTGTCAGGTTCACAAAACTAAAACCCACTGTCATTAGAGAGCAAGGTACCATTGGCTGGAAAGCGACTAAACCAGTGGTATACTTCGCAGGGCATATCATGGGAAAACTATTAACACGTGGGAACACTAGGCAGTGTTTGACAAGACACTCTAGGGAGTTCATTTTCCACATCTGTGCTCTGTAAAATTGCAAGTCATAAAAGTTTATTTATGAATTATACACAAAGCTGTGACAGTCTGTGAATATCCCCAGCTCAACTAGGCACTGGTTGCAGGCTGAGTCAGTTGGCAAATGTCATGACATAACTTTAAAAGCCTGGCAAACACAAGCTCGGGTTTGTACAGATGAATGTATCAGGCCTCCTGTCCTCCAGCCAGGTTTGTCTTCTGTTGCTCTGGTGCCTTTCAGTAACTATGTTTGAGGTCTACACAGCACACTTGGAAACCTCTTGGTAAAACATCTAAGATAAGATGAGGAAGTTAACAGGAGTAGAGAAGGGGAGAGAATAAAGAGGATACTAAGCACTAACTGTGAATATAGAAATCTGTAGGAGAAATGAAGGCTATACAAATTTAGTGTCTCAGCATGTGTTTCAGGGTTACTCGCAGCTCCTGGACAGCATACGCTAACATTAAAAACACAAACCAATTTATGAATAAAAACCTGGGGGTTTGACCTGAGGAGTGTGCATTGAGGAAACTCTTAGCAATACCCTGGGCTTGCATTGGCTGACTGAATAGAAACATCTGTGGGAGAGAAAGCTCTGGTTTACTAAAGGTAAATTTTCAGCTTCAAATACTAAATGAAACTCTGCAGATGATTTCAGAATAGCTTGGAGTGCGATGACTTTGAGCTCAAATAACACGTCTAACAGGCATTGACATGGAAACAGATGCAGCAGAACTCTGATTTAATAAAGTGGGTAACACAGAGGACTCAAGAACTCCAATATTTAAAAATATTTTCAACTACAGCAAGGATTTATTTGGAGATTCTCTTTCCAAGTGACTTTGTGTGACTTATCTGAATATAAATGACCAATGGAGTTAAGTTGAGACTATGCTGATATGTTTATTCAGACCACCTTTTGGAAATGGTTTGTAGAAGTCTGTTAAATAATTTTGCTGCTTGCCCTCTTTGAGACTGCAAAATAAACTCCGAAATGGAAATACAAAGCACACTAATTCTTATCAGCTCTATTTCATAATAATGGAACATTTAAATTTCTTTAGATGACATATTTTTCTTCTAAAGTCTAAAAAAAATTCAAAGCAAGAATAAAAGCTATGAAGACTTTTTACTTACGCTGAACATAAATGTTCAGAGGCTGGAAAACTGAATGGTTAATTTTTTCCAGTTTAAGTTAAACTGTCCCACTCCTGAGCCAGCCTTGATATTTTATGCAAAATTCCCACAGAATTCCTAATGAATCCTTTAAACTTTCCTAAAATGAGGTATCTAAAAATATGAAAAGCATCTGAACACATGGAATGTTCTGGTTTTCCATTGAGCTAAATAGAATTGTAATCTGCAAAAGAAATCATGATCCTATTAAATAATAAAATTTCTATTGATTTCAGTGAAATAGGGTTTTCACTCTTCCTATACATTTAAATTATATCTAGAAATTATTCCTCCGCAGCTGATATTTTAAAAATACTTTGTTTAAAATGTAACCATGCAGTCTCTCTCAAATACATGGGTTTTCATGCGTGGTAACAGAGTGTCTCAGAAATATCTCCACGTTTTACTTGTAGTTGCTGAAGACAATCTGACTTCCCCCCTCTGTCATTATGATGTCTATTTACTTTTCTTCCTCACCAAAAAGTCCACATTCTCTTTGTGGCCCTTGGTTTGAGAGTGCATACAGTGAACCTGGAATGGTAGGAGACGATTCATGTGGTCCCTGAGCAAGCATGACATGGTGCTGGAGAAGGCTGACACCATCTGAGGTCTCCCGTCAAGGGAACCATCAAGGCCAGATGCAGTGACTTCCTTCCTCCTGCTGGAAGCCTTTCTTCTTCTTAAGTGTTGAGGGAGGTACAGGCTGCTGGCCTTTGTCCCAAGCCACACCTGAATCTGGCTGTTTGTTTAGCACTCAATTAATTATTCAACCGCAGAATAACAAAGTTGAACACAGTGGACTATATATGCCATGTGGGGCAGCGGAAGACCCTCTGTTTCACTCGTACTGAATTTGCTCCACCCTTCATGGGCTACCTACGTGGGCTGAGAAAGATGGGGAGGAGAGAGAGAGAAAGCATCAAGCACGGTTGTCCAGGTTACTGGTTAGGATACTGGGAGAGAAGTCAGAAGTCCCAGCTTGTGTATCAGTGACTGTTTAGGGACTCAGCCTCACCAAATGACTGTTCGGTATCAGTATGAAACCATTTATTACCACAGGGTCTTCAGCCCAGGTATCATCCCCCGTAAGTGGGGGCTATGTAGATATCCTCACTTTGTCTTTCTCCCTATAGTCCAGCAGTCTGTACAAAATGGAATTGCTTTGTAAATATCAGACTGGCTTAATAGCCAGTCTTTCGTATGTCGGTAAACAGAGAATTTTATGTTGAGATGAGGGATAATGAAAAAAATGAATCCATGTCTTCCACTTGCCTTGGTATTCTAATCACAGAGCTACTGCATAAAACATGAAGCTTCACTTCCTAAATGAGATTTTCATGGCATGGTTGAGCTTTTACCACCCCTTTATAGTGTATGCCAGGGCAGCGATTCCCAAGAAACTGAAAACCCTTCCCTTCACAGAAATAGAGATTAGCACAAAAAGTGGTGATGCTGAAAGTTAATGCTGAGTGCTGCAGCGTTTACATTTTACTCCTTCTTCTGGATTTAGCTCTTCCTTCCTATAGCTACCGCTTCTACTGAATTCACTGTCCTCTACAGGAGGCATACAACTTTTTCTGCTTATTCGCTACCTACCCCTTTTCAGTAAAATCTGATAATCAAACAGTCATCTCAGCTAACAGATGAACAAAATGAAAGCAATTTTGAAGTTAACATTTTTCCCCTCAAATATAGACAGATGTAAACAGTACTCTTCCACAAATCACTGATCACTAAAAGAAGAACATTTTACTGTTGCAATATACCTGAAGAAAAATGTCCTGAGCTAAGATCCACTTATTTGGTATCTGCATTAAAGTAATGCCTGCGGGTTTCCAACTGGGCTCAAAAGTAATATGATACAGCCCTGCCCATCTAGAAAACTACTCTTCTTCATAACTCTGCATGTATTTGTAATAAATTTCCCTGTCGTGTTATATTTAAATATTATATAAAAATAATTTTGAAGCTTCAAAATAAAGTGAATTTTCAGTGCAATCACTTCTCTTTCAACTCTATATGTTACAGAGTTAAAGCTTATGTAACATTTCTATTCTGAGGTGCACCATTTATCACATTAGGAGAGTTGCTGAAGTTTGCAGCAACTCTGATAGCAATTACTAAAGAGTAGGTCTGTTTTTTCAAACATTAATAGCAGCTAGCTTCAAATGTCCAAACTATCTGCACTGCCTGCTTCTGCATTACAAAGACAGAAGTTTTTTTCAATATAACTATAAGAGATATAAACAGCTGAAATACAGTTCTTCCATTCACTTTACCACCTGTGGAGCTGCTGCTGCTTCTACACCAGCAAAAGGAGAAACAAAGGGGTACGATGAACTGCAGATACGTTAATGTCAATGGAAAGAGCATTGACGTAAACCATCACATCACTGTCCAAGTGCATTTTCTATACATAGTCCTAAGTGCCTTGCCCACCATCACATAAAACTTAACATTATCAGTCCCCTATCATTCCGAGTCTCCTCTCCAGCCCTTCCTTGTAGACATTAACTATCAAGTTAAATCCACAGAGTGCCACTGAACTAATGCCATGATTACACTTTTATGCTAAATGCTTTCCAATCACATACAGTGTTAACTGAGTTGGTAGTGCATTTAAATATAGAGTGATGTCCTTTTAAGTACGTACTACAGTGCTCTGATCAGTAACTCTCTTGGATAAACAGACCTTCCAAAAAAATGTGTTGCACATTCTCTGGAAAGCTGGAGCAGCTGCAACATGGTGTTTGTATCTGGCATCTGGAATAAAAAACTTACTGTATTTTGAATTAAGAGCCTAGTTAAGACATACTGTCATCTATATCTATACAAATCCAGAATTATGCTACCAAAGTGTTTTGACTCTTTCAAACACTGAGACAGCACAAATATGTGCATACTAGCCACCACAGCCTTACCAATATACAAGAAAGAAGGCAGACAGATGTTTAAAGCTCTTCTTTAAACTCTTTTGCCAAATCCACAGAGGGTTTGTTGGTTTGTTTGGGGTTTTTTATTTAGCATTTTAGAAATTAACTGTTTCACATAAATTATGGAGTCTTTCTGTTGGAACTGAAAGAAATAAGGATGTGAGCTCTGTGAGGGTCTCAAAACAATTAGTGGAACAGCCATCAAGACCTATACAAATGTCGTAGAGCAGAGAGTTACCTATTCAGAAATCCATTAATGGATGTTTAAAACACAGATGCTCAAAAATGTTTACACAATAACTTGCATGGTGCATGCTTGAAAAACTAGTGCTTGCTTACTGAGACTAGGAAGATTGAGAAACTGAGTGGGAGAAATTATAAAAATGGAAGAAATGCACCAGAAATGGATTGGAAATTGCAAAGGCCATGTTACGATACCTCTGAAAAAAAGGCTTGTTTCAATATAAGAGAAAACATTTAAATTTAAGGAATTAATTTTGCATACACATAATTAACTATTGCAAAGGAGATCCAGTCCATACTGAAGGAAAATTTTTGAAAGGTTGTCCTGGTTTTGGCTGGGATAGAGTTAATTTTCTGCCTAGTAGCTGGTACAGTGCTGTGTTTGGGATTTAGGATGAGAACAATGTTGATCACACACCGATGTTTTAGCTGTTGCTAAGTAGTGCTTACACTAGCCAAGGACTTTCCAGCTTCCCATGCTCTACCGACTGAGAAGGCTGGAGGTGCACGAGAAGCTGGGAGGGGGCACAGCCAGGACAGCTGACCCAAACTGGCCAAAGGGACATTCCATACCATGTGACATCATGCTCAGTATATAAACTGGGGAAAAGCTGGCCGAGGGGCCGCTGCTCAGGGACTGGCTGGGCATCGGTCAGCAGGTGGTGAGCAATTGCATTGTGCATCACTTGCTTTGTATATTCTTTTATTATTATTACTACTACTATTTTATTTCAATTATTAAGCTGTTCTTATCTCAACCCACGAGTTTTCTCACTTTTACCCTTCTGATCCTCTCCCCCATCCCACTGTGGGGGGGGAGTGAGCAAGCAGCTGTGTGGTGCTCAGTTGCTGGCTGAGGTTAAACCACGACAAAGGTTTAGAGAATTTTATGTGTAATAAACCAAGCATATTTGCAAATGCTAAAGTAGTGGAAGAATCAAATCCACGTGAGCTGATTGCTCTGAAAAGCAGAAGGGAATATTTTTTCAATGTGCAGCACAGCATAATTTCTCTAATAAATATATATACTTATTTTCTGAAGCAGTGGGCAAACACTGCTACTTGGGAAAGAAAGAAGCATTTCTCTTAAAGAGGGACAAACTCTGCTTGCAACTGCCATTTCTTTAATAGCTATTTAATATTTCTTTCTCACTATTCCAAAATGCCTATTAGAGCACTGAACATCTTTTCTTTTTTATTTAAAGTAAGTCTTGCTCCTGCAGCTTTCAAAGACTTTTCACAGGTTTTGGCAGCAGAAATTAGGAATAGCCTGAAGTCCTTGTAAGTCTCAGTCATCAGCTTTACTGCACCACCTGATATGACTTACTACATTTTCATTAGAGCTGTCTAAATCTTCATCTGTCTGGTTTATTTTCTTGACTCTTTCACCATCTTCTGAGGGTAACAAAAGACAGTAGCACAAGGTTTGCTTTAGTAACATTTTTAAAGTGATGACTATCACCCTAGTGATACGAAGCAAACAGCTACATCACTGAATATAGTACAGAGTGTTAGAATGTGCTAATATAATTTGTTCTCAGCACTTAAAAATTTATTATAGGTTGGACCATCCTATCTAGGACTACACCATTATCATGTAGAAAATACATGAAAAGTTAAAGGTTTTTTGATTTAAAGTTCAGTATAAGTCATTAATTCTCCTTACTACTGTTTTAGCATGGAAAGGAGCCGATGTCTTTCAGAACACCCGGTACCCCAAAAATATTTTTCTTGTAACAATGGACAGAGAATTTGCTTCCTTAAAGTTTACCTTTTTAAAAAATTCTGAATAAACAATACTTCAACAGAGTTCTTTCCATCCAGCACTCATCATGCTGTGATTTCAATTTTGATTTCATTTCCACATATAGTTAAAAACTAAAGATGATACTAGAAAACTTTAGGTACTAGAGGATAGGGGAAATTGGTAACAGTGCAGATTGATGTTTTCCAACAACTATTTCACCATACGTGGGATTTACATTAGCACAATAAGAAAAATATATTGAGGATCAAAAATAATGCTTATGATAACTATTAAAGAGAGTCAGGATAAAAAATATGTTTCATAATGAAAAAAATACGAACATTTGAATCAATCTGTAAGCACAGTTAATTGAAATCAGAAAATTGGCCTTTGACTATGTACAAAGGTATATGTTTGGTCATCCTGGCCAGATCGCACATTACTCCTGCAAACTTTATCAAATGCATTTTTACTATTTTTTTACCACATTACCACATTAACTGGTTGGGAAGTACCACAGAGACACACTGCATCTCACCCTCTTGTCCTGAGTTGACCTCTTGTGAAGGTAACGGCAAACCCAATATCAAATGAGGGGTTCTAATTATTATACAAATTCTGGCTTCTGACAGATGATCTCATTGGAAATTTCCATCCCAATTGTGGGGGTTTTTTTAATAGCACTGATATCCCACAATTTGGCAATTGAGGACCTAAAGCCCTGTTTCTCTTATTTCTCTTCCCTTTAAGAACTATTTCATTTAAGTTCTATGTTCACAGTGGGGTGGTCTCAAAAAAGAAACATCCTTATTAAAGTTGTCTTCATATTTAACTTTACAGTTAAGAGTTACAAGAGCTTGAACAAATCTTTCAAATCTGTTAGATACTACAAGTTAGATGCCCAATTGCCTATTTACCCATTCCTAAGTAAATTTCAGATTTTGTTTCTGCTGAGTACCTTGCTTATCCGTTATTTTAACCTGTGCCTTCGGGAGCGTGCAGCAGTTCTGCGAAACACAGGGAAGTGACCCTGGAGGGGCAGGGGCAGAATGCCCGGTGCCTGCGCTACCGCAATAAATGCCAGGAGCGTTCTGATGTCCGCAGCTGTTGAGAGCTTGACAATGTTTGTTGTTTTCTGTATGGCACTGGTTCACAAATGGAAAGTGCATCTCTCTTAAAACGTAGAAGTAAAAACACAAGCATTTAGTTCTTACCGATGTGAAGAAAGTCTTTGAAATGTGGCTCTTGAAGCATGAAAGTCTAAATTAATAAAAGCTCTGATTTTCTTCCAACTACTGTTATTCTGAGACCTTATTTTTAACGCACACAGTTGCTGTGTGTCTTTGAATTTTTTACGGTGGACTTTTACATTCATACTGCCATCCTGTGGTCACTGGTTGAAAGCACGTAACTCTCAATGGCACCGGAAGACGAGAATTGCAGGAACGCTTCCCACACAACTGAGTTACCGCTGGTTTTGTCCCTGCCCTTTACTTTGCCTACACCAACACAGTGCCGTACCTCTGAAAGGAAACACAGAATCTAACTAAACTTTTCCCCTCATGACTTCTGCAAACGTTCCCCCTCCGTTAGGTGTCACAAGGCAAAACATCTTTAGCAGAAAGTTCAGCTCCAGCCCCTCACAGCTTGATTTGTAAGAGGCGGTGCAGATGTGTGAGACATTTTCAGCAGTTTGCTCAGAAGCCTATACAGTTTTAAACTTACAAGGTTGTGGGATATCATTTTAGCATTATCAAGAAAAAAAAAAAAGGTCCCTCTATTTAACTTCATTAATGTAATTTCATGTACATAACTATCAGAGGAAATCTTTACCCTTTTATTAAAAAAGGAGATCAAAGTAATCAGTATGTATTTCAAGAAAGGAAATACTTTATCTGTGACATTATTAGGATGCAAAAAAATTATACAAATGTGAGAACAGCTGCATGGGATTGGATCTAATTCTGCCTAGCTCTCTACATGTCAGACAACAGCAAAGGCCTAGAGAAGAACAAGGGAGTAGGGCCAACATACAATGATACTTCCATGGCCCACTTTTCCAGCCTCCAGGGATTTACAGGCTAGGGACTTCCTAAGCCAGAGGTGACAGGACTTTGTTTAACAGCTGTTGAAGGATCTTTCTTCCCTGAATTAGTTTTGATGTGTTCTGCTTTTTGCAGATTCATTTTAGGTGATATCAAAGACTAAGTCTAATGCACATCAGATGGGGGTAAAAATGATATTAAAAAGCTATTACTCAAAGACATTTCTGTCAGGCTTTATAACACAGTGTGCTTGCGGGTTATATAGTATTTTAAATAAACAGGTTTATGCCTTCAATTTTCAAGCCAAAGTATCAGTTCAATACTACTGACTTTACCTTGGTATATTGCTCACGCTCATGTTCTTGGCTAGAACCAGACCCTGATGTCTGATTATAACGGTGCACTTTCATTTTCATCTGTCTCGTTCGCTCCTCCACTACTAAGCTTGCTGCAAAAACACACAATGAAAATCAATTAAAAATAGCGAAAACCTTTTGGAAAAACAAACGGTTTAGCAAGAATTTTAACTTATTTCCATCTCAACGAAACAAAGAAATGTACAAACATGTAGAACAAGCAGGGTGTAAACACAGAACAAAGGAACACTAATGTCAAGAAATCAACCACTTCCATTGCGAGAGTCTTTACCTGAAAATGGGCAGACATCCCAATTTCCTATATATAACCAGGCTGGTTCAACAGATATGAAAAGAGTGAAAGAATTTAGGTGATAGGCTGAATTATAAACCTGTTAAGTATTCTGGATGCAGGGGACATAAATCCATGATCATCTAACCATGTATTTGCTTAAATGTAGAAAATATTACAGTAACATTCTAAGAATTAATGCATTAAACAGGTTATTAAAATTTATTTTTTAAGTAATTAACTCCTACTACTATCTTAAAACATAACTGCTTACCATAGCTAAAGATTATTTGAGGAATAATTTCTCTATTCAATCAGTCATAGTAAAAAATACAGTAATTTGCTAGTAATTTTTTTTTAACAAAAAATCCTTTAAAAGCACTACTTTGCTCTCTAATGTTCACTTCTATTTCAAAGAAATTATTTGTTCTTGTGTTTTCAATTTCCCTATGACAATGTTTTTTTAAAAAAAGAAATCTAATCTTAAACCTTCAAGAAGTTGTGGTGCTATAAAGAGCATCTTCTTCAATTTGAACAAGTTCTGGCAATTAATATTGGCTGTGCTTGCCAGAGGAAGATGACCTTGCACTAACGGAAAGAGTGGTGTGAAAGCCCCTGGGCTAAGGCTTCCTTAAAATAAGTTAACCTTTGTGGTAATAGATAATTTTCAGAGGGAACTATATAATCTGCCATTCTTAAACTTGGTAGCACTATAAATGCAAAGGAATACCAATAAAACCAATACGTTGAAAACTGGCACTTTTTAACAGTTCTAGAACTAGACCCAAATATTCATCAATCACTATTCTAAATCACAGGAGTACTCGCTATGTTCACTGTGTTTTAACAGGTTATAACATACAGGTTATATCCCAGAACAACTTCTTTTAGCTGGAATTTTTTGTGTGGTCACAAATTCAAGACTGGCATTCTATTTGGGAAAACCTCTGCAAAATCTTCTGCTTTTGGGTCAGCCATGGATTTATATGACTCTTCCAAAACCATTAGTTTTAAAAGTCAAGATTTTTGTAAACAGCCCCTCCTCAGATCAGTGACAGGAGAGAGACACCAATTTAAAAGCTGCATGAAATCAATAACAAAACACGGAGAATTTTAAATTAGGGGAAAATAAGTATGCTAAGAAGTTGTTTACAGATCTGTATTGTGAATTAAGAGATACCAATGTTATATCTGGGTTTTATGCTGCTAGTTAACTGTGGGATTCCTTACACATCTACTTTTTGTTTGTGCTTTGCAAGCACAAAGATACAAAAAGAAAGCGGTACACTCAGGGTTGGATACTTTAAACTTGTGCTGTTGCACAAATTGCGATTGTGCATCCGTAACGTGTTCGTGGAAATCATGGAATGTCTGTGCGCTGGTTGGGTATGAAGAAATATACAAAGACATCACTGTGAAAAATATGTTGTTTTCATGTCCTCCTTCCACATTTCTTATTTAAAACAGGAAAATTAAATACAGCAAATGACATTAAAGTTCTGCTATAGCTACAAATTTAAGGCAAGGAATAAAGTTATCATCGTAATCTTCAATCTCCCACACGCAGAGGGTCCAATCTAGGAAATTCTGCACATGCAGAATGTCACACTGGGCCCAGCGATTATTCCAGATGACTAATTATGTCGGTAAATGTGTACCTTAATTGCAATGAGTCCAGTTCCACCATCAGATATGCAGGCACAGCTCCAATTACTTCAATGGAAGTTGCATGGAGGTATCTGAAGGCAAAATTGAGCACTTTAGGTGAAATTTTTAAAGATGGCCTCTTATTTTACGGACAGATATGAAAGGATTAAGATATATCAATTAGTGACTGAAGTCAAAAACTCAGATATCTTAATCCTATCATACATGCATGAAATAGACTGAGGATATAAAATCAGAGGGAAATTTGAGACCCCTTTAAAAATTTAGCCCTATATGTGTATGGTGCACAGATCACAGTTACTCTAAAAAATAACCCTTTCACTGTGTGACTTTTAGGTGTTTCACCCTGTCAACTGTAGGTTATACTAAATAATTTACATGAAAGAATGTTACTCTGTATTACGACACCTGAGAAAGAATATTCTGTTATGTAACGAGATGCTATTTCAGTGACTACACGTGAAAACTACTGCAGTCAAAGCTGGGTAAACATTCAACCCTAACTCAGTAATGCTTGATTTTTGTTATGTTTAAATCCTTAACCTTAACCCCATGCTTATGTTCTGTTTTGCATCATTAGATATCATTATATAAAATAACATAAGAACAATTAATGAGGACTGTGAAGTAAAGCTAAATTCTCTAGTGGAGAAATTTAGTTTTGTGCATGGAGTAAAATCTATTTAGCTCACCAATTAGCTGGTAATGTATTTCTAAGCAAGCAACTGTGCGAAATGTAAGTCTGCTCTAGAAAATACAACTGTGTTCCTTTCAGGTTTGTTTACCATGCACATCTGAACATATGTTGTATCTAGCTCAATTCTGTGATGGCAAATTTTATCTGCCTGATAAGTAGCCTGATATACTCTTTACATGTTAATCACAAGAAGCAGAAAAAAATCTAACACAGGAGCAAAAGCACATTAGCAGAAGCTGTAACAACCATAGGTAACACCACCATACGATCACATTACTTTCTCAGAACACAGTTGGTTACCACAGGTAACGAAAATTTGACATAAACAATACTTCAAGAACTTAACCTGTCTCTCAGAAAAATATGGTTCTACCTTCTTTTAGGGCATCAGTATTTACAGAGTGCCTTTCCTGGAGCTCTTGAGAGGTAGGACTACACAGCAATTTACATATCGAAGCACTGTAATCCCAAGACCTCTAAATTCTACAGAGGCCCTAGAATTCAAAATATGGAGATTTACCACAAACATCTAAAATTAGTGGTAGAACTACCATCAATATCAGTTGTGCCAATGTGTTACTCTCTTTGGTGTCACAAGTCACACTTGAAAGAGCGATCACTCTCATCTCTTCAAGAGCTGCTGATTCAGATGTGAGTTCAATCAGTATAAGAAGTAATTGAAAGAAGAGAACTCAGTAAGCAGACTGCTTAGATAAGGAGTGCAAGTTTAGAGCTAAAGCTTTTACTACAATGGGTTTTCTTATGTAAACCATGTGAAGGTTGTACAACAATGATGTACATAAACAATCAAGCCATGCAGGAGAGAAAAGACAGACATACGAATGGAATCAAAATGTTATACTTCAACTCCATTACCATATTTATTATCTGGTCTGACTCCTGTAATCCCAAGTGTACTGGGTCTGGCTGGGATGGAGGTAATTTTCTTCACAGCAGCCCGTATGGTGCTGAGTTTTGGACTTGTGACTAAAACAGTGTTGATAACACACTGATGTTTTAGCATTTGCTGAACAGTGCCTGCACAGCGCCAAGACCTTCTCTGTTTCTCATGCTGCCTGCCCCCCAGCAAATAGGCTGGAGACTCGGAGAGGAAACAGCTGGGACAGCTGACCCCAAATGACCAAAGGGATGTTCCATACCATATAGCATCATCCTCAGCAATAGAATTGGGGGTAGTCTTTCTAAGGTAGCTGTTGCTCAGAGACTGGCTGAGCATTGGCCTGCTGGTGGGAGGTGGTGAGTGATTGCTTTTGTATCACTTGGTAGTGGGTTTGTTGGTTGGTTGGGGTTTTTTCATTTTTTCTCTTCACTTATTAAACTGTTTTTATCCTGGCCCACAAGATTTACTCACTTCTGCTCTTCCAATTCTCTCCCCCATCTCACTGTGGAGGGTAGCGTGAGTGCATGGATGGCGGGTGCTTAGTTGTTGGCTTGGGTCAACCCACCATACCAAGCTACCAAGAATTAACTGCCCAGTGTGGTCTTCCATCAAACAAAAGTTCCTTTAGCTATTGCTCAGTTTATTACTCAGTTCACTGCTAAGTCCCATCTGGCTTCCACTGTGAATGATATTCAAAGGAAGAAGACATAGTTTACAAAGATTAAGACCGTCTCCTATCCCATAGGCTAGCAGGTCCCTCAGCTCCTCCTGGGTCTCCTCCTCACATGTCATTCAAGAAACATCCTTGTGAAGACTGTGCACCCTGTACTGTAATTCATAACAGATCTTACAGGATTCTAAATATGCTATATGCTGGAAGTACAACTAAACATCTGGATTTCCAATCTTTGTAGAGGTGATCATGGTATTAGTAAAAGAACATATGCACATAATGGAATAGGGTTTTTTATTCATAAAGTCATTAAAAAACTTGCTTGTATTTCTTGTGATAAAAGAAGTTTTGATTAATTTAAAGGCACTTTTTGGAAAATGTTTCCATCATAAGGAATGTGATTTTCTTACTTTATTGACAGCCTATATAATACATGCTCTCCTTCGATTGTCTAAAATATGCAAATCCGTAATACGTTACTTAAAGAAGGTAGGGAATAAACTAAAGAAAACAGCTACAGCTCTCTCATTTTCAGCCTGAAACCTACCCTCAGAGAAAATTATGACAGGCCAACAGTTGTTTTTTCTTAAAGGAGATGGCCATTTCTTAATTCTTCTAAGAAATTATCTCTTTACTAAGAATTTTTATACTCATTTTAGTATGTCAGCACTATGGTAAGGTTTATAGAGTTGTATCTGATTGCATTAACTAGTTGATAATCCTCATCTTTATTTCTATCCTCAGAGAACTAGTATGGGCACATTTCGACCCCTATCTGCTGTTTAACTGATAGAGAGGTTAGACCTGGCTAGAATCCAGACTGTGAATCTAGCAATACATGAAATCTGACTTTAAAATAAATTCAACCTGCATTGGTATCAACAACAGACCAATCCTATGAAAAACACTGAGAGCTACAAAAGCTGCACTGACAGTAGTGACCAGTGCAAAAGAAAATGAAGTAATTTTGAGGTTTTAAGTCCCTTATTTAAGGTTTTAAAGAGGTGCTAAACTATATGTTATTTGCAAAATTTCTTAAATGGCATGATGCTATAAACATCTATCTATTAAGCTCATAGCATAATGCATGAAACATATGTGGGCACATTTAAATAAGGATTGTACCACATGCAGCAATACTGAACTAGCAAGGAACAGCGAAAATGCTGTAGCTGCCTTTCTAGCACTAGTTTTTAGTTCCTGAGCTTACCTATTTAGATATCCACCTCTTTCACATTATAACAATCATCAAAGAGACTCTACATTCTGTAGACTTTGGAAAGCTTTGAAACTTGACAATAAATAACATCTAAAAAGAACCCACTCATACATTTGGAAAAAAGGATTAGAGTTGTTTTAGCACTGAAACTACCTCCTGTGTAGTAATGTGATCATCTTGGATTCTTGACCATCACCAAATTCCAAGAAAAAACACCTTCCACCCAAAACTGAACTGCTGTACATGCTACACATGTATCTCCAGAAAAATGTCACTCTCTCTGAAGTGGAGACTTGTTGCTATCTAGCAAATAATAAAGCAAGAAAGGAGAAAGGAAATTTTGGCAAGGTACATGAAAATAAGCCTTTATGCTTACAAAAGGAACAACAAATGCTTAAATGCCATGAAGGAGTTTTAGGACATTAAAAGAAAAACATGGAAACTGGAAGATATTCAATTTATCTAAGGAAGACTATCATTCAAAGCATACTGTTGGTAAAAAAGATTTAGGGAGAAGTCATGAGAATTATACACAGTCCAGGACATGGTCTTGCAGAAACAGATTTAAGAAATGATTAAAAAGAAGGCAAATATGGCTTGATTGTGGGAAGTTTTCTAACAGTAGAAGGCTCTTCAAGTTAGCAGACACAGGTGTAATAATGCTGAGTAGCTATGAAGAAGTTCGATAACGTCAGATAAATATGTAAGTACTAAGACATATGTTTAAAGTCAGGTGGTTAAACACAGGAACAATTTTCCATCACTTGCAGTCATTAAGTGAAAATACCTTTCTAAAAGGACATTCTTGCTCAAACCCAGGTATGGGCTTAATGCCAAGAACAACTGGTGCCGTTACCTGGTCTGTGATCAAAACTGATCACAGTTGGTCTTTTCTAGACTACAGAAAACCTATGGATGCCTTAGGACTGACTATACCATTTTCTGTGATGTCTGCAACAAACACAGAATTTGCTCTTTAGGCTGTTTATATTTCTGTTCAAGATGGTGAAGACAGAAAGGAGGTGTAGGCAAACAGTACAATTTGGAAATCCTCGAAGTCTTACCTGCACTATTAATTGCTGGAGTAAGCTACAGAACAAGAAGAATCAGCATAAAAATTTCAGATGGCTTGTAACCCTTACCAGCAGATATCACACATCATTTATGATGCAAACTTTAAGGGAAAAAGTCTGAAAGTCTAAAATGATAAAAACATTTGCTTACACAAGGAAGCTTCTGAAAAATAAGTTGAAATGAAAATTTATTTCGTAAAAACTATTTTACAGTAACAGTGTTTCTGGGGCACAAACAGCAGGTTCTGGCAGGGCAACAGGGAACTGCACGTATCCCAGAAGCCAACAGAGATCTGACCTATTCTTCAGTCTAAGTCTTCATACTAAGAAGAAAAGTTGAACAATGACAAACAGCTACAGCTACAATGCAGTCTAGAGGTATGTACACTTAGCCTTTCTACGCTGCAAAAGCCAGAAGCTTCATCTCTCTGTGCCGCTTAGATGCTCTCTGGATAGGAATCAGGGGAAAAAACCAGTTTCTGGATTGAGGAAGTGAGAGGTGGAAGCTGGAGAAGAAACTACGCAGAACCAATGTCCAGCACAAAGGCAGGGGAATAAAGCAGCGATGAGATTTGGATGGGAGAATCCACCAGTGCCGTGGGCAAGGGAAATGAGAGGGCAGGGGAGCATTCACTGGAGAGCTGGCTGTGCTGCGCAGGGGAGAGAACTCACATTGGTGTTGGACCAGGATGAAGCATTTCAGAAATAATACAGAGTCTCCAGGTTATTTCTGTTCAGCCTTTGGGATTAGTTTTGCAATATGCACACGCAAAGTATCCCTGTGGTAGGTTTCATGACTTTAAAAATCCACAGCAAACTCTACTTCGAAATTTAAAAAACACACAAAATTTTGAAATCATGAGCAGATGAATGTTTTGAAATATGTCAGTAACACTGACAAATCAATTTGTTGCTAAGATAAAGAAGTTGTTTCCACTTCTCTGCATATACGACTTCAAAAGGTACTTATCAGCAACATGCAGATAGTGAGGGAGATGATCTCTGAAGCCTGCTCTGCAACCCTGGTCCCTGTACCTGACTAGAACGTGCTGTGGCTCCTTTAAGCTTGTGTGCATGGGTTTCCTTTCCATGGGAGCCGATACCGCTCTGGGCCTCCTCCCAAATCAGAATTGAGGCATGACCAAAGCACATACTCAGCCTGTCAAGCTGGGAAATGAGCTTGGATCCCCCAGTACACACAGAAGCATGGTGACCACCTTGAGTTTAATAACTCACTCCAGAAGGAAGATAAGCCAATATAAGAATCTGAACCGGCTGATGCAACACTCAGTTCTTCCTCAAAGCGTTTCAAGGATGATCCAAATAGAAGCTTCTATTTAAAAGAAAACAACAAGAAAGCAAACATGTATTTCTAAAAATTTGAAAAAGGTAAACCACTGGTTTTGGCAGCAATCTGAGTCAGCATTTTAGTAACCTGCTGAAGACCTTATCACAACCCTTCCCATTGATTAAGTGGAACAGATGGTTAATTTCTTTGTTGTAGATTTATCTGGTCGGTGTTGTTCATATCTGTAGTATATGCTTTCCTTCATACCTATGTCTCTTGTTACATAATATACTGTAAACCCCCCCCCATCCCCATCTCCCATTCACCTACTGTCTATTCTTTTTATCTCTTATTCTGCACTGGGGAAAGTCAGAGGTGACAGCGGGCTACTAGTGTAAGTCAGCTCAACTTAAGTTATTTATGGTCCCCCAGAACTGCCAGCACTCCACTTCTTCCCGCTCCTCTTCTTTTGCCCAATTCTTTTCTCTGCCTCCAGGCTGCATCTGCATTCAGCTCCCTTGAGCCAGGGGAATCTGTGCACATAGAGATCCCACCACCTTCTACACACTCCCAAATCTTGGGTCAGATCCATCCAAATCTTGTGGAAACAAGCTCTTTTACAAACCTGTTACAGGCATGGTCTAGTTTGTCTGCATAAAGTCAATTGTTTTAAACAAAGAAACATCCACGGCAGTCCAAATCACAGGGCAAGGTTTGTGAACTTGAAAGAGGCATAAACAACAAACTGGCATGACTGATTTGTATTGTTCTGTTTGAGAGAAATATAAATACTGAAGAAAGCAAAAATCACCAAAATAATTTGTAAAATCAACCATTCTTAGCACTTTCTTAAGACATTTCATAGCACATTCTTAACACTGCAAAATAACCTGTAATTGCTAATAACTAAATTAAATACTATTTACCTAAATTAAATACTATTTCTTTTTCACCTTTTTTTTTTTTTTAACATTATCATGAAACATACTCCTGAGTATTGGCGTGGGTGTTGGAGTTCGTAGCTAGTGGAACAGCTGCTGTATTTTTACCTAAGCAAGTATGAATGCATCAGTGGGATTCACGCCTTCAGAAAGACATTCTGATTCAAGTTCAACTCACAATTTGGCTTTGACCCATCAAAGTCTGTATTCAGACTAGAATTTCCCAAGATCTCCAGGACTCAGGACTAAAGGTCAGAAAAGGTTAATCTGTGCTATTGATGTTTATGCAGCATTGTATTTTGCTGTTAACATTAAAAAGGATTTTTTCATTTTTTCTCTCCAAGCTTCATTCTGATTTTGAGATAACTCCTACTTTCAACAAAAAGCAAAAAAAAAAAAAAGGACTTCTCTGCAACTTTGCCTCGATAAGGACATGACAGACTACACTTTTCACTTTGTGGGACAGCCTTAGACACCTGTTGTTTGAGCTCACTGATTCACTGGTATCAGGACAGACATGGAGAATTCATAGGAGTTCAAATTCATAGGAGGTCAGCGCTGTATGTCTGCCTCCAGAAACCTGCCCTGCAATATGACTAGCTTTCTGAGTGTCAAGAGCTTGTCATGCAAATAAAACACAGCTCATTCTTCAGAATCTCTCTGCATACGAAGGATAGTTTCTGGCCATCATCCCCTTCAATTATTCCTACGCCTAGACCTATGAAATATCCTTCACAGATGCCAAGAGCCATGGCTCCATCATTAGAAGCAGATGTTGTGCAGAGCTCAAGAAGAGCTTACGTAAAATCATAGTCTTTGAGTGAACTTTAAGTCAATCGAGCAGCTTCTGAGCCCTGTAAAATACCATGACTGCTCCTGTTAAATCCAGTATATTGAATTTCAATCGGAAAATTAGAAATCACAAGAGAAACCATTTTCAGATTCTAAAGAGGGGCATCAGATAGCATATAGATATTTGAGAAACAACCTTCTCGCCTGTTAAACACTGTTAACTAAAATACTATATACTGACATGGAATATATTGAGGGAAAAGCCAGTATTAACAGTTGCCAAACATTTGTAAAAAATTACATAAATATTTACCTTTTGTGGAAGAGTTAAAAGTCTCTTGCTCTTCAATGAATTAAATGCACGGAATGATGGAAACAGAAAAAGAAATCAGCAAATTTAAAGTTAGATAAAGAAATGTGTTACATGTGACAATGGCATGTACAGTAGGCAGTACTCCAGCATATGTAAAAGTAATGTAGAAAATTAAAATGATAAACCATGACAAATAATAAAGACTTTTTCTTTAAAATTAACAGGAACAATGAAGTTACTGAGATCCAGATTGTGGACTCTTTAAGTATTCCGCTCGAGCCGTATTGCCGTATCCAAATTTATGAATGACATAAAAATCTTAAAATTGCTTTAAGTGTCACTCTCACTCCTGAACCACATAGCCCTGTTTTAGATTCTGAAGCCTTTTCTGCAATAATAAGTGTACAAATTTATTTTCTATTAACTGAAATCTTTACTACTCAATAACCACTGGACTATTGAAAATCGGTCTTTAAGGAAAACATAAAAGATTATGAGGCTTAAACTCATTTGCAAGAGTTAGCAATGCTGAGAAAAAATACTCTCCAGCGTGAGTAAAGATTCCACAAGCTGCCTCAAAATATGCAGTGCCACCTAATAATTTCAAAACAAAACCAGAAATATGAAGACAAAACAAACAACGCTAAAAGACAAAAATCTAAACTTGAAACTACATATTTGTTTTCTTTTGCCACTCAAGTTTTATACTGATGGATCTGAAAAAAGGTTTTAACTGAAAGGGTTTGATCTTTTACCATTACTCAAGCCATACTCTCACTGCAATGACATTTCAATGATCAAGTACATATACACAGAACAGTTTTAATTAGCTATTCATTTTTTTTAGGATCTTAAGTTGGTTAAATATAAAAAGATATTTGCAACTCAAATGTATTATTTGACAACATACTGATTTTCTGTACGAAATTCTGATTCTTATTTGTTAAAAGGAAACATTGGACATCACAAAACTTCATTGCTCTATGATGTGACTACCATTAAAGACTTGTACAGATATTATACACATGAACTTTATACAAGTAATCCCCATTCAGTACCAGTAGTCTTCAGCGTAGTTTTCCCTCATGAAACAGCAGCACACACGCACGCATGCACCTCACCCTGCATACAAGCTATGTACAAAGCTTATGCAGCTTTTTCTAACATGAGCTAAGATACAGGAATACTCAATGCTGGTCGCAGTTTTGCTGTTCTAAAGGTCACTGCATAAGGCCTATTGCCGTAGACAGATGCCACTGGAAACACATACAACCACACTAGTTCAGTTATGTTTACAGATGCTCTTTACATGTAAACAGGCTGCTGATAATCACAAACCTTACTCTCATTATAGGACTTGTGAAACATGAAACCATGCTGTGAAGAGCCAAATGGAAGCAGATACAGGGAGAAAGACCTGTTTTGCATGAATTAGCTCTTAAAGATCGTTTCTATACTACAATCATTGCACATTCATCTTGCTGGTTCATAAATTTCAATAGTACATAATACGTTTTCTCTTATTCACTTGCTAGATTTCCTAATATTATCCCTAATATTATCTACTGCAGCTAAAAAGGAGTGTAGAAAAATGCTACAGATCTTCAGATTGTATTCATTTCCTTGATCGATACAATGATTAACCATTATACGAAAGTGTAGAGACCCACCCTCAAATCCTATTCAAGCAAGAATTCCTGTGATGTTTGATAGTTGCAATGACAGAGGACGGACTGAGTAAAGATCGCAGAAACATGCTTTATACGAAAGTATAATTTAAAAACCATACAACTACATAACAAAGTTGTTATAGAAACAGTTGAAAAACAAAGTCAAAGCAGAATCCCCACCCCTCTTAATGATATGCACAGTTCCACTCAAACATGATGCAAATAAAAAAACCACTGATGCAAATCTCTTACAGCTCGGCACAGGATGACATATTGAGAACACAGCATTGTCCTTACCATGGCTTAGAATTTCACTGCTTTAGTCACTGAGCCAAAACATCTTCACATTATTAGGTCCTTTTATAAAATTATCAGTTAAAACAAAGAAATAAAAAATGCTTCTTAAGTAGCATAAGTTAGGGTAATGACTACTAATTTGTGACTTTTTGAAAACACACACAGACACACCTATACCAGACTAACTTTCAATACTCAAGCATCTCAAGACCTTTAGTTGCAATAACATCCCAGTGTGTCTTGCACTCTAGGAAATACTGCTGACAGGGTCGCAAAGGAAAGAAATACAGCCATGTCTTCCTTCAATATCACTGGGATTAAAATAAAAATCACATTGCCTAAAAATTACAGAAGCCTACAAACTTAAATGTAACCACTTTAAAAAGTCTGCATGTACTGGAGTTGCTAAAAATATTATTTAGTTAGAACTGTTCCAAGTGAAAATAACTACCTCCCTCCCCACTCCAAAACTAGGCAAAGCTGCTATCCCCTTTAGAACATAATCACCAAGAAGCCTTTTTTTTTTTTTTTGCTAGCATGCATAATTATGCTGTTTTGAGGTTTTAGTCCTTAAATTGGACTTTTTCCTCTACATTTAAGATTTTTTTCTCTGTTCCTGATCAGTAGTACCAACCCCATTTCTGTAATGGAATAGGGACCACTCTTTTGGTCTTCTCTATAAGAATTACTTCTATGAGATTTTTTTTTTTAATTAATAAAGTGTGTCTACTAATAAGGACCTTTTAAAACTGCCTTATTTTCTCACAAGTTGACTTTTTATGATTCTCAAACTGCCGACCAGAGCAGTAACTAAGACAACATCATCTAGTAGAGACAAGGAAACGACCATTTTTTTAGTTCTGAACTTGACAATGACAAAATGGAATGCTTGAGATGCAATGTCAGTCCTAGAAGAAGCCTTATTAGCATGGATATGATAATTTACAATTGAGAGCTAAAGGTTAAAGACTGAGAGTAAAAACCTCATCTAAGATTAAGTGTTAAAATATCACTCTGTTTCTCGAGATGAAAACCACTACCAGTCTCTTGCTCCTTCATTAACTCTCATGTGTTCCATAATGAGAGCCTTGAAGAGTAGTAAAATTACTTTATTGGATTCTTCTATGCCTCCTGAATATGCAAACAGCAAATAAAAAATCCACTCTTGAGGAATACAGACATTCAATCTTTTTACAGCAATTACTGTGATTTGTAAAACAGACATAGATTCATAGATGTATGTATTTAGGTGTGTATTCAACCCTCCTGACACAACAGAATTTGTATAGAGTGTAAAGAAGTACTTTACTATAAAAATGATACCTTATGGTATATCATACAGAGTTTCCCTGAAACACAGGATGTCAATACTGACCACCAAGAAGTAGCTTTATTTATAAATGAAGAAAATGCAAAGACTTTTGAAATGCTCCCTATAACATTTATATATCGCACTAGACTTTGACATCTTCTATATCCATGCTGACTGTGAATTTAAATCATTAAGGACACAATTCAGTTCCAAGTACAGTTAATGGAAATCTTTTACAGACCTCAGTATGCTTTGGATTCAATCTTACATTAGGGTCAGATCACTTCTAGTCACTCCATTTGACCCTGATACGCATTTGAAAAGGATTAAAGAGGTGAAACTGATATTAAAATTTGATACTGTAAATCAGAGCAAATGCTATGGTCTTATAGCCTCACTGAATTTAATTTCTTACAGTAGTATAAAGTTTATACGTACTATCATATTTATTTCAGAAGATACTGACAAAACCATTTAAAAATATTTTATAAAATCTATTCAATTTAGTACTTCTCTGCAAATATATTCTCAGCTTGAACAAAGTGTTAAACATGGGTAAAATCAGAAAACCACCCCTCCAAAAGGACAAGCCAGTCACTTAGACAAAACCAAAGTACTATGTAGAGAAGGAAATCTCTTTAGCCTTTGTTTCCATGTACTGTAATACAGCCATATTGACATAGGCAGTATGATATATAACAACAAAGTAAATGACATGTCGCATCCTACTTGTATATTTTATACATAAGACGCAAGCATATCAACCACAAGTGTAAATGAGAGCTCATTTACATAAAAGTGAAACAGCTTTACTTTACAGATGTTCACGGTATCAACAACTTTCTAAACCTAGAGTAGCTTTAGCCTTCTGCTCAACTTTCATTTTTTCTTTCCTCTTCTGTATACATCCCATTTCTACTCATTTTCATGTTAAGTTCTACATTCATTTCCAATGTCTTTAACAAAACATAAACTAGTATTTTATTCTCAACACACCAGTTATCAAGAACAGCAGAAAGATGATAGATGAATATCCAAAGGGAAGCCAACTTAAAATAAATTAAAAGCTGATTCATCGTTATATATTGCACCAAGTTCTGAAATTGCAGAAGAAACATGAAAGAAATTTGAAATTCATTACTTATTACATTTCCCTAAAAAGCTCCCAACTTACTAATATGCAGAAATAGAAGCTGTAAATGTAGTTTGTAACTAGTTTATAATCCGGACAGTCCTAGATTCACTACAAAGCAAAATGAGAGGACTTGACTGTAAAGTTCAAAATGAATAAAACTCACTTGTATTAGTATATTAATCATTCAAAATAAACACATGTATAAAACAAGAATACATTTTCATATGTGTTAATTGAAGGTGTAGTATGCCATCACAGCTAAAGCCATTAAATTAATGTAAGCTGATTGCATGTTAATATAAGCCGTCATACAAAAAAACCCTATGGTAATCTATCATGATAAGGTCATGGTCAGCAACATTACCTACTAAAGAAAGCAGTCTGCCAACAGTTCTGTAAAGCACTACAATATTTCATCATTAGAAGCATTTCTTTAATTTCCACGTAGAAGAAAACCTTGTGGTACATGGCAATCTCAGTTGTTGCTTGTAGTCAATGAGAAAACAGGCTTTTTAAATGCAGAAGAAAACCTGAATGTGCAAATATCCATTGTGCCATTTCATTTTACCATAATAGCTCATACTCTGTGTGCAGTATGTTGCTAGAAAAGGAAACAGCAATATTCATACTTATTTGATATTAGTATGTAAAAAACATTTTCCACAACCACTAGGTCTACATTGTCTTTTTCAGAAAAGAGCAGCACTCTTTGCCTGATCAGTTTATTCTTAAGAAAGAGCTGATGACCTGTGCTTTTACATTTCTCATGGTGACTATTTTCATTCTTTAATCACTAAACTATGAACTCCAGAAGAAAACCAGATTTGTGATATTTATTATTAATCTATGTTAACAATGCACAACAATTAATATAAACCATAAAATAAGAAATGAGTAAGACTGTCAGAATGTTGTCAAAATCTTTGCCCCTGATTTCTTTAGCTGAATACAAAGTAGATATTTGTTGAAAACTACCACGACTCTAATAGAAATTTTAAAGCAGACAAACATAAAAGGGTACTAGAAAATTAAGGCAATTAAACCATGTGTAATAATCCACCGGTCAAACTCTACTGGATTTCTGAGACTACAAATATGCTTTCATTCTCTTCTATTGCTTTATTGGTAGAATTGTAGCATTGAACACGTAGGTATGAAAGTAGACTTTAAGTAAAAAAAGGTAAGAAATCAAAGAGTTTGAGCTATCATAAGCTCATTATTTGATACCTTGCTCTATACTGCCACTTCTTACTGGAACTTGCGGTAGCTGTCTTCCCCTGCGACTGCTGAAGGATGTGTCTGCAGGAGGAGACTGTGTGGGACTTCCTTGTTGATGTATTCTGCAAATGAAATGAAGATAAAAGTAAAATAACCCAAATGAAGAGAATTTTTATATTCTGAACTTTAAACACATATTAAGTTGCATATACTGAAGATGGGTTTGAAGAAGTTCGCATTTGGTGCGTGCCATATGCACATACTCAGGTCTGGATACCTAGTAAATTTACAAGGCCTTATGTTTAATTTCTCTAACTACCTTCAACTAAGGAGAAATGTTTTCCTTTGTTTTGTTGTTTTGTTTTTTTTTAATAAAGTACTACTCAAAAACCACTGAACAAAAAGCAGTTTTCTAAGAACTATTTATGATTATGACTCACAATTTATGTATGTTCTCCTGCACTGGTATAAGGGCAATAGAAAATGCCACCTCTGTATTTTATTAACTTTTGTATTCCCTTTGTGCTGATGCAGTAATTGCAGAAGGCCACAGAGAACTGGACAGCAAGTATCTATTCCCGTGGGATAACGTGTTGTTTTTCCCTGAACTCAAAGAAGGAAAAAGACCTTTAACCTTGTTATTGAGGGGGTGCGTGTGTGTGTGCACGCGCAAAGAATGTACAAGATTTTTAATATTCTTACCTAAGTAAATATCCTAAACCCCTTTGGCGGAATTCTAGCTAGCACTATTTCAGAGCACCTTGGCTACTTGATTTCTTATACATAGATACAGCATCTGAGTGTAACACATCAAACACCTTTGGAACGCTGGTAAGTTTGCATTTAAAATAAATAGGGCCACCTCTAATAACTAGGGAAAAAATTTAAGAAAGTAAAACAAAGATGAGAAGAAGCAGACCACTGAGAGGGAGAGCTTACTATTAAATGCCCTTACCAGTTACAGTAACATCACACTCACTATAGTGGATAAGCACTGTTTATCAACTACACTAAGGTTGCACGTAGATAATTTGCAATTTTAAGTAACACATCTAAGCAAGTTCAAAATACTGTTGGTTTCCACACTACATAGATCAACTGACTTTCTCTTAGCCTATAAGATCAGTTAGCTGCGTGAACAGCACGTGATGTCCTGCACAGTGTTTAAGAAAAATACTTTGATAATTTTCATATGGATACAGAACAAAACACAACAATGGAAGGACAAAACACAGCCGATTTTTCACTCTTATATTGCATAACTATTTAAGTTCAACAGCAAGAAGTTCCATCTGGATGATGAAGATAGGTGGCATAAAGGATATGGGAGAAGTGTAAATACCATGAAGAGAGGATAATCTACAGTGCCAGAATGAGTGAATGCGCCATGTATGCTCAGGAAAGTACAACACCACACTGACACCTGGGAGGCAGAACATGAAAGCTGTGCTGTACACATAATAGCAACCTTGTCAGAAGTGGAGAAGGTGGCGCCGACCCTCCGGGCGCTAGGTGATGTACAGAGCATAAGGGTCTGATACTAGAGTGCTCACTCGACCTTGAGCGAGTGTGATGTTTTCCCCTAATGACTGGCTGTTCAGTCGTTCGTGGGGTTGGAAGTCCCCTTCTAGAAAGACATGGTAGCGGACCCCTAAAACATCAGGGCCAAAAAGAAACTGTTCAGTTGTTAGCTCCAGGCACACCTTCCCATGCCCCCCTCCACCAAAGAACATTGCAAATCCTGGCTGCAGGACCAGGGTTGACGTTTCAGATCAAAGTTATTAATTCTGAATGCAAATCCATTTTCAAAATGATGAACTGCAGAACACTCACCACTGCAGATACACATGACCCTAATTGTGGAACTGTTGAACTGCACTGCTTATAGCGGACAGTTGGCCAAAAATGCTAGCTGCATCTTAAACACAGCAAACACAAGCTAACAACACGTATGACATAAGTACTAGCACAGAGTAGGCTATGCATACCTAGTTTTACCACAAAGCATTTCTGTTTCTAAAACATACCTTTTATCTTTATTAACAATATTAACTGGATTTCAATTAGTGTCCTAAAAAAGGACAATATGTAAGCACGTATATGTAATTCTCTTGGTTTCCTTAGGAGTTTCAAATAAGGACTTTTATTTAAGTATCTTTCTGCTGTAAGCCCTAAACCAGAAATACAGTTCTGAAGGAACTCAAATGAAAATATAATTAAAATATGCAGTAAAATGATTAATCGTGTTAGTATAATAAAGCATAGTTATTAGTAGTTTAATAATTGTATACACTGCAAGTATAAGATAACCTGAAACATTTCCATTTTGGAGAGTGACAAAGTATTCTAACTGTGCCTTTTTACTCTTCCTTGGTTTCCCAACAGTGCAGCATTTTGTAAATGATACTACTGTATCGGCTGTTCAGAAATTTCAATTTCCTGTGACATGATTTCATTGTGGGGTTTTTGGTTTGTTTGTTTTTTTTTTAATTTCTGCAGACTTATGAAGTCTCCCTTCACACACCCAGCACAACTCTCCCACAAGATACAGCCGAAGTAACCAAGGGACTGTCTAGTTCATATGACTATCATACACTGAAAAGTCATCTTAAAAAAAAAGTATATATGAGGTAACATGCAGATGCCTACTAAGGATAACAATCAGGTTTGGTTTCAAAGCCATTTCATCAGTAACAGTTTATGTGGAAGTCCAGCCACAATGCAATAAAACCAGGATTCTGTTGCCCTTGCTATACTTTCCCTCTTAAACACTAACGCTTCTTTAGCTTAACTCCGGCCTTGCCCTGGTGATAACTGTAACATTCTTTCAGAGACTGATTCCCCCAATTCTAAGAGATGTTTACGATAATGAAGATGAGCTGAGTTCTGAAAATGCCTGTTTCTCCATGCTGACTGTAAAAGTAATCCATGCCAACTATTGCATGCAATCAGCTTTTAAGTATCTGGTTTATCAGATGTTTAAACATCATAACATCCATAAGGTAAATATGGATCCCACTCTGTGCCAGAAAGTGCTTGCTTGCTTTTACTATGAATGAATGCTGCAATCTAACAAAGCCATCGTGTTCTCAGTGCTGATTTTTCTCATTTTAGAGGCTAAATATCCTGGAATTTATCTGAGAGCCCAGTGAAGCACTAGGAGAGCCTGTCCTGCCATTACAGAACAGACACTTTACCTGAAACTCAGAAACTTACCTCCTGCTCTTTCAGTAATACCCTTTTTACACACCTGTCCCCTTCCACTAGAGAAAGATAGAGGATCTGCCTAACTAAAATGAAGACAAATTAGGCTTAAGATTTGCATTAGACGGGATATTACATTGAGATGAATATGCTACTTGGGAGTGCAAATTAAGAATAGAGCTAAGAGGGAACTGCAGAAAAACTAGAATGGAGTTAAGGACTTGCTGGCCTAGAAGAAAGATCAGTTGCTGAAAGGAAGTAGTCTGCAAATGGCTGATCAGGAGAATGAGACAAAAAGGAACGATCATGGGAGACGAAAGCTAGTGTATGACTGAGGAAATGAGACAGAAGTGAGATAAGTATGGAGAAGAGAGGAATTTGGGAGAGAAATGATACCTGGTAAGCAATGAGACTGCCACAAACACATACGTGTGTATCTCATCTCCTGGTTCCTCACAGAGGAAGGTAACACTATTAGGTAGTAATTATAGGTAGCAAACCTATTAATTCAACTGGCGATGGTTTACAGGGGAATCCTGCAGGTTCTAGCTCTGCCTGCACACAAGAAAACTCAAATTCCTTTCTCTTCAGACTGATGCCTCAGTGGCAAATACTAAATAAAACATGGAACTATAAAGAGAAACTAAGAATAAGAGAGCATCACCAATCCAGCGCACCTCTGGCACAGGGTCCTATGTAAAATGTAGCAGGTACAGTTAAAGACTGTATGTATTGTAACATATATGACAGGTAACATCAAATCAGGCATTTCTGGGGTGAGCAGTTAGGGCTGAAAGAAAGCATTTTAGGGTTGGGATGAACCAATTTTTACCACAGTTTTGCTCATTCATACAAGCACAGAAAATGTTTGATTTTCATGTAATCAGTTTTAGTCCTTCAGAAGAGTTTACCGAATCCCATCTTAAAGGCTTATCTATCTCATCAAATTATTAAGAGAACTGTTAGGTTCTGTAAACTATCCTGAAAAGGTTTGCTTTTTCCCTTTTATGTACATTTCCTAAGCTATCACATAGAGAATTTAATCTTATATAGCATGTTGAAAGGCTTTATAGCGAAGCTAATAGCATGCTGATATCTTATTCCAGTAATCTGCTTAGCTAATAGTAGACAAGATCTGCAAATTGCAAAATAAAGACCGAATCTAAGACAGAAATGGATATTTGAGCAAGAAATAGTCTTGAGTTATATTTGCCATTTGACAAGAAAGTTAATCGCCTGTCCTATTATCAAAACTTTCTGGCACTAGTGCAACATTATATCTATGATGAAATACTAAAGTACAGCACTCAGACTTACGTAGACATTTGTGTCTCACATCTAATAGCAGTGAATCATTTTATGGAAACAAAAACCTACACCATGTGCCATGGAGACGTAAAAAGAAGCAGCACAAATCATGTTTCCCTATGCTCTTGTTGCACTGGGTTCATCACTCTTAAGATCATTAGAAATCAGAGCTGGCTTTTCCCTTCTGGAAAGAAAATGTTGCTATGTGGACTCATACTTTTGGTAACTTTACTTAACTTTAGGGGAAAAAAAACAACCAGATTTTTTTTTCCACATTTCTTTAAAAAAAAAAAAGAAAAAAAAATCAAACTAACACCCCCCCAACCACTAGCACTAGGTAGTGACTACAATCATTACCATACCAATGCCAAATTTATCTCAGCACAGCAATGACTGAAGTATCAACTTCCAATCCATTAAATCCCATATAAATTCTGTATATAGACACTAGCAATATTTCACAGTGACCTCCAGACTCACACTTTCTCATATACATGCATAAATCCTCAATCGTATGTTATAAAAAAAAAGAAGCTTTGAATTATCCAGAAAAAAAAAATCTTAAAATTTCAGACCTGGGCAGGTCATTTCAAGCAGAGAAACACATTGCCCAAGCCTTAAAAAGGCCTCTTCTTCATAAGTATAACTACATGCTTATCCTTAGAGATGGAGCCCATGTGCTACTAATGTATTCAGCATAACACCTCATAATCACAGTCCCTGCAAATCAGTTCCTGTTATCCCCTACAATATCTGAAATTCTAAGTATTTCAAGATTATGATTTACACCTTCCATATATTGAGATTAGTGTAAAACACTAATTAGTGTAAACAGGATTTATTGAGGTATATGCTTTTGACCTGTGCAGTGATCTTAACATCTGTAGAAGAAAGATGCCCCCAGTTCACACACTGAAATACCAGGTTTGAAATGTAAACACATATACAGATACTCTGATTTGTCCAATTGCAAGTGTTGTGGGATTTCCTTTTGTACTCTGCCAGTGTCTCTCACTTTCTTTGCTCTGCCCTTTTGCCATCAGAATCTCTTATATTTTCTTTTCCTTCCTTATCCTTTCTGTTACCATACTTTCTACTTATGTTTATGTTTCTATTTTTTCCCCTCCCATTTACTTCATATGTCTTTCCCACCTTATCTTCCTTCCCAGTTTCGTGCCAAGCTTTCTAACCATATAGTCTGAACGGTTATCAAGAACTGTGAGCCCCTTGGACCTCAGTCCCAGTGGCTTCTCTTACTCTTCAGAAGTTAGAAAAAAACAGGGAAAAAATGGCTTTAGTGATCTCAATGGCAAAACTGTCCCTGGTTTAAACACAGCAAGGATTTCAGCCACCGTTTAGGTAATTTCTTTGGTCTAAACTGAAAAAGCAACTGGGCTGTTGTGACAACAGAATCGTCAAAACCAAGAAAAATGTAACCATTGCTTTTGGATCAGGAACGATAATCTGGGACTTGAAGCAGTAAAATAAAATAAAAGTTTTGCTACATAATGTGCATTTTCATTAAAATAAAAATGTGTCTGTGTTGTTCATGGAAGTGTTTCAACCCTCACAATGCAAACAGATGTACATTGCTCCTCTGCTAATCAAGATAACATAAATCTGTTTCTGACACGGCAGGATATTTCCTCTCCTCCCTGCTCTTATTTCAGCTAATACACAGGGTTTAAAACTCAATTAGATGTACTTATGATTTAGTATATATCTTTTTATTTCCCACTTTTTCTTAAGAATTTGAATACATAACTCTATACTACTGTAGCATCAAAGCTAAAAGTTACAATGATAATACAAGTACAAAAAATTCAATGAATACAAAGGTTAAAGTCCCAGTGTTTATATTAACTTTATGTAATGATAGATTATAAAATTTTCTATACATATTTAAATGTGTAACTTAACATTTTTACATTATAAAGTGAAATTAATTTGATGAGAGACATCTTGAATTATTAATCTGTTAATATATTTTTCTCATCCTCAAACTTACTGTAAAATAGACGAGATTTTTTGAAAAAAGATCAGTGGTAAAGCACAGAAAAAGTTTAGTCCCATACTAATGAAATATGCTAGCCATTTCCAAATTTCCCCTTACAGAGATCAATATAGTGGCAACGGGTCTCAGATTTCAGCTCATAAAATGTATGTCTTTACCATTGAGTTTATCTGCAATGATGGAGAATGCCAGAAAAATTCCGTATGTATGCAACACAGCAAGCAGTGCTAATAATATGGATACAAAGTAAATAATACTGTAAATTACAACAACATAGCTTTTGGTACTGTCACAGATTTTCTATTTTAAAAGCTGTATTAGAGGTATATTCCAAACACTGGAATCAGATTGATTATAAGATGTGCTTACTCATTGATCAGCAATCCTACCTTTCTGTTTCAGTTGCGGAGCCTTTCCTAGTTTGTTTTTGGCTGCTATATCTTTCCACTTTTCTGGACTGCCTGTGAAATGACATGTCAGAAAAGAAATAAACAAAGAAGAAAAAGAATACAAAAATATGAAGATTATATATTTAGTAATGTATTGTAAAGCTAGTAACAAAAATGGTTGACAGAAAAAGTTGACGTGAAAAAGTGACAACTGTCTTAATGAACAGGCTCGAGGTTTAAGACACATGGCCCTGGTTAGGTTTGATTAAGGCTGATGGTGTGAAAGTTATGAGGTACCAAAACAGGGGAGATGATAACATTAAACCTAACTGAACAGTGCAGCTAGTTCCCACTTCACAGTCTGTATGTGATTAGAAACAATGCCTCCTCAGAGGCCTCTCAGTCCTCTCTTGACAGCATGAAAAACAAATGCAGAGTAGACAGCAGGAAACAAATGTTGCAGAAAGGACCAGAAAATACTATTCAAATGTAAACTTTAAAAATTGCTTTTAAAACTAAATTTCAAAAGCAAAACAAATACTGCATCATATCAATTTAAATAATGCTGTCACTATATTACTAAAAACTTGGTTTCTCAAAAATCCTATTGTATTAAAACTTGTTAAAGTTTTTGAGAAACAGTTTAAAACAATTCTATTTTTTTCTAGTCAGTATAAATAAGTTAGAAGTTTATTTCATTCCTTTGCTCCTTTCCCACATAAATCTTTCATAGAATTCATCTGACATTTGGATAGTGAGGCACTAGTTACCTCTGACAATCTAAGCATTTACTCTGATAGTAAATAAGAACAATGAACAGTAATATGAGTCAATAAATGTAAGAACGAAGGTAAAGCATGTTTCACCGTTATGACCCAGGACTATAAATATACTATGAAAATCTCTGCAAGTCTTGTGTGTTCCAAAATTTCCATTACTATCCACAGTAATGTCAGCATTTACAAATTAGGATTTATAATTTTAAATCTCTGATAATCATCAATATATATTAGCTTTTTAGAAAAAAAAGTACATAGTGTTTTTCAGGAGTGGTCAAAAACAGGGAGTGATGATTATTCATTGATAGACCAGAAATGTTGACAAACCCTAACTTGCATCTTACAGCAGTGCAAGAAACATGTATAAGAACTTGCAACAATATAATCAATGTCATATATTAAGCTATAAAAGAATTACAAATAGATAAAAATAATATTTAAAAAGATATATTTTCCTTTTAAACCTTTGTGGTTATAAAGAGTAATCCAGTGTCTGAACTGGAAGACACCTAAACAGCTGTAACACCAAATTATACCCAAATAATATAATCACAGTGGATTTTCATGATTTGTACCTACTGCAATATTTGATGAGCATTATATTGTGACAAAGAAAATACTGCAGCAAAATACAAAATGTTTTTCTGCGTGAGCAGAGCTCATTACCTGATGCTTTCTGGGTTTTAAAAGAATGTATCTTCTTACCAAAAAATAATATCTCAGATTAAAAATTAAAATCCCCTTTGTCCTCAAACTATTTTCTCCAGATTTATTTTTTGTTTATTCTCATTACTTTTACATTTTTTTCTTTACCAGGACAAATACAAGGTGGATACACAGAGAAACACATATTAAATGCTGCAGCTTTACTTAAAACCTAAGGTTAGCAAAGTATTTAAAGTTATGGTTAGATCCACTGAATGCAGCAGCATTATCATTCAAATGATGTCACCCTCTTCATTTTCTGTTTCGTTGGTTATGGGGCTTATTTTCCTCTTACTCCTTATATCACTTGCTTAGACTGTGACATTACATGCAATGGAGAAAAAGAGCACATAGTGACTACTCTTTGTAGGATGGAAAAGCTGAGAGTAGGACATGCTTTCCTGTGAAAAGTGGCAAAGTAATATATAGCACTAGTGAGCTGAATACACTTACTTCTCTGCTCTCTGTGCTGTCCTTGCAAGCAGCACACATTAGAAATACGTTTAAAATCATAATTTCCTTTCTGTTTCCTTCCTCTTGCTAAGATGATGCTGTATACAGTTCCATATAGCTCAACTGCCTACTACAGTGCTCTCAGTCCTGGCTCGGCTTCAGCACACTGTGGGCATTGGCAGGTACATATTTACATGTAGGCGTTCTTTCATGCCCATATACAATGTATGAAGAGTGCACTGGGGATAAGAACACTCATGTCATACTCAAATTTACCTCTTAAATGTACTTTATAGGGGATTAAATATTATCTATGAACAATACATGCATATATGTACTTACACATAAAAAGAGAAAAAACTAAATATGTGAAAGTATTATGCAGAGCATATGAAGAATATACTATAACCAATACCTCATTTACTTGGAACTATGATTTGAGTAAATAAGGATACCTCTGTGCTGCTCCAGGTTTAGCACTTAGGTGGTCTACACTGTCCTGTTTTGGAATGCAAGACTCCAGCGTCCTTGTTCTTCACAAAATTTGGAAACATGGATGTGAATTTGGACAGAATGAGCAGAAACAGAGAGATGGTCACATGCAGTGAAGGTGGAGACATGCAGTCAAATATATAAACCAAAAGCATTAGGGCACTATCTGCTGAGAAAGGCTATATTTCTCATTTCCCCTTCTGTTGATTTAATCCATACACTTTAAGGAAATGTTAAAATTTTTAGACATAATATCAACATTCTAAGATGCAATAAAGAATGAAACCCACAACAATATTTTTAAAAACCTTTATACTCTACATGCTGAACGGCAGTACTGTGGCTTAATAGTTGCCATTATCCTTCTTGAGAATTAATCTACAGTATTGTTCATTAGATTAATATATAAACCTATACAGAACATCTTCCCTTAGGAATTTGAAAAATGTGTATTTTGTCCTTATACTGTGAAATTCTCCTGAAAATGCAAGTCAATTTCATAATTTCATGTATTTTGATGAAAACTTCATATTCTGTTGCCAGCCTGTCTGCTACAGTAATAATTAACAACAATTCAATAACAAAGTAGAATAACTGACTCAGCTTTTTTTTAAAAAATTCAAATAAAATTCAGAATATTTCTTAATTTCTATATTATGTTCATTTCTGCTGAAGCTGTTTAAGAACCTCAGAATTTGTTCACAGCTTTCAATTTGGCATAAACATTATTAGCTTGTCGGTTTATTATTAGTTTTTCATGGAATATATGGTAAAAACATTTTTTTTCTTGATAAGGTGTATCAATGTAAGATTTTTTTCAAATGTCAAATTTGGCTTTTAATGAGAAAACTCAGCACAATTTGCAGTCCACTAATAGTCTAGGGTATGTAATAAATTTGCATATATACCTCCATTATGGTGAGGAAATGCTAAAATTTCTCTTTAAGGTCATAAATCTACCAACTGTCACACCAAATCACTGATCAATGAAGCCCTGTTATGTATATAGACAAGCACTATGTATTATTTTATATACAGACAAGCTATTCACAGTTCATGTTCCAAAGACCCATGTGCCTCAAAATATTTAGCACTGTTGAGTGTAAACAAAATCTACACACAGAAATATGCTAATATTCCTATCAAAATTAAAAATTACTATTCCTACGGTGACAAAATAACATTTTTATAAAATTCAGTGTCTAACATTTAAAATGACTTATTACTGGCTTGTACAAGAGACCTCAGTGGTTTGCAGTGAGTCTGTTCATTTAGATAGCCTTAAAGCCATCAAGAACGTCACGTTCAATACTTCCTGATTTTTCCTGAAGATTTCTGAAAGGCTGGATCTACATGGTATGTGAGCTGGGAGGTCACAGCTACTCTGAAAGCTTGGTAGCTCCTCACACTCATTCCTAGCACTTCAATTCGTCTTGCAAAACTGCCTCCCTGATCAAGTCACATAGCGTTGCTGGAAAGACAGGAAAGGATCACCCAGGCCAGCCTGCAACTGACAGTGCACGGCACACCTCAAGTTCTCTTCGTGAAAGTACCAGAAGCGTACTTGCTCCACAGGTGGCCTCAGGATGACTCTTGGACAAGCATTCTTACAGATGCATGCATGACTGCCAAAAACTGCTTCTCTTAACTGAAAGTATATGAAAATTAATTTTTTAAAAGGCTTATTTTATCCAGTCTTGGTTATACACTGAAATTATATGCAGACTTCTCAAAAAGAACAGTCTGAATAAAATTCCCACCTACCATTAAATGCTCAACTTTCATTCTCCTTGTTTTTATCATCGCTTACAATTTCACAGTTTCACAGTTCTCCAGTTACCAGAAAGTCTTTCACTTTAGACAGACTTTCTAATACTCATTTCTAATATAGAAACCACAAAACCTCCCAGCAATGATGCTATCAATCAAATTCAAACCAAAAGCTATTCTTTAAAATGTCTTAAAGAAATACATGATACTAACCAAACACTTGTTAATTCTTAACACTGAAATAACATACAAGCCATGTCTTCATCTCGTCTAGGTACATCAAGGAGTCACTTTTTCTGATATGGCAAGTGAACGAATTCCAGAATAACAACAATCTTGCCAAGACCTTTACTAAAATTTATGTTATGAATCATTATCAATAAACACAATGTTGCAAAAATGGAATTTAAATGATCAAAATTAGAAATAATGCATAAGTCATATGTTTAAGAAATGTATTCAGAAATAGATCTTCTTGATTGCACCTTATATGCAAATTGGGCCAATTTGTAAGATAAATCTGGAGTGTACTCAAATGAAGAGTAAGATGACATCGGTCAAAGTCAATTAATCTGTGAAAATATGATTTGAAAGCAGTGATAAGCAGTTAGTTAATTACCCCTGCTGATCCATCAGACACTCATTCCCTGACACCGCTTCATCAGTTGTCAAATTGATACAAGCATATCTTAAAAAACCATAAATTATAGAACTGAGTGGTGTTGGCCAACTGCCAAAGCTATGGGAAATAATCAGAATGAATGCAAACTTAAAGAGTAGAAAACAAAGGTAAAGCACCTGTGATTCCCTCACTGATACTCTCTCTACACACAAGGTGGGCTATTATTTTGTATTGGGCATGCAATGCAAAGAGCCCAGTGTTCTCCTAACTTCTCTTAATCTGGAACTGGGAGGCTGCAGTCATCAGGACTGGGGTTAGCCTAAACTCCTTCTTGATGCATAACTGACTGCATCACTGGGATTTGGTGACCAGACTACCTGCAAGACTTCCAAGCACAAGAAGGCACTGATTTCACTAAGAAAATTAGACTGCTGTTTCTCCAACTCAAAATCTTTGCCAGAATAGATTCTATATCCTACACATGCGTTGCTGTAATATGTTTGCTAAGAGGTATTAGATGATTTCAGTCTTTCTCCACAAAACTTTGGCTGACACCAAAAGGCTTACAATTCTGCATTAAGGATGGCAGTATTTAGATGAAAATCTTATTTCACTGATATGTGATATGATTATGATTTAATTCTAATCACTTCAATGACAACAAGATTTTATCAAGTCTGATCCACTGAAGTCAAAGACAGTCTTTCCATCGACTTGAAAAATGGGAAGCAAAATTAGTTAAAAATGCCTAAAAGATACAAAGTACATTTGTAAACTATTAATAGCTGTCCCATCAAAGGGATGTGTTGGCAAAATTTCTAGAAATGCAGTATCTGTAAGGAGGGACAATTTTGAAATAATGTTTCACAAATTTAATTTTATAATTTATAACACTGATTTACTCAAATAAAAAAAGAAATGCTATCCAAACAGAATTACACTCTTCCCACCTTGTATTAGTGGAATACATCCAGTATCAAGCAAACATGACAAATTACAGTACAAATATAAGTACTGTGGACAGACTTCAGCAGAAGATAAGCATTAGCACTACAGTAACGGAGGTTTATCCAGATACCAGTCTTCCAGTTTTAAGTGCAACTTCATAAGAGTTCACACATGTATGGATTATTTACATGAACCATCTGTATCCTGTCATTTACTGTAACACAAAAAATTTGAAGGGAAAATTTTGAATTTGCATCTCAATAGAAATTATAATGTCTGCTTAAAAAAACCCCAGATCTATCTGGAAAAAAAATACCAAAAAAATGACTACTGCCAAAGCAATGGAATACCAAAACTGATTTGAGTAGAAAGTTCAAAAAACAAAGGTGCTTCTATTAATCATAGGTGGTATTCAGCATAAAAATTTATTTAAACCACTGGTGTTTTTAACCAAAACCTACCTTGTTAGGAAAACCTGCTCCATGGAGACCATCCTGATTTAGGACAGAATTTATGAACAGTGCCAATTTTTACATACATCAACTAGTACGTGTTACCAAGACTTCCAACATATCAGTTTGTGGGGGGTTTTTTTCCCCTTAGGAACAGTTTGTTAAAAAAGGGAAAAAACCCCAATAAAAATAAAAATAAACACCTAGACAAGAACAGGCTCTACAACAAATACTTCTCATATTATAAAGCACCACAGTGAAAACACCACCAACATGTACAGAAGCAGGTAAAAACAGACTAAAGAACATGAACACAGATGATGTTCTGTTGTATTAGACATCTTACTTCATGGCTTGTGACCATTCAGGCAAACAGAAAATTTGAAAAGACATTAATTCCTAGGTGCTTTATAACAGTTCAACAAAATGCAGAGATGATATATAAGCTGCTGTTTTATTTTGGGCTTCTGGAGGTTGTAAGTCTCTTGCTACATATATGCATACTTTTAAATTTCAGTATACTCCTCTGAGAGTGCAAGATGCAGTAAGCCACTTTTCAACTGGGAGGAGTTGACTAGTACCTGTCATCCTCCGGAGATGCATGCTGGATATGAATCCTGGGACTAGTAGGTCGTCTCCTCTCTAGGGAGGGGGACCATCTACCCCTGTTTGCCCGTTCAATAAAACAGGAAAAAAAATAGGATATTTAGTTTGTGATAAAATTAAATATATGGTATTTGGGACTGGAAAAATACCCCAAAAAGTAATGAAAGTGTGTCATTTAATTACTTTTTCTAGCAGTCTTCTAATTCCCAAGTATACTATTCTTATGGCTGCTTATTGCAGAAACATTACAGCTGAAACAAATTCTGCCTAAAGATGCAGAATTTAGACCAATATAAATCTTTTACATCGTGTACCATTAAGTTTTCAAATATTCTCAAATGCTAGACTATCTAAAAGCCTGTCATTTGCATAGAAAGTTGTAATTCCAAACTAGAAGAGCTTTTCAAAGACCATATGACAGTCATTTTCTGTCGTCTACTGGCTGGTATTTTGTTAAGCCCATCTCTCCTAGCTCTTTGCACCGAAAAATGCATTCTCAGTAAAAATGTAGGACTATGAATTACAATAAAAATTCTAAAGGCATAAAGTGACCCCTTCGTGGAACGCAATGAGAGAGTAAAGGTAAATTAATTAGCTACAACTAAGCTACACGCATTTGTGTACAAGTACTGGAGTAATGTTTTTTCATTTAGAAATATATATTGAAAATGTGTGCAGCCTCTTCTGTTCATTTCTCTGTATCCCTGCAGTACATGCCAGCAGATTATGTTATATAATTAAATTTAACAAAAAGGACCTGAATTGTGAATAAAAACTGGTGTCTTACATGATTTTTTTTTCTTGAAAAAGCTCATTTAATTTAGAATATTATATACTATGCTATAGACTGGTGTTGCTTATTTTGTTGGGATGTTATGTTGTTGTAATAGTACAAGTGTATGTATAACAATTTACAAAATCAAAATATACTGATTAATTTACAAACAGCAAAATGTTTACATAAACTCTGTAGACTAACTAATATTTCACTTTCTGAGGCATCCTTCCAGTCCATGTAATAAGGAAAAGGGTTTAATTTATGGAACATGCAAATAACAAAGGTTTCAAGATTAGCGTAACTTGAACAGTTAGGTAGATCCTTCAGAAGTTTCAAGAGAAAATAGGTTGTTAGTAGTTAGTTTCTTTTTCTCTCCAAAGCAAGAGTTAAAGAAAATGTTAATGCATCAGTGCACTCAGTCAAAGCCCTTAATATGCTGATATCCACTATAAATATTAAACAGCATGTGACAGAATTAACTAGGTCATGCAGTATGAACTTTGAGAACATGCTCTCTTTCACTGAATTTTGAATGACCATGAGCCACAGTATAACGCAGACAAACATGCAATAACCTATTCCTTTATGTGGTTGAAAAGAACTGGAAACACAATACGTTGCATACCTGATGCAAACAGTTGTTTTACTGTACATTATTTTAAATGTAAATGGTGATATTCAACATAACTGTTAAAGGCACACAATATAAACACCTATTACTTCAGACTTACTAAAAAAACCTTAGAAAAATCAACATGAAATCAGGACAGGTCTTTATTGATTAAACAACAGCTCCAACTTCTCTGTTATCTATTTATGAGTAGGTAACAGGTAACTGTTCAGCTTTGTATCTTGTTTAGGTGGTAGTGACCAGCTGACAGCAAACATCCTGAAGATCCTTGAAATGTTTTGATTCCTACTGCAGCGAAGCACCTCAGAACAAGTGTAACACAGCTGCTGGGCTGCATTTTGCAGATACGCTGACCTTGTTGTACATGAACTAATCCTCAAGCTGTGCTCCTCGGTTTTATTTGCTCAGATCTCCACTGACTAACCTCTCAAGACCAAAGCATACAAACAGTACCAATCTGTACAACTGCTCTTGTGCTAACTGCTAATACACACAACAATTGCTTGCAACACAAGAAACTTAGAAGGTGAATAAAAGCCACACTAAGTATTATTAGCGTGTTTTCCTGACGAGGCTGGGGGTCGCACACAGATTTCTCCGTTCTAAGGAAATGGTACCCAACTTACAAAGAAAAAAAAAATCAGAAATTGTGAGTCACAGTGAAGAGGACAACCAAAAAAAATCATACTAAAGGAACTAGTGACAGCAAAAAACATTTTCAAAGGCATTAGAGAGTATTTATAACTGTATTATAAACTAACATATGTCTTACAGATCATCACAAAAACTTCAACAAGATAATAAGTTTGAACAGCTAGGAATAAATAAGAGGGGGGAAAAAAAAAAGGGAAAACAAAAAGGCAGGCATGGTGCAACTGTATAGATATATTAGTAGGGGCTGGATCTTTTTAAGCATCCTAGTGTATACTGTGCCAAAGAGAAATATATAGAATAATAGAATTGTTTAGGTTGGAAAAGACCTTTAAGATCATCAAGTGCAACCATTAACCTAGCACTGCCAAGTCCACCACTAAACCATGTCCCTAAGCACCACATCTACACGTCTTTCAAATACCTCCAGGGATGGGGACTCCACCACTTCCCTGGGCAGCCTGTTCCAATGCTTGACAACGCTTTCGGTGAAGAAATTTTTCCTAATACCCAACCTAAACCTCCCCTGGTGCAACTTGAGGCCATTTCCTCTTGTCCTATCGCTAGTTACTTGGAAGAAGAGACCGACACCCACCTCGCTACAACCTCCTTTCAGGTAGTTGTAGAGAGCAATAATGTCTCCCCTGAGCCACCTTTTCTCCAGGCTAAATAACCCCAGTTCCCTCAGCCACTCCTCATAAGACCTAGACTCTTCACCAGCTTTGTTGCCCTTCTTTGGACACGCTCCAGCACCTCAACGTCCTTCTTGTAGTGAGGGGCCCAAAACTGAACACAGTATTCCAGGTGCGGCCTCACCAGGGCCGAGTACAGGGGCACAATCACTTCCCTACTCCTGCTGGCCACACTAGTTCTGATACAGGCCAGGATGCCATTGGCCTTTTTGGCCACCTGGGCACACTGCCGGCTCATGTTCAGCCGGCTGTCGACCAGCATCCCCAGGTCCTTTTCCGACAGGCAGCTTTCCAGCCACTCTTCCCCAAGCCTGTACCGCTGCATGGGGTTGTTGTGGCCAAAGTGCAGGACCCGGCACTTGGCCTTGTTGAACCTCATACAATTGGCCTTGGCCCATCGATCCAGCCTGTCCAGGTCCCTCTGCAGAGCCTTCCTACCCTCAAGTAGATCAACACCCCTGCCCAACTTGGTGTCATCTGCAAACTTACTGAGGGTGCACTCAATCCCCTTGTCCAGATCATTGGTAAAGATATTAAACAGAACTGGGCCCAAAACTGAGCCCTGGGGAACACCTACTGTGACTGGCCGCCAACTGGATGTAACTCCATTCACCACACCTCTTTGGGCCCGGCCATCCAGCCAGTTTTTTACCCAGTGAAGAGTATGCCTGTCCAAGCCATGAGCAGCCAGTTTCTCCAGCAGAATGCTGTGGGAAAAGGTGTCAAAGGCTTTACTAAAGTCTAGGTAGACAACACAACAGCCTTTCCCTCATCGACTAGGCGGGTCACCTTGTCATAGAAGGAGATCAGGTTAGTCAAGCAGGACCTGCCTTTCATAAACCCATACTGACTGGGCCTGATCACCTGGTTGTCCTGTACATGCCACATGATGGCACTCAAGATGAGCTGCTCCATAACCTTCCCCGGCACCGAGGTCAGGCTGACAGGCCTGTCGTTCCCTGGATCCTCCTTCCGGCCCTTTTTGTAGATGGGCGTCACATTTGCTAACCTCCAGTCAACTGGGACCTCCCCAGTTAGCCAGGACTGCTGATAAATGATTGAAAGTGGCTTGGTGAGCACTTCCATCAGCTTTCTCATTACCCTTGGGTGGATCCCATCTGGCCCCATAGACTTGTGTGTGTCTGATGTAGCAGGTCGCTAAGCATTTCCCCTTGGATTACCAGGGCTTCACTCTGCTCCCTGTCCCTGTCTTCCAGCTCAGGGGGCTGGGTACCCCGAGAACAAATGGTCTTACTATTAAAGACTGAGGCAAAGAAGGCATTAAGTTCCTCAGCCTTTTCCTCAGCCTTTGTCACTGTTTCCCCCCGCATCCAATAAAGGGTGGAGATTCTCCTTAGCCCTCCTTTTGTTGCTAATCTATTTACAGAAACAATTTTTATTGTCTTTTACAGCAGTAGCCAAATTAAGTCCTAGTTGGGCTTTGGCCCTTCTAATTTTCTCCCTGAATAACCTCATGACATCTTTGTAGTCCTCCTGAGTTGCCCGTCCCTTCTTCCAAAGGTCATCAACTCTCCTTTTTTTCCTGAGTTCCAGCCAAAGCTCTCTGTTCAGCCAGGCTGGTCTTCTTCACCGCCTACTCGTCTTTCAGTACATGGGGATGGCCTGCTCCTGCGCCTTTGATTTCCTTCTTGAAGAACGTCCAGCCTTCCTGGACTCCTTTGCCCTTCAGGACTGCCTCCCAAGGGACTCTGTCAACCAGGCTCCTGAACAGGCCAAAATCTGCCCTCCGGAAGTCCAAGGTAGCAGTTCTGCTGACGCCCCTCCTTACATGAAGGATTATGTTCTGTACCAAACTAGTCCATTTACCAAAAAGCTTTGGCAGGCCTGTGTCAGGGCAAGGTCAGTTTGCCAGTCAAGTTATATGGACTTTCCTTGCTCAAATGATGTAGCTTATAGCAGGAGAAAAGGAATGTCTTTTTTTGTTGTTTTGTTTTTGGTTTAGTGCAACTAACAAGACATATATCCCAAAATCGTATATACTGCTGAAAGTATTTTTCTTCTGGTATATGTGGGTCAACACAATGACTTTTACTGGCAAAGCAGCATCTTAAAAAACAGTAATTACTCCAAACATTCCAAATGACAAGAATGATATTATACAGAGTTTAGGGATCAAAACCATTTTTGATAAATTGTTAACACAGAGAAATAGGGCTCTACTATCTATCAGTTACACACAGCCAATACCATTTTGTTAAAAAAGGTCAAGTGGACCATTTTAACTCTTGATCTCAAATGCAATCTAATTTTTACCCTCTGAGACAAAAGGTTGGAGGGAATGAGTAGAAAGAATTTTCCATAGGTAATATTTACAATTTTGTTGAAGAAAATACGTAATGCCAGATTTAGAAGTCTATCTTTATACTTTGAGGACTAAAAGCCTAAATTTGTAAATAAAATATACAATTCCATTTGGGGGTGGGGGGAAGAAAACACCTTGAAAACAACTAACAATACCTTCAACATAGGTCCCTCAAATATAACGGTCATAAAATGGTGCTGTACAGATTGGACTTCACAAAACTGTATAGTGTTTCTCTTCGCTACAAGCAGGACCAACTACACCTGACAGATATTTGTTTAATCTCTTCTTAGGCAGTCTCCAGTAATGAAGTCTAGATGATGTTTTCCGTATCGTCTATTACAGTGTTTCATTATACTAGCCTTCAAAAAAGCTTTCCTACTATTTAAGATGAACCTATCTTACTTTATTTTGTCACTTATTCTCATCCTGTCCACACATATACAAAATGCTTTCTACATACCTTGAACTTAATTCTGTGTTCTTCAAACTAAAGACTCCTCTATCATTACACCCAACTGATCACTAACCTCACGTTAAAGCGTAAGCAGATACATTCAACAGTGGAGAACGAAATCTTCTAAAATTAGCTTCCCCCAAAACAAAAGATTTAATTTGGTGTTTCTTATACATTAAATATAATATCTTCCTCCAAAAATTGGGCTGTATTAGATAAACATCTATGTCTGAAGAAAAAAAAAGCCTGTTGTTAATCCTCTGACAGAGCCACACAGATCTTCTAATTTGCAACAAAACCATCATGAAAATTTTGAACAATAATTTAATAAAAAAGAGCTTTTCTACACCCCCATGAAGGGCCCCAAATCAAAAGCACCTATTTAGTCACTATTTAGGACTTCTAAAAGCAAAGACATAAAAGTTTCATAGTGATGGACAATTTTTCTGGATCAGGCCCACAGATGATTTGGCAAAACCTCGTGTTTAGCAGAGGCCATTAACACAGACTAAACACTTCTCTTTATGAGGAGGCTCATGAAAAATGCTGCAGGTTCTGTTCAGTGCCTATTGGACAGAGGTTGCTGAAGATAATTTATAAAGACATAATAGAACTAGTTAACATCAGTGACAGGTTTAGTTTTGAGTATAATATTCTAACTAGGTAGTTTACAGTTGCCAGCTTCCATTTCATTGAATATTTAACTTGATGGGTGGCATCTTGAAATGAAAGTACAAAACATATACTGCTTATGTCCATACGTTATTGCATTAAATAGCTGCTTATAGATGAATACAGCTGTATATATCTACACACTTCATAATTAATACGATGCTACAATAGTTTTTTTTAAACATCTAGAATGGTATCCTGTATTTCATTCTGAGTGGCCTTATTTCTGTCATACTTTTTGGGGATAACCATACACATTTTATCTATGATATCTTGAGCTTGACCTGAAAAAGGAATGAACTATTGTAGATCTATCTGAGATATTCCAGCGTAACATTAGTCACTCCTCTGCAACAAGGGCACAACTTGAGAAGCAAGGTCCCGTCAAGGAGCAGCGGGAAGTGGGGAAAAGGGAAGGGGAAATTCCACAAGAGGAAAAGAAAAAAAAAAAAAAAAAAAGAAACCTTATCTCAGAGAAAAGTACGTTCTTACTGCCTTTCTTCAAAGGTCCTCTCCCATGATAATGAAAGTGATGCAACTGTTTTAATAACCACGCTGTGGGTTGACTAACAAAGCAACTTTGCATTATTAACTGCCACACTAGTTAAACATGTATTGCACAGATGAAATTATAATTCAACCATATTCCCACTCAATGGGACCCTATTATTGCCTCTAGTGAAGCTAAAATCTAGTCTAAAATGGTATAATTGTTAGCCAAAAACACAGGTGGTGATGAAAAATTCCCTTGTGGAACAACCCCATCTGTCAAACACACCAATAGTATTTGGTTCACCTCAGATTTTTAACCCAGCTATTGTAATATTAGAAATTCAGAAAGCATCCATAAAATGCCTGCACAATGTATGTGACACAACAATATTTCATTTAAATTGCAAACATGTCTTCTTAAGAAGACTTATGTGAGCCTTAATATAATGTCACAGAGTGCAAAAAAGCTTAATGCAGTGATTTGCTTTGTAATTGCAAAAGCAGATGAAGCAGATTAGATTAAGGAAGCAATGAAGTTTGGCTGTTTTGTAGAAAATACGTCATGATGAAAACTACAGTTCTGGTTTGAAATATGAGAGGTTTGTCATATAATCTATAAATTATGTCACCGCCTTATTAGCAGTCCACAGAACAGGCAAGAAACAAATGTAATGCTTTTTAGCAAATGATAATGAAGATTAACAACCAAGTAGTACTTTGCGAAAATATTTAACACTGCAATGCTATTATCAGCATACTGAGGACTTTTGTAAACAATGACATCAGCTTGAACTAAAACAAGGAAAGAAGCCAGAAGTGGTTATAAACTCCAACACACAATTTACATGACATACATGAACATAGGAGCAAAATTGTCTACAAATACCAAAGCAGACATGAATGTACAAGAATGTAGAGTACTCATATGAAGAAAAACAAAACTGATAAAGATCACCAGCACAGATGACAAGAAATTCATAAGTTTTTATTTTATACCTTTCTCGTTCTGGTGAATGCAAACTAGTATCTGGTCTCAAGCAGTTGGTACTAGCACTCCTAGCCCTGTCAAGGGAGGGCTGTAGTTCACTAGTGCCAGTGCATTGCATCCAATGGTAGAAGAGAAAGAAAAAGAAAACAAAGAAAGGAATACAATGTTAGATATTAACTCATAAAATAATGCTCTCTTTACAGAAAATGTAGAATCACAATGATTTAATTAAGGAAAACGTAAAAGAGCTGACTGGATGACAGTGCCAAGATTTGTTTAGAAAATAAAAGCAAACAAAAGACTGCTAGTAATTTTTTGCTAAGGTCATTGAAATGTTTAAAACTGAATGAGACAGAACAACATCCACTTGTAAGAAAGTGGAATGAGAAATACCAAACAATAAATTTAAATCCTTATTAACAGCAGTAAATCTTAGGCCAACATAAAAGGATGCGATACACTACATATTATGTGAAATCAATTTACAGTGAAGGTCATTTATTTTGCAAATCCATATGAGATACCAAACAGAAGGGGGGAATTAATCCACAGTGTCTTACCTAACCAGTAGATCATCTCCAAATTTTGGTATTTGTGAATTAAGGCAATCATGAAGGAGTGAAATATCCTGTCTAATCACTGATTTGGTCTTAGCACATGCAGGAAGAGTTGAGCTTTGTAAATTAAAATTATTTAAACAAAATGAAAATAAATTTGACATGTAACCAAAATCATATACATAAACAAAAGAATGTAACAAAGAAAAACATGCAACATGTAATTTTAACAGTGGAGAAAACAAAGTTTTGGGGTTTTTTAGTTGTTTTTTTTTAATATAGGGGTTAATTTAGACAGCTATTTTATGATTCTATCTCTCAGTCATAAAAACTGTATGAAACTTTTTTTTTTAATCTAACAAGGCAGGACTATTTATTTTTTAAAAAAGAACTAACTACTTAAAGCAGATTCTAAACAATTCTTACCTGTATAGGTTCCAATGAGTACCATTTTCTAGTAAAGGCATCTTGGGTGGTAATGTTTTATAGTGCCTAACAGAATTTCTTGAATGTAGTGGAACAGAAAAGAAAACAGAACAACAAAAAAACATGCCAGAAATAAAAAGACAGGTAAAGGTAAGGCAAGACTGACCAGAACGTAAAATAAATGCATAATATTCTACTACATTTAATAGCTGTATGAGTAGATTTCTCAATATATGTTTTTCTCAACTCAACTACTGTGACAGCTATTTGGGGGACAAATTTTTGTATTTACACTTTTGTTAATACAGTCCATGAACACATGACAATACTAGTACAGCTCAGATTTTTTTCCTTGTAATGAAAGTAATCTAAATTCCATTTTTAGAGATTTTTAATTAAAATATACAACCTGTTGTAAAGGATTAGGTTGTTATTAAACTTGCTGTTTATTTCTCTCAGTAATGCCTTATTTAGACCTACAGAGACCTTAACCTCTTCAGTAGCTAAGGATGAAAAGCTTGCTAAAATAGTGATATATAGTATCACAAACTCAATTATAGACATATTAGCATCCGGCACTTTTGAATGTGGAAGTCTTTTTGAAGTGGTGTATCAGCTTAAAAATCTAACAGTAATTAAATGCTATTAATAATAAGCTAATTAAAAAAACTAGGAGATCTACTACCTCATCCAGCACAGTAGCACACTGAGATGCTATATGACAACTGTCTAATATCAACACTTACAGTACATGGGATTTTAGAACCGGAAACGTTTGCTTTATTATGCAGCTCTACCCAATGAACAAGGGAGAAATTCAAAGGCAGACAGTGGCTGCCGAATGGGAAGCATGGCCATTTAATGGTTAAGGGTTAATAATCAAGTTCTAACAATTTTCCACATACCCTACCAGGACACAGCTGTGGCGCTATTAGCAGAAGGACCAGCAACCTTGAGGATTTTGCAGCTTCAAGAACAGTCTGTCCCAATAGGACGTTTTGATTCCTATTAAGGCTTGGACCTTGCAGATCACCATTACAAACCCGGCTGTGTCACAGACAGGTGAAACAACTCTCTGCCTGGAAACCCTAGTGTCTGTAAAACCCTGAGGTATTTAACAGAGGAGCTATGACCCTTCTTGTACAGGTTTAGCGGTCGTCACTGATCTCTAAATCTGATCTCTACCACAGGTCACTGTGACGTTGCAAAGTTGGAATAAAGGAATGGTTGTCCATCAGGTCAATCCTGGCATACTAGCAGATACTACCAATCAAAGTGGGTGTGACCTAAGACATGGACTGTGACCACCCACGGTCTATGGCATAGCTATACATGTCCTTCCACCATTCCTGCTATTAGTCAATAATTGCATACAGATGGACAGGGTAGACAGCTAGGACTAGTATTATTCTAAACTGGTGTATTAAACTAACCATATATCTTAACTTTGTCACTTGGACTATCTCATATTAATATTTCTTTCATTTAACATGAAACCCTTAACATTTCTTTCCCATTTTAAGCTGAAGCTGTCTCAACAATTAATTAAAACATTATTCAGCAAGCTGTCTAGAAAACAAGGATAAAGCCTCATAATGTTTCTAACATGAATAAATGTCAGGCCACTACAACTGAGAAAGGACAAAAGATAGCAACCAATGCGCAGACCAAATTTTTGTTGAAAGGTTTTTTGAGATTATTCAGTCAAGGATGGATATTGACAATTTTCTGGGTATTATTCAAACTTGGTTTAGGCTGTCTAAGTCTCAGAGTTAAATTTAAAAAAAACAATGTATTGTCTTCTATTGCCCTTATATTCACCTTCAATACATCACTAAAAGTACCATTCTGTTTAAAGTAACAGTAATGGTATACTATAAAAGGGGTGAATTTGTTACTTTTCTTGATCATAAAAAAATAACAGCAATAATCAGAATAAGGAAAAAGGCAAGAAAGGGCTGTATCTCTGAATTCAGTGTAGCTCTTACCTAACTCTATTGCTGACCATGCATAATTTTTAGCTGGTTAACTGGCGAGACTGGTTAGTAGATTTGTAAAACTATTGGAAATCTATAGTGGCTGGGCAAAGTGCATCAAAAGTTCATAATACAACATTTACTTCATGAATTACATGAGAATTTAAGCATTGTCATTGAAGAATTCTAATGAAAATTATAATCTTTAAGAGGGAAAGGAAAAAGCATAGAGCTGGGTGCAAGAAGGGGAGTGAAGCTATAGAAGATGCAGCAGAAAGAGAGAGGCCGTAGGAAGGAGGCAGGAAAAATTGCCATTATATGACAATAAACTGACATAAAATAACAGGGAGTGAAATAAATGATTAACCTTTAAAACCTAAAATGTTGAGGAAAAAGCTTTTTTAGCTGAAGTATGAGAATGAAACTCTTTCTACTGATAATGAGAACTTAAATTTTCATTTAACAGCTTCACTGATGCACAGATTTTTTTGAAAGTTTTCCTATTTATTATTTTACCTTTATACTATTGTGCCTTGCAACAGAACCCTATCACAGCATCTTTGATGCTGTTTCAAATTCGATGAAGAGAATTAAAGAAACCCAAGGCATATTAAAAAAACCTACTCTGTAGGGGAAAATCCTACACCAAGTAAATGAATACGTGTATTAGACAACATGGTTTTAAAAGTTTAAAAGTAAAACTCTTAGCAACACCCAGATCCCGAACAGAAAAATGGTGAACTAGAAGTTGTTGAATGGTTAACTACTTCAACTTCAAACTATGTTTTTACTGATTCTAACTGGAAGGTTTTCTACATAATCTGACATGTATTTTTAACAAGGTTAACAGACGTGGTGAAAACAAAAGGGGAGTTAGACTTGTTAGATAAAGATATTTCAGTCCTGTTTAGTTTTACAACATTGGGAAGAGTTGAGACAGGGAGCTCCAAGCTTTGGAACGAGAGATTAATGAAGACTGAAGATGAGCCCAAACTACAAAGTTTACGCCTGGATCTAATTTATAGCACAATTTGTAGATGAAAAAACAAGTAATACGAGACCCCTCAAATCTGGGGTTCCCAGTGAGCCCTCATTAATCACTGTTCCTTCCTCTACAAATGACCAAAATCAGCATGAGATTAGGTGTCACAACAAGTAAAGATTCTTGGCTTATGCATGCTTGTAATATAAACATAAAAATGCAAATAAAAGAAAACATAAAAACAACTAAAAAGGAGCGTTTGAAATTATAACAACACTGTCATGCATTGGGAGATCAGGACTTCTGTGACTAGACAGAAAATCTACCACAAAATACAACTGAAAAATCAGAATTTCTTCAACTGCTTTAATCCTTACTACTGAAGTTCACAAACATATATACACATCTAGATCTGAATTAAAACAAGATTAGGACAAAAAAGAACAACTGACACCTGGATCACAACGTACTAGGAAGTTTTTTTACTTACTGGGACTAAATACCGCTATGGAAAAAAGTCGGGCACACAAAGTATAGACAACTAACCAGATGTGTTCATGATTACCGAATTCCTGTATTTACCTGATGGTATGTAGGCACTCTGCACTTCTTCCTCGTTTTGCTCTGGGCAGCATAAGAAGCTCACTGCACAGACAGGATGGGTGGTGAGTGAAACAGATATAATTATGAAGCATTAGATGACATGGATTATGTCAATGATATGCAAATGAAAACATAAAAAGAAACAAGAAGCTTCCACCCAGATAGATAGTCTGATAATGTTCAAACCCAGACTGCACTTCTTAGAGAATATGAGCCAAAAAATGCCTGTGGTAACTACATTTTCAACAAATTCCTTTTAGCGTGGCACCTAATTTTGTGAGATTTCTCCTTTTAAAATTCAGAAGTACTGTTTCAGAGCTCTTAACGACAAAAGGAATCCATAAAACAGCTACATTTCTCTAATAACCTCCTTTCTCATGAACTAATTAATGAAGATTGTTGTTTGGGTTTTTTTTCTTCCTAAGCCACAAAACCATACATGAAAAAGCAGGAAGGGTTTGCTACTAATTTACTGCAAATCGGTTTATGGGAAGAGTAACCAGCCACCCTCTCAGGAAAAACAAAAATATATGTTCACTGGAAATATTACGTTTGGACAAATATAAATTCTGACTCGTAGCTCTTGACAGTACTTTGTAATGCAATCCTAAAGAAACAAAAAAATTGCTAACCAGTCATTAGACTTTTTGTTTCTTATTGTTTCCAATTGAGAAAATGAGCCATCTATTCTATTTTTCATTTACTGTAACCAAACACATGCTACAGCTGGCAAGATGGTAAAATTAATACATATTTATGCCTATGGTAAATATGACTATGATATGAAATAGCCCTTGAATTAATCTTGTAGTTTTACGCACTTCAACACAATTAGAAAGGACAAGCTCCAAACCTCCTAATTATTGTAAATATGAAATTAAAGCTAAACTTCATGGAAACATGCTATTTTAAAAGAAGCAGGGAATCATATGAAGTACTATGGCGACAAAGAGAGAAAAGATTACAAAAAGATAAAGCAGCAGTTGTTCAATGTGTTTTGTGCTTCATGCCATTATAAAATGACCCATTTAATTGATGCAGTATAGGTAATATTTATCTAAAATTCTAAACTGGGCAGCTTGAAATAATGGCTTGTGAGTCACGTGTGAGATTTAACTTTGCATCTGGAACCACTAGTCTGATTTTGATGCAACAAAATGTATTAAAGGTGAACTGAATTGGTTTTTTTTTTTTTTTAAGCAAAATTTCCCTTCATAAGCTCAGAGGACTGACAGAATTTATATGCAGGTTTCCAAATTACAAATAAATATGCATTTTAGGAAAAAAGTTACCATTTTCTTAAGTGTTGGGAAGTAGATGCAAAGTCCACATTAAATCATAGGGTACTTTCTTAATATTTACTCTACCTTTGCTAAGCCAAAGAGTATCTATTGTAATTGGCCCACAGCAAACAGTAATATAAAATTCATCCAGAAAAGGGATATAAAATAGCATATCCACCATGAAATCTTCATGTTTAAGTTAAAAAAACAAAGCAAAAGAATCCATCAGAGTAGATTACCAATAATATAAGAAGATACTCACAGTTCTATAATAAATTAAGACTGGTTTGTAGACATTTAAAATAAAGATGATTATTCTAAAACAAGTGTTTTCTAATGTGGGTATTTTAGTACTCACATTAACAGGTTTTATTTAGGAATAAAAGAAACATTCAAAAAAAAGGTAAGGGCCACGTCCTTGAAAATTGGATGATGAGCCTAAACTCAGAGCTAAGTATACTGCTTAGCTAGATTTCCTAATAAAAAGCTTTTCCTAACAGATTTATATATATACATACACATACAAGTGTTTGTATATATGTATATAAATATATATAAAAAAGGAAAAGTGGACAAATCAGTTCCACTGGAAATCTATCACACCAGATGCTTTAGTAAGAGACTATAATAACTATTTTTGCAAAGATCTATTCAGAATACTCAATATTAATCTGGGACCAACAACAGATCATTGAGAAAATGATCAAAAATAATCAGCAACTGCAATTTCTGCCATGTAATTATCGGGTAATTACTCACCTTTCAAACCAAGTTTATGTTAGGTATCTACATGAATGTACTTGTTTAGATGAAGGGTTCAGTAAATGAACAAAACATAATACTTATACCACTATTGATACTAATACATAATACTGAATCAAGATTTTTTTTAAATCCTTGGATGTGATAGAGATCTTCCCTATGATGCTGCTCTCATGTACTGAAAGACAGTGAAACCTGCAAGAGTTAAACAGTCTCCACAATGGAAAAAATCTGAGTGAAAGACGAAAAGGAAAACGGGAAAAAGGAGACCACTGCAGACAAGATTATTACTCAAGGAGAGTAAGTACATGGACTCATCTTTAAATCCTGCAAATAAGCCACATACATCCTTCATGTCTGATCTTTAAACTTCTGAAAAGCGTTTTCTGAACACTGAAAAGAACTGAAGAATGTGTCTTACTCCTCCCAACAAATCCAGCAGCCCGTTGCTGCTGTGGCTCTGGTCTGATGGCTCATCTCCAAGTAAGCCTCAATGCAAGCCCTGCTCTCCAAGCATAATCCATGCCTATATCATCATTTATATCATGGTTTAAGGCTTTACTGCAATAAAATTTTCTAGACAGTTAACCGTCTATATTTATTTCTACTGACAAAAGCTACTTTTTAATGTCTCTTCCTCTTCAGATCTGCTGAATAAGAAATCTATTCAATAAATATTTTCAGAAATCTTTTGAATATATCACTACTTATAATAAATAGTAACATGAAACATCTGCAACAAGTGGAAATTACTTGAATTAGCTTAACTATAAATCTGACTACTACATTTAAAAAGCATTTCAATTCACCTCTGAAAGGAAATTCAATACAACAATCCAACTTAGACAATTCTGTACATACTTCTTGCCTATAAGGTGGAATTTTAAAATGTTCCGAATAACTCATTAATTCCCATATGTATGATATCACATTAAAAAAGCAAACCAGGCAAGACCATATACAAAACTGAACTAGTTTAACTGCAAAAGCCATCTGTTATTCAATATTTATGTTGCTTCAAAACTGGACAGAGTTCCAGAGATTTTTATGGTTTATTCCTTACACGTTTTCACAACACTATGAAATGTATGTTTTGTATTGAATTTACTGGATCATTTGGAAAGGTTTTGTCATCCTTACTCATAAAAAATAGTAACTTACTGCAAAAAAAAAAAAATCCAAAGACACTACTAGAACAATTGATCATATGCGAATGATAAAAGTTTGCCATTATAATTTAGCCATATGAATGTTTTTCTAAGTAAACAAACGACCCACAAACGTTGATAATCTAGGTGACTGTCATCATTATGTTTCCCAAATACTGAACCGAAATACCTTTTTAAACTTTTTTCAGCTATAAACTAAACAGATATTCTCATTTTCTTCCATTTTATTAGATGATATTCCTAGATAGCTGAAAAAAATGCCTACTAGGAGAGACCAAGCATACTCTGAGGAGTGTAGCCACTGCATGTATTCCAGGGAGAGATGGGTACGTGTCACGCATCTAAGATTGGAGATTTTTGCTAATTACAAGCACCGCAACTATCCTTGCTATGCCTGGGTGCTGTACCAAGTTCACCAGAATGTTACATAAGATGCTGTGAGACTGCATATATAGATGTCCAAAATCTATAAGCACAGGAATGCAAACCATAGCATAAGCAACTCCCAACTAGTAGGAAGGCATGCCTGGTATTTTGCTGGCTACCAAAACAGAAAAATTCTGAGTTACAAGAATAGCTAAAGCATACGTGTAGATTTATGGTTTTCTCGCAAAAATCTCTGGGCTTCATTCATAAAACAAACAGCAGAATACTCTAGGACAAACACAAAAGAACCACTAGTCTAGATACCTGCTATTACTGTCAACCCAGAGCACAGTTTTACCAAAAAAGAGGCATAAATAATTTAACCATGACACTAGATTTGTCAGTTAGGATGATTTCTCTCCCTTCCCCATTACTGTCAGTCATGTTTCTACTGAATACTTGAAAATTAGGCAAACCAACAAAGACATTTCTAAACTTGTTTCCAAGTTCAGGCTGACGATGTACCTTTCTTGATCAGACAAATACTGACTATCCATGTCTCTGGATCTGTAATCAGCTGGAGTTCTGGAGGCATCATGGTGTCTAGTTGGAGAACGTGATCTTCTCATTTGATGAATTTCATCTAAACTCCTGAAAGGCAGAAATATGTATGATAATCTTTTTTTCTCAAAAATAACACAGCTTAATGGATTACAGCACAAGTTGGTTGAGGGAAGTCTTTAATCATTAAATTGTTAATATATGACTTCTAAAAAAATATTGGTTCCTAAGATTAAAAAAAAACACCTCTAAGTATAGAAAACAGCCATTTCTACCATATTTAGAAGTACATGCCTGTTTCTGTGTACACTGATGGATCCAGTAATGGCATTTTCAAAGCCTGTACTTAAAGAATAACTGAGATAACACAAGAACTGATTATACCTCACATGAAATTAAGTTTTATGCATTTGTAGATTCATAGCCAGATTTCTAAAGGCCTGATTTGGGGTTGTCAACTTTTTGCAGGTATCTCCAAGTACTCTTTAAAAAATTCTGGGATAAGATATGGGAACTTGCAGCAGATTTTATCAATCTCAGACTAAGTGTTATACAAAAGGGGTATGACTTTGTATAAATGCAGGTAGGCTTTGACCTCCATAACAGTAATTTAAAGCTCTCTTCACATGGAAAAGAACAAGAAAAGAAACTACTACTTGAAGGGCAGATTCTTCCTTTAGTTTAATAACTGCCATTGGAACTAGAAGCATTAGTTTTTCAAAGTATAAAATGAAAGGATGGGTGGAATTGACTGAAATATTTCATTTGTGCATTGTGCTTGTAGATAGAAAGATACAACAAGAGCAGATATAATTGTTTGCAAAAGCAGAATGAAGAGCATTCATGCTCTCTACTATAAGAAAAATGTCAGTGCCACAGTCTGTTTTATGTACACCCATACTCTTCTATCAGTTAAGGATGCATGACTGAGAAATGCAACAGCAAGCGATTTCATGGGTAGTAAAATAGCTTCATCTGTAAGAACTGATGTAACAGAGGGGGATGCATGCAGAGACTTAAGAAGCACACAAAATCTCAATGCACAAGAACAGTATATATGGCATGGAGGATGAAAAGGCAGAAGCAAGATCACCAGGATTCTCAACTGGGAGGAGAAGCTGGTTTTCCAGAATATAGCATCACTTTGAAACATCACAGATTTCTGGTATTAAATGACCAGTGATGGAACTCCAAAAAAACAGACACAGAAACAATGGATAAGGACAGTACTGTAGCACAGAATTTGGTACACAAAATTCAGCTAAGAAGGGTAGATTTTCAGTAAACTACCACAGCTAGTGGGCAATGATGTTGCTAGTGCAACACTTCCAGCTCTTGCAGTAATTCAAGAACAAAGCTTCCTAGAAATTGCAGGAAAGAAAAACTGGTAAAAACTGGGTGACTTTTAGGGTTCCATGAGAAGCTGCAAGAAAAGCTTATTGCCCTGCACAATAAAACAAGCAAAATCAAGTGGGTCAAGTTTTGTGCTTAAACAGTCTGTACGCCACTATTCAAAAAAAGCATAAAGCATACAAATGTAAAGCTCAAAAAAGATTCTCCTATTAATAGGTTGTCTCTTAAAAGCAGTAAATGCAAAAAATAGAGGTTTATAAATCACTGTCTGATTCTGTAAAGTGTTTTTACTTCTTCCATTAAAAATGTCACATTATAAATACAATTGGTAATTTCAGCTTGCTGTTAATTCAAAATTAACTCAATTCATAGTTATTATACAATTTGTACATGCCACTGTTTATTATCCTACAAATATACTTAAGTGGCTTCATACAAGATTCAGCCACTGACTGAAAAAACATTTCCAAGCCTACATATTAGTTATGGTACACAGATGATGAACCACAGAAACTATCAGTAAGAAGAGGTAAGTCTTGCAAAGTTATGATTCATCTCATGAGTGCTCTTGAATGATTAATAAAAGCATGTATCAAGTTCAAATACTACACTATTAAATTAAGATACAAAACGTTTTAAAATTGTGAAAAATTGCTGAACAAGAGAAAAGTTAATAGTGACAGATTATACAAACTTGAAACCACCCAGCATTTCACTGACTTGTGGTGCCTACCTCTGTAATGGCACATTTGGTAAACGTGAACGGGTCCTGCCCTGATCGTCGCCACGGTGAGGAGATACAGATCGTGAACGATGATGTGTTGTTCTTTGCTGTTCTGGCACAGTTAGCGTTGTAGATTTACTTTCTCTAGTACTAGATCTATAACCTACTGGCAAGAGGGCAAAAAACGGAAATTAGAGAATAAAAGTCTGGGTTTGGAAAGAATTCAGATGGTTAGTCCTTCCAGGAACACGCATCTAAATGCTTACACAACTTTCAAGTTGTCATTCAGCTGTTGTACATCACGACGTATCATGCAGCCAGGATAAATTACAAGCATTACCATTAAATGTCTACATGTACAGAGACAGAGAAACTGATATGAGTTTCATACTGGACAATGTGGAGGAGAGGACTGAAATATTTTTCTGACTTGCGGAAGAGTACCCAGAGTAACTTGTATTTCAAAATTGTCATACAGTAGCAAATACTTGAAAGGAATCCAAGCAATATAGGTTTACCTCATCTAACAAATGGAGAAGGCACGCTTGTGTACAGCAGCACAGACTCATCCAGGACTGCTCACATATAAAGCATCCTTCTGACTTTTATTTCAGTTAAATACAAAGATATTCTCTACCAAACTTGGCCAAAGCCACCTACTTTCAAAAATTACGAGCATTTAGAGTATATTGTATAGAATATTGGGTGTTGCATACTCTGCACAACATTTTTTCCAAATACTATACTGCAAAGTTTCTCGTAGCTCATCATAGGATTTAAAAAAAATCAGCAGAATGTTAGTACATTTTAAAGTGTTGATATTCCTGTGCCTTTTTCCACGTAGCACACTGTTTGCCTTGATACACACTTTGAATGCCATCCTAAAACAGACAATGAAGCTCAATAAGATGAACAGATTTCAAAAGGTGCCTGTTATCTTTCCAAAAGAGCCTAAGAAGATTTGCTCAGACTTCAGTTGCTCACTTCTAGACATTTAAATTAGATTACAAGATTATTTTAGTAACACAAAACTGAGAACAGGTACCTACTAGATTATGGATTTATCATCCAAGGAACTCTAAGACTGTTTTCCCTGATTATACAGCTTATAATAACACAGCCTCCAGAACTGTGTCCACACCTTTTATATAGTACTGAGCAAACTAGCAAAAGTTATCCAAAGATAACAGATGAGCACCAAGGTGCTGTAGTATCCTGCAGTAGCTTCCAGCCTTACACCAGCAGCAACTTTAGTAAATAAAAAAAGATTGGCTTCAATAATTCCTTCTTGTCTTTAATATATTTACCACTACAAATATGATAGGGAAGGCAGGTGTGAAGGAGACAAGGTTAACAAAAAGATGATCAGACAGTTTTACTATGGACTTTCTGGTTACTGTCAGCTAGAAAACATACGCAGAAAAACCTTTCCCAGTTCTGCTATCATTTTGTCCAACTTTCATGTCTTATAATTCATAGTATAGCGGCTGGTGTGAGAACATGAAAAATAACTTTTTTCTTCCATTTGTTGAAGCAGAGAGGTGGGATGAGGTTAATAAATCAGGGAAATGGGAAGCAGTATGAGTACTGATAGATCTTAGAGGGTAGGATTGGGCCCAAAGAAAAGCACTTGTAATAAGGACTTATCATGTAGCTCAGAAACAAACATCAGTGACCATAATGTTGTGCGCATGTGTGCACTGTTCCCAAACACTGAGACATGTCAAATAAAAATAATTAATATAGTCTCAGATTTAAAATGTGACATTACTCAAGTTTGGGGAGGTTGGGGACTATCGTGAAAACCAGAGAAGGACATGGAGAAAAAACTTTTGGGAGAGCTCACTAGCAGCTACATAAACAGCAAATGCTTGCCACTTAATGGGCATTTTTAATAGCAAAGCTGTACTGAGTACTGACTGCAAAATAGACCCGTAAAAGTTGATGGCATGCATGAAAGTATCTACTGAGCTTTATCAACCTTTTAACAAAGGAGGACTCCAATGTTTTGCAGGTTTTGATGCACTGTGATGCTGGAGTACCTTATCTGCTGTAAAAGAGTTTCACAGTTGTGTACTAAAATTAGAAAGAAATAGGAGGATCTCCCTGATCTCATGACAAGGACTGGGTGCAAATTTTGAGGCAAAAAAGGGACTCCCTCAGACTTCAGTGGAGATTCCCTCATCTCATGTACTAAGGTTGCTGTAGAAAATGTCTGTTTTTTTGTCAGAGGAAGAAAAAAGACCACACATGACAAAAGCTAGATGTGTTCCCTTTCACAGGATAATTAAATCTAAGCTGTATGTGCTAAAAGATATCTCATTTTCCAAACAAGCTCGTTTTAGATAAAATCTTGTCATCTCTATCTGAAGGAACACTAGTTTACATTTATTCAACACTAAAATCAAAGAAATCCAAAACTTCTTTCCAAGCTTTAGGCAACTGTACTGAAATACATCTAATTTAAATATAAAAAAAATAAATATAAATTTCAGTTTAAAATATATTTCTAGACTACCTCTAGTCTGCCTAAAAAAATACACCTAGGATTACCCTGTACACTTAGAAATCTGGTATAGAAAAATGATTTTATCCTATATATTCTTTATTGCCAGCTATCCAGGGAACAATATCTGAAACTTGTGCATTGTATGTACACAAAGCTTACAGAACAGACAAAGCAATAACAATTCACATTTATCCTAAGTATTAGCTTACGCATTGTCAAGTTGGTCAAATTGCATCCATACTTCCATAGTGACCATGACAGTGACAGCAACAGTAACATTTCCTCATATCCTCAAATACAAAGGCTCTGTGCTCTCCAGAGTGAGCAGAGAAATTTTTTGCATGGACCAGCATGATAGCAGCAATCAAGCTCATGATAGTTTACGCAGAAGAAGTTTCTCAGTTGCTCATGGGAAACTGTCAGGTGTGACATGAAATGGAAGCTGGATGGATGATGAAAATGGTTCTAGCAAATATTTGATACCAGAACTTTTCTTTTTTTTAAAGACAATACAGACAACGACAAAGTGTTGTGTTGATGTCACCCTACTGCTACAGGAGGAAGGTAAGTACAATGTAACCATTTATACAGATTACATATGATAGAAAAATAAATTGTTCTGAAGGGTTACCCATAGCATAAGCAATACAGCTCATTAAAAATGTCCTTTGGGATATTGCCAACTGTATATCAGCTTTTTTTCTTTTTAATTAAGAAAGTTACTGAAATTTTGGTTAAAAAGATAGGCCTCAAAAGATGTTCAGTTTTTATTAAATCCTTTACTGATCCTTTACTGACCCTTCCTATACACTTAGCATTGGTAAGGCCACATCCAGAGTACTGGGTTCCTCAGTACAAGACAGACATGGAGTTATTGCTGGTGTGAGTCCAGCTCAGGATCACAAAGATAATTAAGAGACTGAAGCATCTCTCATATGAGGACAGGCTAAGAGATTTAAAATAATATTTTCTTCATGTAAATAGATGTGGGCATATGACAAAACCCTGTCAAAAATCAATTCTGTTAAAGCTGAGCTTCAAATTAAAGTTACTTTCAGCTGTTGATATAAACTCCTTTTATGAACAGTTCTATGAGCTGATTTTAAAAAAATTATATATATCACTGCAAGATACTAATAATAAATGAGGACAGTACAATTATATGAAAGATAAGACACATTTGTGATATAACAAGGGAAAAACACTTTTCTTAAAATATTCTTGAAGTTATCAATGTGCCATTATTTTTGATGTAGCTGTCTCTACTTTCATCGACAAGCAGTGATTCTTTGCAGCTGCTGAAACCTTGAGGAAAATAGTTTTCTCTGTTATTACTAAATGCTAATACTGCATTTGCCTTAGCAATTGGTAAAACATTTGAAATGATACTTTTAAGGATTTCCAATGTTAGTTAAATTAGCCAAAATATTTTCATCATTCCTTTTTTAGTTTATGGTGGTGATCAAGTGAACTTTTGTGCTTCTACATTTTGCAGTTATGTGTCTGTTTTTTAGAAAATGAGCAATAATGTTTGTGAAAATCTTGAGATATTAAGAAGGCAAAATAACTTCCTTCTCTTCTGAATATTTCAAGAAATAGACTAAATTAAGTACTGTAAGAATATACCTTTAATAAAGACAGAGCTTATTTATCACATATAAGCACCACAGTGGGTAACATTGGCAAGTAAGTAGTAAAGGAAGGAAAAGGGGCTTTAAAGGGAAACACTTTCTTTTGCGTCACATGTAAACTCAATTTTGATATTCTTACTTCCATTGAGGAGGAATATCTTAATCCTGGACTAATCTTGTTGAAGCCAATAGAGGCTATGCCAAAATGTTTTAAGAGTGCACCTGAGCTGCATCATCATCCTACACTATGGGGAAATATGGATATTCGTCATTCCCTCCCACACGCATACCTTGCAGGAGAATGTGGGGGAAATTTGGACCAGACAAGAGCTGCAGTGCACTCTGGTGAGGTCCATGGTATCAGGGGGAAGGAGGAGGGAAGGGGTAAAGACCCTGCAGCACAACAAGGAACTTGCATGCAACTTAATTTTAACAGAGGAGACTGATAGATGGAGAAGATATTGTACTATTCATTCAGTGCAAATGAAGGTAGCAATCCAAAGTCTTAGAAGATTTAGCGATGTGATAAGTAAGGAAGGTTGGATAGGAGGGTAGAAATGCATATCTGAACTTGGTGTCCAGGCACATTTGTGAATCTGTGCCTAAGATTCTCGAGCAATTCAGTAGACGGTGGGACTGGCAACCTTTTCCAGCTCTCACTGCAAAACACATTTTCATATGCTGTCTAGGCTGTCACACATTTGTGCCTGATGACTGAAATTTTCTTTGCCCCTGTGTGCCTAAAGTCTAACCCCCATTTAAGAATTCAGGTTGCACCTGCAACCAAAACCCCCACACTTACGTGTATATCCACTTTGCATAGGAATCGCAAACAGATGAACTCCACTTAAAATTGCCAAACATGTATCCATTAAACTCAAAATAGATAGATTTGTCCTTGGTCAGGACAGCTGCCAGATTGTTTCTGATTAGGTGGACTTCAGAAGGAGTTTCCTCACCAGGCCCTTTGAGTTTCAGTTTAGAGACTCTCAGCTTATTGTAAATCCTATTGCTACAGACTAAATCTTGCAATTTTCTACAGTGATCTCTGAGAAAGTTTGGACCCATGCATTCTTGAAAGGCACACCTGAGCATGCACAGTCCCAAGAAATTTCTGTAAGAATCAGTTACTCAAGTGCTGACCCAGTGAATAGAGTCCAATGCATTCAGCTGAATGTTTTTGAACGTTTCCTGTCAGATGGAAAATGGTTTTGTATTGGGTTTGCGTGGCAAGGTTTTGGTAGCGGGAGTGCTACAGGGGTGGCTTCTGTGAGAAGCTGCTAGAAGCTTCCCTCATGTCCGATAGACAATGTCAGCCAGCTCCAAGACGGACCCACCACTGGCCAAGGCTGAGCCCATCAGCGACAGTGGTAGCGCCTCTGGGATAACATATTTAAGAAGGGGGAAATGTTGCTGTGCAACAGCTACTGCAGCAGTCAGAAGAGAGGAGTGAGAATATGCAGACACCAAGGTCAGTGAAGAAGGAGGGGGAGGAGGTGCTCCAGGCACCAGAGCAGAGATTCCCCTGCAGCCCGTGGTGAAGACCATGGTGAGGCAGGCTGTCCCCCTGCAGCCCATGGAGATTAACAGTGGAGCAGATATCTACCTGCAGCCCATGGAGGACCCCACGCCAGAGCAGGTGAATGCCCGAAGGAGGCTGTGATCCCGTAGGAAGCCCGCGCTGGAGCAGGGTCCTGGCAGGACCTGTGACCCCACGGGGGGCCCACGCTGGAGCAGTCTGTTCCTGAAGGGCTGCACCCGTGGAAAGAACCCACACTGAAGCAGTTTGTGAAGAACTGCAGCCCACGGGATGGACTCACGTTGGAGAAGTTCATGGAGAACTGTCTCCCATGGAAGGGACCCAACGCTGGAGCAGGGGATGAGTGTGAGGAGTCCTCCCCCTGAGGAGGAAGGAGCGGCAGAAGCAACATGTGATGAACGGATCCCAACCCCCATTCCCTGTCCCCCTGTGCCACTGAGGGGGAGGAGGTAGAGAAAACAACAGCAGGGCCTGTTGTGACAGGACAAGGGGGAATGGCTTTAAACTAAAGGGGGGTAGATTTAGACTAGATCTAAGGAAGAAATTTTTTACAATTACCATGGTGAAACACTGGAACAGGTTGCCCAGAGAACCGGTGGATGCCCCATCCCTGGAAACATTCAAGGTCAGGTTGGACGGGGCTCTGAGCAACCTGATGTAGTTGAAGATGTCCCTGCCCATGGCAGGGGGGTTGGACTAGATGACCTTTAGAGGTCCCTTCCAACCCAAACTATTAACTGTTCTATGATTCTATGATAAAATCGGGAGTGAAGTTAAGCCTGGGAAGAAGGGAGGGGTGGGAGGAAGTTGTTTTAAGATTTGGTTTTATTTCTTATTTCCTACTCTGATTTGATTGGTAATAAATTGATTTTTCACCAAGTCAAGTCTGTTTTGCCCGTGACGGTAATTGGTGAGTGATCTTCCTGTCCTTATCTCGAGCCATGAGCCTTTTGTTATATTTTCTCTCCCTGTCCAGCTAAGGAGGGGAGTGATAGAGCAGTTTTGGTGGGCACCTGGCATCCAGCCAGGGTCAACCTACCACAGGTTTGTTTCAAACGGCAAATGGATGCCTTGAAGAACTGGCAGCTGAAAAAAAGCCCCAATTCTTAATACATTGGGGCTTTAATTCTTTAATATTGAAACCTTAAACGTAAGTCTGCACAGATATGCCATTATCTACATTGCCAACTAAAAAAATGAAATAATAAACAGGAAAAAATATTTAGAACCTATGATTTATTTTAATTTTAAATGTTCACTCTCTCAGCTGATGTAAAAATATCTAGATTAATCACTTCATTAAAGCAAATATCATTACTAGACATACCCGAACAAATTTGCCTCTTAGTAACTCAGGTGGTAAGTGTATTAAAGTAAGGAAAGAACCCAGTTAACTTCAAAGGATGGAGAATTTGACTCAGTAAACATCAAAATGATATTGCATTAATAAAATACATGTTTTATTTGTATGGTTATATAATTAATAAATAAATTGTCAGATTATTTTAAACACAGATCAAGAAGATAGAGTGCTTTCCAAATCCCACCATGATTTAATTCAGTGATTTTCATTGGGAAGATCCACAGAAAAACTGATTTAGTGCTGGCAATGACATAGTGACTCTTCAGTTAGTTTGGGACAATTGGGAAACATATTCATCTGACTTGTGGCAACAGTCAAATAGAAGTAGAAAAATGATCCTCAAGATTTTCAGCATGTAAGGAATGCTGAACTAAAAGTCAAACCACGATAGTCTCTACAAGTATATCTTTATGAACATTTATGTAATGATAGTTCATGAAGGCTTATGAAAACTATAAAAGATATAGCCATGCTACATGCATCTTAATCTACAGCCATGCATTCTCAATAAAGTCCATGGGAGACTGCATTATATCTGAGTTTTGAGCAAAAAGCAAAATAAAAAAAAATGCTTGCAATAAACACTGAAATCTTAATTACTATCTTAAAATGATTTTTTGAATTTAATTTCTATTTTAAATAATGCTTGGAACATTATGCAGTAAACAATTAAACAATTTGAACCGTCCAGTGGTTCACATATGAAGAATGATATGTAAAAGAAATATCAATGAATGAATAATAGGATCTTTTAATTCACCACGATTTAGGACAGGTACCATGGAATAATCAAGAAAACTGTTTTTTTCACAATGCATTCTCCAAAACCAGTATCCTCAATATTCCGAAATGTTATAAAGAAAAAAAACCAAACAAGCAAAAAAGAAGAAGAAGAATAAAAAAGCAGGACCATGCTGTTCACCCACGCACCTGGAGGAACAACTCCAATACCATCATCAACATCATAATCTGAGATGTCACTATCACTGATTGGCCGAGATCCTGCACAACAGTAAGGTAAACAAATACCTGAACATCTGGTCGTGTTATAAAATGTAGAAATATGTTCATTTAATGTACTACTGAAATGAAAAAGATGATTTTAAGTCTAAACAATAGAGGAGGAGAGCTAAACTGCAGTGACTGACAGTGACGTTTCACAAGACAGCTGAGCCAATTTAACATCTTACAGCTGCTGCAGCCTCCTTTCCCCTTCTCCTTCCCTCAAGTTCTCAGTAATCCTCTACTAGGATAGTTTATCTCACTAAACCAGCAAAAAGTTAACTCAAATAAAGAAAAAAATTACTTTTGTGCTATTTCAGTGAGTAAGCTGAATCAGCTTGCTGAACAGGAAAGAAGAGGTGGCAGCATATGGTGAGAGAGGGGAAGAGGAAACAGCACTGCCAGCTTTTAGAAAAGTTCAAGCATCTCATGAAAACTAACCTTTAATTTGTTCGCTCTATACATATCCTCATGCAGCAATTACAGCAGTATCACATTTTTATAATTCATTCCTGAATGTGTACCAATTTCCTATGCATTGGCTGGAATGACTGACTTCCATGTTTAAGAAAAAACAGAAAAATAGCTTGGAAACGTATTTTAAAATAATCCCCTATGTCCTTCTTATTTCTAAATAAATCTTAAATTCATTTAAATGAACAGAGAAGCTACAATATTCAAATATTTCAATACATTCATTATTTTAATATGCCTCATACAAACCTAAAATGAGACTTATCAAAACAACTGTACCTCCCAAATGCATTCATACAATTTCTCTTTGCTGCAAAAGTACACTTCTCATCTGATTGTATAATAAGCGTATTGGAGGTTGAAACTAACTTTATGATGAAAAGTGTTTTTAAGCCTCATAAGTCTTTAAGGACTTTTTTTAAAATAAAAAGCTTTTAGTTATTAAAAAGTATCCCGTAACAATGAACTTCATCTTTCTATTTAAAAGGGAATTTATGCAAACAAATGTTTGAACAATTTTCTTTTGCTAGTGAAAACCAAACCAATTCCAACAGGTTTCACATACTTAAAAGTTATGCGTCACAGGTGAAAGGCTGTCATGTCATAATATCATAATTTGCATCTCTTTTCTGCCACACATTTTCATTATGTTTAAAGACTACGAAATAGTATTTTTATCTTGTATATGAAAGTTAAAAACCATTACACCATATCCGGCATTTCTAATTTAAAATTTACAAGAGATGAATGGAATTTGGACCTACTTTGTAATTTTTTGCTAGTGCTTTCTCCACCATGAACATGTCTTCTTGGCATGAAAGGTGATGGCTGAGGCAGAGGTAGTGAAGATTCATCATGTGTCTGTAGCTTATACCAATGTGGTTCATCATCTAAAAGTGCTGTCTCCAGCTCTATAAGAATCTAGTAGAAAAATTATCAGGTTTTAATTTTACTTTCAAGGCACACGCACACAAACACATATATAAAATATATATGCATATGTATTCAAAACCAAACAACGAACTCAGGAGAAATGTGATTGTATGTATCACCTCTCCAAGAAATTCACTCTCTTCTTCTTGCACTCTTGGCTGATCCCATACGGTTATTTCAAGCATTCGTTCTCTAAAATCTCTACGATGTACATGTGAGTAGAGAAAAGTTTGGTTCCATTTTGGCTCTAGACTTTTCTTTACTGTTTTGGTCCTCCTTTTACTCTTATCACTGAAACATAAATATTTGTTGTAAATTGTTTGTAGAGATAAATCACAAAATGCCATCTACTCATCAGCACTCACTGTTTTCATTCTTTCTGATCTGATAATGCCTAAAAGAGAAAAGTATTTACCGTACAGTGCATCACATTCATCAAAAAGTCCACAAAGTTAATTCGATACTGACTTCCATGATTCAAGCGCAATTTTTTGTTAAAATTAATCTATGTATAACAAATTTTTAAAAGGAATTCTTTACTTGATAAGCATTCATTTAAAAGTTGATTCAATACATGGTATTGACTGGTATTGGCAAGACAATTTTCTAAACTGAAAAACTACTACCTTCTGTCTGGAAGAAAATACATTTTTACATAGGGATTCCTGGGGCGTCCATCTACTCTTGGTGGCAAATCTGTTGCTTGCAGAACATTTACTATTAACTGATGTCCCACTTTGTCGTACCACAGTTTAACCTACAAGAATCAAGTTACCAGAAAACGTTACTGAAAATGGAGAAAAACCAGAACTTTCAGACTGCATCACATTAACCACAATGTAAAAGTAACCATTGCTTTTTCCAAGAGACAATGAGATATATTTTATTTCAAATCCCTTAATATTTAATTAAGTTAGATGGAAAAGATGATGGTATATACCAAAGACTTTTTGTATTTACCACAACTGAATAAAATGGTGGTGCCTGATTATACTTACATTGTTTATTGTACTCACTATATAATCTTGTATCTGTGAGTGCATTTAAACCAGCATATGTCTTAGCTCTGCATCTTAAAAGCGACATTCAAACAGGAAGCTCTGACTGCAGCTAAACTCGAGGCATAGTTGAAATCTATCAACTCTGATTTGTCACCTTGCAAACGTTCTTATGAAAAGTATAATATACAGCTAAATCATTTCTTAAGAGAATCGTGAAATTTTTCAGCCTGCTGTGTACTTAGAAATTAATATGATCAAAATATAAGAATGTACAAAACAAAGTCTAAGTACTCACAGTATATTTAATAAGCACAGCTTCAATTAGTATTACAGACAGTTCCAGTATGTAGTGTGTATCTAAATTAAAATGCATTAAGAAACAGTGTAACGCTTAACAAATACGCAGCTCTTTAAATGCTCCCATAAAGAAGATAAAGTGGTACTATGCTTGTTATCTGCAGATTACTGGGCATGTACAGAAGAGTGACCATTTTCAATGCAGAGGGTACAGGATGACAAGTTACAAGGCACTTTTATGGGCTCCTCTCAATGTAAATTCCTGCAGTTTTTGGTGTATTAAGACAACAATTCTTTACCTCTGCTGTGATTACAGTGATGCTTTGTGAGTGTGTACAGGGGGTCTTAAAAAACATTTGAAAGAGGTTAGTCTTTACCAACAGCAGACGTTTCTCCTGACCTCCCAATAGACCTTGGGAACGTGGAGGGCTGAGGGACCAGCACTTCATAGATTTGCGTTAACAACTCAGGAAAAACAAAATATGCTTACAGAAAGCTGCCCTGGTAGGACTTGTGGTGCATCCCGTAGGGCTCCAGGGCTGGTTGGAGATATAACAGAAATAGCAGGCCTTTCCATCTTCTGCGATTCAAAAGAACTTGAACCTAAAAATACGTGAGAAACACATGAACTTTCCATCCAAAATTTTGAAGTGAATTTGGATAACTTATGAATTGCTTTTTCTTTGAATTGTATAAAGCTTGTATTTATACACAGTATAACTGGATTAATATACAGACAGATTTTAAACTGATGTACATAGCATGGTGAAAAAGACTGTCTGGATACCCTTACCCCAGATTAAACCTGCCATGTTTTGTTTTATTTGAAACAACATATAAAAAAGTGCTCCTCATACAGCAGTGACAAACCACACCAAGTGTTTTAAATAAAATATTGTCCTCTGACAAAATTACACATCTCCCTTCAAACCCAAACTATTCTATGATTCTATGATCTCAAATCTTTGATGAATAAACCCACATCTGTTGTACAGGTTATACTCCCAGTAGCCTCTGAAATTTTAACTCCCAAGGAACTGGCACACAGGAAGGTATGCAGGACATGTGTCTGGCATGGAGGATGCTCCGGTGCCTGCTGGACATCACCAATTCTCCACCAGCGAAGCAGAGCCCTCACTAATGAGATGAGCTTGTGACAGGTATAACACTACTCGGTGGCCCCACAGGACCCTGTCCCAGGGAAGACTTCTGGTTGCACCTCAGACAAGGCTTAGATGAGAAAGGACTGGGAGCCATGTTCTCACACACTCTAGCTGACACCATTCAAATGGGATAGTTAAAAACAAAACTATTCTTTTGAAGCATGATACACAAAAAGTTCACCTAACCAATGTTTTCTTGTTAAGAAAAAGAGAAACAAGAACTCTGGACTTATGCTGGATGGTGCAGGAGGTGAAATCCTGACACCATTTGTACCTTTGGAAATCCCTTATACCTGTTTTCTATCTTACGTTAGGGCAAGTAAATGACTGTTTTGGGCCACAGCATGTATACCAGTATGGTGTTAACACCACACGATATAGAAGAAAACAATAAAATCCTGCTAACATTTGAAATTTGTATGGCTTTTAATCAAATCTATATTGTTTCAAATTTAACACACAAGACCAAAACACATTAAAGTTTGTCATACAAAAACCTCGGAGCCAATGCAGTCTCCCAGTGCTCATCTTTCACAAAATTCATAGCCGAAACGATTGTGCTGGCTACAAGACCATGCTTAGTGAAAGGAATGAGGCGTGTACTCACTAGACTCTAACGGGGGGTGAGAAGTCTCGGGAATCCGTGGAATATCACTAAAACGTGAATATACACATAGTAATTAGAAAAAACAGAGACGACCTTCTGCGGTAACAAATATGTTTCTGGGACAGTTTTTTAGAAATATGGATCTGTTTCTGTTCTAATGGGTTACAAGGAAAGAAAGGGGAAATATTTAAAGACATATTTTCCACTAGCATTCATGAAAATCTTACTAATGCAGGCTACTTCTTTCAAGTTAAGGAACTAGCAGACGTAACAATATGAGCACTACAATGTTAATATTGTGGATGGATTCCATGATATTTTTACAACCAGAAGAATAAAGTTAGAGAGCTTTTAGGAAGAGAAAGGTGGCAAAAGGTAGTATAGCTACAGATGTTCAACTATTTTTTGGAGGAAAAAAAATCCAAAAAATAAGACAGATTAACTCACTAGTAATTTTTATATAAACGTCGCAAGGAGTTCACGGAATGAAACTGATGAAAATGTCTTATAATAATAAAAAGAAAAAGCAAATAACATTAGCAATGTTAAACAAACAAAAGAGTAATGCATTTCTTCAAAGGCTAAGAAAAAAAAAAACAAACCATATTACGATTAGGTATGGACATTTTTCAACATACATATATCCAGCACACATACAGGTATAAGCAAAATCAAACTGGTTAAGTCTACACACATCTATCAAAATTTTGCCATCAACAAATTCACTCTTCCATCAAAATCGGGATGATGCTAGCTCCTGACTCTCTCCTGTTCTCACCAATCATTGAAAATACATTGCGAGAGCAAGAAACGACTGTTATTGTACAAATGTTAGCAAAGCAGCAGAGCAGGAAAATGGAAACAAAGCTCTTCAGTGAATTACATGAAAATATTTTCATCTACACAAAATAACCCAAAATTGCAACTACAATAACATTTCTGAAGAACATTTACAAGATTTTAAGTCTATGGCTGAGCATTTAAAGGTATTCAGGCATTTCTCTGTTCAGTGAAACACTATCTTACTGACTTGGAAGTCAATAAAACTAAGACTCCTGGGTGCATAAAAGTCACTTATGAAAAAGAGACAAGTCAGAAAAGGAATGTAACAGTGCCCAATCAATTAGTCTTAAATTTGTTTTTCTTGTCCTGCAATTTAAACTTCTGGTGCATGTGTTTTAAAAAAGCCTATTTCAGCTCCCAGTTAATTCTCACATCAGCTTACATCTCATATCACTCCACAAGAACGTGCTTCTCTTTGCTTCAACTTTGTAATTCAAGAGTAATGTGGTTTTCTCAAACTCACAGAAATATAACTGCATTACTTATTCTTGACATGGAATAGTGCTACTTCACAAAAATATAAGCAGATAACGACGTCTTGCACAGCAGGGCTGCTGTGCAGACTTCTTCCTCTTAACATTTTCTCCCTTCAGTTTCCAGTGCAATTCTCATCAGTCTGAAATATTTACTTAGCATATTCAAACTGATTTTTCTGTCCAATACAACATTAAGTTTGCAATGTTTTCTTCTGCTAGAATATGAACACTCTTGTCTGCAGTACAGCATTGTTTGTAATAATATCCCATTTAGGATATCTAAACAAGGGCTCGTATGTGCAAGGAGTGTTTCAACATGGAAAGTGCAACTACTATGTCAAGTTTCATAATTCCTGGGTGGGTGAAAAAATGGTCAAGTTGATAGTATCTTCCTCACTTAGAGTTGGCGATACAAAAGTCCTCGCCAGGTAAAGGTAAATGACAAAAATAATGAGATCTTAAGACTTTACTTGTCAGACAGGAAAAAACTGAAAGTATAATTTATTAATGTATTTTTCTAAACCCCTTGTAATTCTTTTGAAAAACTGCAGGAACAGTGGAAGCTAGAACATAAATTTCAACTCCCGACAAAATGCATCGTTTGCAATAGAAATGTTATTTGGCAGCTTTCCCACCCACCCCGTTCATCCCCACCATATTAGAGCTTGTTCACCCCCAGGAAATCTCTAAAACTTTATAGTACAATGGACAGCTTAAAAATATATATATATATATATATATGAAGTGTATGTATGTGTGTGTATGTGTATGTATATACATAAAATTATTGCTAGGAAATCTTCTCTTCCCTAATATATTTATCTTGCTGCAAGACACAAAAAGCAAAGAAACCAATAAATTAAGTATGCAATACAGTACTGATCACCAAACTCATGGCAGAGTATCCTAACAAGCTCTGTAACAGTCCTGCTTTCTGCTATTGATTTCAAAATGGACATGAAATAATTCAAAGCTATGCTTCTGTCCATATTTAAACTTCTTACAAATTCAATAATCCATATAATCATTTCTTAAATATTACATGCTCACGAGGAAATAACTGCTGTTATATATCTAGGGACTTTATCAAAGGTATGAGTGGTATTTTTTTTTAAACATTGGCATTTTAATTGAAGAATGAAAATTCTAAAAAGAAACTATAATCTGAAGCTTGTGAGATAAGAAAATGAGTCTTATCCAGTCTGCTCTTATGGACTGCAGGAAATATTCTAGCACTATGATTTACAAAAAAAGCTCTTTAGAAGAAATAGTAGAAACTTCATGACTTACAATATTTAAAACTGGACTAGTGAAAGCAAATGGTAATAACAAAGTAAGAAGTAGCAGAGCCACTTATTGAAAATAAGAACAAAATTTTGCTCTGCTTTCAGAGCAATGTGAATGTCAGAAAAGTAATGTCAGACACATTCCAGTAAAGAGCTGCTGACATCGAGCTCTGTCTTTCTCTCTCTACCCTGAAAGGCAAAGGTTTTGTGTGATCTTATGTGATGTAACGTATGACTATCTTATGTCTGACCCTTCCACACCTCAACAAATATATAAATTAAACCAAACTATACCTTAGGTTGAGACTACTCTGTGCAGATATATGGTTTGTGAGGATCATTATTTTATAAAACACAGGAACAGCTATAATTTCTCTGAGGGCTATAGTCAAGAGCTTGATCACTGAAGACAAACCAAATTCAAATGTGGTTGTAAACCACACTTCTTTAGGTTGCTCTAGGGACAGAAGCATCGTCCTCTACACCCTAAGTTTTCAGAGTTTCTGAGTACCTGTCCCCAGTGCTCATCCTCCTATTTCCAAAACCGTTCCTTCCCATCAGAACCTGTAGATCAATCTGCAGTTCGCACTGATTACATTACCTGAGCGACTCTCTGTAATTCAGTACTGCCTGGTTTATGATGGAGGTTCAACCTCCTTGCAAGGACCTAGAGCACAGTAGCAGTCCCTGAACAGAGGAGCTGAATCACACCAGAGAAACAACAATTTTGGCAATATTAGCTGTGGAAATCCAACCAAAGATAGCTAGCATCTGACAAAGAAAACAGACAAATGAAAAAACATTTGTTTTACCTGCACTATCCCATAGAGCTCACCCAAGCACGCAAGAGACGGTGAGTTAGTTACCATGCCAGGTTCCTTCTCCAAAAAGCATACTGCCAGAGGATTTTCTATGCTGTCCTATGTTAAACGCCTCTCACGTTCTATGCATATTCATAGGTAATTCTTCCCCTCGTAGCCAACCCATTAATTCTACTTTTTATAGGTTTCTTATCTACCTTGTGTTGCAATCATTAGCATCAATTAGTTTCTATGGAGTTTTTAAGGTACTATTGTGGTTATACTGTTTATTGTTGTTATGCCTTCATCTGCTAATAGTGTTACGTTTCACATTTTTCTCTAATAAACATCCTACAATTATCCATTACTCAAAATTACATTTGCTGTTACACACACAAATCCAAATTTACAAGACTGAGCAAATTGTTTAGACATCAATTTTGTAACTGGCAGTCATCTAATTTGTGGGCTTACAGTCCTCCCATTATTCACTCAAGCCAAACTATGTCATATTTGGGCTTTTTAGACCTAATATGCTAGGACTTTTTAAATAGAGACCATTAAAAGTGCTGGAACATTATTTGCATTATTAATACTGAGATGAAAACACTTAAATTATGCACACGAAATAGCACTTTTCAGGTCTTTCGGGAACCTGTTTCCTCACAGGAATTTTAGGTGTAATGGATTACCACTTAATGCTGTATCAAGCAGCTTCGATTTTGCTGAGTCAGCACCTAAAGTAGACACAAAACTTTGATATACTAGATTTGTTGGATTAAATAAAATTCCCTGTCACAAGTTTGAAACAATTACACAGTTTGGATAACAAGACAAGGAGAAGCTAGGGGGGAAAGAAAGTAATCTGTTAATGCAAGCAGACCATTTCCCATTATGTAACACAGTTTACATAGATTATAATTATTAAAAAAAAAGAAAGAAAAAGAAAATCCTGTGCAGTATGCTCTTTTTTTGTTAACTCATATCATTGTACAATGTCTGTTATTTTTTGTTCTTTTAAGATGACAGACAGGTAAATCCCAATCTGATACAAAACAACAGGACATTAACTCATTATTGCTAGGGAAAGGAACTATCTTTAAATTTCAAAGTTATATGCTCCAGTCGCTTTGGGATATTTATGTGCTCTTCTCAAAAAAAAAAAAAAAAAAAATCAATCAAGACACAACTCTTCAAGAATAGTGGTGTTATAGCATGTAAAAACCTCCATGCCAAGACTCCATTTATCTCAAAATAAAAGCACAATCTGATGTGCTCTATTTTTGCCTATGTCTGGAAAAAAATATGTACGGGTCATCCAAAGCAAAACTATACATTTTATTGGTACTATTTCTGGGTGCACCTTTTTAGTGTAAAATTCACTGCTCAGATTCAGAAACATTCTTTTTGAAAGCACTTCACATTCCATGCCTCAGTTCAACAGTTGTGGTATTTTCTCTTGATTTTTATTCAAGAATATGTCACTGGAATGTGGTCACCTTGTACTTCATCTTTTGAAGCTATTAGATTTATCAAATTCATAAACTAAAATAATTTGATTGGTATAATAATGAAGTTATCTTAAAAGCTTAAGGACACACAACATTTGCAAATATACTGATAGCAATAAATGTATCTAAAGCTCATTATTTAAAATACTAATCTAGCACTTTCCTTTTACATCAGTTGTACAAATCAATTTTGCTTGTACAATCAAGGTTTTCTTCAACTGAAACATGGAGTTCAAGTCAGGTCCAGTATGAACATATTTCTTTTCTGCTGATTTAAACATAATAACTAGACTTCCAAAATTCTCCTTATGGCATTTTATTTTTAATTACAAAGTCGTAGGTCTGAATTTGCAATTTTCAGTCAGGAATGTCTCCTAATTTATCCGACTAAAGAATGTAAAATAAGGTTTCTACTCCCCCACAGTCTCCAACTGGATAGTAATTTTAGCTTTTAACAACCACTATTATTGCATCAAGCTTTCGTTTTCCATTAGAAGGTCAAACTCGTAACTGGAATCAGCAACGAATGTTAATTTTATTTAAGTACTTTTAATAGTGATTGCCATTAAAAAGGCAGAACTCATTTGCAAAATATAACTACAGTTGCATAGTACAGAAAAAAACAAACATCAAAAGCTGACGTGAAATAAATGTAAAAGAAGAATGTTTTAGTCAGAAAGAAAATTAATAGTTTTTTGTTTCTAAAACTGAAAACTTATCATATTTGAGACAGAGAAAAATTATAATTAGGATGAAATCTAGCAAATTCAAACTGAAATAATCACGCATTCATAAGGAGGAAACAGTTTACCATCTACCTACAGGATAGTGGTATTGAGAGACTTATAGTGAGTGCACATGAACTCTGGGAAGGTGACAGACTACAGAGAGATTTAAGTCCTTTTACTTTTTTTTTTTTAAACTAGCCAAGAATCAGTTTTTGTTGTTAATCATGTGACTCTGTTCCACAATATAAATGTGAATTTACAATATATGATTCATATTCAATCCTGTAAGACTTAGTTCAAAATGGTCCCAATAGAGTCGTGTTCAGGGAAGGAGTGCAGAATATCACTAAAACAATTGTGACAAATGCAGGGCCGACGCCACTAATCTTATCAATTCGAACAGATTTTACGACCTTTCTAAGGCCTATTCGGGAAATCAGGAATATAAGAATTGTTACCACAAAACCCCAAACCTGGATTTATAAAAAATAAAAATTAAGATTATAAACATAACACATTAATGCTAAATTTTGATGAAACAAATTACCTTCATAAATATGAAGGTATTTTTGTTCCCACTTTTGATTTTGATGACAGTATCATTTAAGGCTAAATACATTCTTTTCAACTAAGAGTTTTGGTTTTCCTTTTTTTAGCTCTTTAAAGAAGGCCTGTTTAAAATACTACTAGCATTGACATTAAAATCCTGCAATGCTCAATGTTCACCGATGCTTCCTTCTACTCATCAATACTCGTATAAGTTATTCTGATTTAATGAAGCTAAAAGTCTGAAAAACAGATTTTTCTCATGCACAGGTCCACTTGATCCATCAATTTTCCTTTGCCACTTGGCAAAAACCTTGTTAGTACTTTGATCATACAGAAAACAACATTTATACTTTTATGTATCACTGCAAAGATCCAAGATTGTAAATGGCAGTGAAGAAAATGGAATATACAGAATGTCAATAATAGAAAGTGAATCATATTCCATTATTAAGAGATTAAAAATAACAAAACTCACAAATAGTCCCTTTAAAAGTCCCATTAGTAGAAGTAATAATTGTGCTTTAAGAAGCAAGTCTTTAGCCTTACCCAATAGGCCTTGAAACAATAATTTCAACTTGAGGTTCTGATTTTGATTCTAAAATAATGTTGTAAACTTCTTCATTTGTAGCTCCAGGCAAGGGTTTACCATTCCATTCTAGAACTTCATCCCCTTGAATTTAAAGAGAAGTTTATCTCATTTCCATATTCTTTTAGAAAGGAGTGCAAAATGTTTATGAAATCTATATAACGAAGTAACATTGCCCAAAATCAATTAAAAAGCTGTGATGAAATCCAAAACAGGTTTTTGAGACACTATCAAGGCTACAATTTGTACGCACAAAACATATTAAAGAAACCACTTGTGCAAACATATTAAGTATTTCCAAAATAATACAGAACATGTTATTGTGCTATGAAATGAAAGAGTCTTTCTAAAAGATCCTTTATTAACTAGCGACAATAAAGTTTGAAAACAGGTTAATCTTCAAAACTGAAAAATATAAATACCTACCGTTAAGCCTTTAAAAATCATGACAATTCATTACAATTTATATACTGTGCATTTCGATTTCTCTACAAAAAGGGCAGTCTTCACTGTCTGTGTCAAACGAACCAAAAATAAAAGCAAGGAATGAGTCACTATCTCCTGAGGATATTTGGGGGACAGAAAGGAAAACATGATGTGGAAGTTATTTAGATAACTTTCTTTTTGCGGCTTGCCATTTCTGGAATTTAAATAGTATGTACCGTGCATTGTACTTTGGCATTATTATAAAAAGGTGAAAATCTTGAAGTATAGTTTCTAAAGATCAGTATATATAATTAAACTGTAGGAACCATAGGGTAAGTTTACACTCTCATACCCCATCATATGCAGCAGTCAAAACTTCACAACCACTATCTCATGCCACAAATAACTTTCTTTATTGACAATGATTTTATCTTTCTTTATTGACAATGATTTCTTGTTAATCAGGTTCAGTCAGGAACAACCCTTCAGCTGCTGGCTTTTCTCCTTTCTGAGAAGAACTAAGCCAAATGATCAAACCTGTGCTTGTTAATAAGCCAAGGAAAACTATCCTAACTGAAGTCCTGTCTACCAAAACACATGGCTTCAATTTCACTTTATGTTCAACGATTGTCGGTCCTTTTTCCCAAACAGCCTATATTCTGGTATTTTAAGAAAGGACTCCACAGAGTACTCCACTGGCTTTCAAAGCATTTTAGCAGTCTTTAAAACATAAGGGCTTGCTAATGACAGACTTAATAAAAGCCTGCTGACATAAGTTTAATTTTCTACCACGTTGTTTAGCTGAAATGGTTTTAAATATTTCGTATATTTATTACATAATCTTATGTCGGGGTGGAACAGGAATTAGATATTGCCTAGGAACTTCATTTAAAATTTATACAACTCAGTGAAAACACATTCAGTTTATTCTGTAATTCTGACTGTATTTTAGAGCTAACAACTGTTACAAACTAACATGTTGTTTTTCCCTAAAATAAAATCTGATTTCTTTAGACATAATTGGCTTAACTTACAAAAGCATCCCAGGCATTAAAAGGAACAAGATGTAGCCAGCTTTGCAATAGTTATAACTTAATAGCAAAAACCGACAGTGACGTATGCTAAATTTGTAACACTAAAAATCACGATTTAAACCTAATTTACACAGCAATGAATCTATTGCATTTGAAGAAGGCAAAATAGATGCAACATCGTTGAGAATCCTGAAGAGGAACATGCAAGGTGTCTGTATCACTATTTTAGAGGACTTAAGCAGCTTTTTGAGAGTCACTAGGAGATCAAACAATAGTCAGAATGCTAAATTAACACAAGTGGCTCCAACTATTCTTACTGAAAACTAGATCCAAATGGAGATTTGAGTGAAATGGCACTTCTGCTAGTTCTAACCAGATCACCACTATCCATCTCTTGCCCAGCCTGTCCAGTTCTTGACCTTTTTGATCAGCCAAGCCCTTTTACATTGTCTCTTTCATCTAAGATGCTGTCTGTAAGGCTTACATTCTGATTTCTGCTCTCAGTAGCAGGCATGGAAATGGGAAAACACCACCCAGATACTCAAAACTTGGACATATGCAAAACCCAACTGGACACGGTCCTGTGCAACCTGTTCTAGCTGACCCTGTTTAAGCAGTGGGGTTGGACTAGAGATCTTAAGAGGTCCCTACCCACCTCAACCATTCTATGATCCTGTGATACACTGCTACAAATTGAGGTGCCCAGAGTTGCAAGTCAGTCAGTCAAGGAGCTGTTAGACACCTTATGCTGTAGATGTTTAGGATAACCAAGATACCTGCACAAAGCTGGCTGGCAGAACCTACAGGACACCTGCACCCTTATGGAGCCACTTCTGCTGGTGAGGCATATATCCCAGGATATCTCAGATGCCTCTAGAAAGGAATACTAATGCATCTTGCATTCTACCCCCATTTACTGATGTTCAGCAGAGATAGAAAGTTTTCAGACTTATGCTGCAAATCTCTGAATTTTTTTATATTCATTTCTAAAATAGTAATTTGAATTGGGAGATACCTCTGGGGGTCAGCTAGTTCCAACCCCTCCTCAAAGTAGGGCCAACATCAAGGATAGACCAGGTTGCTCAGGGATTTGACCAGATGAGATTTGGGTATCTCAAACAAAGGATATGCAACATCTCCTCTGGGCAACCTGTTCCAAGACTTAACTATCCTCTCCAGATACAATACAAAAGATTTTCACAAACGGGATCTCCCTCATTCCAGCTTGTGCACGTTGCTTCTTGTGTGATCAGTGTGCACCTCTGAGAACAGCCCGGCTCTGGGTTCTCTACAGCCTCCCATTAGCCAGGTAAAAACAAGAATTAGACCCTCCGATAGTCTTTGCCAGTCTGAACAAACCCAGTTCTCTCAGCTTCTTGTATGCCACATGCTCTAGACCCCTAATCAACTTTCTGTCCCTCTGCCCAACCTGGTCCAGTTCGTCAGCATCTCTCTTGTACTAGAGGAACCCAAACTGGACACAGTACTCCAGAGACAGCCTCATAAGTACTGAACAGAGAGCAACAACCACCTCCCTTAACCTGCTGGCGACAATCCTGCTAATACAGCCCTGTACATGATTGGCGTTCGCTGCAAGGGCGCTTTGCTGGCTCATGTTCAACTTACTGTCCTCCAGCACCTCCAGACACTTTTCTGCCAAGCTGCTTTCTAGCTGATTGGCTCCTAGTGCTTACTGTTGCACTGGGTTATTCTGTTCCTGATGCAAGACTTCATATTTGCCTTTGTTAAAATTTATGAGGTTTGTACAACTACTCAAAGATTTATCAACTAGCCAAATTTTGGAGGTTTTTCATAAAGACAGAAAAGCAGGTTTTCCTAACAGCAAGGACTCATCCACGCCTTTTTTTTGTGTTTTAGTCCCATACAATAGGATGAATAGACTTTCATTCATTGAAAACATGTGCAAAACAATGTGTTTTTTCTGTGAAATTATTTTGGCTCTAAAAATATTTTTAGAAATTAAAAATAGCTTTGACTTAAAAAACAACCTAGACCAGACATTAGAAATGTAATATTTCAGCCCAAATAGTTCAAGATTAGCGGAGAGAAACTTATTTTCTGTAATTATAATCTGCAGTTAAAATCTATAAACAGCATAATAATTGGTGCTATCAACCCCATGTATATTGAGTTCGTAAAAAAAAAAATTAACAAATGCCATAACAAAGTAGGATATTTTTAGAGACTCCATCTTTTCTACTTCTTTATTACCGTTTGCTTCATGCAATTATCCTAAATTCATACAAGTTGTCATCGGAGCTTCTGGAATCCTAAGAAGGCATTGCATAGACTTTGGTTTGCTAAGACAACACTTGGAAAGTAGTTGCTTAGGGCCATGGTAAAAATATAAACCACTAAGAAGTTATTTTGAAAACCAACTGCTGTGCATAGTTCTCGCTTCATTTAGAAGCTTGAAAAGTGCCAACAGCACAGCCACTTATTTGTAAGTGCAGAATATACATCTTATATAAATTAAATATTTTAAGATCATTTTCTTGGGTTGTTTTCCATTTTTATTTGTAACAATTCACATTGAAAGAAGCACTAATAAAGTCCATTGTGTACACAGTGCAACATCCTTCAGGTGACACTATAGTGCAAGTAAAGTAACTGTAGTGAGTTTTGTTTGCCACAATGAAACACTTTTAAAAAATGTTTGCATTGCTTCTATAGAGTGTAACAAGCAGCTCCTGAGCTAGCAAGCAAAAATTTACCAGTGATACTCAGTCCTGACACCAGCACTGATGAGGAGTGTCTTGTATTTTGCTCATACAGCCAAGCAATTGGAGTTAATAATAAATTAGAAATGTAGGCAACTGTGGCATTCCATAATAACTTTACAGTATTGTCCTGTATTTAAAAATATTAGCATATCACATGACCTATATATATATAAATATATATAAAAATATTAACAGCTGCATTACAAAAAGCCATAATTAAAAGACAATATATTTTGTATGCAACTGATTCATTTACCTGCTCTGAGATGCCCCACCACATCAGCCAAGCTACCTTTCTTCACTTTGGTAATGAAGGCACCAAGTCGTCCTAATTCTGTCATTTTTCCTCCAACAACCTGGTTAATCATAAATTTGTGAGTTTCCAAGTCACAAAGCAGACATCATATCAAGCATAAATATACAGACACAGCAGTTTTCACATTATTTTTAAAATTAAACTTAAAAAATGCATAAGCAAATCTATTGTCAATTTGGGCTTTACAGAGGCTTAAAGACAAAGTTAAGGATACAAAAAGGCCAGATCTACTTGAAAAGAAGTAAAGCTGACATAGAATGAATAAAATTTATATTCCTTTTAATGTGTTTGACTAATCAATCTTATGCAGTTTGCTAAGTATCTAAATTTGTTGCAGAAATAACATTTCCTAATAACCAAGTAAACATACTTTTTGCAAATAGATGTCTGTCATGTTCTTAAGTTTAAATTGCAAGTGCACATCAAACCAAACATATGTGTCCTGGTTTCGGCAGGGATAGAGTTAATTTCTTTCCTAGTAGCTGGTACAGTGCTGTGTTTTGGATTTAGGATGAGAACAATGTTGATCACACCCCGATGTTTTAGTTGTTGCTAAGTAGTGCTTACACTAGTCAAGGACTTTCCAGCTTCCCATGCTCTACCGACTGAGAAGGCTGGAGGTGCACAAGAAGCTGGGAGGGGGCACAGCCAGGACAGCTGACCCAAACTGGCCAAAGGGACATTCCATACCATGTGACGCCATGCTCAGTATATAAACTGGGGAAAAGCTGGCCGAGGGGCCACTGCTCAGGGACTGGCCGGGCATCGGTCAGCAGGTGGTGAGCAATTGCATTGTGCGTCACTTGCGTTGTACATTATTATTATTATTATTATTATATTTTATTTCAATTATTAAACTGTTTTTATCTCAACCCACGAGTTTTCTCACTTCTACTCTTCCAATTCTCTCCCTCATCCCATCGGGGCTGGGGGGGAGTGAGCGAGCGGCTGTGTGGTGCTCAGTTGCCGACTGAGGTTAAACCATGACAATATGAAAATCCCAAAATGCAATTGGTACAACAATTAAAACCTTAGCAAATACACTACCATGAAACATGAGCAAACAGTTCACAAGAACATTGCTACTGCTAAAACCAAGGCCCTCTCATCCAAGTACATGACAGGACAAAACAGCAGCTTCTGGCTTTTGTTAAACAGAACTGAAGAGAGCTACTTTTGAAGATGACTGCATGATACAGAGATCAGGAAAATCAGGAAAAAAAGCTGCCCTCAAGAGATTAGATTTTTAATAAAATATGAAACAAGAAAATGTAGTCTTGCTGACTTGCTATTATTCTCTATCTCACTCTCTCCCGTCAGGTTTTTTTGTCAGGAATATCCTGGGAGGAGTTTTATAATAAAATGGAACAGTGAAATGCTGGTTCATTAGGTATTATTTCCCCATGTTGCAATCACAATAACTAGTAGGAGCTTTAATAGAGAGATATATCCAAGAAGATCTAGAAGCCTACCTGCCAACAAGGTTGTCACAAGATAATGTGTTAAATTTATCAGTGGGGGCCTTAGTTCATATCATACAAAAATGAAACTTGAAAAATCGAAGAGAAGCTCTCCAACCTACATTTCCTACTAGGATCAACTTTTTTCTCACATAATTAAAAAAAATTGCTTGCTGCCAGCAAAAATCATCCTTGTGCTACAGACTACTAGACATTTAATAGAGTGAAGCTGTTCTCACCTTCTGTATTCCCACGCCACACTATCTCACTTCCAAGGTAGATAAATGGCTCTTACCCAGGACATACTATTACCAAGTTCACAAGGTTCTTTCCTGATTTAATTCCCACCATGACGAGCAGAACCAACAACCCACATCTCCATCACATGCGAGGGATTGAACTATCAGACAACTATATGGAAGGAGTGGTTCAGTGTCAGTGCCCTTTGAAGTAGTCTCAGTCCTACGTGGATGAGAATGTTTCATATTTTGCATTGTTTCTGTTGTTCTCCGTGGGGAGAGGAAGACACCCAAATTAAATTCTCTCAGGCATCTCTGGAACTCCATATAGTTAAAAATATACATGGAGAGAAATTCTTGAACTGGTACACTGTACTCCCTACCAGCTTCAGAAGTAGCACTCCCTCTCTTTTAAGTGTTCCAGCAATTTAGGGACACAAACCTAAAAGTCCACTACAAATGGCTAATTTAGGGATTTAAATCAACTGGACAGTGTTGCCAATGTCTTAATTTTGGGGCACCAGATTATCTGGAATTACATTTAATATCATCTCTATTATGCTTTAAAAGGGTTTTTACAAATTTTTGTGTAAATGTTTAGTTTCTTTCTACAAAATTTCTGTTTCCGAATGGCTGTGTGGATTTTAAACACTGACCTTGTAAACACTTGCATCTGGATGACATTTATGTATGTGGATTATGAGACTAATTACTTGACTGAAATGCAAACAGTAGAGCTAGAAAAGGCAGGACTCCATTAGTGCATTGCAATGTGCAGTATATGTCTTCCAGACAGGAAGCTGAGTAAACATACACTTTTCAATCAAAACAGTTCAGCTCCTTTGCCATGGATGAGTAGAAGACTGCATAGAAGGATAATTTATCTGCATAACTTTCAAAACTCACTAAAAATGAGGAATATATTTTTGTCAAATGACAATATAATTGGAGAGTCCTCTGATTTAATGTGTTAGACCTCTAGGTCTAAGATCAGTGGAAGTTTCTTTCCTTTACCACATAAACCATGTAATACTTACTTTTAGCCCCAATAATGCACCTGATTCTTTTGGCATGGTTGTTCTCTTGTTAAGAATAACGCGCCCAATTAAGCGATCTCCCTCTTTAGAAGGCTGCCACGTTACTGGATGCTGTTAAAAAAACAAGCAGTGGAATTAAAGAAGTGCAACCATCTTCCTGTATTTAGATGTGTATTTATAAACCAATAAAATTTCTGGATCATTATGTCATGGTAGACACAAACATCCTTCAGATGTGTTACATATTGCACCCGAGCTTTCTATTATTATATCTGTTGGAGTCTGGCTTCATTAAATATTTATGCCCACTGTAAAAAACACTCAGCACTAAGTCTGCAGGTAAAATTATAATACAATTCAAAGTTCAATACAATTAAACATTTAAAACATACCTTAGGTAAAAAAAATAAACATTTACTTTTAAATTCCATGATCCTGAAAAGTGCATTCATAAATTCTGGTCTTTAGAAGAATATACATGTTATACAGCTCTACCATATGGGTTCACTATATAATAAAAATCCAAATGATCCTTTCCCACTCCAAGTCAACAGAAAAAGTCACTAATCTCTCCCAGAGCAGCATCACACTCACAGCTGCTTTTGTGGTGTGTAGTGAAATCTAGTACCATGTCTATAAAAGAATTACATTCAAGTTAAAATTCAGGCAATTTTACTAGTATACATTTTGACAAAAATTTCTTTCTGATTTCAATTTCCACAATCCACTAAACCAAATTTTCATATAATTGGTACAGAATAATTGTTTACAACAAAATATCTATGCTGAACTGAAATAATCAGCAAACATCTTAATTCATACTTATGAACCTCTTTTTCCCTATTTCTTACCGAACTAATAGGGGATGTCTCCCTGCTGTGCCACGTGGCAGGATCCAGCCAGTAATAATCCAAGTCACCTGGAAGAATATGAATAGAAAGAAATGTGTAATCTCTCAAACAGAGAAAGATGTATGAATGGTTACTTCTGTAGGCATGAATTTTAATGTGCAATAGTTTGATGAAGCAAACACAAAACCTGTATCGTGATTCAAATTAACTTATATCAATTTGAAAACAATATAGCCTAATAATATAAAAACAAAAACACATAATAATGCATTTATTTGGATCTCTGCTTTTTCACAAATTGCACCTCAGAATCGGTTGTGCACTCCGTCTGTTTTTGACTTTAACCAGTCATCTTCCAAGAATGGACCCCAATGCATCGCATTCACAGCCCTCCTCCTCCCCCCGTCTCCGAAACAAACACACAGGACTACAGCTAATGATGACATGAGAGAGAATACTCCACAAAATAGGCACTTAGCTATAGTTAAGGACAGAACAGTCAACCACACTCAAGAATCTGCCAAGTAGTCGATCAATACTGTGACAACGGGCACCGTACAGACAGAGAGGCACAGGAACTGGTAATGGGTAATAGAGCACCAGGCGAAACAGCCACACAAACAGAGCAAACAGCGCCAACAGCAGATAGGTTGCAATCTTTCATTTTGCTTGAGAAAAACTTATATACTATGTACATCAAGAATAAACTCATGAATTATAGCCGTCTGGAAGCCATGAGCCCATTGGGCCAAGGAGGGGAACCGTGGGCAGGGTTTGGGAGAAAAGGCAGCAGAGTATACATGAATAACATGTATACTCTGAGTATACAGAGTAACACCACAGAGAGTATACATGAATTTATGGAAAGCTAAGGAAACCACAGTTTGACTCAATATATTACAGCTGTAGAAGGCTGAGTTGGTGGCAAAAAACTACCAACTTCACTGGCAGTTGTCTGTGATAGAGGAGTGATGTAACTGTGCACTCCAAGAAAGAAAAGGATGAGGCAGGAATTGCAAGAGGAAGAGTATCAGGCAGTGCAATTCAGAGCACAATTTCTTTACAAAGACAAAGGGTGCAGGTGATATTGGGAAGGACATAGGAGAATGATGCAAGCTAGAACAGATCCAACGGAAGGATAAATGTGAGACTGATACAGCAGGAACAAGTCTGAAGTATTTCTGTGCTAGCACTAGTTTTAAACAGAATACAGCTGTGAGCTCTGAACCTTGGCGTTATTTCATCCCTTTGGGCATTGCCACAGTGTATTAACAAAAATGCAATAGTGCCATTAGAAATGAGAACCACAACTCTTTCTAATGAATGCTCTCTTGCAATAACAGTAGTATGTAAAAGCTTGATCTGAAATAACCAAGAGGTATTTTTTAATTTTATCTGAGAAAAAGTAGATGATTCTGCCACTTAGCTTACAATGCCTTTAAACACGCAAACAAACAAACCCCCCACCAAACCAAAATCTAAACTATCACTTCAGAGCTTACTTTTAGACCCTGAATGAAATAGTCACCTCTCACTGAGGTTTATACCCATACCTGCACTCCAGGCATTTTTCACCCTCACTTAGGCAGAGAAACTTGGTCATTTGAAATATGTTAGTAGAACAGTTTAATAATACTGCTTTTTGAATTTACAAGTGATTTTCTTTTTTTTTCCCAAGTCTTTAAACTGTTATCTCCCAGAGTTAGTTTTTGTTATGGAACAACTCTTCACACGCTTTCCTAACAACATTCCTACAAACTCTTTACTGTTCATTTAAAAGTCATCAGGTAAAAAACCTACTTTATCAAGTCAGATACCCTCCGCACTCTTGATATGCTCTATGTCTTCAGAAAATGTATTTTATTTATTATGTACATTTTAGGCAATACATCTTCACTATCTTATTTCAGAAAACACATCTCTATAATACTACTGTTAGATGACTACTTTTTCTAGCACACAGGCATCCAATACTCATGCCCAAACAAAGCATGCTTCTATCAAGAAAAAAAAATACATTTACATTAAGAGTTTATCATTTTTTATTCTTTTTCTACAAATATTTAGATGCTGATTATGAAATACAAGTTGTACCACTCTTTATAATCCATAAAATCTTTAATAGCTTACCATCTACATGATCATATGCACAAGCCTATTTTTAAACAGGTTATTATTATCATATGCATAACCACACAAGGCAGTTTGCGGTTGCATTAGCTACTGCAGTTCTGCAATTTTGGAGAGCTTAACTTCACATTAAAGATCTTCCAGTTTTATTTTTAGCATCTTTCCTTGCACCTTTATAGACTTCCAAATTGCAACAAGAACACCAAACTCATGAATCAGACTGCCTCCCCAGGTGCTGGCAGTAAGCTTGGACCTGTGGCACAGAGCTCTCCAATTTCCCGTAATGGACTCTACAGTAACACCAAAAAGCTGAGCTGGCCTGCCACAGGCAGAACACCACACACTTTTCCTCCATGTTTCACAGCTATTTGCTCAGCAATAGAAAAACATTCAGGCAGGAGTAAATGTCAGCTCCAGCATGCAGAGGTGTGTGTCCAAGCACTCAAAGACATTTCTGCTCTTGTCCCTATTGCTCCCTGCTCTCCTTTCTTCCTTCCCCAGCTTCAGCTTCTGGGTCTGAGTTTCCTTGCTGCTCTTCCTCCTGGTTACTGCATACCTGTGACCACCTGATTCATGCATCTAGCATCCTTCCTCACCAAGTTCCTGCTGTAGCAAGATCCTCTCATATGACTTCTGCCTTGGCTCCTACCTGCTATGATTCCCTCCTTACCAACTACCTACCCTTTGCTGCCTTTCTTCCCTGTTCATTTTGTTGCCATCGTCTGTCTCCTTCTGCTTCTGGCTTTGGTGTCCTCTCTTTAGGCTGTGTATTTTAATCCCTCCTTCCCCTCACGCCCCTTGATACTAAGCTACATCCTCACAGCCCCTTCCTCCCCACACATAATCCTTCAGCTTTCTGTCCCTTTCACCCCTCCTGTCTGTTCTGCACTTTGGTAAATTCCAAGCCACCAGCTACAGCCACTGAGGCCGGCCACGGCCATGGTCCTTTTGTCCTCTGCTCTCAGAAGCTGAGAGCAGGAACTGCACTGCAAACACGGCTGTACTGAGCTGGAACATAGATCATACGCCGGGAATGCATAAAGGTAGCTTTCAAATAAAAATTCTTGACTGAAAGCGATAGGTCTATAATTTGGTGAATATTTTAAAAGCTGCAAAAATGCATGAATTGCGGAGAAAAAAGAAAAAAGTCCATGTTCTTGAAAAATGACTGAATTTTTAAATTCCCATTAAAATTCAGTATGAAATAGACCACTGGCATGCAAACTTTTGGTTGAATCTACAACTGTAAAAAGGGTTTTACAGTGGAAAGTGTCAGTTAATCCACATTTATAAACACTGATAGAATAGAATATACAAATTAAAACATAAAGGAACAAAATCTCCAAATGAGCTTAAAAAATATTTTATGCCAGCAACACTGACACTAGGGTCTTGACATCTGCACTTAAGTACTCTGTTACAGCTATACTTTTAAAAATAATTTCTCCTTGATCATCCTATGTCATTGCTGCTTCTTTACTTAATACCTATGTATGCCATTCTTGCACTGCCATACCCCAGTATTTGTTTAATTACACAAAATAATTTCACTGAACTAGTATTATAGAGATCCAGGAATAGGTAAATAACATGCAAAAAGTTACAGTCTAAGAGCATAGTTTCAGAATTTCAGATTTTCTCAAAAAAACCCCACCAAAACTCAAAACTAAAAAACATAAACACAGAGTAGTCTCTCCACTGGTAAAAGTCACTAAAAATAACTGTAAAATAAGACAAATTTAAGACATTATGGAGAGGAAAAAACAACTTTTCTAAGGAGTAAATAATTGATTTACAGGCTTAATCTCCTTTAAAACACTTTTTAAACAATTAATTTTAAAAACATGACAAACTTAAAAATAATAACCCCCTATGAAAATATACATATACTGTACCATTATTTTTGTACACTACTGATATATTTCTAAAACATAAAAAATGTATTTCAAATTAAAGCATATCATTAAAAATGCATTTGCAGTTATAATGCATGATTTACTTAAGACCAATGGAGTGAAACAAGTATATATTTATAAAACCTTTTTTCCTGAGGGAATAATTCAGAAGTTGTATCCTGGTAGCAATGAAATATTTTTCCTTTTAACATGCTGCTGCTCGATTACTTTACTCTTGGACACAGACGGATATAATCATAAATCTACTTTACAAGACGCAAATATGTTGAGTTTTTTTCTGTGAGAAGTCTTTTGCAGTCTTTGATCGAATTTCAAGACGGGGAGTAAAATTCTAATAAAGGGCCGTTGTTTTTACATCTGCAACATGCGTGCCTTCAAAATAAAGGGAAAGCAAAAGTCACACCACCAAAAAAAACATTTTCTCTAAAATACTTCATCTTCAGCAGCACTACCCATACCAAAAGCTAATGCTGGGATGCTGCAATTTCAAGTGAAGTCCTGCAAAGCTGAGAAGTGCTGGAAATGACAGCCTTGTCTCTTGCAAAGCCAAAACAAGCACAAAATATGAGAAAGTCCATTATTGTGTATGACCAGTCATGTTGATTTCCAAAGAGTCTTGAATACCAGAGATAAAATACCCCAAGATGTTTCCCCAAATCCATCCAGACTGTATTCAGAGACTTACTGATATTCAGCAAAGAACGCACTTCTGGTGTTCTGCTCAAATCCAGATGCACTAGATTTGCAGCAGTTAAGACAAGAAGCAGACAGTCTAATGATAAGAGTCAGTCAGCCCATGTTAAGCACTTAATTGAGCCTAACATATAGCTGCTAATTAATAAAGCAGTTCTATCACGTAACTAGGAAACTTAGACAATTATTTTCAGAGGCTGCATCTAAAATTAAGGTGCAAACTGGCTTCCTATATAGTCAGACTAGATCTCTCTAATTAACACATGCAACAGCCATTGATGTACTTACCTTTGTTAATTTTTAGGGTCAAATATAGCCTGCATTAAACAGACAATAAAGCTTATCAAAGACCTGGAACATCCTCTGTTACGTCTTCCACAGTTCCCATGGAACTGGATCAGTATCTCATGGAAATGATCAATTGTTTCCCAAGGTAAAAATCAATAGAAGCCACATATCAACCTACAGAAAGTTACAAGAAATGTAAAGAAACTCCACGTATCAACTTGATTGCCTTCCTCCTTCATAGCCTGAGTTTTCATGAGTTAGAAGACCACTCTACATGCTACTGGTAAATGTCTTCAGCACACTGTTATTGCCATCCAAAACTGTTACAGATGTGATAGGTCATATTGTTAAGCAAGAAAGTACTTCTATGCCCAAGAAAAAAAAAAGATGCTAATCATTTTATCATGTCAGATAAACAATGTATGTTTAAATCATTATAGTCAAGCTGCTAACTAACCACATAAAGAGACAACACGAGTACCCTGGCTTGACAGACAGCCCTCGCATCTAAGTGGCAAGCAGAGAATTCAGAAGCTACCTATTGCCTATTTATACAGAAAGCTTCACAAAAATGCTCATTATCTCCTTGCTCTCAAATCAACCCACTTCAGATGCCTACAGTTAAGAACTTAAATCCTTGCAGAACGAGGTCTGTGGTTTACCATTTATGCAGTTCAAGGACAGGCTGTCTCATGCGGTATGTGGGAAGAATGCACCACATGACTGTGAAGTTTAGGGTTTATTTTGTACATAAAATATATAATTGCATTGGATTTGAGTTCCCTGCTGGCACATGTCCTAAACACTGAATGCTAACATACTGTAAGACTCCAAAGTTCAAATAACGACTAGTACTCCATATAAGTGACAACTTACGTGTATATATAGTACTCATATTTGGAGTACAGACCTGGCACACATGCCTGTGACACCTATAGCTCCCAAAACTAGAGCCAGCCTCCCAGATCGTTCCCTCAATTCAATATTTATTTAGGCACTTTAACGTAATGATAAGATACAAAATTGGTTTTCTATATTTTAATTAAATTTCTGAGTAACAGAAAATCATTGAAAAGGTCTATGGAGCTTTATCAAGCACTAGGCTTTCAGATCTAGATAACTAACAACCTGGGCTTATCCAGCACACACTGAAAATAAATGTTTAATCCTTACTTTTGTGTTTAGAAGATAAGGACATTTCATACTCTTTCTCACACAAAATGAACAGTTCAGCATTTTATTTTGAAACAAACCCCTTAGTTTAAAAATCTTTTTTACAGTGGTAGTTACATTGTAAGGACAGCGCAGATTGCAATGCTAATTAGTATTTGCAAACCAGAAATCCAGAAATAATTAGGCAAGGAAGCAGTCAACTCATGAAATACTATTTTGATTGTTAAGGACACTAATATTAAACTAAATATAGTGAAAAGGAAAATCCATTTGACTTGTCCCTTAGTTACTATTGCAAAGTTGTTTCTTTACAAGAGTTTGCAAATTCACAATTACTTTTGATTTTGCAAAGGAATGATTTGTCAGTGGCTGATTACTAAAAATCCTTTCAATATATTCTTTTTAGCTGGGTGAAAGGTGAATTTTCTGTGGACTGTTTAAAATATAACATGAGTTTCTTATCCAGATATTTATTTAGCAAAGACTTTTTTATTTTATTTAAGGATTGTGATTTTTTTTTTAAATGAGGAGTACAGTTTACACATACACTCTTTTAGAAGAAAGTATTGCAGTTGTGTTCATTGATGGCTCAAGAAGGTTTTGCAAAAGGTATACTTGCAAAAGACCTTCCAACACAAAAACAACTGGGCCCATTTGTATGTTCACAAGGTGGACTTCCTACCTGAATTATCTCAGTGATGTTAGAAGGCTTTATAAATTACTGAAAGCAAAGATCACTAATCTTGCCAACGGAAGCTTGAAGCCAAAAATCACAACTTATCCAGTCAAATAACAAACTGGGGACTTGTGAACATTTCTAAAACTTTTAATATGGACACAAGGAAGGTGTTCTAAGTTTCCTGAATCTCTAGGGCGTCTGCTCATGAGACTCCCTGAGACAACATTATTTATTCCTTCACTCAAACACTGAGAGTGTTGAAGAGTTCATCAACCCTTTCCAGCTAGATGCTTATTTTTATCTCAGAGACTGTCTAAAATGTTACCCTGAGGATGTGTAAGTCTTATTGTAAGCATGTGAGTCCAAGAATATGTATGATCCACAAAGCTCACAAAGGGATGGCCCTCAGAAGCATGTTCTGTAAGGTCTTCAGAAAGTGTGTTTCGAGTGCTAAAGAACCTGGAGAGACTTAGGGATGTAAAATACTAAGTAAGATGCATGAACTTCCATTAATTTGAAAAGTTCCTTTAAAAGCTTTATTAAAAATATTTTGTTGAGGATACCAGGAAAAGTGGCTAGCACTACCAAGAACGTCAAATCATCAGGCAAACATTTTAATTGATTTATGACACTGCAGTATCTAAAGATTTAAGAAAAATTTTGTTATCTCAGGGCTAGCTCCAAGCGCTGCTTTTCTGACTTTGATTACTCTCTTGAGTGGAAGCTAATTCTGTAGATGGACAGATGGATGGAGATCCCCTTTTTGAAATTTAGAGCTTCTTTGAATAAACTTATTATTGTTATTTAATTACAATTCAATATTGACACTAACTTGTTTTAACAGTTTTATTTGAGTTCCTGTTTGGTATAATTAACACTATTTTAGCTTTGGCATGATATTTTTGTTCAGCATATGATGAAATTTGCAAGATGTATAGCAAGTTATCTCAAAAAGTCACATGGGCTCGTAATTTTGGAGACATGGATACATAGCTATCCTGTACACGAAAAGCCTGACCAGCTCTTAATAACTTTTCTGCTGTTCTGAAGGAATTCCCAGCACTTCAAGTATGCCGTGCTGTTCTCCAGTCTAACACAATTTTTCTTTCCTGTGATTTTTTTTTTGTTTGGTTTGATTGCCTTTTACGGAGAGGTGGGAGAAGGTATTTTAAAAAGCCCATGTAGAAAAAATAGCTTTCAGCTGTTGTATGTATGTTTTTTTTGTTTCGTTTTGTTTTGTTTTCCTGTGGACATTTAAACCAATTGAGTAGGTGTTAACTGCAAAAGAAGGTAATATTTTCATTTTGGTCTCTTTTGGTATTTTTCCCCTGACAATTCTAAAAAAGATTCAGTTGAATATTTTTTATCTTAGTATTTGTTAAAGACTGATATATGAACAAAATATAATTCAAAATCAAAGTTCAGAATAAATTATCCTCAAACCCGAGGGTGTTTCTACACTGCCAGTAGATAGGGATTTTAACAAGGATAAGCATACCAGAAAAAAATATAAGGCTGTGAAACAGCAGCCCATGCCTTAGAACTCCCATGGATACAATGCCCGGTGAGGTATCAGTGCCCTGGTAGCACCTGCTGCAAATAAGGTGACCAAAACCGGCTATGCCCAGAAAGGCTTATTTGAACATACATTTTCTCCTACTGTGGGGAAAGAAGAAAGACACTTCTGCTCAGATATAGAAGGTAATACATGGTGTTTCTAAACATGCTGATAGAAACAACAGCAACTGGGAGCAAGGTTTCTCGTTATCCACAGGACCACAGGAATGGGAAGGGAGAAAGACAGTGAGCCTTTCTGTTGATTGTCCAACATACACACACAGAGTCAATCATGCAGACCTGCACAAGCCACTTGAGAAATAACAAGAAGATTATATTTCATAATCGAAGTTATTATTTCATTTTCATGAAAACTGGGGGAGATAATGGATCTCAAATATTACAATGAAAAGGAAAGTCTGAGAAGGAAAAAAAAAGCTCTTCGCTGTCCTGAGCTTCAGGACTGTAGAAGGAAATACAGCTGATGAAATACTCTGGATCGTGATTAAAGAGAAAAGCACTTCAGAAGTACCGTGATGGGGACCTACTCCAGTCACCAAATTAGGAATATGAGCCTGGTGAGTTTTGTGTTTTTTTGGAAGCATTCATCAGAATCCTCCATTATGCTGCATTTGAAGATAATGAGAGGTTTTAAGGCTTTCACTTCTCCAGTTCAGAGGGGAATACAGTAGGAAGTATCTTTGGAGCACACAGCGAGAGATCACTGACACTAGGAAAGTAACCAGCAAAGGACCTTTGGAGCTTTGCTTCCCACCAGTAGAGAGGGAATAAGAATGTGAAAGTGAATAAACTTTGTGATCTTTAAAAAGGGAAGGAAGCTGAGCAGAAGAAAAACCCAAAACCTTTATACAAAAAAAAACAACAAAAAAAACCAAAACCAAAACCAAAAACCAAACACCCCAACCTTAGAGAAAATAAGGAAGCAGCCATGACAGCAAAAGGAGTCCAGCAATCATGGAAGCATTTGAAGAAATAATACCAACATCAGAAGTACAACCAGCCCAATACAGAGGAAGGAGAAATGCAGTCAAAGATTGACCAGCTAAGTCATAAATGTTTCATTTTCTAGAAGGTGAACAATCAATGGAAAGTTGCTTATGAGTGAGTAACTTACAGTGATAGAGTACCAGGAAGCATATAAGACAAAATTAGAAACACACAAAATTTAACGCAAACAGCAAAGTATGCAAAAACAATTGAGATAATTCTGCAAATATTTAGTCCCTATTACTTAGCATCTAGTAACAAGTACTTGCCATTCTAGAATACTATGGAAAGAGTCTGCTACCATTTGGCTCTATCAGCAAATGATACCAAGGCAGCTAAGTTGTTTTTTTTTAAAAAAGCTCTCCTAAAAGTAAACTCAAGTAAAACTCATCGCAACAGGTTAACAATGTCTGTAGCATAAAAAAAAATTAGATGTAATGCCAAAGCAGGAAGAGGTCAGACTGTCTAGACTGTATATTACACACTAGGCTAATTCACTTTATCCTGGAGTACTTATAGACCTGTCTGAAGCTATCTCATTGCCAGGAACAATTATTTCTTGAGAATTAGTGGAGTATGGATGAAGTTCCGCAAAATTGGGAAAGGGCAAACACAGCACATATTTTTAAAGGAGAGGGGAGGGGAAGAGGGACTAGAAATTATAGACCAGTCAGCTTAGTATCAATTCCTGAAAAAATGCTATAACAAAACAAATCACCTTCAAGATAGTAAGAAGAGAAAAGACGAGACCTAAAAATCAAAATGTCAATAATAAATTAATGCAATTTCATTGCCTACCACTGCAGTATGATAGGTAACAAACAGCAGATATCAAATACCTTCAGTTGAGCAGGAGTTTTGTTTATGGGCATGCCATGTCAGAGTCACACCAGAAAAAGTGTCTAAATAAAACTAGTATAAGGTGAAAAGCTATTTAGAAAAGCATATTCTAAACAGCTAAAATTGGTAACAAAACCCCCCAAAGTATTCATTAAGCAGGGTCTGTCATGTTTGTCTGGGATATGGTAATCGTCAACACTCACATTACCGTCCTAGATAATAAAACAGAAACATTTAGATTTGTAGGTGACTTGACCCCAAGGAGAAAGGAATGTCCAGTTATAGGAGACCAGGACTGGACTTCAAAGCTATCCTGACAAACTGGAAAAAAGAACTGGAAAAAAGAGGACCCAATTCAGAGTGGACAAGGAAATGGCTCCACACTCAGAACAGGATAAACAAGTGTAGAAACTGGGAAAGGAAGTCAACCAGTTAAGGACTAGCTGTGCAGAAGATGATGAGGTAGATATACTCTATCACAGTGGTAATAGGAGAAGATAGTATACAAGCCTGGCTGCTGTCTGAAAACCATTACCATTGCACTTGAGGAGTTAGCAGGGTTGGCCAGAGGCCAGGCTCAGGTGCCTTGCCTACTACTTGCCAACAAATACGAAATACCTCCACAGGTCAAACTGGTGGAGAACTTAAGGTTTTGTTGTTGTTGCTTTTTGATTTTGCTTTACTCTACAACACGGTTTGTCTTCTGGGCACCTTTGCACCTAACCAACACCCTGACATGACAGTGACCTTGATGACAGCTCAGTCTCTCAGGTTCTCTCCTTGCAGCACACAGTTAAATTTTCAGAGCAGAATATTTAGCTTAACTGAAGTGTAGTTATGAGAGAGAGATGAGTTAAATTTAATGGTCAGAGAGAGACAGATGATCTGGTTTAACAGTCCTTTATAACTCTACAGTCTATTCCACAAAAAAGTCAAACACTCTCAAGAGAGACCAAAACTGAACCAGGGAATGTGGGGCTAGTGTGATTTTAAAATATCTTTTAGTTCTCCCAATTCCATGCTACTCCAAAGGCTGGAGATGTGCTGCTGTATGCCATTGCCCACAGCACAGCCTTGAATCTCCGCAAAGCAGGGTGTCACAGCTCTGTACTTCTCAATCCCAGCCCTACTTCACCTTCTTCATCTACTTATGCCAAGATCTGCAAGAGGTCTCTGGAAGGCAGTTTACGTCTGTCTACCACAGTGAGTACCCTGAAGAAGAAACAGGGGTTTTACCTTCTTTATGTAGCTATAAGCAACTTATTAAGCGTGAGAGAGAGTGTAAGGCTTTGATCTTAACCAAAGGTTTTCTCCAGTCTTATCCTTTAAACTCCATGCAGAGCTAAGGCTGACTGTTGTCTCTTCCCAACCTTAGCAGCATCTTGTTTTCCTGATATTCCGGCTGCTGTTCCAGTTCCATCTCTGTTCTGATTGCTGCTCAACCTCATTTTCTCCAACACATCTCTCCAGATTCTGCCCTCAGTATACCCTTATTCTCCTCTAAACTCTGCTAAAACAAATGAATTTCACACATGGATTTCTTAATATATGTTAACTAACACAGCTGTAATATTTGACCGGATAAAACCTCTTTCATGACTTATTCTATCATACTATCTTTAGGATTAATTCTTCTAGTGAAAAAGCTACTTTTCAAAAATGACTTTTACAGACAGTGTTATCAACTACTTAGATATAAGGTTTTAAAGATCTTTGTTATTCTCAACACACTGCATAATCCCCAAGGAACTTGCAATCGTCAATCCTTCCTCTCACTTTCCCCTGTGATCCTTTAGTGATTTAGCTGAGGACCTTATTCCAAATACAGATTTTTCGCAGAGGGCTGATGTCCTTCCCTGATTCAGAAAGTGCAATGCATCAGTATGATGATGCAGAGATAACTTACAAAATAACCATAACTGTACATTTATTATAACCATATATTATTATTATATTATTATATTATCATAACCATAACTGTATGTTATGCTAAACAAACATATTGTTGTTCTATGTACATGGCTTTGATGATTTTTTCCCCAAAATAATATGCAAAAATAAAAGTAACGGAATCATACTCCATTCTGAACTTGTTAAAGCTACTAACAATAGCACAATTCAGGGGATCAAGGACACATCAATTGTCTTCTGCTAAAGAGAAATAATACACAGGAATGATCATTTGTTTCCTGAAATAAATTTTTAAATTCTTTATCCATGACATATCCAAAATGCAAAATAATCATAATGCAATCAGAATATTATTATTACTTTTCAGAAACACATTTACATTTTGATGTGTGCTTCCAAAATACAGATTTTTGTTTAAAAACTCATGCCACATAGCATCACTAATGTCAAATTATTTTTGACACGTGACCTTTCAAAGTATAAACATAACTGAAACACAGACTTACAAGCAAAATGGTTCCTTATTCCTTGCTTAAGCTGAATATTTGCTACAATTAATACTTTACATTCAGAGGACACAATGTCTCCACTCAAACTGTACCATTAAAGAAATCTGTTTATAAAAAGATACATTTTTTAAAAATATAAAATATAAAAATATATCTAACACCTCAGCACTGTATAGCCACTTGTTTACCTGTCCTTGAATGCAACGTATGGAGCAGAAACTGAAGAAACCCAGCAAACATAGCAGCATCAGCAAGAGAATGATTTAAAAAGCACAACTGGCATCTAGTAGGTTGCTGAATTCCAGCCTGCAACTGTACCAAAACCGTAATGCAAGCAAAAATCCACTTCAGTGCGAAGGAGATGATATAAAAGAAGTCCGTAAGGTCCTTGCGTCCTGATTCTAAGCCAAATTATTTTGCAGCGTCAAACATTCAACACCGGTGACACCAAACAGGGCTACAAGAGCTCTTGTCATCAAAACAAATCTCTGCAGTGTAGTGCAAGCATTGATTACTGCATTAGTTCATAGATGCTTGCTGCAATGACAAGGAGTTTCAGTTTCTAGAAGGAGTTAATGATTTTAGGAATCCAGAATTAACAATCCCCAGGAAACAAGATGGGGAAAAAAAAGCTCCTTCCTCTCCGGATAGAACAGGAAAGAAGTTTCTTAGTGCTTTAAAGCCAACAGTAGACACAAGCTCAGGTACCTAAGTAATCAATACCACTGCTGCAGTTATTATTTATATTCAGCAGTGGTGCGCTGAACAAGTGTTAATGAACTACATAAATGAAGCAATTGTGTAAAGCAAATGTGGCTGGTTTAAGTTATGTAAAACTTCCCAAGCTGTAGATTTACTTCTAGCGCACTGAAAACACAATGGCCCTTGAAAAAATTTACCATTTTTTACAAATTAATGGGATTATTTAATACTTTTCTTACATAATAGATGTGTATATGGAAATGTAATTTTATGTAAGAAAAATATATTCTAAATAAAAAACTGGAAATAACATTTTGTATTCCAAATTACATATTCAAGATAAAAGAGAAAAGCAGAACCTGTATACCAGCATATTTGGGAAAGCCAGATGATTAGAGAATTACAGCTAATAAAATTTGCTAAAGAATTTAATCTAATTTAATCCTATCCAAACTGTACAACAATAAAACTATTTCTTTGGCAGAGAGACTTCCTCTGTAAAAATGTATGTTTCTCTGCAGCGTATCTAGATACTGCAGGACTTCAGAAATATAAAAAACCTGCCTGTTTAGAAACTAAAACGTGAGAAAACAAAGCATGATGAAGTAACCTATTTAAATTTCCATTCAAAGAGAAGCTTATAAGGGATAAAATATAAATAATTAAGCTAATGAGAGCTTACAGTTCTTTCATCCTTAATAATATATAGACCTATTAGTAATAATGAAGATGATACACTTTTAAGCAAGTTGTTTCCCTGTAATCCTGGATCACATGATCAAAACCAAGGTACTGTACACTGCCTTTCACACTATCTCACCTGTCAGTCAACAGCAAAAGCCACGGCTGACATCACAGGTCGCTGCTGACTTTCAGTGTCCCAAGTAGCACGGTATTAGCAGAAAGACAACACAACTGTCTACATCTGCTTTTTCCACTGACATGTCCTCACTGGGAGATGATTCTTTAGAGGAGGACAATGTGCAGGCTTCATATACTCCAAGAGACAGTGATCATCTGGACATCTACTGACCAGGGAACATACACCCAGCTTTCTCCTAAAGCTGGAGAACATTTCTTGCAAAAGGGACAAAAGACAGACTATGCCAAGTGCCCAACGCTTCCACAGTGCATCCACTCTCCCACTGACCCTTCTGCACTTCTCCTTGAAGGACCTCCTCCTATTCTGCCACGGTTGGTGTCGAGGGCTTTGCTTCATTTTCAGAACATACCTCACCTGGATCCTGAATGCTCTCCTCCCCTTGCAGCACATACTAAACAAGACAGGGGATTTTGCCACAACCCAACTCAACAAATGAAAAATATTTACTCCCTACAACCTCAGAACTTTTAAATGAGACTGCACTGTATGGGGCTTGTTTTCTGACTTTTTAGAAATGTTCCTGTCATTCCCATAGCATGCATGTGTTTGTGAAAAAACTAATAAACTGTTCTCCCAAATGTATTTGGAAAGGTTGTTTGTGCTCCATGGTGTTGTTGAAGCTCTCACTGTCTCCCATTCCCCTACGTGCCAGACATGCACAACCTCTCTCTACTCCATCCCCACATCAGACAGTCCTCAACACCAGTTTCACCCACTGCCCTCCCTAGCCATGAGATCTGCCCAAGCCCTGCCTAAGTAGCCCTGTCTAACAGCTTCAGCTTTAGATGGCAGCGGTGTCTGCAAGTATTTGATGAAAAGTGAGGGAAGAGAGGAGCAACAGAAGAGCGTTCTGAGGTCAGAAAGGGCATTTTGCAGAAAGGACAGTGCCAGAAACTCCAGTGTGCACTGCACACCCTGAAGGGTGGTTTTCATTTCTCCCAGCCCAAATCAGAGCCTTTCTCGCTGCCCCAAAGACCCATCTGGCAGTTTGAGGATCAAACACTGATAGTTGGTTTATTTACTTTTATATCCATTAATAGTAGCAAGGCTACTGAAAACTAACTCGAAATCTGGTTACCATTCTGTTGTCCTAGTAAAAATACATAACTAAGTTATAGCACACTTTCAACCTTTGCTTTGGATAACGTTGCCTACGTAATCTTAGGAGATTTTTACCCTTGCAAATTATTTTACTACCACTATCCTCTGAGGCACACTACACTGTGCATCTGATACTTCGACTTTGACCATCATATTTTAGCTCCTTCATAACCTTCCTGCTAATAATTGTTCTAGATCTTAATCCATGTATGATACTCCTGCATTTATAAACTTTCTAAGATCATTAGAAAAGAATGAGATTGAACAATCTCACACAGATACCCAACCCTACCAGTTGTCAAGTTTTAAGAGGTCAAATTCCAAGCATTAAACGTACTATTCAGTTTTATGCCTGGGTGAAAATGCAGCTTTCCTCTAAACCAAAAGTTTTACAACACTTTTTTTGAAAGAAGAAAGACAGAGAATGGTCCCAAGCTTAACTCAGTAGCACAGACAGATCAATTCAAGGAAAAAAAAAACCCTATGCTTTAAGTTGGAATTTAATTTAGGAAATGAGAGAAACAACAGAAAAGATCCATGTTATGGTCTCCAGACCTCAAAGCCAAGTTACAATGGAGAAGAGATTCTAATACAATTGCAAGAGTCTTAGATACAAGATTAGGTATTGTATGTGACATTTTGTACCGTAGGCCTGTCTGATCCACTTCGAAAGGTCCTGGCTATTGTGGGAGATTCACAGTGACTGGACAAAGCAAACGTCACACCTCTCTTCAAGGAGGACAAGAAAAAGGACCTGGGAAACTACAGCCTGGGAAGGCTAACTGGAGTCCCTGGGAAGGTTATGGAGCAAATCCTTCTGGAAGGCAGTCCTGAGCACATGAAGGCCAAAAAGGTGACTGGGAACTATCAGCATAGCTTTGCCAAAGGCAAATCACGCCTGACCAATATGATTTCTGGATCTGCAGACAAGGGGAGAGCAGCAGATGTTGGTTAACATAACTGGAGCAAGGCTTTCAACCAAGTCTCCCACAATATCCTTGTAGCCAAATTGGAGAGAAATGGATTGATTGGTGAACTACAAGGTGGGTGGAAAACTGACATAATCACTTGACCCAAGTGATGGTCAAAGGACTGAAGTCCTATTGGTGGTGAAATGTTAGATATGTAAAAAAGTATCAGAACAAAGATTTATGCGGAGGAATCAAGACTTTCCTTTGCTCAGCTAGCAGCACTCCAGACCACAAAAATGCTCTCCTGGGATCACAGAAAACTTGGGTGTAGCCTTTGGCTCTGCATCCAGAATTAAACTCAGTAGAGAAAACATACTTGCTTCTGATAGGCTTAAGTGCAGAGTTTGGCTGGCACTGGCCTAATTAAAACACTTCTGTTCTCTGTGCACTCGTGCAACATAAGTGCATCTTCTCTTCAGAAAAGTATTGCCCTGTGAAGAGGACTAAGTATTTTTCAGATTCTTTGGCAAAATAGTTACAACTTTGCAAAGACAATTGTTGACCATTTACCATTTTCAAGAGAAAGACTTCTATATATAAATACACAGATACACATATCCACACATACAGAAGTGGTTTGCTTTTCAACAGATTGACATAACTTAGCCTGTCACTTCTCATAACTACTGAGAAAAATCAGAGGTTAAGAACTGAGATGACTGTGGTGGAAAAGACACATAGCTCTTAAAAGAAATGTCTGCCCTCAAACACCCATCAAACTTGTTAGAGCTCATCAATGTTCCTTTCCATTCAGGCATGAGCATATTCTGTTTATATTTTTGGCCAGCTGGCAAAAAACAAAAGCACCAAAGCAGAAATTATGTAGTCACATCAACAGAGGGACGTGCTGGAGCTAATAAGTTTGACCTTTTATATAGCTTGGGCTAAATCAATGTCATGCTGTCGTTACTCCACAGCTTTTAGTTCAAACCTCGATCCGAGCCAATCAGTTCAAAGTGGATGGCATCCGTCTGAAAAATACGATGTAAATGCACACGTCAGGAGCAGGCTATGGTATGCCTCCCACTGGCATCCCAGCCAAGTGGCTTTACCATGTTGTTCCTAAAGGTCCTTTAGGGGAGTTTTACAGAACAATCACTCGCCATTTGCAGCAGACTGGAAGACTGCTGGAAGACAGAAGAGCATTGCTGCATGACCAAATGATAGGAACCCCTTCAAGCACACAGGTATGCAAGAGCCAGTAAAGAAACACCCCGCTATCTATTGCTCCTGTATCCATCGTTTCCAAGTTCTATTGCCAATTGTTTAGTACTGCGCTGCCACCAATATTCTGTTTCCCCATCCTCCACCCCGATTGACTTGATTGTTCTTGACTCATCCGAGGGAGATGATAACGACAGCGAAATTGAAAAGAGACAAGAAGAATGCTCGCACCAGAAAACCTACGTTGGGCCTTCAATCCCATAGATGTAGTGGCTGAGATCTTTGCTGTCCAACCTTCATGATCCAGTAATTTTGCAATGCGGCTATCTTAGTTACCTCATCTATTAAAAAAGCCAGCATCTCCTCAGGTTGATCATTTTGATAATTAGCCTTGACTGTGGAGGATCTACAGACAGAGAACGTGAGTGCTGCACTGTCAGATTTACAGATGACTTCTGGACTTCCTCTGACATCACAGGATAATGAATTGACCTCTGTATGAAAAGAGATTTTTGTGGAGTATTTTTCTTTGTGACAAGGGCAGTACTTAAAAAATCAACTTACAATATCTATAAAAGATCTGCTGGATAGCCTTTTTTAGAGCCAAAGGTGGTCTTAACCAAACCCTAATTCAAACAATTTGCTCAGCCATTCAATTACTAACCAAAGCCAGATGTTTTCAGTGAAATGGTAACTGATATGCAGACACTGACTTTTCAATTTACTGACCAGTGGTATCAAAATATTCTTTTTGTTCCCAACTTCAAATATTATTTCTAGTTGTTGTGTTAATGTCTCCACAGAGACAGATTTCTCCCAACTCTCATGCTCTATAGCATGGCATATGTGGAAGACCCATATTCAAAGTCTCTTCCCTGCCTGATGCAGGGTAAGCTGGGATGAAGTGGTGTTATGACAGCACTACCTTTGATAGTCATGCTCAGGTACAGGCTTGAACTCACAAAACTAAATTGCTCAAATCAATTCAATGTCACTACCTGTAGGAAGAGACCACAGCCATCTAACCTGCACCTGAGTTTTCCTGCCAAAAGAGAAGCCAAGCAAAAAGCATCGTCTGCAAACCTGGGCAACAGCAAAAATATGAGATTCAACCTATAGTGACAGTGTCATTACAGCTTCTATCTAAGCCTATTTAAGTCAGCCACATCACCTTACCAAAATTCCTTGAAACAATTCTTTTTTCTCCTTCCAGAACTTCCCCCCCCCCCCCCCCATTACAGAACAAAAGACGGTGCATGTGCTGAACTGATTCATGTACAGGCTGTGGCTGAAACGTTATACAGCCAAAGGTGATAGACATCTGCGTGTCACTAGTTCATTCTATTTCTCTAGTTCAGGACACCTTTGACAACTTAATTCACATTCCCTCCTTTTCTTTTCCTTACCGCTTAAGTCTTCATAGACGTGGTTTAATTTCCAGTTCCTCCTACAAGTCAGATTCCTCCTAGATCCTTTAATTCTAAAAATTTCACATTTAAACCTAGAAATTAGACCAGCAGTACCATACGTACTGACTGTTTCAAAAGGTCAACCTCTATTAAATAGCATTTTCTATTACTTTAAAAATGTTATATACCATCCAAACAAAAAAAATAAAACCCCACATCTAAACGCAGGGCTTAATGGTGATCATGTTTTTTGTTTAAGCATTGCCAGAAAATTCATTCCTAATCCTTATAATAATTTTCTAGGTCAAAGTAAGATTAGGTCCACCATAGCCCAGATAACTGATGTCTGACAACAAAATAATATCATTATTTGTTGTTGTAGCTTTTTTTTTTAAAGGAAAAAGATGCTTACAGATTAGAATTTTAAAGGAAACATTTGAAAAGAAGTCAAAATGTAAATGGTACATTTGTTTGTTTAAAAAAAAAAAAGTCTGCTCACTGGCAAAATTTAATGTCTTCCTAAGTGTCTCCTTTCAGTGGCTTGTAGGAATAGCCATTCCCTAAGACTTCCTTGGCAGTGAGATTTAAAACTGGGTAACAGGAACAGATTAATCAACTTTTTGTATAACTGATTTCAGAGCAACCTGTCTGTGTAAAAGAGCCTGCAGCAGCACAACTGGATTTATTCCTAAGCGTTCAGTTCAATTCCCCTTCCCAGGGGGCTGTTTTGCCCTCCCACAGACAATCTTTGCTTAAAGATGATGACGACTCCACTACTGGCAAATCCATAACACCTGCCCCATGGGAGATAACTGAACCTACCTGGGTATGCTGACAAGGTTCAGTGTGTTACATAAAAATTGGCAGAAACAGCAAACACCAGAAAGTTCTGAGAATCTGCATCTATTTAAATTTGTATTTGTGAGTTGTTTTTGCAAGGTTCACTTTTATCTGTAAGTGCAAGTCACTTTTATACTATATTTTAAGTAAAATCTGAACCTGTACAGCATACCGAATTACCTGGCATCCCATGTGTTTTAATGTAAACTTACATCAATTTGCTGTGGTAGAGCTCCGGAGCGCAACAGGCAAGAACCGGCATTATACCTCTGAGTGACCCAGGACTTTGGGGAATTGGAAAAAACTGACTGTTCGCTAGCCCTCAGCTCATGGCACTGATTAGCATTCACTGCATGAGCAGAGGTTTTTGCTCATCTCACAATTCAGGTGAGAACTGTATGAATAAACTGCACACGGGTTAAAGCGAGTCAGCTGGTGAGAGCGGCTTTGCACAGCATGAGCTCCCTGCTCTGCAAAGCTATGTGTCACTCCTACCCAAAACTCACAGAAGCCCAGTGCGAGGATTTGCAATTCCCACCTGAGATGTGGGAGCAGGGCCGAGGCACTCCAAGGACTGTATCCAGCTGCTTCAGAACGGCATTTCTTCTCTTGTGACACCTGCTGATAATCTTTAACGCAGAACAGTCTGACTTTCAAATACTTTACAAAGGCAAAGAATAAAACAAAAATCTGCAGAATTTTATATTCACATGTAGCTCTATTCACTACCTCTAACACCACTCTGGGGTGGTGCCCTGCAATTACACATCATGACACCTGAAGTATTTAAATGCAACAGATGTACTGGAATGCACACATATGCATTCTAATAGCGCACACGCATTCTAATTCATAAAAATATCTATGTATATATTCACAAGCACGTACACCCCCAAAAAAATCTCATCTTACTAATGTTATGAAACTCCAGTAAAACAAAGAATATGAAAGCATTCACATACATTATTGTATCTTTTCTTTCTGCTCCTGAACCTACTTTACTACAGTGTTCCTGAAGCAGATAATAGTGTGCTCTCATTAAAAAGGTGTTTCTTATGCATTAGGTCACAGAAATAATTAGGTTGGAAAGAAATGTGCTTTGGGTAGGTAGGAAGAAAATATGCGACTTCACCAGAAATATCAGCAAGATTTCTTAAGCACAAACATACAGAGTCATCTGTAAACGTGTGTCTCTAAGCTCCCCAAAATTCTTGAAAATCTGGCTCATGATCCTCAAAAGAGAGTACCTTCTTCTTGCTATGTTTATTTTTTTCTGAGGATAGGACTCAACTCATGTAATGAATAACTGCTTCTGTAGAGCTATACTTGTCAGTGTAATTTCCATATCCAGAATACATTCCATACACCAACTCTGACACTAAACCTACAGGACAATGTAAATCTGCCTACAGAAAAATGCACATGAAGATAAGATCTGAAAAAGGTTTTTAAATCACCAGTTCGAGCAGGAAGGTGTGCCTGCATTTCCAGACTCTCTCTTTGCTAAGAGAGAAATTGTCTTGCATAAACAGTGTGATAGATGAAAATTAGATTTGACTGCTCCATCTAGTGGCTCATTAAGCACAACTTTAATGGTTAAGAACATGTGGCCTAATGGGTTAAAAAGAGCCACGTGTGGTGCTTGCTTCTTCTCTGAGCAACACAGCAAAACAAATTCATAGCACCAAGATCTTTTAATAGCATAACATAAAAATAATCTCCAAAAATGAAATAAAATTTCATGAAAGTCTAATATAGTTAAGTCCATAAAAGTAGGTAAATATTTTTACATTTATAATTATTAGCTTATTTCTTCTATTTAGTTAATAAACTTTAATAAGAACGGCAAAGTTTTAGAAATTGTTCATTTGACTTTACAGTTGAAGTTACATTCATATTTGAGCTTACATTTCTAGTGAAAAGATATCTTACATTTTCAGTAAAAGAACCAAATTAATAAAAAGCCAACCATTAAAACATACACACTGACTCTTACCTATAAGAAGTAAATTTGAAAGCTCAGGTCAGATTCAGCAAGACACTTCTAGTCTGTGAAGGACAACTCCTAAACAAATCTAGAGCACCACTGATTTTCAGAAGGAAAAAGAAGTGTGTGCCTTCAAGTCTGCCCAAGGCTATTCCATGGCAATTCTAAAAAATACCGAGAACGTAGATCCTTTAGAAAACTGGTATAGTAACATGACCAAGTTGCTTTAAATAGAACATTTTTCCAACAATCATTTTGAGAATAACTAATTACAATTGAAGCTCATATTGCAGAGGAAAGAATTACCAAATTGAGGACTACGATTCAAAAACTGGAACTTTAAATTCTAGAAATTGATGTATACAATTAAATCATAAAATACATGAGTTAAAATCAGATAAATGTGTGATGTGCTTCATTTCTCCTTGCTACATGTCTGAAAACATTTTGTCTTAAATTACACATATGACAGAGAGGTAGCCAAGGAATATAACCATTTTACTTATTCCTCCACCACACACAGCTCCCACAACTAACACCAAAGACATATTAAGTTAGGACCCTATGTGCAATCAAAACCTCTACCTAATGAAAGTTAAACATATGTTTAAATTCTTTACAGACCTGCATTTAGAATTGCAAAATAATCCCACGCTAGCTGTGGCCCAAGTGAAGCATACAATACACATTAAGTTAAACACCATTTTCAATCTAATGTTCCAGTACCAGCCCACCTTCCCTTCAAAGGCCATATTTGGATTTGGGAAGTTTAGATGAGCCACGCTGCCCCTGCACATTTCTCAACTTGCTCAATGGACAAAGTTAGATGTGGTCCAATTTGCATATAAGGTACAGCAAAGCCACAGGTCACAAAGTAAAGAATGCTGATATTTGCTTTTCTAAAATAGAAAAGGTCATGTTTACAGACAGGAAGCAAATGTGAAAAGAAAATATTCTAAATAAAATGTATTATTAGAAGTTGCTTCATGGCTGGAAATAAAGCATAATAAAATATTTAATACTGAGGGTCTAAAAAATATTGCTGTAGGTATGCATTTACTGTGTAGCATCACAGCATTTCTGACACGCTAACAAAATAACTCTAAGGTTGAAAGTGTTTAACAATTAGAAAGCTCTTCATACATTGTTTTTGCAGTCAGTCAAGGGAATGAGCTGAGGGACTCACGCACAAGAGATATTTTTAAGAAGCTAAACATGTACAAATGCAGAGATTGCAAGTGTCGGAGCACCTCAGAAAGTAACGAAGTCAACTCTCCTTCGTAACATTTAAAGCAGCTGGGAGGTGGTGAACTTACTAACAGTTAGGCTAGCAGCATGTAGGTCCTAGCTGTCTACTATGTGCATTAGCCAACAAATAATCACTGTTGCCTTACATTTTGCATATCCTGCTTGCAGACTTTCTATTCTCACAGCGAACTTATGAAGAAAAGACAAAAACAACTATCAAACTGAAATTAAAACTAAAACACTGCCCTCTCCTTACATGTCTTCAAGCTGAGGGGCAAGCCAAAACAAAACCCCGTCTCCCTTTGAACTAAAACCTTATTAAGAGTCCTCTACTTGGACCAGAAAAGCAACACGATCAGTTATCAATCAGAACCATTATATTAAGGTCCTAAAAACTTGGGGGTCAGTAACTAATGAAAAATGAATAGAGCAGCAAGATCCCATGCACACTACCATCAAGCTGTCATATCCTTTAGTGGTGGCTCCATCAGTCAACCCCCCTCCCCCAAAAGAAACCATTAAAAAACCCCAAACTGAGAAAACCCCAACCCAAAGGCTGAAAAACGCTGTAAGGTCTGGAAATCTGAACGCTGTAAGGTCTTTTTATATGAAAAAAATAGCTCCACAATGTCTTTATAAGCAGTAGCAGTATACATACATGAATCACTTTGCTACCTGATAGGAAAAGCAAGCAAGCAAAGAAAAAGGTAATTTAGCTGATTAACAGCAAATTAATAGGTAGTGAGAACAGGAATCCAGGCTCTATTGAATCCCTTTTGGTAAGTAACCTGCAGTTAGCCACAAGAGAATGCAAGCGTGCCAGAGGACTCTTGACAGTAATCTGGAATTCTGCTGGATGACGATAAATGGAAGAAAAAGGTACCTAATAATAATATGTCCTTGCATTAAATAAGCATACTATTTTACTATCATCAAGGCAAATTGGAGTCTCAGTCATGGACTGAAATCTCACCAAGTTAGGCACTGTACAAACACAAAAAGAAACCCCAGACTCCACTGAACTTTCAATTTAAATGCAACGCAAGAGAACAGGCAGACAAACAAATAAGAAGTGACTACATTTATACCAGTGTATTAGACAGTGCCAAGTGGATTGTCTTTCTTGCTCTATCGTTAGAGTAACTCCTGGAACAGTTGTGCCCTGGGTCAGTTAGCACTCTCCTGTTTATTTCTAGGCAGGAGACAGGCCAAGAATAAATCCCAATAGACAGTTTCCACACAGCCTTTCTCTTGAGGAATGCAAGAGTTTCATCATATGGAAATGCGCTGTGTTTCGTTACTTGGCCAAAGATGTCAAAGAATGGCTCTTTAATTTACTAGTACAGTAAATATAGCCAATGAGACCATATGAGATGTGCACATTTGAAAATATAACTCTTGTGCTTGGTATCATGGGTGAAATGGAGACAAGAATCAACTTCAGTGATTCCAAAGTGTAGGTGGGGAGCCCATGATTGTGAAGTTCATATATTGTAGAGAAGGAGAAAGAAGGAAGGAAGAAAGTGTTAGAGCAACGCAAAAACACATGAGCAAAGATGGGAAAACAGTTTTCAGGGGGACATTCAGAATGGACAGGAACAGGATGAAACTATGCATATTTAGTCAAAGGAAACACAGACATTTCATAATTATTAACCACCTTTCTGACACAAGTTTTTCCTAGAGGCCATTTATCAGCACAATGATTTTAGAAAGCTCAAATAGGCCAGTCTATCTACTCAAAGTTGTGCTGAAAGAAAGAAACTGGAATGGTTCCTGTGTATTACAGTAATTAAGTGCATTATTATAAGCAAAAAAAGATATCGAAGGTATCAGAGAAATACTAACACAAAATACTAACCAATAATACTCAGTACCATATGGTATAACCCCTATATTTGGACTCAATGTGATTTAGGATGATCAGAATGAATACACTGAATCCCTGTAACTAAGAAAAGGAAACAGAATGAACTTTTCCAGAAAATAACAGAATCAGATGCTTGTTTATTCCTAGTCAACTCTATAACTAACTAAAATTAACTCTGAAATTAATAAAAGTGTATGTATTATTCTATAATAAGCCAATAACTAATTTACTTTTTCTTTCACAGGCTTTCATTTTTCACCCAAAGGGAGACAGCTTCCCCATACAGGCGGAAAAAAGCAAAAGGTTTGGATTTCAGTCCCAAGACCTAAACTCATCCTTCAATATGCTGCACAGACCATCCACAGTTATGCAGCTTTACCAAACACAGTTTGGTTCATCCTTCAAAGTTCACCTTTTCCTCTAAGCTCTCAGATCAAAAGAATAACAGTAAATCCTGAGTAGCAGTTCACATAACTGTTATGTTATACAAAAAATATATGCATATACAAAATACTCAATAGTAGGACAGAGTGGGGGAAAGGATCATCCTCTGGCTATAACGCCATGCCATGTTTCAGGCTAACAGTTTTAACTTCAGTTCACTGCATAACTGCATTTTGAAAAGTGCTCAGCAGCTAAAATTAGGGCAAGTTTTTCAAAAGCTCTCAGCTTCCTCTTAGACCCTTAAAAAGTGCTCCATGACCTGCAGCTCCCACTGCTCTTCTCGTACCTGCTACCTCCAGTGGTTTCTCTATGGAAAAAACCTGACTGCTGAATGTTCTTGAGAATTGGTCTTTCATGGAAAAACCTAGAGAAGTCCTGGGTTTCTCTACAGGTCCAAACACTCTCACAGCTCCTGAAATTAAAGCTACCCTCCTTGTCAGGTGTTAAGTCTCTTTGAACATATGATCCTAATTTCTCCAGGCTTTAGTATCCCCCTTTTTGTAATGACAATACTCATCTTACTACTGGACAAATTACTATTAGGACAAATTCGTTGCTATTTTATGAATTAGATGTGCAGGAGAAAGGTAAATGACAAAGAACAAAAAATTAATAAAATAATGAACGTGAAAAATCAAGCAACACAGAAGACAGAGCACATTAATAGTAACGAAACATACTGCCTTGCCAACTGCCAGAGATGTAAGAAAGAACTCAAGATTTAACAGTTTGTGACATCCTTTTCTTCCATGTCTCTTGATAAGTCAAAAATATGTATTTCTTTTTTCCTTTTCAAAAACCAGATTGTTATTACATAAATTTGTATTGGAAATGGCTATCAAATATCATTACTTAAAGGGTGACAAAAAAGGATAAGCTACAGTCAGGAGTACTATGGATTTAGCCCCAGATTTCCCCACCTTGGCCCAGAGCCTGCCACAGAACAACAGCAGTATTTCTAACATAGAGCAATTTCAGTGCAGGCTATGAAGAAATCAATTTTTATTTCCAGGAATCCTCTATTTCAACTGAGTAAGAAATTACGATTACAATTATCCTTAACTTTGCTTATCTATCCTCAGAGTTGACACGGTTTCTGGCACCTTCAACCTCCCTAGCAGTAACTTAACCCTCCAGGGGAAGAGAGAAGCACTCACTCAATCTCCTTCCCCCTCCAGCTTCTTCTTTCCCATTTAAAGCCCAGTCCTTCCTCCCTGCCTTTTTTGTTTTGTTTTGTTTTTTCCTTTTTTTCTTTTTTCTTTCTTTTCTAGACTATTCAACCCCAATCCATCCCACCTTTCCTTTCATATCATGTTTTATATATCTCAGTCAATCTTGCTGCTCTTCTATGAACTCCCTCCAGCACGTTCACAACCTTCTTAAGGTAAACTAGAGAAAGGGCGTTATTAGATTTAGATTAGGTATAAGGAAGAAATTCTTTACTGGTGAGGCACTGGACCAAGTTGCCCAGAGAAGCTGTGGATGCCCCATCCCTGGAAGTGTTCAAGGCCAGGTTGGACGGGGCTTTGAGCAACCTGGTCTAGTGGAAGGTGTCCCTGCCCATGGCAGGGGGGTTGGAACTAGATGATTTTTAAGGTCCCTTCCAACCCAAACCGTTCTATGATTCTACGATTAGGATTTTAAAAGAGAATTCAGCCACATATCTTCCGTGACATTCCCATTTATCTGGTTATGTATCTCAGTGAAGTGTTGGATTTCTTGGCAACAGTGTGACTTTTTTCCCACTCATGCTCAGCTTATTTCATTTGCATATGCATGTATGCACTTTACATAATTCCATATACACAAAACAGATTTCTTACTGCCCAACACTAATTTAACGAGCACCTATTTACAACTCCATAAGCACTGTAAATAATTTCAGCTACTCAAAAGCATTGAACATTGACAGCATTGAATAATGTTAGCACTGACCAAAATTCTGAAACTAGAGCCATTTTGAATTATAATTTCCTTAAAATCTGAATCAGATGTAAATCTAAATTATTGCACGAGGACTAGAAGATAAATTGGAACTAATTTCTAAGAACTAACAATCTTCCTAGCAAAGGTATTTTATTCTACACTAAGTTAAAGCTCAGTCACATTTTTAAACAAATTCAGTCTTTTTAAAACTCCATGCCCAACTCTCCACATGAACAGATGTTAAAATATGCTAGCAGATGTTACAGTACAACTTGACTTGCCTACACTCCAGATTTAAAATACCTCAGTGAAAAAGCTTAGCTAAAAACATTTAAAACCAGCCTCCTCTTCTCTATAGCCTTTTCCTGATGTTTTCTTTCGGTCCATTTACACACCCTGCCGCGTGCGTCTGATTTCTCTCTTAGCCCACAAGCTACCTTGCTTGCCAACAATGCTACAGCACTTGGAAGAAATCACTGGGGCAGGGATTTAATTTATGCTCTCCTTCCCCCGGGAGCACCTCCAAGCACGAGCGCCCAAAGCGGCACTGGAAAAACCAGAGGAGGACAGAGGAAGTGGTCAGATCCTCTCCTCCTGGAGCCAAGCCAGCACCGACACATTCATCTGCAAACCACAGCATCCCTTTCTCCTTCTGACCTCCATGTCCTCTTCTCCTGGTCACGACCCCCCTGCCTCACACCTGCGCATACACCAAGATCCCAGCAAGATCCCTGCCCCTAACACTTTCCAACCAGAAGGGTAATGCCATACGAATGAAATGAAATTGGGTCGCTCTGTTCCTCCCAGTACCATAAGAAAGGCATTATGAATGAAAACAATCACATCTTCACTGAAAGTAACTGGAATATCATCTCAGGAGGTTTTTTCCAAACAAGACTCCAACTCTATCATGCTCTCCTCACTCCCAATTAAATCCATTGGCAAGTATACAAAGTGAGTTTTACTTAGCTTTTTACCATTTTGTTGACAATATGCAAGTATTAGGCATATTTTCAAGCCTAAACGGTGTGAACAAAATACACATTTAGGCAAATACAAACAATGAGTATGCAAAATGTAAAACCATTAGCACATCTATTTACATGAAAGTACATGAGCAGCTTTCAGTACCTCCTCACATTGTTCCAATTTCTAACACTATTTCATCTTCCAGTTTCAAAGACTGCATGACAGAAGTCTAGAATATCTCTTGTATCTATCGTGGGATAAAAGAAGTTATGTACAACCTCGTCTGGACACAAATCTACCAGTTCTACACAAATTCTTGTTTTAAACTTTAAAGAAAATATTTTTTCTCAAACTTACTCCAAATCTAATTTGCATTCTTCATTGGATGGCAGTAGGCAGAAGCTGTTCTCAGTTTTAAAATGAGGTCTGGATTTCATTTGTAATAGTCTGGCTTATGTTATTCTAGCAAGTCTTTGAAGTGAGTATGAATGCAACTTATGCCTTCTAAGAGGACTCCTTTTGCATTGCCACAACAGTGCTGTCACGGGAAACTCAGTCCACCTAACGTTCAACTATTATGGATTTCAGAATAAAGAGTCCTACAGCCTGTATTAATAATAGGATGAAAACGATTACCAGCAATCAGTAATAGTGTCCTGTAAAGGGTGCAGATTTTTTTTAAAAAGAAATCTGGGATGACCTTTTTGGACACCGCTAAACAGTTCTTTCTCTAGATTTACTCCAACATGGAAACAACTCAACATAAATCTTTGGGTCCTCCACCGAGGAGGCAAAATCCCAGTGGAGTGCAAAAGACATTTACTTTTTTGAAAGAAAGAATCTCCAGTGCTTGTGAATTATTTTGTTAATAATTTTGAAGAAATACATATTAAATGGTTACAGTAAATAGCAGGGGATGTACTAGCTAAATTAGCTTGATTTGTATTTAAGAATATCTCTTTTAGAAGGTTTTTTGTGCGCAGAAAACAGGGTAATGCAATCCTAAACAGTGTTTCTAGGAAATGCAAATGTTAAAAAGCAACTTTTGTACAATATCTACTTTATATGTCATTTTTGGCTATTGATTTTCAATACAGGCTTATCCACTCTACCTATACCTTACATTTCTATGGGGCATCATTTTCTTTTAAACATCTCTGTAAGCTGTTTTCCACAGAAAACTTCTATTTTAGTTGTTCAATATAGAATTGAAAATAGTACATCTTTATTACTCAGTTGCTGATCGCTTTATATTGGCACTCACCAAATGTGAACATTAATTTTAAGATCTTGGGTTTTCTTGGTAAGGCTGTTCAAAGTTTAAATATTTATTTGCAATAATTCTATCTTTCTAGCTCCATTACAATTACTTTGGCACCAGACTTCTGACTGAGCTGATATTTAGATAAGAGAGGATGGATTCCAGTCCCTCCTGGGCTTATAAACTAAAGCGCTACAACTAGGGACCTGTGCAATCTCTCTCCCAAATTACAGGCAAAGCACTGAAGGAATGGTGGGTGAAATTCTGTTAGTAATGATGCTGCTAAATTGCAAAGAATGGGATTCTGACCTCAGTTACAATAGAGGCATTTTTTAATTATTTGTATCAATTTTTTAACACTACACCCTTTCACTGTGGCATTTTTTCTTTTAAAATATTGAAGGATTTCTAAAAGATTTTCTTAGGTAATGACATTTCCTGCCTTTCCATCTATTCTTATGAAATACTGCAGATTTTTTCAAGTACGGATGAAAAATTAATTCTAAAAATAATTGGATACTTTACTACCAAAAATGCTTCTGCTTTCTCATTTGTATTCACATTTCCTAGCTCTTTTTCTGTACTATACCCCCAGCTTCAAAGGCTTTCCACTTCTTTTCCCATGACAAGGATTGTAGAAGTCATATCAAGATCAGGCAATAAAAACATTAACAGAACCATCTCACAGCTATTAAATTAATAAATATATTTCTGTAATTAATGTATTGCATACACACACATATATATACACATATATAATATGTGTGTGTATATATATTCTGGTTGATAACACGGTGCTAGCTTACTGACAAGTAGAGATGAGGTCTCAAGGAATGCTCAACAATGTTAACCAAGTATTGAGTTGGCAGTGGTCAGACAGGTCCCTAACATACTCCTATTTATAATTTTTATTCAAATACAGTGAGGTAGCACTGTGATACGATACAGACCAAGGCCTCCACTGCCTAAAGGGGGAGTCTAAATATCCGTCTCAGAGGTAACCAAGAACTTGATTCAGTTATCGAGAACGTAAGCATTTAGCGACATTTGAAATCCTCTGGGATTCATAACACTGAAGGAAAAAATTTCTTTACTGAAAGAGTGGTTAAACATTGGAAGAGGCTGCCCAGGGAAGTGGTTGAGTCACCATCCCTGGAAGTATTTAAAAGACGTGTAGATGCGGCACTTAGGGACATGGTTTAGTGGGCATGGTGGTGTTGGGTTGACGGTTGGACTCGATGATCTTAGAGGTGTTTTCCAACCTTAATGATTCCGTGATTCTATGAAAAAAGTTCAACCCTTAATGGTTTAACAATACAACGGGAAATTGGTCAAAAGCTGAGATCAGTGTCATGAGCCTGAAAGCAACCATCAAAAGGTTTTACTTACAAAGGACCATTATAGAGCAAACTATATCAACATATTGATATCAGTATCAATGACTTTGAGCCTGGACTTGACTTTCACATCAAGGACCTTCCAGTTTATAATGGTACCCCTCACTGAATATGGGAAACCCTTTCTATTTCATAAGCAACCTCAAAATTGATGCACATAGATGAAAGCAAATAACAAAGATGGAAAGGAAATGCTGTATTACAGACCACTACTACCAACAGAGGAAGTCAGGGAAAATTACACAAATCCAAATGTCAACATAAAACATTGCCACAAAATAAGGGAAAGAGATGTGTTCTCTTAGAAAGACAGAATAGTTGAGACTGGAAGGGACCTCTGTAGGTCCCTAGTTCAAACCCCCTTGCTCAAAAGCAGGGTCAACTAGAGCAGATTGCTCAGGGCCTTCTCCATTTGGGTTTTCAGCCTCTCCAAGGATGGAGACTGTACAACATCTTTGTGCGATATGTTCCAGTGTTTGACAACCCCGCCAGCCAAAAAAGTGAGGGTTTTTTATATCTAAGAGGAATCTGGATTAAGATTTCAGGGGCATGATCATCATCCCTCCTTAAAAATGAGCAGAAAAACAAGCTTCCATACTTTGAATGGAAGAGTTCATGCTTAGAAAGTTAAAACAAGCAGCTATTCAGATGGGATAGGAGAGAAATGTTGTCTCTTTTTATAGGTATTCCTGGAGCTTTAGGGGATGTCAGGAGACCACAACATCACAGACAGACAGACAGACAGGTTAGCATACATGAATCAAAGACATGTCAGGAAACAGTGCCAGGAACTAAAAGGCAATGCAGACAAGCCGTTGGCATTTTGAGTATGAACACCGGCAGAAAACTTTCAAGTTACAAACACAGATAATTAAACTAAAGAGCTAAAAGCTACTTCCAAAGACACAAAAAGCCTTCAGCTCACTGTAGTGTCAAAGAAAAATTAGGATTATAAAACAGTTGGTAGGTTCTACCAACCTTTTCTGATGATGCTTATTTTATCTGCTCACCATTCATGAATTTTATTAACTTTTTCCACCAGAAGAAAGGCTTTGTTTAAAAGCACAGAGTCTACTACACTTATTCCTTACTGCTGAGTGTTACCATTAACAGATGAAGGCAAAATGAAATAACAGATTTTAAACATACTTGTAAGCTTGGAAGCAAATTCATCTAGACAAGAAGTTAGGCAATTCTCATTTCTTTCCTATATAACACTCCCCTTGCCCCATATCCTGTCCTTGTTAACAATGAACTCTGGCAGATCCTTGATATTTTCTTAAATGTAGTAAAATTTTGCATATCTTGAGACTGAGGTGTCAGTAAGATTATGATGCTTTATTAATGGTCTTCTCAGATTGTTACAGAACTCACTTTCCATTTCAATTCATTCACAGAAAATTATTCTGCATACAGACAAAAGGATGAAGCGATGACCAAAGGAGTAGATACCATCAAGAGAATAAACTAGAACCCTTAAATTCTGTCAGTTCTAGGTGAAAGAGGGAAGAGAATGAGAAAGAAACTCATCAGCTGATGCTACCTGTAACCACCTCATCTAAGAATGCAAAAGGAAACATTGCAAACCAAATATAAACAGGTATAAGACACTTCTCAGTTGAAAAAAAAAAAGAAAGGTAAGGGGAAAAACAAAGGTGTATGTCTAAAAAAGAGGCAAAAGAGAGAGAAAAATATAGATTTTTTTTTTTTTCCCCCAAACCATGGCCATGTGCATAATATACATAAAGGTCCTTACCTTTTTCACTGACACTTTCACTTTCTATCTCCACATCTTCACAGCTAGTATATTCTGGTGTTGATGCCCCTTCTTCCTCTGAGCTACTAACTGACATCTGCCTTTTCTTTCCGCCTCTTTTTGCTCTATGAGGCTTTGGAGGGGATGGCCGCACTGATTCCGACTGGTCAGAACTAAGGGAATCATTCCTTAGCATGGTCTCCATTTTCTCCCGCTTTGCTTTTCGCATGAGAATAGCAGAGCTAGGATCAAGGCGGCTCTGTTTTTTAAAAGAATCGTGGTTCTTGTATTCTACGTGTTCTATAGGAACTGGACTATGCCTGGGAGTTGGTGGACTATGATTAGTTAATTGTTTAGAAACAGAAATTCTTACATCACCTGTTCTGTCTATAGAGTACGACCTCTGAGTTTCCACAACAGATTTTCTGTCCTGAGTTCCCTGTAATTGTGAGCGTTTTCCTAATTTATTCTCAGGTACCTCCGCTTCCTCCATTTCTGTATGTGGCAAAGCTACATCACTGTGTCTTCTCTCGTGCCGTGCTTTAGAAACTTTCGCATGCATGCGCATCTGCTGTTCCTCAGGATGTGGTTTTACAGGATATCTTGCCAGATTGGGGTCACTCCTGTAACGGGTATGATATTCATCTTCCTTCCTTTGTTTTTCATCATCAGGCACTTTGCCTTCCTCAAGTTTCTCTGGCAAGTCTGGGTAGTCCTGTGACTTGCCTTTCTCCAGCCTTCTACCTTCATGCCGTTCTTTACGCTCCCTGTCATCTGCTGGTCCTTCTTTTTGAAGTGAGGACTTTGGCACACGCTTACGCTCACTCTTTAAACCTTTGCCATTCTGGTCTGAAACTGATAGTGTCTTCTTCCTACAATGAAAAGGAGTACAATAATTTGAAGAATTTAATGCAAAATAAAAATATTTGTGTACACTGTTATGGTAAATAATAAATTATAAACCAGGATAAGCTATGGCAAAACATATAGAAAGGTACTGGATCCATTAACATGAATTAAATCTATTAATCCTTCCAGCGGTACTTTTATTTTCCAATAGCAAACAACTTCCAGAGTCCACAAAAACATAAATTATGGAAGGTCCAATTAATTGAGTAAAATCACAAAGACTATTAACATGGATAAATGCAGATAAAAATAATTTACCCACGCAAGCAGGAAGACTCAAAGTCGTCTTTGTAGTAACTGCAGCGCTATGACGGAGTATTGGTGTATGTTCTCCATTTTTCTGGCAGCAGTCATGAGGGTTACAAACTAACCACATATATACAATGCACTTGAAGCACCCTGACAGTATAAATATAAACACCGCCAAATGGAGTATTTCCCACAATGGTATTACAGACAGAAGTAATACGGATATTAAAAAATGCAAAAGAGAATATATCCAGAAACAATAATATTTGACCTAGTTTGCTTTATCTTATTAAAACTCTAAAAAGAGGTGCCCATTTCATAAGCATATTAAAAAAAGCAAATTCACTCCTTGAGATAAATTAATGGCATTCCTTTCTCTGGTAATAAAAGAGGATAAAAAATGTAATTTATTTCTCTATACAGCCAAAGTACAAAACAATGAATGAAGCTGCATGAAAATTATGCTCTCTCCTCTTTCATCTTCTGCTTTGGGAGAATAAGCAAGCCAAAGAATCATAAAATCCCCTTATACTGGATATTTTTATTTCTCTCATTTTTCCAGTTGCCCTTTTGTTTACCAGTTCACATATGAATCCATCGATTTTGAAGAAGGCTAAACAGAGTTATACACTGTATTTGAGATGAACCTGCACCAGGACAAAGTCACTAGGACTTTGTTTTATGGCACTGAATCTTCCCTTCCATAACTGATAAATCTTCAGATTACATATGACAGATTTTCACAGATGCATCCGACAGGACAGGCAAAATTGGATATGATACAAGTTAAGTTTCTGTCTCCTTTTTGTCCATCTCCTATTCCTCCTGAGTTTTTGGCAATAAATGGGACCTGAGCTTACCATAGATGCTCTCCATTCAGAACCCTTGAACTTCAACTGAAAGTCTCAATGACAACTAGAGAACATTACTATTGTATAATTAATATAACCATCTCACTTTTGGACAGCAAAGTAGAAATAGAAAGCATTTTGCTGCCCTAAAAGTGTCCTTCAGCTGAGTGATGACTGCTCTGGGGGCCTTCCCAGTGCTGGGGGAAAAACAGTCAACAGAATTAGGGGAGGGCACCATGTGTTCGTTTACGTCATACATATACATAACACTAACCCAAGTTTTGGTACAGTTAAACCCAGACAGACCTCACCCACACAGTAAGTTACTAGCCAATGTTCATCATCCATTTTCAACTTCAATAGCTATGAAAAAAAAATCATCAACCATTCTGGCCAAGGGAGAATCTTCTGTGCCAGACTCTTGTTTTGTTGCCACAGGCTCCCTCCTCAACTGCTCCGCCATCTGCCAGGCAGCAGCCAAAAGAACAGCAACTGCTTCATCACATTAGCCTCTCTTGATTTGCTACTCTTCAACCCATTCATAACAGTGAATGCACCTCAGGAATTTACTCATTTACTCACTTAAAATATAATAGTTTGCTTCCGGTTGGCTTTATTCTTAAATGCAGCTTGCTCTGAATTCAAGATGGTACTATTGCTGTTCTTCATGAATGTTTACTTTGCAGGTGTAAATGAGCTCTTTTAATAGTTCTTATTTTATTATTAAAAATAATACAATCATTGATAGAAAGATAACACATAAGGATACCTGACAGAACTCCACAGGGTGGGTTTTTTGTTTGTTTGGGGGTTTTTTTTGGGGGGTGTTATTTTTTTAAATTCTAGTACATGATTTCATCAAGTTAAAGGCTTGTTCTTTGTTTAATAACTTTAAAATACCTGCCAAATTTAAAATTTAAAAGTAACATACCATTCTATATTAAAAGTGTACACCAAAATGCATTGAAGTACATGGAAATATCCCTAAAATACAATTAGTATTTTTTCTCCTCATTTCTTTTGCACAGACCAAATCAGACAATGTATTTGCTAGTGAACATTTATCCTTCCCTGGTCAGTAAATCAACTTACTCTTTGTTTTTACACAGTTCTAGAAACACACAAAGGCCCAGCTGACAGCCTTGTGTACTGAACCAGCATTTATAATTGTGAGGCTGTATTGAGACAGAAAGCATTACCTCTCTCTTGGAGGTTCACTTCTAGACCTTGATGAAACTTGTTTTTGGTCTAGGCCCATAGCCAGCTGCGATACTTCTGCTCCTTTCCTCCGGTCGGACTGCACACTGGAAGAAGAGATTTCCTGTGATGAGGCAGTTGCTGTACTTAAGGGAGTCTGCGATCTCGATCGCTCTTGAAGTCTTCCTTTCTTTTCTCTCGGTGCATCTGAGCTGCCACCAGTTGCCGTATCACTCAGTGCTCCGTCCTGGCTGGGTGAGGGCTGTGGTCCACTTCCAAAAAACCACGCTCCGGATTTCGTTAGGATTTCTTGTTGCTTTCGACATAAATTGCATACCCACATAACCTAGTTGAAGACAAGAAGAGTCAGTGCAGCTACCCCTTAGACCCTGAAATGCATGCTCACTATCACAGAGCAGGTACGATCTCTCGCTCTCCTCTAAACTGGTGAGGTTGGTGCTCAGGACAGTACCCAGAACATGCTTCTCCAAGCACTGACTTCACTGGCTAGAGCCAAGCATCCTACAGGCACATGCTATGCGAGCTTCTCCAAAATGTGCTATCAATATACATCAGTCCTACCTGTAGCAATCCCCCCTCAGCCCAGCCCTAGCTCTCTTCTGAATAAACACCAACAATACGACCAGCGCTTGTTGCTGGTGTTGATGCAGTTGGTGGGGTGGGTCGGGTTGTTTTCATTGGTGTGGATCGCTGTCAGGACAAGCCTACCAGACTGTAAGCGGGACTTGTACCTCGGGTGGCGGAGTCCTGCCCAGCTAACTCTCAGCCTCTGCCGCCACAGGAAACTGACATGGTATTTCCCTTAAGTTAATTTTTCTCACGTAACATAACTCAACATTATCCTGCAAATAGATTCAGCATTTACTGTGCATGGTTTTAGCTACATCCACAACAACTACTTACCAGAGATGTGAGGTAAGACCTAAAGAAACGTACTAATAGAGAACTAAATGCACCAATGAAAAGAATGAAAAAGTACCATATTTTGTACTACTTGGAAATGATCATTTACCATCTCTTTGAGTTATAGCTGTAAATAATAAATAAATAAAGTAAACATGTCCCTGGCAATCGCAATTAAGCTGTGTACATAAACAGTGCTTCTTAGCATTTTTAATTTTTTTTTTTTAATTCCAGTTACACAGATAAACAGGAGCACACACAGTAAAGCGAGACTCTATATAGTTTCAAGTCTATATACAGTATAAGACAGTCTTAAGTACAGGAGTAAATCACCAGAGAAAAATAAAAGGTTAATCAGGACTCTAAAGTGTGTGAATATTTAAGAAAAAATTGAAAGAAAGACAAAAGGAGTTTTGAGGCAGAAGAACAAAAATGGCAAAATGCATGAAGAATATACAAGAGGTAAGAATTTTGTCAGAAATAAAAATAGAGATGAGAGGAAACAAAGCTGACAACTAATAAGGAAAATTGTAAAGAAAATCTTTTTGTTTAATGTGGAAAGAAGTAAAAGAATGGGTAAAATTGTAAAGAGGGTAAGAAGGATAACAAAAGTTGGAATAAAAAATACGCTTAAATTATTTTGTGTAAACACAGGAATGATGCAACAGTTGCAAAATTATACAACACTTAAAATTAAAAGGAACAGAAAAAACAATCACTTCAGGGAAGAAATTGCAACAGGATAAAGCTCTGGTACTGAACTCTCTTATTCTCTGGCCTGGGGAGGAAGTGCATGGCTTACAAAGCATGATGAAAATTTTAGGCATTTTACATATTTAACATAATTAAGATTTATTTAAAACACCCTAGAATAGACTATCTGTTTAGGTCTGAAGACTACATCAGAACTTCCAATACCACTTCTGCACTGTTTGTCCAAACCACACTGAGAAGACATCCAACTCTTTTCCCTGTATCTGGATTGTGCCTTTAGCAAAAGATGACTATTATATTTCTTCTATTTAAGAAGGATAATAAAATACCTATTAAAATTTTAATTAATTAAAAAAAAACTTAATCAAAAGCTACAGTTATTCCAACAGTGGCACAAACACGTATTATGATAAAAACAGATAACCCTCAGTAGAATAATAGGAACAGCAACTTTGACAAAATAAATGCTAGACCTTTAACAAAAAGTCCCTTGATTCCAAAATGTCTTATTTCCTTCATCTAGTATACCTCACAAAACAGAGATTCAGTTTATCAGACTATCTGTTCTAATAGAATAGATTTTTAGTCTATCTGGTATTATTATTGCAGGTATTTAAAAAGCCAGCAAGACTAAAAGGAAAAAAACCCCACATTTTTAAATGTCTTTATAGACTCTGACACAATTGTTAGCTCATTAGACAGCAAGAGTGTGCATGCACACGTGTCTGTGTATAAAATCTGTCAATGCCGTAAATCAGTCATTAATGAAAAATCGGTCGTTGCCTGTATTTTAAGTTTACAGGGAAAGTTGAAAAAAGTGTTAATAAAAAAATAAATCAACTAGAGTTTGTTTAAAGGAAGGGTAAGGAATATTAAAGTAAAATTTAAATATTCTAATTAAATTACATATGTGTGTATGTATGCAAGAACATTTAAACGTGTAAAGATGGTAACACTTCATTTACAATTTAATGTATTTGATCATTTAAAATATGTATAAAGTATGTAATAAACTTCAAGAAATTACCATTAATTTACATAATCACCTTTGGTATTGTAATTCATTTTATGCAACATATTATGAGATCCAAACAAATAGGAATAGCTAATGCACAAATAGACACAGAAAAAAACAGAATACGGAAAGAAGAAATACTAGACATGTAAATACAAAAGCATTTTCTTACAGCTGTCTTTAAACACTGCAGTTTGGACACAATACATACCAATCACCACAGATTACACATGTAGGAAATCTGCATTATACTCACATAGAAGCTACACTACCATCCCTGTTTAGGAATCTCTTCAGAACCTGATAAATGCTACGTTTGCCTTGAGATATATTCGGTCCAAAAGGAAAAATAATAAAAGCTTTTCTTTAAGAGGAAAAAACCCCCAAAACTTGAGGTGACACAACAGTTTCAGTGACAAAACTGTATATTGAAAAACATTTTTAGAGAAGTATGTGGAGCAAGCAATTTAGCAGCATGCAGGAATTATATCCTGATTGAATACACTGGGATGTGGTCCAAACTAATCTAAACTAAAGCAGGTCTGTGTAATAACTTATCTTAACAATCCACAGATGTTAGGCAACCAAACAAATGCTCTGATGAAGGATTACAGTTCTCTAATGTGGCTTCTGGACCTCCATGCGATGCATCAGTAAAATGAAGAGTGTTAGACAATTTTACTCTGGCCTGTCACTTCAAAAATAGTTTCTGTTTACTCTTTTCAGGATGGTGAGTTCTGATGCAGTACGTCATTCAAGACATCCAGAGTCTGGTTTTTGTTGTTGGGTTTGTTTCTGGTTTATTGCATCCTTGCGTAGGTCAATGCATATCCGCGCATGAAGCTATTAAAGAGAACCAGTAAAGGGGTGCTCCTCATTCAAAGGGTTCATATGCATGGCTCTGAAAAAATGTGCATTTTCACAGCATAGCAAAGGCTTCTGGGCTTTACTGCTACATAGCAAAAACAAAGTGGCACATACAGGACTCAGCAGAGGTGGGTCAGCAGTTCCCACACAGATTCACATGGAAACTTTACAGGCTGCGTGAAAACATGCTAGAAGGATCCCATGCTTGCCTTCATGTGGAATACAGTGTATTTCATTCACAGAGAAAATATTCCTCAAACTTACTCTTACAGGTACTGCTGAATGTGATCCACAATGAGTAGGAACAGTATTCCTGTACTAACACAACATGAAATTCCAACTTGAAAAAGCCCATAGTAAATAATATATACAACTATACACACAGAAAAAAAGAGCATTTTCAATTACAAAAATAACAACACTTCTTCATAATTACATATTTCAAAACTGCATTTTAGAATGCAGAGAAAAGGCTTTTTTCAGATTCAAATTTGGAGACTTCCAAACATGCTCTGGGAGGCTAAAGTCGTATTAGGGGGGACACAAACTTTATACCAAATTTGTGTGACACATGCCAGGCAAAACTCAGACTGAGGTCACAGCAAGTTCCCCAAATCCTTCACCCAAGCCCGGATTCTGAGGAGGCTCCATAAGGAGCACACTCCTTCATGCTTCATGAGTTTAGAAATGGCAAACCCACAGTTACACTGACACCCATGCATCCTGCTTCACCTCCGTACAGCAAATTAGGTAACAAGTGTGCTAATATAGCATAAGCTATTCCTCACTGAACCTTCATGCTATCTTAATTATTTCCCTTCTGAAGGGTGTATACACAACATCTTTTCAGTTTATTGCTTTTGTTAATGTTCCTTTAGCCACCTTCTTCTACACACTTCTAGAAGACACCAGTTATTTCAGACAGATCTAATTAGGCAGACCCTCTTCTCTGCCTGAGGCACCATCAACTTCAGCTGAGCTCTGCCACCACCCTACAAGTCATCTCTTGAAAGTCAGAGGGAAGAAGTGTTATCAATTTGCTCTTACAAAACTATTCATTCACAGAATTAAGTTAGACTATGTATCACTTAATGTTTCTGGGATAACATAAAACATGCAGCAAACCATTAAATTAGTATATAGCATTGCATTTATCTCTTTTGCTATATCAAAATGAATTCTGTAATAAAATTCTAGCTTAAGTGTCATGACAGCTTCACTCCATTAAAATATAAATAAATGAAGCTGAAAATCTACTTGAATCCTTACATTAGTCCAAAATCTAAATAAGTAAACAACTCTACCTTTCTAATGAAAATGTGCTTGTGAATCCAAGCTTTCATTAAACATATTTTTCAAAATGGTACAGACAGCTGAGTTCATCCAACGGCTCCTGGTCACCAAAAGGGAAGGTCTTCTCCCCATCTCCCTCCTCTCTTGCTCTTCTTTATCCCTATGCAGGTTTGCCCTCTCCCTTTCTTGTTCCCAGCTTCACCATTCTGGATGCTCCCTCATATCCCCTCCCTTGACTGTTAGGTCCTCCCAGGAGCCACTTGCATTTAAAAACATAGTAGAAATTTATCTGTATTTTTTAATTGGTTTCATTTTTTGTCACATCTATTTTTCTCATGAAGGGGTATGATAAGTAGTGAAATCACGTGTCCAGGAACAGAAACAAATGGGGGGAAGAGGATGTTTTCTCTACAGCAGTGGCTCGCCGCCTCCTGTTAAACTACATCTTGAAATTACACCCATACTAGTACATTAAACTTGCACAGAAATGCTTTTGAGCACTGATGCCAAACGACATGAAATAACCTGCCCCTCTACTAGCATCTCTGCTCTACTTCAAAAAAAGGTGGCTGCATACAAACTGTCTCCTGGAGATAAGCCTCAGAGCGCCCCAACTCCCAAACCACCAGGAAAAATTGATGAGAAAGTGCTGGTGGGCAGAAGACCAAGCAGCCTTTTGTTGGTTTGCTAGTTAGATACTCTAACGCCTAGGAACAGTCCCAGATTAGGTTTAATTTGTTAGTAAAGAAGTAGCCTAGGAGTCTAGCTTCTGGTTTTGCTGAAGCCTCTCCTCTAGATTGAAGGGTTCGAAAGGACAGTACAAATCTCTACCATTCTCCCCTGCAAGCAGGGAGGGCACCGGTTTGCCCACGCTGATGCTCATCACACATACGGGGCTCAGCCATTTCAGGACTGTGATAAAAAGCCATTTTAGCACTCTCTGCTCTTCCATTCCTGTGCAGAGCAGATTTTCTTCATAACTTAGGTTTTCAGCTTGATATTTTTATCCCAGTTTGGCAAGAAAATGAGGTTTATGCTGACAGCTGATTGGTTTCTTCCCCCTTTTCTCCCTACACCCTCCAATAATGTTTTAACCCACTGGACAAATGCAATAAAATTTTGCACAGGCATGGAAGTTTTCAAGGGATTATATTCTTGAAAGTTTCATGAAATAGGCAGTGCTATAAAAGCCCTATAAACATTTCATTAGTGCAATGTTTTATCAGCATCACAGAATCTACATAGCAATTCAACCACAAGACATGTTCATAGGGAACGAGGCCCCACTGCTCACAGAGCTACATGTCACCTTTAAGTCTGTGGTGCCATTTAAATGTTTGACTGAGAGCATCAAGGAGGGATGTTTAAAAGCCCACCTTATCAGAATTTTCCACTTGCACTAGAGAGCGCACTTAATACTCTTTTCCCGCTTGCCTTTCATAGTTAACTAACTGAGATGTTAACTTTCCAAATCAGTTCCTATGTGTACGAATAAGGATGAGAGTAAAAGATGCTTACATTTTTTCCATCTACGCAGAAATGACTGTAAGCATGGCAGGTATTTAAGTTTCCATCCAAAGAGAATCCACTCACTTCCAAGTAGACACAACAAAATAAAACGAAATCCTGTGCCTAATGATAGGCTAGTGCCATTAGAGATAAGTCAGCGTATCCCACCTGGCTGCCACGTGCCACTTAAGGGGGCATAAGTCTGCCAGGAGTTACGTCACATCTGCCAGCCATAGGTATATGTCTTATGTACTGTAGGGCATCAAAAATGGCATCAGATGCCTACTTTTAGGCAACTGAACCCACAGTTCACACGCTGATCCTCATCTTATTCCTGACCTAAGTTTCTAAACCCACAAGTACAAACTGCCAATGGAAAGATTCAGAAAAGGTGCAGTGGAGCAATGATTCAAGGAATTAACATCAAAAGGGTATTTTATGCAGGTTTTGTTGACACTGCTGCTAGCAACAGAGTTACTAGTCATTTTAAGATAAAAATAAAACAAAAAACAACTGACTTTCTTCACATGCCCTGCTGCCAAAATCTCTCAGCTACAGCTGCCAATCTTTCAGAAAGCTCCTGACAACTTCCACAAAAATTAAACATTCTCTAGAATAATCCCACAGCAAACTGAATGTTGGAAGTGATACATTCAGGCAACTATAAAGTTATCATATGAAATAATATCTCTGAAACAGCACACAGCCAGGTTCCAGTCACTATCACAACGTACTTCTCTGAGAATGCCTTTGGAGTTCAAGGAAGAAATGAAAATCGCTATTGGAGAAGTGTTTGTCTAAAAATTCACACCGGCACATTTACATACAGTAATTTGAAATATTCTCCCCTGCAAGTTTTTTTTTCCTAAATCTACTACACAAATAAATTAATACACACCACTAAAAACATACTACAAAAATTATATTGTCTTAGTTACAGTTGTGACCTCCTAAAGCAGGACTATAGCTTGGACAAATTGTGAAACCTTGCACATGAACTTCCTGGCAGCTCTGTTTTAGGTCTAGTTCTAACTAAAATGATCAAAATTTACAAACTTACAATTTGGAGGGAGACAGAGGAGACTATTGTACCAGGAGAAAGGAGGGGTTAAAAATCAAAAAGACTTTATCCTGGCTGGTTAAAAATCAATGAGACTCAGGAAGTATTAATTGTTTGGGCTGATTTGTCTGGGCTTGAGAATTTCTTTTTTGGAAAAAAGCAAACCCTCAAGAAGTTTATGCAGCATCAGACAGTACAGGTTTTATTTATCCACAGGTCATCATGATGAGGCTTAGACCACTTTTTTTGAAACTCAGCAATCCCAGACATCCCAATGGTTTGATTCCTCCACAGGCCCTGTATTTAAGCTTACCCCATTTAAATCCATTTTCCATATTGCTACGCTCACTCCTTCCTCGCTCATCTTGTCCACACTACCCATTTTCACCCTCAGTATTTTTACTTCCTTGGCAGTGGGAGAATTCTAAGCCCCAGCAACAATCACAGCTTCAGAAAGTTCTGCTTTGGTCTCACTCTTTCCTCATAGATCAGCTTCTTTTTCAAATTTATTTCTCTTGCCTGACAATTTCTTAATATATTTCTGATAATGTAGTAGCCATGAATTGCTAGTCACATTTCCTGTAACATCAATCTCCATTCTTCATAGACCATTAAGCTACACTAGAAATCATTATCTCATAGATCATTTTTGTATATTCTTCTAACCTTCTTAAAAACAACAAAAAGTTTTCTCTAACTATTTGAACATTTGGCTGTCTTGATGAGCCACAGAAGCATCAACTGTACTCCTCTTAATCACTTCACGGTTTCCATAGTTACAGATATACACGGAACATAGAATTAATTTTAAAAAATGACAGAAGTCTAACAAAATAAGGTAAATGGCATGAAACAGCTTACAGTCAGGACTGATATAAAATTTTAGTTGTCCTTCAAAAAACATAGAGAACTCACCAGAAGCTTTCCACTGCATTTATCCACTTACATATTTACAAACTGTAGTAAAAATATACAAATGCTCAGAACACCACTGTCTTTAATAGTGCATGAGTGTGTACACCATCTCTGTGGGAGCTTGCACTACAACACCATTGCTGATGTTTCCATACTATTCTTTTATATAAATACTCTTTTATACAAACTGTGTCAAAACAAATGTAGTAGAGAGGCAAGAGATTTTTTTGGGTATAGAATGGAAAATAATTTATGACAAAAGAAATCGGAAATGTGGAGCCGTAGAGAAGTTGTAAAGAAGCTTAGTCAGAACAGAAACACAGTTAAACTGCAGAGTCGAATCCTTGAAGAAAAAAAAAAAAGAGCTCATGGAAGGAAAAGTGAGTGGGTCAACTGATGGAGGTCATAGGGGACTTGATGGGCATGAACTAAATTCTGATTTTGTATTCTCAAACACAAAAAAAAATTATAAATAGTGTTACGGACTCTCCATCCTTGGAGACATTCAAAACCCAAAGGGACATGGCCCTGGCAACCTGATCTACTTGGGCCTGCTCTGAGCAGGGATATGGACTAGAGGACGTTCAGAGGCCCCTTCAAACCTCAACCATTCTGTGATTATGTATGGAATAAAGCACTGAGAAATTTAAATATCTTGCCCCTATGGTTCTTCAACTATGTTAAGTATTACTATGCTTTCAATACTTTACTGCTAGAAGGTCTGCCTCTTTTTTGTCTCACAATCTACATAGGTTTCTGCCCTAAAGCAAACAATACATAAAATCTGAAAAGTTCTAAGTTGGAGAGGCACTGTACTCACACAAGGGACTATGGAAAGCCCACAGCATATTGACCTATTTTCTTCCAAGAAGCATACAACAGTCTATAAATATAGCTATTTCCCTCAGCTATCTGAGAGCTTATGATTACTTCCACCAAATGCTGGTGGAGTGACTGTGTGCTTGAAAGCTTCCAATATGAGTTAGTGAGAATCAAGTTGTCTTATATTTATCATACATATATCTATGCATTTCCAGAGATTTCAGAGATTAAGTCTCTCTACCCTGTGTTGAAGTAAGGTGTTAATAGCTGATGGTGTTCCCTCCAGATTCAAAAGGGACTGTCCACCTAAAACCTGTATTTGGGGTTCCCGACCTGTGAAGTACATGTCACTGTTGAGTCACTCAGAAGAACATACTGGCCTTGACAGCCACTAGGAGCATGGGGTCACCAGGAGATCTGTTCTGGGTGCTTCTGTCTGCAGGGACAATTCAGGGGAAAGAACAACGGGCAAAGGAGTTGAGCAAAGCTTAGAGAGACTACTTGGATCCATAGCAAGAGACAGTGGAGCTGAGACTAACAGAGCGCTATGCAGACACGATGCAGAAATCCAGGGGCTGTGAGGAAGAGGAGGATCATTTCTGCCTGTGTAAATAGGGACAGAAGGCAACAGAAGATGGCTGGCAGTTCAGGAGTATTCCCAGTGGGAATGAGCTGAATATAGTGACAATCATGTTAGGACAAAGATTTTATGGATGACATAACTACCTGCCCAGGGAACGCAAGGGAGCGTGTGCAGCACATTCAGACCTGTCAGTTCAAACAAATGCCCAAAAACACTCTGGTTGAGAGAGGAAAAAGCGTATTTTTGACATATTGCAGGATAATCTCATTGCAGTGATCTCTGCTGTGCAGCTTAACAGAGGCCTTCTCTGACCACTTTGACTGATCATCTTTCCACTTGCAGGGAATCGCGCTGGATGACTATCAGCTCTGCTTCCCAGAATTTCCCTCTGTTCCCCATCAGCTCCTATGCTGGGAAGTTCTGGCTGCTGAGTTTTGCTTAGAGCTCCCACACCCCCAAGTCCACACAAAGCCTAGAATAAGGCTGTCAGAGCCTTACAACCAGACTGTGAAATTAAGCATCTAATTTGCAAGTCATTAGGTGAGGGAGAGTGTGGCACCAAAGGTATGCTTCCTCCCATGCCTGGGCAGCCCCACGCACAGCCTGGGCTCACCACCACTGCCAGGGACAGTCCTTGCCACTGTCCACCTTGCCACTGTCCTTCTGAGGCCGAGAGCAAAGATGTGAAATGATCTCTGATTGATCTGTTACAGATACTTTTTTTATGTCACATACAGATACAATACTAAACACAATCCGGATAAACCTGGAAATGTAAGCTTAAATAAATGAAATCATGACAAACCTCTACCAGTTTGATCCTTCATGTTTTAACTTTTCTTAAGCAAGCAAGAGCAAACATTCTCAGTGAAAGTAAAATTCATATTATATGACTGCACGTTATTTTCATTATTATTTAGATTTCAGAATTAAAAAAAAAATCGTCATGGTGGAAGTATAGCTAGACAGAACTTCTCACGCTTGGGGAATGTTAAGTATCATATGGTACCTACTTATAAATGAGTATTTTTCAACAGTTAGTACTGCCCAGTAAGGGTTTTGACAAAGCACCAAGTAGGATTATGCCCTATATGTCACACACATTCATGTTTCAGTCTATCCCAGACTCACCCTTAAGTTTGTAGCTTTCTTCACACAATTTTAAAAATACTTAAGCATTTTTTATGTTAGGCATGTAAATGCATGGAATGCTTATAATTACAGAAGGCATATTCTTCCCACTTCAATACCATCACTGCAACTTCTTAAATGTTTATAACAGCTATTTTTAAAACAAACGCACGCCTTCTTTGTGCAACATTCTGCCTTACACAGATCAGCAACCTGACCTCCTCTTCTGAAAAAGCTACCAGACTATCCTGAGAAACCACAACATACCATATGAGTTGGCTCAACATCTTATTTTCAGTTACTCCCTTACCAAAAGGATGACAAAGTTTTTTGGCTTTTTGGTTTTTTTACATTTCATCTTTGTTGATCCTACCTTCTGAGATGTCCATGGTCCTTTCTCTTAATTCTCCCACCTCTCGCTCCAGGTGCAGAGTCTGAGGCTAAGTTGGTTAAGTCTGTGCTATCTGTGCTATCAAGCTCGAGCACAAAGGAATCTCAGTAAATCTGGGATGGAAGATTTGAGGAAGGGGAAGAGAGAATATCAGCGTTCTACAACAAATTTGAGTGGATATCTAAGATTTTTAAAAAAAAAACAAAACTGGGGAAAACAATGTATTTTTGGTAAGGAAAAGTGTAGATTTTTAGGAGGGTAAAGACTACAGGGTGACTGAGAAAGGGATAAACAACTGTGAGTTTGAATATGGAAGATCTAAAAGATAAGGAAAAGGAAAATGGGGCAGGAAAATGCAGTAGGAGTTTTGTGCCAGTGTAAGAATATTATAAATTTTTTAACCGATCTAAACAGTGCACTGTTGACAGCCAATTCACAGACCATCCCCGGTATCAATTTCAGAACTTTACTGTCCTAAATTTACAACACTACTGGCAGACCACACAGGGAAAGAGGAGAGTTTCAATAAGGTAAGAAGATGTAAAGCAGTGCAGAACATTACAGTTGGGAAATTCAAACAGTAATGATATTTCATTATCTGATGAAGCTACTGTTACAAAAACAGGTTCAAAAATTGAGATCAGAACTTTGCTAGATGATGAGACAATCATTCTGATCTTCTGCACTTACCTGTATATTCACAGATATCTAATGAGGCTTTGTATTTCCTAAACAAATAAAAGGCTTATAGCGCAGTGGTGACTTAAGGGTATGGGGGGAAGAGGCAACAGTTAAGGATATCCTGCCTCTTTATTATCAGAAATAGAGGGATGCGTACTCCATGGTGGTACAAATATAGGGACCATGAGCTGTCAGTCCACATTTATACATTGGTGAAGACTTTTTGTGCTCATATGTACAGTCTGTTCAAGAGAAGCAAGCAATCTTTTTAGCCAGGTAACTGATTTGTATGTCGCAGGTTTCTGTGTGTATCAGGAGCTAGAAGAAATTTAATGGCCACCTAGATCCCTCTTAAATGCTAGCTCCCCGGGCACTTGCACCTTATAAAGAGGAAAGAGAACCGTGTCAGCAACTAAGAAGAGAACTTCCTTATTTCCTGCTTGGTAGAAGGTAGCCTTCCATAGCAACAGCTTCCAGAGCTGGTGGGGTCCACCTACTGTTGCCTAAACTTGGATCACCTTTCCTGCATACAGATGTTAGCTGTATTTAACGTTCGGTAGTCAGCCATATTTGAAGCAGCTGAACACTAAAGACAACCACAGGGTTTGCAGGAAGCAGTATTATTTCTGATCACATGGTATATCTGGAAAAAAATAATTTTCAGATACATCAGTCTTTTGCTGGGTCCAAAAAGCTTGACCATCTTTTGAACTGAAAAGATCGTTTTGACTAGTCCATCTGATATTTTTCTGTGCATAGTACCATTCCTCTCAGTTTTGATTTGATCCCCACGTTCTCATGAATCCATCTTTGAACTTCTTTTTTTTTAAATTCAGATTATGTAATATAGCCACCAGAATCATCCCAGCCAAAGAAATCAACTTTGCTTATTTAAATCCAAAACAGATGTAATAGACAAATCAGACAATTCCACCCTCATCCATAGCCACAGGGTTTTATGAAAGGTTTTCTAGAAGATTTTATTTCAGTAATACGTTGTTTCTAGAATGTGAGTTTAATCATTCATTTGTATTTCTCTCTAGTTTATAATTAATTTTAACTCTATACTGAAATACTTTAATCAGGTCAGTAGACTACATATTAATAAGGTTAGCACTGTACTACTCTGGTTGTCTCTGTAAGTTTTAGATGATTATACTAAAACCAGCAGTTTATCCCAGCTTTAATACGACTGGTTTACTGGAGGTCAGACTCTTCTGGCCCTGTTGTCTTTAATAACTTTCTCTTAACCACTTCAGCTCTTTATTGTCTCTAGGCAAAAGAATACAGGGTAAGAGGGAAGACTTGTGGGATGAGGTGGCCAAGAAGAAAGAACATCCAAGAGGACATGGGCAAACAGGTAGAAAGGTTCAAAGTAGGGTGAAGAGAAAAGTTAAAGAGGCAACGACAAGTGGAGGAGAAAATTTCAGAGAGAGGCAATAGGGTGAAAGTAGGACAAATATCAGGAATTAAGAGGAAACAAGTGTGCTGGAAAAGCAATAAAATTGGGTTGCCTTGTGACATATCAAAGGGTATTGCATTTGGAACAGAGATGATGCACGGACGAATAAAACTTACTTCAGACGAAACTCTACTTCTCAGTTTGGGTTTTTTTCTTTGGGTTTGGGATTTTCTTCGGGTTTGGGTTTTTTTCTTCAGAAAAGAAAGAAGGCATTTGGGGATTCAAGGTTATCTTTCTAAGAAAAATGCTTTTTGGCAAGCTTTATGTCTCTTCAGGCAAGATCAGCATAAGACATTAACAAGCCTACACACACACATACACATGTGCACTACAACAAACCACCTAACAAATGAGCTTACTAGGACTCTTGGTACACAGCACAAAACCGTGGCAGATTGAATGTGAGACGCTAAAGCTTTAAATGGAAACAAAGCACGTCCAGCAGCTTTTGTAATAATCATGCGGCATTGCAAGCTTTCATTTGCAAATCCTTCACTTTTTTTTTTTGTCCTGCCTATTTTAAGGAAACAAGAACTATTCTGAAGTTTAACATTCAGCCACTAGAAGAAACTTTTTTTTTCCCCTTAGCACCATTATAAGCATTTGCTGCTTGCAGAGTATGACAGAACTGAAAAGTTTAAGATCTGCACTGAATGTCATGCTCTGCGTAAGTCAGACTACAGTACCAAGTTTTTCATATGATTTTAATGGCTGTCTTTCAAATTAAATCAAAGCAGAAGTAACTCTTCAGTTTCTAAATCTACATACATTTACTTATCCTCCATAAGAAATATTACTATTTATAGGGAATTAGTCATTTTGTTTGAAAGACTTGCTCAGACTATGCCATGTCACTTGGTGTGACTTTTCTTTTTGAAACATTTACAGTATTTGCTATACTTAGTCACCCCAAAGAGTTTACCAGACAGAAGCCTAAAAGTTGCTGTATACTACATTAATCTTGAACACTGCTCTCTTTCCTTGCTGTTTGAAGCACAGGAATCATAAGTTCTTTGCACTTGTTTAATACAATGCTGTGTGACATTTAAATTGGAAAAGGAAATTACTGGGCAGCTAAAGTTAGCCATCCAGAAAGGTATCGGACATAAAGAAGGAAAAAAGATTAAGAGAGTACATACCTTTCAGCTATTCAGTAAAATAAACTGCTAAGAAATAGTAATTATGGTTAAAATACATGCTGGGCAGTTTATATACTTAGAAGGACAGAAAAATAAAACCAAGAATAGAAGCAAGGAGGAAAAGGTGATTTCTCAGCCCATAAACATTGTAGTAGCTACATTTATAACATAGATACAGCCAAAAAATAGAGTTCTTAGTCGCCTATGAACTGCTCTAAAATAACACTAAAATGCAGATTGCTATCAAACAAATTGAAGGGCTTAATCAAGTGAAAGGGTCGAAAGCACAATATGTGAGATGAGTTTTGAGAAAACGGCCAACTTACAAGCAATATAAGGTGTTGTACATCAGGAAGCTCTTCCTGCCATAATTTAGCACTTCCAAAAGAGTGGCTTTTAAAAGCAAATGTTAAAGCAGTTAAACCCCAAATCTGATCCTTCTAGGGCTAAAATAGACAGTCATTTTATGTTGATGGTAGTTTAGAATTAGCTCTGTGATCATCATTTAACTCATTTTCATATGCATTTGGTGTATACAAAGTTGCTTTTGTATAATTCTAATTTATTACACAAGGTATAAAGTAACAGTGCAATGCTAAGTGCAGCATTATTATCTACTAAATTATTATTTAATTATAAATCAGTTTATAATGGAAATAAAGCCTGCCAGCAACACCGCCTCAAAACTTGCTGTGATATAGTTTCAAAATTTGTAGGTAATCAGAAAAATAATCAAAAGTTGAGAACAAAATGAAAAATGACAGCAACCTAATAAGGATGTTGACAAGCTGTGTGCCACTGACTATATAAAGGATCTTCTACCTTTAAAAAAGGAGAGAAAATAAAAAAAGGAAAACCTTCCGAAGTAAAGTTTCAAAAATCTACATGCTTTACACTGAAAACAAGCTATTGTTTCATGCATCAAATCAAAGGATTAAAACCAGTCAGTTCACTGAAGAGAGCAGTAACTACAGATATTTATGGTCAAAGAAAAGAAAGTAATTAAGCAGAACATGGTGAGCTGATCCCATGACAGTTGGAGTGACAAAAACTAGTGGCTAAGAAAGAAAGAGAAAATAGTATGAGGACTAAAAAGGACAGACCGTACAGGCCAGCCTCCCTCAGGCTGCACTAGCGCTGCCAGGGAGATGGTTGAAGATGTACAGGGTTTAGGTGCCCAGGTGCTGGCAGGGGGGGCTGCAGGGCGGCCTCTGTGAGGAGAGGCCGGGGCTGCCCCGTGCCGGACACAGCCGGTTCCAACCGACCCACCACAGGGCACGGCTGAGCCCAGCAGCCAAGGTGGTGGTGACTCTGGGACAGAGTGTGTAAGAAATGGCAAAAACATGACACAGGCAGTGAGGAGTAAGGAAATAAGTGTGAGAAAAAGCACTGCGAGCACCGAGGTGAGCGGAGGAGGAGGGGAGGAGGTGCTCCAGCCACTTGAGCAGAGATTCCCCTGCAGCCGGTGGAGGAGACCTCGCTGGAGTGAGTAGGTTTTCCTGACAGGAACTGCGGCCCCTGGAGAATCCACGCAGGAGCAGATTCTTTTCCTGAAGGACTGCAGCCCACGGAGGACCCCAAGCTGGAGCAGGGGAGTGGCATGAGGAAGGAAGGAGTGGCAGAGAAGAGCTGTTATGGACTGATCTCAACCCCCACTCCCTATTCCCCTGCACCACTCGGCAGGATGAGGCAGAGGAGTCGGGAACGGAGGAGTGAAGTTGAACTTGGGAAGAAGGCAGGAGGGGGGAGGTGTTTTAGGTTTTGCCTTTGTTTCTCACCATCCAGCTCTATTTTGGTTGGCAATAAATTAAATTAATCTTCCGCAAGTTGAGTCTGTTTTGCCCGTGACAGTAATTAGTGAACCAACTCACTGGTTTTATGTCAGCCCATGAGCTTTTACATCTTATTCCCCCCCCCCGCCCTGTTGAGACATCTAGCAGCCAACCAAAGTCAACCCACCACAGAAGCTTCTCTAAAAAGCCCTTCAAAATGAAGAAATGCAGCTGACTGGTGTAAAACTTGTCTTTGTGAAACAAACTGCATAACAGTTTTACAAATGACTGGAAGCCCATCTACGGTCTTTGGAGTCTTAACAGTCTCTCCCCATAGTCTTCAATGGGAGAAAAAAAAATATCTGGATGCATTTCAGATGCAGCTTGGATAGATTTAACAGCCTCCTTAATCAAACTTAACTCAGTCATTGACTTCCGTATCAAGGGACTTATGAAACAAGTTACTTTTCATGTAATTACAGTCACTGAAGTATTAATTTCTATTTATCATTGGGTCTCGCTAACAGAGCCCCAGATCTGTCAAGCTTTCAGGTCTCTTCCCAATGGATAACTTGGGAATTTAGACAGGGAGTCTGGAGAGAACTGTACCTAACAGTTTGCAACAGATGTTGAGACTCCACAAAGCTTTTCCTACAGTAACTTTTGATAGTGTGTCTCTCTGGCATTACAGAAAGAGCATGGTTTCTGAGAAACATAATATATTAGCTAAGCCCTCCTGAATCTTCTGTAGCTTGAAGCATTAGGCTCGCTCCTTAGTTTTGACTTGGGAGAAACAGCCTGCACTGGCTTACAGCACCTCTCTTTTGTATCCCAAATCTGTCAGACGGCTTCTTTTTACAAAAACAAGCAGTTTCTCCTTAATCAACCAGACCACCTTGGGTTTTCTCCAATCACCATCTTAGCCTCAAGACAGCTAAAATATTCTAGCCTAGATTAAGCTAGTTAAGTAAACTCTTCCCTTAGCTGACTACTGATCTTTATGAAGCTGAATACTCATAGTCAGTTGAACTATGCCATTCTCATTACCTGAAGATTGTGTATAGCAAATTTTCAAGAGGAGTTTTTAAGTGTCTAATTGCATGGCCATAGAGTTAAAAAAAGATTTTGGTTTTCATAGGTCTATGAATTATACTCAAGAAATGGAAAAAGCATTTTCTAACACTAATAATTTATATCCTAAATAAAATATTGAAAATTGAACTGTGGGTTAGTACAATTTTCAGTAACATACAACATTTTCTTGTCAGTGTTTGTCTTTAATGTGGGGAAAAAAAACAAATTGAACTCTCTATAGCAGAATATATTCACAACTTTCAACACATCACAGACTGCATAAGACCACAGATACTTGCTTTGAAGAAGGTCAATTTATGTAGGAGACAAAAGGCTAAAAAAAAATCTGCTGCTGTATGAATTGTCAGGTTGCCTGTAGGGGAGAGAAGGCGCAGGTTTGCACAGAAGATTCAGATCAAGCGTGTAGAGTTTCATTTGAGATAAGACGAAATATAGATTTCTAAATGTGTCTACAGGCTGCCTCTGGTGTCTGATTTCCTACTGTAACTAATGAAAATCTATAGTAGGATTCAACTGCCTCAACACTGGCATTCAATTCTACCTGCAATACCCTAACATTTCCAAAATACAAGTGTGGAGCTGTCAGGTATGACATGGGAATTACCTGAGAGCCACCCTCATCTGCGGCAGCTGCTGGAAGCTACAGTAAAAGTCTGCAGTACCTTGTATGACACTACGTACCTGTTTTGGCAAGCAGAGCCCCTAGTCAGTACAGCTGAGAAAGATTCAGAGCAGATTCAGTCTAGTTCAGAGCAAGCTGAATCACTCTGAGGCACACTGATTTCCTCCAGGAAGTATAATGAAAGCATAAACACAGTTCACGTATAATGTAGGGGTCTTCATCGGGAACCGATTCCTACTCAGTCTGACAGATAAATGTACTGACTTAATCTCTCTTGGACACCTCACCAGCCTCCCCTTTAACAGCCTATAGAAGTGACCATGGCGGCAGCTCCTCTAACATGAACAGCTCTACTAAACACTCACTTGCTGGTTGATCAGAAAAACATCCTCAGATGTATACAGCAAAGGGGTATAACCTGCAACATATGCAAGAGTAAGGTTATATCTATGCTGAAAGCATAGGGGCAAAACCCGGAATAATACAGCAAGTGGATGAAATCCTCCTCCATTTAATTCCCTACTCCACCTTGTTGCTTTTCCTGCTGCATTGCACTTACATGGGCAAGAAGTTGTCTCTGTGGTCTCTTGAACCTACCCACAAAGACAGTCAGATCAGTCCCTGAAATAGGCTAGGAAAGGAGGTTTCTCTACAGCTAAAAGGACTGATTCAAATGATCCTAAAGGGTAAAGCTGTCAGGCTGACGAAGGTCTTGAGAGTAGTTTCCTGGATGGATCTTCAACTGCCCTCTCTCCATTTGTGGAAGCTATTTGGCCAGAGAAGAAAAGTTACAGAAGAGAAAAATTAACTTTGCCGGTGCATGCATAGATAAGTAATAGAATACATGAGTTTTGATCACTTACCACATGTTGCAGAGATGAAAGTTACACTACCATTAATAACATCCCAGCTACATACAAAAAATTCCTCCAGTCTTGACAACACAACCATCATGTACATGCTCATCTATTTATAGAGTTCCAGCAACATCTGCACATCTCTACGATTAATCTGTATTTCTCAGTAATACTCAACTTTTTACAATGTAATATCCCGCATCATTTTCACAAACCTCACCAATACAAAGGTTTTGCTATGGGAGTCTGCTTTTTATGGGCAAGTTAATTACAAATCTAATAAATTATTGAGAAAATAACTTTTAATTCCAAAGTTGTCTGTAAACCTGTTGCATATAAGTTAGTTGATGGGTGTTTTAGCTGTGTGCTGGTTTTGGCTGGGATAGAGTTAATTTTCTTCATAGTAGCTAGTATGGGGATATGTTTTGGATTTGTGCTGAAAACAGTGTTGATAACACGGGGATGTTTTCGTTACTGCTGAGCAGTGCTTGCACAGAGTCAAGGCCTTTTCTGCTTCCCACCCCACCAGCGAGTAGGCTGGGGGTGCACAAGAAGTTGGGAGGGGACACGGCTGGGACAGCTGACCCAAACTGGCCAAAGGGACATTCCATGCCATATGGCGTCATGCTCAGCATATAAAGCTGGGGGAAGAAGAAGGAAGGGGGGGACATGCGGAGTGATGGCGTTTGTCTTCCCAAGTAACCGTTATGCGTGATGGAGCCCTGCTTTCCTGGAGATGGCTGAACACCTGCCTGCCGATGGGAAGTGGTGAATGAATTCCTTGTTTTGCTTTGCTTGCGTGCATGGCTTTTGCTTTACCTATTAAACTGTCTTTATCTCAACCCAAGAGTTTTCTCACTTTTACTCTTCTGATTCTCTGCCCCATCCCACCAGGGTGGGGAGTGAGCGAGCAGCTGTGTGCTGCTTAGTTGCCGGCTGGGGTTAAACCACAACAAGCTGGAACAATGAAATTGCCCAGTAAGTGATTCAATGTCAACCTAAATAACTTGCAGCTCTTTGGAAATCTCAATCTGGATTTAAAAATTTATTAGGTTTTATCTGTTCCTTAAGGAAATGCAGATTACATTTTGTGCAGGTTTTCACTTAATCTCTTACCAGTCATTAAACAACCAGTAACAGGTATTTTATATCATTTTATAATCATATTTTAAAGAGAGGGGATTAATTTATCTCCATAGGAAGGCTGAGTTGCAAATGGGTCCCTATATTAATGGAATCAAAAAAAACCCCCACAAAATATTACAGAAACTTTGTAGATTTGCTTGCTTAACATATACTGTTCTATCCTCAAACTCACGTATTATATTTAATAAAATCATGTATCTCAGGTATATCCATGACAAACTATCCTAAACCCTCACTAATTGCAGTGCTGGAGATATATAGATGGAAGTATCCATCTGTTAAGTAAAATCACAAAATGCTCCAGAATGCAAGAGATATAAAAGAGAGAAAAACATAGATGGAAGTATCTTTTATCTAGGACATCGCATTGCTAAAAATACACTGAATTTTAATCCTGGATGAGGATTAAGGTTATTTATAATAAAAAGAGAAAGAGACAGAGAGCGCACAGCTCTAGTCCTCATAATTACTTTGTTCTCTGGAAATTTTTTCTGCTATTTGTCTGTTTCTCATAATGCTTAATAGGTCATAAATCTTATCAAATCTCTCTTTGCAGCAAGATCCCTTTTTAGCTAAAATCTGTCTGGTTTTGGGGTGACAAAATAGCCCCAGAATTCAGTTTGCTAAATTTAGTTCTATTTAGCATCTCCGCATTATTTTGTAACTACTAAAAACAAAGAATTGTGCCTCAGCAGTGTACATAACTATAGAAATTTTAAATTAATATTAGAAGTCATATTTAGTCCAAAACCCTACATACCACGTTAAAAATCCCATCACATGAAAGGATCTTACATGAATGAGGGTCGTAATGATTCAAGCTGAAAGATACAAATTCCAAGAAGAAATAAATTGATCAAGAGAAGAATTTGTTGGGGGTAAGGGGAACACTCTAGAGTGTCAAATCTGCCTGTGTTTAAATGAGAGCGCTCTCACGTGACTGGGAGCTGGCAGCATACAGGTTTTGTTGTGATCACAAGGAACAGGGGTAGCCAGAGGCTAAACAAGGGGATACAGTTCAGTCACCAAAACCTGAAGTCTTTTACAGAAGGATGGTGCGTGACCACAAGAAATCTTCCACTTTACTGAACACTTTTAAAGGAGAACTGTTCACAGATACTGCAGCTGGGCACAGTTTGAACTAAGGGACAGGCTAGATTGTCTCATAGCAATAAAAAACAAGTATATCTAGAAAACAGACCACTGCTGGAAAAACTGAAGGTGCATTGCTCAGATGAAAATCATTTCCATCCTGCGCTGCCACAGGACCAATAGCTTTGACTGACCATATCCCCTCAGGCATCCCACTGAGTAACACACTTCAAGCCTCCTGAGCCTGAAGAAAGGCTAGGCATTTCCCTGGAGGTCTCCTGCATATTTGCTATTCAGTTCTCCCTCAACAATGTTGAGGGAGAAAAATAAGGACCAGAAGTGTCTCCAGCATGTAGGGCTAAGCTGTCATTAGAATATCAACCAGAAGAGATATCAAGGTTCATATCTTCTGGGTGAATTAGATTAAAATTTAGAAGGTTTAATAAGTTCGTCTGCCCAGTATGTCTTTGCAAAGTAATCCCTTCCCTTCAGCTGTGTTCTACGTGCAGCAGCTTTCCATGGCTTCCATGAAACCACTTCTGCCCAGTCCTCCACTGGAGTTTTGTCCTATCCCTGTGGCTTTTTCCCATCCCTGTGGCACCTCCACACTTTCTAATTATGCTGAGTCCTCCCTAGGGAATCCTGCCAGCTCCACTCTATGCTCCTGAACAGCCCCCACCTGGGTGCACTCAGTCTCCACTTCGATTTACTTCGATTTTTTTTTTTCGTCCCAACATAAGCTGTGGATGACAGAACACAAAAGCAACCTCCCTTGGTTTGCCAATAGAGGGCACACTGCTTATGTGGTCTTCCATTCATAAATATGTGTGTGAATTCTGGATACATTTACGTGAAGCATTCAAGAAATAACTCAAACCCATGAATATCTAGGCTTCTGACTGCCAGATGTCTCCTTGATTGACAGGCTACCTCTGACACGAACAAATGCTGGGTAAGTAAGGATACTTACCTGAATCTGACACAGCACAAGTATATACATTACATGTTTGTCAACAGTAATAATGACACTTTTACTTCATTTCTATTTTCAAAGCATTGCACAACATGTATTCATTTCCAGTGAACAGACTCACTGTACGGACGCACAGTGGGAAAGTGGGTTATATCCAGACTCACCCCATCCTCACGCAGGTAGAGCACAATGGCTTCCACATCGTCCTCCACCTAACCTTGCAGATCATTAACTTCCAAGAGCTGTAAATCTATCTAATTAAATTAACTTATTCCCTAACGTTTTGATACAATAAATATGTCCAAGTCAGATTTCAGAGAAGCTAGACATGGACAAATTAAAGTTACCTATACCAGTCACGATCTCTGGATTAGCCACCTCTTTATTCCAAACTCCTGGTTTTTATACTCCAAGATGACTTCTTTACAAACTGAGGTTCAGACTGAAAAAAGATTATATGCAGCACAACTGACACAGCTAAATGTTATATGAAAAGACATTTTAAAATTTTCAATTTTAAAGCTAATATTATGAATATACTTTTTCTACATCTTTTTTATTAACAGTGTATTTGCTCATTAGTTCTGTATTCTATAGCAGAGAGAAAAATAATAGTATATTTATTATACATGGTACATAGTGTATTAGAAATCTCTAACGATACCAACCATTTCTGTACTGCTGACAACTAACACGTTATTCCATTACAGAAATGAAGATAAAAGAAACACAGTAAATACACAATACCTTGCAAAGAAAATCATTGACGCAATTTGAAATGCAATAGGGCAAATGGTATTCAGAAATAGTAACAACTGCAAATTTGATATGGCAATGAAAATGCCAGTGCAGTTTGGGATTTTAAGATATCATAAAGGTAATAGTCTGTTATTAATAGTAGTGAGATTGGATTTGCCTTGCTACCAAAACGTAATGATAAATTCAAAGCAATTCATACAATGAATTAAAGGACTTGAAAGAGTAGCACATTGGAGAAAAATAAGACAATTAAATGTGCATTACGTACTGAAAGGATGCAAGAACAGTTCCAAGTAAGTATGGTGAGCCCACAGCTGAAAATGCAGCTTGCTATATATTGGTTTTGCATGGATTTAAGGCTGATTTTGGCTTTCTGTTGATAGTAAGGTTACTGGAAAGATGTGAATGAAGAACTGGAGGAGCCAGAAACAGATTCCTGGGGTGACCGTGCTTTGAAAATGATCATCTATACAGACCAATGGTTCAAAACCATCTACGCAGATACCCTAACAGCAGCTAACCAACCATACTCCCTAAACACCAAGAAGAGATATAAGCCTGAAGTGTTTACTGTATAAGCCTAAATTATTTATTGTAAGTATACGCCTTAGTATTTACTGACACTGTTGATAATGAGTCAGCAATAATAATTCTCAGTACAGGAAAGACACAGACCTGTTGGAGCAGGTCCAGAGGAGGGCCACGAAAATGATCAGGGAGATGGAACACCTCTCCTATGAAGAAAGGCTGAGACAGTTGGGGTTCTTCAGCCTGGAGAAGAGAAGGCTTCAGGGAGACCTTATTGCAGCCTTTCAACACTTAAAGGGGGCTTATAAAAAAGATGGGGACAGACTTTTTAGCAGGGCCTGTTGCAATAGGACAAGGGGTAATGGTTTTAAACTGAAAGAGGGTAGATTTAGACTAGATCTAAGGAAGAAATTTTTTACGCTGAGGATGGTGAAACACTGGAATAGGTTGCCCAGAGAGGTGATGGATGCCCCATCCCTGGAAATATTCAAGGTCAGGTTGGACGGGGCTCTGAGCAACCTGATCTAGTTGAAGATGTCCCTGCCCATGGCAGGGGGGTTGGACTAGATGACCTTTAGAGGTCCCTTCCAACCCAAACTATTCTATGATTCTATGATTTGTTTCTAAAAGGTTCCTGTTCCAGAAGAAATCCCCCATTAAAGAAGAAATGCTCTATTTAAAATTAGGATTTTCATTGTATGTATCGCTATTATTATAGCTATCTACAAACCTTTTTGATGGCACAATCACAAGCAAAAGGGTGATCAAATACTATTAATGTATTTCCAGTCTATCATAATTAATAGGTATAAGCAATGAGATGTAGAAAGAAAATTTTATTTCATGCATATGAACACATCATTTTAGCAATTTTTTAAATTGGTTGACTGTTTTGTTGTGATTTTATAAAATTATATACATATTTTGACTAATCAAGAATGATCAGAATTCTGTCTGATTCAAATTGTTTATGCTGTTTCCTTTTACCTTACACCAGATATGCACACATTATCGTATTAAATCTATAAGGTCATACTTGTTCATTTTCAGAAATGCAGTGCACTGAATAGACACGGATCAGAACCTACTATAAAGTTACAGTTCATAGGATAGTGTTGATTATATTAAGGTATATGAACGCATCAAACAGAAAACAGGCCCTTCTCATGACTTCTTAATAATGTGTTTCACTCCTAATATTTTCTTTCTTCGTAAAGAAAATATCTTTATATCCTCTTTCTTCGTAAAGTGCAATGCGTACAAGAAACCTCAGATTTCAATTGTTAGAACTTATTTCTTTTACTCTTCTTTTCCACATGTATCTGCAGTTGAAACTAATGAACTAAAAATATTTTCCTTTACAAGACCCTTATCCCACTTCTTTACTTATACAGATTTAGGGAATAGAGTAACAAATTTTTGACATAAAAGCAAACAAATATATTTCTATATTGTTGCATTTTCTGGAACCAGAATTATTTCTCAAATCCCTAATATAATCTTTCCCTAGAATTTTCAAATTTTCATTGATCAACAGATGCAAGACCCCCATCAACAGTGTTTATTACTCAATAACATAACAAAAGGATAAAAAGGGCAACACGTGCTGACACACAAGCAATTAGAAATTTAAGAAATAAAATCAAGAAGCTATAAAATCTTATTTTACTCCCAGGATGAGGAATCAAAAATTAAGAATACACTGGAAAATGTGTTCTTTTAACCCTTTATTACTATGAAATAACACACACCTGGGGAAAAAAGCATCAGCCTGGGAAAAAGTGTTCTTTTGTTCAATTGAAAACACCATATAAAAAAAGACATTGAAAAATTAAGATAAACTGAAAGTCTTCTCCCAGGAGACATAATAAATAATATTATTATTGTAGAAGGAGTTCATACAGAACATAATCATAAGACAACTATCGTGCAACACAGTGGAGCAGCCACTGTGATCAGGTATCTGTAGCATTTCTGTTTAATACAATAAAAATGCCGATAGCTGGTTTTGTGTGGGTTTGTTTTTCTTTAACTGATTAAACTTTTCTTATGTTTTCAGCATATGTGATTTTGTTTTAAATAACAATGAAAAAAAATCACACAGCCTTCACTCACTGGAAAAAATAATAGTTCTTTCCCATTATTTTGAAAGTATCCATTTAAGCAGATCTAGCTTATAAGGTGTGGAACGTCAGAACTAAATTTGCTAGTATCTTTTACTGTGAAAACACACCTTTAAAAGTAAAATAGAGTAACTTATTTAAAAAATGCAAGAAATACATTTTCAGCGAAGTCAAATCGAAATACTAACTCAATGTGTAATTTTGGACAAAAAGAAAACCGGAAAAATCATTTCAACATTTTCCATTCTAACTTTTTAGTGAGACTGACCCAAGTCAGGTAGGAAGATGTTCCTCTTTACTTCAGTACTGACAGCACTGTATTCCTATCTGGGAAAGCAAGCTTTAATCATTGTGGGGTTCAACACTGATCTCCCATGCCTCAGACAATGTCTGAGCCCCTAGGATACACAGCATTGCTGGGAGAATCACTTGAAGGCTCTCCTGTTCCCGCTCTTCGGCTTTATACCACCAACTTAATTGGACCAAACAGAATGTGAGGTTGTTAGTGTTAAAATGATAAAAATACTACATTGAAAGAAACAAAAAGCTTAAAGTTAATCTGGTAGTTTTGGGTTTGGTTTTTTTTTTCCTCTCTGAAAGAGAGAACACTGAGCTGAAAAAAAGTGTAGTACTTGTTAGTGCTCTTTCTGAAGGGTTCTGTGAAATTCTGGAATTTCTGGAATTAAGTTTAAGTCACAGAATTATTCCCTAGCAGAACTTAAGAATATTTTGTGTAAGCTTATAATGTGTGTAGTTACAATGAGGAAACAAGTAACAAAAATGGCATGAAAGATCCTTGACTTTTTCATTGTTCACCATGCAAGTCAAAAGATACATGGATATGCCAAGCTGTGAGGAACAAGTTCCTCTTGGTGGCCCTGCTTGAGCGGGGCGGTTGGATCAGACGACCTCCAGAAGTTTCCTCCAACCTCAGCCATTCTGGGATTCTGTGACTGCTATGGCATACCATATTTTTTGTCAAGATAAATGAATGGGCCTATAAAGAATAATTTCTCAATTGAATTAAATACCTTGAAAGATTTACAGATTTCAAAGGTCAAAAAGGTGTTCATAAGAGCTTTATTCTGCCCCATACTTCCTGTATAGACTATATAGTAGGATGCATGTATATAGTATGCATGTACATTCACTTACGAAAAATCGATACAATATACGTTTATACATACACATACCAAATATATATATATATCTCCAATACATGAGATTAGGCAAGAGGAGGTGGAATAAAGCTCTTTTTGAAAAGCCTTATTGACCTTTGAGATCTTATAAATATTTAATTTTTTTAACACAAGTTTTTGCAATGGAAAGAATTATTACACTCAAAGGTATTGCTGACATTAGCTAAAAAAAAAAAATTCAAAATAATTCCCATATTCTTGAATCAGTTAAATTGAAGCAAAGGTACTGAAAATACAAGACTAAAAATAGGATAACATGTCCAGTAGTAACACTGCAGGGGATTAAAAGTTTTGTTTTTTTTTTTATTTAGGCTCCATTATACTACATGGAGTTTCCAATATTGTTTATGGAGGGTCTCCACAGATCACTGTTACCCAGCTTGCATGCTAACAGCAAAAACAGCGATGAAAGATTCAGGAGCCCTTTATCATGGGTTAAGAAAGAAGGTTGCAGTAGCAATATTTTCTTGGCCATCAACTGCAGAATTGCATGACAAGTAGACAATTTAAGTGTTTGGCTAACAGGTAAACTGAACCTGGATAAACCAAAGAGCATAGTCGAGTGGTTACTGATTTAATGCTGATCTAAAGCTCTAGGGGAAAAAAAACCCAGCTGTCTAGTGACTCTTCTACAGTCCAACCATTAAATGAAGAAGCTCTGACCTGGTTAACTTCAGAGCGTGAGCATCAGCTGCCTCCTTTTTTTTGTGTACAAGAAGTAACTGATCATTTTTGCTAGCTGGACACTGAAAAAGTCAAACACATTGCTTCAGCAAACTTGTTGAAGAGCAAGCTAATTTTAAGGATTTAATTAAAAATTTTAACACTCAGATTTGTTTGACAGTGAACTAACTTCCTAGTAAGTAGAGGAAAGTGCTCTACATCTTACTTGAGATAGAATTCCTCAGTTTCTTGCTGGACTTTTTTTTTTTCTGTTTCTTCTTTTATCTGCTGGAAGCAGTAGTTCTAGGGAGCGATTACTGAAAAGCGGTTTTTCTTTCCTGATGCATACAAACCCCAAATCTTTTAGGAAACAAATTATGTTGAATGCTACAGAGAGAGAGAGTTTATCTGCTATCACTTTGCAATTTGCTATGTAATTTTACCTCCTTCTGATGACTTTTTTTTGGTTCAACAGCTGTATTAGTCAGAACTTAGATAAATTAGCCTTTTAATGTACAATTTGACATAAGAGTTCCGTGAAAGGCATGTAGAAACACTCCTGACAATCCAGAGATTTTGTTCTGACAATATTAGCAACTTCTGTTAAAACCATTAGTACACAGCTGAATTGAGTGGCATATGCACTCAAGTTGTTAAGGCAAGCCATTATGTAAGCAAATTTTAAGCATAATTTAAAGGAACTAAATGACAAACACCCTGTAAAAACACCTGACATACAATTAGGGAAATGTTTCCAAGTTGTCTTTCTTTCAGAGTATAAATCACTGACATTATACTAAAATGAAAATAATTTCAGTCAAAGCCAGATCAGAAATGTGAATCTCTAGTATTTCAGCACTGGTAATCAACATTACTTTCTGCAATCACACAATACTAAGTTCAGTTAAATCAATTCTCATATATCTATAATGTATTTTACATCCTGATTTCCTCCCAGTCATCATTTACGTATGTAAACAGAAAAATGGGTAAGCAAACCACTCTTTTCTGCACAACTAACATTTCTGGAAAACATGGGGAAATGGTGACAAAACTATTTTTCATCATTTGCTCTCAATTCTTTTCACTTTAAATTTGATCAAAAATTGCAGTCCTAATGAAATCTGTAGAATGGTAGACTGATTGCTAGGGATAAATATATAGCTTAATCTGGAACATGGATCTTCCACCTAATTCTGTCAATGTCATACAAATTTCACTTAGTTCAATACACCCACAGCACCTCACAAAATACTTCAATTTTGATTCAAAGAAACTGCATTCGCTCATTCAAGGCTACTTTTGTACCCTAAAATGTCTCCTTTTCTATAAGGAGAAAGAAACAGAGCTGTACGTCTTCATATATCAGGTGTTTGTTTACAAAGGAAATGCATCTTTTTGCATTACCTAACCAAGTATTAGGAAGAAAGTTTTACAGGAATGATGCAAGGAAATAGTCGTATTTTCAGGTGTTTTTTGCTCTACAAGGCTGTGATACCACTGGAAGGAAGAACAGAGCAAGCAGTGGCAGCCAGGCCGTTGGGAGGACTGAGGCAGGGCTCTGCCCACTCCTTGCCAAACCACGGAGAAGCACCAGCCGGACATTTTGCTGGCTTCTCCACTGCCCTAACAACCCCAATAGTTCACATCAGAGGGGAGAGTGAATGGAATGGAGAGAAGTAACTTAAACCCATTACCATTTTGGCAATTAAAATGCTGATGTACGGAACAGAACTAGAAGGATCCAGAGCGAAAGTGTAGACACTCTATAAGGAACTGACAACACCTAGAAAACATTGTGCCAAAGTAAAAGCAAGTGGTCACTCCTGCCAGCTTTTCTCTAAGCACCTACATGACTTCCTTCTGAAATGTTGTCTCACGTAAAATCCTGTACTAATAGTATTCTGCTTTCTTTAAAAGTATATACAAATGATCAGTGCTCACAGTGAATAGGTTGGCACGTGCACGTAACATTGTTTCTGAATACTAAGGTAATGCGAAGGAAAAGTAAACACTTGTACTTTTTCTGTACATCATACAACTGCCAGTTGTTTTCAAACCCAATGATATTATTACTAACATTATTAACACTGAACACCCTCACTGCACAACTACATTTAAGCCTGATTTGAATAACCAAACTAGCTAGCAGTCCTCTTATCTGACAATGCTCCCATTAAATGTGGTCTGCCTGCAACCCAATGAAAGGAGAGCAAGCTCAGGTGAGACGTATGAAGAGCTAACCAATACTCAAAGAACATGGAAGAACTTAAGACACATATTTAGGTACGTGTTTTGACATATTAGAACAAGAATCACTGAAAGTTATGTGCCTCATTAGCCACTAGGATGTACCAGCTACTGCCAGTTAGTTTTGTAAGTGTACTGGAATAATCTCTTGGTATACCTAGGATGCCTACTAACTCCCGCTACAAGGAATCAGTGTTTTGAGATGTCCTTTATTACTTTAAACAACGAGAGAACATATTAAGTTCTGTTATATATTTTTTAAACAGTCCTTAAAATATATTTGGTACTTACTTGAAAAGGTCAAGAACAGCTTCAAAGTATTACATTATCTAGACCCCATTTTAAAAATATTTAGCTAGAAGCAACAGTTGCAAGGGACCTCTTAAGGACCTAATACATTCCCCTACAGCCACAAGCAACCACATCACATAAATCCTTTCCTAAATTTATCAAATTTAACCTTTAAAATTTTATTGGGTTATTTTTCCTTCCAATAAGTCACATGAAAAAATTTCCCAAGGCTTTACTCTACTGATTGCAAAAATCTTTTTACAAGTGAAGAGCATTTATTGCCAAGTTACACCCACATGGTCTTATGTATTCACTGTCCTCTAGTTTGAAGGTTATTCTTATTGTTTAACATTACTCTACTTCTAGATATCAATTCTGTACTTCTAGATATCAATTATAATTGCTCTAGCTTTTGTCCCCCTAATCTCTCTAGTCTTCTCTCATATGAGCAGCTCTCCGTTTCTCTGATCGTCCTCTGTATGACTTTGTGCCTATCACAGTTTGTATTTGTCAAAAATGGGTAACACGCAGTAGACAACATTGCAGGTGAGGTCTCATTAATACTAATTCTCCAACTCTACAGGAAATACCTTGAATCTAGGATAACATTTGACTTTTCCTGGGCTTAACACTTTGATAACTCACACTTCATCATCCTTTCCATCTGATGCACCCCTAACTTGTAGGAACTTGGTGCATGTGTTTTAATATTAATATAATTTATTGTGGTAAAAATTCACGTGGAGAGAACAAGACTCATAAACATGTTTAAAAAGTCTTTACTAACATTAAACTCACCAGATGATAAAGAAGGGTATGTCCCTATTGCCTGTCGGAAAAGGACCTGGGGGTGTTGGTTGACAGCCGGCTGAACATGAGCCGGCAGTGTGCCCAGGCGGCCAAGAAGGCCAATGGCATCCTGGCCTGTATCAGAACTAGTGTGGCCAGCAGGAGCAGGGAAGTGATCGTGCCCCTCTACTCGGCACTGGTGAGGCCGCACCTCGAATACTGTGTTCAGTTTTGGGCCCCTCACTACAAGAAGGACATTGAGGTGCTGGAGCGTGTCCAGAGAAGGGCAACGAGGCTGGTGAGGGGTCTGGAGAACAAGTCTTCTGAGGAGCGGCTGAGGGAACTGGGGTTGTTTAGCCTGGAGAAGAGGAGGCTGAGGGGAGACCTTATCGCTCTCTACAACTACCTGCAAGGAGGTTGTAGCGAGGTGGGTGTCGGTCTCTTCTCCCAAGTAACTAGCGACAGGACGAGAGGAAACGGCCTCAAGTTGCACCAGGGGAGGTTTAGATTGGACATGAGGAAAAATGTCTTTACTGAAAGAGTGGTGAAACATTGGAAGAGGCTGCCCAGGGAAGTGGTTGAGTCCCCATCCCTGGAGGTATTTAAAAGACGTGTAGATGAGGCGCTTAGGGACATGGTTTAGTGGGCATGGTGGTGTTGGGTTGACAGTTGGACTCGATGATCTTAGAGGTCTTTTCCAACCTTAATCATTCTATGATTCTATGATTCTATTATGTAGATTAGTCAGGAATGTTGAGCCACTGAAAATAATTAACAAATAATATTTTTCTCATGTTGCTCTATACAAATTATACCAATTGTTCTGGTTATAAAAGGTGTTATTTGCTAAGTATGTATTAATGTTTTGGAATTAATTCATTCTATATATTCCATTAGCTTTCAGAGACAGGCACTGCTAAAGCAATTGTACTTTATAAAAGTACATGTTCCCCATGTTCCTCACACAATCAGGACTAATTATTGGATACTCTCCCTCTGACTCCCTTAACTTTTCAGCTGTTAAAGAGATATAGCTCAGCTTCGTCACAAGGTATAGAAGATATTTTCATGTATATTATTAGGGCGTTTTCTTGGCATGTGGAAGCTTGCAGTTCAACACAGCAAAACCTAAACCAAGGCAAGTGCAAACAATAAGATTATATTTAATTGAACTTAGGACAATCCAAATGAGTCAGGCATGTCTTCAGGACACGTCTTCAGAGCACTTTAGTGCAGTGGAGTCTATTTTCTGGATCCCAGATGATATTTTTCAAAGATGAACACCTAAGCTGTCACCTCATCAAAGACACAATCTCTACTGCATGCGGACGCTATCACAATTTCAGTTATCTAGCGAAGTTTTTGTTCCGAACTGAAGCGTGACAGAGACCTCAAGCATATAAGCAGGTCAGGTGAGGTTCACCTGGATTGCTCTCCAAAACCCAGGTGGCTAAATTGTACCTAAGTAGCACTTTCGGCACTTAAGAGCTCTGCTGTTTTCTGGCCCTAAAGAAGACTCTGCTGCAAGTGCACTAGCCTTTTAATACACCCCAGCGGATGCATCAGTGATGCACTGCTTTAGTAAGAAATCAGTATCAAGCTGAAACTTCCTTCGCTCTATCCTAAGTTGATTTAGATGAATAGAATGGAAAAGACCTGGAAGTCCTGGATTATTTCAGCACTTTGTTCAGAGTACCATGCAGAAAACAGTGGAATGAAGCTGTAGCAAGTCATATGTCATAGACATTAGAAAAACAACCATGCTTTCAGAACACTACTGCCTTAAAAAAAAAACTACTGCAATATGCAGGTGTGGTAGAAATAATTTCCTCTGGGTGTTGCACAGTGCTAAATTGCAGGTTACAGCTATGCTATGATGTCACTTGGGGCATACCGCCACTTCATAATACAAGCGTTAACACCATCATCCACACATCAAAAACTATATTGGATTGTAATGACTTTACACTCATTTCAGCTGAAGTGCCAGCGAAGCTGGCTAATGCCCGCTACCTAAGTCTCCAAGTTAAAATCTGGAATACCACCTTTTGCAGACCTGCCTGAGAAGAGGGGGTAAGTGGACATGCACTGTTCTGCTCAAGCACTGCCACCCCTTCCTCCGTGCACAGGGCGCAGAGATGAACGGGGAACTACCCTCATCTATTTCAGATGAGGCACAGGCATTAGCGGTGAATATGCCTGATCCTAAAAGTTTTGCAGATTTTTGAAATGGTAAATACGCATTCACAAAGGATTCACTCCATCTTGCTCACTATACTTATGTCCAGTTTTAAGCGGTTATACTTTGCCTATGCATATTATTCCAAATGTAAATCAAAAAGTTGATTTCACAAGAATTCCCTGAATTTCTGCTGTAGCCAGAAATGAAACACAGCAAACCATATAAATCAATGTAAAATTACTATTAAAATACTAAATTAGATTTCCCGAAGCTGATGGAAGGCCCTTGCATGCAAAAAGTCAAATTGTTAACCAAAGACATTTTTATGAAATAAAGCTTTACTACACTTTATTACCTCCTCTACTTTTTAGCCTATTACTAATTCTCAGTTCTTAATTAATTTCTATGTTGTCCTAATTTTGACAACAGTCTTGGGTTTCCTTGCTGGGCTATCTTTAAAGCGTATGTTCAGCTAGGGGATGGGCAGGGCCTGGGTGTTAGGATTCCTGTTCTTCCCCCCTCCCCTTTGGATGATTTTTAAATTTCAGGTCAATTTTTTACATTAATATGTTTCCCAGTTAACTAACAACATTATAATAATAAATGATAAAAAGCATGGATTCTAACCACTTTGTCCTCCTTTGGGAAAGCATCCAAGGAAGCAGAATAAAAAGAGAAAAGAAACAAAGAAGAGAAAAAGAACAAAACAGGCAAGTATTAATAGACAGATTTCAAAGAAATACAATTCTATAACTCTCTACAAAGAGATAAAAACATAAAATGTCAAAAAAAAAGCTTTAAATTAAAAGATTACATTTCTGCATATGTAGAAAACATGTTTTCCCACCCTAACCCACAGAAGCATAAACAATATAACAAACAAAAGGCAAATTACAAATGAATGGACACTTTTCCATTTCTGTGACTTGAAACAGTGGGTGAAAAATAATTTATATTCAGTTTTTTTCTGAGTAAAGATAAGCTGTATCATATGCACTCTAATTAATAGTATAATGTAACGTATCAAAGAAAACTATATTTTCATAGACTTGCTCTAATGACACCACCTGCAGGTGATGCAATGTAACGCACCTATTTGTATTAAGGTATGAATATATAAAAAATTTTGTCCAATACACCTACATAATTTTTTTCAGAATGTGAATTTAATTTAATGGACTAACAAGTACATCAGGGCTAGGGAAAACTTCAAAAATAAAGATGAAATGCATTTTTTTCTGAGGGGTTTTTTGGTTTAGTTGATGTTTAGCTCAAAGAAAGCGAAAAGGCCATGAACTAGTTCCGTTGTGAACACGATTATCTGCTATAAAATTTGTGACCACTTTTAACTGAATTTGTATTGATACAAAGAGCATGATGCATTTCCCCTACCAAAGACTGGCACCTTAAAGCCGTATGAGAAAGTTATTTCATCTCATAATAGATAACAAAACTATTCCTGCAATAAAAGGATATTTGTAAAATGTTTTATAGGATACCATAGTCCTAGACGATCAGCCAAAAATAATCACTGGATAATGGTCTTCCACATATAGATCCTACCACTCGTACAAGTGAGTAGCCAGTTCCTTGTAAGGGACTGACTGAACAGAGGGTATTCTCGGATACCCTTCAGTTTTGTGGACAGCCACTGCAGCTAACTGCCTGCGGATCAGAGGGAGAAAGATTTATCTCACCTGCCTGAAAGTAGGATACCTTATCCAGATTAATCTACAGTTTTACTTTTTAAATAATTTAAAATAAATTGACATAACACTCTCACTGTGGTAAGAAAAGTGGTTGGGGTTTTTTTCTAACCAAAAAGTTGACTGATTTTATGTAAGAGAAATCTATAAATGTATATAAAAAGCTCTATAAAAAAAGAAATCTAAAATGAAATGAGTTCAATAAAAATTTATCAATGTGGAGTTGTACCTGAGCAAAAGGGTTTCTTCTTTCATTCTATGAAAAACAAGTATGTCTTCTTCAAGCCATCACTCAGTAGAACTACACACTATGTATTTTTTTTTATTTAACTCTGTGAATCCTAAGTATCTCCACAATCATTAAATACATTATTCTTCTTTATAAACACCTCATAACGAAGTGATGAATGAAACACTTAAGTAAAATGAAGCATGAAATGCCATACTTAAGGTGAACAATCTGCAGCATGACAATGTCAAGGAGGCTTTTTCTTAAGAGTACACATCAGAAGACTTACATTGTTTGATCGCAGAGAGACACGACCTCCACATCGAGCACAAAACTTGGTCCGGCAATAAGAGCATAAATGGCCACAACCATCTGCAAACTTTGTTTTATGACAGATTCCACATGTTGGAGCATCATCCTTGTGCTCTCCCTGGTAACGGCGGGCTTCTTCCCCTATCTTTCTTACTTGCTCTTTATAGCTTTCAAATTGTTGATGCAACCTCCTGCATAGATGAGAAAAAAGTTTATATAGCAAGAATAGGAGGAAATATTACTACTATGTATTTCTTTCTTTCAATTTATAACTCTACCTAATATTCTTGGCATGTTCACAATAATAAATGACCTCATATCAGATACACGCTGCACATGGAAAACTGTATAGGAGAATGTAAAGGAAAAAAATAACAGATGTATTCCTATTAGGTTTACTTCAAAGCTCGTAAGCAAATCATTTCACTTCACCAGAAATTGATCCAAATATAAAAAGACGGCAAAAAATGCATAGTCTTAAACAGAAGTATCTACCACGTACAAAATAAAAGCAGAAATATAATTGCCTGAGCAAATTTGCATTGCTTTTTAATCGTTACTTATACAGCAGGTGCAATTAAAAAAAAAACCCAACCAATCTTCAGTTACAGTGTCACACTTCTGTTTTCAAAATCGAAATTCCGAACGCATATAACTTAAAGATTTCAACAGGCGCTCTACAATCACACTGGCCCTACAAGAATCTGAGAACAATTTTCCATGTCAAATCTATATATTAACAATCTGTAGTATTCTCTCTTGTTAAGTGTGAGAGACTATGTAAGGTGTGCTGTTGCTCATTACAGACATTTCTTCCAGCTTAGCTGTAGGAGTATATAGGAGTATTAGCAGGTATATAGATGAAGATGAAGACTGGCCTTCAAAGAAGTAGCACTTCTCCTCCAGCTGCCCCAAATAACAAACTATGCCCATCAACTGGCTAAGCATCCTGCTACCCAAAAGACCCAGCTTCTAATCATGAGCTCAGGGAAGAGCGCTAAGCCCTCTAGCCTTCACCTCCCCTTCTATAAGTCAGGAATAATAATAATTAAATATTTAGTGATAAAATCTTTCTTATCATTACAGTATTATCTCTGAGGAAAAAGATGTTCTCCTGTTGGTTTCTATGAGATTTTGTTGGCAAGGATGAAGTTTCAGAGGGAAACCAGCTAAAGGTCCAGGCACTTCCAAAAAGAGCAATCCAGCTCGTCTCCTGCTCCTGCCTGCAAGCTATTGCTGCTCCTTAGGCAATGATTTTGACATTCACCAGATCCCTCTCAGTGAGGTAACCCATGGACCTGAACCAACAGAAAATTAGTTCTCCTACCAAAAAAAAAAAAAAAAAAATTGTTTTCCCATCATTTTGCTTCCTGAATCACTCCACTCTGAGCAGGGCACTGGAGGCCTGGGAGGAAGGTAGGACATGAGCTCCTGAAGCCAGAAATGAAAAGGATCAGTGGACAGCAGGATCACCCTTTTTGCAGCAACGAGCTCAGCTGTCATGTGAAACCCCACTCTGAGGCTTAATTAAAAGGATCGTATTTCAACTCTGTTAACTATCAAATCATAGAAGAGAGAAAAATTTCTGTAGGTGCACCAGGACAGCACTGCAACTTCTGACCTTTATTTTCATGAGCTTGAGCAAAGACCTCAGACAGCCTAAGTGGGAGAGTCCAGTAGGGCACGTTTAACAACTCAGTCTTTTCACCATGCTATGTGGAACCTACAGGCTCTTCACCCACATTTTCAGATGTTGCTTCAAATCTACATCTCCATGGATAACATTAAAAATATCATGAACAGATAAATAGGTTATTACTAGAAACAGGGAATCTTGAGTTTAATAAATTATAACAGTAAGTGCATTGTCTATAGAGGTCTTGATGATATCCTTCATCTTCACCTGCTTTGAGTTACCTAATTGCTTAATTAGCATTGAGACTCTTACCATTTAACCAATGTATTTCTAGTGAGACAATTGTTTGTTTCTGTGGAGGGAGAGGGACTGGGACTTGTTTTGACTTTTAAGATGTAAGTAATCAGTGTTATTTGTATGAAATACTGTTTTGGTGAAGTGGGTATTTTTACTTTAAGATTATATTCAATGAAAATGATAATTCAACTTAACTATGAGGAATCGTGGTAAAATACACGCATTCCATTTGGACAAGAATATCACTGCTTTTAACTACATAAATCAACCAACTCCCACGCTAAAAACAGTGATTTTATACGGGCACATTCTAGTGAGGATGCAGCAATAGCAAAAGCTAAGAAACCAAATAATTTGTTCTCCCTCACTACAAACATAATGCATTATACCTAATGCTTTATGCTAATGAAAAACTTGGCAGAAGTAGCAAATGGGGTTTTTTGTTTTATTTTTATTTCTTACTAACCTGCTTAAAAAACCTGCAATATTGAGTAAGATGAGAAAAGTGGGTCAAAAGAATTAGGCAAAATACTGGAGAAACATAATACTTTTGGCCATGTTATTGGATTACACATATGATTTAACTTATCTTACACAGCTGCTCACTTATAAAGCATGAAAACAACTGATGACATTCAGGAATCTGTGTAATAACCAACTTAAAGAATGCAATTAAATCATGGAGAGGTCTGTAGGTAAATTTCTTATTACTTCAAATATTCTATTAAAAAATGGAACCATGGAAACTAAATTCAGTTCTCCTCCACTACAGCAAGACTTAAAGCTCTGGATCTTTACTAATGTGGAAAGGGAAGATAACAGCAAGCACTGCACCTCTTCCTGTTCTTTTCTAATTAGACAGTCTACATCTGAATTTTTTTGATCTCGTATGAAGCTTACACAGTGTATTAATACAATGATGTTTTGCCCTTCTTGTGCACCGAGAGGTAGATGAACATACTAGCAACTAAGCAAAACTTAAGTGAGAGGAGATTTCATTTATTTATAAATATGTAGCACTTATTTATAGATTTCTTATTTTCTGCATCAGTGTAAGACTGGCCTTTTTACCATGAGGGGTTCAAAACCAAGCGCTTATCTGGCATGTCATACTCTGCATTACTGGAGAAATCCTCACATTTTATCTACAGCAGGAATGGAATTGAAGAAAACGGTTGCAGAATTTGCAAAGCAGAAAGAATCTTATCCAGCCCATGGCAGGTCTGGTTCAATTACTTCTTTTGCAAGGTTTGAACCATCTTTCCCACCTTTTTGAGGAATGACAGGATCTCTGTATCTCTGGCTATTCTATAACGGCAGCAGCAAATCTCTCTCAGCAGTTTTGCCTTATACGGAAGTATATTAAGTATTTTCTGGAGCAAGAACTAAAATACAGATGGATATTTTTCAGTTTGCTCCTTAACTTCCAGGCTATAGAGCACATCTTCATCAGATGCAAGGAAAATTTAAGTCTATTAAATATTCCTTAATGTAGACAAGCACCTAAAGGTTAGGTTAAAGACTTAATAACTGCATATGCTATAGGCTTGAGGGACCCTTGAGGCAGATACCAATTCAATTCCCTCCGACAGAGAGAGCAACCAGGCTACTATGTAAGAGGAATATATGCATATATCCACACCATTTTTCATCATGAACCCCAAAATTCTGCTAGTTCTACTACTGAAGTCAATGGCATAGCCCAAAAGGGGAGGTTTCCTCACCTACACAGCTTCCAAAGACGAAGGGAAAAAAAATAAAAGATTAGAACAAAAACCAGAGGAAACTATTCCAGGACTTAACACTGGACATACATAAGTCAGACTGAAGAAGTTTCATAGAAATTTTCCTTCAAAAGTGAGAAATACAGGAGGCAGAAGATGGCCAGAGGGAGCAACACACTGCAAGTGTACTCTTCTTACAATCTTCATGCATACCAGGAAACAAGTATGAAATCTAATTCATTCAGATTCTATACTATCTATTAGTAAATATTTAAAATCAGCTTCCAGATGTGCTCTGTAACAATACAGTAACAAATACAGTAAAATTCAGTATTTAGTTTTAAAATGTTGATCAGAAAAAAATCTACCAAATGTTCTTCTTACTAAAAATTAGTATTTATGTTTGAAATTGGTATCTTCAACAGATTTCATTGAACATGTATTTTACAATAGAAAAAAAAAATCCTGAAGTGCAAAAAATATCTTCAAATAATACTATTTTGTAAAAGCTTTTTGTTGTTGGTTGGTTGGTTGTTTAGGGGGAGGTTTTGTGGTGGTGACTTTAGCAGACAGTACATAAAAGTTAATGACTATTCTTGTTACTCAGTTTAAATGTCCTTTGACTTGAAACTGCAAATCTTTGATCCCACCCGAAAGAAAATGTTCCTTAAGATTTGATCCTTTAATCCACAAAATCTACCAGCAGCTGTTGCATAAGAAAATAAGTAAGAACTGTTAGGTACAAATACAATTTGAATTCATTAGAAAAACATCCCTCCAGGTGTAGATGTAAGAAAACATTAAAATTCTCATAAGTTTACATATTTACATATTTTACATATTTAATATCGTATTGTTAATATTAATATTTACATATTTACATTTTAATATTGCTGAACTAGAAGTCCCTTAATTTTTGTTCTGTATCATTCTAGCCACATTTCTTGCTTAATGGATCTACCTTCTTTAACATATTGTCTCAATGTAATAAAACTTTGGGTACCTCCAAGAGCACCTCTTTATAACATTTATGTGTGAAACTTCATCCTTTGCTAGAAACACAGAAGTGCCTGTGCCTTTGGAACTGTTCAGATCACCAACAGCGTCATCTGATGGCCCAAACTTCAGTACTGCTCCACTTTTTATTACATAGTAAACTTAACTTACCAGGCAGGAAAGACCTCTCCACACATAGGATTAAAACCATTCCTCTCTTCATGGAGAAACAATAGGAAAAATATCTCCAAATGCAACGATACATTTGAGAACATAGCACAGAGAAGTCAAGAAACTTGAAGGATAAGCTTCCTCCAACAATATTATTGCCATACTTCACTTGTGCAGACCTTGCACCACTCTTAACAGCTGCATCCGCACAAGCTGGCTCTGCTGGTGAGGGTGCCTAGTATTTCACATTCACACAGGTGGCACGTATGTGTGTGATCAAAAAAAGATCGTACATCAGATCTCATATGACTAAAAAAATTATCTTCTGTTGCTAAAATTCTGGAAGAGACTGAGCTGCTTGGAGAGGCACATCATAGCATCATGGCTATGGCTCCGTTTCTGCACCTTTAAGCATCAGCCTCAGTACTGTACCACATGTACATGAGAGGTTGGCACCACCACTGGTAGTGCAAGACAAGAACCAATACACAGTTTTCACGTGTACACTGAAAGACTTAACCCGTTCACTTTTACAGTAGGACAGTACAACATATATTGAGGTTTCTAGGTTTTTTTCCCAAGAAAACATGGTGGGTTCCTCTACCCTTTTTCTTCAAAGGCATTTCACAAAAAAATGCTTTAGCTGTGTGTCATACATGTACCACATTTTCATTCGAGTATGCAGTATTTTACGTTGACAGTGTAAACTAGTAAAAAAAATTACTGATGGGCAATTCTGCAAAGCTTTACTCATGTCATCACGTACTTACTAAAAACTGTAAGCCTCGGAGGACATGCATGTCATAAGCATCTTACACACCTCAAGCTTTTCAGACAGCTCACCGATATCATTAGTAGGACAGACAATGGACATTGAGGTAATCTGTAATATTGACTGATCAGACAGTGGCGTATCAAACCACACAGAAGTTATCATTTACGTTGTTGGGTTTTTTTGAGCTGGCCCAAGATGTATATTTATACTGCTGCAATCATCTTCACTAAGCAGATATTACAATTACGATCCAAGAATGTAATTTTTGATTAACAATGTTACCGCTTTTTTGTGTTTAAATTCCTATAGTGTATACCTATCTGAAATATTTGCACATATACACTGAAGATTAAAAAGTGACAAAATTATGCACTTGCATATGTATGCTCTGTCTGCACAGATTTTCTAAAAATGCCAAAGATTTGGGTCACCTTTATGCACAGTTACATTTTAAATTATTTTTAAATGTAGTATGAAACTATGTTTTTTTACTTACTTAAAAATCCAGCAGATGGCACTACAGATTGCATTTTCACTCTCGCAGTTCAACTCAAATTACAGTCTTGGAACCTTTAACACCTGATTTAACATTACAAAAATATTATGCCCTGTCATGAGTTCAAGTTGGTAGAAACAATGCCACCTTCTAAGTGACACAGCCTTAAGTAACTATCCACCAGCGGCTATCGCATATATGAAAAAAGCCCTTAGTAAAATGCAGTACTTTGCCCTGTTCACCCATGCCATGCAAACACAATCATACAGAGCATAGACTTTTTTTTTTTCATAAAATCAGTGAGACTTTAACGAAGTTCTGTTCTTAGCATTCTTCTTTATGGCAAATAAAACAAACAAACAAAAAAGTTCAAGAATGCAAACTCAGATTTCTTTCCACACGTTTTCTTCTGCTGTAGGAGATGTACAAAAGACTAATGCTTCATTAACACGCTGGTAGGGTAACGTATTTGGACAAAACAGCAAGACTTCTAATACTTCTGCATATTTAATATGCCCATGAAGGCAACGGCTAGATCTAAAAACCTGTAGACAAACTTTAAGCGGCTGTGTTGAAGCTGTGATCTGAAAACCACCGTCCAGCAGCTCTGTAAAGCTGGAAGTACTTCGGTCTCACCAGGTGCCTCGCTGCTCTGCCAGAGCTGCATGTACTTACCTCACGCAGATGTTCCCAGAGGGAGCAGCGCTGCACCTAGCTTTTGCCTCAGCCCCACTAGCACCTTAGCTAGGAAAAGCTGTCAACTTGTGATGGCTTTTGGCAATACGCGCTTTAAACAACATAGCCAAGACAGGCAACCTTAGCAAGATGCTATGGATAGTTTTGTCTGAATAAAGGGAACCAGGGAGCTTAGGGGGAATCTAGCACGTGTCGACTAGAAGAACAGCTGTTCAGTGAAGAAGTCTAGATGTATTTGCTGGTTACTTCATCATATAAAAATGGCCACATCACATATCAATCTTATTAAAATTTATACCCTCTGCACAAGTAGGACAAATTAAGGTTGAATAGAAAACAAACATATCTAACTCTTCCAGCTCCCAAGTGCGTGACGCAGCAACATTAATGTGTTAGCATATTTGAAGTCCAGTATATTTTTGAATGTTTGGGGTGTGCTGCTTTTTAGCATGGATGATATCTGGTTTGGTTGTTTTGTGAAGATCAAATAACCGCTGAATGTACTCATATTGCAAAATATTGTACTTCTGAGTGAATTTGGATGTTATCTTAATATTCCTTTATTATTGCTATTGCTGTATATTTTATTTATTTAGTGTGAACTGCCATTTTAAGAGCAGAGTATAGAATTTGTCTGTAAAAAACACTCGCCAAATTGTGAAACAGGTAGGAACCCAATTAATCAACTAATCTTTAGAGCAAAAAAGGCCATGTTTGTGTAAGAGTAATACAAGCATTAATCAAAGGGCTGCAAATTGAAGAGTTAAAGGCTTCCATATCTTGAGGGTGTTGGGTTTTCTCCTCCATAAACTGGCTGCTTCTAGCCCCTTTGCTGTTACCTACTGTCCAACTTCTCACTTCACTTACCACCCATCTGACCTTTCCTTATTCACATTTCCTCTAAGTCTTGTCTCTCCCTTCCACACATTTTTTTATAAATATATCACAATAATAATTATACACTACATATATTATAGCATGTTCTATATCCTGTAATAACAACAAGTAATCAGTTTTCCTCAAAATCTCAGATTTAACCTGTCTGGAAGGTTTCTTCATTCTCGCCCATTCATTCAACACACAATTATGGTTCAACTCTATTATTCTTTCAAGTTGGTCTTCACCTGCCGCCTGTGACATTTTTCACCTCACCAGCACCTCACCAGCACAGGATTCACCACCTGAATCCTGCTGGGCATTAGCCCTTTCTCCTCCATATGCCAAGACCTCTTCTTCCTCCCTGTTTTATTGGTGCAAACACAACTTTGACCATGCTTGTAACTCATATGTCTGTTTCTCTACCTCACATTTGTCTCCTTCTGTCCAAACCAAAGTGTTCAGCACAGATTTCCAACTCCCGTCATGGGTGACCTGTACATCAAACTCCATAAACTGAAATAGAGATCTCAGCAAACCTTAACCACCACCTCCACTCTGCCTGCCACTCAGGACCAGTAACAGTTGTGTTACGCTGCACTCAGACCTATTTAGACCTTCACCTCAAAATGCTATATAAGCCTCAGAGATTAATTTTGCAAATTAAAAAAACACACCAAGTTTAGCTAATTTCATATCTGTCCAGCTTAAAACATTCAGCTATCATCAGCTCATCCCTCAATTCCTTTTCTTGCCAGTGCAAGCCTGTCCTGCTGATAGTCTAATCAGATGCCTGCAACAAATATAATTTAATTTATTTTACCTTTCTCTTTGTATTCCTCCAATGAGCCCCCTTTTCTACTGCATAAAACATAAATGGCTTATCTTCACCTTCAAAGACTTTCACAGCCTATTTCCACCTTGCCTACCATTTCTCATTCAGTACTGAGATGCTTCTGCCCGAGTTAAACTTTCAAGCAAGAATCTTGGTGGTTTTCCCCTTGTTGCCCCTAACATGGGAGTATTAGTAACACCACCATCCCATTATCCTCCTTCAAACTCTCCTTTGCCTTGATGCCTACAAAGATCTGGACAAAAATTAGGTTAGTGGTATGTTAAAACTTTTACTTATCAGGCCAGACAATGCAGACTCCCCTGTCTGCTCCTATTATTTTATTATTTGCTTAAGATTTACAACGCAGGCTGCCCCTGTGGCAAAGACTGCCTTTTTTTCTACATCCGTAAAAACCCTCACTCAGAAGGATTATAGTCCATGACAAGTGCTTCCAGGCAATAGAGTAATACAAATCTCCCAACATTATTCAGAAATTCATGAAGTTACTTTTTTAATTTCTTTTATAATCCTTTTATGATTCTAGTCATTTACTTTGTGGTTTCCGACCCTCAGGCAATATACTCATCCTTTTCCTCACATCCATGAGGGACAAAGTGTTTTTAATGAATGTTGGTATTTTCCTATGCCAACATTTCCTATACCTATTCCTATTCCATGACGCTAGGAACCAGGAGCAGCAGAACCATAAAGCATTTCATTATGAGACTCATGATAAAGTTTAGACTTGGCCAAGATGAAGGTTTCACTTACGGACCTCACACTGGAGTTTAGACCTGGCCACCACCGCTGGAATTAAAAGTTGTTCACATGTAACAGATACTTTTGCCCTCTATACAAGGTATCTTAATTCTAATTCCCTCATATAATCTCTTATCAAGTGCATACTACCTGGCAGCATCCTAACAAGACTGTACAAGCTGAGGCAAAAAAGTCCCACACCTTGGTTAGAAAGTCCCCCTCCTCATCACATCGGACAAGAGGCACACCAGCAAAGTGGCGTGGACTGTGGCTTAATTCCCGGGGCTCTTATCTGGTACCTTTTCACCAGCAGTAACAGTGATTTTCAAGCTAACATTTTACTAAGGGCAGCTTTTCTGCAAGCATATAAACGAGCTCATTAAATAACTTGCATAAAATGTCATTTTTCAGCTTCCTGGAAGTTTCCTAATGTAGGTTACTGGAAAACTTTATTTTCGTATACTTCTATTTGTTTTTTAAAAATAACCACAGCCCACAAGCAGACTTCCTCCTTACACAACTGAAGAACTGTGAGTCAGAAATGTGCAATATCCACAATAAGGAATTTACATTCCAGCTTCCCACAGTTCCTCCCAAATGACCGTTACCCTTTCTGAGGTATAAAAGAGAAACCAGGTAACTAAGCAAACAACCCATAACAGTACTAAAAAAGGCATAGCTGAGGAATTCAGAAAGAAACTGTGTGTGTCTTGTATTAAAAAGCACTTATACGCTGAGATATATTTAGTACTGAAGGAATCAATACCTTCTGTGGAAAAAATAATTAATGATTATCCCTTCTTTGTTTAAAAACATACATTCTTATGTCATGACTTTTATGAAAAATGCAAATAATTTAAATCAACTGTTTTTTTCATTATTTTTTTATTCTGAGTTCATAAAAATATGAAAAACAATACAATTGCTAAAAAGATATTCCATTCTCCTCACGTGACTATTTCCACTACCTTAAGTAAGAGTACAGCTCCTATGCTTTATGGTAACTGTGTGCAGAAAAGCTTATGTTCCAAAAGTTAAAGTCTTATTTTTCATTAAAAGTGTTTCAGTAGCATTAGGAGGGTTTTGTGGGTTTTTTGGAGTGAAAATTGTTATATTTCAACAGTGAAGAATTATTTGGAATTTGAATGTTTTAACGGGCCAAAAAAATTGAAACAAGACTGAGAGAGGAGGGAGACAACACCTTTCCACCCAGTACTGCTCCATCCCAACTACATCTCAGGACCTAGAGCCCTTGCCACTTTTGGGAACCTCTGTGCCACCTTCCTTGGCCTTTTTAAGGAGGTATAAGCCCTTCCACCCAATTGCTGTTATGAGCTGGGATCTGGAAACACATTCTCCTAGGGCAGAACATGAGCCTTTTTCGTGACGCCCCAGCTGGCTTGCACAAAAACAAGGAGGAAGACCTCTAGGTCACAACACAAGCATGGAAAACACTGAAAGGGCAACACAAATCCAGAATACAAGAAAAACAGATGAAAGATATGATCCATCCCTCCGAGGTGGAGAGGGAACTGTAAGTGATGGAGATTACACCAAGGTGGAAGAGGCTCCAGCTAACTGTCTTAGAGAACGAGAGCCTTGTCAGAAGAGGTCACAGCAACTGAAGTCCAGCATTTTAGACCAGCCATGAGACCAGGTTTCACATAAAGCCCCTCAAGTAAGCTTGTGATGTAAGTACAAGCAAAAGAGTTAGTATTAATGACTTTGAAAATGTTAATGAGTTAAAAGAATAGAAATAGGATGGTGAGTGGGAAATGGTGGCAAGGAGCTACCCACCCCCTATCTTCCACGGACAGGAAAAGGATATAGCTCCACTAATCTAACAGTTTTTTAGTATTATCCAAGTAAAATTTGTAATTACATTGACCACAAATAATTACACTGACCACAAATAATTACACTGCCCAACTTCAGTGACACAAGGCTTAATATAACATCAAGTCTCATCAGGTGAGTGAGCTTGCACATAGTTCCACACCAAAATAATATTCATAAACATTTGTCCCTAAGCCCATTGGAAACAGCTGTTTTAAAAACTGCAAGCAACAACCATAGTCCTCAATGGTTTCTTCACTCACATCTGAACATCAAATTCAACAAAACTTTCTTTTTTGAAAACAAGGAAATGACAAGTTGTGGTACAACATGCATTATCTGTGGTCTGCTGGAACAGAGTCCAGCATGCTTCTAAACATGCAGACTGCCTCTGTGCCTTAGGGCAGCAACTGACTCGGTACCGCACTGCAGAAACTACACCGTATTTGCTAAATGTTCAACCCTTCTACTTCTTTTACCATCCTATTTTAACTGTAGCATTTGCCTTTCCAGCTATTGTTTGAACTTTACTTAGTCATCATCAGTCCCACGGGTTAGACTCCTCTCTCATCCCACTGCTGCCAGCTTCCCAGGCAAGCAGACTCCTGTGCCCTAATACAGTCAATTCAGCGCTTTGCTAGAATATAAAGGTACATGAAGTGGTATCATGCAGAGAGGAGACACGTCTACCCACTTGCCTCACACTTTTACACTTCCCTGAGCAGCCCCAATAGGCCACTGTTGGTTCTCCAGCCCAGCATTTGTCCTGATCAATCAAGCTACCTACAACAGAGACAATCCAAGTCAGCGGAAAGCAGAACAATCGCCCATCAGATGGGACCACCCAAAGTCTTAAAAGATCAGCTACCATTTATAGGCAGTTGGTCCTGTATGGACTTGCACTTTTAACCTGTTAGGTCAGTTTGGAAAACCCCATGCACAGCAAATACCCAGGGAAGCTGGCAGAAGATGACCACAGAATTATACGGCTTTGCTATGGGTACACAACTGTGAATTGCTGTTGTTCTTTGTCCCCATCAAGAAGCCATAGGAAACAGAGGCTTATAAGCACCTCTTCTAAAATTTAAGCTTATGAACACTTGGCAAGTCAAGATGTTTGCATCTTAAAATACTACTGAATGAAAAATTCATCATGTCTAATACCCCAAATGCTGCCACAGGTTCCTCTCCCTCTAATTCAGTGATGCAATCATTTTTCATACTATCTGTTCCCCTGCCCCCAAAATTTAATTACGTCGTGACAGTTGGTGAAGTGATTTTTTTGGTGTCAGTATCACGAGAGACTGAAATGCTGGATTAAAATGGCATCAGCCATCACTAATGCCAACACTTGCAAATCATAATGTATTTTATCTGTCAAACCAGTTTCAAAAAGTTACTTAGTGTAACCCTAATAAAGTTGCAATTAGCAACCAGGGTAATAATAGACCCTGCTATACTCTGAGAATATTGTTTTTGTTTCAATCACGCAGTGGGAAAAGATGCTTAAACACATTACGGTCTACTACTAACAGCGCAAGGCACACAAGCAAAAAAAAGAAAAAAAAAAGTCCCCAGTGCTGCAGTATATCCCTTCAGTCAGCTGGCACCTGTTAAAAAGTTTGGAAAGCTGAGAGGTGTGGGTACTGGTTCAACATAACAGGAAATTACTTTGGAGCACTGTTTATTAAAACAGCTTTCTGAAACAGTCTTTCTCACACATGCATTTGAAAAAAACCAAAATCTGAGTATTTTTGGCATCCAATGTGTTAAACAGATGATAGGTATCAGATGGCAATACAGGGTGAGCAGCAAAAATATGACAAAGCACAGTGGTCTGTAAACAGAGCAAAGCTACTGAAATTCTAACTACCATATGGTGGTAACAAACAGGACACGTGCGAAACAGGAAAAGATCTCACAGTGAGGGTTGTGATAGGAGCCAGCAAGATGCAGAACTGAAAAAAAATTACAATAGGACTGCAAGCACAACAGTGATAACGTTTCAAATTAATTATATTCAGCTGAGGCTCAGTGTGTACAGTATGTCTTCTACCTAAAAATAATTTAACAGCCTTGCTGAGAGCATCTCTAATTTATCATCCTGTTCACCTTCCTTTATAATTTCCATATTACAAGGAACAAAAAAGGCTCACACATCTATTTTAAATATACCATCAAAGTGCTTGAACACAAGATAATTATTAAGCTTGTCTCCAGCATTATTTAATTCTCTTCATTCTTCTGGATGTCAAAGTAAACACAAATGAAAAGCATATGGCATTTTAGTGAATTAAAAAATTTGAAAAGGAGAACATTAACTGGTTTTATTTTATGCTTTAAGCACTGCACATGGCAAAATTAAAAATTTCAAGGCTTTTTATATTTGTGATTTATTTTAATTCCTTCTTTTAATGTACTCTTTACTGAAGTTAAATGTTCTCAAGAATACCACTTGTGAAAGAAAACCCATAGCATGCTCTCTACATTTTTATTACCTATTTTTTTCCCCGAAACATCGCTGTTCATAACTGTTTTAAGAAAATTGTCTTGAGCTTGAAATTATTCTCAGTAGAAAAATGGAGCCTCTTTTGTGGTGAGCATCCTTGCTTCTCAATGCTCACTGAGACTGTACAAGCTAAGAATTAAATCAGTGTTAACAAAGAATTTTTCTGCAAAACTCTCTTATCTGATGAAGTTGTTGAGTAGAAAGTATGGGCCCAAAATTAGTATAAACTATTTTTCCTTTGATCTAAACCTCCACAGCAAGGCCTATTGAAAACCATGACATCCAATTTCAGGTTTTCTTCTCCTTTCCTTCCTGTTTTCTATCAACACTTTGATTAATTCCCAAGCTTACTATTTATGTCCAAATTCTTCTGAAAAGACATTCCCATAAAGAAATTTAGTCCACACAGTTCACTACTGCTAATGTATCAAAACACGGATTTTATTCCTGTAATAACGCATATTGGAAAATTGTCATACGGACAACACAGCAGAAGGACACCAAGAGGGATGCTTGAGTAACCACGTGCTCGTTAATCACATCTAGCAGACCCACTGGGGTTCTCTCCTGAGGAGCCATACTAGTCATAGGTATGACTTTAAGAGAAGGAAAGCTTCTGCCAACCCATTTCCCATTTAAGTCCTGACAGAAAACCCCTAGGGCTCATTTTAAACCGGTAGTATCTTAAACTACAGGAGCGAGTGTCCTTTGGGAAACACTGCAAAAAGTCTACTAACTTGTTTTATGGTTCTGCCTGCTACTCTGAAATACCCATAAATTTGGCAGAGAGACGTTTCTCCAAAGGTTTTCCTTGGTTAATATTTTTCTACTATTCTACAGAGGTTCTCACAAACAGCCCATTAAACAACATGCACTCGCAGAGCTTCAGGCTCCCTGATCATTTTTGACTGCCACAGGAGTCCACAGGCTGGTAAGCCATCATGTGCAATAAGATCAGCCCTTCAGAAAACTTGGTCCAGTGCCACAGAAGGCTCTAGGTACAAATCTGATGCTCCAGTGTAGCTGTGTCCATAGAAAAAGCACTGATATTTTTTCAAGTGACCAAGTAGGCGTTTGTTCCAGAATACTTGGATCTAACCATAGCATTAGTCTCCTACCTATTCTCTAGCAGAAAAAGGTATTTCATTCCCCTTGGCTAGCCCTTTAGAGAGCCAAAAGCTGTAAGGATTTAGTTCCTGTCATAGCTCAGTATTTTCTTAACCTAAAAATGGATTTCCTGATGGAGCTAGAGGTAAAGGAAAAATATCATTCTTTTACATCAGGATTTCTTATTGCTCGAGCCAGCAGCCTCTGCTCATCTAAGCAGAGTTCTTGTGTTTTTGATGATCGCTGACGTGTCCTTCTGCCAAATTCACAGATTTTTCACAACCACACGGAACAGTCGTGGAACGGGACTGCTATTTTGTAGTCTTGTTCTGTGCTATGTTTTTTAAAAGGCACTCCCTCCCTTTACTTGGGGTACATGATGTCAAATCCAAAGCTGTGTGTCAAGAGTACTTAAGTGACATTTTTATCCAGCACATTGTACAACATTCTCTAAAAGCTGAACAGAACGACGAAGAGTAAAGCTGTATGGGTACCTAGAGTAAGATTCTTCAAAACAGAAGATGACGATTTCTTATCAGCTCTCTCCACCCAAGTGGAACAACTAAAAATTGCCTTCTGTCAGCCATAATCCGAACAGCCACCAGTGCATTTCTGAAGCAGAAGTGAAAATCTGGAGGCTTCAATAAAATTCCTGGAGCTGGCCAACAGTACAAATACTGAGACTTTTTCTATGTTTCAAAGAAAATCACCTACCAAGCCATCTGTGCATTGCACCACGCCTTGGTCTATAGCCAGAACAGCAAAGAGGTGAGCTGGGCCCCAAACACTCACATCATCCAACCATGTCACTGATGTGGCCTCCTATCTGCCAGCTTCCCAAAAAGTAGGAAGTTAGGTACAATTTGCCAGACAAATTTGTCATGTTGAATGATGGTGCACAACAGATCTGGCTTGCTTGATGAAAGGTAGTACTTTTCCTACCTGAAAACAGATAAGGAGTAGCAGCAACTCTCACCTTTTCTTCCTCTCAATAAATTGCCAAGATTATCCAAATAATATCCTGGTATGTCCAATATTATATGTATGTTCAAAACACAGGAGAGAGAAAACATCCTGCTGGGATTGCACTATAGTGAAATGCTGTCTCTAACACTTTAGGAGGACTTGACTTAGGATATGGTACACTGAAGGACAGACAAGATTTTTTTTCTTCTGTGATGAGGACTGAGATGTAGGAGATTTTTTTCTGTACTAGATTATCTGCCTGTGCTCACTGCCATTGCTACTGTAATTTATTTATGTCACAGGTCATTAGAAGACCAAAATACACATGAGGAAGATTGGAAGGAAGCAGAGGAACTCAAATGATAGTGTCCCTAGATAAGAAGTTTGAACCAAAATCCACTAGGTATCCTATTTTATGTCATTTTATTAGGTCAAGTCACCTGGGGGATAATTTGGTGTTTCATACAGATTCTTCAGCCAAACCATTACACTGTTTGGAGACTGGAAAGATTACTATTTCAGCCTGGAGGAGTTTGGAAGTATGGCTTTACACACTTCTTATCAGTACCTAGTTGATTACCAGGGAGTTATGATTAGTGGTATGTACAACTGACGAGTGAGAAACAGTGGACTGGTTGCAACCATTATATTGCAAATACTATCAGCACGTACAATGAAATATATTAAAGCAGTAAGTCTAGGTAAGTTGTCTTTACTACACCATAAAACATGTCAATTAGTTCCTTTAGGAAACCTGCTCCTGACTTAGGAAGATGTGTAATATGAGCCCATTAACATCCTTGCAACATGTTGACATCAAAAACTTCAGTTCTAGCTCTAGAAAACAGATTTACAAATGGCCCCTTCTGTCCCTCCAGGGGAGGGGGCGGGGGGGGACATGACACACAAAAAAAAAACCCCTCAAATTATCTAAGTCCTGGAGTTCAGGAAGTGTGTAACATTGTGTTGATGGGATCTGAAGCTGTATAATGCATTAAGATAAGAAGCATGTCTTGTTCAGAGAATACTGAGAGAATTCTGATCAGCAGCACCTCCTAGGTGAATCACCCTCACCATTAAAAATGCATGCCCTGCTTCCAAGGACAGTCACTTCAACTCCCATCCCTCAGTGTTTATTCTGCCTTTCACCACTAGATTAAGAAGCTTTTAGTGGTGGATATTGTGTGTGTATGAAAGTGTTTACATTTTATAATCGAATCACCTCTTGATCTCCTGTGTGATAAACAGATTGAGATCTCTAAATCCTCCACTGCAAAGTAGTTTCTCCGGCATTTGAAACATTATTGTAGCTCTTAACTGAACCTTTTGCGACCTTTCAACAAGCTTTAAAAACATAATGCCCTAAGAATTGTGTCCTTCCTTTACCCGTTTTCCAAATGCTGTATTACAAATGCCAAGGATGAACATCAGGCTTAATGCCCAACAGCCTCTTTGGTCATCTGAGTGCCCCTTTTGAATACAGGCTCTACGTCAGGAGTCTTATAAATTTACAGAATTTTCCCAATTTCCCAAATTTAACAAAGAAAAAAAGAGCATCAGTCAACCAGAGGCTTCTGCAGCCAAGTCTTTTAGTCTTCTTCTGCACCAGTAACTAAGGCCTACTTATTTTTACACATTTATCCAAAGCAGGTGTTGTGTCAAGTTTTTTTTAGTTACTATCAAAGTGGGAAATGACTTCTTGTCTTCATAGGGTGCAAATATACTTCTCCGTTTTTTTCCGTGTACAAACAGAAGTATTTAGCTAATGCTCTCACTTTTTGTACATATTAGCAGTGCTAGTATGTCCATCTGAAAATGGGCCAGTATCTTCCTTAGAGTCTCTTCTGTCTAAAATACATTTCCTGAACAACCTCTTACTGCCTGCAGGTCTGGATTTTTTCCTCATTTCTTTGGTATCCCTTACCAACTCTCTGTACTTCATAGCTTATCATTCTAAACAGTTTGTATCTTTGTTTATAAGGAATAAAGACAGATGAGTAAAGGCAACTGGAGCTGTATCATTCCCGTGTTACTCAGGTAGATTAGCCAGTCAAAATATCACCCTCCCCGGAAGATATTCCATGTTAAATTTGACAGGATACTGTTGAATGTAAGCAAATGAAAGTTTCAAAGTATTACATCAGTCTTTTCATCTCTGAAAAATACTAAAAATACTGCCCTATTTTCTTCTTTGTAGTGTCTACAAAGAATTACTTAAAATCTTCCCTGCAATTCCTAGTAAGCACATTTGAAATTTTTGAAAGTACAAAAATTAACTTGCATTTTTATGACACCCAGGATCTACAGATGAAGAGTACTACATGAGTATTTAATATTAATCACAACAAAAAATGACAATCAATTTCTTAAGAAAAAAAAAAAGAATTAATTCTCTTGGCCATTCAGGTGTATGCTTTTCCCTTGGTCATTTGTACTACTGAAAACTTTTCAAATTCATAGAAAATAGCTTCTTGTCATGAAAAAAAAAAAGTCAGCCATCCCTCTTTAAGAAAGAAGGATGTCATTATTCCAACGTAACTATTCTCCACCCCTCCTGTCAAAAACTCTAGGTAATGTGAATCATAGTAGAATTTAAAAAAACTAAGCCTTATCTTACTTTCACAAAAAAAAAAAAATCCATTAATTGCATCAAAATTCTTCTGAGTGTTGTATCCTTATTTTCTTCTACTAATATCCCTTAGCTAAATCCCAAAGTCTTCAGTCAGGGGAAATTCCTTAGAAACAGTTCTGAAATCCCTTCTTCATTCTACTTCCTTTTTTAGCTTTCAGATGTTGGCAGGTAGGAAAGCTGATTGCTTGTAAATCCTGAATTTGAGCAGAGCTCCTTTGATTTCCTTCTTCGAGGATGCGACAATTAGTATGTCCCCGCTGTCAGAAAAGTTTCTTAATTAAAAGTTCATGAAAAGGCTTTTGAATTCTTGACTGAAGTGGAACACTCTTGTTTATTGCTTATGGTGTCATCACTGCCAATGCTATGAATAGCTCTCCCGCTTCTCCTTGTGCGTGTTCTTCAGCAGTGGTGAGGCATCGCGGCCGCCATCCTCTTGCCAACTCTGCTATCGCGACTGGCACCACTGGCAAACTTTCCATATGCCTCGCAGAGCTCACCCTGCCTCTATTGGCATTCTCCACCAGTTTTGACCCTTCATTTTAAATCACAAACATTCCACTCCTACAAATTCCAACATGTTACCATAAAAACAAAATAAAAATCCTGAATATCTGCTGTTCAATTATTCTCGTCATCTTCTGTGACCTGAAACAACCACTACAAAAAGCATCTAAAAAGCCTAATTCAGAAAAAAGATATTTCTTTGAGCTGAAATTCTGACATTTTAATATACATTTTTAGAGACAAAAAGTAATATAGCATTCTGTGATTTTCTCAAATAGAAAGTGAATCTCAGTTTTAACCTTCAAGTATTTATTCTGATTTCACTTAGATAAGTGTTCAGCTCTGGCAAGGATATGATTTGTATTGTATTTGTAAGGAGAGCAAAGATGGATTCACACAACAAAAGACATTTAGAGTGACAAGAGTTGAAAGACAAAAGGTAAAATTGCCAGCTTACATCTTTGCAGGTGCTGAAAACAAAAAGGGAATAGGAGATGACAATACAAATGCCGCTCTAGGAAAAAAGCAACAAATTTAAAGTACAGTGTCAGACTACTTTTGTCACATATTCATTTTTAGCACTTTCAGAATCTTGCAAATATATTGCTCTACTGTTTAATTTTCTTCTTCTCTATTTGGAAAATATTAAATGCATTAGCTGACTTCCACTATGGCAAGCCAATATTGCTCTATTCAGTTTACTTCCTTCCTTATTCATTAGCTGAAATGATTAAGTCGAGGATTAATAAGTTAGAAATTTTCTGTTTCTAGATCTGACAGTGCAGCAAAGTCTATAATGTACTAGATCCTTGAGAGACACAGTCATTTAAAACAGGTTTTTTTGAGATTGGCGACTGTATAAACAAACAAAATAATACCTGCTTAACTCTGCACCTTAAAACCGTGAGCCACATACACATGGATGTTCTCAAATAAGAAGTCCCAAAGAGCATCCCAAATAGATGCACTACATGCCCACAGTCAGACAACTGAATCCTGGCCCTAGTTACAGTCAATGGAATCTATAGTGCGAATAGCTCATACTAAAGTAGAAATCTGCTTTTGATTGCCTGAATAGCTCCCTCTTTGCTCTACATTTCCTTCTTCGTTTTTTAATTTATTTGAGATAATAAACAGTTGTTCATTCTGTAAATAAAATTGAAAAATTATTAAAAATATTAACTAGTTTGGTAATCAGATTTCTAAATTAGACCCAGATACTCTAGAATAAAATTTCTTTAAGGGGTGCCTCCAACACATTAACCCACTTCTAATAATTAGCCTTTTGGGCCCAGTTATCTTTCATTTTAAGTCAATGGAAATTTTGCTATTGACTTAAAAAGAAACAGGGGGACTATTTCATTGGTGGTCTCACCTAATGGAGGTTTGGCTCCTAGACAACTGTAAAGTATTACTTCTTCCTTAATGGCGCATCATCTAAAAAGGTCAGCATAACAGTCAGCTTTTGAATTGCATGGACCCTTGTTTTCACTTGCAGAGCAGGAGTAGGACCATATTGTTGATACTTTCTCTATAATATTTAACATGTAAATAGGTGACTAAATTTTGAATACTTTTGCAGTAGAATGACACAACTTAGAAAATTCTAATGAAGGGGCTACATGATTCAGGATGATCTCTGTCCCCATCTCTACTGCCCCCAGGTCGGACTGGTGCTTTCTTGGGTTCCTTTGAACTTCAGAGCATGCACAAGTGGCTGAACAGTTTGTAGGGCTAGAAGAAGAGATACTCCAAAAGTTGGCTCAATCATACCGTATGTTTAATCGCCTCAACATGGCATCGCATAAAGGGGAAGAAACTGGGGGGGGCTACTTGTTTGTAAGATAAAAGATAAGCTTTTATAGCATGTGGAGTAGATAATCGTCTGACAGGAACTGAGAAAGATTTCCAGAGCTCATTTCAGTAATGACCTTAACTGGACTCCACTGACAAAGCAACTTCTTTGGTGTTATCACCCAAAACTTAGAAACCTATTTTAAACACACCAAGGGAAGTCCTACCCAATATGAACTTACTTCTGTTCTGCAAATGAAAATAAGAGTAGTCTAGGCAATAAAACTGTTCATCTTCTCTTGTTGAATTTAAATGACAGAATGTGGAGAATCAACAAGACATTGATGTTTTCAAGAAACCCAAATTCCATGGCCCAAAGCCACAGATAAAGTGCTCAACTCTCCATGTTAATAGCAGAACTCCCATCCTCACTTTGGAAAATACTAGGATGAAAAGGTTAATTTACTAAAACTCACTTTTGTAAGCTAGAAAAAATACTATACTATATTAAAGGTAAGCCACGACTCCATATAAAACCAGGACAAGTACAGAATAGTTCATTCTACATGTCAGTTGCATATAAAGGAAAGTCCAGTAAGCATGTATTTAGGCCTTTTCACGAGAAATGAAAGCAGTCAGGATTCCAATTACTTCAATGTCCTTAAAACAGTTAAAAAAAGAAGCTAAATATTTAGCTAAAAAGAATTCTCTACAGATATGATAATGTTTAAATATTTAATTTATTCATCTGGACTTGGGTTTGTCTTGGCCCTGCCTGAGCTGATTTAATTTTAGCTCTGAAAGCAATTGTCTAGCAGTCAAGATAACTATTGCTTAAGGTTGTTTTGTTCAGCTTTAGTTTATAGTAGTAATAAGCAGCTAACCTCTGTGGATCAAACTGCCTATGTGGTGTGGGAGAGTGCAGACACGGGATGATACCAGAGGTCCCAAACTATACACAGGAGTGACAGTGGTCATTCAGTGGTCACTGCAGGAGTGCAACCTCATGATTCAGGAAAAACCAGCAATAAAGGCAACAAAGAGGATGGAAAAACAGAGTAATTGGGGACCAATGAAAAATCAAGTGAGGAAGACTGAGTTAAAAAAAAAACATACAAAAATTAACCCATGCTGACCAAAACACCTAGGATGAGAGAGCATCAGCAGCATGCTTCCACGCGGCAAACATGGGGGAGAAACCCCCCTCAGGAGCATCAGCTCCTCCTAGTGAAGACCTCAAGGTGCTGACAGTTTGTCATAACCTCCCTGTACCCAATCTGCTCAGGAAAAAACAAAGCTGCCATGGGTAGGGCCCTGAGGAACACTGGAAGGGCAAGCATAGCAACAGAGGAAAGAAGCAGGGTTTTGTGTTGTTTTTTTCTGTGTAACAATATTATCTGTATTATATAGGTTCTTGTGTATTAATTTGGACTATAACTACATATTATTATAACAGGAGTAGTGGTTTGAAGTATCAGGTTATTAAAACATTAATTGGACTAAGAGTAAGTTCTTAGTTCCATATATATGGTGTGTTCCTTTTCACCTGTAAGATTTGGAGTATAGCATCACATATGCTTCCTATGGGAACCTCAAATACTGAACTGATGGCAATTCTAGCATTTTAATTGGTATGAGAGAGACAAGGCAGAAGCCCATTATGCCATTTTAGAAAGTCACTTTTTCAGGGGGAAAAAACCAAACACCCCTCCCATGCACATACACACACACCAAAAAAAAAAAAAAAAAAGAAAAGAAAAGAAAAAGACGACCCACACAACTGGAGGATGTCTCCAGTTCCAGCCCTGATGAACAACATTATAGAAGTGCCTTCCAGGAGAGTTCTCCTCTTTTGAAAGGGAAGAGCATGGCAGGACATTTGGTATAGAAATTGCTTTTCTTGCCTCCAGTATTACACACAGTATTAATGCCCCACAGAAAAAAAGCCAAGTAACTTCTTCCCTGTTTAACAAAACAACATTGATAACAGTCTTTGAAAAGTTCTATTTTTTTCTTCCAACTACATATCACTATTACCACAAATTACATGATTATTTTAAATAATCATATATCACACTACACAGAGTTCATAACCATACTAGCAGAAATGTGTAACAAATCTAAATTCAAAATCAAAATAAGCTGTGGACATCATCTTCAGGGTTTTCTACTTAGCTATCCTTCCCTTTTATATGCTGCATTAATCAATTAAATGCAATTCTATCTGTCATTTCCATGAAGTCACTAATTTTCTTTTGATTTTTTAGATAATGTGTTACTTCTTTCTACTTGGAGACTGACAATGCATAGACTTGTCTCAGATTTTTTCTACTAGATATGATGGGATTTCCTTTCTTCTACTATACAAGAATATACAAACTTAAAAATGCCTACCTTCCTTTAGAGTTAATTAAAAGAGGAAGGTATCAGACAGACTGGATCATCTTCTGAAATCCTTTTCTCAATTCATTATATGAGGAATTAGGTGGATATATCACCTATATGGATATAGGTGGAAGTCCAAGAACAGGTGCCTAAAATTTTGGTGAAGCAATGCCTACTTAGTAAAAGCTGAACTAAGGAATCTGAACACCTTATTGCTCCTGACTGCATGTTTCTTACGCATGCATTCATTTTCTCTTTTGGGGGGTCTTGCTGTTTTCCTCAGTCTTTTATTTCTCATCTTCATACTGCTCAGAATCATACAAACCTACAGGATCAGACCTACAGGATCAGCCAAATCCTCTGCCTCTCCCAAACTGCCATTCTCTAACTCCTTTTAATATGGAACTTAAAATTAACCAAATTTTAAAAGAGCAACATTTGGATTTCACTCATTCTCTAACAGTGCTTTTTAACATATTCTTCCTTAATTTAGCTCTCCTTAATATTATTGCCTAAAATTGTAACTTCAGAACAGATCTTTGATACTTTTTCTTGCTCCTCTTCATTATAAATATTCACAGAGGACCTTTTCACCTATTCAATACTGTCTAGTATCGAGTATGTAATATTTTTAAAGCAACTGAAATTCAGTTCTGAACACACCACAGGATTGCAATGTTACAAGTTACTACCAAGGAATGTAAGATCAGAAACCAAGAAGATGTCATCACTCTCACAAAGCCCGTACCCTGAGAGAACCTGTAGTTGATAACTTATGATTTACTACAGTACAGAAAATCACTGTGGCAAGTGTCTCTGAGGAAAAGAACATTAAAAGGAAGGAAGATGAGACTAGGTTGGCTTGAAGACGTAATGGTTGAAATGAAGGACATGCATTTTATTCAAATCCTTTCTTCAAATTCTGTTGTGCCACAATGCCTGTAAGTTATCTGACAATGGTTATGGTGTAAATTTTGACATCAGCATCTATTATACTAACGAGGATATTCACACTCTTTCCTTGTGTCGTGGTTTAACCTCAGTCGGCAGCTGAGCAGCCGCTCGCTCACTCCCCCCACCCAGTGGGATGGGGGAGAGAATTGGAAGAGCACAAGTGAGAAAAACTCGTGGGTTGAAATAAAAACAGTTTAATAATTGAAATAAAATGATAATAATAATAATATGGTGATAATAATAATAATACACAAAGCAAGTGATGCACAGTACAATTGCTCACCACCCGCCGACCAATGCCCAGCCAGTCCCCGAGCAGCGGCCCCCCCCGCCAGCTTTTCCCCAGTTTCTATACTGAGCATGACGTCACATGGTATGGAATGTCCCTTTGGCCAGTTGGGGTCAGCTGTCCTGGCTGTGCCCCCTCCCAGCTTCTTGTGCACCTCCAGCCTTCTCAGTCAGTAGAGCATGGGAAACTAAAAAGTCCTTGGCTAGTGTAAGCATTACCTAGCAACAACTAAAACATCAGTGTGTTATCAACATTGTTCTCATCCTAAATCCAAAATACAGCATTGTACCAGCTACTGGGAAGGAAATTAACTCTATCCCTGCTGAAACCAGGACACCTTGCATGCTACCGTCTGTCTAGACTACAAACTCTTTCAGACAATGTCTTTTCTGTGGCATTCTTTGTGTACAGTTCCAATGAGGAACTCCCCAGGCCTACAGCTCCCAGATGTTAGAGCAATCCAAGGGACAATAACAACAGAAATGTTCTCACAGACATTCCTCACAAATTAAAATATAATCTTCAGCCAAGCACAACTCACCAGGAAATCTCAGTTTCCCAGTTCTGTTCTTCCATTCATGAAGGGAAAATACTAGAGATTGTCCACAAGTCTCTCTTGCTGCAGTATCTTCCAAAGAAGTATAAAATAAAGACATTTCTATGATTGCTAAAGAATATCACAATTACTCCCTTATTTAAGATTTTCTTTCATTCTTATTACAACACAATAGAGTCCACAATGGCTCCCCACCACGAGTTAATATTGGGAAAGGTATGAGGGAACAAACCCGTACCTTCTACCATGAAAACTTAGCATGTCACCTGTAACGTGCCCTCAATTCCACTCTGGGATTTGAAATGTACTCCCATGCACTTCTCTTTGACAGATTAATGCACTGGATATGGCAGCTCATTAAAACATTTTTAAATAAAGTACAGTTTGGGGATTTCTAATGTGAACATGATTTCTAGAATTACCTCAACACAGAATTTCTCCATTGCAGTATTTCCCCAGACATCATTGCAACTACAGAAAAGCGAAGCACCAAAGCACACTTTCCATTTTAATTTGTAATTGCTCAGCACCATAAAGTTGCTTCGGGAAGGTTGAGGGTGAATAACTGTTTGGTGCACGTATTCAAAGAAATCCTGACTATAAGCAAATGAAATCAACAGTCTGTATTAATGGACAGAATAGCAGCAGTAAATGATGAGCTGAATGTCCCTGTTGCTGCACAACACAGAACAAAGACATGGAAAATGCATGGAAGATGGCTCAGCAGTGATGGGCAGAGCCATTCCCCATGTTATTGCCTGACATCTCTATCCTTTTGCACAACCATCATTATCAGTGCTAAGCCTTCCTGACCAAAAGGCCAAAAAGATACGGTCTTAAACAGAGAAAGGACCGTCTGTGAACAGCCACGCATCATCTCTAGTCTATCTCTATCGGGAGAAACACCGATTTCCTTCAAGTTTTCCATACCAGAGAAAGGGACAGTGTGGGAGACACTCACAAAGAGAAGGGAAAGGTGGACTACGTGAGACTGTGGAGGAGCAGGGAAGTCACGTTCCCAGCTATTCTGTGTCTGCCACAAAGCTTGCTTCCAGCAGGCAATGATTTAGAGAGTCTCAAGAAGTTAAATCCCACCTAATAAGAGCGGTATATAGTTAGGTAACTACAACGCAAACACTATTTTAGATTCATTTTGCCAAAACTGGATCTTTATATACAAAAAATTGCCCATACATCAACAGGAAAAGTCCCTGGAGATACTTCCCCACACTGACCAGTTGGCAGACTTGCTTGACACATTTAATAACTACAGGTTATTCATACATCTACAGGTAAGAATAAAACAAAGCTGATGCATTCATGGCTTTGGAAAATTAACTGCCTGGCAGAAGAGGTTCAGGACCAACATTTGCTCTAATTTTTCCTCCTGTGAGCAGGAAAAAAATGAGTGCCGTATCTCCAGTTGAAAGTCTAGGAGCAGAGTCTCTCCCCCTCTCATGCCTTCCTTATTTAATCTCCCCTTCCACTCACCCGCTCCCCCTCCTTCTTTGTTCTATTTTCCACCTTCATTACCACCTCCTCCTCACCTCTCACATTCTCCCTTTTGTCTCCCTCACTCTCCCTCTCACTTTCTCCCCTCCTTTTCTACTCTTCATCCCACACACCCTCCTCTGTTAGCTCCACTACATGGAGGAGGAAAAGAAGAGAGAAAAGACAGAAGGATTTACGGAGGTGGAGAACTACAAATAAGGAGGGAGAGACAAAAAAAGAAAGATGTACTAAGCCATCCTATTTGTGTCAGTGAAAGCAAGGATATGAACCCAGAGCCCCCAATCCAGCAGACAGATGCTAACTGGTAGGAAGCAATTCTGCCAGCAGGGACACCATTTAAGAATTCAATCAATAGCAAATCTCTGGTGAAAACAAGTAAGCATGCAATATTCAAACGTAGATTAAAAACCATTAAAATCACACTGGGTTTTAGCGGCAGAGTCGGAATTAGAAATTGTAGTACAAATGGAGCGACTCCTTACTCGGAACAGTTTCAAGTACAAAAATGGCTGCACAGTCAGTCATCTTCCCCCAAAACTACCTACAGCTGCTTATTTGTGTACAGACCGCCACATGCACAACATCTACTTATTCAGACAAATTATCTGGGAAGTATATTTTTTAATATTGAGATTTTACTGACAATATCCGTAATTACCAACCCCATTTATTCATAGACATTCTCCCCTCAGTATTCACAAAGTATGTGTCGGAGTTTGCAGCAGGGATCCTCCTGAGTTGCTAAGCCTGCCCAGCTTTCACTGTTTCATGGCTATAGAATCAATCAGGCAGTACAGAGAGTGTTTTTTAATTAGATCATATCAGGATTATAATTAGCGCTGTGTAGGAGCAGAGTTAAGGTAACACAGCAAAATGCAGAACAACTCTATCCTGCTTGGCATGGCTAGTGCCAGCAGCAAAAGAGCTAATAGCATCTGATTATTTTATCCTTGCCACATGTGCTTTCATTTCCAGCACAAGCCAGTGGAAGTGGCTCCAGGAGGAGAAAGCAGAGAGTGCCACCTTAGTCCCACAGCCACAGAGCTAACAGGGTGCAAAGGTGGCACGGTCGCTTCCACCCCGGGTTTCTGGGCACGCCTGGCTTCCAGGAGGAACAGCAGACCTGCTGCGCGGTGCACAAACAATGTATGTATTCAACGTTACAGGAAACACCTACTTGGCTACAGGCATCTTTCTTCTGAGCTCCTGGAAGGGAGTCTAAGCTGTTGGAAGCAGGTTAGGCAGCAGACCCTCTGCCTCACACTCTCCCGCTGTGAGCACAGCCAACAGCCGAACACAAACACACTGAGCCTCTCCCTGTTTGTAGTTATTCCCTCAGGACAGCGCAGATTCAGCCTGAACAACCATCACCACATCGCAAGGTGTAAGACCATGTACAGCAAACCTCACCTGTTCCTCTGCCACACCAGAAGATGGGTGTTGTGGAAACGAAGCTGTACTGAGACAAGCAGCAATCACGACAGAGATACCAGCTTAGCATAGTTTGCAGACTTTTGTCCTTGCAGCGCTGGAAGAGCGGGAGGTTGTCCCTTCTGCAGCCCCCTTGAGGCATTTCCCTTGAAATCTGCTGGAGCCTCAGCCATCTGCCCCTCTCTCTGTCTACATCTCATGACGAGAGAAAGTGGAATGAAGTTCACCATTATCACATTTATCTCAACAAATGGCTACCTGAGATTCTGTACCTATTTTAACAAAAATAACTAAATACCAACAACTAAGGGCTCACAAGGCAGTCAATATGATTTAAAGCTCCAGGAGTGCTGTCAGCAAGGTGAGCTGGAGCACAGCCACATTTCACAGGGTAACAAAACCATGTAGGCTAGAAGGGATCTCCAGACTTCGTCTAGTCCAACACCCTGCTCAGAACAGCATGGTTTTCGAAGATGCACTGCTGTCTGCGAGCAGCAAGAGCACTTTTCTGCAAAAAGAGGGGAGCCAGCCACTGAGCATGATAACCAGGCAGGCAGAGGCAGCAGCCTCACTGACAAGCCAGTCAGTCCCAGAGTACCAAACATGGAGAGCAGAACAGGTACAGTGATGGTAGCCAAGCTCAGCCAAGAGTCCAGTGATGCCAGGCAAGGCTGTAGTAATGAGGGAAGTCCCATCAAACAGCATTGTCCCCAACCATCAATTCCTGAGGGACATCACTAGTAGCCAGTTGCCAATTGCATTTTGAATACTGATCACCAACAATCCAACCAGCACTTATCAATCCCCAATTTGTCTACTAGGATACTATTGATGAATTTTTTTGAGAACTTGCTGAAGTCCATTTCAAGCAACATTCACTGCATTTCTCTTGTTTACAGAGCCAGTCATTTGTAGAAGGCAATTAGGTTGGTCAGGCATGATTTGTCATTGGTAATGGCATGCTAGCTGTTCTCAGTCACCTTCTTGCCTTTCATGTGCTCAGAAATGGATTCCAGAAGAATTTGCTCCATAATCTTCCCAGGTGCTGTGGAGAGACCAACAAACCTGTAGGTGTTGCTCCTCTTCAAGATGGGTGCAACATTTGTATTTTTCCAGTCATCAGGGATCTCTCCTGATTGCCACGACCTTTCAAAGGTGATAAAAAGCAGTCTTGTTACACCTGCAGGCTTCCTCCACAACCTTAGATGCATCTCTACCAAGATTCGTAGGAACCACTCCAAAAATTTCCTTAGATGATTTCTAAAATATGTTCTATATCTAACAAAATTTCAGATCAAGCCCATATGTTGCACAGATTGTATCTGACCTGGGGTCCAGCAACTGAAATTTTCACATGCCGTTACAGTCTTTAAAATACTATTGATAAAACTAGCATAAAGATTAACATTTGATCTACCAACAGCGTTTGAAAAGCCCGCTTGGAGCAAGGAAAAGGATTCTTCCCCTCATCTAAACAAGATCCCTTTCAGTTTGCTAAATGACATTTGTTGTCAAACAAGTTTTCCCCAATGCCAAAGCTATCCGTGCGAAGTTGGTTAGGCTGGCTTTAAAGATATCTTCTGTTACCGCATAGCAGAAAGTCATCTTCCAGTGGCTCAGATCTGGTTAATCAATGTCTGTGTGTGCAGAATGCTCTTCACACATACATGCACCTTCTGGCTTACTTAGCCACTTGCAGTGAACATCTTTTGCATGTTCAGGGAAAATGCTCCATGCCTGGTCTCTCCACAGTGATCAAGTTCCTGTGTACTTTCACATAATGGAATTTCAGTAAGATACGGTACTTTTGTCAGATAATCAGTTAATTCCATTCTCTGCCATAATTTTTTTCCATTTTACTGCAGCTAGGATATAGGCATTCTCTCCATCCCATGGGGAATTGGCTGCAGTTTTCTGCTTCTGCTCTACCTTCACTAGAAAGGGAATTACATTAGACTGGCAGCAACAGTCTCATGGCTTATTAGTACTTTCTTTGCTGATCTTTGAAAGGTTGTACCCTGAGAGGAAGCATTTAGCAGCTAGGAAATGAGCCAAAGAAACACAATACTTGAAGAGAGCTCTCTTTCCCAAACTACAAAATATTTTTACTAGACTGACTAAAAGCATTATACACCCTATAACATCAATTTTAAGAAATCAAAAATTATCAAAAAGCTCCGAGGATAATCATGAGATTGCTCCCCAAAGTCCATTTCCTGAAGATACCTCTAAAATTTCTGTCATTTCCCTACATCCCATTTTTCCCCACATCTCCCTCCTGAATCAGAACTACGGACTGAATCTTAAAAATGAATAACCAAGAAACATACAACATTCTTGTTTTGTGCCAAGTTTCCCACTTACTTTTCTTGTCAGCGGATATTAATGTTTTTACATAAATGAACCAAAAAACAGCTCAAGTAACATGACTGTGACTGTTATACAAGGCATCTTTCTCTTATCTGCTATTGTCAAAATACTTAGCAAAAAATTAAATCATACTACCTGATTTTTACAATTTCAATCAACTGTATAATTATATACATTATTTGATAATCACATTACTTTTATTTAGCTTAAAACTCAGTTTCATAACTGCCCTAACAACTAAGTGGAATTGATTCTTTATTGTCTTCTGATCCCACTTCCTGAGACTTGTCAGGAGGGAGAAATGAAGAGGCAGAAACCCTGCAGCTGTCTTCTGGACAGAAGTCCTGGAGAAATGGGGCTGGGGGGGCAGTTGTCCTGCTGTTTCTCTCACACCTCCTTGCCTGAGCGCCAGGCACCATCACTGCACCAGGAGAGTTGGTTTTTGGGTCACTGCAACAGTTCCTCCAGCACTAGGACTTGGTTGACTCGTAATCAGTTGCTGAGACACACCTAAGGGGCATCTTTAGAGTGCCATTCCCTCTTCACTACAGCATGCAAGAATTTCAAGGGAAGCATCTTTCCCTGAGTTGTTTTGGGAAGTCACAAACTGAGTATCCTTGGATGTCTGGCAGATGCAGATTTTCAACTAAAAATAAATGCCAGGCTGGTATGTATCAATCAAAGAGCCAGAAGTTTTTAAGTTGGGACTGCTGAAAACATCTGATTTGATTAAAAAGGGGGGGGGGGGGGGGGGAAGAGAAAGCAGAGAAAATGGGGTGAACCATGAAAGAAGTGACCAGTACTCCTGGAAAACCTTGAGGTCTGACTCTATCTTCCCTCACTTTTAGGAAGGGCTTGCAAATATCCATCTGCAGCCAGTCTTTACATCACCTGCCTTTTTCACCATTTTCCTCTAACATGTTGAAGAAAGCAGTTCTGTCCTGAACTTTATATACTTGACTCTTGACACCAAGACCACAGTTCTGAAGAATAATTATATGCCGTCATTATACAGAAAAGGTTAGCCTAAGGTCAGCAGGACAATACGTATCCACTACAGAACACTAAACACATTTCAATGTATTTGATCTGCCTAATGATCAATATACATATTAAAAGTTTTCTCAACCCCACCATGAAAAAGGCTGGAGAAGCATCTGGGCAGTGCCTGCACCGTCTGTGGGACAGCAGTAGTAAAAAAACCAAACTAACACAGAAATGCCATGATATGTGTAAGAGAGAAGAAAGGTAAGCCTTAAATCCTGTGTTTCTTCACTAGGCTGAGTAGCTACTACCCAAATAAAAGGAGTAGGTATCAGGCATACTCCAAAGATATTTCTTCAGATTATTCACTGATTCTATCATGTCATATAAAAGCCAGTGCCAAAAAACACTGATTTGAAGTGGTGGTTGATCAAAACCATCCCGCTAACTTTGAACAGTCTCTGTACGCTGGCATGTGCGTAGTCTTATTAAAAAGCTGAAAGACTGAAGTCCTGTGATGTAAACTTTATATCGATTTTGGTTAATACAGAAACCTTTAAACATTTAATTAGAAAATAAACTTAGCAGGATGTTTCACAACTCGGAAATGTTCTGACTTCCAGTGTTCTCTAACAAACAACTTCTCAGCACTCTGCTGTAAACTGGGCCCTCTGCTAAATAGCATCAATAAAATGGCAGCTCCCATGGAGGAAATTAAAACTAAAGAAACAATCCCTTTTTAGGTTTAAAAACCTTATCCAGAAAATTCACTCTTTAATTTTACATATATGTCCTAGAAAGATCAGAACTTTAGAGGCGCTTTAAGTGACACTGCTAATACAGAGCTCTGTGATCCTTAAGTCTTATATATTTAGACCATTCTCTGGGACTGGTCTTAAACACAGAAACCAAAGAAAAGGGAAACCATTTTCAGATTCATGTGAGAGAAACCCACATTAACACTGGCTTTGTGATTTTTTGACTGAAACCACAAGTGTGATTTGAGTTCTGTCATGAGGAGAAAGAATTAAAAAAAAAAAAAGCAGCAGCAGCAGCAGCTGAGATTTCACTAAAATGAGCATCCAGCCTCCAGAGCTCAGTTCTGATGACAACGGATACGCTCCACAGCAGTATCAGCAAGATGGATCATTTAGACAAGAAGCACAATCCTTATTTATACAGCCCAACAACTATCTATATATACACACGCGCGCGCAGAGAAACACATGGAAACTTTCTTTCGGCTAAGGAAGTATTATACAATGAACTTGAGGAGAGATAGGGTTTCATGTGAAGTTGCAGAAAGAGTCCTTAAAAAGCACTTCAAAATGAATGTCAGAACATCTTACATTACAGATCATTTTTTATAGTTAATGATTTTTACTTCCTCCAAAATCTATTTTAAAAAAATTTGCCTAATAGAAGCTACTTTTAAATCACAACACACAATTCTATCTTTACGTGCACAGTGCACTTCAGAAGTCACCGTGAAGGAGGAGTCAGCAGCTTCGCTAGCGTGAGGCTAGCGGGAAAACATCCCCTTGCAGTCAGCCCAGAGAAATCCCAGCACCAGCCACGTCAGGGCTGCCTGCGCCCCAGTCCCAGGAGAGCCCCCCCGGGCTGCCGCACAGCAGGAGATGCCCTCCTTACGCCTCCAACTGACCATCCGCCCCGAGGAGATGCAGGTTCCGAGCGCCAGCCCTGGGCTAAGCTGCCCTTACATTGTACCGCCGGCCCACAGCTGCCTCATGCCGACTCTTTCCCTTACCGTCGCAGAGACAACACCCGCTGCCGCCAGCTAATCAAACAGCTTTATATTAATCCATAATTGATTAATTTTTTTAAAAAGAATCTTTCAAAACATCAAGCCGTCTTTCCCGGTCATTAATTCAACCCTCTGAATATTTTATATCTCCAGACACTTCTACTTGTGCATACTTATTGTAAGAGCACTTCATCACAGCACTGATGCTACTTGTATACATCCATCACTTCTTAATTTCACTGCGTGTGTAAACAGAATTGGATCTACAAAAGTATGCATAGAGCAAAAATACACAAATAGAAATGCCTAGAGTTTTATGTTATAACACTACACAAACTGTACTGGAAAGACGTGAAGTCACATTTACTAATAATGGTGAAACTTAAAAACCAAAAATATATCTGATTCTATACACAGAATAGCTATGCCTATTTACATAAGACTATTTCTGGCAAACAGAACCTTTTACTGTTTATTAAACACAAGTAACTCCTCTTTTGTCTGAAAAGAAACAAACATTTCCCTTGTATGAACATCTTATTTTGACAAAACTACCTTAAGATTTTTTAACTCACAGCATACATCTCCTCCTTTCAAACACCAAACATCTACGTTACTAATTCTATCCAGAATTATTTATGTGGGATGATGGGTCAAAAAGCAGGCTGGAAGACAACAGCTTCTTTTGGGTTTTATTTTCCAAATATTATACAATTGATAATTTTCTGAAGACTACTGACTGAATAGTCAATAGCACAGACATAGTCAAACTACCAACATCACCTCCTGCATCACCTTCATAGCTTGTAAACCAAATTCCTGAGGAGCACAGCATCATCCACCCACTTCCACTCCCCATCCACTTGCAGCTCTAGATTTATTATTTGTTGACGGGCTAGAGATGGGGATTGTGTTACTACCTGGATCAACGATCCGCAGAAATGTGATGCACTGTTTTCTTGGTAATCAAGGAACTACATAGTAAAAAGGACACCCTGCTGAATTCACCTGCTAGCTTTTCTTCAAAGTCATCAATTCAATTGCTTGCAACTGCTGTCCCAACTTCAATCATCTAACTTAAGGCTCAACGAGCAAGAAGAAGAGCAGATCTGATGAACATGTCCCACAGTGGTTGCTTTTTAAAAGACTTCTTAGAAGTCTAATTTTAAAAGCAGGATGGGAAGAGATGAAAAAAATGACAGCGAAGCAGTGGCAAGAAGTGGGGAGCTAATTTATGTATTTTTCCCCTGTAAAATGAGTTTTATGAGACCTGCAGTGCTTCCAAAAATAGAAGTGATGCCAGTGGAAATAAATATTACACCACTTATGTTCTGCCTTTCTCGAGCAACTTCTCTCTGAAGGCATCAAAATATTTTCAGCAATAATACCAGCTAAAAGCACAAGTGTTCCACTCATTTTTCACTTTTCTCAACTCTGCACAGAAGAATTTAGCGCCCTACTATAAGTCACACAGTGCATCAACTGTATCGATGATGAGAAAACACATGACGATGAGATAAACTGGTGACGAGAAAATACAAGTGGATGCCAACAGTGGCACTAGATCACACTAGACCTACACAGTTGTTTAAGAGACTAAGCTCTCCTCAAGGATTTAAATGTTTTCCTGTTAACAAAGATCTACATCAGGTCACTAACAAAACCCTGTGGAACCTAGAAAATATTCATGACATCAGTACACTCGTGATAACACAGTTTGGCAATTTGTCACATCTAAAAGCAAGAAAAATAAAAGGAAAAATCTCAGTTGAAGTTAACATCAATACACAGTTCTTCACATTGATCAGCATATGCATGATTAATTATTAAGAGTATTTTTAAAGAAAAAGTGCACTGAAATTAAATTCAGTTTCTCTGGGAAAAGTAATATTACTCTTTATCCAGGTAACTTCATCTATTAAAGGGTTAAACACGAGCTTCTTCCTATTGAGATTGTTACAAACAGAAAACTGTTAAAAGAGACAGACTTACAGACTTAAATTCTTTTTTTTTTTTTTAATATAAAAGGCCAATTTTCTCACCTCAATAGGGCAGTCTCTCCCCAGGGAAAATCAGCATGTTCCAGCACCCAAGTGGAAGGGAATGCTGTAGTGCAAAAAAATGTCTAAAAAAGAACTTGTTGTGAATGACTGTATTATTTTTGCAGGTATTAAGTACACCTAGATCACACATTGAAAGCTGACTAACCTTTGTTAAATGAGATAAATCAGGAAACTTTGCCACTATTTTTTTAATTCTTTTTTCAAAACATAACAGCCTTCCATAAGACTTTCTAAAACGTTTGGAGTGGCAAATTTTTTCCTCCAGCGAGGAACAGCAATCACGTAACTGGCAGATAGTTGAGCAGTTTTCAACATTATTCCCTCACAGACAGAGATGGCAGATGCATGTTTCTAGTTCTTTCCCACATTTTATACAACTACTGCCATCTTCTTCCTCCATTAATTATCCCTTTGATTTTCGGTTGTGCTATTTCTTCCCTATCACTTCTTCTGCTACGCTTTTCCACTTTCTGCTTAATTTTTCCACTTTCCTTCCCACCTATTTTTTTTAAATCACGATTTTCTTAAGATTCCCTGCCTATTCTTAGTAGGGCTGCAGGGTACACCTACTCTTAGAAAAGCATTGCAAAGTTTGAGAGAAAACTTGCATAAAATTACATACACCGATGTTATGCAAATACAAACATCCCACAGTTCTACCTTGCTACATCTCCCCTAAGCCTACTGACTAGCCTAACATATCTGTCTCCCTCTTGCGTATTCTGCTAATAAATTCCACTAATTTCATTTCCCCTTCTTCTAAGTCCATTTGTCTTTCAAGTCACTGTGTCCCAGTCTCACTTTCTTCGCTCTGCCCTCCATCACCCCAAAGATACCTTCCCTCAATCCTGCCAGGCCTCCCATCACAGAATGGGAAAAGAGTGAAGACCAGGAAGGCAAAAAGCATTGAGCAAGAAGGGCAGGAGAGAGTCACAACTGGCCCTTCCAGTTTATTACAGTAACTTTGCTTAGCTGTTTAGAATCAAAAAGCATGTTAAAAAAAATAAATAAATAAAATCTAGAAACTCCAGTCAAAACCCAAAAGCCAAGCAAGTCTGATTTCATAAGAAGAGAAGAAATTGTCTGCCAAAGAAAAGTTGATGCTTAGGTCCAGAGAAAGGGCGGCTGCACCAGCAAGTTGCAAGAAACCCCAGGACAGAGAAAATACAAACAAGAACAGGTAAAAGACTTCAGGAGTGGGTGGGACGAAAGAAAGTCAGCTTCAAAGCTTCCATTTTACCAAATGGGAAATCTTAAATGCTTATGGAGATAAAATCTCCAATACTTCCCTTTCATTCTCTGTTACTCCCCTATCTCTTGAAGGTATAGCTTCAATAATATGTGTAATAAGTCTGGTTCACAGAATGATAGAATCATTTAGGTTGGTAGGGACCTCTTGAGATCATCTTGTCCAACCTTGCTGCTCAAGCAGGGTCAGCTAGAGCAGGTTTCCCAGGACCATGTTCGCTCAGGTTTGGAATATCTCCAGGGATGAAGACTCCACAATCTCCCTGGGCAACCTCTTTCAGTGTTCGACCACCCTCACAGAAAAAAAAGTGCTTTCTTGTGTTCAGATGGAGTTTCATTGGTTTTAATTTGTGCCCATTGCCTCTTGTCCTGTCACTGGGCACCACTGAGAAAAGTCTAGCTCCATTGTCTTCATTCCCTGTCATCAGGTATTTATACACATTGATGAGATGCCCTCTGAGCCTTCACTTCTCCAGGCTGAACAGTCCATGCTCTCTCAGCCTCTTTTCATGACAGATGCCCCAGTCCTTTCATCATCTTTATGGTCTTTCACTGGACTCTCTCCAATGTGTTTGTATCTCTCTTGTACTGGGGGCCCCAGAAACTAGACACAGCACTCCAGGTGCGGCCTCACCAATGCTGAGTAGAGGCAAAGGATCACCTCCCTCAATCTGCTGGCAACACTCCTCCCAATACTCCATTCTAATGCTCCAGGATGTTGTTGGCCTTCTTTGCCTTCAGAGTGCATTGCTGGCTCATGGTCAGCCTGTTGTCCACCAGGACCCCGAGGTCCTTTTCTACAAAGCTGCTTTCCAGATGCTCGGTCTGTAGCCTGTACTCGTGCCTGTGGTTATTCCTTCCCAGATCCAGGACTTCACGTATCTCTTTGTTGAACTTCATCATATTCCCCTCTGCCCAGTTCTCCGGCATTCCAGGTCCTTCTGAATGGCAGCACACCTACCCGGTGTATCAGCCACTCCTCCCAGTTTTGTGTCATCTGTGAACTTGCTGAGAGTTCACTCTGTCCCATCGTCCAGCTCATTAATGAAGAGGTTAAATAGTACTGGACCCAGTATTGATCCCTGGGGTACACCACTAGTGACTTGCCTCCAACTGGACTTTGTGCCACTGACCACCACCCTCTGCACCCCGTCATTCAGCTTGTTTTTAATCCACCTCACTGTCCACTTATCTAACCTGTACCTTGCCAGCTTGTCTACAAGGATGTTATGGGAGACAGTGTCAAAAGCCTTACTGAAGTCAAGGTAAACAATACCCACTGCTCTCCCCTTATCCACCAAGCTAGTCACCCCATTGTAGAATGCTGTGAGGTTGGTTAAGCATTTGTAAATGCATGGTGACTACTCATGATCGCTTTCTTGTCCTTCATTTGTTTGGAAATCGTCACCAGGATTAATTGCTCCATAACCTTTGCAGGGTTAGAGGTGAAGCTGACTGGCTTGTAGTTCCCTGGATCTTCCTTCTTGCCATTCTCAAAGACAGGAGTGGCATTTGCTTTCTTCCAGTCTTCAGGAGCCTCTCCCAACCGCCAAGATCTTTCAAAGATAATTAAGAGTAGTCTTGCAATGACATCAGCCAGCTCCCTCAGCACTTGTGAGTGCATCCCGTCAGGTCCCGTGGACTTAATGAATGTCCCATTCTGAGAAATATGTTTAATTGGAGACTTTTATTTTAAGTTATTTCAACGCTACAATTCCTCCTGACAGATCTTTGAATTTGTTGGATAAGGAGAATCGGAAGCATCCAGAAAGGAAATGAGACGTTACCATTCACCTCCAACTCTGAAGAATTCATGAAGCATACATACACATTAAAGTCTCATGCAGCAACTACAGAGGTGGCTAAATGTGCATCACAGTATGAAGTTCATTCCGGTGCACTAAAAGACAGCACTGAACACATGCAACAGTAACTACCTGGGAGGGACTTATGAAAAATACCATAATGTTAACTGCTCACTAGCTTTGCTCAATAAGTTATCCAAAAATAATCTAAATATCATTCACATTGAGCACCTGTTTACTAGAAAATTGACAGTACAGGGCTGCTGAGGCTGACAGGCAACACTTATTAACACTGACAGTTTTCCATACTGCACTTTGCAAAGCAACTGCATAATAGGCTGGCATTTTCCTTATAAAACAGCTCAAAAGACTGGGCTCTGCTCTACACTGCAGCAGGAAGTACATTGGCGTACAACAAAAACCAAAGGAGGGCTATGCACAGCTAAAACGCTATGCTCCTGCAACATGTCCCTGAGTGCATAAACTTTGAGTTCATCCTTCCAGTCGACTGCTGAAATTGGTAGAACTGAAGGCCAGCTTTGGCACGTCTGTAAACACCTCTATCCAGGACAAGCCACCTATGCAGTACAAACCATCTCTATCCAGAACAAGAAAGAAATTTCCTTCAGTTTGGGTGGACTAAAAAAGCCTCTCCTTGAAATCATGAGAAAGGGCATAATTCTGGGCTTTTTTAAAAATCACTTTGCTGCCAATGAAAGTCTTAATTCTTTATTACTGGACAGTTAGCAAGCAAGAAACAGTTTATGCTTTATAAGAGACGTGCCGTTGTTTGAAGATCTAGCGGATGATTTGAACAGCACAGAGCAGATTGGGTCAACAATTTTTACCAACAGCACATTGTGTTACTTATCACCACTTGCCTCATTTGCAAGTATGATGCCTCTTGACTCAGTCCCAACTTTAGCACCACGTTTTTCTCAAAATGGTTTTTAATTCATTAAAAAGATGTGCTTCATTATCATAATGAAATAAATAGCCCATCTGACGTACTGTATGAATAATTGTTTCCACATTCATATTCTTAATTTTATGTTAGCAGTTTGGGATATTACTTTAAATTTTTTTTGCATATATATATATTTCTAAATACAAATGTTATCAATAAGAAAGAAATCCTCAAAGGGTGTTACATCCTTCTCAGTGAAGCACAATTAAATCTATTCAACTAGACAGACATGATTTAGTAAGTACATTCCATAAGCTACTGATTTTGAAATTATGCTGTAATAAAAAGGAACCAATTTCCACATTAATTTGTATTAATGCAATGCCTTAAGATCAAGAATTCTGCCCATCCTGTTCTTGCCTGCTGTGAAACTATGGCCTGAATTCCAGAAAAATCTCACACTTGAAAGGCAAAGACCACAGAACACTCCTATGATGTGAAGAGCAGCTTTCTCTCCAGAAGAACAGATTTTTTTGTCATTTTCTCTGGATCCATACTATTTATCTGAACACTGTAGCTCAGGAAACCTTCTAGAAGTTGTCCTTTGCCAAAATTTGTGTTTTGTTCAGAAGCAATTCAAAGAACTTCAGAGTTCTGTAATATGCCTTTCCACAGGGGGAAAAAAAAAAAAAAATCATTATCCTGTTAAAAAAAAGGCATGTAGAAGAGCTTGGTGAATAGCCAGCACTTTGGTTACTACATTTTTCATAAATATCTTTAGTCTCTTTGAAACCTTCTGAAAGATAAACAAACCTATCGTAAGTAAACCCTTGACCGAAAACCCAAGAGGTATATTCCCTCACCACTGTAGATCACATGCTTGATCCTCATCTCAGAGGTGACTGTACTAAGTCCTATTACAGAAATCCTTGTCCCACGGCATTTCATTTGCATATACTCCATAATACCAGAACAATCCTCTGTATAAATTATGCCTGTTCGTGATTCGATGGAACATCGTGGACTCGATGATCTTAGAGGTCTTTTCCAACCTCAATGATTCTATGATTCTATGATTCATCAAGCTCCTTATCATAGACATGGTTTTCTGCACCACCAGACAGAATGGCTCCTACAGGGGGTGAAGTCAGCCGAAAGAGAAGCAACTCGACCATAAACAAAAAGATTAATTAAAACCACTAATTTATGAAAGAAAAGAGAGCAGCAATAACTATTTGCTGTAAATTACATAAGTTGTATTTGTCCATCTATCCAGGAAGAAATGCACCTACAGTCTTACCTAGCTCTGTGATGACAGTGACTCTTTGAAAAGGTATCTGGATAAATTTCACAAATTATATTTAAAAAGCTTTAAAATCATTAACATGTCAAAGATGTACAACTTAGTTTTTTCATGGCAAGCTGTGTTACATAAACATTCACCTGCTTTCTCTCCAAACTGCACTATATTTTTAAAGCTATTATGAATTCTTATTTTATCCTACTTCTGTTTTGATGGCTCGTAACAGATGGTAGAATTATTTAGTTTGTTTTCAGTTTACTGTGTACCTACCTTATATATGTTTAACCCAGAAAGGATGCAAGTGCAGAACAGGAGGAAAGCCACCCCATTGCAGTGCCCTGACTACCTCCCTGGGGCAGGAGGAGAGACTGCTTTGCTCCTCAGAGCTCCTCGGCACCTACAGCTCCTGCCGTGGACTGGCAGAAAGGGAGGGCACTGAAGAAACCTAAACTTGAAAAGCTGCCAGGGTGACTGAAATGGCAAACCACTGCCGGACTGGAAGGAAGAGCACTGCTCTGGAGACCAGAGGAAACTGCATGGAGTTCGCGTGACTCAGGAACACTCTGAAATTGGACCAATTCCTCCTTTTCAAGAGGCTCAAATAATGAGAGTCACCTGGAAGACCAGAGTTCCCCCTAGTTAAACAGCTATCTTGCTTTAGATTATCTGAGTGCGCTCTAGTAAAACATAAATTTAGCTACTGGGAGGTTTCTGCTATCACCTAGTTTGTTCAGCTTGAAGAAAGAAGTAGGGTACCTCCACCCAAAGACTGAGCTCTGAGTTGAGTCAACTGGTGGAGGCTCCTTACTTCTAATGATCTTTTCAATAGCTCTTGAGATGAGAGATAAAGAAGCAAGTGAAGGAGCTACATAAATACAGGAGCTATCAATGCTAATATGCAGGAGTAAGTCTCTTAAAGCCCTATGGTTTGGGGGAGAAATCATCGTTAAGTTGTTCTGAAATAATTTTGTTTTCTAAAAACAAGGAACTAGTCACCTAAAGTCTCTCAACAGTTAGTGGTGAAAAAAAGACGATACAAAGGATTACCATTCAACTTATTACAGACGTTTTTCTCAGTGTACAGGCCCTCTGAAAGTACCTTTTGACAGCACTGACTAGAAAAAAGTTCAGATGACAAGGAAAGGTAGATGAAAAGAATCTCACCCCAAACCACCTGCAGAGTTAAGGCTTCTCAGACGCTGAGTTTTCCTTGCATTGCCTGTCATGTTATTCTAGAAGCAGAAACAGAGATCTATCTACACATGTGGTTTCAGAAGCGGTAAGTGCTTTATTCGCTGTAACGTCAAAAAGATGAAAGCTCCTAAGGGCAGTTAAGGTCCGCCTAAAATACGCTTGGTTCATCTAATAAAAACTATGACAGTAATAATGAAAGTAAAAATGTTTTGCATTATTAAAGCATTTATCTTAAAAAGAAACTAACATTTGAAGCCAAAACTTATCTTTGTACTATGTTCCAAGTTCTGCCAGTCAGGAGTTCTGGTAGGAGAGGGCTGGAATTACAGCAATAGGACTTACCATAATGCAGACCCTAAGAAAAGGCCATTAAAGTAGCCGCTCTGAGTACAAGTACCATTAATGACTTCAGACTGGCAAGCAGCCCAACACGGAGACAATCACTTCCCACGCCAACAGTACTACTTGCTGTCAACACCGCTGCTAATGGTCGTGTCTGTCATTTTTGCCACTGTTGACTGTGACATGCAGTCAACAGTAAAGTAGTTTATGAACCTCTGGCTGAGTGTGAAGCTGGTTGAGTAAAATGATTATGCAGTATGTGAATTCAAAGTATAATACCTATTTAACATGGTTGTAAGAGATACTAATGGAAGTTCCCAAGAAACAAAGCATTCATTATACATGATACTGAAGCATTACAATTATGAGGATGTTAAAACATCTATACAGAACTATAACATCTTAAATATCGTTATCCTGATGATACAAAAATGCAAACTGAATCAAAATAAAAATCCAGGGAATTATTTTGAGACATTCTTGACGAATTCCTCATGTAAGAGGACAGGGACCTATGAAATGTAACACATACAGACATGCCCTGATTTGGATTTCATTTTTCTGCTGAATTAAATTTCAGAGAATTACACCATTATTGAGCTTTGGAAGGACCACTTGAGGTCCCTAGTCCAACCCCACCCCGCTGAAGCAGGGTCAGCTACAGCAGGTTGCCTGGGGCCATGTCCAGTCAGGTCTTGAGTATCTCCAAGGATGGAGACTCCACGAACTCCACGTGGCATGAACTTAACAGGCATTTAGTCTGTCTGGCTGTATTCATCTGAGAGGCTTTTTCATTCTTTGGTAGCTGAGACATTATGCTGTCCTCAAAAAAACAGGCACCATACACCATGTGGTTACCAACAAGGGAGAGAAACACTGCGCAGCACTGCGCAGCACACAGCGCGCTGGAAAGCTGGCAAGTCCTCACTTCGCACAGACAGGGAGGTGGGAATCTTTTTCATGTTTTTAACTCAAACAGCAACAAAAAAATCCCACTCTGACCACAATCTTCTGCCATCAGAATCAGCCCATGAGGTTCAAAATGACCTACATCAAAAAAAAGCTACCAAAGCTTGTCGTTTGTGTTGCCACACGCGATGCTTAAGCCTTAAAAAAAAAAATCCTTTGACTTATGGCAGTGCAAAATAAAACCAAATTATTTTAAGATAATTTCTCAAGATGCACATAGCTTAAAGAGGCAATTAAATCTACCTGAAATATATATTCTAATGGGAGAGAGAAGTATATTTTCAGACCAAGTAATCTTATTAAAAATTTCAGCAGCTGCAAAGAGTTTAAATTACTCCTTTCAAGATTTATCAAGGTGCTCAAAGGCAAGACAAAGACTCAGATAGACCATATACTACAAGATAATTATATACTGAGAAATCCAAAAGAAGGGAGGGAGAGAGGGAGAAAGGGAGGGAGGGAGGGAGGGAGGGAGGAAGGAAGGAAGGAAGGAAGGAAGGAAGGAAGGAAGGAAGGAAGGAAGGAAGGAAGGAAGGAAGGAAGGAAGGAAGGAAGGAAGGAAGGAAGGAAGGAAGGAAGGAAGGAAGGAAGGAAGGAAGGAAGGAAAGGAGGGAGGGAGGGAGGGAGGACTATTCAAATAGTCATTGCTATTGCATTTCTATTGCTATTTACTATTGCAAATAGCTCTTATTTCAGCCAACAAACTTCAACATGCTTTATTTAAATTAAAAAACAGTAGAACAATCTCCATTTTATTGATAAGGGTGCTACAGTCCACAGGAATAAAAATAACTCAGTGTGTATGGCCGGCCAATTAAAGAATGAAGACCAGTGTTATCCAAAAGCCTGGTATCATATCAGGAAATGGGAGAGTGCTCTATGCACAGACACCATCGATGGGAGTTCTCTTCCTCTCTTCTGAGGTGCTGCTGCTTGCCTCACTGGAAGACCACAGCAGACAAAAGCAAGCACAACACGAAATCAGATCGCATGTACAGCAGAGTAATGTGAAGTTGTGTGGATTTCTGAAGAACAGGACAATTAGTTTAAACTTCACATGGCACTGGTAGCCAAAGCACTAAGCTGATGTTGAATGCAACATGACCTGATAAACTGACAGATAAAATAACTGGCTTAGGGTAGGTTGCTGGTTTTAACTGCTGGAACACTCTCCACTTCTTGCAAAAAGCTATGCCAATGACTTAAAAGGAATATTACTTTCAGATTAAATTTTAATTATGTAATTTTAAATACTTTACTTTTCAGAATATTTATATGGTATGGTATTATGAAGTATGTCTATTACAGTATACAACTCTGAATTGCATAAGCAAAAGAGTGAGGTACAGATCAATAGGTTGCTACTGCAACTTACACTTTTAAAACAGTCTTGAAATGGTAACAGTCAAAGCCAGAAATTCTCAAAGCATTTATTCCAAACACTGACAGTCTCAAACAAAATATATTAATGAACAGCTCAAAAGGTATACTTTTTAACAATGTATGATTGGAAATAGCTTTGGCTTAAGGCTATGCCAAATTCAGAACCGACAGAAACTACTCCGTTCTGTGTAGCAGCATTTATCATCTAGTGAAGAAGCAAGCATGAAAATACAAAGTTTACAGGATCAGAGTACAACAGAGTAAAACAAAGGAAAATCTTGCTTCTTGCTTGCCTATGCCTTAGAGTACCCACAGAACACCACTCTTTAGGGTATCACTAAAATCTGCTGGTTGAGGATTGGTTTGATTCTGAGTATGTAGTTTACCTCTCTAAAAGAAAAATGGATGGTGTAATTTCTCACTCTGTAATCTCTAAAGAGGACACTGTTTTCTACTTCTTTTTAGCCAGCCCCACACATGCTGGATGCCATTGCTGCACATCTCCCCATCTGGGCAGAAGTCCCAAAGCAGCTGCAGAGTTAATTCTAGCAACTCCTGTTGAGAAACATCAGTATAAGGAAAAGGGTAACAAAACCACTGCTTCCCCTCAACTCCAGAGCACCAGGTTCCCAAATCAAAGAGATGAATGGCACACTCACACACACTTTGAATTGCAGCCTGTGCTAGGAAACAGCACTAAAGAAAAGGAAAGGACTGTCGATATTTAATCTATCACCTTCCTCTACTAGCTTATGGTAACACAGGCAAATGCTGACAGGAGTCCCACCTGGTTCCTCTTAGCTGGAAGACAGAAATCAATCCAGGATTACCAAAGTAGGAAGAATCAGAGACATGCCAGAACGAAACCTCCAGAATCCAAACCAAAGACTTCCATACGAAGGGAAAGCAGCAGTCTCCCACTTTACATCACAATATGTAATGTAATGTAATGCAATCATTCATCCTCAAGAGGTAGTCAAGCAATATTTTGATTCTTGTCTTTCAGCTGTTCTGAACAACTTAATTATCATCCTTTGCTAAAATGGATGCAGGAATGATGCAGGTTTTATTCTCCATCCATGTTTTATGGCGTGTTTTGTTGTTGAAGTGAATACTCCAATTCAATAAAGCAAGCTGAACTAAACGTAGCTTGAGCTTTTTGCTTATACAATGATTTTAAGAGATTTCTAAATAACAACATAGAAATGCAGGAGGACATATTGCAAAGATATGTTAGAAACAAAATTACTGACATTTGCAAGACTTATATAGCAAATACCTCCTTCATCTTACTTCTTTTCCAGATCTGCTCTCTTACTTGTGCACTAGTTCTATGCTTGTACTGCACAAGTATGTGGAACACGCTAATAAGAAATACTTTGAAAGCACAGAATTTGATTTAATAACTAATGAAATTTATTAAATGATCAATTCATTACAGAGCATTTCCCCTTCCTATATGAAGGCTGGGTTTACTTATAATTTGAAGCATAGATTCAGATATTGTTTCCAAAACAATATTTGTACATTAATGGGCATATTTAGTTTCACTGATTTATTTTACTGATTCATTTTCACTTTTGCTTTATTTTATCATGTGATTCAAACTGACAGCCTATTACAGACTTCATCTTTCCTGTCTGACTTTTCTGAAGTTTAGATTAATAAATGTATTTATAGTAACTATTTACACTGCCACTTTGGAATTACATTTAACGTCCTCCATGCAACAGTACACACTTATCTATGATAGATCCACTTTGCCTCTCTAAAATATTGACTTCCTAGTACCTCCATGAGAAAAGACAGAATTTTAGGAAATTAATTTCTCACCCACCTACTGTTTACTCAGGATGCTCATAAAAGGCATACCAAGTTACAAAACCAATGGGGTAAAAATAGACGTAATTGTTTAAATGATTATTTGCCCTTCCATGCTTTATATTCATGATAGATGATAAATCACTTATATTTTGTGACTGAATCCAATTAACACATCTATAAATAAACTAGAATTACTAATTAGTTTTTTGGGTTAAATGCTAATAATATGGAGGCAGGGGTCTAAACTATTTTGAAGTTACATGTGCATTTAACACTGAGATGCAAAATTTTAAAGTGTGCTTACTTACCCAGAACACTATTAATCAATAAGTCATTTCTGTGATACTGGTCACACACTGATAAAATATTGCCTAATGTTTTCAATGCAATACAAATGCTAATCTAAGATTTTTAATTTTTTTTCTTAAACACCGGCTGCTTTCTTTACCACAGGGTGGTGGTAAAGTGGTTTAACACTGTTGAACTGCTCTCTCCCTCAAATAATGTAAACCTTCAAATCAAGTAGTAGTTATCTTGCACTCCAAAGAGATAGTTGGGGCTTATAAAGATATTTTTGTACATACCTTAGTTCTTTTGTCCACAGAGGACCGGAATACTTCGCTGATCAACTGCAACAGTATTTTGATGAAGCAATGTATGTTTTCAGCATAGTAAACATGTAATAGGCTGTCATTTTTATCAGAACCAAAGAAATTCTCCATCAGATTAATATCTGTAGGTTTTGATGTAAAATTGGGAGCTTGTTAAATAGGCTCCCAGAACGGTCAATTTGCTCATTTAATTGACTCAGTATTCTTTCCTACTTTTCTTAATTGGGTGAGTAGCTAGAATATAGATAAGGCAGTACAAGGATAAAATTATATGCTGTGTAAATTCCGCTACAAAAATTGTGTTAAAACAGTTCAGAATGAAGCACATTTCAATTATATAATAAAAAAAAAATACATTTCAGTGACATTGCAAGTCTCTCTTTTAACTGTTCCTAGCATGAAAAAAACAATGGGATAATGGTTAAATTTAAAAATAACTTATTATATGTTATGAATTGAAATGCACAGTCAGGGCACCCAGAATAGCATTAACTCTGCCCACTGAAGACAATAGGTGACAATCATATGATTAAGTCATTTTTTGTATTTGTAGTCTAAGAAGAAAATTAACTGGACTTTTTTTTAAAAAAAGCATCTCTCCTGGCTTCTGTCACAACATGGCAAACTCACTGAAATATGGCTCTGAAATCGCAAGGTTCAAGTTAAAAAAAAATTTTAAAATATCAAATTACATCAAGACATGGCAGAAAGGTGATGATAAAGGCAACCTAAAAAAATCCCCTAGACACTAAGAAGCAGAGCAATTACTGAAGCATTCTCTCCCATTCTACTACCTAGACAGATCTCCTGGCTTTCTCAGATAATAGAAAGAAAATATTGTGGTCCTAGAAAACATTATCAGATGCAAACACTATCAAAGACACAGAACACCTTCTAATCTACTTTACTGCCCTGGAAATTAAGAAGGAGAGGTCATCATTTCTCTGCTGGAGAAATAGTAAAGTCACACGTCAGAGAATTTTTCTGTACTACAAATCACTCCATCAAACCAGGCTGCCTCTGTTCATTCACTGAAGGCAACACCTCCTCCTGCAGGAGAGATTCATGGAGGAATCTTCTCGAACAGCCTTCCCAACAGATGTACATGTAGTGGGAGTACTTAGCCTTCCTCCGAGCTCAAGTTCTGTTACCGTATGATGTTTTTCATCATCATCTTTCTAAAGGGGGCTGATACACCATGGACACGTACTCCTGGCCATGGTAAGTCCTGTTAAATGTATCTGCCTAGAGAGCTTACTTCGTCAAGGACTCCAGGTACACAAATGTAAAACCAAAGAGTGGTCTAAGGCATCACAGCCAACCTCAGACATTTCTTCTGCCTGACTTCTGAAACAGTTTGGCTTGTGGGCATTCCGTATCTTCTTTGGTTGAAGTTTAAAAAAAAAAAAAAATGCCTGAATATCAGATCATATTCACAAACAGATTTGCTTGGCTGAAAAATCTGAAATTCTTCCAAAAAAAAAATTGAAGGAAAGATTTGAGAGTAGCCCTACACAGCATACCAATTGTTCCTCTCCTTCTCTGTTGTATATACCCCCCCCTATGAACTAAGCAACCTGTTTCTCCTAAAAAAAAATTAAAAAAAAACAAATCACAAATTGCTATCACTATTTTTAAATCTAAGCAAAATGCCATGATGATAAGTGCCTTGTAAGCACACAGAAAGAAAATTACAGAACAAGAAAACATATCCCGACACAGCTTCGATTCCAGATAACCCCAAACAAATGGTCTGCTTATCTGTTTAGGTCCTTACTTTGTGCAGATCCATATGGTATCTGAAGGCTGTTTCTCATCCATCAGCCCTAAAACCTTCACAGTAACAGACCTCATCACTAGCAAGATGCTTTCACATGAGAGAGTCCACTCTGACACTCAAGGTACATTTTAAAGTGCTTTCTAGTTCAGAATTCAAATGCGTTCTGTCTGAACATATGCGTGAAGTGAAAACGTGGTTGCTACTGAAATTAAAAGATTTAGAAGTCCTCTACACATCACAGCTCAAATACCACAAAACTTCATTTGAATACTCCTACAATTAAAAAAAAAAATACATTTCCCAACCTTCTGGCGTTAACTATTTCTTTTGGTAAAATTTTGTATTTTAAGTTGTTTTCCTTTTCTGCGAACAAGTGTTGGCAGACTATTCCAAGCCTGTCACTTCACTGCAGCTTATCTTTTCGTTTCATTGATCTTCTAAATCAGCAAATTCCTACACTTTAAGTACCAACAGAAATGTAGTTTTGGGTGCTAGCGTACTAAGACTTAAAAATATTCACAATAGCATGAGTATTTTATGTAAAATATTGTCTCTCATTCGTGCCTCCCCAGCTACTTTAACTGATGGATGAGGATTTTCCATGCACTGATTTAGTGCTGCTGTCCCCCTGGTCTTAAAGGTCTGCTTCACGTAGATGGACAACTTGTATGCATTTAAAAAGCAAGTTATCATCACCATCACCTGCAGCAAAGTTTCAAAGTCTTAAAAAGCAAAATAATTTAAAACCCAGTAACAAGACATTTTAACATATCACCATTGTTTTAAGACAGAACCATCTGACCAACTGAAAGCAGTTTTCTCCCTTGAAGCGGTTTTGAAATCATGTCTAGAAGGGTCACTAATTCCACAGGTATCCAAGCTGAAAAAACAAGAGAAAAATAAATTGCTTATAAGCCAGCACCTCTTCTTCTAGATCAGAGCATAACGTTAGTATTCTTCCTATCTGATTTTCTTTCAGCATGACAAACTTTTAATCAGACAACTGGGTCCTGGAGAAGCATGTGGCGTGGCTTATTTTTGTTGCTAATCGTCAAGATAAACTATCTTTTCCCAGCCTCATATGACCAAAAAAATTACTCCAGGAAATGAATTATTTTCAGAATCTGGGAGGTGCAGAAGCACTTCCATGATAAGCAATGTTCACAGAGCTTCACAAAAGTCTACTGTAAAAGACAATCAAGCTCCTTAAAGAGGGAGCTTTCTAGTGTACGAAGGAGGTAAATGAGAAGCCGGGCTTCAATTTCTGATGGCAACCCTGAAGAAACAGCACTTGGTGCATGGTCTGCTCCTTTCTGCAGAAATTTCCAACTTTATACCTTTATGAAGCAAATACTACAGAAAGTTTATGAGATTTGCTAGCTGCCCTTACATCGCACTGTAGATGCCATACACCAGATCAGGGATGGAGAATAGTAAATCCCTGTAGGGAAGTCCACACAAGGGCCTCCTCAGAATTATGATCCTTCATCCTCAACACAGGAGGAAGCTCTCCAGAAAGCTTGTAAGCAGCTTTCCATTCTCCTGTCTAGGTTGCTCACAATCACAGAGCCTCTGCACTTGACTGTACAGTACCCAAAATCATGGTGGTTTTCAGTATGGTCTTTCTACAGACTTTTTGGTATCCTGTAAATCAATAGATATATCTACTTAGTACAGAAGAATAGTGCACGTGTGGATTAGTGTATCTCAGACACAGCCTGTGTGTCCAGACTGGTCCCTGGTCTGTTCTCTAGGCTCTACTGAGTCCAAACATGGCATATTTGAGAGCACTCTTATGCTGGAAAAGGGAGATCAAAGTTAGCCTGGCATCTGCCAGCTGGACACACGTGACACTCTCAAGGGTATGGCTGTCTGTAGACAAGAGAAAACACAAACCTGCAGTTCAGAGATGCTTCACTGCTCTTTCCACCTTCCAGTGCCACAGCCAAGACCTTCACATGCTATTCTCTCCACACAACCCAGACTCAAAGTGTGCACTAGCTAACACGAAGGAACTCTGAAGTTACACTCCACTGAGCCATGACTGGAAGCATTCCTCTTGAGGCTCCCACCAAAGCGTGACCTAGTCTATACTCCAGAGAAATGTTACACGTGGCGAGAAGAGGAACCCAGACCAGGCTCTCCACTTTGGCCTGATTGAAAAAGAAAAAAATACCAGCCAGAATTAACAGAGGTGGAAACTGGCAAGAAAAAAGAGCAGTTGAGGACATTTTCCCAGTCATTTTGGTGGAATACGATCTTCCACATCCACATCTCTGTTTTGCTCTGGCAGAGCAGCAGCCCTTGCAGTGCTCTGGAATCCTCCGCCTTGGAGCTGTCTATCGACTCCAGCTCATGATGGGCCCGAGAGCCCTAAGTATATTGCTGGCAGCGCACTCCCTTCACATGCCTGTATGTCTTCTTAGGTCATCTGCTCATTTCCCACCAGCTGATGTAACATACGATTCTAGCCTTTGGACACCTTTATATAAAGAGGCCTTTGGGACAGGTCTTGTGCGCTAGAGCCTTGAGCAAAAGAAGGAAAAATGAAGCATGGGGGACTGAAGGATGAGTGATGGAAATGGCTGCCAGACCATGGAAAGCAGAGCAGCTGATATCCCACCTGGAATGATGCACAAACCTGACTCCCACCAACCTTAACTGTGGAGTATTAATTCAGTATTATTTGTCCTTTTTGAGACTTTATTCTTCCTTTTTGTTGTTGTTGGTTTTACTACTAAATTAATACTCTTCATTTTAATTTCTTTGTACTAATAACTTAATAAATTTATCCTGGAAAAAATGTGAAGTCGAAGAAATGAGGAAAGCCACAAGAAATGGGGATACCCTCAAACCTAGAAAGGGGAACTGGATTGAAAAGGTATGCAGGATACAGCGAGGAGTGTTTTTCCTCAAGGTCTTGCATACTCCAAAGATTTACCTTCAATCAGGAAAAAAAAAAGTTTATTGTATAGAAGACCTAGAAAACAAATCTCTCCCACCACCTCCTTCACCATACAGACAAGAAGATGGACATAAATGTGACAGGAGAAGTGATTTGGGCATAGACTCCATGGACAAATTTAATAATTTAAAAGCAAGAGAAAATTGCTGTTGTTTGCAATACCATATTTCGGTGCATTTAGAAGAGATACATTTAGAAATCTGGATGGATGGCAGATGCTCTTACTGTCCCATGAAAGAGCTAGAACAAAAAGCTTGTTTTAAAAATGTGTTAACAAGCTACCGAATTCTGAGTGGGTTGGTAACTGGCTGTTCAGGAAAATGTCTTTGGTTGTGAGTGTCCTGGTTTCGGCAAGGATACAGTTAATTTCCTTCCCAGTAGCTGGTACAGTGCTGTGGTTTGGATTTAGGATGAGAACAATGTTGATAACACACTGATGTTTTAGTTGTTGCTAGGTAATGCTTACACTAGCCAAGGACTTTTTAGTTTCCCATGCTCTACCGACTGAGAAGGCTGGAGGTGCACAAGAAGCTGGGAGGGGGCACAGCCAGGACAGCTGACCCCAACTGGCCAAAGGGACATTCCATACCATGTGGCGTCATGCTCAGTACATAAACTGGGGAAAGCTGGCCAGTGGGGGCCGCTGCTCGGGGACTGGCTGGGCATCGGTCGGCGGGTGGTGAGCAATTGTACTGTGCATCACTTGCTTTGTGTATTATTATTATTATCATATTATTATTATTATTATTATCATTTTATTTCAATTATTAAACTGTTTTTATCTCAACCCACGAGTTTTTCTCACTTGTGCTCTTCCAATTCTCTCCCCCATCCCACCAGGTGGGGGGAGTGAGCGAGCGGCTGCGTGGTGCTCAGTTGCTGACTGAGGTTAAACCACGACAGTGAGGTACCACGTTTTACCTGAACGCTAGGGTAGCCTCAACTGCTCAAAATTTATCCTGGCCTTAGGTTTTACATCTCAGTATACTCAGGTTCATCTTGTTACAAGCCATTAGAAATAAAAGGCGCTAGGATATGGGCCCTCTTCTAAGAGGATCTGTTGTATGAATTGGTGACTGATATCTCCAAAATTGAAGAGCTGTCAAAAAGAAGAGGATACTGCCATTGTTTCATTTAACTCATAAAACCAACAATCACAGGTAGTGAAGAGACATTCACTATTCTTTTTATTTATTTATTTTTATTATTATTTTATATGTATTATATTTTATACAAAAATATCTACATTTACACACACATATATATAAAATGATATTTTGTGTTCAAGAGGCCGGGATCAAAGCTGTACTAGGTTTTTACCCAGCAGCTGCAGTTTTACAGTGCAGACATTACAGAAGCAACATCATGGATGCTAAATTCAGCAAGTCCCATGTTTTTTAGTTGGATGTTTTGGGTGTCAGTGATGACAGGTATATTTTGGGTGACTTTACCTGTAACTACAGCAGAGGTTTTCCCTTCCTCACCTCCCTGTGGAGGAGCAATGGCTTCACTTTTCTATCTACAAAATCCCATGCAGAAATACAGATGCTTGCCTCAAACAACACGTGAGGTATGGCCACTAAGTCCAAGTGCCTCAGATGGCCAGAACACGTGTAGCAAGTCGCATCAGATGATTTCACTGCATACGTACAGTGCTCGTACGTGCACTGCAGACTCTCCACTGACTTCACAGTAAGTGTGAAACATCTGTAAGTGAAAATCTGGCTGATTACGAACACACAGGGGTTATTTATCCAGTATTTCCAGGCATCTAACAAAAGAATACCAAGGCATCCAGCAGTCCAGCCAGAAGAGCAGCAATCCCACGGACATCCCAGTGAAAAATGCCAATTCCTTCCTTCCCCATCTCACCCCCAACCTGGATGAAGCTTTGTAATATTACACCTAAGCAATCAACTGAAAAAAAATACAGTTTCTGTTTAGTAGGAAGGCTACAACTAGGGGGGGAAAAAGGTGGATTTTTGTTTAAACCCTTTCACATCAAAGAAGGTTGTGCCAACAGAGCACACAGCTGCCATAAGGAAACTTCTGGTAATGCAGGATTTAAACCCATGGGTTACATTTAAAATTCTTCAGGTCTGGAGAAGTCTAAGCCTTAGTACAACCCCTAGCACAACAAGCTTCAGACCGTGAATCACAGTATAACGACAATAAAAGATTTCTCAAACTAAATAATTGGGCCACAGATGCACAGAGCCTTCACTTACAGGTGGACCCATTGGTTGGGAAACCCACTGGCTTAGTCTCGGTTGCTAAACTGGTAAGTTCATGCAAATTCACTTTACTCCCAGTAGATAGAAGGATTACAAGACAGTATTTTCAGAAGCACAAGGTCCCACATTTATACATGACTTATGCTCCTAGGAATCTAAAGCAAACATGATTTTCTCCAAAACTTGAAAATATTTGATCTACAAATTGTTAGAAAAATTATATAATAAATGCATTTATACTGATTACACCTTTCCCCTTCCCTAACACACACGCAGTTTAGAATTAAAAGGTAGCCATTTCTAATCATAACACTGAATTGAACATTGTTTTGGCAGATTTTTCACAGATTGTTAGATTCATAATTCCTTATCAAGAACCCTAGTTCCATGTTTCCTATGGTTCAAGGACTTAAAAAACACACACGCTTCCATTCACACAGTATATGCCTTCATTCTTCCTATCCCCTTTCCTTTACATCCTCTTTCCATATTCTCATCTGTCCCCCTGGGCCTTCAAATAAATTTTTTCCTGCATCTAAATCAGCTTTTCTTTCAGTTATTCTTTTTTTTTTTCTGTAGTGAAGAACTATCAAGACTGCAATACTTGCTACAACAAGCCTAGTCTTCAACATCAACTTAGAGGAGTAAATGGGCAGAATAGACATTTTTGTACTTGATGTTTACCAAAGTTCTCTCGGATCAGAAAGTATTATCATCTTCCCCTCCATCACCCGACAGGACTGTGGCTTACGCTTCTGTTGCTCACACTAAGAAGAAAGCCTGGCTGTCACTCTCCAGCCCTGTACAATTGCAGAAAAACAGATACAGGTTTCCCAAAACCCACACACTACTGGAAGAATAAGATCTATGCTTGTCAGAACTTATTATAATAGTAAATATAAACAGAAGGAACTTCAAAAGAATGCAAGATTTAGTCTGCCTGACACTACTTCATACGAACTCAAAATGGAGAAGGTACTTATAGGGTGCATGCGGGGTCAGGCTCTAATTTCTGAATATCAAGGAGGGCAACATCTACCCTTTCCTTCCTCTGAACTGTCAGAGAGGGCTGGGTGCTAGAAGCAGGCTAGGGAACGCTGCCATGGCACATACAGTGCTGCTCTCTGCCAGCAAATTCAGGCACTCTCTTGCCTCTGTGTCAGAAATTCCTCCCCATCTCCAGTTCTGCTGAGACCAGGCGCTTTTATGGCCTCTGTGCTTGAATTACATCTTTAAAACATGGAAATACAAGAATTCTGCAGTATCTTCCAGGATCAACCAGATGAAGGCTCTCCAAATGAAAAAGAAGCAGCTAGTTAGCTTACTGCAAAAGGCTCCAATACCCTTCTTCATAAAACCACACAGGGAGATACTAGTTGTCTCAAACTCTACCTGCCCTACTGTAACACAAGAAGAAAGGGTCAGTTTTCCAGGAATAAAGGATCCTGAACCAGACTGCATGGCAGTTCCAACAGAATAAGCTAAGAGCCCTTACTGTGGAGGGTTTCCTCATTGTTCTCCTGAAGGCATCTAGACACGCTTTTCCTGGAAGTCTCCATTACACCCATACAAGACAGAACTACAAGGAGAAGCGTGCTTAAATATGTACTGTCTTCACACTGAAACAGGTCCTTTGGAAATGATTTTCAAAAGTGTTCAGGCTTGAAGGGAGATTTTTGAGTGAGCTGATAAAGTCTCATTAGGCACCTGAGAGATTTCATTAAAGAGTCTACCTGCATTTTTAAGTCAGTAAACAATGTCCAGCCTTTTGTCCTTGTATCTAGGCTACAAGCAAAGACAGAACACACAGCTACCTAAAAAGATGGAAAAGATAAATAATTTGGGTTAGAAAATAAACTTCACTACTTCTGTCTGTCTCTTCCTTACAGAGAGAGACTTGACTGCCATAACTTTACTCATCCACATCTGAGCCAGTCACCCTAGGTTTCTTTCATAGCCAGGAGAAATAGGTACATCTAAGAATATCTCATTTGTTTTATATATCCACTTTAGACTAAGCCATAGGCACTGTAGATGCAGATGTGCCTATTCCTTTCAATTAACTAGTAATTTTTTCATAATTGACTACGCTAGAAGAAGCCAGTGATGCTGCAGATGTTTCTGTGTAGCCTGATGCATCCTATTTTAGCTGTCTGGATGGAAGCTGAGTACTAGTCAGTTAGCCAGTACTACCAGCTCTTAATTTCCATTTTCTTTTGCTGACACAGAAGCAAGCAGAAAACCAGAGAAGGGAGAAGCAACATGTGTAAGAGGCAGCACTGAGAGAAGGCATTGGCTAGAATGTGAATTGCCAGTAAGGATAAAACATGGAGAAATGTTTCTGCGGGTACGTCACTCATTCATGCAGCAGCCATGGCACTTACATCACAGAGGTATTTGTACGTTGTTTGGGTTTTTAAATGCTCCAAGACAAAGAATCACATATGGGACTATGATTTTTTCTGATCAATTAAACTATTTTTGTAAACAGTTGTTAACATTGGAGCACAAGAAACAACACACAAACACAAGAAATACTCTACTGGGTCGGACCAATGGTCCATCCTGTCCTATATTTTGGCTGTAGATGGTAGAAGAGCCATAGGGAGAGCTACATAAGGAGAGCACGAGCTGGACTGCTTTGTGTAGCCCTTTCCCCTCATTCTCCACAAGCATTCACTGCTGTTGTTTGGGGGATGCAAAATAAGATGGGCCCCCAACAAAACTGAGAGGATATTAGCTATATCTGAAACGTCACTGAAAGCTGTAGCCTGTTACATGGGGAAGTTGCCAAGTTAAAAATAGAAACTGTCATTCTGACTACATCTGTGAGGTGCATTTCACTGATGGGCTGGCTTTTATCTGTTTTATATTTTATTTAAACGGATGATTCCCTTAAAAAAACCCTAATATTGTAAAATGTTACCTATTTCAGAACACCAAAACCTGCAGTGCTGATTGCAGAGAGAAATTAAAAGCAACCCAGTATATTGCAATACATGTTCTCATCTGTAGTAGGTCAGCAGAAAGCACTGATGAATTTGCTGCTGCTGCTTTTCTAGTTTCTGACTGTGGTAGTAAAAGAGATATAGTCAGAAACTAAAAAGGTATCTTTAACAGCTGCTTTTCATGGATGCTCAGTTACTAAAGTGGGACTAGTCTGCATGGGTTTGAGTCTGCTTTCAGGGCATCATATTCCCCTATATAATGTTTATAGAGCTGTATATAGACAGCTATGTATATAGTGTAACCAAATAAACCATACCACTCATCTCTAATATCAGCTGCTCTCCAGTAATAGACAAGGACTTCAAGCCAGCCTCCAAAAATCACCCAGCTGAATGGCCTTAAAATAAACAGACAATACATTACTTGAAACTTCTGAAAGTTGAAATATCACTAAGGTGGAAAGCAAGTTCAAGACATTTGATTTCTTCCTTCTGTTGTGAAATGTGTCTTCAAAAGGAAGAGAGATGGTTTTAAAAATTTTATTTGTACAGCACTTGATTTTTCAAAATGCAAGGAACCAAGTACACTCATTCAACACCCACGTAACTTATGAACAGATAATTTCTAGGCACCTGTAAATCACTTCACTTGCATACAGTCAATTAACTGCATATGTATGTATGGATAAGAGAGGCTTCAAACCCCATGCATGCTGCCGGACTTGAGCACCTGGTCACTTGTCCATCTCAAAAGAGAAATCGGTCTGCAGCAGGAAGGGATATTTATTGATACATGAGACTCTGCTGGTCCAGCTCCAGGAGAAAAAGCAACACACCTGGGAAAGCCGTACCTCCAGACCGACCTCGCATGCACTAATCTCTCAGCCGGTCACATGCAATATTCTTTCTTTAAGTGTGTATTTTCCTTTGATGTACATATATTACACTTGTTAATACTAATGAGACCACTGAGAAACTCTTGACAACAAAGGGAAACCAGCGCCCCAAGGGGTATGCGCTCACTCCTGGTGAAAGCAGTGACTGCAGTAGTTTGAGCTGCCCGAACTACAACATGAAACCTCCTGAAAAGGAGATGAAGCATACATGCACTTTCATTGGAACATTGCCACAGTGAAGTCTGGCTTATATATATTTTAATCAGAGCTTCTGAAAAAGCTTCAAAGAGCCTACAGTGTACAATTTAATTAGCTATTTGTTAGAGAGAGACCAGGGTTGCTTTGAAATTCTGCCATCTGATAAGGAACAAGCACATTCAGTCTGAGGTGCTATGTAAACCATACACACACAGTGCTCCCGACCTTCATTTAAAATGAAGTCTTCTAGCCCAGCATTATGTTCTTCCAGGCTATGCTTAGAGCAGGATCAGACCCAGGAGTCCACCTGCAAACAGGTCAAATACAGGGAAGTCGAGATTGATTATTCCACTTCCCGATCGACAGATCTGGTTCTGTCAGGGGATAGTGTTTTGTAATTTAACACCCTAAGCCCTGACCTAACAACAAAGAACCTGCCATTTTCAAGTGAGGTCCTTCAATTTAAATGCAATGGCAGCCTGGACAGAAACCTGGCCTTAAATACCATGTCCCAGCCAGTACTAGATCAGCCTGCAGTGACAGCTCTGTAGCTTTCTGAGAAGCAGTGAACTGCATAGGCCAAACTAGAAGAGATGGAACAGCTGACACAATAGCATTTACTCACACACAGTTTCAAATAAATCAGATTTATAAATTAAAAATGGAAGTCTATCAGCCTGCTGTAACTTCCCCACTTTGGACACAAAGACGAAATAAAATCTTGTCGAGACCATCTATTAGACTGGCAGTCATTGCAATGGGGGGAAGAAATATAAATGCAGCAATTTTAAGAGCGAGAATATACAGGATGGTTTGCTGCTTCTAACACTCTCTTCTTGAAATTAAACTTCCACTGTCATTTATGCCTTAAAAATATGCAGTCCCAGAATATATTCCCTACTCACCTCAAAATTTCCCTTTTATCAGTGGATCGAGACCCATTAATTTCCTAAAACTGCTTGTTTTAAAGGCAAAAGACATACTCCAGATAGTATCACAAACTAGAGGGCACGCCTTGAAAGTGATTTATTGCCTTTAGCAGAACACAGGACTGTTAGATCTCCACGTTCACAAACTGTGGTAGGCTTGAGGAGAAAAGAATTAAAACATTTGACTTTATTCTAAGCAACTCCCTTTAATTAGATGCATTTAGCACACATCTCCTCATTACATTCATCACGCCGTATTTGAGCAGCTTCTCGAATCGCTTGTGATTGCACAAACGTGTCTTCTGCAAGAGCCTGAAAGGCGGCTGCTGCTGCTGGCTCCACCTCTCAGCTCTGCAGTTTTTATGAATGACTAGCAATCACTGACAATGAATGACTGCCAACTGCCCACTCAACCCTTTCTACTCTTCCCTGCACGTACATACTAGAGAAGCAAACAAGCTCCGTGACTGCAAATGAGTCTTCAGTACACTTTCCAATGTATGGCATTCATCTTTCAAAACAGGAACTAAATGTTCTTCCGGATACTTAGAGTATAGAAATTAAATATTAAAAGCTTATGCAACATCCTTTTTCTTTTTTTTTTCCCAACCAGATAACTTTTTAGGCATTTAATCAAAGTGAAATTGTCTTTTTCTGAATGCTTCACTGCTTCAGCAACAAACAGGAAAACTGGAATTAAAGAGCCCTCACCTCCTTCCAGTAAACTGAGATTTATCTGGAGCCAAAACATAAAATCTGTCAGTTGTTTTGCAGTACTATATTGGTAATGTTTCAACATAAAAGATGCTTTCTATCCAGAAGGCAGTTACTCCTATACCACTAATTTCTTAATTTAATGGATACATGAAAACAATCAGTACTATTTTGCTTGTTTATTACAATGAGAATGGCCTATAAAGAACGTTAAATGCCACAGTAGTTACCATCATAGCCCAATCAATCTAAATTTGTGACTGTAAGCAGAGGGTAAAAAACCCACATATGAGAAACATTTGTATTACAGATTAGCAACTAAGGCCAAATGGAAATCAAGAAGTAGCTCGCTGTGTGCTCTGACATGACTCTATTATAACAGAAAATAAAATAAAAAGCAAGGTATGCTCTATTGCATACTGCTTAAGATGCCTTTTCAGCTCTTGCAACCCTGCAGCCCAGTATTGTCTACCGCTAGGAACAAGCCACAGGCTTTGCACTGAGTTTGCAAGGCCTCAGGACTGAGGCTTGTCAGCCCTGCTTTGTCTGAACTTCCCTTGGCCTGTCTTCAGCTTTGTTTCACTTGGTTTAGCTGTAACAGCAAGTAACAGAGCTTTGTATCTCCTGTTAATTAGAAGGGAAAACGGAGCTTTTTTGGGACATGTGAAGAAGAGTGAACCTGAACAGCTTGCAATTAGCACATTCAGAAATATGAAAGCGGCACAGATACAGGAGTGCCTTCACTGAGCATTATTTAATCAGGAAAAATATAAAGGATCTAGAACAGAAACATGGAAAAAGTTGTCAGAAGAGGCAGTGTCCAATGTCTTCTGCATGCCTTCAGCTTGATTCAGCTAAAACAATGAGTGATTGAAGAGATCTAAGCACAATAAATTACCATCTAGAATACAACTCATCATTTTGAGTATATGTAAAAAATGGAAAACAAGATACTTTCAGAAGCAGCTGATACTTGAAGCTTAATCTCTTGTCCTAATGCCTAACAAGTTACAAGAATAGACTTGAAGATATGTTATAACAGAATCATAGAATCGTTTGGGTTGGAAGGGACCTTTAAAGGTCATCTAGTCCAACCCCCCTGCCATGGGCAGGGACATCTTCAACTAGATCAGGTAGGTTGCTCAGAGCCCCATCCAACCTGATCTTGAATGTTTCCAGGGATGGGGCATCCACCACCTCTCTGGGCAACCTGTGCCAGTGTTTCACCACCCTCAGCGTAAAAAATTTCTTCCTTAGATCTAGTCTAAATCTACCCCCCCTTTAGTTTAAAGCCATTCCCCCTTGTCCTGTCGCAACAAGCCCTGATAAAAAGTCTGCCACCATCTTTCTTATAAGCCCCCTTTAAGTGTTGAAAGGCTGCAATAAAGTCTCCCCAAAGCCTTCTCTTCTCTAGGCTGAACAATCCCAACTCTCTCAGCCTTTCTTCACAGGAGAGGTATTCCATCCCCCTGATCATTTTTTGTAGCCCTCTGTGGAAGAATGGCTGATTCAGCAAGACCATGATCTGGTATCGCTGAGCAACCCATGTTTCAAAAAGTAACTAAGACATGCTGACATAGCAGGCTGACCACCGGAACTTCCCCGGACAGAACAAAGAACAATGGGGCCGGGTAAACAGCCGAAACGAAACTGTATCTAAAAGGAGGTGAAGTAAGCGACTAACATGTCCTGATGCCAACCACCAATCAAGTAGAAGCAATAAGCGCGTGGACAGTAACTTTAACCCAATCATAGCTTATTATTGAGCGCGTGTACAGCTATAGTTAACCAATCATAGGTTGTTATGGAGCGCGTGCCTATAGTAGATAACTATATAAGCCCTGTTATATGCATGAATAGAGGAGGATGACCATACTCATATTGGGATCTGTCGTTACTCCGGGATCGCAACTCCCGCTCCGCCGTCAACACCGAACAAGGGAAACTCCGACATCCCTCCTCTTGGACCCGCTCCAACAGGTCCGTGTCTTTCTTATGCTGAGGGCTCCCGAGCTGGACGCAGTACTCCAGGTGGGGTCTCACCAGGGCAGAGTAGAGGGGCAGAATCACCTCCCTTGAGCTGCTGGCCACGCTTCTTTTGATGCAGCCCAGGATACGATTGGGCTGTGAGGGCTCATGTCCAGCTTTTCATCCACCAGTACCCCCAAGTCCTTCTCGGCAGGGCTGCTCTCAATCCCTTCATCCCCCAGCCTGGATTGATACCAGGGGTTGCTCCGACCCATGCACAGGACCTTGCACTTGGCCTTGTTGAACCTCATGAGGCTCACACAGGCCCACTTCTTGAGCTTGTCCAGGTCCCTCTGGATGGCATCCCGTCCCTCTGGCGTGTCGACCGCACCACTCAGCTTGGTGTCATCTGCAAACTTGCTGAGGGTGCACTCAATCCCACTGTCCATGTCATTGATGAAGATATTAAACAGTACCGGTCCCAATACAGACCCCTGTGGGACGCCACTCGTCACCAATCTCCATCTGGAGGTTGAGCCATTGACCACTACCCTCTGGATGCAACCATCTAACCAATTCCTCACCCACCAGACAGTCCACCCATCAAATTCATACCTCTCCAGTTTAGAGAGAAGGATGCTGGGGGGGACCATGTCAAAGGCCTTACAGAGGTCTATATAGATGACATCTGTAGCCCTTCCCATGTCCACTGATGTAGTCACTCCATCATAGAAGGCCACTAGGTTAGTCAGGCAGGACTTGCCCTTGGTGAAGCCATGCTGGCTGTCTCGAATCACCTCTCTGTCCTTCATGTGCCTTAGCATAGCTTCTAGGAGGATCTGTTCCATGATCTTCCCAGGCACAGAGGTGAGACTGACTGGCCTGTAGTTCCCCGGGTCTTCCTTTTTTCCCTTTTTAAAAATGGGGGTTATGTTTCCCCTTTTCCAGTCAGTGGGAACTTCACCGGACTGCCACAACTTCTCAAATACGATGGATAGTGGCTTAGCAACTTCATCTGCCAGTTCCTTCAGGATCCGCAGATGGATCTCATCAGGTCCCATGGACTTGTGCACTTTCAAGTGCCTTAGATGGTCTCAAACCTGATCTTCTCCCACAGTGGGCAGCTCTTCATTCTCCCAGTGCCCGCTATTGCCTTCTGCGCAATTATAACACACTGGAAACTTATACACCATGCTTCAGCACAATTATTGCTAAATAATGATCATGAATAACACAGGAAGAAGCTGGGGAGGGGAGGGACGTGGGACCTAAAGAGACCTTGTCAGAGTCTTTAAAATATCAGCAAATTTAAGCCATTTAATGCCCTAATAAGTATTTTTAATGTAAATGTGTTGATAACCAGACAACAGTACACAGGTTGCAAATCCCATTCTCGATACACTTTCTCTAATTGAACTGGGCTAGATGAAGCTCCTATTCATGTTCTGCTCATCTGAGCATGAAGAAAAAAATGTAAGTAGTAATGTATATAGCGACAAGTATTTCAACATCTTTATCTTCATGTCAGGGGCTTGACTTCAGCTGAGACCCATGAAATCATCACAAAATGTACCAAAAGATTTTAGTGAACTCCTCCTCAGGTGCTGTTTCCTCTTCTCCAACTCCCAGCAAATATTGATACGCACAGGACATGTAAAGTGGTGTGAAATGGATGATGGAGCCAACATTTCCCTTGCGTCCTGAGAAATAATATCAAAACAAACCCTTAGCAGCAATTTATTTTGTTGTGGTTTTGGGTTTTTAGGGGTTTTGGGGTTTTTTTAAGCCTTCTTGCAAAACAAATAAAAATACAGGGACAAAGAAACAGAATAATTGTCTCTCTACTTCAGGAAGATCAAATGACTACAAAGGAATAGCAGGCCTGAAGATGAGCACATTCATACCCAATTAGCTTGTTTTCCATCTCCAGCAGTATTAGATAGTCTTATAGAAGATAATCAGCTCTTACTATGAATTTTGCCTTGCTTACTTCTATCTTTACACCATCACAAGCTACCACAAAACTACTCTTAGAAAAGTGGAAGGTGACAGTGGCAGACAGACTTTGAAGTTCTCTAACCCTGTTACAGCTTGCTGCCTTTCCCATCCCACCACACTGATGTCCATCTGTAAAACAAAGCATGTCCTCCACCTAGACGTTTGCCATGCACAGTTTTTGAGAGAGCTGATCAGTTTGCACTGGCTGGTTTCTATGCCAGGTACACAGGGGAGACGATCAACCATTAAGATTCTAGTAGTCAAGATTTTCGTTACATGGTATCTGCCATCATTTTTGCTTATGACACAACAAAACCCAACATTTTCAACACAAGAACAGCATTACTCAGTTTTGCAGCCCTCATGGTCATCCTCCAGCTTGAGGCAAGTCTGATCCCCAGCTGACACAGGTTTTTCACTCACTACCCCACAGAAAGGAACAAACAAAAGGGCAGGGGATGAAACCAGCCCAAGCTTCTATCTGAAACAGCCAACGTGTCCCCACATTTGTTTACATTTGTAGTTGCTCCCCTGGATATTTTGCATTTTCAGTACAGTCAACATGATTGCTTAATACATTCACGCTAGTGCTATTCATAGCAAGAAAATCTCAGTAATTCCGCTTTTTCTTTTGATCTATTTTTTGCAGGTGTTCTAATGCTGACATGATTAGGCTGAGAGCATACTTCTTTGTCTGAAAGTAATTCTGAGGCAAGAACAAAAAACCTTTATCACTGCAAGATCTGAAATACCATCAGTCTGAGGGATGTAATTATGGATTTTTTTCTAAGCTATTTAAGATTCTTATGACAGATCATGACTAAACAGTACTAACCATTCTTTCACATCCAATTCAAACAACTTTTGTTATATGATCATGGAGAAAGCCAACATGTTAGACATCGTAACATATTCAGAAAGACAGACAGTTATGTTCACAGAGCACAAAAACAGCTCTTCAATTATTCTTGATTACATCTATGCTGCCCAGCTGGAGAGCTGCATTTAGACTTCAGTAGGGGACATTTATTGTATGAATTATTTGCAAACTGTCAAATACCAGTTATGTTTACCTAGAATACATGTATCACCCTTACTCCATGTCTTCACTTTAATAATGTAATAATTCAGCTTTTTGAAGGGTTGTCTCCAAATAGGACAGCTACATTGATATTTTGAAAGCTGTTTTTTCCACTTCTCATGCCCTATTCTCTACATAAAATGATGTAAATGGAAGTCACTTATTAAATCCTTGAGAGAGATGTGTTCAACATGAATCCAGACAAGGAATATAGACATGAATATGGTGACAATTAACATTTCAGACCTTGCTGGTTTGGGACTAAAATAAGATCTGAAGCACTGGGGAGGCGGAGAAAAGCAGATACACTGGTTTAGGTTTTTTTCCTTTTTCTCCATTGAAATCCAAGTATTCCTTGTTAAAAAAACCGCTATATATTACTTGCCAATAGTGAACCACTTTTGTGGCCTCTATATCTTTCTGTGAAGACATATTCCATATATGATCTCCACAGAACTCATTCTGTACTTAATCCATATTTGCATTCTCCTACACACACATAGGATCACAGGATCTTTGAGGTTGGAAGGGATCTCTGGAGACGATTTAGTCCAACCCACTGCTCAAAGTTGGATCAGCTCTGACGTCAGATCAGGTTGCTCAGGGCTTTATCCAGTCAGTCTTGAAACCTCTAAGGACAGAAACTACACAACCTCTCTGGGCAACTGCTCACTGCTTGACTGTCCTTATGGTGAAAAAGCTTTTCCTTATATCCACTCTGAATCTCTCATTTCAGTTTATGTCCAGTATCTCTCATCCTCTTACCAATACAATGCTTGGAATAGCCTGGCTCCATCTTCTGAATAAACTCCTCGTAGGTATTGGGAGGCCGCTAACAGGTCCCCCCAAAGCCATCTCTTCTCCAGACTGAACAAGCCCAGGTCCCTCAGCATCTCCCAGGGCAAGTGCTCCAGATCCCTGACCATGTTGGTGGCCTCTGCTGAACTCACTCCAGTTCATCAATATTTTTCCTGTACTGTGGGGTCCAAAACCAGATGCAATATTCTAGATGCCTAATGAGTGCTGAGTAGAGGAGGATAATCCCTCCCCTCGATCTCCTGGCTGCTGGGTGCTGTTGGCCTTCTTTCCTGCCAAGGCACGCTGCTGGTTTATATTCAGCTTGCTGTCTACTAGGATGCTCAAGTCCTCTTCTGCTGAACAGTTAGTCAGTTCCCAGCCCACACTGTTACATTCCTTCCCAGATGCAGGAGTTTGCACTTGCCCTACTGAATTTCATAGGGTTCCTGTCATTCCATTCCTCCAGTTTATCAGGGTCACTCTGGATGGCAGCCCTGTCCTCGAGCCTATCTACTGGTCCCCCCAGTATGGCATCATCTGCAAACTTGACCAGAGTGCATTCTGTTGCCTTTTCCAGGTCACTGATAAAAGACATTAAACGGCAGAGATCCCTGTGGCACTCCACTTGCCACTGGCGCCCAGGCAGCGTATGAACCATTAATCGCTACCCTCTGAGCCTAAATATCCAACCAGGTTTTTACCCATCTTGTTGCTAATCCATCCAGACAGTAAGGTCCTAATTTGGACATGAGAATACTGTGGCAGACTGGATAGAAATTCTGTTAAAGCCAAAGTCAATGACACACACTGCTCTGTCATCCACAAAGCTAGTCATTTCAACATAGCAGGCCACCAGGTTGGTCAGGTATGATTTACCCTCAATAAATCCACACTGTTTTCAATCACCAATTTGCCCAGAAACATATTCCAAAAGGACTCACTCCATGATTTTCCCAGGGACTGAAGTAAGGCTGCCTGGCTTGTAGTTCTCCAAGTTTAAATTTTGGGCTTTTTTGAAGATGGGTATGACATTTGCCTTTCTCCAGTCAACAGAGAACTCACCTGATCTCCAGGACCTTTTGAAGATGACAAGACAGCAACCTTGCAAGGACATCTGTTGATAGAAGTCATAAGCCTTCAGCCTTCTTCAACACAGTAATCTCCACTTATATCACAACTGTCCACAGACTCTGGCTGCCCCATTTTGCACAGTCAGGGGATTCAGGCTCTCATCTCTGCAGGGTCTCTGTGAAGACCCCATCAATCCCTCTTCCATCTTCCCTGATACCATATAGTCTGCTCATCTCCTCCCGCAGCTGCATAACTTGGCCACAACTCCCTATCCAGCACACACCTCCAGCAGGCATGGCCACCACCTCTGACTGCCTTGGCCTCAACGAGGCACTGGGCACTGCCTGCAGTCTAGCACCTGGAAAGCAGCATCCCTCCCAGAGCTCTGCCTGAGCAGGGGCCTCTGCTGTGCCAGGGGTAGCTGCTCCAGCTGCAGCTGGGTACCAGGCTCTGTGGTACGTTACCACCGTAACTGATGAGTCCCACACTGCCTTCAGCGGGTTTATGGCCCCCTTTTTGCAAACTGTAGCTTCTAAGAAGTACACCATGGTTCCCACAATCTGACAGCTACACAGCTGTATCCCCAGCCCTAGCTGAACATATGCTTGATCCACCCTAACCAGGGGTTGACCTTTCCCAGCAGCAATCTGGATCTGATGATGCCATAAAAAGTCCCCAAAGATCCAGAAACCAAACCACAAACTGCAAATGCCAACCACGAGTAGCAGCTGGAGCCGGGACCCTGGCACATGCCCAGCTGTGGTCCCCAGGGGCCACTCGATGAGCAGACAGAAGCCCAGCACATGCAACCAACATGCTCCCAGGGGACACTCTCCTGCTCCCTGCACCACCAGGTATCTTGACTTGAGGTGCCACCAAAACTCCCCAGCTCCTCTACTCTCCCCTCTGCAGGACCACCATCCCACCCAAACACCTCCAGCCCCCTGAGCTCCTGCACAACGACACCTCCCAGCAATGGGTGCCCGGGCTGAGGCTCCTAGCCGACCCACAGGAAGCTGTCGATCATAGGCTGTGGGCTGAAATTGCCTTTACTAACAAGGAAAACTCACCAGACCATCCTTCTTCCCAGAGATGAGGAGGAGCCGTAAATCCCCGCTGCCCCAGTGGCTAACACAATCTGGCTCCTTCCACAGGTGCTCTCCTACCACTGCGCTGCTCCCCTGAGCTGTCCCTACCCATCAAGCAGGGGGGCTGCAAAAACTTTCTCCTTCAGATATGATGTTTCCTTAAACACCCACAAAACAGTTTGAAAATTAATCCAGCTAACCATAGCATTACAAGTGAATTTGTGAGTTGTTTTTCAGCATTCTCCTAAGCTGAAAACTTCAGCACAATCAGAAAAGTAAGTACCTTTTCTACCGCTGTTACCCTGCTAGAGTACAAGGTGAGAGGATGGGAACCTGAAGCAATTTTCGGCCACGTGCTGCACGAGGAAGAGCTCCTTCACAGCAGCAGCAGTCATGGAGGAACTGGGGCTCACAGACAACACATTTCAAGTGGTATGTTTTTTTAAACTAGCTGACAAGACTCCTCATCTGAGAGATTTTAGTTACATTACAGGCTTTCCTTTCTATTCTTCAGCAATATTTCAATTTAGAACCCAAATCAGACTGCAATATATTGAAGAACAAGAAACCGGAGCAGCCATTCTGTCCAGTTCCCCAATGTTTATGGATACTCATTTCTTTGCTTTTAGCAGATCAGAATGGGCCTCCAGGTGCAGAACCAGTATTGAAGGTCTGGGACAAGAAATAAGACCGCCATGAAATGAAAGGGCATTAACTAAGGCCAGACATCATAAACTTCTGATGACATATCATTATGAACAGGTATGATGCTGGGTGAGGAAGGAAGCAGAGGAAAACTTGCTCTCATGCAAGTCTTCACGCAGAACATTTAGGTCCATCATTCCTGTTAACAGCATGTCAGATATGGTGGCAACAGACAGTAATACCAGGGTACAAGTGCTACAAAATGTAATATTTGTGCCACGTGACCATGGGTATAAATGTTTTATGAGCTCCAGCAGGGCCTAAAGAACATATTGCAGATTGGGTGGAAGAGAAAATGGTGCTTAAGGAAGGGAAAAGTGGGTCTTGAGCACTCAGGTCCTTAATCACCCAGCATGTGGAAAAAACCATCAAAACAATTCCCAATGATACGCTCACGACTGGTTAACTGGGAGCCAGGGAGGGGGAAACACAAAGACTCACCCCTAAGTATTCCTTACGCCTGTCTTTATGCAAAGTCAGCAGCAGGGGCATTTTAGATATGTAACCAAAACTAGCTCTAAAAAGAAGACAATTACACAGAGACCTCCTACAGATGTCCCAGCCCCTTGCCCAGTGTCCACCCAAGGCTTATTCCTGGGCCAAGAGATTTCCCAATAAATACACACAACTCTGCGAGCTCTTCAGATTGCTTTTATTGACATTTGCAGCCTCTGCAGGCTGTTGTCTCATTCCCAGAATGCCAGTCTCTCTCCCGTAGTTTACTAGCACACATTACTCATTTCACTGAGGCCATATTTTGCCACTTGAAAATTTAATTCAAGCTAGTTGACTTCTCCTAAAATTTAATTTCTCTCCAGTGAAACCAGCCACACAATACTAGACCATATAAGCTTCACGAGGAAGGCCAACACCATCCTGACCGGCATGAGGGGGGCCCTGCCAGCAGGTCAAGGGAGGTGATCCTTCCCCTTTTTATTTTTAATGTATATGCTTCATTATTGCTTATAGAATCAGGCTAGAACTACAGCAGTATAGTACAGTAAGTTCAAAACTGTGTTCATTCAGGAAAACTGTTCCAGAAGCTGAACATGGCTGTACCTTCAGATGGTGCAGAAAATTCATGTTTCACTAGTACTTCTTCAGTGTTCATGCCTCAATTGCTTATACTTATGAAAATATAGCCAGGAAGCCCCAGAACACCACCACCAAAGTTTCCTCCTCATTTGGCAATGTACTTACTGTAACACTCATCAGAGCCTCTACACTGTACAACTGCCATAGCCTCTACACTAAGCTCATGTGGGGGAAGGAGGGAAAAGGGGTCAAATCCCTCATTACCAGCTAATTGGACACTTACACCAGTTCTGCATCCAGGAGCCTGGTGTATCCCAGGGTAACAGGTCAGGAGACTAGTTTGCTGCTACGGTTGATAAAGTGCATGTTGCACCCAAACAATAAACTGTCCCGTACGTTATTTTCTGGTAAATGGTGGGATAACTGGTCTGTGCTTTCTGGGTAGTGGCAGACACTGGAGAAAGCAGCGAACAGTTGAGAAGGCCAGTAGCATCTGAGCTGAGCTAGCCTGCATCCAGAGCATTGGATTCAAACTTTAAAACTTTTGCCTATACTACCTGAAAATTCAATCAAGAAGGGCGTTAAAAGCATTATCATTTTAAAAACAAAAGGGCTGTGTATTGTTAGGACCCAAATTATGGCAACATCTGAGTTAACTCCACAGTGACAAGTCCTACTGAACACCCTCTCCTCCGCATGTAGTGGGTGCTCAATAGCATCTATAGCTAAATGAGGTCTAATCGTGCCCAACTAAGCATGTCTGAAAATGGGTAATAAATCCAGGCTTCTACACGATTGACAAACAGGTTTTTAGGTCTATCAAAAATACTAGTGTCTTCCTTGCCGCTGACACCAACTTCATCCATTGGTAGCAGAAGGCGGAAACAACATATAATTTATGGTTTTCAGTAAATATCATTGTGACAAACTGTCAAAGGTAGAACCAACTTAGTTTTTGAAAGCTATTTGACAAATAAAAAAGACTAACAACTTCCTTTTAATGAAATCCAAATTTAGCTTTAATAATTAGAATTTGTATAAAAAGGAAATTGTCTTCCAAAGCGAAGATTGGCACTAGTTCATGTTGTCAAATTTGACAGCATGAAATCATAGAACAAATGACGAGATTCTGCAGCTGCTAAATAATGTCAGATACACTTCACAAGTTTTATTCTTATAAATTCATTAATACAAGGTCCTGTTTTTGCAAGGAACTGCCTCTCTTCCCAACATACAATTTGGACAAAAAATGGTTCTGAAAGATTCCTCATCGTTGTTACGATAGCTTGCTGTTCTTTAACGTTCCAAAGCCCTGGTCTGCACACAAAGCTGTACCAGAGCCATACAGAGTTGACAACAGATTGGAAACAGCTAGGACAGTTTACGAGCAAGCTCCTACAGGTGTTCTGCGTGAGGGACTGTACAACCACACACACCAACAGCCAAGGTACAAGCTAACCCATCTGACTTTGTACTGAAGCAGGTAAGAGCAACCACAATCCACTAAGGCAGCTCAGCGGCCGACTGTGACCTGCCAGCAGTAAACAGCTAGTGAGAAGTAATGTTTTGAACTACTCCAGCTACATGTATCGGAAAAGGAAAAATATAAAGTAAATTTGTGTAACAAATATTGCGTGTGTGGACTCACATCAGTATAAGCCTGACGCAGGTTAAATTGCTGTAGCTGTGTGGCTAGACACCCAAGTTAGCACATATTTTCAAAAATGTAATGAAAATCCAAAATATTATTAATATATAAATTAGGCACAAATCCTTTGAGTAATTATACTGCACATAAATTATATTTAATATTAGAACAGCAAAAAAGTGTTATATGAATTTAAAAAACCCTTAAACTTTCTTTTCATTGTTGTTAGAGAACTAAAATCAATCTGACAATAAAAATAAATCCACTTTGAGAAAAGTATATGCTAACAAAACTTACTGAACTATTTAACTATTTTTTTTGCAGCATGTTCCATCTGATTTGTTGAAAACCATTTACAATTGAATGTTTCAAAAGTCAAAAATGTAATTACATTCAAGGCAGCTATGGTGAACTTGAGTGGTGTTCTTGCCATTTTTTATAACAACCCATGTCAGCTGGACACAGTAAAGAAACAAGTCCTGCTCCTTACAGTCATCCTGATCAAGACTGTCTTAGATAATTCACTTGCCTTGACTAGGACTGCAGACACAACATACTTTTTTGCAGACCTCATCACAGCAGTTTACTTCAGCATCTACTAACTATATTCATTTCTGCCTCCAGACATCATTGTGGATAATATGACTGCTCCTAGTCTCTCTCAGTGAAAAACCACCAGTGCTGCTTTAGACCAGTTAACATTGGAAATGACTGCAATCACCCAGGTCCTACCAGTGCTCCTCTGCTCCCAAGCTCTAGCAGGATTCTCACAGTAGACATCCCTCCCTCTATCTCGCTGACAAGGCAACTCAATCTGGTGTCCTGAAAACACCTTGGACAAGTCATTCTTACACTGTAACACTGTGGTCACAGCAACAGAGTGGGTAAAACACTACTTCAATATAGCTTAGACATGCAGAATTCATCTGTGACACTAACAGAGAATGCATGATGTTCTTGTGGAGATAAAAAAAATGGGAAAACATAAAATGTAGAAGAACAAGCATTTAAATTAAAAACTCGAGTTTAATGCTTTAAACAGAATTCATAGATGGCAAATAGAAGAAATCTTACCATAACCACTTAAAAACAAGGAAGGTTTCTTCGTCTCTGCCACATAAGAACCTGAGCAGGAACACAGATTCAGTTCCAAAGGAACGTGGGTTTTTAATTATTTTGTCACTAATAGAAAACTACCTTCTTCTTTAGAAAGCACTTGTGTATCGTTATCACTACGCTGTATTTATTTTTATCTGGATCAAGATATATACTACTTTTATAAAATCATCTTTTCCTATGAAAGAGGAGCATGTCTATTTTCTGTTTGTGATTGTGCTTGCTTTCTGACTTCTGCATATGAAAGCACGGATTAGTTATTACTACTTCAAGACATCTCATCTCCTAGAGGCACAATTAAAGTTATGTTGAGCATATAGTATCTATACACTTTTTACTTGTATTTGGTTAAGTTGCTGCATCTATTCTTATAATATTCCTAATGCTGTCTTATATTAAGACCTATTAATTAAAATTAAATGGCAGCTCTACAGTACTTTTTGGAGCTCCAAAATACTCCAGCTACTGGAGAAAACAATTCAGCTCTTACATAGCACTTCATCATTCAGCCTCACAAAGAGCTTTGCAGAAAATCAATGTTTTGTCCACACTACACTTACTGGGAACTAGCACTATAGAGAGAAGGAAAATATTTTCAAGGTCACCCAGTAAGATATTGGAAAGTCTTCTGAATTCCCAGTCACAGACCCGTTAGTAGGAAGCACTGGTTACTTTTGAGTATTTATTGATAGTTCGTATTTCTCTTCATTGTAACATCACATCCAACTCTAGGCAGTCTTTGCCAGCTCTGTATCCACAGTCCTGACTGAAAATGCTAACGGTTATTTTTTTTTTTCCTGAAGTGTTCATTAACACAGATTTTGGAGCAAGATCTCCTCCTGTGCTCTGTACTGCACAGGACAGGCATCCAGGAACTGCTTCCAGCTTCTGGATCCTGAGCAAGGGGTCTTTGCTCTGACACGTAACTGCTGCCAAGCAACTCCATGTTGCACCACTGACACAAGGAGTGGGATTCACCTTGCCTATCTTCACACACCTACAAAAACAAAAAATGATATCTCTATCATCTGAGCTACTCACTCTAGGCTTCTTTTGTAGTCAGTGTAGAGAAACAGGGACCTTAGGATGAGATGAATAGCACCCCACAAGTACCCATTCCTCTCCAATGATTATCAAGGAGAATTTAGGATGACTAACTCATATGAAGATTTCAGATATACTTACATTTGTTAAGCTGAATCCTATCGATAGTTTCTAAGTGAGCACATACTAGCACAGGTTTGGATTTGGATCTGGCATAGATAACATACCTGGAATATTTGTGGCCAGATTTGCTTCTTTTATGGTGTCTGAACAGCCAGAGGAATGCTGTACACACACCATTGCTTGATCTTTAACATTACATATGGTAACAGTGATCAACTACTCCTCTCAGCACCGTGAGGTTTCAGTAAGACAACCAGCATTGCACCAGCTTGAAAGACAGTCTCCCTTCGACACTTCACATCCAGGATCAAGTTTCAAACATGTCACTCAGCTTTTAAAGCCCTTGATCAGGATTTGAACCTCCTCTCAATCTGGCTGGGAATTATTTATCCCTGGATTAAATAATCTCTTAGACAGAAAGTTTTAGACCTTCCCTCCAACAACATGAGAGGAAGCCAGATCAACAAACTGCTGCCAGGCTGACCATCAGTAGTTCTGCTATGGACTCAGATGGGAGAAAGACTGAAAAAAAAAACCCTCTCACTTAAGTGGTTATTCACAGGTACTGTAGGTGCTCAATGGTTTCCCCCTTCCATACTGCCTAAAGCAAACTGAATCTGCATTTTTCCAAACCAGCATCTTCTGCCTTGGGGCAGTGAAGACACATATTCATGACATCTCCCCAGTCACCAGGCTCACACAGTGCCCACCCTGGATGGAGGCGAGGAAAAAGGTGCCTATTAACAGGATACCCCAGCACAGCAGCCAGGAACTGAAAGCCCACCGGTTAGAAATGCCCTGGGACCGTGTGGAAGCAGCGCTGGCACCCCGGGGGGAAGGGAGCACCTTTCCCACCTTCCAGCAGGGACTGCGGAGGATACAGTCCTGTATCCCACTCAGGGAACACGCCCATTTGTAAGAGAGGGGAGGAGAAGTATGACCGTATTTTCTCCCCTGCTTGCTCTGTCCTAACCATCTCAACACACACACCAAGTCCTCTTTGACCTCCACCACTCCTCCTGTTCCTGTGAGACAGAGGCACAAGTTGCCTTTAGCTTATGCACCCTATTTTTAACATCAGTACTGCTTTCTGATTTTTTCAGGTCAAGCCAAGCTGCCCGCAAGTCTGTTGATACTCCATATGCTGCTGAAGGCTGGAGAGGAAGAAGGGCAAGTGAACGCTGGCAGAGATCAAGCAGGAGTACTGGCTGGTATTTCAGTGCCATCGCATGTGGCTGAAGATCAAGTCATTCTCAGTCAGCTCTTCCCTAGAGGAAAGTTTCTCCTTTTAAAGATCTTTACACATAAATCCCTAACGAATACATCGCATACCAAAAAGTAAATGCTGGACACTGGAGGACTATGCCGTCTTTTCCACACCCAAAATACAAAACTACATTCAGTGAAAATTATAAATACATAGCACACTGGAGTCCACCTCCATATTATTCTTCATGTGTACGTGGCATGAAGGAAGGGATATATGGATTCCTAATGTTGTGAACTGAAGTCACTGCCACTGTCGTTAGTTGGTTAGATCTGAAAAGGAAAAGGCTGTTTTTTCAGTTGGCTGCAGCTGAAATCTCATGAGAACAGCTGCTGTCATTTGAGTTCAGGCCAAGATGGCAACATTTGAGAAAAACAACTGATCTTGTGAATTTCCCACCGTGTGGAAATGAAACGTAGAGATGCCAGCATCAGACATTTTATAAGTATAGAAGCCCCAATTCAGGCAGGAAACTGAACCTATGGAAGCACCTATCCAGTCATCACCTGTGTCATCCTCTCGCCCACATCTCGTCTCCGGGGTCTTTAAAGGTCCAGGATCTCCAGAAAGCTCCACGAATCAAAACAGTGGCCAACAACTAGGTCCAGGATCTCCAGAAAGCTCCGTGGTTGGAAATGGTGGCCAACAACCACCGTTGTTGTGGTGGCCACCGTTTCCAACCACGGAGCTTTCTGGAGATCACAAGGAATCTTCCACTTCAAAAGGAAAAGCTCACTTGGCAGGAGCTAGTTTTCTCACAGATCAGCTGAAATAAAGACTTCAAGTCTCACAAGATATACACACCATCACTGCCTTCTGCTTCAAGTACACATCTTCAGGTCTGCCTGTTCTAATACAAGCATACAGAAATACACTTAAAATGAATTCTAGTAAAATAAATTGCTGTCCTACGTACCCAGCTTTCCAAGGCTGACAATGAAGCACACACGACATGATGTTAATCGTGCCACTTAATGCATGACTGGGTGGATGCTGGGGTAACGTGGGTGGTTTAAAACTGAATATAATACCAACCTACAGCTGCAGAAGTAACTGAACTCTGCCAGTGCTTTAACAGCAGATTTGTTATTTGTGTGGACCTACCCATATAACAGAAAGATCCTTTAAAAATTACCTCATACCTAAAAAGTATTAACCAAGCATTCAAATCACTACTGAAGAATCATAAGACAAGTTTTAAGAGCTAGTACTTGGTAGTGCTAGAAAACAAAGATTATATTTTAGACACCTGAAGAACTCTGTATACTGACTTGAATGTATTCCTCTGGTTTTGTTCTTTGCAAAATCTCACCAAAATATCAAAACTCTCTTTTAAAACCTTTTGTTATTGAAAATTATTCACACTGAAAGATCTGCAAGTAATTTTCACTTCAAACAAAGCTTTCAAAATACTAATTATCTTAAATTTGAGTTATGTGAATGATTAGGATGCATGATATCGAGTGCACCCTCAGCAAGTTTGCAGATGACACCAAGCTGAGTGGTGTGGTCGACACGCCAGAGGGACGGGATGCCATCCAGAGGGACCTGGACAAGCTCGAGAAGTGGGCCCGTGTGAACCTCATGAGGTTCAACAAGGCCAAGTGCAAGGTCCTGTGCATGGGTCGGGGCAACCCCCAGTATCAACACAGGCTGGGGGATGAAGAGACTGAGAGCAGCCCTGCTGAGAAGGACTTGGGGGTACTGGTGGATGAAAAGCTGGACATCAGCCAGCAATATGTGCTCGCAGCCCAGAAGGCCAACCGTATCCTGGGCTGCATCAAAAGAAGCGTGGCTGATCTAGTTGAAGATGTCCCTGCCCACGGCAGGGGGGTTGGACTAGATGATCTTTAAAGGTCCCTTCCAACCCAAACTATTCTATGATTCTATATACTTCTGCTCCCTCACTGAATGAATGTAAATCTCTAAGACAGGGTTCCAGTGTGAACGAATGTGATAAATTCACATTAAATGCTTGTATCAAATATTTGTAGCTATTTCTGTACATATGCTGTCTGCCCAAAGAATCCTGTAAGTAAAGGTGCATGGAAAGCAAAAATAAAACACTTATAAATACAGTGAAAATTTAATTTGGTTTTAAATGACAATGAGAATGTGTTGAAGATGTTTCTCTCTTTTTCTAGTTTTCAAGGCACTCAGCAGATGTTCAGTGAAGAAATGCATTTGAAATAGGAAAGAATGTAACACTTTTTCAGTATTCCAAGTGGAAAACTGCAAAAGGGTTATGAGCTACATAGATATTCCTTCTCCTGTAAATGCTATCCTACATTCTGCACCTACAGATGCTAACACTGACTTTAAAGGAATATTTACCTTAAAAGTTAAAAGCAGCCATAAGTTTCTGCATTTGGAATACAGGCAGCGTTCTGTGGGCAGTGTTGTGCCCACACCAAAATTTAAGTGATTTAAACGATGACTTCAAGTTTTTTCTTGGTTATAACTTTCTGCACTTCCACAAAAGGTCAGAAGACCATGATTTGACCACAACTGGTCAAGAAATTCAGTTTTACATCCTATGGACTAGATGGCAATAGCAGAGTATAACTAAATTTTAAATTGTATTATACCATAAAAACTTACTTCAGAACTCTCCAACTGTGTTTGAAACCTAATAATTTCAGACACAGTGGTAGGTAAAACCTTATTTCCTTTCATTAGAGTTAAGTCGTTAATATTTCTGTGATAACTACAGTACATCAAAACTGAGCGCATTAATCTGATCAGTCTCCTGACATGCTTTTAACTTTTCAATTGCTTTCTTAAAAAACTGGCTAATGTAAATTGCATTATAATAGTCTATGTGTATTTTGGTTTTATTGTTTATATCACTGAATTCTAAATAACGAGGATATCTAGGTTTAAAGTATTAACATAAGAAAGTATTTTCAAAATCAGTAGAAATTAATGAGATTAATTAGGCATGAGCAATCAAACTGAAATATTTTCTTAAAGGGGACTATTTTTAGTAAAAAGCTATGATATTTGACGCTATGATTGGTTTGGCAGGTTTTTTTTCATTTGTTGCCCAAATGTCAAGTGACTTTCTGTCAAGTAATTTTACACACAGTTCTGCAGTGAGCATTTTTGTGAATAACAGTCTCTGTTTCAGACAAAGTATCCTCAAGTAAGAGCTGAAACTTAAGAGATTTAGATGATAGTGTATAAAATTTGAGGGAGGCTCTGTCTTCAATTTGTGTGACCAAAGTTCCACCAAAATCAGCTGGAGATTTTGGTAGACATGGCAAGCAGGACAGACCATGCAAAATGTGCTTGAGGTTTAAATATTCTTTTGCTCAATTTAACACAATTGCAAGCATGGAGAAAAAGTGGAGAAAAATCTACAGAGAACAGTATGAATTTGTTTTTTCTAGACTGATTAGAAATATGTAAGTAATTTACATGGTTTGATTCAGTGACCTGTATCATAACCCATCAATACTAACTGCATTGGTAATGAATAATATTCACAGTCTTTTCATTTAACTCAACGTTCTATAGAAATAGATCCTGCAAATGAATACATGAAAGTGCTCTAAAAATATTATTTAGAAATAATTTTGAATTCAATATTATTCATTACCACATAAACTAAGCTCGTACTCCCCTTTTTCTCCAGGGTACCGACATACTACTTTCCTGAGTGGGCTTAAACTCCAAGCCATTAGCCTATTATCTTACAAAGTCTCTACAGAATCATGATTTCATAACTTTTATCAAACATCCATCCAGGAGAAGATATGTTAATCCGATTATATATTTTTATTGTTGCTAACAAAGTCAGCAAGTTTACTATTTTAGGTTTTTTGTTTTCTTTTTTACTCGGACAGAAATAAAGTGAGGGCAAAGCAAGGAGGTTCACTGAAGAACTAAGTTACTGCAAGCAATATATTTTAACACCTATTTACGTTACTTCTTTGTAAATAACCTGGTGGCCACAGGGTTTTCTATCTGTTGTTTAAGAAGCCAAAAGCATGCTGCCTCTGCACAGCACATGAAAACAAAGGGTGAAATTTCATTGCAGTCACTGGCTTCTAATGCTTGCCAAGCACGTCAGTGCACAGAAACTGGCCCTTACCAAGCACTTCAGTGGTTGTTACCAGTAGGAAATTCAAAGTTCCATCTTCAGACAGTTTGTTCAAGGCTTTGGACCTGCACCCAGAACAACATCACAATCACGAAGCTCACCAGAAGCACTCTGCTTATTCTTCCTACAAAGCAAGGCCTCATGTAGAGCACCATCCTTCATACAGGACCCCGAAATGAAGAACAGGGAATCGAAAAGTGAACAGGGAAGCAGCTGGAGTTCAATGTAATTGAGCTAATTCTTTCTTTAATATTCACTCCTGTAAGTCACTTCACAACTCCAGAGTTTTAAAACTCAGGATTACTGACAGCAGCCAGGGCCAGCATGCATGACAAGCTGAGATGCCAGTCTACATGCGGTCGATGTTAGCTTGCAGGACTTACGTGACTTAATGGACAGGGTATGCTTTTGTAAATACAAAAGCAAAACAGAAAAGCAGACTGTTTTTTCCCTCCTGATTCGATTATGAAAAAAACAAACTAATAATATTTTTAATGCACAAAGGTAAATGAAATAGGAGCTTCCCAACCACTTAAAAAGAACTCCCTGGCTATACTTCAGACTCAACAAGTGCATACCAATTAGCACGTAAAATAACAGGGAATTTGTTATTTCATTATTAGTAACTACTTGGATTTCATTGTTATTTGAATCACAGGTCAAAATGAGTATCTATTTAATGGTATTTCCCAGCAGTGAAGCAAAATGGATAGGCTTATTTATAAAATTTTCTTTCATTGTAACTAAGGATTTGGGGTACCCAATTATAGTCTTTTAAAAAGGAACAGGTTTTCAAACAGTGCCAACTCTGAAAATCGTCTAAGGTGTTTCATCTAACAACCGTCATATTTCAATGGCAGTTTTTAAAATCAAGGCCATCATGCTTAACGGGCACAATTTTTTTCAGTATTGATGAACAACTATGATATTCTGGTCTGGAAAGTGCTAAAGGAATGCGAGAAAACATTAGAACCAATTACCTTGAACAGATATTGAAAGTACATGGTGAAGCGAACCACGTGAAAATTAAATGTACCACGCTAAAACCAGAGGCATGTTTCAATTGACAATGAACACAGTAACATATTTAAAATAATGGTAAACAGCAAAATCAGGTAACATACAATGTTACCATGCTGTTGAATTGCATTTACAGTAGGTAAATGACAGTTACACTTAAAAAGATGAGCAAAGGATGATTCATCCTAACTTATGTCCTGCTTTAATTTATTTTAAATTCTAAACCAGTGTTTTTCAAGTCACTGATTAATGACTTACTAGTATGGCACAGGAGTTTCAAACACTTAGCTGATAAAGAGATGCACAGTTAGGTTAAGACATTACAAAACTTTTTAACACTATGCATCTTCTAATTTTAAGTAAACACACATTTTGTCCTTACACCTAACTCCCACTTACCAGATTTTCTATACTGAGAGGGGTGATATTGGCTGCACAGAATTCAGCAAAAAGCAGCATCTAAAGAACAGTCGCAGTTGGCAGAGACTGGCATATCCTGAAGTACAGGTTTGCAAAATGACTACAGGGACTTCCGGGCTAGTGAATCTGTATGACTACAGGACAAACTTCCTTGCTGACTCTGCACTTCCAAAAGCATTCAGATTTTGTACGAGTCTCATTCGCTGTGCAGAGAATGTTTGTGTTTCAGAGAATACGGACAAAAACTTCTTCAGCACAGTTTATTTGTGCTGACGTACCTTTTGTTACCACCTCTGGAACAAGTGGTTTTTCTTTCGTCCAGAACGATCTTTCTCAGGTGAAGACCATGAAGCTTCTGGATATTAAAGGTTATCTCCCTCCTCTGTTTGTGGAGCTCAAAGAAAATGAGCGCTTGAAAGGAGAAAGAACACAACTGCACACATTGTTCTCCTAAGACAGATGACATAAACACACAGGACAAACTTCTGCCAGCTTTAAAAGGAGCTACTAAAGGAAGCAAAAGCGTCTCCAAACAGAAGCCAAAAAACCAAAAAAGTCAAAATGTGACAAATCTTATTGATCATACCATTTTAGCCAGAGCCATGATGCCCCGGATGCTGGGTGCTCTAGGTGTCATACAGTCACAATACACAGCCCCTGAAAGCCAATTATCCAAGTACAGGGCACACCACAACACACGGACACCGACAGATGGTAGAGCAGAAGGAAAGAATGAGTCAATATCGGTGCGTGTGTCAGAAGAGCTGGCACATGAAGTCCCAGGTATAACTGCAGGTCCACCAGAGGACAGTTGAGGAAGAGCAAAACTCATCATCATTTTTAGAAGGGTGATTAAAGCACTCATTAGTCTGGGCACGCAGTGTTTTATTCTGATCTACACGGTACACATGGCTTTAGCCAGGCCTCGGTAGTGTGCTTTTAAAGGAAACGACTATCAAAGACGGAGGTAAGTTTAAGAAAATTGAGAATAAAGAATTTAAGAAAATACAGGTCACATCAGACCAGTGGCAAGAGCCTCCTTTGATGAATTAACTGATTTTTCTAAACAAAGGGAGACATAGTTGATCTAAATTTCAATAAAGCATTTGATACAGAGTCAAATGGGAAATCATTGATTAAACTGGAGAAGGTTCCTTCAGCAACCAAGCTGAAGAAAAGGCAGGAAAATATATATCTGAGAGGGGTACTACCATCTGAAAGGAGGATGACTACTCAGGTTTCACAGAACTGGGATTAGGATTGCCTGTATTTATCATTTAGCTCAATAGTCTTTGCACAAGAAGTGTAATTGTGATGAAGAAGTTTTCTTGCGATACAAATTCGGGAGGCAAGGTCAATTAAGAGAAAGATTGAACTGTACACAAAGTCAAATGATCTTGAGTAACACAATAAGATTACATTCAGTAGTACAAAATGTAAAGTCACGCAGCTACAGATTAATAACATCTATTACAAGCTACGAGTTCATTACCTGGAAGCGAGTGAGGAAGGAGAGAGACCAACTGGCCCAAGTCTGCTCGTTCATCACAGCATGGCTGTGAAACGAATGCAATCCCAAAATATGGTAAATATAGTGCATTTCTGATAGAGATGGGAGAACTCTACCATTGCACAAAGTTATCCCAAAACCTCACCTCTACTGGGCAAAGCTGTGGACAACCCAGTGAAAGCCTCGTGGTGTACCCAGCTTAAAATGTTCATTTTTTGTAATACTGTTATAGAAACAGGCAGCCAAGGATGGCCTACAAAACTATACTGAACCCCTTGTTAAAGCATTTTGTCAATGCTGTATACATTGTTACCTTAAATAATTATATACATATTAAAGTTCTACCTAAAGGCCTTCTAAAACCCTCATTAATGCAAGATGTATTAAACAAAGACAGGAAATTAATTAATGAGAGAGCAGGAAACAGTGGTCTGTGACGTTTTACTGTGGAAGTGGTACAGGAAGGTTCCCCTCACTTTGTTAGGTCCACATGCCAATAACAAGTAACAATTAGTAATTAGCAACAATTACTTTTGGTCAGTCCTTAAGAATTCAAGGATTTACGGACCATAAAAATGTAATAAAAAAATATATCAGGTAAATGTGTAAGGGCAGAATATAAAACTGGAATGAAGAGAAATGAAAGACACCACTGGAATGACCAGAAGAAAAGCGTAAGAGGAATGAATTTCCCTACCTCCCAGAGAGCCTCCTCAACTGCAGCAACTATTTCAGCCTAGCTCAGATGATGAATCTGTCTGTAAGTTGCGTATCTTGGTAGCCACCCACTGACAATTCTTGAATTTTAAGAATAAATTATGGCTCTGGCCAACCTCCTTCTCCCTCTAGTTGTAGGAAGAGGGGAGAGAGAAAAACCTCCTGGAACATTCTGCTGGAGAAAAAGGCCACCAGGATGACCTGGGAATGGAGCCTGCCTGAGCAAAGGAGAGCCAAAAAGCTCATTTAGTTATCCAAACAAATCTTGCAAGAATGTAACACTGTCTTCTTTAACTACATCGGGTAAAATGCACAGAGGAAAAGAGCTGAACAATAAGCAATACATATACCCTAGCGAGAAAATAAATTCAGCCTGGAATTTATAATATCTAATTATCAGGCTAGATCTGAGGATTGATCGCTTCTAGCTGGCATCTGGAGGCCTTGTGACAGAGGAACCCTTTTGCAGAGATTTGAATAGATACATGTATGCGTACAAAAAGCATCGCTCCTCCTAACACATCTGAAAATACCAAGTCCTCCTCTGCAGCTGAGTGTAAATGTGATTTTTAACCAGTTTCTAAAAGCATCCTGTGAATATCAAAAATAAAAGTTACAGAGCTACAGAATGGCCAGCCTCTTCTATTTTACTCTTTCATAAGTACATAAGCAACCATAAGTACACTGGGAACATCACTGAACTCACCAAATATTTAGATTGAGCTTTTCAGGTCAGGTAATAAACACTGCACAGAAGATCTGAATCAGGCTATAGCATGCAAGAGGAGGAGGACAGACAGAGCAGAGAAACACTGATAGAATTACATGGTTACTCAATTTAGATATAAATATTATCCTTCTGATTCAGATGCGTGATCATCTTTTCATTGCTGGTCCTTTGAAGTGCAAACGCACATAAAATCATGAGGAGATATTTTTATCAGTTATCTAAATTATTTGGTACCGTCATGATACCTGAATTATAAGGGAAGCTGCTACTAAGAGCCATTTTATCACATAAAGGGGTATTCTGAAGTAGCTATAATCCAAATTATGACCCACCAATATATAAAAGTAGGAATTTTATCCAGGAATCATTATTTGACAACTATCTTTCAAAACAAAAATGACATTTATTTATGTATGTCTGTGTGTATACACATATATATGGTTTTCCTTCAAATAAAGATTTGAAAGACCAGCAAGTAATCCAACTGCTATACAGTGGGAGCTAATCTAGGAAGATATTGTCACATAAAAGACTCTTTCCTCAAACTAGCACAGACAGAAGCGGGCAGCATCCACATTGACCACCTGATGTTTACCACACCGGTTCTCACCTGGAAGAGGCACACCAGCTTTCCAGGCTGGAGGAGGTCCAGCCCTGCTTTTGTAGGCAGTTGTCGACACATCGGTTTGAGCCACTTGACTCTGCGAGCCAGTACACAGCTCTCCAAGGCAGCTTCCACATGAGGCTGCTGTTCTAGATCTGCCTGCCTTCAGCTGAAAGCGTAAGATAAGAAGCCAAAAAGAGCCTGCTGCTCACTAGTGATGATTCTACCGAAATCACTGGTGCACAAAGCACTGACCAGTGCTGACGAAATACTACCAGCTGGGAGAAATTCAGCGCCATAGCCAGTTCTCAGCTACCTCCACTGTTTCACTAATTTAACCTGCAGCACGGTGTTGAACTGATCTAGCCACAACAAAAGCCAGTGGAGGCATCACTTTAACTGAACTCCGTCACTTGATTCAGAAAGGTACATTGGGTACCTCAAACTTACATTTCATGATGGTTTCATGACAGAGCCACTGCTCTTTTCTGCGGGCCTTTTTCTTCTCCTTCTTTTTTGCCAGGAAGAGGATGGCAATGTTGGTTTTGTCTGGAAGTAGGAGGGTGTTGAATCCAGTGGTTGTCCAACGTTCTGTGTCGCTGTCAGGCTACAGTCAGGCCACATCTTATTTTCCATTGACTTGCATCTTGCATATCTGGCTTCAAAACTGCCCAGTTTCAAAAGGACCAACAGAGCGATGTGCCTCCTAAACCTACTGTGACCTGGCAGGGAAAGACTTTCTGGGAATCAGAATCTGTGATCTGTGAATTTGAGAGAGAAGAATCTAGACGCATTGCTTCTGATACACCACGGCTTCGTTCATGCATAAAAATCAGCTGTGATTTACACAGCTACCCAGAATACATCTCCAGGGTGTGGGTCTTGAGTAGGTTCTAGTTTGCAGCTCTGAGCTCCAGAGCAGAAGGAGCTGTGACCCTCATGTCGTGTTACCCCTTTCAGGGTGTCTATGTACACTGATTACATAAGAAGCTGGTGTGCTGGAATCTACTTGCTGGATCATGCTCCTCAGGCCAGGTGCCTAGAGTTAGGGGCTGCAAGAGCTCCATTTCTACCAAAAGCCATCTTTCTGGACATACTCTAACTACAGATCTAAGCCAAACAAGTTTATTCCTCCTTTTTAAGCTCAAATAGAAGTTTCCCAGTTTCATTTGTTTCAATGAACCATGCATATCTGTGCATATACAAAACAGAAGATGAAAAGAAACTGTAAATCCTATGTTACGGGCCTACCGTTGTTTGTCTTGATTTGGATTATAGCTACTTCAGAATACTCCTTTATGTGATAAAATGGCTCTTAGTGCGATGGCCACTTCTATTTTAATATTGTTCACCTCTTTGTGGGAAGATGGTATACATCTCACTGGCGTTTTCAGCTGAGGGGACCCTGCACAGATGTTTAGTGGCACCAGCACCACTGTGCACACAGCTTGCTCCTACGAGCCCACCCTGGCTCACGCCCCGCACACTCTTGCCGATGACGTACTGAAGAAGCAAACACGGGAAGACAGATTTCCTTTCTGCAAGTAGTGGTGCAAGGTCTTCATATATTCACTTACTGCAGACTCCTCAGGCTGATTTGAGACACGGAGAATTTGAGGGAGACATATGAAGTGGTTTACACACAGACAGAAGAGACTAGCTCTGATGTAGAACGAAGAGCTCGCAGCTCCCTACACCATCCGGAAAGCATCTGCACGTCCCCCTAAGAGCAGAGGACATACGGTTTCCAAAGGTGACTAAACAAACAGTGGCATCATGTAAGCTACCTCTCAGCTACTAAACTGACATGCCACCAAAGTTTTGCAAACTTACATATTAGGGGTTTTTTTATAATTTGCTGATGCATATTGAGAAACACACATACAGGAGAAACATGCTAATTCAGCTTACGCATTTCTTGATTTCTGAGTTCTCACACATGGAAACCTAAAGTTGTCTTTAGTTTTTCAATGAATTGCTATGTGGAAAAACAGATTTTTTTTCTAAGAACTCGACGCTCACACAGTATGACAAATAAACATGTACATGCGAGCACACAGGCACGCACCAGAGTCACAAAGCGCCATGTTCATCTCATCTAGTTTTTAGGGTGCAGAATGCAGCCATCACATCTAGTTTTTGGGGCACAGAATGCAGCCATTGCATCACAGTTGTTACCCCAGCCTCCTTTACTAGCCAAACGGGCACTTTCAGGCTATGAGTCATTTCGTCTTAGCATAAAGGTAAAAAAAAAAGGTTCTTCAAGGGTGTGATTCATCTGTCCTGTTTCTCTCCATTCCCCACACAGGGAGCCTTGGGTGACTAACTCAGATGTAGACGTCTACATTTTGCCATACGAATCCCACTCACAGTCTGTAATTTCCCATTTTTTGCATATCGTGCAAGAGCATGAGATTTCAAAACTGAAGAAGGGAGGTAACAGAGACAATTTCCCTATCCTCCCCCCACCTGTGCTAAGTTAATTATATATGTTGCTCTTATATTGTGTGTGGTCGCTAGAGAGATCTGACAACATACCTTGAATCGTAAGACTATCAAAATATTTTCCAAGTACTACTTTTTTCTGATACTCAAGTTGAAAGTTATTACAAAGCCAAGAAAGAGCTCACAATGAATATCACACTTTCAGGGAAGGAAGGAGTTAGATGAAACAATAATTCAATTGACTACATTGAAAATTGGTTCAAGGGAAAGAAATCAGCGTGTCACAAGGTCTGGGCATCTCAGAGGACAACCTAGATTTAGGCAATCTGAAAAGAAAAAGGGGGTTGATTTGTATTCTCACAAACAACCAGAGCTAATCAGATTTTCCTAAATTGATTAATAAAAACAAAGGAAGAAGCAGGGGTCCCTGTAACTGCTCTAAATATTAATTTGAAAACTGTAGTGTCCAGATGACTCTTAGGATTGGTAAGGCTGAATTTTCAGTGGTTCTGGAAAGCATTGGGTGGGATTTTTAATCTTCCCTGGAGGCGGCAGCAAAGGGGGAAGAAAAAGAGGAGCAACTCTTTCCTTTACCCAGAGATGGGAGGAAGAAAGAGCACAAGGTGATGTGTGAGGAAAAGAAGGAACATGAAGCAGTCCAGTGGAAGTCAGGAATTGCCAGACTTTTTATTTACAGTAGGGAAAAGGAATTTCTAATCCTGCTACCCAGAACGTGGTCACTCTAGAAGTAGAGGCAGGGTCCACTCAAGCAGCTTCAGCTACAAGAAATGAAATTTCACTCCTTCTCCTCATTTGCCTCTTCTGACTTTGATGCTTTTCTCTTGTAATTTCCACTTTTCCGAGCAGAAGCACAACTACTTGCTTCTCTGAAATATGTACTGTTGTTGCTCCGTCTAGTGTACAAAGTCAACCCAGACGACGGACACTGAACATGCTACTTTCACAGAGGCAGAAAATCCAAATAAAGCAGTGCTGCACACAGAAATCTTTGAACTACTTAAAAACAAAGACAAATTTTAGGATCCCAAGCAATGGGATGTCTTCCTCAATAACCTGCAAGCTTCTCTTTGGGGAAAGGTGTCAAATGAAAGGGGAGATCCCTTTTAGTATTTTCAGTGTTCCCCTGAGAAGAGGCAGACAATGAAATTACAGTTTATGACGGGGAAAACTGCTGTCACAAAGAGTTAATGATATTACCACACTGTATTAGATATTAGTACATTACCTACAAATACACTTTACAGAAGTACTGGGCCACCACTACAGTCCACTTACACAAATACTGTCTGGAACGTCTGGAAGGTAATACATATCCGCTTTTCTTTCAAGACATTGATTTGAGCTGCTTTATACTTTTTTTAAGTTTTGTCATTAATCCTACAGGAATTTCCAGGCACATTTCCATGTTAACATACTTGTCTTTTAAAAGTGAAGCACAAGGAAATTTCCATCTTTAGAGGATTTTCTTTCTTCACAACCAAGAGCAATGTATTCCTTCTAATAAAATACTTTGCGGACTCATTTTCTTCCAGTATGCATCTAATGCATTTAGGTCCAAAACCTGTAATGAGCACAGATGCAGGGGTCTGCCCACACACAGCAGGAAAAGGGCCATAATTCTGACTCATCTGGTAATTTATGCTTCTATACTGCTGTTACAATAATGTTAATATTGCATGAAAATATTTCTATAACACTTACAATATTTGTCAAAAAATAATATCCAGACATTGTCAAATTGCCACCATGATTCTTACATGATCAGAACGTCTCATCCTCCAGTAGGCTGCGCTGGTGAGGGCACATCAGAACCCAGCACATGAGCTTCGGTATTTCCACTGTTCGCAGTGACCTGAGCCACCGACAGAGCTTGGAGGGGCAAGGAGAGAATATGCCGGCAAATGAAAACATCCAACTCAGTTGTTGTGAAAGCCTCCAAATTCTGTGGTGTAAAATGTCTCACCTGCTGCCAACCATATACTTACCAGCAGACCTTTGTTAAGGGCTAACACTGCTGTCTCTCATTAAAGCGTATGTTCATCTCATGTTCCTGTCTCTCTAACAAATGCAGAAGAAGATAACCAAGACTCTCAAGAAGTGTAAAACAAGTAAAAAAAATTAAATTTACACTGGCTTATGTGTAGTAATCACTGTACAGGACAGTTCCAATGTACATGCAGGGATAGGTCACGTAGAATAAGCGTACGGGAGTTTTATATTTTTATATATATACTTCATCTCGACTAGGATAGATTCAAAACTTGAGACCAGAATTGAAACTTTTGGATGGTATTCCTCAAATCTCATTTAATCAATGAATTAGGTTAAAGAAAAAAATGCCCTCACCCCATTTTTTTTCTTTTTAAAAATCATAGCATACATGACTGTTGAAATATAAAACATAGATAGATCTGCAATTTTGACTCGGACGCACACAGCCAATTTTATGCCAGTTTTGCCATAGTTTGATTTCCTTTTGTTCAGAAAAAGCTATTTTGCCCTTCCATGCTTGTATTTCAAGTGTATTTATTCTTTTGTCATTAAGTATACCAGAGGTTACACTACAGAAATGTAGCTCCTAAACTCTCAGTAAGCTGTGATGGAATTTGCTAGGATGCATTTCGTTTTCTTCAATGCCAAGAAGACACGAAAAGAAGATTCTCAGATTAAAAAAAAAAACACAGGATGGTTTGAAATAAAACTGGTGCTCTGAATGACTGAGATGAGTTTTTTAAAAGAAACTCTAACATACTCAAATGACTATATAAAAAGTTTAAACAGATGTAAGTATGAAAGACATGATTGTGTGTGTGAATGCATGCATGTGGCAGAGTGAGAAGATGTATACTTATGTACATACGTATACTACTGGATAAAACAAGTTTATGTTTGGGAACAAAATAACTTACACAGATGCAATTCCTAAGTTCTTGAGATCTCTTCTTGGAAAGGTCAGATGATTCAACTCTTTGAGATCCTTTCCAAGTTTTGCTATTATGGATTAATGCCACTCAAGCCCTCACCCAAACAAACACATCTGGTGCTTGTTGTATTTCTTATTAAATGATTAAAAATCTGCTCTGATTCATTCCTTCCTGCATGAATTAGAAAACAAACTACACCACTTCCTATCTCTACCTGACTTGTGGCCTTTGGATGTGTGAACATAAGCATTGTGATTACACTTTGAGGGTCCGTATTCCTGGGGAGCTGTTGTGCGAGGAGGGATGGGGAGAAAGGTACCTACCAGCTCATCATCCTTAAGCTGGAGGATGAGAAGTGGCGGCTGGAGTTGATTAGTTCTTCAATCACTCAAAGTCATTACTGTATTAAATTAAGATTGCTTGAAGGCACATGGAGCAATTTACCTTGCACAAAATAAAGGAATTAACAAAATTGCACGTGAAGAAACCATTATCTGATCCCTGGTTGCAATACTTCACACTTCCTTAGCACCTTTCATCCGAGGATCTCAAAGCATTCGGGGGCCAAAATCTTCTAAAGATGAGTCCCAACTTTATCTGCTCAGAAGTTACCACTTGCACAGATTTGTGTCTACCTCACACTGAAGGTATCTGTGATGCCTTCTGAGGTCCAGTCCAAGGCTGCATTCACGACAAAAGTCTAAAAGTCTGAAAAGAGCAGACCTTCAGCCACTGGTTCATGCACAGCTGCAAGGCACACTTGGAGGCACACTGGACCCAAAGTGTATAACCAGGACATTCAGGTCACCACGTCTCCTGGTATGCTTGCATAGGTCTTATGGCACTTAACAGGAAAAGCACTTGAGAGCACACTCTGCAGATGGCTGCATTTGAGACCGCTCTTTTGGAAAGGGCAGATACACCCACCCATTACGCTTCTTTCATCTACAAACACACATCTTTGGATTATTCTACCCCTTCTCATTTCCTGCAAAGAAGTTTGTCCCTTCCCTTCCACAATATATTGTAAGAAGATCCAGTTTAAAATTAAGAAAGTAAATAAATAAGACAGACAAAGGACATTTGCTAGGATGGTATGCCCGCCAGGGAATCAAAACAGCTGTCTCCACGACTATGTGACAGATTATGGGGCTGCAGAAATGTAAAGGGATTGTTAAAGCCATGGTCCCATGAAGAGAAGCATTCCTCCAAGGAACGAAGGCAGGGAACTGCGGGCAGGGGATTTAATTTTGCACATATTTAACTGCTGATGTTTCACTTCCAACACACAGCTCTCTTGGTAAGAGGTGAAATCCTCAGGGCACGGCATTGCAGAAGACTCGGGGTGGTGGCAGCTGAGGACAAATCTCTGTAGGTCTGACTGTCCATGCCACGTCTGTAGGGTTGATTGCAATGTCTGAAGCAGCCCAGAACTGCACAGGTACAATGTTGATGTAAAGTTTTATTAATTCTCTTCTCTTTTATATGCAAACTCTCTTCTGTGCATCACAGAATCTCATCCAATGACTTAATTTCACACACGTTTCTGAACTGGTTTATAACAAATACACCAGTGTATACACACACAAATACCTGTACATATACACATTACATAAAACACATTTAAACATATCACAGAAAGACCCCATAAATTGCCAGTAAGGAGTGGTCAAGATCCTCACCTGTGATGTGATATATCTTGCTTCAAAAACCTTTTTTTGGATTCAAATTTGCATTCTTCATGAAAGAGTCTTAGCCATCAGGATCCAGAGTATTTGGATATATTCTCTCCCACAGCTGATGCAGCTGATATAAAAATACTGAACTAACTCAGTGTATTTGAAATTACCAAATTGCCTTCACAGCTCAATAGCTAAGACATATGCTTAGGAACCTCACTGGGTAGGATCCACTTCCTAATCCAATGAATATTTTTAAATACGCAGAATGATTTTGAGGTTTAGTTCTTTGGCTTTTATTGTGGGGTTGTTTTTTTTTTTTTTTCCCAGAAGGGAAAATGAGGGAGAATATTCTGATTAAGCACAATTTAAAAATATACCATTTTTGGTCACTGTATAACCCAATATTTTTTTTTTTCACTTTGGGGCTACATCTTAAAAAATAGTAATCAGCACACGTGCAGCAGTACTGACCAGAAAGTGTGTCTTACTCCTTTTAGTCTACATGGACTATATAACACAGTAGGGCAAACGTTCAGAAGCGTTCAGCTTGCTTTCAGGCGCCAGCACAAATTTCCTGATTACACAAGGATCCGGCCTGGCCTGCTGGATGAGCACTGGCACCAAGTTCTTGAAAAAATGAAGACGAGAAAAGGATAGCCATACCTATGTGTTTGCAAAGCACAGCAGTCTCTATGCTTTATAGCTCTCACCTGCAATTTAGCATGATGATAGTTGCATCAAAGCTAAAGCAAACGGTTAGATACCATATTACCATACCAGTAGCAGCAGCGGTATTCAATACATTCAACATTTCAAATCTTTAAGAAACACTGCATCTGCACTGAAGTCAATGGGGATAGTGCCTATTGATTTCAGTGGGGCAACAATTTCACTGTGAGTCTCTATAGAGAGTATCACAGTAAACACACCACACTCTTCATACTTGTTATGATATATTACAAGGTCAACTTCCACCATTTACTCAAGATTAGATTTTTCAGAGAAAGGAAATACAGTTAATAAATGAAATCCAACAGAAAGTCCTTTAAAACAAGCCTAAACAAATACCACTTCTTATTAATGTGCCGTGTTTCTTTCCTTCCACAACACCATGTTCCATAAGCTCTTGAGTAATTTCAGTCTCCACCAATTTTCATTAAAGTGGAAGACTCAAGGATTTCCGTATATGTTGCTAAGTACATCGGAAGGATAAGCTTAACCCTTCAGCTCTGTCTGCAATCCATTCCTATATCATTGAAAACTTAGCTGTAGTACGGTGATATTTTAACTTAAGGTAAAACTCTATGAAACATCTTGATTTGAAAACAACTGACTATGAAAATATGAAAAATAGTGAATAATGACAATACTAAAAAATAATATGAAAATATTTTAATTTTTAAAAATATTTTTAAAATAAAAATAAAAAATATAAAAAATAACATGAAAAAATAATTCTCAAAGTTACACTAATACAGTTGACCACTCACAATGTTTGAGTGGATTTCTTTGGAAAGTTTTAGTGAAAAGCTTTGAAACTCTTCTCTTGCTTGGTTGAATACATAATGCATATAGAAAACCACTTCTTAGCAGCTACTGATGGGGTGATATGTCATTATATGTAAACCAGAGCATACAGGTATTGCAGAGATGGCTTAAATCATTATTATTTACATCATCTTCACTTGTGAAGAGAACAACCTCCTTCCTAGGGAAAGAGCTAGGTCCTGATGAACCAAATCATAAACAAATGATCCTACAAAAAACTTACTTGCCTAAATGATTCCAATGACTTACTTGTACCCAGGGAACGTGAGGACATCACTGCTTCCATCTTGTAAGCAAGGCACTCATCAACGCACCACCAGAGACAATTCCCTCCTCAAAATTTGCCTCCTCAAATTCCTTCCTCATGCAGTACCTTTGCAGTGGTCACTCCCTAATTCTTGCAGCTTATTGTAAATAAGCCTGCATTCACTACTGTTATACTGACTTACTAGCTATGGAGAAGCAATACACCCTATGCTGACAAGTTTCAACCTAGGTTCCCCTTCCACCTTAACATAAGACACAGCCTTCAGTTTAAATAAAAAAAAAAAAAAGTAAAAAGTAAAAAAGCAAGGATTTAGTTGAGAAGATCAAAAACTACACGCTTCAAAACAGATTTTGTTTTCTCTGTAACTTCTAACTAACTTGAATATAACTATGCAGGTGTTTGCCTAGGTGTTTAGCCCTCCCTAGAGCTCCAATATGTATCCTGGTTGCTAGAGCAATAGCACAGGAGTTCACAGCAACATGTCATTGAGTGTCTTCAGTGCAACTGGCATTTTGAAAGACACAACCCTCTTTATCCTAACTATATTCCTTGGGAGGTAGGTTTGGGAAGTGAATGCAGTCACTTCCGATGACCCAGTCTGGGACCGTGTACCTTAGAGACTTCAAGGATCTTTCCTTCCCAAGTCATGTCTAATCGATCACTGCATGTAAGGTCTACGTAAATGCACAAGATTATTTCTAGAATTGTGTATCGGGCCACTCTTCACCTAATTCCCCCCTCAATTTTCTTGTGTCAGACAGACATTGTTGGGACTAATTCCACTAAATTATTAAAAAATACATTATTTACAGGCATATTGTGTTCATTTTGTGTAAAATTCAGGATTGAAAAAACCAGTCCAACTTCAAAGTTATAAGAGCAGATTTTAAAAAGCTCAGACTGCCCTAGAGAGTGGGAATATTCAGCTATATCCAACCTCTCCTTTCTAGCAAGGAATATAAAGCAATTGAGAGAAACTGCAGCCCTTGAGCCTTAACTGTCAATACCCCAGCAATGAAAAAGTTCATGGGTCTGTTACCAGCCATAGGTTACTCTAACATACATTCCCCAGGAAAAAAAGGCATTTTGGGTCCTGTTCTGAGCACAGCTTGGCCAAACATAAGGATCTCATCTAAATAAATCTGACATGTTACCCTGACATGACTTTTCAAAACTATTTCTAAGCTTTTTGGTTCTTATCTTCATTAAAGATTGGCCTACAAAGTCCACATTTGTTTCACTAGAAACAAAATACTTTTTGGCGTCTTTGGAAAGGGGCTATTTTGGGGAATACAGAGACACAGCTGTTTCAATTGCACGCAGTTAAAACAGAAAGATGCATGCTATTAAAATGTGTACGGTGTTACATGAATGGCTACTTGCCTCGGCCAAAGGCGGGATGTGAATGGAGTAAGGATGGGAGTCTCACGAACAAGTTTTCTCGGTCTCTAATGGACTGTTCCTCAGAGGAGCTGGGACTATACGAACAAAAGCAGAAATTGTCAGGACCTGAGGTGTGCTGAGGTCTTGGAGAAGAGAGGACATGAAGTTGGAAGTGAAGAGAAGTGAATGGGGAAGAACGAGAATGCAGAGCAGACATGGAACGGAAGATGAGGTTAGAGGAAAGACGGGAAACAGGAGTGCGGCATGGCTTATATCTGTGCCAGAAACCACTAAGAATACAATGCTGCCAGCTATAAAATCATATACGTGTATATTCTATATAGAATATATTCTAGATACGTACACATACACTCAGAAAAAAGCTTTATAAGACATTTAAACAATACATAGATAAAGTTTTCCCTATCCCTGTGTTCCCTCAGCCATGTGTTACCAAGATATATTACTGAAGCAAGCTTCCACCTCAAACATGTTCACTTGAAACCAGCAGCAGCAAGTGCCCTCCTTGCTGTGCCTTCTGGTCTTAAAGAAACTGGACATTCCTATGCATATTTTGCCTGCCTGCCTAAAGGAAAACTTGGTGCTGAATTAGAAAGCAGGGGGGATTTCTGAACAAACAGCACACTAAAATATAGAGCAAATTGTGAAGGATTTTCAGAAGACTCCATCTAGCACGTCTTAAAATGCTGTATTTTTATATAAATTTTCAACTTAAAATAACCCAATGTAAGAAAAAAAAAATTTGGACAGAAGCTATTAAAAGGCCCAAACTGTTCCCATTTCCATAACATTCTTCATCCCCTCACTACCACATTAACCAGTCTTATCTCTGCCTCTTACATTTGTAAAAATGTATGCAAACAGTAATGGAACAAGTGACTAGGAGATTACAAAATCCAATTTTCCTGCTCCTAGTACAAATTTCCAATACACCAAAACACCCACCTATGCTATCTTACTCGCTGCAGGGAACCCCACGTGTTAGCTGCTACAAAACGTATTTAAAAAGACAGACTTGCACCTCTAAACACACTTACACAAACACACACCACCATATACCATTCAAGACTAAGAGATCAATAATTATAATCATAAGGTTCCACTTTATCACCACACTATGCTTTAAAAGAAATAAATAAAATGAAATAAATTTCTAGCATTATCTAATGTTTCAGATATATTTCTACTGAAATCTCTGCACTTACTAAGCCATCAACACATCAACATATACCCAACGCTTCACTTTCACTGCAGAATAAAACAAGAGGAAAAAGGAAAGTGTGAGCAGCATAAATTGACTGGTGGCAATAATGAAGGACTAAAGGCAATGAGAACTCACTGAGTCCTGTAAAAAGTCCATTGCCAGAGTCACAAACTGGTATCTTTCTCACAGCCAAAATATTTCACCTAAGAAATGCTTCTATTACTCTTTCATGCATTTTTCTCTTCTTCTGGGCATTAATTTCTCTGGGCATTGCCAAATAACCCCTTCCAAAAGCAGACACAGTTCCGGGGCTCATTACAGGAGCTCTGAGGAACTCAAGCTTTTTAACCTTTAAAATGAGACAGTTAGTCACAAGCTGCCATTATTGTCAAAATACCATCAATATAAAAGAATATATATACATTCTCAGCGGAGTGCAACTTAATGTAAATTTGTTGATCAGCAGCATGCCCTTCCCCCCTCAGGTTAAACAGGAAAATAAATTAAGAAAATCCCTTGGTATATGCAGAACATTCACGTGGTATATTAAGATTATCACTGGCTAAGAGGAAAGAATTTTTGCAGGAGCCACTTGTTAAACTACTGAAAGCATATTACTCATTAGGACCTGTGGCCTCTTAAAACAGCCACTAATTCTCCAGTAGCATCCTGTACTTCAGGGCACAGAATAGTGGCACTGCCGCACTTGGAAAGAAAATTATAGTTTGGAGTTTGCACTTTATTATACACTAAACCAAAGTTTATGGTGTCTAATTAAGGGCCAAATAAGGTCTAAAAAGTAGTGAAACTTTTCATTCTAATATAATTTGAATTCTACATTAGCAAGAATATGATTTAAATACAGCTTTACATTAAGCAGCAAGGCCCACAGAAAAAGAATATTAAAAAAATCAGAAGATCCCTTTGAAGAACTATTTTAGTTTTCCTTTATAAGCAGACAAAAAAGATTTTCATATTAAATGCCTCATGAAGAAGTGTGGCCTTGGTTTCAAGCTTTCAATGAACTAAAACAATAGAGAAAATTAACAGAAGATGTAAATAGGATTTTTTAATCACTTTTGTTAAAGTTGGAGCTGCATTTATTCTTAGTGTTATCTGCAGATCCTATTCTGGCTAAAAAAAAAGAGATTAAAATCAACTCTCTTCTGTATATTGATTACAGTTGTTTATATAAAAGTCTGACAAAAAGGGTTTTTAATAACTCCCTTCAACATTTTTTTAATGTTTTAAAATTTAAATTATATCCAAAAACTATAAAAACATGTGCTTAGAGAAAGGATTTTGGAAGGGAGACTGCAATAAAGGACTCCTGTATCAGAAGATCTATACTACGTGTTGTTAGCGTGGGCTGCTATGTGTTGATAAACTCTGTTTCAATATTATTTGCATACATGCTTTAAGGTCCTCAATACATTTTCCTTGCTGCAGGGGTTTTTTTATCTTTTTTCCACTGAGGTTAGCAGTACAGCCGTTTATTAGAGAACGGCCACCTTGACCAGCACAGAGAACAGCTTTTCTGACGTGGTTTTTCTGAAGACAGAACCCCCAAAGGCAAATTCATGATCATTCAACCAGCACAACAGGGATTTCCATTCAAAAAATCAGCGGGTATTTCCACTTTTTTTTAACAATTGGGACTTGAGTGACATTATAAATATGACTTAGAGGAAAATAAAATATTGTGGCGTACAGTACTATGCTTGCATAATTATTTAAGAAACAAAAACTTACCTTTAGAGCAATACATAGTTTGAGCCTGCCTTGTTTAAACAACGCAAAGATGGCCAAAGAGCAATACGTGGGTTAACAGCTCTGATATTAGGTCATTGTTTGCCTCCATCTTTTGTAATGAAGTAAGACCGGGTGATGTTTGAACATCCTATTCACTCCCATCTTTACGTGGAGTGCATTTTTATGCAAACAGAGTTTTGTTAAACACGCTCCCCATTCATGCAGTGAACAATGTTCCCTGTCATCAAACACCAAAGCATGAAATTTCAACACAGGAAGAAATGCTGGTCATTAAGTGTTTCAAATCCGTATGCGGCCACAAATAACTTCACAATGTGCAGGGAGCACACACATCAAATCCACACAACAGGATCTGTGCCTCTTTATTAAAACAGCATTTGGATACGTCACCGAGCTGCATGGCCAACTTTGGACAGGAAAAGCAAGTGGAGCGATTCAACGGTATTCTCAGCAATACGTTTTGGTAAATGGCAAAGTTGTGCCTATGTAGAAGATGCATTGCCTAACTGAGTTAACTACATGAAATGTCCAAGTTTAAAAGCAGCAAACACGAACCTTTCTCATGAGCACAAAGTGTTGAACTTGCTGTTAAACTGCCATTGTAAAAGAGTAATTCCTTGTAGTGTGTATCCTATACAATAGATTTATATCTTCCTTTGCCAAAATGATTTGTATTCATATCTGATTCTTAGGAAATCATCACCTTGAACAAAGGATGAGGCTTCGCTACCCAGGAGGCAGCAGTCCTTATAGAAGAACCCCAAACACAGTTCCAATTTTGGTCCAGAGAGTAAAGTCAGACTCAGCTGCAGACATCAACAAAGCCAGATCCTGTCCCAAATAGGCAGCATAATGCTGCTTATTTGGATTTATTATTATTGCTTTGCCTTGCAGCACTGCGCCCTGAGACCTCTGCAGAGACCACGGATTCTCGGGAGCAAAGCCTGGAGACTATCCGAACACATAGGAAAGGAGTGTCACCGAGAAGAGAAACTATCTGAAGAAAAAAGATGGACAACTGAAGGGAAGGGAAAAGTGTTATCTCAATTTAACGAATGAAGACCTGAGGTACAGGCAGACTCCAACTTCTCCAGAGTGGCAGCACACAAAGGTTAATTGTATCTCAAGTCTCTGCCCAATAACTTAACATCCAGACTGATTCTTTCTTAAAGTGAAATCAAGAAGTACGAATCTCAGAGTAGCAGTAGCAGAACAATGACAAATTTTCTGGATGACAATGACTGATAATTGCTCCTGACACTTGTTACAGGCTACCAGAAGTCTTCCAGCTACAGTTATACTCAGCATCGCAGCAGCGCAGTGCCCCTTTGAAAAAAATCAGATACTCTGATCGTAATTTCTGGCAAACAAGTAGCTAAATTAGCAAATTTCCATCACTGATAGCACTTCTGGCAAATCCCTACCCTCAAAGTTCAACCAAAAGCACCGAAGACTTGGGAAACGGATCATTAAATCGTCTTAAAGTGACCCTTCCAGAACTGCTGGATCCCAGCACACACTCTGGGTATCGCCTATCAGTTGTGGTTAGACAACTCAATATCAAGGGCTGGTACCTTTCAGGTATTTCACATTTATTTAAAAGAAAGGGAAAAACTTATGTTTTCAGAAGAACAGTATCATTGATCACCCTGCTCTTGCGATGGATGACCACTAAGATATGTATGTATCACAGCATCACTCCCATATCCTGACTTCTTGGAACTCCGAATTTCAAAATTAGCAGACACACGTTGGTACAGAAGCAAGGGATCACTGATAAACCAAGTAGCTGATGTCAAAATTTTGGTTCTATCAGAGTGCTTATTCTGTTATTTTGGGGAAGAAATACAAAACTGTCAGTCCCAAGCTACAACATATCTCAGATTTGAAATACCCATCTCTTTCCTTAGTACAACCCCCAGGATATCTTAGCTCCCTCAAACTTCTTCCCCAGCAGATCTACTTACTTGTGTCTCTCTGTCTCTCCCCCACCTTCTCTTTTTTTTTTTTTTTTGGCTAATGAATATCACACATTCAAGAGGGCGGTTTTTTGGGGTGGTGGGGGTGGTGGGCTGCTGCCTCTTCATATGCACACTTGTGGTCAGCAGCAGTCTGTGAACAATAACATTTGCTTGAGTACCTGTGAAGGCGTGAATACATGTATTGCAGTTCCAGATTTCATTGTGCATCCCTTACACTGGGGCAGACGCCTGTTCCATATTAAAGCCCGCATCCTTCTATCCTTAAGGCCATCCAAAACAGCCAAAACTTAAGTTTAGTGCAAGATTGTCTGCTGCAGTCACCCCTCCCAAATGTGGCACTGATACACTTCTATATATATCTATAGATGTTTGGACATGAGGAAAAATGTCTTTACTGAAAGAGTGGTTAAACATTGGAAGAGGCTGCCCAGGGAAGTGGTTGAGTCACCGTCCCTGGAGGTATTTAAAAGACGTGTAGATGAGGCACTTAGGGACATGGTTTAGTGGGCATGGTGGTGTTGGGTTGACGGTTGGACTCAATGATCTTAGAGGTCTTTTCCAACCTTAATGATTCTATGATTCTGTGATTCTTTGCCTCTTTCATATCCATCTTCTGGCTGCCAAGATACAGGATGACACTACTGCTTATCTTTTTCTCATCACAGTTTGGAAAACTCATTACTTTCTCCAACATCTAGAAAAGAAAGAGCTAGACCAGCTCAGGAAAGTCAAGGTTTAGTTCCATGTTAACCACAGTATTACTGTGTGACAATCTTTAATTGTGAAAATAAGGTTCATACTGTAGCCAAATGGGGTCTTCTACATTGAGAAAAAAGGGCAATAAAGAGCTGGAAATGCTCCTCTTCCCCTTTCCAGCTGTTTCAAAGGATGTAGGATCTAGACGGTGTAGGATCAAGATAGAGACTTCTATGCCACCTCTATAGGATTTAGATGCTGTTTCCTCTCTCCCCTCCCTTTCCGTTGTGGCACTGAGGAAAATGCAGAGAGGAACAGCCAGATGTTCCAGGTGATGGGATCAGCACTAGAAGCAGCCAAGCAGATCCCTGATACCAAAGAGGGCAGGGAGCAAAATAAGACTGCCTACCATCATGTTTGCTCATCCCAAATGACACTATGCAGCCTATGAGATTATGCACCTATGTGGCTTATCTTAAACACTGGAGCAAAGGTTTGCTCAGAGAGAGCAAATGCTGTCTCCCATACTACTATATATAATGTGCATACGCACAGCCACACACGCATACCAGGGAGATCTCCACACATTGCCTGGGGACGGAAGAGTTATCCCTACCCACCAGAGTGTGGCACTGGGGAAAAACGACAGAAAAGTACTAGGAAGATTTCCCAGCCAAGAGCAGCTGCTGATTCAGCAAAGCAGGGACCTTTACACATTCAGAGCACTTTCTGTGGTTTTGATTAAGGTCTCTGCTGTACAGTGATCTCTTTGCCCCAGTTGTTCTCCTTTCTTCTCGCCTGCTCAGTCTTTTAGTTGTACTTGCACCCTTGCCTCAAACTTCAACATCCTTTACTCCTCTTTCTTTCAATTCAGCTGATTCCTTTTAGCTCCATTCTTCACCCATCTAAAAAGCAGAGATGCCACCTTTAATTAAAAACAAAAAACACACAAATGCACCATTCCCTCAGGCACCGAGCCTGCACAGATTAATATGTACATGCACAGAACTTCCAGTATGTCAGGCTGGAGATGACAAGGCTGGACAGACACAGGGGACGTGGCACCCTGCCTATAAACCTTGAGACTAACACAACATCTACTGCTGCCTTACAGCTGATCTACTTGTGTTCTTTATACCTCATCTCCCTTTTGTCTGCTTACTCTGTTAGGAAGGTAAACTCCTGGTGCGGGGCCTTTGCACAACCCTCTATCTTACAGCTCCTATGACAGCAGGGGCCCTCTCCTAACCAGAGGAATTATTACTTATACTTCTTATAAGTAATAAAATTAAAGCAAATTCCAAATATTCAAAACCACAAAGGCCCCAAAATTCTGAGACTGAGTGTCCTGGTTTCGGCAGGGATAGAGTTAATTTCCTTCCTAGTGGCTGGTACAGTGTTTTGGATTTAGGATGAGAACAAAGTTGATAACACACCGGTGTTTTAGTTGTTGCTAGGTAATGCTTACACTAGCCAAGGACTTTTCAGCTTCCCATGCTCTACTGACTGAGGAGGCTGGAGGTGCACAAGAAGCTGGGAGGGGGCACAGCCAAACTGGCCAAAGGGACATTCCATACCATGTGACGTCATGCTCAGTACATAAACTGGGAAAAGCTGGCCGGGGGGGCCGCTGCTCGGGGACTGGCTGGGCATCGGTCAGCGGGTGGTGAGCAATTGTGCTGTGCATCACTTGTTTTGTGTATTATTATTATTATTATCATATTATTATTATCATTTTATTTCAATTATTAAACTGTTTTTATCTCAACCCACGAGTCTTTCTAACTTGTGCTCTTCCAATTCTCTCCCCCATCCCACCGGGTGGGGGGGAGTGAGCGAGCGGCTGTGTGGTGCTTAATTGCTGACTGAGATTAAACCACGACAGTCCTTTTTGGCGCCCAACGTGGGGCACGAAGGGTTTGAGATAATAACAGATTAACCGGAGTGTATTAAGGAACTTATATCTGTTAATAGTTGAGGGTCACAATGTTGGTTTCTCTGTTCTCGATATTGATTTGTATAATCTGCATCGCGCTCTTTTTCCTGCTGTACATGTTAAAGATTGGTGTTGGGTTTTGCAGTTTGCTGTGGTCTGCAGTGAATAGTAATGTCTCGCTTGTGAGGTTTGTTTTTAGAACATTGACCTTGACGTTTCTGTGGTATGTAAACTTCGCAATGAAGCCGTTACTGTACCATGGATACCATATCGTGGAGACAACTAGCAATTGCAGTAACTTTTCTGAGAGTTTTTTTTACGGAGGAAATACAGAATGGCAGTGTCACTACCTTCTTCTATGATGTTTCCTCCTTCATTACAGTAATTTTTCAGTATTTTGAGCATCCTTGGGCAGTTCAGATACTTCTATTAATACTTCTTGGGAATATTGTTTCGGTTTTGTCTAAAGTTGGTAAGCAATTTAAGAATATCATCCAGAGATCTGCCCCAAGGGTGAATAATTATGAGTGGCAGGGTGTGTGGGACAAGATGGGCAAGTACCTAGGCCAATGGGCACCCCCAGTGTTTTGGAACTTCACCCCTGAGCAAGTGCAGAATCCTGAAAAGTTAGTAGAATATTTGGAAAAAGTATGCTGTCACCCTGGCAACTCTAGAGAGATGCAACTCATTGCAACGTGCTGGGGCCTGGCCCATGCCTACCGAGCCCTGTTCAACACTACTCAGTACCCTCAAAGGGAAGAGAAGGTCTCTGGCTCTGACAGTAAAACGACACGCACTGCGGCCACTCAGACCCGGGCAACAGGCCGTGCAGCCACTCAAACCCGGGCAACACGCACTACGGCCACTCCAACCCCGGCGACAGGCTCTGCGGCCACTCAGACCCCGGCGACAGGCCCTGTGGCCACTCCAACCCCGGCGACAGGCCCTGCAGCCACTCCAACCCCGGCGACATGCACTGCGGCCACTCCAACCCCGGCGACAGGCCCTGCGGCCACTCCAACCCCGGCGACATGCACTGCGGCCACTCCAACCCCGGCGACAGGCCCTGCGGCCACTCAGACCCCGGCGACAGGCCCTGCGGCCACTCCAACCCCGGCGACATGCACTGCGGCCACTCCAACCCCAGCAACAGGCCCTGCGGCCACTCAGACTCCGGTGACATGCACTTGCACTGCGGCCACTCCAACCCCAGCAACAGGCCCTGCGGCCACTCAGACTCCGGTGACATGCACTTGCACTGCAGCCACTCCAACCCCAGCAACAGGCCCTGCGGCCACTCAGACTCCGGTGACATGCACTTGCACTGCGGCCACTCCAACCCCAGCAACACGCCCTGTGGCTGAACCAAAGAACGAGCCTGTGCCAGTATCAGTCGCCCCTGTACACAAGAAGAAATCTTGGAAGCGGAAGTCAGCTCGTTTAGTAAGGGAGGAAGAAGCTTCTTCTAAAAGGGAACCGGAGGAAGAAGTATACGAGACAGATGACCCTAGAGAAGGACCATCACGAGAACGGGAGGAGGAAAGCCGGCCGCTGATCGGGGAGGAGGAAGAGGAAGAACTCATAAACGAGACAGTGACCACCCGATCTCTATCCCTGAGTGAGCTGCGAGATATACGAAAAGATTTCAGCCGCCGTCCAGGTGAGCATATTGTCACCTGGCTGCTCCGATGCTGGGATAATGGGGCCAGTAGCCTGGAATTAGAGGGTAGGGAAGCCAAGCAGCTGGGATCCCTTTCTAGGGAAGGGGGCATTGACAAAGCAATTGGAAAAGGGACACGTATCCTCAGCCTTTGGAGGCGACTCTTGTCAAGCGTGAAGGAAAGGTATCCCTTTAAGGAAGATGTCATATGTCGCCCAAGCAAGTGGGCCACCATGGAGAAGGGTATCCAGTTTCTGAGAGAATTAGCTGTGCTGGAGGTGATTTATGATGACCTGAACAATGAACAACTATCCAAAGATCCAGACGAAGTCAAGTGCACACGACCCATGTGGCGGAAGTTTATAAGGAGCGCACCATCGTCATACGCCAATTCATTGGCAGTGATAACCTGGAAAGATGGAGAGGAACAAACAGTGGATGAATTGGCTAGTCAACTCCGGCAATACGAGGAAAGTCTTTCTTCCTCCATCGTCTCGGCTGTGGAGAAACTGTCCGAAAAACTGTCCCGGGAGATCCAGCAACTCAGAGAGGATAGGTCCTACTCCTCACCTGTACGGACCAGTATCTCGGCTATTAGAAGTAAGCGTTCTTTTGCTCAAGAGAGAGAATATAAAGGATACACACCACGGGGCACCCTATGGTTTTACCTGCGTGACCACGGAGAGGACATGAGGAAGTGGGATGGGAAACCTACTGCAGCCCTAGGGGCACGGGTACGTGAATTACAAGGGAAAACAATCACAGAAAGAGGTTCTTCCAGGAAAATTGCTGCTCCAGTTTCCAGCGGGCAGTTCCCCAGAGAGAGTAGAAGGGCTGATCTTACTCTTGATCTTAATAAAGAAACTTCTGACTCATACGTACAAGAAATGAGAAACGAGTACTGTGATGAGGATTAGAGGGGCCCTGCCTCCAGCCAGGGGGAGGAAAGGGACAACCGGGTTTACTGGACTGTGTGGATTCGGTGGCCTGGCACATCAGACCCACAGAAGTATAAGGCTCTGGTAGACACCGGTGCACAGTGTACCCTAATGCCATCAAGATATATAGGAACAGAACCCATCTATATTTCTGGGGTGACGGGGGGATCCCAACAGCTATCTGTATTGGAAGCCGAAGTGAGTCTAACTGGGAATGGGTGGCAGAAGCACCCCATTGTGACTGGCCCAGATGCTCCGTGCATCCTTGGCATAGACTACCTCAGGAGAGGGTATTTCAAGGACCCAAAAGGGTACAGGTGGGCTTTTGGTATAGCTGCCTTGGAGACGGAGGAGATTAAACAGCTGTCCACCTTGCCTGGTCTCTCGGAGGACCCTTCTGTTGTGGGGTTGCTGAAGGTCGAAGACCAACAAGTGCCAATCGCTACCACCACAGTGCACCGGCGGCAATATCGCACCAACCGAGACTCCCTGATTCCCATTCATGAGCTGATTCGTCGACTGGAGAGCCAAGGAGTGATCAGCAAGACCCACTCACCCTTTAACAGTCCCATATGGCCAGTGCGGAAGTCTAATGGAGAGTGGAGACTAACAGTAGACTATCGTGGCCTAAATGAAGTCACGCCACCGCTGAGTGCTGCTGTGCCAGACATGCTAGAACTTCAATATGAATTGGAATCAAAGGTAGCCAAGTGGTATGCCACAATTGATATTGCTAATGCATTTTTCTCAATCCCTTTGGCAGCAGAGTGCAGGCCACAGTTTGCTTTCACTTGGAGGGGCGTTCAGTACACCTGGAACCGACTGCCCCAGGGGTGGAAACACAGCCCTACCATTTGCCATGGACTGATCCAGACTGCATTAGAACAGGGTGGAGCTCCAGAACACCTGCAATACATTGATGATATCATCGTGTGGGGCAACACAGCAGAAGAAGTTTTTGAAAAAGGGAAGGAAATAGTCCAAATCCTGCTGAAGGCCGGTTTTGCCATAAAACAAAGTAAGGTCAAGGGACCTGCACAGGAGATCCAGTTTTTAGGAATAAAATGGCAAGATGGACGTCGTCAGATCCCAATAGATGTGATCAACAAAATAACAGCCATGTCTCCACCAACTAGCAAAAAAGAAACACAAGCTTTCTTAGGCGTGGTGGGTTTTTGGAGAATGCACATTCCAAATTACAGTCTGATTGTAAACCCTCTCTATCAAGTGACCCGGAAGAAGAACGATTTCAAATGGGGCCCTGAGCAACGACAAGCTTTTGAACAAATTAAACGGGAGATAGTTCATGCAGTAGCCCTGGGGCCAGTCCGGGCAGGGCAAGATGTAAAAAATGTGCTCTATACCGCAGCCGGGGAGAATGGCCCTACCTGGAGCCTCTGGCAGAAAGCACCAGGGGAGACTCGAGGTCGACCCCTAGGGTTTTGGAGTCGGGGATACAGAGGATCCGAGGCCCGCTATACTCCAACTGAAAAAGAGATATTAGCAGCATATGAAGGGGTTCGAGCTGCTTCAGAAGTGATCGGCACTGAAGCACAGCTCCTCCTGGCACCCCGACTGCCGGTGCTGGGCTGGATGTTCAGAGGGAGGGTCCCCTGTACACATCATGCAACTGATGCTACATGGAGTAAGTGGGTCGCACTAATCACACAACGGGCTCGAATAGGAAACCCCAGTCGCCCAGGAATTCTGGAAGTGATCATGGATTGGCCAGAGGGCAAAGATTTTGGAATATTGCCAGAGGAGGAGGTAACGCGTGCTGAAGAGGCCCCAATGTATAATGAACTACCAGAAAATGAGAAGCAATATGCCCTGTTCACTGATGGGTCCTGTCGTCTTGTGGGAAAACATCGGAGGTGGAAAGCTGCTGTATGGAGTCCTATGCGACAAGTTGTAGAAACGGCTGAAGGAGAAGGTGAATCAAGCCAATTTGCAGAAGTAAAGGCCATCCAGCTGGCTTTAGACATTGCTGATCGAGAAAAGTGGCCAGTGCTCTATCTCTATACTGACTCATGGATGGTGGCAAATGCCCTGTGGGGGTGGTTGCAGCAATGGAAGCAGAGCAACTGGCAGCGCAGAGGCAAACCCATCTGGGCTGCCGCATTGTGGCAAGATATTGCTGCCCGGGTGGAGAACCTGGTTGTAAAAGTCCGTCACGTAGATGCTCACGTACCCAAGAGTCGGGCCACTGAAGAACATCAAAACAACCAGCAGGTGGATCAGGCTGCTAAGATTGAAGTGGCTCAGGTGGATCTGGACTGGCAACATAAGGGTGAATTATTTCTAGCTCGGTGGGCCCATGACACCTCAGGTCACCAAGGAAGAGATGCAACATACAGATGGGCTCGTGATCGAGGGGTGGACTTGACCATGGACACTATAGCCCAGGTTATCCATGAATGCGAAACATGTGCTGCAATCAAGCAAGCCAAACGGTTAAAGCCTTTTTGGTATGGAGGACGATGGTTGAAATATAAATATGGGGAGGCCTGGCAGATCGATTATATCACACTCCCACAAACCCGCCAAGGCAAGCGCCACGTGCTTACAATGGTGGAGGCAACCACCGGATGGCTGGAAACATATCCCGTGCCCCATGCCACTGCCCGGAACACTATCCTGGGCCTTGAAAAGCAAGTCCTATGGCGACATGGCACCCCAGAAAGAATTGAGTCAGACAATGGGACTCATTTCCGAAACAACCTCATAGACACCTGGGCCAAAGAGCACGGCATTGAGTGGGTGTATCACATCCCCTATCATGCACCAGCTTCTGGGAAAATTGAACGATACAATGGACTGTTAAAGACTACGCTGAGAGCAATGGGTGGTGGGACATTCAAACATTGGGATACGCATTTAGCAAAGGCCACCTGGTTAGTCAACACTCGGGGATCTGCCAATCGAGCAGGCCCTGCCCAGTCAGAACTTTTACGTACTGTAGATGGGAATAAAGTCCCTGTAGTGCACATAAAAAATATGCTGGGGAAGACAGTCTGGGTTATTCCTGCCTCAGGCAGAGGCAGACCCATCCGTGGGATTGCTTTTGCTCAAGGACCTGGGTGCACTTGGTGGATAATGCGGAAGGATGGGGAAGTCCGATGTGTGCCTCAAGGGGATTTGATTTTGGGTGAGAATAGCCAATGATCTGAATTATGTGATGTTAAGTACTAATTATAGTTATAATAGTTATACTAATAATACACAGATATACTAATAATACTAATAATATTATATGCCATACTAATGTTATTATAATAAGAATCACCCAGATTAATGAAGAATAACTTCAGTGAAACCAAGCAAAGCACAGTGATGATGGTACCAGAACTGACTTCAACCTGAAACAATCCAACACCACATACCATCTCCATTTTTCCTGCCCTGAAAGATTATTATGACAGATGGAGCCCGAAGTCATGGACTAAATGAACTCACCGAACATTTTAGAGGGATGGCCCACAGATGAAGGGAATGATATCTGTGTATGTGTGTATATATATATATAAAAGGGGGTGGTGATTAATGAAAATGTACTGGAAAATGTGAGACTTGAGCATGATGCAAATGGTATAGAATAAGGGGTGGATATTGTCCTGGTTTCGGCAGGGATAGAGTTAATTTCCTTCCTAGTGGCTGGTACAGTGTTTTGGATTTAGGATGAGAACAAAGTTGATAACACACCGGTGTTTTAGTTGTTGCTAGGTAATGCTTACACTAGCCAAGGACTTTTCAGCTTCCCATGCTCTACTGACTGAGGAGGCTGGAGGTGCACAAGAAGCTGGGAGGGGGCACAGCCAAACTGGCCAAAGGGACATTCCATACCATGTGACGTCATGCTCAGTACATAAACTGGGAAAAGCTGGCCGGGGGGGCCGCTGCTCGGGGACTGGCTGGGCATCGGTCAGCGGGTGGTGAGCAATTGTGCTGTGCATCACTTGTTTTGTGTATTATTATTATTATTATCATATTATTATTATCATTTTATTTCAATTATTAAACTGTTTTTATCTCAACCCACGAGTCTTTCTAACTTGTGCTCTTCCAATTCTCTCCCCCATCCCACCGGGTGGGGGGGAGTGAGCGAGCGGCTGTGTGGTGCTTAATTGCTGACTGAGATTAAACCACGACACTGAGTTAACACAGCAAATTGTTTTGAAAAATAATAATGTGGATTAGTACTATCAGGTTTAGGAACTCTAAGATGTGGCTGGGCTGGGTTTCCAAGTCCTCTGCTACAAACAAGGAGGAGACCTAACCACCCTCTTACTAAACCAGACCAGATCTCTTACATGGATCTACCTTTCAGCGAGAAGGTTAGGGGCAGCCAAAGAGTAGTTAGGTAACACTATAAAATGCTGATTTTCTGGGAATGTTGAATTCAAATGCACCAAGGTGTCCAGTTCCTTCTTCAGTCAAGCTACCCTGTGTTTCCGGATGCTCTCGCTGCACCATCCAAGCCTGCCGAGCTCCAGGAAAGCAGCTCTGCCAAGCTTCAAGTGTCTGAACCTAATGACTCAGACACCTCTTTTCTTCACAGTCATGAGGCTGGCTCACACACTGAGAATTTCTGAACCTTTGCATTTTCTACTTGCCTTCTAATTTATTTATTTTCACACTGAAAATAAATGTTCACCTCCTCCTGATTTGTGTGCTTAACCATCTCCAGTTCAAACCCAAAGTGAAACAGACACATAAATACGCAAGTCCCAGGTCTGCTACCAAGGGATCCATCACTTTTCATTACCCAACTCTCAGTGTGCAGAAGTGCTATTTTACGCTTGTTCTGTACTAGACGAATAGGCAGCTGCATCACTCACAGACTACTTCCAGGCTCCCATCCCACCTAATTCCAGCCTTCCCCTCACATCTCCCTCCTGTCATATATTCCTCCTCCGTCTGATCCCCACAGACCCCCCTATATGCCCTCTGAGTCCAACTTTTTGTGCCTTAAAGGACGTGTACTTTCTTACAGTTTCCCGCTCACTTGCCGTGTACTTTCCCCTTTCCTGCTGTCCCTCACAAGGCCATAGCCTGCACTCTCATCTTCGCTCCTCATTTTTCCTCTCCCACGGCAACTAAGCAACCATAGTTTTTCTAGTGAATAGCCTTGCCAGCACAATGCAAAATGCCGACTATTTTGCAGTCTTTTCTCATTAATCTGGTGGTTACCTTGTGAAGACATTTAAAACACCTTAGCTAGCACAAGACTCAGGATTAACACAATAAAATAAAATAAGGATTTTATCAAACAAAGTGTCTCAGTTTCACTGATGGCAGTTTAATGAAAATTCACATACAAAAGGTACTGCTTCTCATGTGGAGGGAAACATGCTTTTACCTCAATAGCCATAATATTATTTGAGAAATGAGAGATCCCCAAAGGAAAGACAGCGATCTCAAAAATCCCGCAGGAGGGATCTGGAGAAAGTGGCAGGCTGTTGCACAGGTCTGAAAATACAGTCAGACCCGTCGACTGAGCTGAAGCTTTTGCCATTGCTGTCTGTGTCCAGCAATGAAACCCGGACAGTCCGGGGACCGCTTCCAGCTGAGGAAATACCTACCCATGATGTGCCCGAGAGAGCTCCATGCCAGTCAGCTACAGAAACCACCGCCGGCTCCCGAGCTCCCTCCACTCCCTGCTGCCCACTGCTGCAAAACCTGGTTTAAAATAGCAACCAGCTTCCCACCCTTTCTTCCCCCTTCCTCTGGGGGAGAGATGAAGACAAGGAGGGGTACCAGTGGACATCTCAAATAGTAGCAGACACCTGTGTTTAGACAATGAAATCCCCTCCTGGGAGACACAAGCATGGCTTCTGTGCTGTCACCACACCTCCAGGGACAGCGCAGACATACAAAGCACTGTCCAGTTGTGGCTGAGGGTATCTCTGAACACCGACTGCAGTTCGTCCTCTTAGCAACATTTTATGAACCGAGCATGACATTTGCACTGAACAACACTGCAATTTCCTTACAGTTTTGCAGGAAGCTCACCTTAAACAGAAATGCAATTTAGTATGTATAGAATGGCTCTTTAACTCAACTTGATTTGTCTAGGATTTTATTTTATCAAGAGCATGGTTATAATGCCTGGAATGAGGAAAAAGAAAAAACTGCACGTGTTCCTAAAATATTACAGATTGAACTCTGATGTACTAGATATAGCGTATATAATAGGTAAGATACACATGTAATATACATCAGTGTAACCATGATGATTTAAACATCTGGAAGGTAAGTAAAGTTGAAAGCCGTAATGAAAAATACATTATGAGAAAAGGCACACGCACATTTACAAATTGGTTTAGAATTCAGCTGGAAAGGACCACAGTATTACGGGGCATAATTCGAACTGTCCTCTAGTGAACAGACAGTAGTAGCACTTTTCAGGTTTACAAAATGTAACAAAACATATTTTGGGAACTAATAAAAAATAGGAGGCTGACAGCCCTGGAATGCAGCTCTCTGAAGGACAAACATCTTGATATCAAATAAGAAGGGTGCAACTTCACAGTGTAAAAACCTGCAGACTGCTAGATTCAGACAAATTATGGTAACACAGCAAAAAAGCTTTCCCGTACTCTCAGTAGCCTCAGCTTTAGCCTGGAGGGAAAACTACCTTTCCTTTTCCTTCAGGGAAAACACTTTTAATTTTCTTGTTCATTCAGTTCTTGGCCTCTGACAAAGGAGTCAAAAGGGTGGCAGTTGCCGAAGTCACTTACTGATTTTCTTGGTTTATTTATGAATGCCCGACATGCAAGGGCCTGTCTTCAAAATTTAATACCTGGTATTTTACACCATTAAGTAAATTGCCAGGAAGATCAGTTCCTTTCCACCTCTGCAACTTCCACACAACGAGCGAGTTGCCCTCGCAGAAAGTTCATCAGACTTTGGCTTTCACAGAAAGCTCTCAAATTTAGGGGTCCTCCGCTAAAGCTGTATGTGGAAGTTCCCTGTCTTCTCTACTTTAAGAAGGCTTTATTCTGTGGTCTCAGTTGACCTCCACTCTTCTACCAGTGCACGGGAAGGAAAGCTCTGCTTTAAGCTGAAATACATGCAATAGGAAGCAGAGGGAAAAGTAAGAAGGCACAGTATGAGATCAACAGGACAGTCTTCCAAGGGTAATCCCATGTACAATATGTTGCAGTAATCCAACAGAAGGTGACAGAAATCATTAATCACTCTGACAAGGTCTTGATTTCAGAGAAATATGGCAAACACTTAAATGCAGACAGAAAAAAAGCATACTTGACCATAAATTCTGCAAGGAGAGAGCTGAAAGCATTGCCAAGCTGCAAACCCTGTAAAAAATAAGAGGACAAACCCCCTCAACAATAGGAAGCACTACTGTTGCTGCTGTTCTCCTCAAGATTCTTTCCTCATATTGTTAACTGCATTAATTTTACTTCACCTCGAGGAAACCTCAGGTTTTGATCCCATACAGGATAAATACCAGGAAAGAAAGAATCAGATCACCTTGGTTGGATGAAAGAAAGAGCACTGTCTCATCTGCTGCGTAACTCGAACTCCCCAGCTCCTTCTCCACGTGGACCTTTTAAACCTCTTCATACAGGGACAAGCTTAGAACTTGAAACATCCCCACCAGAAAAAGGGATGTTACAGGTGAACAAAACTGTAAATTCACTGCTGATTCCCTGAACTGGCCAGTCCAGTCCAAGCACTTCCTGGTGAAAGTTATTTTATGGTGAGAGCTATAATTGTTTGAAAGAGACTTTTTTAAGGGAGGATGTTTTGCTTTAAGCTAATACAGTTTTACCAAAAAAATTGCAAAATAAATTATGAAGAGATTTTGCTTATAAATGTGAGAGCTTTTAAATTTAAAAACTACAATCAATATCAAATCATCTAAAAACACAAAATACAAGAATCATAATATGTTAGTGAGGTTCTATATTCTTCGAATAGATTTCTCATTAAAAAATCAATATCTAATTTTGCTCTGAAATATAAGAAAAATGTACTGTGCATTTAATCTCAAAGGAATTTACACACTTTTTACATATACACTATCAGAATCAATTCATATAACTCTGCAATCTCCACCTCTGAGTGAATACAGTTCCTTTCTATGAGTATGTTGAAAAACAGCTTTTTGGAGAAAACAAAGGAAAACAAAACACACAATTAAGACTGCAGGAAATTAGGGGTATACACAACACAAAGTTAATTTTAAAAAATACAGATACACTTTTGAAGAGTGATAAATGGGGTTTTTTTCCACAAATGTAGGCAGCTATGTCTTGGTTTCACTTTTCTGAAGTTTACTTTCTCCGTAAAGCTTCAGGAGTAACTGAACAGTTACTGAATGCATTTGAGAAAAATGTGCTTCTTTCCGCAAAATACAAGACTTACAGGAACGTATCCCATCTAAACAGACTCAACAACACTTAAGTCTTACTCCAGTTAACAGATGTGTTTCCAGTGACACTTGTTCCAAGGCAGAGATTCACCCAAGTTAATCAAACTCAGCACAGGCACAGGACCACAGCAACACAATGGTTTGCTGGTCCATGGCAGCAATTTGTTCAGCTGTGTCACCTGTCCCCATGACATGACTGCAGGCAAAATTGTTCCCAATTTTCAGCTCCTGATCAAATTTCACCAACGCACTCTGCATATTTCAAGCAATGCTAAGCAACATAATGTTGCAATTAAAGTCCATAAAACAACTTGTACATATTTCCGTACAGCCTGGTTCCATATTCTTAGGCACAAGCACACATACACACACAAAATCTCATCTAATTCTCATCCATAAAGTGCAAACCCATTACCCTGATACTTTGCAGGTGGCATCCAGGGCCAAAATCAATAGAGTTGAACTAGGATGATCTAGAGTTCTCATAAATTCTGTCCTTTCTTCTCAACTGCCTAGCCTCATGCACCATGCACTCCATCAACCAGCTGCCTTCCTGTTCTACATCTATAGCTAAAAACACATAGCCGGAAGAACATTAAACTGTATACCTGAAATATGTTGTGCAGTGTCAAAATTTTTGCAATAGATAACAGTACCAAGGAGACTTATCACCTAAAGTAACTAAAATACTCATAGATTGCTCATGTCCTTTTACCGCCCAAGCTTTCACATTATGTTTTCATCTACATCTGTGCAATTCCATTTAATCAGTACAAAATTTAGCCTCCTGATGTCAAACATCAAAATGATTCTAAAGTTAATACTGCAAATATGCAAAAGTGCAATGACTTTATTTTGAAATAACTTCATATGAAAGGCTAATTAAAAACCTAGAGAATAATGAATATAAATGAAAAATGACTGTTTTCTTAGTACATGCAAGTGCTAAAGAAATTGTGCAAAGATATTAGAAAGCTCAGACAGCTACTATGTCTGGTTTTGCGTAGGTCTTGATGCTTTTTCCAAGACCAATGGAATCGTCAAAAGAAAACAATTATACTAACAAATCACGGCTCGAAACACAACTAAACATATTCAATCATCCAGTTCCAAAATGGCCTTTTGTTACATAAACTGCTTCATTGTCATTTCTCTCAATTGTCCTGTTACTAATCATTTGATCTGTAGAATACTTCCACATGATTAATACATACTGATGCAAATAGCCCCTAGTTAAGTCTTTGGCTTGTTTGTATAGTATAGGACTGTAGGTTTGCTAAATATCTGGAAAGAGAATGATGTATCAACATAAATATTACAAAATCCTAGTTTATTGATATGATTTGAAGCCTTCACAGTATATTCAAAGACTTTATAATTAATATATATTTTACAAAAATTAGACAAAATCTTCATGAGCAGTGGCTATGAAATTTGTAATGCTTGCCAGGCTCATAGGCCTAACTAGGTTTGTAAAAAAATGTAGTATCTTTTATTAGACCTGCTAGTATAAGATGTAGACAGACTTTTGGGTACATAATTTCTTTGTTTTATCAATTCCGAGTATGCAGTATTGGTAACCAAGAGAAATAATTGAGAAGACACATCACACGTAGGTCATTCAAGCATGTGAAGACTTCCATTAGCAATTCTCCGAACAAACAGAGCGCTCTGTTTCTTGCTAGAAGAGTAGTAGACTTTTTCTCTGCAATATAATAGTACTTACACTAAAATAGCATGGTTGGGCTGTGTTGCATTCATGAGCAATGTCCTAATAAATTTCATATAATGAAGTTTAAAAAAATAACTCTCAATTAAGGACCTTAAAGTAAATAACTGTATTTTGATGCAAGGCATTTAAACACCATTCTAACTAGAATCTGGTGTTTATCTAAAGCCCAAAATACAAAGAAAATTATTCTTTGGTTACACCCCAGATCCTCAAAATTTGAAACAGTTAATTTGCTAGATCCACTACTGTCATCATTAAAAAGTGTAGCTCTATCTGCTAGGTTCACCCCTAATCAAAAAGCAACTCTCAGGGCATACACTGATCTTCAGTGATTCCAAGAGGGCTTAATATAGGAAAGACAGACCAAAAAATTAGGAGATTCCACACACTACCCATTTTTATTGCAGATATCTGAAAAAAACCACACAGGCAAACACACTCCCCTATCTTCAATAGTATTAACAATGTTTATCATAAGCAAAGTGCACAAAGTCCTGACACTGAAAATAAGACACACCTGATGGGAATAAACTCAGAAATGAGTGCCAAAATAGATGTTCTAATTCAATCTAGAACTGTCTGGAAACAGCTGTTCATCGTGCCATGTCTCTTCATGCCTCTGAAGTGGCAAGTGTATGAATGTTTTTGTGTGTGTCATTATTCTGAAAATTGCAACTAGCTTTTCTTGCCTCTGTAACAGTGCCAGAAAATATATTTGGAACATGGCTTTCTTGTTTAAAACTCTCTCTGGACATAAGTATCTGATATGCAATCAAATTTTGAGGGTGATTACTTCAGTTATAAGTACAAAGAATTACAATGCTATCCTATCATGTTGTGCAAATTGTCTTACCTAAGTAACTATTACAGCAAACTGATAGCGGTATTCTTTTCTGCTGTTTGTTGTGAAAACCAAAAATAACTCTGACTAACATTTACTGCCTAGATTCCAAAACTAGGCAACACCATAAACATTGCATAATATTTTACCATATCTGTGAAGTATAAAAGAAGGGATAAAACAATTGTAACTCTTGACAGATGCAGAGATCTGATAAGCTATCTGCATCCTTACAGATTCAATATATGGATCTGACTGGGGTAAATCACACAGCCCCGATCAGGTGTAAATCATTCTAGTAACTGTAAATTATATGCAAGTATTTCCAAAAAGCAGAATGAAACCACTCTGTGTTTGTAACTGATTACATAAGATTTTCCTATATGTTTTATCACCACTGGGAATTAGAGTCAAACTGTAGGCACTCAAGCTTTTCCCCCCAAAACATAATTGCATGCCAGCATCTATTAATTAAAACTGGTAGGCCCAGGGGAGAAGACAAATGCAGCAGGCACCAGTGGGTAGAGTGAAGGAGAAGGTAAAATAGGCTAGAAATTATAACTGGCTCTAACTATTGGCAACCAAAAATAAAATTTCAATTTTGTCATTCTCCACCTTCAATAACGCCTGCATCCCAACAAGCCTGAACACAAGGGCAGCAGTATTTTTAAATAGCCTTTTCTTAAGGTATTAAGTTCAAGTCTTAAAATGCTTAGTAACCGCCTGATGAAGGAAGCACGCTACATCTTTGTTAGTTGCTTTCCGGTATCCAAGGATGCAAAAAATTCTTCACATGAGTGTTCAGAAATAAAAGGGCATTGACAAGACTGAGAATTTCAAATCTCTCTTAATGTTGTTCTCCCTCTGCTATTTTCCAGAAAAACAACCAACAGGAGGGTACGCTCCCCCTCTAGAGAAGAGGTCTCTTCTGCATAATTCCTTTTAAGATCTGGGTTTATAACAACTCGGTACTTTGAGAAGTTCCTGCCCAGAGAGAGATCATGTTCTTTCACCCAGTCTTTGTCTTCACCCTCCTGCAGGGCACAGATAATGCCCATTAATTTGTAGACTCACAGACTTCTGAGTCAGAAAGTATTAGTGCAACGTCAGACAAAGCCGGGCATGAAGCTTTGGAGGCTTCTTGTATCAAATGGAGAATCATGTGGGAAGACGCATGCGCAGAAATAACACCCTGTGCATTTCAATAAAACCACTGAAACTGGGGCCAGAAAAGAGCTCTGGACAAAAGTTTGCACTTTAGACCGTTCAAAATTTCAACATATGCCAATCCGAAGCCCATGTCTAGAACATGGTAGGGATGTTTATTACTGCCTGTTATCCCCTATCACCTCCCGCTATTCTATAGCTTTTGAGGAAATTCCTATGAATCTGCTATTGTCTGCTAACAGGCTTCTGCTCCTAGCCTTGGCAGTGAGATGGCCCCCCAGTAGAACAGTCAATGACTGTCTCATAATTGCCTTACTGCATGACTGTGTGCAGTTGTGAATACATTTTGACTGTATATAGTAGTCTCCTTGGACTACTCAGTCCACCTTCCTGCTTAAAAATCACTATCAATTCTCTGAAATTCCCTGAAAGTCATGGAAACCCTCCTTGCGAGGTCACCACAGTTGTCTCCTTTGATGAGAACATCTTTCTGGCCACATCTGCCCTCTCAGAGTGGTGAAAACTTCAAGCCTCAAATTCTTTCTGATGTTTCCATTGGCCAAAAGGCAACAATAGTTTCTGCACTATTCAATTCTCTCTCTCCCTCCCTAAGTGAGGGCCTTGGACAGTAAAGAGAAAGGGGCTGGAAGCAGTGACCACAAGCAATCCTCCCCCTGAATGATTCAGACTGATCTGAGAACACACTAGATACTGGTCTCCCTCTTAGGCTTTAAAACATTCAACAAAGGGATATGCCAAGTCCTGCACAAGGAGAGCAATAATCCCATGCACCAGTACATGCTGGGGGCCAACCAGCTGGAAAGAAGCTCTGCAGAAAAGCAACTGAGCATTTCTGGTCAACACCGAATTAAGCATGAGCCAGCAATGTGCCGTTGCAGCAAAGAAGGCCAACACCATCCTGGGCTGCATTGGAAAAGCACTGTCAGCAGATCGAGAGAGGTGATCTTTCCTCCCTGCCTCAGCACTGGTGAAGCCACATCTGGATGCTAAGTCTAGTTCTGGGCTCCTCAGTACAAGAAAGACATGGACATACTGGAGCAAGTGCAGCAGCGAGCCACAAAGATGGTGAAGGGACTGGAGAACGTCACATGAGGAAAGGCTGAGAGAGTGGGCACTGTTCAGCCTGGAGAAGAGAAGGGTCAGGGGGATCTTAACAATGTGTATAGATCCTCAGTGGGGAGGAGTAAAGAAGACAGAGCCAAACTCTTCTCAGAGGTGCCCAGTGACAGGACCAGAGGCAATGGACACAAACTGAAACACAGGAGGTGCCATCTGAATATCAGGAAACACTTTTTACAGTGAGGGTGGCTGAATACTGGAAAAGGTTGTCCAGAGAGGTTGTGGAGTCTCTATCCTTGGAGATATTCAAAAGGCATCTGCACACGGTCCTGGGCTACTGGCTCTAGGTGGCCCTGCTCTGATTAGGGGGTTGGACTAGACAATCTCTGGACTCCTGCCCACAACCACAACCTGAACCACAACCATTATATGATTCTGTGAAAATGCTGTCCTCCAGGAGTAAAATCATTTCACCATGGATTTGTACACTCAAGTGTCAGGATCAGAGTTGACGCTGCCAGGAAGAGGCATAAGACAATATTCTAACAGTCTGTCTGGGTGATTCTAGGGGCTTGAACTACCCGTGAACACAGTAAGCAACCTGCACTCTGCTCCCTGCTCCATCACAGAGCCTGAAACATGGTGGTTCCAAACCCCTTCAAATACAAAGGAAGAAATAAACCTTCCAAGCAGCAGAGGTGAGGGCATCCTCCATTCCTCCTGCTCCACTGCACAGAAAGTGAGATTCATGGGACCACAGAAAGAATAAGCAAGAGGGAGTCTGACTCAGAGGAGGGAGTCTTGGTATTGTTTATCTATTTTATCCTTTAATTCCTTAGTGCCAAATGCACAACCATATCCCAGAACTCTCAATTCCTCTTTTGTCTTCTCAGTGGGATTAAAGATACACTTTAGATCCTTTATCCTAAAGACAGGATAAAGACCGACTTTCTCATGATGGCCCCTTGACTCTTGCTTTTATTTCTGCAAAGTGGCCCAGTTTCAACAGAAGGGATGAAGAACGGTCCTACCTCTCCCTTCCCTACTGTTTATGGAAGGGCAATTATCATCAGGAGATTTATAGCATTCAGGCTAAGAAGGTCTCGGAACCCTACTGCCTTATTTTCCACATAAGTACTATACAAAATAAAGATGGCAGCAGCTGCCACTGTGTTTTGAGCAGTATTCAATGTTTTCTGACAATGTTAGGCATCGTCCAAGTGTTAGAAATGGAGAGGGAAACAGTCTCCAGGAAACTCGTTAAGAGCACATGCCTCCTGGCCAACCTGTTAATCTTCAGAGTTACACAGCTAGCAGTTCAGGCTGAAAGCTTCCAGGTGCACACAGGAAACTATATAGGGGTTATCTTGTGATCTGTGAAACAGATTCTCACCAAATGCAAGTGACTTCAGGATTTGGCAGCCCTGAAAAGTAAGCAGCTCCAATATCCCTGTTGATTCTAGAGACCTGAATTCTACTAAAATCAAGTTTGTACACCACACTAGATGGTCAAAATAGGGTGTTAGGATCAACTTCTCCGTAATTATTAACTGCCACTCCCATGGCAAATCTTGAAATAACTCTTTTAAGATTTGGGAAGGTTTCAAGTACCTGCTAGCCTCTCTACTGAACCTACTCAATTAGAGTTACAAAAATACAAAGATCCTCCTATGTCTCTGAGTTAAGTTTCCTACTATTGCCACTACCTTGGCAAACAAACTCTTTCACAGTCTTGTTAAATCCCATCAGAAGGGTAGTTAAGAGCTTTTGTCCCCACTTAAATTTGCTCCAGAAAATGACTGCCATGGTAACTAGGAACCTTCTTCTAATTTCTGGCCAAAATTTGTCTAATGTTGATTTATAGCTGTTGCCCCTTTGATAAGCTACTGTTCCACCAGGGGCAGAGAAAAGTACTTTGGCTGTCCCAATGTATGGTCCTGTTGGGCTGTGAGAGTCCACGGCAGAACAGAACTGGAACTCAACTAGCCGTGTTCACAGCTGCCGTGGTTTGCACTTAGTACTTAACTAACCCAATGAGTTAAGGCACACAATTGCACATAAGCATACTTCAGCTTAAGTACATACATAGAAATATATATAGTTCTGTGATTTCTCTATGATTGAAATTTGCTGTATATTAACTGGGGTTGTTTCACTTCAAGGCACCTTATACCCACAAACAATATAGTCGTCTCAGGCTATCTGGTGTTTGAATGTACACTTTAAACTTCTAAACTATTTTTCCTTTAAAATGGTCCTGTCCCCCCGTTTTTGCAAATGATGGTTTGTTTCTCTCTTCAGCCTCCTTGAAAACTTTCCCTCTCACGCTTCCTCACAATTTGTTAGTCACATCAGAATCACCTGTAGAGCAACATCTGGACTTCAGCCTAGACACATCAGCCTCTCAACACAAACCTCTTCCCCTTCAGCTACAGGAGCATCTACCATGTAAAACAGGAAAAATGCCTCCAACGTGAATTAGTCTGCAGAGAAGGCCATGGCACATTCTACCACTGTCCTACGCAAACATTTAGTCATACAGGAGCAGCAGAAGGTTGGGTCTGTAAGGCCAAGCTCCAATTAAAAGAGTTGCTAGAGACTACAGTCTTCAGAGATACCCGCAAAATCTGGCACAGCCAATGTGAAACGGGGAAACAAGAGTGGATGAGAGTTGAGTCTACCATGGTAAAGCCCCACCTACTCAACAGACTGCTCTCCATGCTGCTGTCAAAGGTGTGGCAGGCAGGAAGGTGAAGCTCTCCCAACCACAGAGGAACAAAAAGGCAAAGCTCTGAAGCCCCGAGACGAGATCATTCAGCTTGGAGGGAGGAGGACCTGCTTCCTACTCCCAGACATCTCAGTATTTTAAACTTCTCCGACTCATTTTAAAAAGGCTACATTAACAGCCCTGGGTAACCAGGAGCATGCAGCATGAGAGCAAGACAGTTCCTCTGCAAGAAGAGCTCTTCCTATTGGGCTTGACATTGAGTTAGGCTCCTGGGCCCATAAACTTTTCATTCTTCTCTGTATGGGGAGCCAAACTGTTTCCACTAAGTTGTCTAGGACACAATTTCTTCAAGCTGGTAAGTGTACTGAGCTTACGTAAGCACTTCCTAACCACCAGGCTATTACACCTAAGGTAGCTGGAAGCGGTAATGCTGCCTGTCCCTTACATATTAGGAAAGCGGCCATCGCTGTGACAACAGCACTTTGAGTTCAGCACTGAGTATCAATACGCATTATAGAGGTACTGTATTAGCGTCAGGTCTTTCAGAGGACTTAAGCATATGTTACGTAGTTTGTGACTCCCAAACAGGCTTAGGTATAAGCCAGAGAGCAAGCAATTCAGCCGCCAAGGCACTCACATGCTCTCGTCCTTTACACACTGGACACACAGGAACACCCAGCTTCTCAGGTGCACCATTACAGACAGATTTCGTGGACTGAACTCAAGGTGCCTCAGTTTCTACTTAGTGCCAGGTAAGCATCGAAATGCTTATGTGGATTTTAGTCTTCAGTGCCATACACCAGACTGGGATGGCACTTCATTGCACGAAGGCAGGGGTATGCTCTCAGGACTACCTAGTGACACTGCCCCTATTACAGTGGAAATGCAAAACCCATCCTTGGATATAAAGACAATTTCAAGGCAATCATCTAATGTTAAAGAGTTCCTCATGCCAAGGTACACCTGTTCACAAAAAAAGCAAAAGGAGGAACCTTCACAAAAGCCTTAACTCCTCAACACATTGCTCCAAGGTATTCAACGGGTCATAGGATAGCAGAACGTTCCCTTTCCACACACAGCAGTTTGAAATCTGATATTGGAAGGGTGAGGGGAAGACAAGGGCTCTGCCACTGACCAGGTATACCTAGAAAAAGAAAGTCACACTGGCCAGTAGAAGTTGCATGCCTTTATCCTGAGGATGTGACGAGCTCCGTTAGCCCCAGACTGCTGAAGGAAACTCAGCAGGCCAACAAACTGACAGATAGGGCAAGTTCCTGGAAAGAGACGAGCAGGTGGTTTCAAACCAAAGTGTGCATTTCTGCCTTTCTCCAGAGCAAGCAGAGAAAGCATTACATTGTCCATAGTCCTGCTCCCTGTAACAGCGCCCTGCTCCCAGGCTGGCACGCTGCAGTACGTGCTGATGTCAGCATGAACTGGCAGGGAGGTTTTACAAGAAGGCTTTTAACTCAGAGTCAGAAACAGGGCTCAGGAAGTCAGAGAGGTACAGACCCGGAGGAGAGGGATACAGCCTCTGTACCGATGACCCTAATCTCCTTCACTTCTCCTGAAATCCCTATAGTCTACACACAGAAACACCTCAAATTCTCTTGGATCCACAATTTTATGATCATCATGTGAAGAATACAGTAGTTTAACCAATAATTCTTCCTACAGTTTTCTGCCATGAGGAGTGCTGGAAAGGAAAATTACAAGCACCATTTTAAAAACTTTTATTGCTGTCAGGACATCCAGAACAGGAGAGAAATGCTGCACCCTTTTTAGCTCTTATAATTCATGAGACAGCACATATCTGGCCTCTGATCGGCCCAGGACTGGAGGTAGCCTAGTTTGCAACACAGATCAGCTTCACTTCCAGGGGACGTTACAGATTTGCACGTGGATGTTACAGGCGGAAACATTTCTCCGCCAGGTGGTTTTAAATGAAAACTGGTGGCTGTTTTGCTGAGACATTTGGATAATCAGAAAAACTTTTACTGAAGATAATAGGAAGGGATGGTGATGATATACGACTTTGAGAATATAGCTGTGTCATCTGGATAACACCATTGTACATTTGTAACAAACCTCTACAAAATTATGGAAGTAAATTCTTGTCTCAAAATCCAATCTTACAAGGGTTACTCTCTGGAAAGATGTGTCTAACTTTTGTCCCAAAAAGAAAGTAAGTGCTCGGCATACAGAAAAGGCAAACAATCTCAGAAAATCTAGTGGCTCTCTGTAAGAGTCGAATCATAATCCATATGAAAACTATTTGCTGTGACCTAATTTTTGAAAACCCACGATATAGCTAAAGTGAGTATTCAGGTTTGTAAGTTTCCCAGTGTATTTTCTATTAATTTCTGGCTATTTAAAGAAAAAAATCTATTTAAAATCACAATTTATCAGATCAGTGGAGAGCCTAGACTGTTATTCTCTTGATTTGAAAGAACCGTTGTAAGGAAATAAACTTTTAACTTTGGGTATCACAAACCTTTGAAGATAATATAAAGTAATTTCAAGTTGAATTCACAAAGCACAATTTTTTACCTCTTCTAAAAATTGTATTTAAAGTGTCCTAAATTCATGTAGTAAAACTGCTGCAGATTCCCATAACCTCACAGAAAAGGAAGTATCAGTCCAGAATTCAGAAATGCCAATACAGAAGAAGAGCAGAAGAAAAAAAATGGGGGGAAAAAAAAAGGAGGAAAATTTATCCTCTACCCCATGTTAACAAGAGCAGGGCTGAGAAAGTACCATCTCTACCAACAAAAGTTCATTCTTGCAGTGACTGTAAGATTTATAGTATTGCTCTACAACATCATCACTGAACCAGTAATCTTCTTCACGGAATAAAAGCTAAGCATTTATAAGGAAGTAGCTGTGCTGGAGGACAAGGAATGGGAGAAGGACAAATATAGTTTAGAGCCTTTGAGCTACTCCTTTATTTAATTTTCTTCCGATAAATAGAAACTGAGGAGGGATCCTTCACTTACATTTCCCCACATTGACTAATACAATGCATTTTCGCAAAACATTTCTCCTTTCAACCCGCCCACCTCCAAGACTAGCCACACCCCAAGCGTAACAAACAGCAACAGCAAACTGAACTCTTCGTCTTGGACTGAGATCCAAAAACCACGCTCCCAGCCTGAGACCCTCTCCTCAGCAATACGCAACGCTAGCAGCTGGGCCTTGGTACCCGCCGTTGCAATCACCTCCAGTGGCCCCTGTAAAAATGTAGAGCCAGGCACCAACGGGAAGGGACAGAGACAGCAATATACTGTAACGCTGCCCCAGCTTCACCACGCGCAGTGCGCGGGGCCGAAGTCGGGAGCCTGCGGGGGTTTGGTCTCTCCATCAGTCAGAGAAAGCCACGGGGAAGAGCGGGCACCCGCATCGTGGGTATTTCCGATGCTGCCAAACCTTCAGAGCGTCCCTCCCAAGCATAGGTGTATGCAACCAGAAGACAGTAAGGATACACCTCCCGTGGTAGGGAGGGTCCGGGTAACGCCGGAGGTTTGCACGTATTCCAGTCACCTCTCCTACCGTTTCCCCCCCCCGCGTGAACAGGCCTGACGGGTAGTCAGAAGAGGAGCAACCCTGATTCTCCTCCACAGGCCACAGCTTCAGTCTGTTTATTCTCATCACTCGCAGCAGGCAATTTGGTAATGTTACGTTTGAAGCCTCCTGTTGACGGAGGAGGCTAGAAAATGTGGTCACATGCGCTGTTCGGCACGGATTGGGGGGGGGGGGGGGGGGGGCGTTGAGAGAGAAAAGGTTCAAAAGAGGCTGTGGGGACCTGGTTTCCAAACATGGCACCTACCCACACCCCGCGCTCCCCGCACCCCTCCCCGTGCCGCCGGCAGCGGGATAAACCCACTCCCCCTCCGTCCCGCCAGCACGCACGCACGCTTCCCCTCTGTAACGAGCAGTGAGACTAATTGCGTTTATTTCCTAATTACGAACGCCCTGCTGTCCCCACAGCGAGCTGCCTCCCAGCCGCTGCCCTCCCGGGAGCAGGCGAGGGGCGGACCGGGGGCGGCGGTTGGGGGCGCGGCGCGCGGGGCGGCGGCTGGGGACGGGGGGGGACAGGGCGGCGGTTGGGGGCAGCCGCCTCAGCCCCGCGGCGGGCGGTAGCGGAGGCCGAGCCAGGCGGGGGCAGCACGGCAGCCGCGGAGGCTCCCGCACGCAGGGAAACCCCACCCAGCGGCCCCTCCTGACAGAGGCGTGGTTTTGGGGACCCCAAAGGAATCCCACCTCGCCCCTCACCCCCATGTCGGGGTTTCCGCCCGCCCCTTCGCCCGCCCTCCGCCGCTGGCTCCCTCGGGGCGGGGAGGGCCGCCGTCCCGCTCCGTCCCGCCGTGCCGGGCTCCCCCGGCGGCTCTGCCTCGGGAGGAGCTGTCCGGGGTGGGGGAGGACGGCCGGGGAGGAGGAAGTTATGGGTCGGGAGCGGAGCGGGACCGGGGCTCCGCAGCGCTAGCCCCGGTGAGGGGTCCCTGCGGGGCGGCCCGCCGAGCGGGGCGAAGCCGGCCGGCCCCGGGCACCGGCCGGCTCCCGTTGTGGCAGCGCCCGCTCCCGCCCGCCGGCGATCGGCGCATGAATGAGTGCCTGAATGAATGAATGACTGGCGTCTGCTTACTTGAGCATGGCCTCTTCTTTCTCTTCCTCTTCTTTCTGCCGGTCCATCACTGCCATGATAATGTTCCTCTCCTCCTCTGTCAGGTGGCTCAGGTCGGGCAGCTCCTGCATCGGGGGGGGCACCGTGGGCGGGCGAGGGCCGCGGGGCCCCACCGAAGAAGACATTTTCTTTCCGCCTCTCCCTTACACCTTCTACCTTTGCACGGCAAACCAAGCCAGCCTCTCCTCCGCCCCCTTCACAGTGTAGTCCTCCGAGCAGCAGCAGCCGGCAGCTCTCTGGCAGCAGCGGAGGAGGCGGAGACCCAGCCTTTCATGGTTGCTTGCATCCACCCCGGCCCGGCTGCTGCTGCTGCTTGCTCCCTTTGTTTCCGCGGCTTCAGGGAGCTCGGGGGCTGCCGTTCCGCCGCCCGCAGCCCATCCTCCCGGCGGTGGGCGTGCGGGGCGGGGGTGCCGTGGCGCGGAGGGCTCCCGATCGCCGCCGGCGGGCTGCGTGCGGGAGCGGGGGGGGGGGGGGGGGGGGGGGGCGGTGCGCGCCGCGGGCCGGTCGGGAAGGGCGGGTGCTGCCGCCGCCGCCGAAATGCTCCGCCGCTGCGAGCCTGGCGCTGGGAGGAGGGAGGGGGAGTTCGGTGCCGGTGAGGCGGAGTCCGAGGCGCGCCGCCGCTGCCTCACGGGCGGCAGCGCTGCCTGCCCCTGCCCATGCCCCTGCCCGTGCCGGGGACCCGGGCCGGCCGCGCCTCTCCCCGCCGCCCCCCTCGCTCGTCCCGCGGCCGCACGGTCACGGCGTTGGCCCCGGCACTGCCGTCCTCCTCACGTCCTCCTCGACGTTTCCGCACCGCAGGTCGGGGCCGGGAGCTCGCCCGAGTCCCCGCCAGGACTGCCGTCTCGCCCTAAGCGGCGGCCACCCGTGGGAAGGGGGCAGCGGCTGGGGAGCCGTGCTGCGGGCTTGCTGCGGGCTGGCCTGAGGCGCCGGGGGAGCCGTGGGCTCCCGCAGCTGTCGCCGCTCCCTCGGGCGTGAGCCGTGCTCGCCCCTCGGCCGCGGGCGCTTCGGCTCCAGCTGCAGCCCCCTTGGGTTTAGCCAGCGCCGTCACCGCTCGACCGTCCCTTCCTCGGGGTCCCATGCTTCAGCACTTTTTTCATGTGCTTCTTACACCCGGTCAGTGGCACCCATGCCATGGTCCCCCCCACACCTCCCATGGGGGCGATGAGTGCACTTAACTCTCCTCATCTATCATCAGACCCATTTTTTCACGGCTGTGACCCACCAAAACTGGCCACGAAACATGCCACAGTGCCAACTGTTCAACTGAGGGGGTAGCGCACAATGAAGCAAAACATCACTTCCGCACAGAGATAGTTTCCCTATCAATTTCTGATCTCCTAGCTCTGAGCAACTTGATTTTGGGGAGCTGGTAATGAACACAACAGCCTGTCTCTACAGAGGATCATCTGCATGTAATCCACTGGCCAGAAACTCATGCCTATAGCTCTGAAGGGTCCCTTGCTCAAACGCGTGCCTATCAGTGAATGAAATTGTTCAGGCTACTTAGAAATGCAAAGCTGAAAGATAGAGAAAACTGCACTTTCAAATAAAATGTGAACTACCGCTAACACACGCTGACACTTAAGACCTCTCAGTCATGCTTCTGCCGAGGTCACAGCATGGAAACAGCTCTGGTTTCTAGAGAGATCGTCTGATGGGCACGAACCAAAGGAAAAAAAATCTATGCTGGCAGTGTTCAATGCTTCTTGCTGCCAAACTTGCCGGGTTTGGAATAGGGAGAGGGACCAGCTTTCAGCCAGCCACACTAATACCTCTCACGCAAATTCTGAGAGCTATGAACCTTCATGACCCTTTGAATTTGAGAGGAATTACTGTGGCCATCTGCTTGTGTCACCCCAAGAGATTTTCTGCAGGACACAATTTGATAACAAAAATTAAAAAGAAAAAAATAATAAGCACTACTGTGACCACCAGAACTTTTGAGTGGTAATGTCCAAGTTCAGCTCAGAAAGTGAAGTTTCTCAACTCTTCCAGCACATGAAGGAAACTGAAACTTGAATGACCGACAGATGGCTCAGAAGAGATTAAAGTGGTGTTAATAAGCAAAGCACTATGAAGGGCTGGTAAATATCATAATGTCACACTCAGTTAAAGACACAGACCCTCCGCTAACTCGTGTGGTGATTTGTCCCAGGGCCTGGCCACGTTATTACTGCTAGATGTAATCCTCCTAGCTAAGTACTAACAAATCAATAAAATCACTTCCCACCATCTGTGACCAGCAGGGAAGATAGCCTTCATGTTATAGGCTGATGCTAAAGAATTTATCCATTCATTACCAAGAGGCAAAAGTATGGCAGCCACCTCAAAACTGAAGGAATCAAGATTGAAAAGAATAAGACGATGAGAAGAAGGTGAGATACCACCATATGAGTATCAGAAACAATTAAAACATGACATGACACGAATGGTAATACAAGACATGATGATTTTGTTGTTATAGGTATCCATAGGAAGTCCACACTCCTTCAGATAATTTAGGCCTGCACATGCCACATAAAACATGTAGCTCAGGTAACTTCAACAACTAATTCACTGGAGCAGTGGCCCTAGTGTTGAAGAGCCACTGCTTTAAGGCCAACCTAAACAAAATATTAAAGATCTAAGATCATAAGTCCCAAATGTCTCCATGATAATTTTATGAAGAAAGTATTATATGACATTAAGTTATCCTACTCACCTTTCTGCTTATTAATTACTGACACAGTTACATATATGTCTGTTCTGTATTATTTCGTTAATTACTGTATGCTGGGTCAAGCACATGAATTCTTACTGCTGTGTGTGAAATACAAAATGAATACAAAAAGTATGAGGGGACTTTAGACATAGTTTCTCATAACTTAAAAGGGAAAGCTGAAAGCTTTTGCAGAGTAATGGTTAAAAAAAAATTACGGAAGTTGGAGTGTGGAGTTGCACCAAGCCAGTATTATGAATAAAACTGTGTTACTGAAAAGCACAGAATCACAGAATCATTTAGGTTGGAAGGGACCTCTGGAGGTCATCTAGTCCAGCCTCCCTGTTCAAGCAGGGTCAGCTAGAGCAGGTTGCCCAGGTCCATGTCCAGATGGCTTTTGAGTATCTCCAAGGATAGAGACTCCACAGCCTCTCTGGGCAACCTGTGCCAGTGCTCAGTCACCCTCACAGTAAAAGTGTTTCTTCATGTTCAGATAAGACCCCCTGTGTTTTAGCTTGTGCCCACTGCCTCTTCTCCTATCACTGGGCACCACTGAAAAGAGCCTGACTCAGTCTTCCTTACACCCTCCCATCAGATATTTATTCACATTGATAAGATCCCTCTGAGACTCCTGTTTCTAGGCTAAACAGTCCCAGCTCTCAGCCTTTCCTCAGATGACATGCTCCAATCCCTTAACCATCTTCATTGCCCTTCACTTGACCTGCTCCAGTATGTCCATGTCTTTCTTGTACTGGGGAGCCATGAACTAGACTTAGCACTCCAGATGTGGCTTCACCAGTGCAGAGTAGATGGGAAGGTTCATCTCTCTCAACCTTCTGGCAATGCTTTTCTTAATGCCTACAAACTCTTAGGCACAACAAATGATTTTACATTATTTTTGCAGAAAGACAGTAGAATTTACTAGAGAGAAATATAGAAGAAACCATAAAAGTCATCTCATTTTTCATAGGGCTACATGAAGAGACTCAGCTCTTATTGTAAGTACTTCAAACCTTCAGGGTCATTTTCTGATTTGCCCACATTTGCTTTGTAAAGATGAAATATCTGACATTGTTGTCCAACCAACAATGCGTGGAAAGCCCAGTCTAGTTCAACACATTATATCCTGAAGCTGGAATGATACATGAGAGCCTCGAAGAGGATTTCATTGCCTGGTTAGTAAGAATGCCCCCTGCTTAGTAACATCCAAAGTCTTGTCACTGACAGGCATCCTATTAACTCCATTTCTCTGAAGTCCTATCTAGGGAAGATCGCTGTGAAATCTAGAAATGGAATATCAATATAGCTATTGTAACGTATCAGGCAAATTACATTCTTAAACTTGAGAAGCCAATCATTATAATGGAATCTGTAATCTTTTCTTCTCGGTTTGTAACGACAAGTATCCACATATGCTCCATGCATGACAGATGCATATTTCTTTATGGTTCCAGACCTTCCTTCAATCTTAGGAACTTTCCTTCTCCCCAGCGTCTTCCTTTCAGATTGTCCAAAGGCCACGGTCTAAATTTCTCAATTCCACTAATACTCCCTTTTCAAGCTCTTTTCTTTAGCCCAGCTGTGAGAAGTCATGATTGTCTGTTTTCTTGCTTGAGGCAAACTGAAAGAAGAAACTGGAAACAAGCAATTCAGAAGGTTTTCCTGTAGGTCCCTTCCCTAGAAGAGTGGTGCTCTTTCTCAGACTCATGGGAGACTGGGGATAGTGAAAGCTGTGGAGGAGTTTTCAGTCTAGGGGGTTTGCTGTTTGAGGGACAACCATGAAGGATGAAATACCCTGTAGCATAAAGGCTCAAAGTTAATTTCTTACAATGGGTTAGTGAAAGTGGGACACTGTGACTTCTCTCTCACTCAAGAAGTTGAAGGAATTAAAAAACTTCAAAGGCAGACCAAATTCACAGTAAAATCTCTTTTATTAACATATCCTGATTTTCAAGAGCAATTTTTGTTTGGGCATTTGCCTCACGACTTTTCATTTCTTTAAGTTCGGTGGTACTGCAGTACATTAAGAGAGAGAAGAAGGTAATTTAAGAGAGAGAAGAAGGTCACAGCTAGCTCTAGCATGAGAAGAAATGGAAACAGTATTTTTCAAGGCAGACAAAAAGCACTGGCACAAAGGGAGTTCGTTTCAGGTAGGGATTTCGGGGCCTGTTCTGGACAAGATTTGTTATTATGCATAATTTCATAATGAGTACCTACATCCTGCAGTGATTAGTGTCTTTAAAATGCTCTCAGACAGAACTCTTGGTCGTCTTTTAAATATATTTAAAAAAAAAAAAGAAAGAAAAAAAACCCAAACAACAAACTAGCAGTTCCATCGGCAGCAAACCTTATGGAGCCTGGTTTTGGATGACAGGTTTGGATTCTCTTGTCAAATAATGCAGCTGAGTTCACGCTTCCACCTGTTCTTTAGTGGGTGCACAAATCTGAGTCTCCTCTATCTGGCTGCTGATTTTTATAAAACCTACGGGAGCTCAGTGTTTCTAGACCTCTCCCTTTTTGTCAGGCTTATTTGAAATTGGTCAAGAGATTCAAATGCTATTGCTGGAGAACTGACAGAAAAACAGTGTGATTGCATAGATTGGTTTCCTTAAAAAAATAGACTAGAAACCCTGTCCCACCCCCATAGGTCTCTAATTATTCCCTTTGCTCTTCTCAGTTCCCTCCTGTTTAGCGGTGTATTTCTGGCATGGCAGTTTCCAGAAAATCATCCCATCCTTCAGGTGCAGCTTGCCAAAAATGCATAAACAGGAACTGTCACCTTCCTCCTCCATGACATGATGCTTCTGCCTGTGCAGCTCCAAATCATACACCCTTTTAGGTGCAATAGTGCACTTGCAAACTCCTGTCTGATTTGAATCTGTTATGAGCTCATTCTTATTTCAGTCTGACTACTTTCCAAATGTGTTTATTAATAATTATTTTTTAACCCAGAAATACTAGCAAGATTTTAAGTACAACATAATTTTCCAAAGTACTGAGATCAGTTTCCATTTTTTCTCCTTTAACTAGAAAAAAGTTGGAAAAAATGATGGAACTGACACCACCCTCCACCCCAAAAAGTCACCATCTACTTTTTGTTTATCTTCTGGACCTATTGTCTAAAGCTGATAGTGCAGGCAGATTCAACCCCATTCAGATCAGGGGAACCCTGCATAAGGCCACTGCACAGAAATACCCTGAGTTTGTAATATCTTTTTACATCTGTCAGAAAGGCTGAGAAGTGTTATGGCTCAGACAGAAGAAACCGAAGCCCAATACTCTTAGTCAGCAATCTGGCAGTTGGAAAAGCAATGATTCATTTCAAGCATTGAAGCAACACAACATTTTCTATAATTATGGACCATATCTTTTTGGAATAAGAATTTCAGTGTTGCTCCAGTGGTTTTGCTAAACAGTTCTAATACAATTAGTAAAGTAGCCTATGGGTATGTACTTTGCATTATAATATATAAAGGTTTTTTTAAATCTATTTGCTGCCAATTGAAGTATCTTACCATTATTTTTGCTCCAAAAGAAAACCTTCAGTAAAGTCTTGAATGTTTTACACTATGACTGCAGCAGAGAGTGCAGTAAGGATAAGATCTAAATGATCGAAATCACCAAATGAACAAAGTGCTTAGTACACTGAGGTCTAATGCTGTCCATGTAGCCAGAAGCCCTCCAACAGCTGCCAGCAGCCCAGAAATACTCTTGTCAAGAGAATGCAAGAAACTCCTGCTGTTTTACCAAGCCTAATTGGCAGTACACACCCGATTCCCCAGACAGGCTCTAAAGAAGCAGCAGGTAAGAGGACTGCAGTGAGGGGAGGAAGGTGTCATTCTCCAGAACTGTTCCTACAGTGGAGGATGTGCTATGGCAAGTTCTGTCTTACGATCTATTGCAACCTATGTAATCTCATGCATCTCTATTCATAAATTGCAAGATACTTTAAAAGAAAGTCAGTGTTATTACTAAAACGCGCACAAGGGTTTTGTGTTTGCCTTAATAAGTAGTGAGGCAAAGTGTGTAGGAGAAAATACCTTTAATTATCCAATGGATATAATCAGAAAAGATGAACAAACTTTCAGGCACACAAGTCCTTTTAGGTTCAAAAAGAAACAGCAAAATTCAAGCTAAGCACAGCCTGGGAAAAATTGCTTTGAGCTTAACTTTATTATTTTAATCAGCTAGACAACCTGAGAGAAAAGAGTGCTTGAAATATGTGGAATAGAGAGGATATTCGTAAGAGGAGTGATGCATTTGTGGAAAAGAGAAGGAAATAGAAGGAAAGACAGACAGAAAGATAATTATTACCTGTGAAAGAGGAAGATGTCAGATGAGACACGAGAACAACCAGATGTCATAAAACCAATACGTGTACTGAGTTAATGACTTTAAACAAAACGTAGTTTCATCAAAATGAAAGCATTCGTCAGAAATGTGTCAGCATCTACTGCATTGTTTAACTGGAGAAAAATTAAAACATTTTGTTTCTGTGGTGTAGAATTTCTTCATTTTGATGATGTTTTGATTAATTTTGTTTGCACTTCATATTATACTAAATTACTGAAAAAGCAACCACTGATGAAAAAATGTGACATATATATTGTATTTAAGAAGTTAAATACTTCAGTATAAGAGGCACAACTGTATTAAAGAGAAGGCATGAAAAACGAAGTTGTGATAATCCCAAACCAACATTTTGCGGAATATTTGTTTTGCGAATAATTTGGATTTTTGCTGTTCAAATTTAGTACCCTGAAATAAAGAAAAAAAAAATCACATAGGAGTGCCATGGTTTGACCCCAGCCAGCAACTAAGCACCACGCAGCCGCTCACTCACTCCCCCCTGCGGTGGGATGGGGGAGGGAATCAGAAGAGTAAAAGTGAGAAAACTCGTGGGTTGAGATAAAGACAGTTTAATAGGCAAAGCAAAAGCCGTGCACACAAGGAAAGCAAAACAAGGAATTCATTCACTCCTTCCCATCAGCAGGCAGGTGTTCAGCCATCTCCAGGAAGGCAGGGCTCCATCACGTGTAACGGTTACTTGGGAAGACAAACGCCATCACTCCAAACGTCCCCCGCTTCCTTCTTCTTCCTCCAGCTTTATATGCTGAGCGTGACGTCATATGGTATGGAATATCCCTTTGGTCAGTTGGGGTCAGCTGTCCCAGCTGTGTCCCCTCCCAACTTTTTGTGCACCCCCAGCCTACTCACTGGGGGGGTGGGAAGCAGAAAAGGCCTGAACTCTGTGTAAGCACTGCTCAGCAGTAACGAAAACATCCCTGTGTTATCAACACTGTTTTCAGCACAAATCCAAAACACAGCCCCATACTAGCTACTGTGAAGAAAATTAACTCTATCCCAGCCAAAACCAGCACAAGGAGATAACCCAGTTCTCAGCCAGCTGTACCATTTTTACAATTGGGGAAGTTGAGGCACAGATTGATTTCAGGAAGCTGTGGCACAGATTGAGTAAGTGGCATTACCCAAGTCATCAAGTGAGTCACTGGAAATAAGGAGAAAATAGTAAAGGGTCACATCCAGTTCCCATCTTAGGGTGGTCTTACAATCAAGCTGAATAATCTAAGTAGTCACTTCCCTTAGTCTTTCCCTAGTTGCTGTACTCTCAGTCACAACAAAGTTTGAGTGCTTGTAGTCCACCGCAATACACAGTAAAACAGATGAGCTTAAACAGGTGATTTAAAGTACTTGTTTCAATATGGATCTGGAAACCAGCTGTTTCCTTTTCTCTTTCAAAATGTTATTTTTGTTACCAACAAGATGCAACATAATATTCTTATTTATGCGTTAAATATCTCTCTTTTATATATACAATCCCCTCTATTTGTTCTGAGTCTTGAGGTACACACATACTTTTTATATGCATAAGGAAGTACCAAACTGTAAAGAGGGAGAAAATTCAGAGCTGTGGCACCTAAATCACTGTGTTCCAGTCAAAAGCTGCACCCTGAATAATCTTGTTTCAAGTTCTAACAACATGATACAACAGTTTATATGAAGTTCCATGTTTCTTAAATGAAAAAAACTTATGAAGAAGTTTGAAGTAAATAACTCACTAATGCCTGGAGATTATGTTCCTAAAATTACTTCCCAGTGGCCTCCAGTAGTCATTCTTACTTTGTTGCCAAAGAATTATATTCTCAGATTATTTTGCAAATCACCTTTAAATCACCTTTAAAAGCTGTAAGAAAAGATTAAACTCTACCTAGGTTTTTTACCCTTTTCAGGGTGTATGAGATTATGAACTGCACTGCTAAAGGAGAGGTCTGTGGTCTCAGCTCACTACCTGAGATTCAACTTGAAAAGGGATATCTATGTAAGCGTTGTTTTGTGTTAAAAATAGAATCAGAATTATATCTGTTGAAACACTTTTTGTGATCAAGGCATAATTAGAGAGGAGAAGATTTTTACAAGTATAAGAATGTCTTCAGTTACAGTCAATATTGTTGCCCTCTGGGCTAAAGACAAAATCAAAGTGCCAGAATACAAGATTATCAGGATGAGGAAAATGGAGTAGAATTAATGAATTTGCAATGAAGGTGAAAGCATTTGGGCTCAGCAGAGTAGTAGAGAAACTGAAGATGGAGCTCAGATTAGTAGAATGAGAATAGCAGGCTTCAGGGTCAAAACACAACAGCATAAGCTCTGCTGCAGTCCTGAAAGCGAAGGAGTTGGATCAAAAACTACTGATGACATGATTGAACAACTGTCAATTACAGCTGGTTTTCTTCCTCCTTTCTTCCTGATGGAAGAAAGATAGCCAGTGGGATGCTGTAATACTAGTCTACAAAATATAAAGGGATGAGAAAAGTATAACGTGTTACCACTACAATAGAATTACATGTTTAGTTAGAGCTTGGGATCAAATTGAATTAACAAACTAATCACCTTAACAAGTAGCACAGAAGCTGGATTGAAATGCCAGACCCAAAGAGGAAGACTATAGAATGGGGTCGATACTACCAGCCTCCCAGCCAGGAGCTGAGACAGGCTGAGTTAAGTTGTAAGAAGTCAGAGAGTTGGTAAGGACAGAAAGTATTGGGTCACTTCAGTTACCTCCACGTAGAAGAGGGAAACTTCATAAGGGTCATAAACAGTAGATGAAACTGTCAATGATTCAGCTGGCTAGCAACCCCACAAGAGGAAATGCAGCCCTTGACAAGATAATGACAAAGATCTGTTTCAAAATTTCCTCTGGAAGCACAACTCTGTAACAATAATGGTTACTCAGATCCAGCATCCATGACACAAAAAAAGCAAAAGTCCAAAAACTTCACTACAGTTGTGCCATCAATTGGGTGGCAGAGAATTAAGTTACAGGTGGTGCAGAGGCTGAAGGACACCGGAGTGGAAGAACAACAACATTGCATACTGTGTATTAGGAGAGACTTGGAAACTGGCAAAAGGAAGATGGAATGGCTAAACTGGGTTGTTAGAATTAAGAAAGCATAATTTAAAAATCTGAAGTTGTATTCAAACAAAATGAAAAGGCTCATAAATTTGGGTAGATGAAATGTGAAAATATAACCAAGCAGACCAAAAAAAGAATCGGAGTAGCAGCTTCCTAAAGGAACTAAAATTAGTACTAAACTCTTCTCTTAGGACATCAGGAGCAAAATATCTGGCAAGCATTTTGTAGCATTTCCTTAACTGGAGCAGAAAAGGAGCAGTCAGAGAGGACAAGACCATTGCAGAGAAGCTAAATAGATTATTGGCATACAGGTTCATTATAGAAAAGATGGGAGATTACAACACAAGCATCCTTTTTTAAGGGGAACTCAGTGAACCATCTGTCTGAAAATTGAAGCAGCTTTGGAAATTATTATGATTCAAAGAAACAGAATGAAAAGTAACAAATACAAATCACCAGGGCCAAGTGGTATTCACCTAAAAACTTAAAGAGGAAATAGGTGAATTACTAACGGCAATGTATATTCACACCTGATGGTGACTATGATCTTGGAAAGAGAAAACATGGTTCTGCCTTGTAAACCTCTTGGAGTTCTCTGGAGTGGTCAACAGGTATGTGGTTCTCTGTGATCCTGTTGATATAGTTTACTGGGATTTCCAAAAGACCTTAACAATATCCTTCAAGAAAGGATATTGAACAGCCATGGGAGAAGAGGGAAAATTCTGTCTTAAATGCATAGAATCATGTGATAATTTAGGTTTGAATGGACTTTTGGAGGTGATATGGTCCAACCTCTTGCTCAAAGTAATGCCAGATTACACCTTAGATAAGGTGGCTCGGGGTCATGAACAGTCAAGCTTTGCATATCCTGAAGGACAGAAATCCCACAAGCTCTTTGGGTGTCTTGGTGCAGTGTGAAGAAAGTCTTTCTTATTTCTAATCAGAATTTCCCTTGCAGCAACTCATGTCCATCGCCTCTTCTCCTTTCATTGTGAACCTATGAGAAGAGTCTACCTCTGTGTTCTCTATAATCTCATTTTAAGAAGCCAAACAAAGCAATTAATTTCCTTTTAGCCTTCTCTTTAAGCTGAACAAACACAGCTAGAAGAAAACACAATGGGAACTAATAGTCAAAATTCTCAGTAAAGGAAGAGGAGTTTGACAGAATTCTGTGCTGGAACCCACACGCTTTAGCATAGCCACAAATGACCTGGAAAAGGGGATGAACGGTGAGATTTCAAAGTTTTCTGATGATACAGTTATCAGCGTAATAAGGACAAGGGTTGAGTGTACAATTGCTGAAAGATCTTATGAGGCTTCATGACAGAGGAATAAAATGGCTTCATGACAGAGCAATAAAAGGTTTTGTGAAATGCTGTGGTGAAAAACAATCTTAGCTTCATATATCAAATAGTGGACTGTGACCTGACTGTTACCAGTCAGAAGTGGGAGAGGCTTTGGGGTTAAGATAAATAGTTGCAAGAAAGCACCATCCCAGAGCTCAGCAGCAGTCAAAAAATAAATCAAATGCTAGGAACTATCAGGAAAGGAGTAAAGGACAAGACAGAAGACACAGTTACATCTCTGGATAAATGCATGTTTCTTATACTTTGAATACTATCTGCAGTTCTGGTCTCCTCATTTAAGAAAGGACACTTAGCGCTTAAAAGAGATTCAGAGAAGGACACATTTGATGATCAAATAGTACAGAATGGCTTCTGTACAATGAATGATTCGGTGGGCTGGGATTCTGCAAAAAAGGGTGATTTTTGGGGATGTGATAGAGATCTACAAAATCATAAGTAGCGTGACTGAAGTGGATAGAGATCAACTACTCACTGTCCCTTCCAGGGACATTAGGAGTCAACAAATAAAGCTTGTGATGGTGGTTCCTCAGACATCGGGTACCAGACCTGTGGAAATCCTTGCAAAAGACACTGTGAATGGAAGAAGTTTATGTAAGTCCAGGGGGAGAAGTACTGGGAAGAATGAATCATGAAGAGCTGCTAGATAAACAAACTATAAAAGACTCAGGAAATCCTCTAAGCTTAAAACAGTAAGAAGCTGGAAGAGTATTAGAGGAAACAACCATATATACTTACACAGTTCTCATTCTTCCCTAAATGTCAACTTATGATCACTGTTAGAGAGAGAACATTGGCTAGAGGGACCTTTGTTTTGAATCAGTATGGCAGTTACTGTGTTCTTACTACTTGGCTTTTTTCTTTTTTTTTTTTTTAATAATCATCCTCAAAATTAGCCCCACATTTCAGGGGCTACGCAGTTGTCCAGCCTGTCTTGTTGCATTCCAATATTAGCTGAGATGCAGCCTAGAGTCTAGCCCATTTTATTGCTGTCCAAAATGAAGAAATACATATTTTATCACAACAAAACAACTTTTACTCCGACCACAGAGTAAAACAAAACCAAGTGATGTGTTTTCTAAGCACAGCCTGCTCCTGTATATACTAGGAACAAAGTGATGTTCAATATCTCGTTAAATGCAATGCTTAATAAGTGTTCTGCGTTGACAGAACAGAAACAAAACCTTTGTTAGATTGGAGATAGATGAGATTTCCTTATTTAAAAAAGCTCAAGCCAGTCCTGTAAAGGATGTTTGTTAAATTTTTTATAGTGACCTGACCCAAGTCAGATGCTGTGAAGAAAACCCCAGAGAAATCCACCAGCTGCTGCTGGTAGAAACTAACAAAAAGGATGTCAGACTAAATAGCTCCTTATACTTTGCAATGGAAGGGGGTTAAAAGGCATATATAGGTCTTTGTCCTTTAACTGGTGGTACTATAGCGCATAGGTAGGCTGATGAGAGACTTAGAGGAAAGCTTTGGTCAGCAAGGAGACAGCAAATAATACAAATTTCAGTTCTTTGGAAAGGATTGTTGCCAGCCTTCTCACCTTGTGTTAAGGAATCTATATTTTTTCCACTTTGATTTAAAAACCCATATTGTTTTCAATCTAGTGGCTGTACCACAAAGGAAAAATCAAGAAACCAGAAGTCAAAGCTATTAGACTTCAAAATAAAATAACTTCTTTCTGAGGGCCAGAGATAGTCATCAAAGCAAAGGTAAATCCATTTGTGTTGTGAGAGTTGACAGGATCAGCTGTCCTCGGAGAATTCTTCCAAGACTCAGAGGCATCGCAAACTAGAAAAGTGTTGGTGATAATGGAGAGAGGCCCAAGGAAATCATAGAGAATATACTAAATCTATGTCGGTATTAATAACTACCCACCACCATAACTTAATTTATGTAGCTGTTCTGGAGCAAACCTGTAGAAGACGAAGCACTGGCTTGCAGCTGGTGGGCCAAGTCATTCTTGGCCTAGATAGGTCTGCTTTGTTACGGATAGTGGCACAAACCCTGCAGAGTTCAGCATTAATGGCAGTCCCTGCCCTGCAACAGCTGCACTACAAGCCAAAGAAAGGATGAATACTATATTGTTGTACTAAGGTATAGTAAAGATCTCTGTCTAGACTTCCTAGTGCTTTTTCCTCAGAGGTCAGAAACGTACTTCATTCTGACTCTTCTCTCTGTTGGCACTCTTTGAAGTGAAATACCCGTGGCATGCATCCCATCAGGCTCAGAGACCCGATTATTTTGTTTAGACCTTTACTTGTCTCATGTCTGTCTTTTCAGACCTCAGCAGCTTACTTTACCTGAAGCTTAAGACGGACTTTCAGCACTGAGCTTTGCCATTGAACCAAGGCTAGTGCCACATCTCCCATGAACCATTCAGAACTTAATTCCTTCCCTGAAGAGTGTGCCATTTAAGCGTGAAGCCAGAGGCAACAGCTGGGTACCAAGAGAGGGAGCATATCAAGAAACAGTGCTCAGTATCTGTCGGCATGAGAGCCGATAGTCTCAGCCAAGGGCTGCTGCCAGTGTGGCAAAGGAGAGTGTAAGGAGACACTTAAAAGGAGTTAATGAGGTAGCTTTGTGGCTATTTACAGAGTTTTCCCTTGGTGTGAAGGGCAGGAGGGAAGAGAGACCAAAGGTGGTGTTTTGTTTTGTTTTTTTTAAATTTAATATATAGAAAGTGGAAACTGGCAAATTGATTGAATAGAAAAAATGAAAGGCTGAGTCCTAACACTGCTATTTGGAAGACATAGCCTGGTATCTTTTGATGGAAGGCCAAATGAAATGAGACATTATTGTTATGCCCCCAAATATTAAAAGGATCAATTTGCATTATTTTGTTTCCCAGGAAATCTTCCTGTATCTGAAAGTTCCACATAAGACATTCATATCTATCAAGATAGCACACCTTTGACTACAAGCTACTCTTGTAGCCAGCAGCTGAGAAGCCTCAGAACTTTCTTTTAGCCCTTATTCTATCAGATGGCATTCACAGAGCCTATGACCAGTGAACTGAATGACCTAATGCAAAGATTTCCTCCCTTCCAAATATGTCTATTAGTAATAAGATATAAGTACGGCTTGTTTGAGTACATATCTGTGAATCTGTTCATTGGATGTTCTTAAACATAGATGTCTTCCAAACTGTGAGTAAACAGATTGGAGGTACCAAAGACAAGGTACTTAATTAGTCTGGATATTTTAAAGTAGTTGAATAGCCTCCATGTTTTCAAAACACAGCTCCTGTCTTATAAAATGTTCAAAATGCAGAAGTGTTGCTATTTGGGTTTCAGACTTACACTCACCTGGAGATTGGGTAGAATCAGAGTGGAGGAGAGAGAAAATCACTGGATTGGAATGCATGCAAAAGATCAGAACTGCACTCATGCACAGTCTGTCAGTCATCCTCTGAGATCTTAGAGGAGGTGCAAGTCAAATATGATACTCAGTGAGGAAAAGCAGAGGTTCCTTTGCCAAGCCTCTTGTCTTCCATTGAAGTATTGCAGTATCAGACTTTCAAGAGTATGAGAAAAAGAGAAAAGATGGTAACTCAGTATAAGGGGACAAAGTGTCTAATGTGACTGAACAGAAGGATGAGAAAGAGGTAGGGATGGAACAAAATACCTAAAGAGAGTAATTAACATGTCACCATTTCTCACAGGTTTCCTGTCTTGCCTATTTTAAGTGGTTTTGACAAGTGTTAAGTCCCTTTAGTATCTTAAGTATGGAGAATCACAGAAAAACAGGTAAGAAGAGGCTTCAGGGGGTCACCTGGTCCATCCTCCCACCCAAAGAAGGATCAATTATTCATTTATGATCAATCATCATTGCTGGTAGACATTTGCCTACCCTGTTCCTCAGGACAGCTAAACTATTCCAGAGACTGACTCTCTACTCTTAGAAAGCTACTCCTAATGTTAAAACTAAGTCTGCTGCAATTTTAGCCCATTGTTTCCTGTTTTGTACACAGGGGACATTCTCATCCTCTTTGCAGCAGCCTTTAATGCATCTGAAGATTGCTATCACATCTTTTCTCAGTATTCTCTTCTGCAATGTTCCCATCCTGGCAATTTCAGACTTCCAAACAACAACTAAACTTCTAGAATTAAAGTAGTTTTCTTGACTCCCTTCTTCTTTACTTCCTAAAAACATGTAAATTTTATTCTTAATGCTATCATGAGGGAAGTGGCTACACAATTCTTTAGAATAACCTGAAAGGAAGGAAGATGGAAGTCATGGGCAAATGGAACAGCCTACAACAACTGTACCTGTACAGTTCTACATTGCTTAGAACATAGCTTCCGTATCCTAATATCCTGATAGCATTTAAGCATACTTTGATTTTGAGGAGTGGGTTTGGATTATGATTTTAGGTCCTTTGTATTACAGTCTGATCTGTATTGGTGGAATTAAGATGAATCTAATAGGACCTCATGGAGATTTACCTGTATGGTCCATTTCAGAGGCTTTAGGTGTGCTGGTTTACAACTGAAGTAGCTCCACTGAATTAAGTATCATTCAAGTATAATGTTACAAGAATTACTATTATAACAAATTGTTATAACTTATTGTTATAACTGTTACGTACAAAAATAATGCATAAATAATTTCTTATACATAAAACAGGGAATTCTTTAAAAAACAAGTGGTAGAATCATGCCTTAGAGTAACGCATAAGAAAAAAACTAGATAGTTATGAATTTCACTCAAAACTAGGAAAGACTAGCTTTCTGATGAGATATTTATTTCTCATTATGATTACAAATGCAGCTTATTAGACCAGGAGCCTGTCTTGCTGCTGAAGGTTACTGCTGTGCTGTAGCACTATAAACGCAAGGGTCAGCAATTGCTAGGCCATTCAATCTCTCTCCTCCATTTATACCCTTGAAAGGGAAAAAGAAAAAAGGTAGAAAGAGATTCTGTTTCTATTCTTGCTAAAGTTAACGCAACAGGATCCTACAGGCTGTAGGTGTTGCTAGGAAAGTACTGCACAAGCTGGTCTGCCTCTTTTACTGTACTAGCTCTCTGCCTTCTACCAGCTGAGAATGCCATGGAAACAGAGGTTGGGAAGCAAAAGCTGGTCAGGTTGGGGATCGGGGATTTAATTTTTTTTAGTACCTGTATCAAAGGAGACTTTCTTTGGAATGGCAGTGTGAAACATCCTGCCCCATTTCTAGTGATCTCTACAGCAGCGACAGCATTCCCACTGGACAAAGAAAAAAACAGCGTGACAAGGTCAGTGCAGGAGCTGTTTGACTTGGTATCTCCTAAGCAGTACTTAAAAAACTTAAAGTAATTAGAAAGGTGAGGCATGCGAATGCAAAAACATCTTTAAATGTAAGCAAATAAACTCAATTTACCTTACTCAAAAGTGGTGGACCCAGTGGAAGTTAATGAATAGTGTGAATTAGCAAGGGTGAACACAGACAATGAAAAAAGATGAAAAAAAATCTGGTTTTATTTATATAGTTATATATATATAGTTATATATTTTATATATATAATATAGTTATATTTTAATGACTGATTTTTCTAATATGTTAGCAAATATCTTGCAAAATAGCATTTGTCTTTCTAGTTCTCATGCTGTTATGACTTCTTGTCTATGTCAATAAAAGCCTGATCTTAACTGTTGCAAATAAAGGAATTTACCACAACAGTATCTCAGTCCAGTTCAAAGGCCTATAGGCTGTAGGTCTGTAGCTCACAGTGGAGTTGCCATGATTCAAGCATTTCTCCTTATCAGGTACTACCAATATGCACAGTTTTAATCTTCAGCAAATGTGGGGCAACACATCTTCTTTTAGGTTGCAGGGAAGAATAATCAAACTAAATGGAAATGCTTTTGAAATTGCTGGCCTGGGCCCCAAAGAGCTTAGTCAGTGATTTCAATGCAATTAACCTCCCATCGGCCTATGAATCCACATCTTCAAACATGTACACAGTTGCTGTAGAATTGCTACAGCTCAGCTGAGACTCCCTAACCTGTTAAGTGTTAGGAACTGCATGTGTGAGCTTACATTATATGTCAAACAGCTCTGTAACTTGCTACTATGGAGTCGTCCAGACATTAACCGGTTCCTAGTAATAGCTTATTTGGAAGCAAAACAAAACAAACCAAACCAGGAAGACCTAACAACATGAGAATTAATACTAAACCCCTGCATTACAACAAACTGCTGTCAGGGGAGATTGCATGCCTGATTTTGTACCAATTTAAACTTGCACAGATTTGCAAGGTTTTGCTGTGCCTGACATTGTCTTGAGCTAGCAAAACTACTGTCATTCATGTGTCAATATTAAATGAAAGTGTAAAGATAGCTATTATCACAGAAATTGTTCAGTAGTATTTATACATAAACGTGCCATTAGTGACCAAGCAGAATACATTTAAGTGCAAAAGTTGTGACAAAAAATAATTATCCAAAACTACTCAGCTGGTCTTGTGTTTTAAGGATTTATCCATTTCCAGCCAATGAATAGTTTGTATTAAGCATCTATCAGTGTCCTGAAATAGGCTGTTGATAAACAAGAAGACTTACACCAGGTAATCTTTGGAGTTGCTTGCAGAGATCCAAGAACATAGATCTGAGAGGTGTGAACAGTCCCATTTGTATCATAAGAATTATTTTAGATGATCAGCAATGCTAATCCAATTAGAGCAGGTGAGCTACCTAAACAGAGGCACCTAGTGCCATTTGCAAACCCTGTAGGTGCTGCAGACATTTGCATGGGCTTGACAGACATGACTAAAGGGCTTACAGGACCCCAGGCAGAATATCCTGTGACATCTAATTGACATTAGATGAATTTGTTTATAAATCTGAATTCTGCCCTAACTGTTATATTGTCAACCTTTCCACTGTTTGTGAAAGACAGAAGATGGAAGTTCACATTACTAGTCTCAGCGCAAGCTCATGACTAGCACCTCTGTTCGGTATTGTAAGATGGTACCCGGAAGAGAATGCCTGTTTATTTTGCCCAACATGGTTTTTGTTTTTGTTCATTCTGACCCACTAAGCCAGAAGATCCAAAGAGTATAACTAAGTGTGAAGTGTATCTGACCAGCATCATAAGCTTTGTCTGTATCAATAAGTTAGAGTACCATAGAATGGACATAGTCATTGGAGGTCAGTCATCTCTACTTTTTAGTTTGCAGTAAGGTTTTCTCCTATACCAGCTATCGCCTTTGCCAAATAATTCCCTTTCTTGGTTCAAGACAGCAAAATCCAGCCAGTTCTTACAAAGAACTTAAATAATCTCATACTGTTTTGGAGGCTAAAAGTGTTTAAAAAGTATGGACTGGGCCGAACCGCTCTGGCTGGCCTCAGGGTCCCAATACAGAATCTCTCCCTGTTTAGCCTTTTGGTACGGAGTAGGTATAGCTAAAGAGACCCTTATGACATCTTGTCTTCCCAATACACAGCTCCTAACTGCAGAAGCCAGTCTGATCTGACAAGACCCAAGAGGCTTTTTCCAGTCTTGAAACGGCACCATTTCTTTCTCTGCTGGAGGATATGTCCTGGCTCAGGAAGACCTTCCATGTTTCCAGGTTTCATATTTTTCACTGTGGAAACAAGAAGTAAGAGCAAAATTAAGACTCAGATACCTTCTCTACCCGGCCTTAATTTAGCCTTCAGCACCTAGAGATACAGCTATTGTGCCTGCTCTTTAATTTGGACAACACATTGAATGTTCACCAAAGAGGACCTGAAAAAGGAGTGCAACCTGCTTTGAGCAGTATCTTGCTTTGGCATTTCAGGTGGGAAAAATTTGGCTTGTGGATAGGATTTGACAGAAGACTACCAGTATCTTTTTTCCAGTGTGAATGCTGAGTCATTTTGAGACTATGCTGCATACTGAAGAATCAACCTCAAACAGTTAAAGGTTGGATTAAGACATTTTGGTGGTTTAGATCTCTAATCCAGTAAGAAAATAGGTTAAAGCTTCCTAAACTGCAATCTCTCTTGAAAAGAATAGATGTCAATAGCTAACTACAACACCTGTTTATACAGCGAAAGACTAGAAAGCTCAGAAATTGATTGCCTTGAAAATTGGGACCCAATGGCAAAACTGTGAACAGACTAAAAATCTTGATTCCCAGGTTTCTGCTTTAGTTAGTAAACTATATGCTATGGCAAGGAGCAACAAGAATAGGGCCACTTCATGAGAGAAGATGAGGAGCTGACCACAATGCAGGTAGGTAGGAGCAATGACCACACTTAAAAGGGCACAGCCCCACAGTATCCAAGCAAGACAAACAGAGCAGGATTGGTGACAGTAACAGGCTCAGCCAACAGTCCAGTGATCAGACATATGCAAAGTGACATGTTAGGTTTAAAGTCAATCCAGAAAGTCCAGTCAGCAAGTCAGGATCATCAAGGAACAGAGTGGACACAGACCTACCTACAGTGTAGCTCAGGCAAGGACTAGGGCCTGGGCCTGAGCTTAAATGGAGCTCTTGGGTCAGAGGTGAAGGATGTATAGGCAGAAGTCCTGGATGTTCTCAGGGCAATCAAAGCCAATTGGTGCACTCAGGGCATACTCACTATACACTGTTTCCTGTTCCTAATGCCTATCAAGAGGAATCTTAAGCATTGCTATTGTTACTTTTCTTGAGGTGACGTAGTCTTTCATTAAATGTATGGACTGCTTTATTTTACAATGTTTCAAGAGCTTCCTTAATAGTTTTTTGCAATTATTTCCAGTTTTAATTAATGTGATGCTATAGTTATAACATCCTGCTTACAATATAAGTAGCAGCAACACAAATCTTTTGACAAGGTCACCTCCCAGACCAAAAGCACGTGCGTTCCCCGAAAGGTAATGTGCATTGGAAGAAACAATAGAAGAAACCTACAAATGCTGGTGGCTCCTGAAAGAGATCTTACCTCATGACAAAATTGTCTAACCTTAGTGTTGGACAATTCTGTGTTAGTACCTGCACATTGCAATGAGTTTTGAAAAGCAAGAGATGTAGGTTATCTTGCTTGTGATTATAACTGGTGCTGGATTTGAATAAGTGCATTTGAATAATCGAACACCAGCAGCTGTTGGGAAATAGAAAAAAGAAAAGCTAATCTGATAGGTCCTGTCAGAGAGTGAGAGTCAGGGACAACGTAGCATTTTGTCTCTTCATATGAGACCATTTCACGCAGACTGCTCTTCTTTCGGTCTGTGATGTGCCAGCTGAAAGGGGTGAGGTTGTGACCTCTTCATTTTACTAGCAGAGCTGATTGACAGCAAAGGGCACACCAGCACCTATGAAGGCCCACCCTATACTGTCCTCTGACATTCACAGCCTTTTATTACATTTTCAAATCTTTTCTATGACTTCCCACTTGTTCTTAGAGCTTAGTCTGTAAAGCACATAGAATATTTTATTTTTTAAAGCAGAGGTTGGATGGAGAGTGCAGATATGATGGCACACCACATTAATATGTTTACTTTGAAAATTGCACTCAGTCCAGGAAATCTCATTGATTTCTGTATTTGGCTGTAGAGCCAAATCTTTAGCTGAACTATGGCTTCCAGTTTTGTCTGCTTCTGACAGCTAAAGTTCAAATCTGCCCGGAGAGTTCCTAAAAATAGAAATTTACAGAGAGGTTATGAAAATTACTAGGGGGGCAAATGCTTCTTTAAAAGTGAAACTAACTGAAATTGCTTACAGTGAAGACAACTGCAATGGCAAGTATTGGGTGAAGAAGTACTAGCTCTAGCCTTTAAAGACTTCCTCACCTAAATTATCAAAAGCGACTGTTGATGTAGGTGTTTCACCATAAAGTATTCAAACCAAGATGCCTCAAACATGTTTAAATTTCACAGTGATTGAAAACACGCTATTTGGAAATCAGATTCCACAAGTTATTCTGAGTTAAGCACACAAAGCAATGACTTCCTGAAATTTTAGGTCAAATTTTAAATGTGTAGTGCATCACAAGCTATGAAGTTCATTGTTGCAAAGGATTATCTAGAGATCTGGTGGAACTCAGAGCTATATGAATGTGTGAATTTCTAAGTATATGATACCAAATTATTTCTGGTCAGGAAAATACTCCTTACCATATTATCACACCTTTATGGGTATTGTAGGTAAGTTCTATGCCTTTCTACGAAGTTTATGAGACAAAATATCTGAGCCTCCACATTGTTTGCTTTATTAGTCACTCTTTTTTGATTTTTGTTCCAGTAATTGTTGTCCTAATGAGTTTCAGATAATCAAATGAATAGCAAGATAATAATCCACTTTTAAAGTTTTGTTTTATTTAGGTAAACCATCCCTCCTCACATTTTCTCCTGACAGCTAAAAGGCATTCTTCTAGCCCACTAAAAATGCAATTAAATATAGATGAAATAATAAGATGCTGATATCGATTAATAAAAGCTAGGTAATTTTTGAGTTTAGTCTTTGGTTATAGTATTACCAGAAACCCAATCATTCTTTGGTATAGCAGCACATATGGCACATAATATCACCCACTGTTCTGAGGCGCCCTGTTAGACAACCATATGTGCCGACAAAAGTCTCTGGTTGTTCAGGGGCTTATTCAAGATTGACTGGCTGCTTTTTCTCAAAATGTCCTTGATTTACTGTTTTACATCTAAATTAGAACTTTTAAACTGTAAATATTCATGCTCAGTTTTAAAATGCTACAGCATGTATAATTTTGGCCTGAAATACCAAGCTTCATTTCTACCAGATAAAAACATGCAACTCCTCGGCACTCAGGAGCTATGAAGAAAGGTTTATATTCTGATCTTGCAGTCTAAGCATTATTAACTTCCTTGCCTAAATCTTTTTCCCACTTTACTCCCTACCAGTACACACCCCTAGATGTGACCTTCTTCATGGTTGTAGCACTACAGCCCTCATTTCACCTCTTATCTTTTAGTATCCAGTTTACATACACACTCTGTGAGTTCTCTGTGGTTTGAAGAGTGGAAACATCCCATAGGAAATGTATGTAAATAGCAGCAGTTATGGGACAACAAATAATGAATCTTTTGTGAGTCAGCTTTGGCTGCTCTGAATAATACGGTGTGGAAGATAGCTCATCACAATAAAAATGATATTGTAGGATATTTGCTTAAAGGAAAAGTTAAAGCATGGGAATATATACTGAAAATAAGACTGGAAGAGTATTTTACAATGCAATTTAGAGTGAGAGCAGTGCAGAATAAAATCACAGAACATTTGCAATGAAATCTTCGATATACTCTCTTTAATGGGAATTAAAAGGCAGGAAGATACAAATTTCATTTAACACAAAAGTAGGTCATTTTACTTCTCTGACATAAGAATTCCTTTGCTAAAGGAACTGAGATGATTTAATGTAGGCTTTAGTAACGAGTATGACTTAGCACCTCATGACATTCTGTTAAACAATTAGGACCACACAACACCTGTGAAGCACATAATAGGTGGACTCATAAATGATAGCCTGCAACGTTGTCCGTCAATATGGAATCATCCCTGGGTAGTGTGTCTCTGATGGATTTCCTTATGACTAGATTTTACATTATTCAACATTCTCCTCAGTGACCTAAAAGTAAATATAAAATCAGCATTAATAAAAGCTGCAGATGACATGAGGGTTGGTAGAGTGGTAACTAACAGTGAATATAGATAAGTCAGTGTGATTTTGGTCAGCTGGTAGACTTGTCTACTCAAACAAACTGTAATTTAATACAGCAAGATACAGCTATCCCCTCAGAATACTGAATTCTAAACTGAAAAATAGTGACTTTAAAATAAATTGTTGAGTCACAGTGGACAAGAATCTGAGTTCTCATTGTGATGCTATGGCACAAAGAGGTAAGCACAAACTGTGAATGTACAAACAGAAGTAGTGAATAGAAACAGGGAAATGTTTTTTACTCTGCATGTGGCATTGGTGACACCGGTGTGCTGCCTCCAGGTGCAGTACATACGTCTTAAAACTGGTGCTGAAAAATTAGAGGAAAGGGCAGGAAAGAATAGCAAATACATCATGAAAGACTTAAAGAGCTCAGTGCTTATTTTTAGCAAGAAGGACATTAAGAAGTGACTTGGATTTGTTGTTTTGCATAAAGAAAATACCAAGGTCTCCTCTCTAATAGAGAAAGCAATAATACTGGGGGAGGGGGAAAAAAAATCATTTTTTATTTCTTCAATTCAGACCTATCTTCCTTTCAGAAAGAATGTCTGAGTTCAAGACAGGGGTAAGTGGGTGAAATGTGATGATTTATGAAAGGCAGAGTGTCATGCTGAGTAATCTAGCACCCCTTCTGATCCTAAACACCATGAATCTATGATACATAGATGAATATGTTTTCTCCCAGCTCCATTTGGTTGTTCCACAAATAGATTTAATTGTGGCAAGTGTTAATCCCATTTCTTTCCAAAAAACACTGGCACTTCCAAATGGAAAAATATTAGTTAATATAGAAAATCTGCAAATATTAAGTGTAAATTTTTATATTTACATCACCCTGAGCTGAGTGGGCAGATGCTGATACGCATGTGTAATGGTATTAATATGGATTGTTGAGTACAAATAATGAAAAAATTGTGCTTATTCATAGATGATAATAGTAGGGTTCTTGCACCACTGCTCATCTAAGTGTACGGTACATTTTTAAAGTCTTATGCGAAGCGTTTGATTTTCCAGCTACTGGTTATTCCCATCGAAGCTGTTACCCTTTCTACAAGACCGCGCTGCCCGTGCTGCGGAGCTCGCCGCGGAGCGCCTTCAGCACCACGGCCAGCACCCGCCGCCTCCTCGGCTTCCCGGCCGCCTTGGGCTCTCCGGAATTAATAGCCTGGTCCTTCTATAGGCCTTACACTTTTCAGAACAAAAGCCTTTTATTTATAAGATTCGGTGGCTTAGTTTGGTTATCTTCCGTAGAGAATACAGAATAATCATGGGCAAAGTGAGAGGCTTGGTTTTTGAAGTCATTAAAGATGCATAGATGCACAGTAAATGCAATCAAACTGCAAACAACAAGGTGCGAGTGAAAACCTTGTTCTGCTGGTAACCACCACTGACAGGATGCATTGCCAAGTCTAATGTGTGGTGGGATGGCCCCGGCCAGCAGCCAAGCACCCACAGAACTGTTTGCTCACTCTTCCCTCCCCTCCCGCAGTGGGAATGGGAAGAAAATAGGAAGAACAAGAACGAGAAAACTCATGGATCAAAACAAAGACAAGGAAGTCACTCACCAGTCACTGCAGTGGGCAAAACAGACTCAACTTGGGGAATTTAATTTAAAACATTTAATTACTGATTTGGGTATTGGGAAACAAAGATGGCAAACATTTAAACACTTAGGGAAGACACCTTTTCTCTCCCACTCCCAGGTTCAGCTTCACTCCAGACACCTCTCCTCCCTGCTTCCCAACCTCCACTCCCCTTCCTATCACTGCAGGTTACACTTAGTCCTCCTGTCAGTGAAGCAACAGATGGTGCAGGAGGTTGGGGTCAGTGCATAGCTATTTCTTTCTGCTGATTTGTTCCTTTTTACCTCCACTGCCCCTTCCTTCTTACTCTTTCCTCTGCTCCAGTGTGTGCTCCTCCTCAAGCCACCGTCCCTACAGGGGGGTACTTGCTGCAGTGTGTGCTTATCCATGAGCTGCAGTCCCTTCATGGAAGTATCTGCTCCAGTGTGGGTCCTCCACAGGCTGCAGTCCTTTCCAGAAGTGTTTGCTTTGGCATGAACTTACGCACAGGCCACAGTCTCTTCAGGAAAGTACCTGCTCCAGTGTGGGTCCTCCATAGACCACATTTCCTTCAGGGGTGTAACAAGCTCCACCATGGAGTGCCTCCTAATGCTGTGGCCTTGTTGTTCCCTCTGTTGTTCACTTGTTACATCACCCTTGGTGTTTTCTGCCTTTTCTTAAATATGTCCTCACAGAGGCACCACAAATTCCTCTGATTTGCTTAGCTTTGGGATGCAGTGGATCCACTGCTGAGCTGGCTTGAACCGGCTGTGTCCGGCACAGGGCAGTCCCTGACTTCCTCCTACAGAGGCCACCCCTGCAGGCCCCCCACTACCAAAACCTTACCATTTATTCCCTACACAGAATGTCATACCTGAGCTAAAGAAACTAGCTTGGGAAAAGGTCAGTATGTTGGGCAAGAGCTCAGTAGTTTTTTTAGATGGTAGGAAATGCCCCCTAAGGACTAGAGAAAGGAGTATTTGGCTCACTGGTCTGAGACCAAAACAAATCCATTCTTTTCATTTGCCTTGGTTCCACAAGGTCTCATGGACTCATTCCAGATTTAAAGCACCCAAAGTTAAAGGAGAATGGGGCTAAATTTCATTTGTTGTCCTCCTTGATTGAATTGCCCCTGCTTTGTACATTGGATAATTACTTGCAGATGTGCAAAAAAAATGTAGAATGCTACTTCACTAATTTTCAAACATGTAAAAAACTATAAAGACTCAAAGCATTTGGAAATGAGGTCTCTTTCACCACTGATAAGGTAGACCTCCTAAGGAGTATGGGTATTTTTGATAACAGATGTGAGTACAGCATGTGACAGCAGATCTCTGTTAGATCGATCTAACTAACTGTTGCAAGGAACATGCAGCACCACAAACTTTGAAATGTGCATCCAAGATCTGGAGAGAGTTTGTGTTGTAGGTACTAGAGTGTATGGAAGATCATGCCCGTTGTATCTTCACAGTTATTGCTTGTGCTAGCTAGGTTAAGCTAGCATTGGCACAGCTGCAAATGCCAGATCCATAATTCCACTTTGTTTTTAGACTCTTTTCACGTATTGGAGACTGGCTTGGTGCAGCTCTGTTTACCAGTTTGGATTCCTTTGACCTGATTTGCCTGGGATATATGTCGGTGCAGCTCCATTAATTTCAGAGACATAAATCCAGACTTATACTAACATAAATGTCAGACATATTTATAATGGCATCCATATATTCTTCATTATATTCATGGACAATAGTCTACTAACAAGTCAATCAACTTCCTTCCAAACAAGCAGACTAATGAAAATAACTTATCAATATCCAGCTATTATTTTTTCACAGACAAAATGAAATCACATCAAGCAAACTACAAAGCCTCAATTTTTCTTGTGTCTTTAACACAGAAAATTTTTTTTAAAAAGCAACTTTTTTCTATTATGGATCCAAAATTCTGCTTCTGGTGGATTTTATGATTTTAACAGGTTTTTTTAGTCTGCAGTGGCTGAATTAAACAGCAATTAACTATCATTTTAATATTCATAAATAGAATTTGTGTCATAAAGAGACCAAACTAATATGTCATTACAACAGGAGAATCCATCATTGTAGACTAGCTTTATTCTACCAAAAACATATTACATGTTCTATCTAGACAGATATAGGTTCTATTATAAGATTGAGATTGCATCAAATTTGGCCACTACACAGAAGATGCAGGAGTCAAATCACATGGCATCTCTTCATGGGACGTTATCATCAGATTTCCATCACTGCTGCCATTAGCAGACACTTTTAAACATCGTTATCTCTGGGTGAGTCTGTTGAGCCCAAACCTGGAGAACTAAATCTTAATAGGACCAAATGCTTTTATGTAACAGCAATTTCTGTCACTTTTCCATTCAGAGTACGAGGAATGAGCCTGTAATAAGTCATCTGTGCCTAGACACTCATCTGTCAGATGTTCCTACAGAGTATTCTATAGAGTGCAATTGTTTTTTCTTATTTTCATAGTAGCAATTTGGTTTAGTGCAAAGATTGTTGGGGAGTGGACAGGTCGAGAAAAAAAAATAAAATAATGGCAGAACATTGAGTACCTCCATTAACACAAGAAGTTCTAAAGCTCTGGAGCAGCTTTTCAAAAATATGCAGGGTTCAGTGTCTTTCAGTGTTCCCTCTAAGAGACAAGATATGAATAGGCTGTGAGGAAGCAAACTTAGCCCAGGTTCTTGAAATGTTCAAGTATAAAAATACATTGGAAGCATCCCTGAAAATGATGAAGTTACATTTCTAGTCTCCTCTCATCCCTCAGCTCCACTTTCATTCTCGTTTCTTATTCTCTGAAAAAAGATGATATTTAAATGGACCTACCAAAGCTTTGATTTTCCTGTCATGACTTTAATGAGTGGTTAAATTGTCCATAGTTAAAGATAGAGACACAGCAGGGAAATTTTGATTATTGGCATAACTCTTGTGGAAACATGCCTCTCTGCAAGAGTCAAAGGGTTTCATTCAAAGGGAGTCCATTGTTTCTTTAGAAAGTGAAGGCTTTGGCAAAAAACAATTATAAATAAGAAATTAACACTTTTATCATTTTAGTAACTTATTTTACTGTAATCCTAGTTGATGACTAGACTTCCTAGCTGAGATGTTCAAATTTCCACTAACTGTTTCAGTAATGTAGGCAGGTAAGCAGACATCACCTTCTCTTTCACTTAAAGTGCCTATTTGAGTGCCTATTCACTCAAAGTGCCTACATTTTTAATGAGACTGTGCTTAAATTAGGTACCTAATACAGAAAGTAATTGGGTTCTGTAAAAAATATTTCTTTACTTTTTGTTGTTTTGACACTTGCCAGAAGTTTTGTTGCTTTGACACTTGTCAGCCCTTGGATTTACTCAATTTCAGTCAATAAGCTGAATCTTGTGATAGCCAAATCTGCATTCTTATGCTGGTGGGGCTTTTCAGATATCATGGGTCTTCAAATAGTATAGTCTTAAGAAATTGTCTGTGCTTCCTTCTCCAGCAAGAGGTTCACCTTTTAGCACAGAAGTCTTCATTTTCCCTGTCCTGCCACTTTGCTGATATGCAGAAATGCAAAGTCTGTTTTCAATCTGGGCCTTACATGGTAGTCCTTATGGGGTTTCATGCCACCTCCTGTTGATGTCTTTGAGTAAAATCGACATGAAGTAGCTTCAACCACAGCATGAAACTGAAGGCACACAACAATAATGAAAGGTGGGAAACTGGCAGCTAGAAGCTAATCAAATAAAACTTTGCAGTTCTTGACTTGCCTAGTGTAAAAAGGCTCATTACAGCCTCAATAGATTTTTTTTGGTCTGAATCTTAATCTACATCTAAAATTAAGATAGCAGATTTACACCTACTCTGTTTCTCACCTACACTGTTTCTCTTAACATTGCATTATTATCATGTTGTAAGCAAAGGGAAAGAAATAGGAACAGCAGGAGTGAAGAGAGTCAAGAGGAGGTTTCTGAAAAGAGCACTTGTCCTTAACAACCCCTTGTCAAGTCAGCAGGTATCTTGGAAGGTGCTGTGGGTTGCGGAATAGGCAAAATGGGTGCATAGAGATGATTATTTTCACTGACCTGAAAAGGATGGACTTGAGCTGATTTTAAAAAAAAACAAAGTAAAATTACAAATTCCAGAATGTTCAAAAATTTCTGATGTAATGTCTAGCATTTTAGAAGATTTTAAAGTCCAGAACTGGAAAAATAGATTCCTCTGCCATTTTTCTATCAGTTTATAAAACAGCAAGCATTGCTCAAAACCACAAGTACTAGCACTAACCATGTTCTCCCAGCTGTCCCATGTGCCTGTCAGGTATAGAGGTCCAATCTAAAACCAGATACCCTGAGCACTTTCCTGTTCACTCAGTTTTGTCTCACAATTTCTCGTGAAATGTTATTGATTATTAGAATGTACAATTTGGTACAGGATTGTCTGTACTGCAATATAAAGCGTGTGTTCTTGTTGCTCTCTTATCTTTCTCATTAGTCATTCCTCTTTATTCCATGCTAGCTTGTTGTACAGTTTTTAAGTTTTTTTCTAATGGTTTGTTCCAACTTTTCTATTATTTATCTAGTTTCACTGCTCCCACCCTCCTCCATTGTGTCCTTTCTCAAAATCTTCTGTTTTTTCTATTTCACTCAAACTGCTTTGGTCTGTTACTCATATACTTACTGCTTCACTCATGGGATATTTTCTGTTGGGAGAGGAAGAGAAATTTCTTCTCTTCGCTCCCCTTGGAGCTAGCAGGAAGGGAATGCTCTTCTCCATTGCTGCTCCTGAAGGGGCAGAGCTCTGACTGAAAAAGGACAATGGATAGAAATTTCTGATGCTGATTTCCACCAAAATATGGAAAGTCTATTCTTTCCTAGAACCAGGCCTTTTTTACTTGCTCATCATCTAATTTTAGCTGTTAGCCGATTTTGACCTTTTGATAGTAATAACCAAGCCTTAGATCTCATAAAAGAAAAGTTTAGTCAAAATTTCTAAGTTGGGTATCTAATACTGTATGCTTAAACCTGTATTTCTTTGTCTAATTTCCAGCTGAACGGGATACTGCATGATTCCTATGGATTCCTGTCAGCTCTGGAGTAAGTAAGGTGGAAAAAGAATCGAAGAAGAAGATAGCATGAAATATAGCGCTACAAATCCCCCTTTCCTGTTAGATTGTCTACAGAGAAATACAGTAATAGCTAGGCAGTCCGTGACCCCTGACAAATCATCTCATTGTTTTCTTGGGCTTTTCTGCCTTCTTTTCTGAAACCCTGCCAGTAACCTCTTGGAGGCAGCTACTGCATTTCAATATTTTTGTGCCAGACTTAGCAACTTGGAAGGTTCATTGTTCCTTGATTTTTAGTTTGTCAAAAATGTTTTTATCTGAAAAGATTCCTGCCAAAATCTATTATAGTTTTAATAACTCTTATGAGTATGACTTCTTCTATATAATCCAGCCTATTTTTAAAGTTTGATATTTGTTTCACTGCTTTGTATTTGTCTGCCTACAAAACTTTGAGGACAGAGGAGGACTATAGTTATTCTGCTACCCTTAGTGGAATGACTTGCTGTTTTCTGGCTGTTTCTCGGGTTTTATCAGTAACAAGAGGAACAAGATGCCTGAAAAAATTAGACTTGGCCTGTGCTTTGCACTGCTGGGGTGTGCTGGGGGGACGGAGCACATACTTTATACCTTCAAAGTATGTAGAGTATGTATCAGTAGGCAGATTTCATCCACATATTTGGGTATCCTGGGAACTGCTACAAGAACTGTCTACTTTCTGTTCATCTCTTTATTTGCCCAAAGACAGACTGAAATATTCCAGTATTTAGGATATCACTTACTGTAGCTTTATAATTACTGTAACGTCTGTAATAAAAATAGGCCAGATCCACCTAAAAATCACCAGATCCATCTAAAAATTGCTAGTGTTGGGATTTATGTACTTAAACCCCACATAAATAATTTTCCTCTGCCTTCATTTTGCTGCCGATGTACTTAGAGAAGGCCTTTGTTTTGCCCTTCACATTCCCTGCTGATCTCAGCTCCAGGTGTGCTTTGGCTTTTTCAGCTCCATCCCTGCATGCTTGGGCACCGTCTCTATGTTCCTCCTGGGAAGTCCATTCCTCCTTCCTCATTTCATGTACTTCTTTTTGGTGTTTGAGCTCACTCAGGGCTTCCCTGTTCATCCATGCTGACCTTCTGCCACACTTGCTCACCTTCCCACACATCAGAATGGACTGATTTTATTCTCTGAGGAAGTTCAACCAGCTCTCCTGTGCCCTGGTGTCCTCCATGACAGCTTCCCATTTCATCCTGCAAAGAAGATCCCAGAATAAGCCAAAATCTGTTCTCCAAAAGTCCAGAGTTATGATTCTACTGCTTGTCTTCCTCACTCCTCTCAGGATTTTAAACTCCACAGTCTTATGGTCACTGTAACCAAGACAGCCCCCAACCTGTAATAGTCTACTTATTAGAATAGTATTCCACTTAGTGGGATATTTTAGGTTTTAGGTTCCTTCAATCCCTACAGTCCCTCAGTCTTGTAGGGATTGAATCTACCTCATTGACTGATACTATATTTTCTCCCAGTTTAATAGACATTGAACAACATTAGGCAAAGAGCAGATCTCTGCAGGACCTGCTAAAAACACCCCAATGGATGATTTGCAATTTACATATACAATTACATTTTGCAATCTCTTACTTGGCTAGTTTTTAATTTGCTTGAAGTATATACTTCAAGCTTGATTTTGTATATACCTAACTTTCATCAGAATGTCATGAATCTAAATATATTACACCAATTACTTGTATTAACCATGCTTTTAATCCAACTATAAACAATATCAGATTTGTTTGATAAGACACAGTCAACAAAGCCATGTTGATTGCCATTAATTAAACACCTTCATTTAATTCCTTGCTGATTGCATTCTGTAGCAGCCTTTTTGTGATTCTGCCCAAAAGCACTGTACAGCTGATGGGCCTATTGTTTCAAGGTGATGGCACTTAGAAGGAAAAAACATGGAAAGGAGAGAAGGAAAAATTGTAGCAAACAAGTATTTCACATCTGAATGTCTGTTTTCCTGCTCCCTTGGGCACTGGCCATGTTGAAAGGAGGTCCAGCATACATGTTTAGGACAAAACCTGTCCCAGTCAGGAAGCTGCAGCAGACAGAGAAGGCAAACGGTATTTTTTATATTATTTTGCTGCAAAAAAATTACTTCAGTTTTTCAAAGTTAGAGGAATTTTTTGACAAAATGCATCCCCCAAACTCGGGGAACAGAAATGGCAAGGATGATGTTCCGTGCCCTGCTGCTCTAAGGGGTTATCACGGAGAGACAACTCTGTCTCTGTGAGCAGAGCTGGCTGCTTCAGAAAGCACCCTGCTCTGCTAAAGCTGAATGAGACAGAACTCAACTTAAATACAGAGGATAGAAGCTAGCAATTGCTTTGAATATAGGTCAAGTAGTCTTATTGCTTATTCATTAGGTTTTGTGTTTTTAAGTATAGGTTATTCAGCTATGTAATTGTTTAAATCAGGAAATGAGGCCCAGCTGACACTTGTTTGATTTAAGATGTTCTTCACCACACCTCTCTGTCTACTATCTGTGCAATTGAGATTGAGCTAGACAATACTGTACACAAACACAGCTACTGCAGTCTGGCTTACTCATACACTGCCACACCAACTTTTTTCCATTAATAAGCATATTGAATGCAATACCTCTCTGGATAAGGTTGCCTTTTTGTTCATTAGAAGATTGAGCCTGAGACAGATTCTTGAAAGCTGCCAGGTATTTAACATCCATTTCCATTGTCAGGGGACAAACATGGCAAACCCCCTACTAACTAGCTATATAAATGGGCAAAAAGTGTATTTTTAAAGGGATCTTAACATTCAAATCTTTGAAAAGTATTTGGCTGGAACTTTGTGAAAACTGTATTTCAAAGTCAGGGTGGACTAGGATTTTAAGGAGACACTTTTTTTTTTCTTTCCAAGTGAGCTTCATCGCTGATTACAGATATCCTTAGAGTAATTATTATCATTCTTACAGTTTATCAGGAGAATTTCACAAGGCCCTTTTGGAGGACCAAAAGTCCCTCACAAAAGTTATGGCATGTTAACTATGTGGGGCTGCACACTTGTGTGGCTCCATCCACTTCCTCATGTGATGTGGCCATGCACATAAAACACAGGCTGGTACTAATAGTCTTGCACGTACTACATACTAATTACTAACACTACATCCCCAGAACTCATCTCCTCATCCTCTTTCCTTGGTGAATCTGTGCTTACCTAGCACTGTCTAGTCTCCAGTCTACAAGCTAGACTCCAGTCTAGCATATTACTGGAGGAATCCTGATAGAAAACCCACAGGGATGTGGAAATATTCTCTCAGAAGCCAGTATGCCAGTCTTGAATCTCTTCATTTGGTGGGTTCCTGTGTTCTTGGACTCTCTGAAGTTACCGATGGTTTTCCACAGACCTCAAAAGAACAGGATCGGGATACTAATGTATACTGCATAATGCTCACTGTCCAAAAGAATCATAAATATTCATACCACTAGTGGTACTTCTGGCAGATATCTTGTCTGGTTAGTGGAGAAAATGGCATGCAAAGAACTGTTTTGGTTGTCAAAATCATGTTGGGTTTTTTTTTTCTCTGTTCATCAGTAGACACTGTCTTTTGCCTTTGGCGAGCTTCATAGGCAAGTCCTGCACGCCACATGTCCAAGATTTAAGACTTCTTTTGCCCAACAGTACTGCTATCAAAATCTCCTCTCTCTTTGCAAACAGCCTTCCTTCTCCCCCTGATAAAAATCCACATTTTTGCTCTCTTATGTCTTCTGCTACAAAAACTAAATTATAAAAATCCATCTGAGATTGCCAAAATGCAAGAGGTAAGAATTCCTGTTGAAACAAGTTATGCAGGTGTTCTGCTGTAGACCAGGACCTTTTTTGACCTGCAGATAAAGGGGACAAGAATTCATCGTGTATTATTAGCTTAATTGACTTTAAAACAATACTTCACTTCACTGGCATCTCATGATGTGAAAATAACATGGGTGGTTTTAGCTCTGCATGCCTAAGAAAAGCTCAAATTTAAAAGAAAATAAGGGGTTTATTTGCCTCTCAGTGGTAGTTATTTTCAGATCATCTTGCTTTTTTTTACAGACTGAAGTCACCCTTGATAACTTGGCAACCACAATTTCCAATTCTAAATTCTTAGGGCGTTACAAGAAAGTTCCTGCGTAAATACCTTTAGAGAAGTTAAACTTTCCAGAATGCTGTCCACATAAAGCATAGCAACTCTGCATGGGTATGTATTTTAATTGTCTTATTTGTTTCTTCTTAGCGGCAATAACATTACTAGTTCTTTTATCTCTTGCTGTCTACTCCATTGCTTCAAGCTGGTTGAAAAATGATCTAACTAAAAAGGAATTCTAAACCACTCAGTTAAGGTGCTTTCCAATTTCTGATGCTTGGAATAGTGCCATTTGAAAATAAAGGCCACAGAATTAGAGGGTGTACTACGCCCTGATGCTTTTTTTTTTGGTTATATATAATAAATACTTATTTTCTCCCTACTGACGAAGAGGGAGCTCAGGGTGATTAGCCCAGTGGTAAATGCCTGTATTGTAGACATCTAAAGTTAGATGAGAAGAGACCCACCTTTCTTCACAGCAGAATGCTTCAACTCTGCTAGCTGAAATCTCTTACACTTGCTGGGACTCCTTCAGCAAGTCCAAATGAGATGACTGACTATGTTTTGGAGACCTAACGTCTTGACAGCTGTATGCTCAGTGAACGTCTGCAGCAAAGCAGTAACCTCTTTTCAAAGTGAGATGTTACCTATTACTCAACACGGATTTAGTGTTTGGAAACATTGACTTGAATTTGTTTCCTTGTTTGGTTAAGAGCATCCCTTTTTGTACTGGCCAGGATAACAAATTACATGCATGTCTGTGATAAGTCTCTCTAGCTCTGTCCAACAGGCCATGGATTGGATTATTGTCCCCAGAGGAGAACAAGATTCTTACAAAAACTTACTATCAATGGTTTTGTTCATGTTGCAGTCACATAGCTGTCATGGGTACTGCTTTCTCACACTTTGAATCTGTTAAGGGAGGGGGCCTGGTTTGATAGATCATATACCATACCAGAAAAATAGGGAGTAAAACTGAAAAGAACTTCCTGGGTAACAAAACCAACTGCAACTGCTTCAAGCAATCATATAACACAATCTCTTTCACAATTCGATCAAGCACCAAGCTATCACCTTTTTACTTTGTTACTGTTAGAAGATTATTCCAGAATGTGAATGTTTTGAGTACAAAAATCCTTCTTTGAATTTCAAGCCTAGAATTAATTCATACCAAATTCTCTTCATCTATGCTGTACTGCTGCCCCTTAGCTTAAAAAGCTCTCCTCCTACATTGATCTTTATATTTATAGGCAGTGATCATATCTTCTTCCAGCTCCTGATTTAGCGTACTGAAAGCCAATCTCCCATACGCTCTCCATTCCCCCAATTGTCCTGTTAACCATTTAAAAAATGTATTCCAGCTTGAGATCATCTTTTTTAAACATGGATGAACAGGACAGCATAAAGTATCCTGCATGAAAACTCACCAAACTATTCTAAAATTGCATTAATATTTGCAGATCAGAGAAAGCAAGGTTGGTGGAGACTTTTCCAGAGAGGTAGGCGAGAAGGATATATTCCTTTTATCTAGGATATATACGATAGCCACACCTGCTGTCAAAACTAAATGGGGCCGTTACAGACGATGTCCAGTACACATTGGCCTGATCGGGAGTTAGAAATACATCCAGTTGCATATACTTTGGATCCCAAGTGATTGCTGCTGGTGCCCTCCTCAGGGGTTTTTGATATTGCACTGTGTGTACTAAATGCAAATAATAAAGGACAATAATGGCAACTGAATAAAACTTACTTTCTTGTGTGTGGAATAGGGATTTGATTAACCACCAGAAAAGAGCTCCCCTTCACAGAAACTCCCAACACTGAGGTGGTCAAACGCTTGAACATTTTTGACAGGAGGAAATGCCGAGTCTAAAGCAAGACAACTCCATGACCATGAGGTGCATCAGAAGACTCTAAAAATTCGTAGTTATGAGCAGGATGTGGCACAAAAAGGAAACTAACTTTCACTTATTTTACTGAAATATTTGGAACTGAAATCCCTGGCATCACATCTGCCTGTTCATAGATGTTGATGATATTTTTGCCAGACACTGCAAAGGCTGCTGGAAAGGAAGGCTGTAAGTGTCTTCACGGTACAGGACCTATCTCTACAACTCAACACATCTGTAGAAGGAGATCTGTGGTGTTCAGTGTTCAGAAGGTGTGGGAAAGGATAGTGTGACATCTAGATGAAATATTTCCATGTCTGTCAATCATTTAAAAAGGTAAGGGTCCAGTTGTTGGTCTCCACTGTATCATCACAGTAGCTCTAGTTACTTGCTGCTGGTTCATGATACACCATTTATATCACAGCTGACGTTTCTACTTGAACCACATCCAATCCATTTTATGCTCATTCCATCCTTTCCAGTACAAGTCTCTGTAAGAAGTTAGCCTTTTGAGATGAAGTAGGCAGCAATACAAAAATCAATGCATAAATAATACAGAAATACCTAAGTATATGTACCTCATTTATGCCATGCAAAATGCATTTTAATTATTGTTTTAAAAGGCAAGGATTAATTAGATAAGCGAAAATAAATATTATGCACCAAATGACATAATATTTAGCCTATTTTATAGTCTTCAATTTAAAATGGGTAATGGCCTTACATTTAAAAAAACCTATGATATAAATATTCCTCTCTTAGCTTTGGAGAGATTTGATTCAGCTGCAAAAAATGCAAAGATAAAATCACCTTGCTGGGTCAGAACAGTCGCTTAACAAGTCACTAGTAACAGGCAAAGCTTCAGGGGCTGAAGAAAAAGCTCCTAGGATGGCCAAATATAAAGAAAAAAACCATCTGCTCCCCTTGGGACTTCTTCTTAACAGCAGTCAGATGGTTTTCTCACTGGAATGTGAAGATTTCTAGACTTTATAGTCTAATTATTTCTGTTCAGTTATCAAGAGTTTTTGAATTCTGGTGAGATCTTGAAGCCATTGTTTTGAAGCAGTAACTTCTGTGGGCTAATTATGTATATGTGAAAGTGCATTAATGGGTTCCCCTTCTAGTCATCCCTAAAAAATATCAAATTGTAGCAAGTTATAATTTCACAGACTTTGGTAAGATATTTTGCTGAAGCAGTAAGAACATTTTATTGGTAGAATAAAGGAAGAATGAAAAGTATGGAACAAGAAAAGAAAAGGAAACTAAAAAGAAGAAAAATAAATTGTCTTAAAATAATTTGTAAAGAAATGATCATTTTGGTGACTTTGGTCTTCATGTGACCAAACATCTATTTCTATGGAAATTTGATATTAGGTTATAGGAAGAGCAAATATTTTTCAAAATTACTACTCAAGAAATCAGATAGGGATGAAAGTAATAACATTATATATGAAAAAAAAAGCTTGAAGATAGACTGTATTAAGGAAGAAATTTGTTACCTGATCAAGAACAGGCTAATTAGAGAATGATAATACAGAGAGTGAAGACAAGTATCAAAAGACTGTTTTAAGAAACAACTCCTATTATGTTTATGTAACTCGGACAAGAAAAGAGGGGAATCTTCAGTGTAGATGGAATTAAGGCAATGAAGCACTAAAGGAGTTGAAATGGAAGAAAATTAGTCTGGCTAAAGACAGGAAAAGTATATAGTGTTAAGATTAAAAAAAACAGAGATGGATTAGATGAAATACTATAGAAACAGAAATAGAAAAAAAAGAATGAAGAGAACATTCTCACACGGAGGATGCTGAGAATTAGGTAAATGTGAACAGATGAAATCTTTGTAATTACTGACGTTTAAGACTGCAGAATTTCTTGGAAATAAACGTCTTGAATAAAGTCTTCTCATAACTGAGGAGAAAAAAAGGAGACTTATGGGCAAATGAAATGTTGCTGGTTTAGCCACATCTCTTAGGCAAAAAGATCCACAGCTTTCATAAAAGTCACACACATTGTCATGGAAACAGACCTGCAAGTGTTGCTTTGGTGAAGGGTATTTTGGGTCCAACAAAAGCAAAGATGCACATTTGCTTGTTTCAGTTAAGCTAAACAGAGGAGGTCTGTTGTCAAGTTATCTTTGGATAACTTTGTTACAAAGACTGCTTTACCTAATGCTTTTAACTTGTCATTAAATATAGAAATAAGAAAGCATAAATAGTAAAACACTTGATGTAAACAAATATGACTTCATTTTCATGATGTCCATATTATTTTCCTGTTTGATGTATTCAAACAAGTTTACTTTCTGGATTATTATTAGATTTATTTTATCATCTTACATGGAAAGAAGAGTTTAGATGTTCTTGGACTGTTGTTCAAAACTGACTATATTGTCTTTTAGATAAAGCACATAGAAAGGGGAAATGCAGCTTTGGTTTCTCCTTGGCACTGTCCAGTTCACTGATGGAAAATATTAGGGATGGCATCTGAGGTTTCTGGCCATTCTGAAATGTCAATTGATTAATGCATTGCTTGAAACCTAAATGGTGCTGCATAATAGCAGTGTTACCTAAGAAAGAGTTACTTTGTTTGTCTAACCCAGACTCTCATTAAAAAGAAAGAAAAAGAGGAAGAGGAAAGAAAGAAAAAATAACATGGAAGTGATTGAGAAAACTCATTTGCCATAGATGCTTAGGATTCATCCAGACTGGAGTAAGGTGTGCTAACAACAACTGTGTCCTCTTTCTGAAACGCTGAGTAATGAGTTACTTTCAAAGCAGAACAACAATGACTGACATTCAAAGCATGGAAATGGACAAACATTTAAAACTTGCTGTCCAAACTGCTTACAAAGTTGGCTTTTCAGTGAATACTGTTCAGAAAGCAATCTTATCTCATTAAACAATCAAACATGTCTACAGCCATTCATTTAATCTCTGATGGACTGTTCAATATCTCTTCCAAGACAAGAATAGAACTTTAAATGAAGACAGTAAGAACCTGGTTCAAAACAAAAGGTGGGGGGGGATTTGGTGCAAGAGAGTCCCAGGTAGGGAATGCTTTGCCAAAGGTGTCTGAATGTTTCCATTAATTCAAACCGCCACTATACAAGTTAATTGAAGATAAATCCTCTGAAGATTACAATAAACAGAAACCATATGGAGCATAGGAAGTCCCCAAGGTGAAGATGGTTACTGGCTGGTAGAGTATCAGGTGTAAGTACTTGCCTTGCTCTTATATTTTTCTCTATTTGCTTATGGCCGCTGTTGGATACATGAAATGTAGCCAGGGTGAGCTTTGGTCAGTCGTACTATGCCTGTTTTTATGTTCTTATAGTCTAAGCACTTCTTCCTCAGCTGAGAAACTTGCTTCTCATTGGCATGCTACCATATATTCTCATCATTTAAACCTTCTAGTCACAGGTCATAATCCAGTTTGTACAGTTCTTTCTAATACCATTTTTTTGCTTACTCCATCAGATTATTTCTTGTGCCACCTGGTTCTCTGTGTCAGCTATTCAGCATTTTTGGGGTTGATTCAGTAGTTTCCATTTGTTTGAGTTACTTACTCATTAACACTGCTGTTTCTAACACAGTTGTGCCACAGAGGTTTCTGCTATGTTGCCCCCTCTTTGCTTTTGCATTACAGTTGCCAAAACATGACCCTATTCCCTAGCATTTTCAAAATATGCAAAGGTCTTTATTATCTTCACTGTACAATCTCCATCTGCTTGAAGTCACGCCTCTCTGAAATCTCAGTGGTACTTGGCGTGACCAATTCACACTGAGCATCAAGAGCGCAGCAGTGTGCCTGAAGCTCTGTCCCCTTCTGGAAGCCAGAGGTATGGTTAAGGCCGGGACCTAGCTTCTACCTACCAGCACACCGCCCTCTTCCCAAACTCGCATACGCATTAGCACCCAGTGCTTATCTAATCTCTTCATCCACACTTTCCAGGCATCTCTGATGTCATTTCAGTGAACAGCTGTTTTGAATATCCGAGGGAGATGAGAGCTTGTCCTACCCCGGGCTTGTGAGGGCTCTTCTTTTGCCATTTCAGGTGAAAATACTCAGTCTGTGTACTTGTTCTGAAAGAGAAGACCAGCCCTTGCTTGTACAAACAACCTAACGTATCGATGGTGAGCAGTGATTAGCAATGTTTTAGCCTCTTGGAGGACACTGAAAAAGGTGACACGTTGGGGAGCAGCGAGGCGCTGGCTGCTCCCTCAGGGAAGGAGCTGAGGGAGGGCGACCCCAGCGCAGGCTGTGCCCTCGCCCGTGGGGTGCCATCCTGCAGGGGCTGAGCACGTCGGGCAGAGCCGGGGCTGGCAGCAGGGTCCATCAACAGCCCCAGGCACGGCAAGCAATGCACCTGGTCCAGGGTCCAACTGGGAGATCCAGTCAGGAGCTAAAGTAGACAGGGCCAGAGGCAGGACCGGAGACACACACACCCATGACACTGCTGGTACAGGGACTGGTGGCCCCAAGATGGGCTGAAATGGGGGTGCTGGGCCCCAGAAGAGGGCTGGGGGAGGCCCCAGGGGAGGCCGGACCGGGGTGTTCAGGCCTGTCGGTGCACCCAGGGCCCTGGCACTACAGATCAATACAGGCGTTGAGTCAACCTCCTATCCACCGAATATCGCAGTACTATACACGGGAAATGGAGATGCCATAGGGGAAGAATAATATGGTATTATGCTAGGAACTATAAGCCGAAATATTTTTTATTTAATCAGTATGTTCTTGTTAACTCAATCTGGTTTTATCCTGGCAAAAAGTTAATAGAGCTTACAAGCAGATAACATTTTTTCCTCTTCTGGTTGGTCTAGATGTGTAGCAGTTAGATTCTTCCTAAGTAAAATATCACATATATATTTCAGCTTTCATTACTCCCTCAAACAGTTAGGTAATTAGTCTATAGAAAACATCTGGTGCTGAATTAAATCCAAGTGGCTGATGAAAAAAATCAATATAATAAAAATGGAAAATTAATTACAAAATATGCTGTAGGCAGTGGTTTAGTTTACCAAATCCTGAGACTGCACTGAAGATTTGTGACAGGTCCATTGTAAGCACTGGCATCTAAGCTAGTTACCCTAGACTTCCTTTTTAATCTGGCGAGACAAATAAATGCTTCTTAGGTGTGTTCATCCTAAAGCATGTATCTAAAATGTGCCCTAAAAATATTTACTTCTCTCCATTAACTATAAAGTGTGCTTGCTACTCTCCGGTGCAAATGCTGCGTAGTAGACAGTTCACCATTAGGTGAGGTGAATCCCATACTGTACGTCTGAACCAAGTCTAAGATTTCGTTCAGATTTTCCTAAAACTTTTTCTTCTCTCTTCCTGGTGTGTAAATCATTCTATCAGAAAGATATTTACTGAAGTGTGTTCAGTTCTGTCTAGCTCCATTTAACATCTGTCCCTCAGCATCACTAGAACGTGCCTTGGAGAAGGAAGCAAGTTAGCTAGAAGTCATTTGTCAACTTTGATGTCTTCCTTCCAGACACCCGGTTCTGTGAAACTTTCCCTTACTCAGTTAGACTGTCACAGCTCGTTATTGTCATACTGTAGCTCAATGTATTAGCTTCGCAGTCTCAGACAGATAGCTTGATACCCATCATTCACTTATAATACAAAATTCAAATCCCTAGCTGATTTTTTATGGGGAGACTAATACAAATTCTCCTTATTACGGCATCATTCTGTTTATTTTCTTTGTCTGCACTTGGTCACATGAAAGTAGGGACTATATGACACTTCAGTCTATTTGTCATGTCCTTCAAGAAAATTGTGACAACAGATTAGCACAAAGTAATCTTATATGCCTAATTATTTTACTTTTATTAGAAGCTTGCCTTTATAAGACGTCTCAAAACTATGCCACAGTTAGCCCTTTCTTAAGTGAGAGCTATTTGTTAGCCTAAGGAAAGTTAAAATAACTTTGTTAACTGAAAGCAGAATGTTTTTATAAAGAGGGTCTTGAGATTAAAAAAAGTGAATTTTACACAAGTCTGTCCACTCATACATAACTTCTACAGCTGGTTGAAAAAATTCTGTTGTCACATTTTTCTATAAAAATGCCATTCCATGGAAATCAAAACTTTCTGTAGGAATGGGCCAATTTTGGTGACCTTTCATGAGACAAAACCAATCCAAGTTGAAGCATCCAGTGAAATAAAAATATTTCAGTTTTTCTTATTAAAACGTCTTTTCATCTCCAAATGTAATTTTTTCCATTATAAATTATAAAACATAAAATAAGAAGGAAACATCAGAAAGAAACCCTTCATTTTACTGAGCAAGAGTGAATTTTTAAATATGTAATTTTCCTGAAATTCTGAAAGTTTTTTCCTTCATTCTAGTATTGAAGAAAGCAAGTTTTTTAAATCCATTTCCCACAGAATACAAATACCATTTCCTGTACAACTCTAATCATTTTTGTGGCATATATTTCAGAAAGCAATCCTTCTCCACTTAACATCTCTTCCAAGACAGACAGATGAATCACGCCCTGGAGGTGCCTGTTTCTTTCAGCTGGCTATAAAGGGAATCTAGGTTGATGAGTCTAGACATCGACAACCAACTTTCAGATATTTACCCTTAGGCAAGATTACTCCTTTCTGTTGAAAAGATGAAAATACTATACAATTACTTTTCAGTAAGCATGATTTTTCAATCATGCTTAAGGGAATGTTTATCAACAGTTTGCCTTCTAATTATAAGCCTTAAAAGAGGTTAGCCGGGGAGGCGGTGGAATCCCCGCCACCCCAGTGCAAGACCATATTAAGCACATACATACCCCTCAGCGATGGGCTGTGCCAGCGTGGTCCCCTTTGATCAACTTTTTGGGTCGAATTATAGTCTGGGGTAGCTGCGTAGGTCACAAACAGAACTATAACGCTCCTCTCCCCACAGTCACAGGAGAGCGGTGCCCTCCTCCCCCAGTAAGCACGTCAGCAGATTGCAGGAATGCGTGCATGGGCATACAGAGATGACCAGGACCCTTCCAGCCACTCCAGACCTTCACGTGTGGCCAGGAACGGCTGTTTTCCTCGCTCACCCTTGCACATGAGGTCACAGCAGTAGATGCTGGGCTGGATGGGATCGCTCAGCTGTACTGAGCCTTTTTGCTGGTGCCATGGACCATGATGGCCTGTGTATATTTAGTCTTGCCTCTTAATAGACAAATGGACTGCATGATCTCTGGAGGTATCTCCTACCCCTTACATTTCAGGGTCATAGATTTGGCCCCAACATTTGAGGCAATTTGCTTCCACTGATCACAGATGGAATTTCACATTGCGGGAAACCCGGACCTCTGCCACCTCATACCAGTAATGGTGTTGTGAAGCCAAACTTACTACAGAGTGTAAGATGAACAACCAACAGTCACTTGAGCTATGCAAGTGAGATATTTAGATAAACAGTGCAAAAGACTAAAACTGAGGGTTTATTCCTTCTTCTGCCACTGAGTCACTTTGTATATGCTGACAAGTAATTTAATATGTGTTTTCTTAAAAATTTACTGAGAATAATTATGGCCGCCTGACAGCACGTTTGTATGATTTCAAACTCAGCAGAACCCAAACTTGTGAGAAAGCTTAGGAAATACAGAGAAGTTGAATTCTGTCCTGTCTCCTCTCCCCTTGGGGACAGTAGCCCTGGGAAGGCTGGGAAAAGTCCCAGTGTCCTGCTCTCAATGGGAGTAACTGCAGCGTGTGACGAGAGCAGCGTGGGTGAGCTGTCGGTCCAAGAGGAGGCATCAGGGGATGCTCGGCACAGGAGGAACAGGAGCCCCTCTATCAGACCTTGCCATGTGATCAAAGAAAAAAAGAGATGCCTTAAGAGATATAGTACACTACATTTTAGCACTTTCATGGAGAAGGGTGGGTATAGTCACCTTACAGGTCTTTTTGTTGTAAAGCATGTCAGCGCTGAAGTTGGAGATTAATACAATTTGTGTAGAGACTAATGGAAAAATAAAAAAAAAAAAGTGTTACATTGCACATTTGCATCAGGATAAAGGGGTGGGAAGAGAGGGGTGAGGTAGCTGTAAAATTTAGCAGGTGGGGTGTACTTTTTTGGACTAGGGCAAGTCTGAGCACAGAGAGAACATAAGCAGCTTCTCTTTCAGTACAGTTTTCAAGACAGAAGGAGAGAAGTTGTGTGTTTATTGGGTCATTGTTCAAATAAGGTAGAATTAAGGTTATTTGAGAACTTAAAATAACTCTTCATTTCATGGTTTTCTAGAAGCCTAATATTTGTTGACTTTCCCATTCTGAAAGGGCACAAGATATGCCTGGGATGTGTTTACTGCCTTAGCAGAGTTTTTCAGCAGTGAATTACTTTCTTTCTTGAAGAGAATGCATTTACATTTGGGTTTGTACATGCGAGTAGACTTTTAAGCAGTTGCAGACATCCATTTAAGACGTGGCTATAGTGATGCAATTCAGGTATGCAAAACCAGACAATGTTTTTCCTTGACACCTACTGGAGGGGGAAACACCACTGTCAATATTGCACAGAGAAGGAAAGGATCAGTTCACAGGGCATGGTCACAAGTGTCCCCCCAGGGCCAGTGAGTGGCTCTAGGGATCCCACATCGCTCTTCTCTCCACTAGCTGCAGGGGTGCTAGAAATGCCCAGTTCCCATCCCTAAGCTTCTGCTTTGTTATAGCACAATGGAGATTATGGTTGTGTCTGAAATACTGTATTTGAAAAGATAAAAGAAACTCGGCTATATAGCTCAAGATGTCAATGACCTTTCATGACATGAAGGTTACAGTAATAGTAAGCATTTAAATGCAAATTGATGTCTCCCTCTGTCATTATCTCCCTCCCCATTTCACAGTGTACAAGTTACTCCCACCATCCTGGCCACCCAGATCCTGTTTCTTTTTTTCATCCCGTTACAGCAATAGTATTTAAGAAGCAAAAAACATTCATGGAATCTGACAGTTGTAAGAAAAGCTTGCTCTTGCTTCCTCCAAAGGCTACCTCTGGAGAACCCCAGGTCACAAATTCCCCAAAGCTTATCTCTGGACCTCCATCACTACAATGCACTCAAAATTGAGTAAACATGCAGATCTTTTAGAGCGCTTAAACCAGCTATTCGTTGCACATGAAAAGGTTCTCTGGGTCATTCATCCAAATGCTGTCAAATGAGTGTAGGTACTCCCGGAGCAGAAACGCCCTGAAAAAAACAACTCTGGCCATGTCCCCCAGGGTGGGTTGGAGGAGGTCACAGATAGCCCCTTTCCATGAGCTTCTGTGGGAGAAAGGTGAAATGCTTCGAGCTGCCTAGGAGATATCCTTCATTCACACACATGGGAAGAAAACGGAAAACTGGGAAAGACCCCACACCTGCTGTCCCCTATCCCTCTTCCCGCTCTATCCTTTCAGTTCTCTCTGACCTGAACTTCACTATACCCTCTTTCCTTTCCCAGGATGATGTCCTTTCCTTCCTGCTCATCTCACCCTTTACTTCACTCTTGTAACCCTTATCTTTCCTTTGTAAAACATGGAGATTGTCACGTGAGTGGCCTCACATATTGGATTCTGTTAAATTTATCTGAGAGATCTCCATGGGCTTCTATAAGTTGTTGCTTGGGATCAAAATCTGTTAGAAGTTTTAATCTTAAACCCCTCTTTTCCAACCTAAGATGTGCTTAGACATCTGTTTTTGTTGCTTGGTAGTGTTTTCATCTCAGAGGAAAATGAACAGCAGGTGAAAGCTTATCAGGATTCTATGGTGAATCTATTCAATTTAAGATATGCATATTTTTTCTCTAAATTTCATTTATGCATAATATCTATGAAAAATTGATTTGCCATGTATGTACCTCTGAAATACCTCCTTTGAAAAAAAATTGTAAAATTAACAGTCTGTCTCTACACCAAATTATATTCTGCTAAAATGCTAAAAATAACTAGATTTCTTCATTATATATGATGCAAACAGCTGAGATTTATTATGGGACTCTTTTATCACACTTTCAACTATGTTAATTATAATTAGAGTTAAATGAAAATATTCCTATTTATTTGATTCATTTCACCTTTTTGCTGTTCCTAAATTGTCTGCAAATAGACCAAGCCTTTCTGGAACTCACTCTTGCTTTAAATTGCAAAGCCATTTTGAAAGCTTGGCATTCTGAATTCACAGGTGAGGAAACGTAACCCACTGGGGTTTAGATACAGCTCCTCACGGGTACCAGGAGGCTCATCCAGCGACGGGATTTGCCAAACACAAACCATCCTTCTTCCTCCCACCCTCCCGGGCTGAAGGGTGAAGAGGGGCAGGACGCTGTCTCTGAGGCACCAGGCTTTTGCTTCATGTTTTCCCAGGTGATTGCTCTCCCTCAGAGATACCATCTCACATGCAAGATTGACAGGTATAGGGTAATCCACTAATATTTATATACTTGGTTATTTTAAATAATAATTTAGAATAGAAAGAAAATCGAGGGAAGGGAGTTTGGGGAAGGAGGGAAATCCATTTTGACATCAATCCTTTTGAAGAGAAGTTACTGCAATTCCTTAGCAGTGTTTGATAAAATATTAGGGAATCTTTAGGGAAGTCCAAGCCCTTTTGTAATATCAACTACTTGAAGGTTAAAGAACCCTCAAAACAACATTTTTGCAAGGAAAAAAAAACATTAAAAAGTCCCTAGCTTTGGTTAACATAGCCTACGAGACATAAATTCTTTCCCTAAGGTTGAAAAGAGTTTTAGAAGGCATTCATTTTCCTTGCTTCTTGCATCATGGTAACTTCACTGAGAATGGGAGTGCACCAAGCTTCAGTCCATGCCTGGAAAGCCACCATCACCAAAGGTTTCTAAAGGTAAGGTGGAACAAACTTCTGTAAGGAGTGGCTTAGATGTAGCTGACCCTGCCTCATGCGCAGAGGGGTGGACTAGGTCCGTATTCTTCAACACGTGATCTGTGAACACTAGCTGCTCACATGAGAGCACACCACTTTCTGTGAAATTACTTTCTTGCAGTGCACAAACATATTTCAAAACAAGCACGCAAACAAAATGAGGTAAATAATTTTTTCCAACTTAAACTTCATTTTTATTTGGTTTTTAATTAAAACTTGAGCACACTTACAGAAGCTTGTGGGGGGGTATTTTCATAATGATTCTTGCACTGGAAACTGGACCAGACATTCTCCAAATGGCTCTCCCAACTCCCTCCTCCATGATTCGAAGGTATGAAGAGTGGGGCCCAGACATCACTCTGTTTACTCCTCCCTTTGTATTTTTAAGGCATAAATTGTCCGCCCAGTGCTTTACTTTGGTGATGTCCTTTAGTACACCGCTGTTAGCCAGAGATCAGCACCTCACTACTTACAGCTCTGCCCAAGAGCGAGTGTCCTTTGCTTTGCTTACCTCCACTGGTGCTCCCCCTGGCTGATCTACCCACCGCCAGCAACCTTTGGAAGTTCTAGCACTGCTGTTAGATGATGCTGTATTAGTGAAATCTCATCACTGTGAGAGCACTTTATTTTATTAAAAGTGCAATTAAAACAAAATCAGGTACTTTCATTAACTGCAACAACTAAAAATTATACTCCCAGTTGCTTTCTTCTCATTAAGAAAATTTGCATTTGAATAACTTTTCAACTGTATTTGTAATTAACGCAATTATAAGCCAGAGATCTGTTCCCAAAAGTAAAGAAAACTTCTTTATCAGTTTTACCATTTTAATTGAAATAAGACTTTGTATAGTGAATTATTTAATGTCTGCTATCTGAAGAGTACATATAGAGATAACAAGTCAGCTTCAGTATTTGGGACTGTGCCCATTTATTTTACAGCTGGTGTAAGTCCTGGGAGCCACAGAGGATGAATTGTTGGGTTCAACCTTGGAATACTGAGTATTACAGCTTTGTGGGTTTATAACTAGGGCCTATTGTTTATTTAACTCTTTAAAATTATCTTTTTGTTTTTCAAATTAATATATGATAGATAGGAAGATACATATTCACAGAAGGGGAAAAACTTTAGCTAGGTTGAGGGAAGATTAAAAATGTTTATGGCAAGAAAGGGAAAAAGGGAAAAATGATATAGTTTATAAATAAAATACAACCTGGGGTTGTCACTCAAGAGCTCTGGGCATAATCAAGGCGATATCATGTCGGATGCTGCACAAACACATGGCACTTGGAGCCTTTGCTTCAAATAATTTATTACCTCCGTTTTCAATCCTGAAATCTTTTTTTGCAAATTTCTCCTGGGACCTCAGGGAGCCTCACCGTCAGGCCTCGGCTTTCACACAGTCTACAGGTCAGCATTACTGCAGGGCTCTGCATCTTCATGCGTGTAAAATTCAATGATGGAGCCTAGGTTGAAACAGGAGCCACAGGTGTGTGTGATCAGTAAACTGACATGGGGTGAAAAGGGCTAAAAAGATACATGTACATAAAGTGGACAGTTCATGAACAGCTTGAAAGGTTTTTAAAAAGGTGCATCTATTGTTACACAACTTAGCTATTATCGCTTGGGTAATTTTTCACAGGTGCTGCAGCGATGTTCTTCTTCAGAGGCCTCTTTAAAGGAGGGAAAGATACAGGCTGGGTTCAAGAAAATGGATGTATCACAAACACGTGGCATTGAGCACCAAGGTCTAGGCAAATGCAGCTCCAGATTAGGTCTACTGAGACAAAAGTGAATTACAATTAGGATGGAGACGATGTATTTGGGGAGAAAACAACATATTAATCTGTTTGTGAGTTCACACTTAACAAAAATTCGCATCATAGAAGAGATTTGAGTTCTGCATCATAGAGGGTGTGCTCTGCTTTTGCTTCTCATTCAGCTGCTGCCATGGCCAGCTCTGTGGGACAGGGCCATCAGAGAGGGTAGGGGAACGTTCTTGACTATGAACACATCTATTCCCCATACCAAGCAATGGTCTAATAATCCTACTGTTATTTGCCAGACTGAGAGATTCATGTATTCTTTAAATGTGTACCAGAAACAGACTGACCAGAAGGAGGCAGCTTACCATCCAGTGCTCCATCCTCACTACTCACTAGCATTAGCTGGGTGCCCCAGGACCACAAGGCCAGAAAGCTCATTGCACTTTCCAGGTAATTCTACTAGGGAATTCACCTGGTTGACTTATTGGGCTAAGCATTTATCAACAGGGAATTCTTATTAAATTCCTTCTTCTCTTTGACTACATGGAAATTAGAAATCTTTCCTTAATTTTCATTTTTCATTCTGAAAATGTATACATCGAGATGTATGGAATTCCTTTAAACTCTTTCTCTCTGGTAGTGAGAGAATACCCATCTTCCACTAGTCCTAAGATACAAATACATACAGATTTTTCTTATATGATGTGTTCAGCAGCAAAACAAACCGTACAGAGAGGAAACAAGCAGAAAGAAAAGATACACTGAACACATCATTTTCCAAATTCTCCTGCTAACCCTCCCTTTCCCCTCTCACAAGTACAGGACTCACATCCATGCTCTCAAACTGTCTATCTTCTACCTTTGGTTCACTGCTTAAAGAGTATTTCAGGTGAAGAACTGGGAAAAAGAAATTGCATAATGACCTGGACACCAAGGGTGCAACCATATGTAATGGACAAGAAGGCAATCTAATCCAATCAGGAATTGCTTCAAGAATGTCCTGTCCACTACAGAGTAGGTCAGACAATATGGTCACATTAGTTCCTTCAGGGTTATATGCTGTTAAACTAGGAATTTGTTACGAGTTACACCTTATATCTGTACAGGATTGTTCACTAATGGCCGTTTACCGGTGTTTTTCACTAAAAGGCAGCTTCCTCCTCTTCCCTTGAGGGGGACTGTTGCAGGGAGGAAATTTAACAGCAAAGGAACTGAGTCCTAGAACTGATCGATTTAATTTTTCTTCATTTCATCCTCAATTCTATATCCTGTTCATTGAACTACATAATTTTCCTCTTTTTCTGTATACCATTTAAGTACTTATAAGTTGTTAACATGCCTTTGTAGAGTTTTGGCTGTCATGTTCAGTACTTGTTCAGTGGCTGTACAAGTTCAGTTTTCCACTTTCTCTCCTCCACTTCCAAGCCATTTTTATTGCACTTGTGTACTCTCCCACTTGTCAAGACCTTCAGGACACAGACTCACCCAGACCTGAACACACTGTATCATGTCCAGTTATATCACCAACCCTATGGAACTCTTCTGCTGCTCTGTGTTGTTTCCTCATATACATCAGGTAATTTCCAGGTCCCTGCAACAACTTTCACTGAATTTGGCTGTATGTCACAAGGATTTCCATCTTGGATCAATACTCCCATCCTCATAAATCAAGAGCAAAAATACTTATATTAAATTTTGTGGCTCCAGGCCATGGATAAGGAACTCCTAATATCTGGCATTTAAAAGTGCTCTGCAGGTGAACACATTTAGAATAATTGACATTCTTTCTTATCCATTAAATGAATTAATGAGAATACTGTAATATCTCTTTCAAAACTCACCAGATCCACTTAAAATTTGAAAGAATGATAGGATCCCATATTCCACCACTGCAAATGTTAACTATCACTCAGCACTTCACATTTCCATTAAATTTCCACCTTTGTAAGCCACTGATTGCATTATCCCTATTTATTTCTACTGTCCTTTTAGTACTAGTACACTAGTTCAATATAATACATAAATGATAGATGACTTACAAGTCACATCACAATCTTTGTTAGAGACTTTTCCATAGTATTATTTTACACTGTTCTCACCTGTATATTATTTGGAGTTTTGATTTTCAAACACTTGAATAATTCCACTGAAATAAATAACCATACCATGAAATTTATTGGAATTCATAAAGTCCAGTGTCTTATAGACATGTCTCTCAAGTTTGAGCTCCAATATGGCTTCTCCGATGGCTTTTCAATAAAGAATGCTCTTATACACAGCCCTTGCTTCAAAGCTGCTCAAGGCAGCTCCCCTCCCCTCCTTGAACATCTTCATCCATAAAACTTGTAGAAAATTACCTCAAAGTTTTCTCCTTTCTCAAATTTGATTGAAATGGGGCACTAGATTCATAAGTTTTTGAAGGAGTAGCTGTGAGACAGAGAACAGAAAAAGAAAGTTGAGAGAAGGACACAGCGAAAACAAATCTCATTTTCCTTTGGAAAGCATCTTGAATAGAGATTTATAAAGCTATGCGCAATCAAAGCCTAATTTCTTCACAGTTTACAAATCACAGATTATAACTAGATCCTCTACAGTTTCCCTTACTTGGTCTCTCAAGTATTAACAAGCATTCTGTACAAAATCAGTTGCTTTAAACCAGATCCTAGTGAGATTGCATGATATCTCTTCACCAATAGTTAATCACACTAAGCTTTCCAGCTAATTTTAAAATTTGAATTAAGGTAATGGACTGTAACAGATATTTGACATATTTATGCTCTTTATGGTCTTTTAAACATCGCCCTTGATGGACCATAAAATAAAAAGGAATAAACTCCAGAAACCAGATTTACAAATTTATCTGCAAATGTTTTGTTGTATCTTCAGACATCAGACAACAGTACCTTAAAGATAACAAGAAGAGTGATTTTTTTTAATTCTGAAATTAAAAGCCAGATGAAATTTGAGAGTGAGAAGAAGAATGGAAAGATGCTTCTTGATAGATTAGGTAAGAAAGATGCAAATATGTTCTAGCCAAATGTAATTATTTTGAGGAATCTACTGTTCAATAAAAGATAAATGGTATTTTAGAAGTATTCTATAAAAATCCAGGTAAGAACTTCTAATGAGGAAACCGATGATTATTTTAACAGATGAGTCCGCTATCACTTACTCATAAGGGCAAAAATCTCTCAGATTTTTCTTTTTGTCTCACAGGAAATTGAGAAAAGCAATTAAATTTCTCAAATTTGAAAACTTTTTACTAATGACAGGTTTCCAATACCATTTCACAGACATTACTGACTGCACATACTTCAGCCTTTAATTCAAATATTTATTCCTTGTACAAAAGAGTTACTTGGGATACTGCTGCGCAAACGGAAACAATCTCTGTACTGCTTAAAATAGACAGGGGTCACTTAAACGGTAACAGTTTGTAAGTCAAAGTCCTTTCTTAGTAAAGGGTGCAAATTAATTTTCAACCCTTTTAATAGCCTATATAACATATAGGCTGGCAAAATGAACTTAAAAAAAGAAATAGTAGGTGTTAGGAAATATAGCTTATTTATCAGGGAAAAAACACACAAAAAGCAAGCCTCAAAACCTGCTCCCCAAACTATATAATGCCAATTACCTAAAACTTCCTTTCTGCAGTGGTTTTCAATGCCCTCAAAAGTCCTTTGATTGCACTGGATAGCTGTGCAAAATCCTGAGTCACTTCAGTCTGGAAAGATCTTTACCCAGTGGATTAAGGTAGTGTTAGTGGTGTGAGTTATCTGAAAACATTACATTTGAGAGCTGTCACATGAGATCAGTTCCATTCTTTTTTGTCTGGAGACATCTTCTACACTGCGACACCTCTGTATTTATGTAGGTGTATAATATGAAATAGGCATTTCTCAGTGCCTTTCATTTTAGCAAATGGCATTATCATCAGATAAGTAGAGGTTGGAGTCAGACAAACTCAAGCACTTTTGAGGTGGAAATTAAGACCTACGTGCTTGTATGACACCCAGCAAAATGCAACCCGTCCTGATCGAAGATTCAGCAATATAAAATAAAACACATTTGATCTTCCTTAAACAATCCCTCTTTAAATTGTCTCTCAGGTTCTTTTTCAGCTAGACTGTGGATTGGTAAAAGTATTTTGGATCAGTGAGCTAGTGTAAAAGTACATATTTTATGCATACTCTCATTTTGCAGTCTAATCATAGGCACATTGGGGCCATAAATGAAAGAATGCAAAGTATGAACTGCCTTATGAAACCTCCTGGTTTGTGCGTAGCAGGGGTAACCACCCTCCACCAAGTCCCACATGAAGAAAACACTGCATGTGTCCAACCAGACCTAGGTGTTCTGTCAGCAAAACTCTTCCACAAAACCTGTCTGTGTGGTACTCTGCTACGTTTTCTGACAGCGATCAAGTACAAGAGCACTACATAGCAGTGTTAGCACTGACCTTCTAGAGGCTCCTCTTCCACTGCCTGAGATATTCTGGACACAGTGACAGAATGAAAATGGGGGAAAAAACGTTGATTACAAATACCAAGAGGAAACCCTATTAAATAATAGAAAACAGAGAAATTTAGGTTTGGAAATGTCCCAAAATGGGGATGGACCTGCTGAGAACAAAATTCAGCATATCAAGATCAGCCCTGAAAGATATTTGGGTAACATATTTCTAAAATTCTCCCACAGAAATGTTAAAGAAGCAGCAACATAATAAAGCTTGTCTCGCTTTAGACAGAAGCCCTTCTTGAATATACGTTTTGATAAAAAATGAAATTGCTATCTTCTTGCTCAAGTGACAGCTCCTGCCTTTGTAACAGCCTTTTACAGACTGGAAGAGTTAATATGCTTCCCTTAAGAGCGTTCTTTATATAGATAGATATATACATATACGTCTCATTGAACACTAAATACTCTTCACTAAACACACATACCTGAAGTGCGAGTCAAACACCTAAATGAGAGGGAGAGTTCCCCACTCCCCATTTCTACATTGCATTCTGCTGTCTCTTACAGGTCGTATTTTCTAAAATGTTTGTATTTGTTGTTGTCCTCTGGATTCTCTCTAATGGTGTGTTACCTTGTAGTAGCCCAGCTGATGCCAAGTAGGATAGATCAACTACCTCCAGTGCCTTACTTAATATGATGCTTATTTAATACACCACAGAATAAGCTTTGCCTTTTCAACAGCAGCATCATATTGTCAACTTGAATTGAGTTTGCTGTCCACAGCGGTTTCTGTTTCCTTTTCTGTGTTGTCCCAACCTACCGAGAAGGAAGAAGGTGGAAAAGGTATTATTCTGATACAGGGATCTGTGGGTTGGACGAGATACTGTGAAGAAGGAGTGACACTGAGATGACAATATGAAATCAAAGCTAAATTAGAAGCTTGACTATTTACTTCACCAAAAACAGAAGTAGATTTTATGTTGGAGGAAAATTGCATCTCTCATGCAGTGCTTAGTGTCAAAGGCTTTATACTCCCTTTGAATTGTATCTTTATGCATATTTGCATGAAAAACTACTTGGGAAGTTTTATTACCGTATTGAATAATAGAGTCCAGAGCTGGTAGGAACCAAAAGACGTATCTAGTCCCAAGGCAGTATCTATTATATCTGACAGATACTCGTCTGACCAGCTCATAAACAAGCAGGCAAAGAAGCCTCCACAGTCCCAGTGCTTTCAATATGTCTAGCAAAAATAATGTAATGATAATATTTAGCCTGAAATTTTCCTGTGATTTAAGCCCATTTTATATTTTGCTACTCCCATTAGCTCACAGGACAGGTTATTCTCTTTCTACTTTCAAGTCTTTTAAATATTTGATATCTGTCATGTCTCCCCAGCATGTTTACTTTTTTATAGTAACACAACATTGTTGACTCATGCTTAACCTAAGTACCGGTATCCATTTTTCCTACTACATTTTAGGTAAGAAATACCATCTAAATAGAGCAGTACTTTGAATTTGTCCCTGAACTGCATCCTGATTTTCTCAGACTATTTCTCCACATCAATATTAAACCTCTCTTGGATGTATTTCAGTCCTCCCAGCTTTGAATCGTCTGTAAACATAAAATACCTGTAATCAATATTGAGAAACATAGCTTATGGATATTATATATCTGCAAGCCATTGCATACAGGATATTTTCTGCTGTTTGAGATCACTGTGAGACAAGAGTAGTCACACCAAGCACATTTATTCATAAATGAAAAACGGTGGAGAAGCGATTCATGTAAGCAACACTATCCCTAAGCAATTCTAATTTATGTATCTTACATTTACAGAACATGGCAGAAATCCACACTTCCCCAGCTTTAATGGTATGCACATCCATTTGCAAGCCTAGCCTTAACTATGTTCTTAAATCTCTTTTGTACAGGTGTTTTAGGAATATTGAATATTTTGTACTTCACTGATGTTTAAATTTAATACTTAAGCCACTGGTGTAGTTTCCAAATACAATCCAGCTAATTATCATTTCTTGTTGCTTTAATCAAATTGGTAGGTACATGTTCAAAAGATACACTAATAAATCACTAAGGCCTCTTCTGTATCTTCCCCAAACCAAGGTCCATCCCATGCTGCACAGTTTAAGGCTTCTATTCATCTCTCCAACCATACACACACGCAGACTCTGCCATCTGAAAATGTGCTGTTTGGTCCTCAAACACTGTTTTTTAGTTTGCACTTACCCTTTACAAGTTTTTATATAATCATCCCAGAATGCTTTTACTTTTCATTCTGTGAGATAACCATGGAGACCTGAACGGGTTGATGTTTCTCAGCAAGGAGGAGTAAGGCACTGCTGCAGAGTCTTTGTAGAGAAAGTAATCCAAAACTAATCCTGTTTATTGCAGCAATAGTTGTTCTACAGCCTTTACCAGTCAACATTGTTCAGAATTTTTAGCAGATTTTTTTTTCTTAACCTGGAAGCGGTTCTAAGAAAATGAAAAAAAAACAAAACAGAAAAAAAGCAGTTAATTGTTGTGAACAGCGAGCAACATGACAGCTATGTCAGAAAAACTGCAACAGCAGCTTCATGTGTTGTTCCCAGGCGTGTTAAAGCAAGCTAATTTTAGCAATCCTTATGTATTCTCTGAACATGTGTTCATTCTTTATGAAATTGCCGGATATCTTAGTAGAGGGATTTCATGTAAATTATTTATGATTAATCCTGTGGCTTGGTTTGGCTTATGTCCACTCGGTGAAAGAACTTTAAACTTCTTAAGTGGAAGCACAATGTGAAATATTAAAGAGATATTTATATATACATTCTCTTTCTATCTATGGATTTCAGACATGAGATAAAAGGTTTCTATTGTTGATTATTTCAGCTCTCTTGGTACTACTGCAGAGCACTCACTGCTGAGCTTGAAGCTACAGCTTGGGGATTTCAAACTGACAGAAAAATGCTCCAAACTAGCAGACTCCTTTTGATTTGCCAAAAAGTCTTCTGAGCTAGCAACAGCAGTCGTCTTCTGGTACAAAAAAGATCAAATATAATGAATCACATTCATCACCCTCTGGAGAAACAATTACATTTCTCTATTAGATAATAGCACTTTGTATGAGGTAATGATTTCAGGAGTCCACAACGGAGTCCTACCTGTATTATGCATCACTTAAAGTTTTGCCCTAGGTAAGGGAGATGTTAGCTGACAGCACAGTCAGGTTTATATTCAAAACCAGCAAACTTCTCACAGTCCTTTTTTAAGATGCACTCAGATACAAAATTTGCCATGCTGTCCAGCTGGTTGTTATCTTTAAATAAGAGTATGTTTAAAATGAAAATTAATTCAGTAGCTGCTCAAGTAATTTCCATCACCCTGTTTAATGCTCCCTATTATAGACAAATCTTCTTTATGGAACCATACAGTGACAGATTGGTCGTCTTTGTTATCAGGTATCTAGCAAGTGAGCCTCATCAAACAACTCTGGTGACTATAAATGATGTTCTTGTTCCCTTGGATATACCCTTGTGTCCTTTGCAATTTTACCTTCCTTTGTCTTTCAAACAAGAATTACTAAAGAGTAGAATTTGAACTTACCCAACAGATTCAAGGTTGTTTATTGTCTCCGGTGAACGCATTCACTATTTCTTATGGTTACCATAATAGAGTAATTTTGTCATCTAAACTCCTTCACTGTAAGACAACGCCCGGCGCACAGCACTTACAGTTGTCATTTGTCTTTTGTAAGATGCCTCCTTTTCTCCCTGAAAGTCTGGAAACTCCTCCTCCCCCAGGCGATAATGTAATATCCTATATCGTGCTGTTTTCTCTCTGTGTGCAATGAAGATTGATCAAGGCTGGTCTTTGTTCTGTGACTTCTCTTCACCCTTCCCTGATTTTATGCTTTACCTATAAACTTGGACTTCCATATTAAAGGAAAAGAAAACCCACGGATCTCAACTTACCACGTCAATACGTTCCTAAACTCTGTAGATCATTTTTCAAACCACAGCAGATCGGTTCAACTCCCTGAATTTCTAAGCTCTGTACAATCTGCATAAAGCAATATATAACCAGTTATACTTTCAAAGCTATAGTAGGAGTATAGTGCTTTAGGTAAAGCAGCTGTTGACCAACAGAAGAATATAAAAATTCATCGGGCTGTTTGATCCAAAGCATTTCATTCTAACGCTCTGAACGCAATGGTAAATGAAGAGGGCCTTACGGCATCTGTGCCAGCCAGCAGCTCAGTACTCAAGGCCTTGAAGACACAGGGGAGATTAGAATTGTTTATGATTCAACCAGAGAGCACACAAAATGAAGGCAAACTTTCTGAGAAAACCAAATGGATTTTGCTGACTATCCTGGGCATGTGAGGGATGCTCAGTCAATTAAGTTACAAAAGAAAAAAAGTTTAAAACTGAGCATACTACATACATTACATTACATACATACTACTACATTACATACTACTACATTAACATTACTGGGCATACTACCTACATTAACCATGCAGCAGCCACTTTTAATGCAAGCTAAGCCTAGCATTCAGAAATATATTCTAAGTATATTCAGAAAAATATTCCACTCTGACTTGACAACATATTACTGACCTAAAAATTATGATAGGAAACAATAAGGGAAGTATTCATGTTGCCCAGTTTAACAGCCTACAAAACCAGGCTAGGCTTCCTCCACAGTAAATATAGAGGTGTAAGTATCTCAGAGGTTATTTCAGAGGATTCAAGCTAGGCAGCAGTGTAAGTCCTCTGGAGGGCAACCAGAGCACTAACTTCCTGCTTACCTTAGTTTCTCTGAATTGTTCCCTGAAGGTACCAACTCTTCTCCGCTGATTACAGAAGGTGCCTAGACTCCTTGCTTAGAAGCCTAATTCGGTATCTAAAATCATATGTTGTGAATACTTCCTGAATATTCACTGAGACCTCATAATTTTTGAATTTGCAGGTTTTTCAAAGTGATGGGTTTTAATTAAATATTAATGAGTTTAAAGCTTAATTTTTGTAAGTTCTGCAAAAAAGTGCACCTGAAGCAGTAACCAGTGGACAGTGAAGTTAATGTCATGTACATTCCCGGGCAGACTGCAGATCTTCAAAGTCCATGCTGTACTTAAGCAGATACATGCTAACAACCTTTTAATGTATAAACACCAAGCGTAACGGATTTTACATCCAGTTCCGCTGGTATAAATACAAAGCAATTGCAATACAAAGCAATTTCAGTAATGGAAACTGATGCAGAATAAATATCATGTCCATTGCTTCATACATCTGTGTAATGTAAATAACACTTAGCCCTTTCCAGTGGGATTTTTAAGGTGGAGAAACATCTTCTTTTCCTTACCTTGATATAGATTAATTTAGCAAAAAATAAAATCAACATATTTATGAAAGATACAGCAAGACAGCAATGCAGGTCCACCTCTTTTTCAGCATATACTGCATGACCAATGGTCTTACAGACTTTTTCATAATGACTGCATACTTGAGCCTCTTTTCATTAAAAGAAAAAGACATTGGTGCTGAGCTCTCTCTCATATTACATACCAGTCCAGAATTTAGCTATCTAGGGTAAGTTAGTCATCTAGGTCTCCCTCTGTCGTCAGTAGAGTGGCAGGTACTTCCAGAGGATGAGTCATCTCATCTATTTTAGACACATATCTTAGAACAGTATGAATCACTCTGAAAATCCCTCTCCCCATGGCTTACAGAGGAAGCCTAGACAACTAGCTTAGCCAGGACACCTAACTTTTTGCCAGCTAAGGCAGGTGCCTGCTACTTAGTGTTCTTACAAAACGGATGTCAGTTAGAAAAGAGTGTTTGTTTCTTTGAATGTAGACACGTGTCAACTGATGGCAATATAGAGACATGTTCATGCCGAACTATCAGACCATAACAGCATTAAATCATTATCAGCCTGCCTTGTTTCTGACCTTGAGGTGAAAAATTCCCTATTCCTCTGCCAACTTTTTGTGCTAATTCACATTCGAACACATCGATAAGGCAAGTGCAGCTGGGCAAATACCCTGGCAAGCACCAAGCCTATAAATTAATGACTGGGGAGTAAATTTTTTCTAGCCAGTTCAGGTAGTCTTTAATCCCCATTAGTTAATACTGCTTATCGTTTTTATATCTTTCCGATTTAAATTCATACAAGAATGCTTTCATACAAACTGCATTCAAAATATGCAATTCGACTCATAAAAGAATAAAGGGTTATCACAGTGGTCTATGTCTGCTCTTTTTTACCCTTCAAAATGGGCTGGATAGGGAAAAAGAAATCTGCTAATTAAATTACAAAATTTTGAAGAGGTCAAAATAGCGTAGCACACACCAAGCTCAAATTCAAAGAACACAGGAAGCAGTGCAATTCGGATTTGTCATCCTTTGACACAGATTGTAACAATATAGTCAGGAGTTTTAGAGAAACGCATCTTTTCCATTCTTTCTCTCCCTCTGGGGTCACTGCACTGTGATCTATTTTTACACAGGAAAAAAAAAAAAAAGAGTTTTCATTGTTAAAACAAGTTGGATGCTCCTATATCTGATATTCAATCAGAGAGCATTTCAGAAAGCCTAGCGTCCTCCTTTCAACCTGCTTTGAAGCATTTCTACTGGTTATAGATATCATTCATCCACAATATTGTAACCATAAAAACCTTTACTTTTTTAAAAGTGGGGAAAAAATGGAACTTCCAATGACATGAATAAATTGTATTGAAATATTTTCTTTAAAAATGCAAAAGCTAGAGAAGGAACAAAAGCAGCAGAAAGATAATAAATCTAACTACACGGCCCCAAAATTTTAGGGATACTGATGTCCAGATGTTAACTACTTTCCTTCAAATTCTATTTTCAGTACGGTTTGTCTAAGGAATTCCTCTGCAGAAATAGCTCAGCAAATACGATGAAACTCCTACTATCTTATGTTCTGGAATTTTCCATCAACTTGAAATGCTAATTCTGCATTGCCAGTTTCTTCATGAAGCCCACTGTACAAAAAAGGAAATTTGGAGGGGAAGGGAGGTGAGAGAAAGATGAAAAAAGTGGAAGAAATAAAAGAAAAAGGGCACAGACAGCAGTTGTCTTGGAATTGCTGATGTCTTATTGATTACAGCAGGAGACAACTTTGTGTTACCAAACAAAAAGTTCAGTTACAAAAATTCAGATCACATTTTACCTATGGCATCTTAAAGAAGGAAGACAACCTCCATCACCATTAGAGAGATTCCCATGCACTCTCAAGGCTCACCAGTGTGCTACCTTAGGTCCATGCCACAAACCTCATCCTTTCCATACATCGGTCTGAGTTCAGCTCCCCTGTATGAAACATCCAGTAGTTGTAGAAGACCGCATTTTGTAAGAGTCTCCTCTCCTTACCTGTAACACTAGAAACTATCCGATATTCAAAATCAGAGCTGTTTTGTTTGGCCTTGCCTCAGCACATCGATCACAAAGCCTATTCCCATTCTCTGGACGAATGCGACACTCAGAACTAAGTTTTTAGTTTCATGTTGAAACCTTGCCCTTGAAAAAATATCATCTGATAATATCCAAAGTTTTGCTGTTTTCACGAACATACATGCCAGGAAGTTGTTTATTAGCTGTGCAAACATTTGGATGAAGAAATAAATCTTTCTTTCTGGCATATCCCAGCAAAACTCTCAATATAACTTCAACATGTAAATGCCCTTAACAGGTCTGTCTCATATTGTGCCAATTAATACCCAACTGAAGGTGGCTACTGAATGTAAAGATATGCATAATGATTTATTTCAAAGTTTCCTTAATAACATTTTAAATTGAGAATATATTATGAAATAATATTAAAGCAGAGACTTAACAGATAATATCAAGAGGCTGTCCACAAGTGTGTGACGTAAAGAAAAAGGAGAATTTGTGGTTCATAAAAGAATTGATTTGCAGTTTACAACTCCACCCAAATCCGGCAAAAAAAGCTTTAATACAAGGTATCATGTTTGTGTTTGCCTCATTTCTTAACATATATTTCAGTGCTGAAAATAATAGAATGTTACCAACACTTTCATCCTTAGCAATGCTCTTTTCTACACTCGATACTCATCCTAAACCAGTCCTACTTACATTCGTTCATTTGCTTGTTCATGTGTTGTTAGTACTGCAATAGCTTTAGTCTCTTCTGTAAAATATACTGTGAATCCACTCCCATTCATTTATCTTTCCTTAAAGATCAGTTGACGAATTGCCTCCTTCTGTAACTTTAGAATAACACTTAATCCTGAGTTTTCTTTTCATATGAGCTTATTTAGAAATTTGCTAGCACGAGCAGCGTGATCAAATCTTCAGGAAGACATCTAGCGTTGCAGGCATCTAGCAGTCCAGCGTGCGTGTGTAAGCTGCATTTTTGCTTACTAGAAGGCAAATGAAGTCTGCTGCTTTCAGCAACTTCAGGAAGCTTCCCAGATAATGGTAACAAAATAAACAGTATTCCCCACCTATGATCAGCACAAGTGACACTACGGAATTCTCTGTACCTCCGGCCTCGAATTCTTCTTGAAGCTCTCATGATCACTTTCTCATGATCACTTTCTGTACTGCAGTTGGGAGCGAACGTCACCGCTTTCGTTCCCGTGATTGAAGAGAAAGTCACCATACTGCTCCCACTTTCCACCAATTCCACTGGTTCCCCATACGTATCACATTCGATTTAAAAGTGCTTTTTGTTTCCAGAATCCTTGCATGACTTACCCCAAGATCTCCCACAAATCTCATCACCTGTTACACTGCATTTACAGCATCATCTTTGAGCAATCTGACATCAATTCTCTCTATAACAGATCTATGCCTATGAGGCAGACATCAATTAGCTATCTCATTTAGCATTCTCATTTTAAAATATACCTTTTCTCTTTTCCTGCTTGATTTGTTTTCCCTGCCACCAGCCTTATGACAGACTTCTTTGATTTATACTGGAGAAATTTCTGTTAGTTCTGTTTTCATGGCCTACTTTGCATAATATTCTTGCATTTTATAAATAATTTGGTCAACATCTTAAAAAATCCAACCTTAAATCAGACTTTTAGATTGATATGCAACAACATGGTCTTTAGTTACTTCACTAGAATTGGGGTTCTGCCTCAGGGATAGAATGAAAATAAAAGGTCAAGTTTTCAAAATAAAACCCCTTAGTTCCTGAAGTTTCCCTTGTAGTTATTTTCCACGTTAAAAACTACAACCACAACAATGTCTTAACTGTAAGTTTTTCCAGCTTCATTTTTGATCAATTATTATTACAGTATTACAGATACTGTATTAGTTTATACTTAGGTGGAAATGAAGAGGGAGAAATGCAATTCCTTATTATTAAAAAGAAAACCTGATGTTTGCTCAAAAACAGCCTGGCAGCAGCAAAGGCATATAGAAAAAACTGAAATTTTCTTAAGAAATAAATTGAGGAAAAACTCTGGAGAATCACCTTTCTAAACATGCCTTTTGAATCTTGTTTTATGTACATTGCATACATTTTTTCTAAGCCCTTCTTAACGTTAATTACTACATTAGGATATACTTTTATTGGCTACATAAATCATTTTCATAAAACTAACTTCATCACTTAAATTTTCACAGTTCTGCTACTGTTACATCTCACCTTTGTACTTCGTTACACACAAAAATAATTCTAACAAATACACCAAACGTTTGAACTAAGCAAAACTATCATGCCTTTATTTTCCTTTCAAATGGCCACACATGGTCATTACAATCCTCCTGGTAACAGAGTAACTGCTATATATAAGCATACTGCAATGTAACGCACTTACACCCAGCAAACTTCTAAGGCTTAATTTTTCCCTGCCCACCTTTCTGCAAAATTAAACCACCTCCACAGGGTCAACTGCAGGTAATGATGACGACCCCCTGGAGCTGCATTTACTAAGCTTTTATGATCTGAACCCCATTTCAAATCATGAGAGGAAATCTTCGATCTGATACAGGAGCCCCATGATTCTCTCCAATGCCTGGCAACTTGGTTAAGCCTTTAAGTTACTAAAAATTAACTATTTTAATTCCATGACTGTGCCCCAACTTAGTTTCATTTTATTCCTATTTCATCTCCCAAGTGTGAAGAGTATTTCAAGTATCTCTCAAGTATCATGCATACACTTGGTATGTATCTGCCATGCTGCTGCTCTTTTATTTCCTGCATTCTGTGATATACTGCATTTAGGGTCACTACACGTCCATACATTTGCGTGACAAGAAGTTGCAGAGAAAGAAAGAATTTCAACAGATTTTCATTTGTCATTTTATTAATTTTCATTCTGCTCCAACTGGGAGACAGGAGAATCCTCTATGAATTATTTTGAACTATTTTATGCTAACTTTTCTCCCCAAGGCATTCTATATATCGACAAGGCCGCTTAAAATCTTTACCGTGGAAATTTCTATCGCCCTCAGTAAGATTACACACATGACAAAATACTTAGAACTGAGCCTTAGTTACTGCTAAGGTGTATTATAAATTTCCCTGGAAATTCCTGGAGTGTTTGTAAGTTTGAGGACTTATCTCAAGCAGTATTTAAGCAAATGTGTTCAAATGTATTTTAAAAAGTCATGATAGTTTTGCCCAAAACATGGGCTAAGCTAAAATCTCTGTTTTAATTATAGCCTTTAGCATGTTAATTATGTATCATTAAGAACAAAAAGAACTGCATTTTTCCTAATGTAATCAAAATCTAAAGACAAAATAAACGTGAGAGGCATGTAAGAGAAATACTTCCTAAATCTTGGGGGGGTTAAGTGCCTGCAATTGTTGTTATAGCTCTGGAGTTTGCAAGTGTTTTTGGCTAGGGGCATGGGGTTGAACCAAAGCAAGTATCACTCTTGCCAGCTCTGAGGGTGCCATCTTCTCTGAACGGATCGGTCTAGAAGTCCCCTGCACTTGCTGGGAAGCTGTAAGCTTCTGTCAGACATACAGACAGGTTTTCCAACATGCTGCACATAGGTACTATGCAGATTAGCCAAAACAAGAATGTCTGAAAAGAGTTTTACAGAGGGAAGGTAAAACTTGGAATAAACAGAGAATTGAAAATAATCTCAAAAAATTGAACTTGATCTGCCTTCTTTGAAGTTAAAGTGATTAGAATGGAGCAGGCTGGGATTTATAGACTTCACAGGCTGTGGAAGGGACTTCAAAAGCACAGAGGTGATAGATGAACATGTTTTTTCAGGCGTGCAGTGACAAAAATGCAACATGGTTTCAGGGCTCTTATAACAACAGGAAGAAAAGAAAAGGAGAACAAAAAGTTCTAATTTTAGACTCTGCCAGTCATCCATGTTGCAGTTTGATTGCCTTGTGCTTAGGACACTCACCTCAAATCCACCTTCACCAGAGCACAAGGCTGATAAATACTGATAAATTCTCAGTAAATACACATGACACAGAGACAGGAACCACCAGGACCATTTTTAAACTTTAGCTTTGAAAACTGGTCAAACCCACTCCGTGCTCCATTTGAAACTAGGATCTGAACTGGGATTTCCCATGACCAGTACTGCATCATATGCCGCTCCACCTTCTCCCCCAGCACACAGGTTTCTCAGACACCTACTTCCGTATCTCTGGTAGGACCATCCCACTGTGTACGAAATACTTAAATACTGGGAGCAATAAGATGCTGTTAACTTCTTGTTTGGGACAATCTGCTACGTGAAGGACATCTGAGTTCTAGGGTTAAAATCTCCTCAAAGCAGGAAAATGAACCCATCTCCAATTTAATCTCACTTCTGGGCAGAAGGGGAGAAAACATCATTGCCATTGGCGATTCTAGCCCCTCCACCCAAGAAAATATTTCCAGCTAAACTATTCGACATACAACTCATTAATGAATTTGAGTTGATCACATTTGTATTTTAGTGAATACCACATCTACCATTTTCCATCTTAGTGCTGCACATTTCACTGCTGATCTTACCTGAAAGTAAGTTTAAGAAATATTGCAATTTACATAAAAAAATTAAACTGATTCTCAGAGGAAATGGTTTTTCCAGCTTCTCTAAATGGTAGCATACTCTTTGCAGTAAGAATATGGTAAGAAGTGGTTTACAGACTCAATCGAATTGTGCACATGAATGAAGTTATTCAACATGCATAAGTTTTTGCAGAGCATGACCTGAGCATCCTAATGCCACAGCGATCTCCATATGACAGTTCTGCCTAATATAAAATGATCCAAGTTTGCAGACTTTTTGAATTAGTGTTTCTGCATGCTTATGACACTTGCTCAAGCAGCATTAGCCTTGATCAACTCTGCATGCTCCTACAACCAAGTAACAAAATACAGAACGCTGCTTTCTGTTCTACACTATGTTTTGAAGATTTTAAAATAGTTCATGGATAACAGACAAGTTGCTACATAAACATTTACTCAAAAAAAAAGATTTATTATGCATATGCATTAAAAGAGTTACTTTTACAATATATTTTACTTTCTTTGTGGGTTCCTAAAATTAAATTTTCAAGGAGATTCTAGGGGAATTCTTTCTCTAGAAGCAGGAGGGCATGCCCTTAATTATATGGGTTTTGCAGGAAAATAGAAGGCACAATTATAGTTGTATTTTAGTCATCAGAGATGCAGAACAGACCCTACGATATCAGGCTATTCTCACACACACGTGTTCCCTATCCACATGCGACGAGAACGCTTACTTCCCTGCTTCAGCCCTCTAGCCCTTACTCACCTGTGGTAACACATTCCCACCTCTTTCAAGTATAGCACATTCAGCTTACAAGCAGGAAAGCTAATCTCCACAAGGCTGCACATGCAAAAGAACTAATTTATTCTGTATTTTTTTAAATTTGCTTCTCTGGCAATTATAATATGCAAAGCTCTCAAGAAAATTAGCAAGAATTAAATCAATAGGTTTCTACAGTAATTATTTAAAACTTATCCTAACAGTTTACATAGCTTTAGGACAGATTCCTGATATGCAATTCAATATGTTGATTTTAAAAAACTACATAATAGTTACAAAACTAATACTTTCCAGTAAGTTCTGAGAAGCTTTACAGCATTTTTAAAAGAACATAAAATTATTTGACCACAATGGCAAAGGCGGCAGCCTAAGAGGGCTTAAGGTAGAAAACTGATGTAGAAACAGATTATTCCAGTTCTATCAAGTGACACGCTTGTTTTGTTGAATCGTAACATTAGACTAATGCTAAAATTTCAACTTAAGGTTACTATATAAATTTAGTGTTCAGCTGTCCATGCAAACAATTGAAATAATTCTTCTAAACTATTTAATCTAACTAGTATCAGTTTCCTGTTTTGACACTGCCTCTGAAAGCAAGATAAATATTCTATAAAAACAAGCGGTACTCTCAAATAATTCACATGGGAAATTTAAATTCCTCTTTGTTAATCCTATCAGTGACAATGAAAAACCATCCAGAGTAGTTCCTTTTAATTAAACCACACTAACTCATTTTAAACCAACCTTCAGGATCAAAACAGATCTTAAATTGAGTGACTGCACATTGCCATAAATCCTTGTCCTTTTTCACAGCCATGTCACCTCGACTCCTTGCGTGGCCACAGCAGACTGCATTCACTGGTCTTCCTGCAGCCTCACCTACAGCAACAAAATGGAGGAAAAAGAAGCGAAGAGGTGGTGAGCTAAGCAGGAATGGTCAAGGAAGAAGGCCAGCTACTTGCCAGGTAGAGTCTGTATAAATTTTGAGAAGTTTTTGTTTGTATTTTTTACTACAAAGGTAAAGAACTTTGGAATTTTTTTCCAGTGAACTCTATTTTACAAATATTTTTTCCTTTTCAGGAAGAACTTTTTTTAGTAGCTCTTTTTATAGCAAACAACTGTTTGTTCCACCAGCAGCCTATGATTAAAAAAAAATTAATAATAGCAAGCTTATTTCTTGCCTTTGCTGTCTATTTGGGATCAGCATGGCCAAATACTGCTTATCCTCACCTGGTCTGCGTCAACCTGACAGCAGATGGGTATGCGGTATCTCCCACAGGTCCCAGCCGCCCCCGGGGCCTATAGCCCCTTTCACCTTACACTCCGCAGCCCAAGCTTTGGGAATGGGAATAACCCAGCCTGGTCAGAGGAGAGGGGAAGGGCGGGCACACGGTTATGTGCTATTGGGTTTCGATTTGGGGGAGAGGTGCCATTTTTCTAATTTAATTCGAGGGGAAATCAAGCGGTGGTGGGTGATGAGGTGATGCTACGTCGCAGGTATTGCCTTCTGCAGCGCAGCGGCAGCACTGCCCCGGCCTCTCCATGGGAGCGTGCTGCTGGAGAACTCGCTCCCCGCCTGCCTGCGGCTGAGGGGAGAAACGAAGCCGAGAAGGGCATGATGCGGCAGCAGTCCCTGCCCGGCAGCCCGGGCGCTCCCGCCGGAACTGAGGCAGCGGCGCCCGGCCCCCTGACGGGGTGGGGAAGTGAACGCCCGGGCGAGAATGGCAGCAGGCCGCCATCTTAACTGTGGGCATCCCTCAGGGCAGGTGGGGGACGCCATATCTGCTGAGGGCGGCTGTCTGCAGCGGCGCCGCCGGGGAGAGGGCTGCCCGCCCGCCGCCGCGGTGCGCATCCCCTGTGGCTGGGCCGGCCGGACCCACCCCGTGCCGCCGCCGCCGGCATCCGGCCGGGAGTGCGTCCCGGGCGCCGGTTGGCGCTGCACTCGGCTGCCGCGGGTTGCTGTGGGGACGGGGCGCTGCAGGTGGGCTCCAAGCCCCGCGTTCTCGCTCTCCGCCAGGGCGGGTGAGGCTGAGCGAGCGTGGGGGCGCTGGAGGCGGGCGGGCAGGCAGCCCGGCGGGGCGTGGGGGCGGGCCAGGCCCACCCCGGGCCGAGACACCGCCGCGATGCCCGGCAGGGCTTGGTCCGCGGCTGGGGAGAGCCCGTGCTGAGTTCTTCCTCCCCAGACCCTCGCAGAGGGAAGAGCGTAGCTGCCGATTGAAATAAAAACTCAAACGGCCTCCAGGAGAAAGGCCTCGCTTACGGGATCCTCGGTGATAATCGAGACGTTTCTGCCCCACCTCGGGCTGTAACGCCCAAACAGCACAGGTTGGATCTTCATCTGGTGCTTTCGTGCTGCCATCCTGGCAAGCGGGCCCCGAGAGCAAGTGCCGCTCCTGAGGCTGCGGGAGTGCAAGGGACAGGGCTGTCAGTAGTCCAGGACTACGGGGAGACTCTGTCTAAAGGGTTTGCATATAGGATGAGAGAAAGGCTGTTGGATGTTGTTCTAAACAGCCTCCAAAAATAGGTGGCCCTGAGAAACTGTTTTCATGTGGAGAGTTTCCTCTGTGAGGTGCCCTAGATTTTGGTGGGAGATGGTGCTGCGTCTCCTTTGCCTTTTTCGGGAAACAAAAATGTGAACACTATCACCAAGAATGCGTAGCAACACTCTTTTTTGCTCACAGGAGGCCGTGAGCAGTAACAACCAAGTGTTGACTGCCAGGTTTGAATGCCTTGTTTTCCTGCATGAAGTACAAAGTTTTGCAAGAGGTCAGAGGTTTGAAATCCAGGCAGTAGAGTTGGTTAAGCTGTTAACTAGGGTCGGGTCAGTCGCTTTTCTTTATTGCTGGTTGTATTCTGTATTTAAACAATGATGCTACCCATCTAGTGTGAAGAGCAGTTAGCAGGATCAAGAGTCACTCAGACGCTTTTTTTCTGTGTAAGCTGTAATATCACCAGACAGGCTTCATGCTAAATCATAAGATCATAGACTAACTTAGGCTGGAAGGGGCCTTCAAAGCAGGGCTGACGTCAAAGTTGCACCGAGTTGCTTGGGGCCTCCTCCAGTCGAAACTTGAATTAGGAGCTCCTTTGCATGAGTACTCAGCTTCCTGAAAGGTAAAATGGTTGCAGTCAAACTGACCATATCTCCATGTAGATGCAGGGCTCTCTCCATGTAGAAGGGAGCATGTGCTAAAGATTCTTCTTTCCAAAATAGGCTAATTACAAGTAACCTGTGTGCACAGCTGAAAGCCTTGGGAGGAATTTGGCAGGATGAAGCCTGTCATTGTGGTGCATGGCGGAGCTGGCCGGATCTTTAAAGAACGAGAAGAGGGAAGCCGTGCTGGTGTTGTCAGAGCTGCACTGCAAGGTTATGGTATCCTGAAACAGAGAGGCAGTGCCTTGGATGCAGTTGAGGAGGCAGTACGATCAATGGAAGATGATCCTCACTTTAATGCAGGTAATTTTTCAAGAATTAAGTGCGTTTTCTTTGAATTATGCACATTGCAGTGGAGTAAATACTGGTGTGTCGAAATAGTTTATTTCTCTGTATAATAAAATAGCACAGTACATACCATAGTTTCTCGTGAGCACACTTAGGCAGATGAGTTACTCTTTTCTCGTTTTTCCGTGTTTTATCCCTGCCGTTTCATTCTTGTGCTGCAGTGTTGCTGTTCTGTAAGTCTTGTCCTGTTACTGTGCTGCATCTTCAGTTTTAAGACATGGACTCCTTAATGGAGTATACGTTTAGTTAACATTCATGTTTAAGGCACCTGAACATAGCTTGCAGCAATGTTTAAGCCTTAATGCTTGACCTGTACCAGTTGCCAGAGGAATATGGTTCTTGGGGATTTTAGGTGTTTTTTCTCTTCATTAATGATTGCAATTAGTGCTTTTGTAAATAATATTACAGCAGTAATGCAGTAATGGTATGAGTCATGAATTTATACAGTAAAGGTTCATAACTGGATTTCCTAATGATTAATGTTAACGTCAATAGTTGAATATTTTTCTCCTCTTCGTACGACCTCAGATTTATTATTTTGATGAATTTCAGTGAAAATATTTCCCCACCCCCACCAAGGTATGTCAGGAATGAACATGGAAAGAAAGACCTGTCAGTGTTCAGTGTTTTAGATAACATAGCTATTCGTTACGTGCACGATTAGTTCGCAGAGATTCACTTGTTCCTTCTCACCTTGTAATTGAGAGTGAGGGAGAGCTTTTACTTCAGATGAAACTTTCAGTGTTTTGTTACTGACTTGGGCTGAACTTGATTTTTAGAGAATTCAGGAGGAGATCATGAAGTGGACTTAGAGGTGCAGTGTGTACTGTTATATAATTAACATCAGGATGGCATTCTCTCATTTAACTTTTACTTTTCTTCACCTGTTCTTTAAATCAGTCACTAGCCTTTAGGACTTTGGTTTGCTCAGGTCAGTATCAATCAGTATCTATTTGGCCTTTGGCTCTGTTTATGTTTCTGGGTTGTGTCTCAAAATATCTCTCTGGCGAGATAATTTAGATTTGCTATTGTAAAAACACCAGCTACTTCAGGGCAGGAAAAAAATCCTAATTCTTGAGAAGCATCTCTTCAGTGTTGTTCTGCCTGACATTAGGTGTCCAACGCTAATGTGGAAGCAACTTCAATATAAATATAAGCTTAAAGATTGTTTACATCTCTTTCTTAATCATTCCATGTAAACAATTGCATACTTGGTTTCTTATACACTAATTTTGATTGTTCTGTAAATCAAAATTATTTAGATGGGAGATACATCTTAGCTCAGTGTGTCTCTCAGTGATGAAAGCTTACTTTATAATGATCTGTTTAGGCTCATTTATTTAACTTGTACAAAACAGTCTGAAACATTTGGGCACTTATTCTAAGTAGGATCACAATAACTAGCAATATTCTGTGTTTTGCATACAAGTTTGGGGGTTTTTTAGCCTTCTTGTGATACCTTGTCACTAATACTGCTTTTTCTGAGCCATGCTATCTTGTAGTGTGCTGTCATTGAACTGACACCTGTGAGGAGTGTATACTCTTCTAAAAACGATCATATCATTTGAGGATAGGACCTTAGACTCTACCATATCCAATGACTGATACGCAGTTACAACTTAACATTTTGCTTGATGTACAAAGTGCAGTATGTGTTTGTGGCACACTTTTTCATGGTCCAAGGCCACATTTATCCTTAATTAAATATATGTTGAATTATTTTTTTGTCTAAAGGTGTTTACTTCAATTTGTTCTAACAATATTTATACCCTGTTTGTAGTATATTAAATGAGCAATTTTTAGCAAAATTTGCTTAAACTGGACTTGAGCCTTAAGCCCTTGTTCAAGTTCGACTATGCTTATCTAAATGGCAAGTAATCTGGTAATCACTTGCAGATACATCTAATTGTGTCAATACTCATTAGATACAGCTGCTCTCAGTAGCTGGCAAAAATGAGCTGAAAGCTATGTGAAGAGGGCCTTGATTGGAGTGGCTGTTTAAAACTCACCGTGTGGTATTTATCTTTGTAAAAGAAAAATCAGTTTTACTGTAATAATTATTTTCTAGGAAAACACAGACATTGCTAAGAGACAACAATAAAGATTGGGAAGAATGGGCATAACGATGAAGTTGTGTCCTTTTTTGAATGATAGGGTTTAGCCACACTGTGTAGATGCGTCTTGGTGTAGGATTGGTGGAGGGGCTCAGAAGCTATACTGTTGTCTAAAACTACCATTTTAGTGACTTGCGCAGCATAATGAAGTCATCGAGTTCTGCTTGTGATGAGGAAGTGGCCTTGGTTATATTTCCTTCATGTGATCTCTTTGACTAGCAGTATTAACTAGCTTGGTGTGAATACTCCAGATATAAGAACTGTCATTATAGTGATCCTTTCGCTTCCTCCTCAGCCTTTGCAGGACAGATCTATCTATCTGTAGATAGAGGGAATTGGAGTACTCCTCTCAGTACCCCTGCTGTGATTCGGCTAATGTCAGACACGTTTGTTATTTGTGTCCCCTTAGATTTTCTGTCTTTTGTTGTCTCTGGTTTTTTCCCTGCCTTGGCTTCACAAGTGAGTCAAACTTTTTTTTTCAGTGCTGCTGCCAATGGTATCCAACGGTACATGGCCTCAGAGGCAGGTAGTCCCTACCCATTGTGCTGGAAGGCAGGTGAAAAGACAGTCTGTAATCACAGAAGGAAGGATAAATCCTACCTCAGATAACCTGAAGTTTAGTATCTAGCCTTGCCATGGTGTATAGGCTTTCACGGTGGTCAGTGGAATGAGAAAGGATGGCTGTACAGCTCTCTAAGGCAAGTAGGATGAATTGTTCTTAGAGGGCACCTCTCTCTCTTCACTGACTGTAAAAGGAGGCTTTTGTAGGAAGCTGCCTTTGACTGTAGGATCTGTCTGCAGCTGCGTTTTGCTCAGGAAATTTTAGGAAGTCCTAAGATGTATCCCATGAGAGATGTCCAGTAGACATAGGATACTATTAATGCAGTGGTGAAGGGGGCTGGTAAAGCTTCCCCTGGAACCATGGTTCTGGTCACTGATGCTTGAGAAGGGGATATCCTAGTTCTAGTGGGAGTTTGGTGATCATGAGCTAGAGAGCCTACCTTGTCAAAGGAAGCTAAAAGAGTATGGCAGGGCTTATCTGAGAAAACAAAGAAGGCATTCCTTATATTACCATAAAGGAGAAGCTGGAAGAATGATGTTAACACGGGTGGCACAAGGAAGTTACCTATAAGCTCTACACAGATCAGTGTAGTCTAGAAATTAGCACTTTATGAATGATGCAGGACTGAACTCTGGAATAGCTTATGCAGTCAGAGAGGGGCAAAAAATAACTTTTTGGGGGCAGAGTTCAGGCGTGTCTGTGTGTGGCAGGGGGAGTTTTGGAGATTACAGGAGGAGGATTACAGGATTTTGTCTCCTGTAACAGGGGATTTAACTTCATATATTCAGGTCTGAAGTACATTGGTATAGAAGTCTTATGTCAACAATTATTAACAGTCATTTCTGACCTGCCTTAATGTTGGTTTAACAGAAATAAAAAAACCTGTTCTAGCTCTGTACAATGTTCAAGTCTTTCTACCTGAGCTACTGTGTAAGTCTGCTGTGTTTTGTTTTGGGTTTTTTTACTTCTTTTTAAGTTTAGCCTTCTCCATCCTTATTAGCAAGGCTTGTGCACTTGACTTACAACTGATTATTCCCCTGTGATACAGTTATTGGCATTATTAAAAAACCCAAACCTATTTGCATTGTCTCATTTTGTATCGCATTAATTTTCAATTAGGTTAGTGATAGCACCGATAATTACAGAAGAAAATAACTACCCAACATTTTATTACTTGATTTCTTTTTTTAATTCCTTCATCTACTGTTTTTATTTGGTAATGAAGAACTGGTTATTTCAAGCTTTTGTTACACTAGTGAATGGACATTTTTATTCTGCTCCATCAGTTTTGGCAGTTTCTTGGAATGCTATGTGACATTAATCTGTTGATAGGATTGAACATTACACTATTTTGCTGGGTTAGGTTGTATGCTCCTTTGGAAGAACTGTAAAGGTAAAATAGTTTTATGTTCACTTGAAGTGATCTGGGGGATAAAGAATTCTGTTCATGATTGTCGTTTTAACTTTTGTATCTAGTATATCATTTTGGATGGGATTAGAAATATGTTTTTCATCTTAAAAATAGAACTTGATTTTAAAATAGATGTTGTACCCTGTGAGACTTCTGTTAATGGTTGGATTTTGTGGTTATACTCAGCAGTGTTTTTGCTGTTTTGTTTGTATTCAGGAGATACTTTCAGTAAGTCAGACAACAAACTGGGAAAGAGAAAGTTTGCTTGATGAGATCTAATAATTGAATCACCTGATGGTTAGCTCTTAATGACTTCCTTCTTTTTCCCTTCCTCCCCAATTTTTTTTTTTTTTTTTTGGTCTTTAGGCTATGGATCTGTCCTAAATGAAAAAGGTGAAGTAGAAATGGATGCCATTATCATGGATGGAAAAAATTTAGACTCTGGAGCAGTATCTGCAGTTAAATGTATAGCAAACCCAATAAAACTCGCTCGACTTGTCATGGAAAAGGTATGCTGAGTATGAAACATTTTTTTCCTTAGAACTTCATCTGGTATATTGATACACCTCGATGATGTTTGTGTAGTGCTTTAAGGCAGGAAAGAAGGGAGAAATGGATGGTTGTGTTTGGAAACTATGGTCGTGACCACGAAGAACTTTTATTTTATGGGTTTTTGAGCGGTATTTATTAAAAATAGCATTCTAAGGAAACATAAGTTCTGCCATGCAATTGGAAGCTCAAGGAGAAATTGACCTATACATGTAAATCTTCTGTTGCTCCACAGCTGGTGTTGAAGATTTTAGGGGTTTTTTTTTTTTGTTCACTTGTTTTTTTGAAGAGCTTTTATGCTGTCACCAAGTCTTCTGCTTGAACTTGCAAGATTAAAGTTGGATAATGTACTTTGCAATGATATGGAACTGAATTAAGTGACCCAATAACATATTTGACCATGTAATGCAGTCTTATGTTGTTCTAGGTGGCCTTCTTCATTGTGACCTAATCAGATGGTAGCCTTAGTGCAAAGTCATAGTCTTCCAGCAGTAGAATAGAATAGAATATTTCAGTTGGAAGGGACCTACAACGATCATCTAGTCCAACTGCCTGACCACTTCAGGGCTCACCAAAAGTTAAAGCATGTTATTGAGGGCATTGTCCAAATGCCTCTTAAACACTGACAGGCTTGAGGCATTGACCACCTCTCTAGGAAGCCTGTTCCAGTGACTGACCACCCTCTCGGTAAAGAAAAGCTTCCTAATGTCCAGTCTAAACCTCCTCTGGTGCAGCTTTGAACTGTTCCCGTGCATCCTGTCACTGGATACCAGGGAGAATAGCTCAGGACCTCCCTCTCCACTTCCTCTCTTCAGGAAGCTGTAGAGAGCATTGAGGTTGCTCCTCAGCCTCCTTTTCTCCAAACTAGACAAGCCCAAAGTCCTTGGCTGCTCCTCGTAGGACATTCCTTCCAGCCCTGTCACCAGCTTTGTTGCCCTCCTCTGGACACATTCAAGGACCTTCACATCCTTCTTAAATTGTGGGGCCCAGAACTGCACGCAGTGCTCAAGGTGAGGCCGCACCAATGCTGTATACAGCCAGATAATCACCTCTCTTGACCGGCTGGTTATACTGTGTTTGATGCACCCCAGGATGCAGTTTGCCCTCTTGGCTGCCAGGGCATGCTGCTGACTCGTACTGAGCCTGCTGTCGACCAGCACCCGCAGATCCCTTTCTGCAGGGCTGCTCTCCAGCCACTCCTCTCCCAATTTATACTTGTGCCTGGTGTTACTCCATCCTAGGTGCAGAATCCAGCATTTGGACTTGTTAAATTTCATCCCATTAATCATAGCCCAGTGCTCCAATCTATCTAGATGCCTCTGCAAGGCATCTTGTCCCTCAAGAGAGTCAACAGCACCTCCCAGTTTGGTATCATCGGCGAACTTGCTAATGGTGCATTCAACTCCTGCATCCAGATCGTTGATAAATATATTGAACAGGACTGGCCCTAGAATTGAACCCTGAGGAACACCATTGGTGACCGGTTGCCAGCCAGATGTAGGCCCATTCACTACAACCCCTTGAGCTCTGCCCTTCAGCCAGTTCTTCACCCAGCATATTGTGAATCTGCTTATCCCACAGTTGGACAACTTGTCCGGAAGGATGCTGTGAGGGACAGTAGCAAAAGCCTTACTAAAATCCAGAAAAACTCCATCCACCACCTTCCTTTCATCCACTAGGCAGGTGACCTTATCATAGAAGGATATCACATTGGTTAAACAGGACTTTCCTTTTGTGAACCCATGTTGACTGTGCCTGATGATTGCATTATTCTTTAAATGCCTTTCAGTAGTACCCAGTATAATCTTCTCCATAATTTTTCAGGAACTGAGGTTAGGCTAACAGGTCTGTAGTTCTCTGGGTCTTCCCTCGCACCCTTTTTGTAAATTGGAATAACATTGGCTAGCTTGAATAACATTGGCTAGAAGATAACATTAGCACTATGTGATGGTGACAGATTTTCCAAGAGAATCAAACTTATCAGGGCAGCAAAATGATTATTATTTGACCTTCTACGTAAAATCAATCCCACCTTACTCCACTAAGAAGTCCCTCTAATATCTGCCACAGCAGACATCTCTAATTTTTCAGAAATGGTGCAACTGGTATGGTTCAGGATGGAGTAGGTCATTTGTGTGATACGTGCATCTGTTTTCCCATTACTAGACTGCGACCATGATCAAAAAGTTTGTACTGTCTTTGGAGTTTACATTTTTCATCCTGCTAGTGCAGCTGCCCCATTGTTGAAAAGGGTTCGTATTTGCAAAAACACTATTAACAAAGAGGATTTATGCTTTTTTAACCTTTGGAAGTTACTTTTGAGGAAACAAAACCTCTTTTGGTGGTCTGTAAAGAAAATTGAAATGTAATTTGTCCTCAACAGCCTCCAAAGAAGATAGGATTTATTTTTGCCCTTAATTGGAGGATAGTTCTGCTTTTAAAATCAGAACTTTTCACTGAAGTATTTAATATAAATACTTTTAAAAATGTATGTCTACTAGAAAACAATGTTAAAACTTGTGATGAATAAGCTTTCACATGGGATTTATTCTGTCATTTAGCTAGAACAAATAAATAAGTATAGCTGGTAGAGAGCTTCACAAGACCAAATTTTTAAAAATTTGAGAATGTAGGTGGAGGGTTGGGGGAGAGATGTCTTCTAGCGTGTTGGGGGGAATGTTGTTTTGTTTTGTTTTTTTTACTGTAGATAACTTCTTTTAATGCCCATTGTTCAGTTCAGATGAACGGAATGCCCATTCCAGAATCACTGATTTTTTTTTTTTTCTTCTCCATGACAAAATCCCATTTAAGTCAACAAGAATAAAGTCAAAACAACACTGTTGGTTTTTGAGAACATAACTTTGCAAAGTGTTTTTTAAAAAACAAAACAGAAAACCCCCAAAACAAAAAGTCTCCTTTGTCTTTCTCGTCTATTATAAGGCCTTTCTTGTCATTGTGTGGTGCTCCTGGTGCTCAAAAATGTTGAGGCTAAATTTGAAAGGAAATAATAAAATTCAACTGTACAGGACCAAGTGTAATGGTATAGCCCTAAACCATGAAATTTTGTGGTAAAGTGTATTACTCTTTGCCCAGATGCAACAAATTCTGTGTAGATGACAAAGTTCAAATGTAAATGTTGGCCTAAATTGCTTGATATGTGTTGAGGTGACTTTCTGCTGCTTCTCTATCAGGTATTGTAAATGGGAATACCAACTGATGTTACTCTTCTGTTCATCTTGGACAGGAATTTTGGGACACCAACCTAGGCTATTTCACAGTACTTCTCAAAGTGTATTTTGTTTTGTTTTACTGTGCATAGTTAAAAATATTTTTAACTTTGTGACCCATGGGTAACAAGACTAGCTTTCCTGGGGTCCGAAGCATGTTAGGATGCTTATTTCCCAGTTATTCTGAGATGCCTCATTGCCTTAAGGAATTTTGAAACATGCAGCTCCCAGAAACCAACCAACCAACCCCCCACCTGCTTGTAACTTTCTGTATTTCCATTCCTATTATGGAACAATATGGGCTCCATCTGGTGGACAGAGTAGCTCTTCTAGCTTGTTGTTGCACAGATTTATCCTGTGTACTGTCGCATTCTCACTGGGCTCCAACTTGTCCAAATTCATGGGGTAGAAAAAAGGAGGGCACCAGAATAATTTCCATTCATGGTTTACTATGCTATTGAACACAGCAGCCTCTAGAGATGGAAGGCTTTTAGTACATTAACTAATTCAACAAATCCTTGAGAAAGCAGTTAAATTCCTGTTGAATTATTCCTGTTTGTAGTAAACAAAAATAGAATGATACATTGAAATGGTGGTTGGTTGTGTTTTGGGTTTTGTGGGTGTTTTTTTAATAGGGCATGTAATCCCCCCCCTACATTAGACAAAGGAGAATTTAGCTTAGAACATAAACTTCTCAAGGCAAAGGCGCAAATTTTTGCTGTGCTCTGCATACTGCCGGGATTGTTAAATAAATAACAGTGATGGTCTGAATTTCAGGCCAGCTGCAGAAATTTGGTGGATTTTATCTTCCCCATTTCCCATGAAATTAACTAAACTTGCCAACACTTGTTGTTTGTTAGTAAGATCTGTGGACCCCCCCCCCCTTTTTTTTTTTGTCCTTTTGGATTACTTTATATAAATGTGTCCGAGAAAAATGAGGCACTTAAAGTTAGCAAACATATTTATGAAACTGTAGAAGAAGGATGAGACAGAAAAATTTGCTTTTGAGTTGTTTGGCAATGTTCTACCAGCTCTTTTGCTCGGCAAGATATATGGAAGAGAAAAACAAATCAAATTCTCTTTGATACCTTCTTTTCAGTGAGGACTGGGGGGAAAAAAAAAAAAAAAAACCCCAAACAAAAAACCAACCCACAAAAAACACCAAACAAAAAACCCTATCATAGAAGCTTATTCCTCTATATGCAAGTATTTCTTGTTTGTGCAGCTCAGGAAGGTGGGTGTGTTATCAGAATCTGCATATGGGAGGGAACCCTTTGAAAAAGTCTTAAGAAATAACTTCCACATTTTACAATAAAACTTCTTTTTTTTTTTAACTTATTTAAAGGATGATACAGAGTCTTAATTGCTGAAGAAAGCAAGTGATGGAGCACAGAGCCTTCTGATACAGATAAAGTCAAAATGTATTTCCTAAAAAAACCCCAAAAAACCAGAAACCAAACAAAAAACCCACCCCAATTTGAATTATTGGATCGTGTGCTCCTGGTGGTTTAGTGGCAGAGGGGGGCAGTATTGCACAAAGAAGTTGGCTTTCAAGTCGAAGAACACTAGCTTTGTTAGAAATAGGTAGGTCTTTTATTGTCTGGTATCATCACTCAGCACGTAAGCCTGTTGTCCACTCTTTCACATATACAGAGGACTTCTTCATTGTAACCCTTATTCTTGTTCCCTAAAGCAATACTCTCATGAATTCAGGACTTAATTTGTAAATAAAAAGGCATTTAAATTTTCGAAAACGTTTGATGTTGGGGCCACCACATCAGGAATGTTTCAAAAGTGTAGTCACGTTTCCTGCTTCTGTAACTATCTGAAGGGGTTAGTGCAGAGGCTGTAATAAGCTTAAGTAGAGATCAGTGTCCATGGTTTGGGAAGAGGTTCGGCTGGAATCCTTTAAAACAATGCAGTGCTATGGGTTGGTCATGGTAGTGATTGCTTGTCATTGCTTTAGAAATCAACAGAAGCTGATAGTCTGCACCATCTTCAAAGTCTGAAGCTACGAGACTGTAAATGTCCTGCAGAATGCAGCATGACACAGAAATACCCAAGCTCTGGCATCCTTGCTTCAGGCTGAGAGCCGAGTATGGGCTACTTCGGTGCCCTTGCAAGGCTCTGCAGGCCTGCTGCTTCCAGCATCATGTGGTTCTACTTTTTGGACCTCAGCTGGTACCTGTGTGCTGTGCTGCTGCGTGGACATAAAAGCTTGCTTGAAGTTAGGTGCTATGCTCTGAAATGACTCCATACTGTATAGTCAGACCACTGCTCCTCCAAAATCTTCCCGGGCTCTGATGAGCAATTAACAGCTGTGTAGTGGTCCAAGAAGTTGATGCTTATTTTTGGACACAGATTTAAAAAAAAAAAAAAAAAAATCAGATTTTAGAGGTCCTACTAAAGTATAAGGATTAATGAAATAAATTTATCTGGCAAGTTTCTCTAAAATATGAATTAACCAAGCTGTACAGACTTTGAAGCATGGATTTAACTAAGGTTGTTGACTTAAAATCTGGTCTAAGTGCTTTGCTAAATAAAGGAATCAAAATGGAGCTTCTGCAAATGTTGTTAGAAGAGAGCAAACATTTTTTGGTCAAACCCGTTAGAACAGTATTCTGTTCTTAAATTTGAAATTCTGGACCTATAAGAGTAGCAGCTAGTTGAAGGAAATATTTGAAATAAAATGGTTCAGCTGATGTTAAGAAACACTTTAGTGTATGATATTTACATTTTTTTTGTTATTTTACTCGTACGAAGTGTAATACCTTCAAACAGAACAGGAATTTATTTACCCTTCTTTCCTTCTGAGAAAAATCTTTCTAGATCTTAGTTAACTGGACAGAACAGTTAAGTAGTGATTTGGTGATTGACTGGAAACAGTACAAAGAAGTTGCATGCAAATTAGCAAAAGAGCAAATTTACCAATTTTTCTTCTCCCATTATAACAAGTATTAAATAGATAAATGCAATTCTTTTCTACTAATGATGAAAGTTTGTATCTGTGTTTTGGAGAGCTGAAAATTTTTTTAGCTAGTAGAAGAGGATATAGGCATAGAAATCTAGAAAGTTTAAAAATAAAACAACATTTGGAGTTTTCTTTGTGTGGATAATTCTAAAAATAAAGAGTTGATTACACAAAACTGCTCAGTACAACGCAAACCAAGAATTGTCAGTGAATCTCTTGTCTGTTTTCTGCAGACGAAGCACATGCTGCTGACTGGCTGTGGTGCACACCTGTTTGCTCAGGCCATGGGTATTCCTGACACTCCAGGGGAGACACTCATAACCGAGAGATCCCGGGAGAGATGGAAGAAGAACCTTGAGCCAGATTCCAACCCTGAAGAGTTTCAGAAGTAGGGGGTTTGTAAAATATTTTCTCTCTTTAAATCCAGGTAATTTAATTTGTGCTATCAGTTCCAAAAAAAAAAAAACCAGAATACCAAAGCTTGAAGGCCTGTATTCAGACTTGAGAATACTTCAGTTCTGAGTGTTACATGGTTTGATACAGTCTTCACAGTATGTCCTCAGTGAAAGTAATGAAAAATCAAGCTTGCAATGAATTTGCTCAAGTGTAAGTGACTGGAACAAACTTGAACAAACTTGTTGATGCTTAAGAAGGTTGTTGGTCACTTTGACATAGTTTTGTGGCATTAATGGAGGACGAAGTTAGAACTTGTTATTGCTTTTAAAATCACCAGTTATAGAAGTGCATAGAGCAGCTTTAACGAACAGCAGGCATCACTTTGTATAGTTCTTTTCCATGGAGAAACTGATTTTGAAAAATCTCCAGTCCACAATTTAAAACAAGTCCATGAAAAAAAAAAATAATAAAGCTGATCTTGGTTAAGTAGATGCTCAGATTTGTCTTTAAACTGGATTAGGTAGTTAAACGACATCAGATTTTGCCCAGTAACTCCTTCTGAGTGCTGGTTGTGGCTATTGGTTATTGTAGATAGGAATGAAAAAATTGACCAAGAAGTTCAGTGTAGTGGTGGGTGTGAAAAGAGATGCTACTGGATGGTATTGCACAACAGCAAAACGAAAGTCACTTGAAAAATAAGCAAGTCTCATATAAAGTAGAGAGGAAGGTGAGGTGGATGGGAAAGGAAGGAAAATCATCAGTGTCAAAAACGTTTTTTATGCCTGGGAGGTAGGCATAAATACTAAGTTGTTTCGAGCCTCCATTTGTACGTCAATGGTTGTGGCATAGGAAAACACTGTATTACAGTACATAAATGCTGTATTACATGATGTTCATCTGTTCTGTGAAATAGTAGTAATGAGGGAAGCAGAGCTGAAGAATTTGTAGATCAAAAGGAGGAAATTTCTTCTGTGGGCACGTTAATTAAAGTCCATGAAATGAGGCTATAAATTACAAGCTACATGTTACTTTCAGTAAATTGCTTGAAGGAAAAACAAATTCATGAGGCAAGTGTAAATATGGTCTTATAAACAAAGTGAAGTTGTTCTTGACCATAAGGTCTCAGTCGTAGTTCATCTTGTATCCACAGAAGTTTTCTTTTGATCCATGGTCTATCCAAGGACGGTGTGGTATTATAATTCATTGCGAAGAATTTTGAGGATGGCATAGCCCCTACTGCCACTTAGTCTCCTGAATATATACATTGGAATGGCATGGCATCTGAATCTCCATTCATTCTTTATAACGGCTTAATTTTTTTTTTTTCTTATAACAGTGTTAGGCATCTTCAATTTCAGCATTGTCTTGTTCTGGAATATCTGATAATAGAAGGCTTGTGTATTTCTGAAGGGCTCAAGACTACTTGTCTTAGCCACGCTGTTCTTTTTCTGACAACCAGTGCCCAAAACATCAGCACAAATTCACAGTTGAAAACAGGTCTTTTTTTATGCAAGCCCATTTGTTCCTGTATCACATGTGGAATGTTCTTTTTCCCTGTTATGTCCACAGTGATTATGTAGAAACTTGCCTGAGGCGAACAGAGAGAAGGTGAAGTAGCGTTAGTCAGAGGCAACATAATACCAGATCATACTAGGAATTTGAAGGTTGGCGTGTACTTTACTTCCAGTCTTCTGGTCCTAACAGTGTTGGAAACCTTGGGGGTTCGCAGCTTTCCAAGCAAAGTTTGGTGTCTCCAGAAGAGAGACCTTTCTGTTCTGCTGGTTAGAAGCCTGCATTCATTTATGCTAGAAGCTTACGATTCCATTGCACGTACAATATGGCATCTTGTACACCTTTTGCTGAGAATAAGGTGTGGTTTGTTTTATCTTCAGTCTCTCACTCCAAAGATTCTGACCATACCTTTCTCAAGAATTGCTGGAGATTGCTGGAGAACCCCACAGAAAGGGAGTTGAGTCTGACCGTAAGGTAGTAGATGGGCTACTAGCCCCTCTGTGAATCACAGTGCAAGAGTAATTCGAGAAGGCATTAATTAACAAGGACCCTGACAGCAATCTACAGAAAACCCTACTACTGATGCAGAGCTAAGAGGTGAAATAGGAGATGCCTTATTAGTTGAATGGGGATAGAGTAAGTACACGTAACTTCATGGGTACTGGATAATGAAAGATTTAGACAAAAGGGAATGAACAAATCCAAGCGATCCATTCAGTATCACAGTATATGCAGTATATAAGCATAATTCTTGACTAAACAAAATCATTACTACTAATAGCATCCCCTGGTATACTACAGGTACTTGTTGAGGTTCTTGCTACTGTCACTAACTAACAATAGAGAGATGATTATAATATGATATCTCTACTTAGACAGTTTTGCCTGCCTTAGTAATGTTTCTGAGTCTCAACTAGCTACGCAACAGATTGTTTATATCTTCTTTGCCTTTGTTCTGAAGATGAACAATATGTGACACTGAAGCAATAAAAAACTTTAAAGGGACAGTAAGAAATAGAGTGTAGTTGTCTTATTTGCTCCACCGCAGATAAGGTATGTCAGACACATTCACTTTGTTATTTGTTGCCAGTTGAGCTCTCATACCAAAATGGATAGCTGCTGTGTATGTGATCTGTGTACTTTCGTTATTCTCACTGCTGCTTAAGGTAAATACATACCTAGGAAAATGTACATCTGGATGCACCTTTCTTAATTTCTCAGGAGGATCTAACTTTAGTTGGTTGAAGGGTGCCACATGAGTGTGTAAGGGAGTACTGAATTTACTAATACTCTTTTCAGCAAATCATTTGTAACAGATGGATGGGTGGGAAGCCCATCTGCACCATCATCTCAGTTTGAGATGAGGTCCGTCTCCACATAAATGTCAGAGCAGTTTGTAAGGCCTGTGATTCATCAGTCAACTTTGAATTGCTGTGAATGAAGTGTAGGGACTGACAGTATGATATTTTACATAAGCAGGAGGGAACAGGAAGGGGGTTCTCTGAGAAATTGACTGTGGGTTTCATGGTACACAAAGACTTTGTCTGCCTTAATTAGCTTAGATTTTGTGGAGCTATAGAGAGACTCTCACCCGTGCCCAGGCAATTTCCAAAGGTATTCCTGTTCCAGTCGGTCGCCTGTTGGGCAGTTCCTTGAGGGATTGTTACAAATTCTTTTCCTGTGTGGAGGGATTTAGATTTTTTTTGTTATACCTCTCCTAGCCAGATAATGTTTTATGTTCCTACATGAATTGCCAAGATTGGAATATGTGGACACTCAAACTGTTGCTTCTTAGTAATGTCTTGCTTCTCAGTGCAGCAACTGTTACAGTAAGTTACAATAGCCTTTTTTTCTCCGAGTATGAATACACATGTATATTTTAAGCAGCCTATTATATATGACTTTTCTGTGCTGAAGAAATAAAGCGGTAGTTGAGACTTCTATTTTCTTTAGTGCATGAAGATTTTTAAGCTGATGTGCGGTTTCAACAGATTCTACTGGCCAAGTGATTTAAACCTCAAGATTGCGTAGCTACAGAGTACAAAGACGAAAATATGTATTAATGATGCGTTGTGAACAACACTAGTTGAAAGGCACATAAATAGCTTTTTTTTTTTGTGGCATTCAAACATTTAGGGGAATAAGGAAGAGGAAAGAGGAGGAACAGGAAGGAAATGATTCAGTGCATACCTAACATTACTGTCCTTGTCTGTATTCACTTGTTTACGTGCATTGTCATTAATAATTCCGGTTAACCTCCTGTTGAGACAGTGGAGACAATTCTTGCGTCTTTGAGTTGCTGTTTAGGGGAAAGTTTTGTGTCAGGTGTGTCACAGCCAAAAAACTACTCCAGAACTATGATGTCTAGAAATATTTCTGCCCTGTGTGCTTTTGTTTTGTGGGTTTTTTCCTCCCCAAGTCGAAGTTTCCATGCTGTGAAGGTAAACAAGTCATGGGGAGATAAAAAAAAAAAAAAAATTGAGTGTTTTCTACTCTATTAAATATAAAGCTATGAGAATTGTTGCATATTGCTTGTTATTTTTGTAATGAGAAGCATGGTAAAAAATAGCTTTATGATGAGCAGTAATTTTTTTGCAGTAATCTTTTTTAAAGCTACCTGGAAAATAAATGCAACATGCTTTGGCAGGTATGCTTTAATTCTGCCTAATTTTGTGAACTGTTTTTCTTGGCAGAGACCTTGGAACAGTCGGTGCTGTTGCTATAGACAGTGAAGGAAATGTAGCTTGTGCAACATCCACTGGAGGACTCTCTAATAAACTGATGGGCCGTGTTGGTGACACAGCATGCATAGGTATGGGGTGTGGGTCTTGCCTCTCATTTTTTTGTAGGTCTTTCATTTAAAGAAAGAAAAAAAGAAAAAAAAAAAGTATTGCTCATTCTCCTTTTCATTAGTGAAATGAAACATAAATACTGGTACATCTGAAATGGAGGTCTAACATTTAAATGTATCAAAGCTCAAGCTCCTTAACACAACATGGAGAGTTGTGCAAGTAAGGCTTGGGGGAGTAGAGGTGTAGTGCTGTATTATCATCATCCAGCACTTCTCTGTCTGAAAAATGGGGATGGGAATTTTTTTCTGTCCTTTCCTGAATGCTAACTTCTTTTTTTCCTGTGTTTCCTTTCTGTTCATTCTGATAAAGCTTTCCTTTTGTACATCCATGCTTACAGCTAAGTCAAAAAATGTAGCCTGTTCCATACTAAGATGCTGGTTTCTTGATACTTAAGGAAGTAGGTGTAATTGTAATTACTGTTCGTTATATCAGTGAGCCAGAATTGTAAAATGACTGGCAACTTTGAGTAAATTCCTGTTCTTAGAGAGTCGTGATAAGACTGCCTCGGAGCCTAATAGATGTGGTGTGGAATAAAGGAAATATTTTAAGAGATCTCTTATCCAAGTATAAAGAGACACTTGAAATCCTTTCCCCAGACTTGTTCCTCTCATGGGACAGACTTGCCATTTGATTGCTTCAGGGTTCTACCATACAGTTGGGATCTGGAAAAAATAATTATTTTTAGTAAAACATGTTCCAAACTCAAATAGCACTGCTGTTGGCAGTACATGATTATTATAAAACTAACACTAAGTTTCTCTCGTACCCTAAGTTGCTAATATTTTGGTACCCTCTTTTGGGTTTCACATTTTGACTGTGATTTTCAGCTTCATTTCTGACTGCAAATACCCTTCTCTTATGTAGATCGTGTTCAGGGCTCCTGTAGTATGGGACATAAGTCTGTGAAGGACAAGTGAAACTGGGTACTGTTGAGCGTATTGCTTGCAACTTTTGCTCTTGCTAGACATCTGCAGGATTGGATACAGAAATGCTAGCTGTCCTTTTAAATATTAGAGCCTTTTGAACGGGGGCTTTGACAGACTGATTGTGGCAGTGTTTTTCCACGTGTAAATTGGGGTCCATTCAAAGAGTCTGGTCTGATCAAGAAAGTACAGAAGGGAAGAAACTTTCATTGCTCTCCTATGTCTCTTTCCTCTCCCCCAGTACCTTGTTTATAATGCTGTTGGTATCTTCCTCCGCAGCTCCTGGGAAATATTTTTCTTAGGAGATGTGCTAGAAACATGGGTGTTGAGCAAGCGGAAGCTTGGTGGAGAACAGGGTGTGGAATGTGCCAGCAAAACAAGGATGGGAGGAAAAAAAAAAAGGGGGGTGGGGAGTTCAACAGAAGAAACACTCTGCTTGTGGTGAGGACTTGCAAGATTCTTCAGGAGTGCTTTGTGATGCTTCACTAGAGCCCAGGCTCTTCAAATCTCTTATCTGCTCTTGCTCTTGCGGATAAGTTCCCCTGAAACTTTGGTCAATTCACCAATGTCCTCACAAGATCTTCCTTCATCAGTCTTCTCAATTGGTAATGTTGTGTGACCTGGCATTCTGCATCCCATCGCTATCTTGCTGATCATCAATATACCATCCCTTGCTATTCTGGAAAACATTTTTGCCCATCCCTGTGAAGTGTTGGCCTGCTTCTGCTTCTTGTACCACAAGCAGATCACTAGTCTTCTTGCTCTCTCAACTTGGCAACTGACTTCATCCAGCTGTTGTTGATCTCTTTCATGTATTTTACTTTCCAAACTGAGGCAGAAATGAGAAGGAAGTTTGTTACCGATGCTTCGCTCCCAGAAGTGCACAGAACTGCTGGACCTTTAGGAAGAAATGTTCGGTACCTATTTTAAAGAATGAAGAGCTGGTAAATTGTATTACAGAATATTGCCTTCTTTTATTTTTTCCCCTCTGAAAAGGAAGTGGAGGTTATGCTGATAACTGTTCTGGTGCCACTTCAACCACAGGACATGGGGAGAGCATTATGAAAGTGGTCTTGGCCCGACTGATCCTCTATCACATGGAGCAAGGTATATTCCAAACTTCCTGTAAGCTGAAATAATGAGGATAGGAAACATTGCCTAATCACAGGTTTCAGTTTATGTACTATCATCCTAGAACAGTTGTCAGAACAGTTGCTCCCAGGACTATGTGGATGGGTCACCTCTCTTTAAAAACAAAACAAAGTACTAAGTATTAATAAAGCTAAAATAGCCTTAAGTGGACAGAAATATCATGCTGCTTGATGTTTAATCATGCTTTACATCAACGTACATTGAAAGACATTATTGTCTACTTTGTTTAACTGAAGTTCTCATTAATAATTTTTTTTTCCCAATTTTAAACTAAAATTTTGTGAACAAAGAAATAGAAAACAAGTAAAAGCAAGATATATTTAAGGAAGCAGTAGGGAAGGGCTAGAGATAGATAATCAGAGCTGAAATAAGAAAGCGTAGGATATCACCTTTCTAATAAACTGTAAAAAAACCTTTACAGTAAAAACTGTAAAGGTTTTTTACAGTTTTTAACAACTCTGATTATAGCAACAGAAATGCTTTTAAAGACATTTTAACTATGATTTAAATTTTCATTTTGCTTTGGAAAATATACTAAACTGACTGGGTGGGTATGTGGTGAACAGCTGACACAGTATGTCTTATGTGACTGTAATATAATCTGACTGTGGGATGACCCTTTGGAGCTTTACCTTCATGAGTTAGTCTGTCATCTAAACCCTTGATTATATTACAGCCCGTAAACGTAGCCAGACAACATACTTGTATTGCATGCAGTTGAAGAACCATTAATACAGATATCACCATTATTTTTAGAAAGCCATAGCTTCTGGGCAGTGCAGTGTAACTTGCTTTGAGATCAACCAAACTGGAAATAGTTGGAAAACTTTCAATTTACATTTTCATCAGAGAAGCAATAAGTAGAGAGACAAGTAACAGCTGAGAGTATTTTTGTTATGCTTTATAGAGCTGTTTGCATAGAATGGGTGCATTTCTGTGTAAATCTCTTGGCTAATGTGATAGTTTCAGCATAAAATACAACCTACAGATTATTTCCCGAAGCTCTAACACATTATGATCTCCCCTTACTCTGTATATTATGTCTCTAGCTATTCAATTTGTGAATGGCCTTCTAAGCTCTATTTAGTCTAAACCGTGTAAACCAGTTTCTTCGCTGGCTTGCAGTTAACTGCATTGCAAAACCTATGCCTTGATAGCAGTTATCTAGCTTGTGATAAATCAGTATGAAAGGCAAATGAGGCTCAAATTAAAACATTTTTTTAAAAAAAGGAGAAAAAGAAAATGAACCCACATGTGTGCATGTTTAATTGGTTTGCACTTGTTCACCCTGCCCGTGCTTGCTCTCTTTCATTCATCCTGCCCAGAAGTATAATTCAGCTGCCAGGAAAATACGTCAGCAATAGACTTTTTTTTTCCACCCCCCCAACATTTCCATGAAGGCGCTGAAAACAAACCCTCAAGTTATTATAACTTTCTGAGTCCTTGAACGGTCAACTGAAGTTGCATATTTAAGAACAACTATAGAGCTCTCTCATAATTTTGTTCAGCTATTCAGTAATTCATGTAGTAAGTATCTTCTTTTGGACCAATGCTGCAGAATTTACTTTCATATTTCAGGAGTGAATTGCTTTGCCAATTTTAACAGCTGTTGGAATCTCTGTCTTATGGTGGCAGCTGTTGTCTTGATGAAAAATCAAACAGTGAAATACTGACCCTTTGAAGTCAGTGCCACTGACTTGAATAGTCACAGTGTCACCCGTAACATCAGAGAAAGGAGCTTTATCCTGTCAGTCACCAGTGCTGTGAATAATTCTGACTCTGCTGGTTTTGTTTGGGTTTAACTCAAAATTTGCAGGGAAGGCATGAAGGTCAGTTTTTGTTCTGCAACCTAAACTGCATAACATTACCAGTGGTATATAGCTTAGAACAATTAGGCCGAGCGAACTGCCTTCCTGAATATATATTCAAACTTGTAGTGAACAAATGTTCTGCAGCTACTACAGGCCTGTGTGTATGATGTACACATTAACTTTGAATTATTTAGAAAATATTCCTGTTAATATGAATTAAGTGTAACGAAAAGATAAAGTTGCTTTGCTGGTCCTTTTTCTGATATCTAGTAGGTTGAGTCCTCATCTTGCCTGATACTTTCAGAAGTTTCAGGAAGAGTAACGCTGATGTCTGCTTTTGATAAATAATGACAATGTGAAGTACGTGCTTTGAGCTCCATTGCAGCCAGTGGACTTGGAACATAGATGATGACTGAAATTTCTGATTGTTTTAATGTGTTGTTTTTCAAATTGTAAATGCTTTAGACCTAGCTTGTGACAAACCTTTGATGGAAAGCTTGCAGATTGGCATTTTTGCCTTCAAATGGTAGCATAAGCAATGTTGTGTCTTGAACATAGAGTTGATGAGTTAGTCTATAGCGAACACTGAAACTGAATTACAATAGGAAGCTATTTAAATCCTGTCTTTGTAGCAGCACCATACCATAGCAGCTATTAGCAACTGTCCAGAGCCTTCCTATAAACAGTTCCTTTGCTACACTGGAAATTTCTTGCTGATTTAGTTGCAGGAGGAAATAGATTTGGCTGGCTCCATGGGGAGGGGTGAAACTTGAAGGGAATTTTAAAACTTTTTTCAAGACAGATACCACGAAGTTACCTTGTTCTTCTTTTCAGGAATGTCACCAGAGATGGCTGCTGACACTGCACTGGACTACATGAAGACACGAGTTGGGGGCTTGGGGGGTGTCATTGTTGTTAACAATTCAGGAGAGTGGGCAGCAAGGTTCTCCACCAAGCAGATGTCCTGGGCTACTGTAAAGGATGACCAGCTGCATTATGGGATTTATGCTGGGGAGAGGCATACAAAATCTGTTGATGAAGCACTTACATCTGAAAGTGAGGGATTCTGAGAAAAAGAAACATCGACTGAGGAAGAATTAAGATCTCCAGTTTTTACTGGAGGACAATGGCAGTTGATTTCATCTTTCTGAAAGATCTGTACTCTTTTGATTGGTTCACAGGCATTGCCACATTTGCAGTCAAAATGAAATCTGGACATAGTTCTTCAGTGGTCATGGATATGTGTATAGTGTTTATTAATACCTTCAGGAAGTCAGGAGATCCTCCTTTTCTAGATAAGAAAGAGAACAGTCAGTAGGTTTCTTGGTTAGCATGCCTTAATCCTACATTAAAGGGAGCCTGAGTTTCAGTATTAGAGGAACTCCTTTCCACGCCCGTTCTCAGAGACTGCTGCCAGGATGATTTGAGAGATTAATACCTATTAATTAAAAACTGAATTTTGAAAATTGCATTGCTCTCCAGAGTCTTCTGAGCAGTCATCCCATGATAACAAAGTGCTAACTGTCAGTGAAATGCCACCAAACAGCAGTGAAGAGTTAAGACTGCGTCATTGTCACAGGCTTGAGGTAACTGTCAGGGGAAATAATAATGAAGTAAAGAAAATAACTTTTCTCCAGAGATGGGAAATGTGATACTTTCTGGGGAGTCCTATTTTATTCCATTCATTGGCATCAGACCTACATTTAAAAAACAGAGATGACAGCAACGTAGGCTACAATATTTCAAAGTATATGTGGATAATTAACAGGAAAGATATTATTGACTTAATATCTGGGGTAGTAATAAGATCATGATTTCAATAAATGTAAATAAAACAGCAATCTTTACTACTCAAATACAAAGGTGATAGACATCTTTTAAGTCTAAAGATGAGACATGATTAACTGGAAAAATAATTATCTAAAATCAAGTGATAAAAGCAAGCTGTACTGAAACAAATAAAACTGCCTCTTAACAAGCTTCTTGTGTGAAGTCTGAAACGGTTTCTGGAGAGGTTTTCTTTTTCAAAAAGAATTGATGTTCTGCATTACCTCTAATACAGCTTCTTTATTAAGATTTTGTATTTTTAAAGAGCAAAATTTCTTTTTCCTGTTTTCTAACAATTACATAATTTTGTGTTAAAACTGTGTAATAATTTTATGGATTTTAGCTGGTGACTACGTTTCCTCTGCAGACAGATTTGTATGTTGTAATTGCATGCCATCGTACCGTGGAATGCTCCCTTTACAAGATAACCCAAATAAACACGGCAAAAATCTTCAGTCATAGTTTGAAACTACTCATACCTGCGTCCCAACTACAATAAGCCATGTTACTGAGTTGGCTCACACAGAACGGTAAGGTTGCCAAGGCTGTCTAACCCGCTCTCTACTTTGATCCATGGTTTATTAGATGTTGCAGGTGACTGGATGTGGACAGTGATGGTTCAAGAGTAGATGGCTCATGGAAGACATAACCGTGGAGTGCTTGTGTACTTTATTCCACAGGAGATCATGTAGAAAATGGCTACTGTCTGATCATCAGAAGTTAATGAAACAATAACAGTATTTAAGATGTGCTCAGCTGTAGAGAGAAGTGGTGGTCTCCTGAGTAAAAATTAATTCATTTCCCCTTATGTGCATGAGATACCAATCTTGCAGGGCCAGACTTTTCTCTGGGAAAAAAAAAAAAGCAGTATTGTCTTAGTTTCATTTCCAGAATATCAAGGCCATCCAGATTTTTGTGGTCAAGGATCTGCTTTGTCTACCTCACCTGTCCCTAGTGCAAGATCAAATTCAGGACAAGCAATAGAAAACACGATCTGCCAAATCTCACTTTGCAGCATTGTTTTCATGAAATTGCTCAATGATTTTTTTTTTTTCCAAGGAAAAAGAATCAAACTTGAAGGATGTTTTTTAGAGCTAAATGGTGATACATAGGCATGGATGTAGGCTGTACACAAGAGAAGAAGAATACAAATACCTTGTCTTATACCTGCTTTTATCAGGTTAAAGACTCTGTAGAGGGCATGTTCCTAGTAACCATTCCTTTGCTTGAAGTAGCTGGAGGGAGGAGCGTTTAACCCACTGCTACTGCAACACCTGGTGTATCATCTTTGTCAAGCTCTGGTTTTGTTATGTTTTCTGAGTGGATGCAGGCCTGTTCTGGTCACGCTCCAAGTTGACCAAAACCCAAGTAATGGTTAGCGTAGCAGCAAGCATAAGCTTAATATACCCGCAGGGTGGTTTATTGGCTAGGGTTTGGCGCTACGCTAACCTGGACAGTTGGCTTTTGGTTAGCTTTGAACAAGTTCACATCTGCCCAGAAGGTACCATCAACCACAGCAGCAGTACAGATATGATCTCAGAGCTGTCAGAAGGAATAGTAAATGGTTACTGTGGTTAATTCACCTCAGCTGTTCTCAGGAATATAATGTAGTAAATTGCTGGCACTTAACAAAGAGCATTATCTTATATAGGTTCTTCTATCTCTCATCACCAGACTAGCTGGGCACCTTCCAACAGTGCATTAAGCAGCGTGACTACCATCTGGTCCGTATGATTTGTTCCATCTCACCCGCTCCTTGGTAGCGTGCTCTGTATTCCTTTCTCATGAAGAAGTATCTGGTTTTCAAAAACATGCACGTGCTGTTACGCCTTTCCAGTTTACGTGGGGCTGGGAATGAGGAACTGTGCCTTGCATACGGATTGATGACATTTGATAATCCTTAGGCTGGAGTTTGCTCTGCAGTTCAAATGACGGCAGCTCAGGCAAAGCACTGGTACCAGCAGTCAGGGCTACGTGCTTTTCTTCCAGCTAGCTGACCGAGTCAACGCTCCTCAGAAATGTATGTGATTTCCTCACCTAATCTGGGCAGCAGGTAGACCTCTTCTAGGACAGTGTTCCCCTTTCTCATAAGGAGGGGGGATGATGGCACATGGTCAGGGATGGGGTAGACCTAACTTTCAGAGAAGCTGAAGAGCTGGGGATGAAACAGTTGTTTTCCTCTCTGTCCAAAGAGAGTCATGTTCTTCAGCTGGAACAGGAGGAGACTCTCTTGATGATGATGTAAGAAGTTGCTGGTGTTGCACAGGGCTACCTAATTTTTTATTATGCTTACATGTCCCCTGGCCTTTGTGAATATCGAGAAACTACACTTTATAAGGGCTTTAACATTTAACAGCTTTTATAAATGTAATTGAAAGACACTGAACTTCAAGGGGGATACCAACAGCAGGATGGGAAGCTGTGTGCCACTGCCCTGCACTGCTGCTGGAAAAGAGCCTCTCATCCAAATGGCTGTGACCTGGATATCAAAGGAGGAAAATTAGAGGTCTGTTGCCAAGAAACTGAGTGTCCTTGGCATGTAGCAAAGCAGCAACAGAGTTTTAATTATCTAATTAAAGTGAGGCATCCCGTTATCATTTAGAAAGCCAGCTGTGGATGTTGTCCTGTTTCTTTGTTTCTTTCTTACTACTCTGTAGAAAGGGTCCCCGACCCGAGCAGGTAGCCGCGATGGGCGTACATATCAAAGCCAAGATGTTAACAAAAGCAGCAGAGCGGTGATCATTGACTTTGCTCAGATACTGTTAGTTCTGTGCAGGTTTTCCTTCTTAATCTTTGCAAGTTATAAGTAATTAAAAGTTGTTCTGTAGGACATCAGTGTTTGGAAATTTGGGTTTATTTTTTTCAGTGTTCTACTTTGTCCTACATTTTAGCTCTGTGTCTCTGGGGTGTTTTCATTGACTTTGAAATCTGTCTTGGCAGAGTTTAACGGCACTTGCTGTTTTGCTCGTTTCTCTTCTGGTCTGTTTTTCCTTTGATATGCTCTGATAAATATTTACTGTGGGACAGATTTCAATCTTGGTTATGTCAGTATAAATGAAAAGCACAGTCATTGAAGTCCGTGATTATACTAGAGGAAGTGAAATCAGACGTGGGCTCTCCTGTCCGAAGCCGGTAGCTCTGCGAGTATTGAAACAGCCTTTGCTAACGAGGGAGAGAAAAGAGAGGACGGAGAGCGGGCTGCCGGGAGCCACTGCGTGAGGCAGGACTCTGGTCTCTGGCAGTGTCAGGGTGAAGATAATGCCCAGGGAAATAGTTAAATATCAACACTGGAAAATACGTAAGTGTCAAATGATTCACATAAAAGAATCTTAAGGTCACACAGATAGGGTGAGCAAAGAGTCATTCTGTTTCAGACATGTAAACCATGAAGGAGGGGAATCTCATTTTCCTTTCCACTGCACTCCTTACACTCGGTTTATTGGGGGCACGTGGATACCACACAGCCTTTGTGTAAATGAGCTTTGCCAGACCTGCTCACATGTGCTTTAAATTCAATTATTTTTAACATTCTTGCCTTTTGGTCTTTAAAATTCTCCTTGGTTGGAGCGAGACTCATTTTCTCGTGGTTCCTCCCTAAGTCCTTTTCTGCGGAGGACAGGATGGGTTACGACCGAGTCTGCGTGGGCTTTAGCCCTCCAGCCCTGCACTTTTGACCCTTTACTGCTAGGGCTTTACTACAACTTAAGCTATGTAAATGCATGGTAGCATGCAGCTTATTAAATACTCAGCTGCTTCCAGACTTAATGGCTCTGCCCGGTCCTGCCTGCTTAGCGGCATAGCAGGCTGCGTGCTTAGCAACCCAGGCTGCCATGAATGCGTCACCTCCGTGCACCGCTTTCCCTACTGCCTCCCCTCTGAATTGTAGCGAATATTTCTAGCTTTTTCTGATGGTACCCAAAACCTTGTCTAGATTTGGATGTAGCTGCCACCTGCCAGCTACAGCCTGTGATAACAACTGTATTACAACAGCACCACGAGGGCCGACTAATATGGGAGACAAAATCCAGGGCTGTTAGAGGTGCTGGACTCATTTCTGCAAGTATTAATGACTATAAAATATATATACCAGTAAATGTAGACCCTATTGTTTTAGCGCTTGCTTTTTCTTAGCAATTTCCAAATGTCCACTCATAAGCAGTTTCTAGAATAATTAACAAACTGCTTCCTTTTGGGCTGGAACAGTGCACAATTTGCTGGGACATGGGCACTCACGTCCTCTGTACGTGGAACTCATTTGCTGCATGGAAGGGGGATACAGCCAGTATTTCTCTCCTTTCCGATATTATAGAAGATAATTTGTGGTGGTGCTGGTGGGTTAATTTTTTTTTTGTTTCATTGGTTTTGTTTTTTAAAAGCTGAAAAAGGTTACTGTGGCTTCACTCTGGTGTTTTTACCTATCTTTTGTCTCACCTCAGGCAACCCTTCTGAGATCCTTGGGAATGAGTGCGGCTCAGCTAAGCCTCTAGTGAGATAATCAATCAGAAATGATGATATTAGGGAAAATGAGTGGAACATGAAACCCAGCACGTTTTCAAGTATTTTAAGCTAGAAGGAATCACAATTATTATCTAGTCTTACTTCCTAAATAAACAGGCCATAGGTCCTTCTCTCTGTTATTTCTGCATTAAGCAAATAACTTCTGTTAAAGTACGGTCTATTCCCGCCACAGACAGAATGAAAATGAGGACACTCTCCGAGAGAAAACACCTAAACCATTTTTTAAATAATTCTGTTTTAACACATTTAAGAAAAGAAAAGAAGAAAAAAAAAAAAGATGTTATCATGGCAGACACCCTGGCAGCTTCTGTGCTGCCACCAGGCTGTGCTTGAAGTCTCCATGGGGTGAGGGTGTCTGCTAGAAAATAGACCTGAAATTTCTGATGCAAAGATACATGGTATGCATTTTCCTGGAGACAAACCTCCAGAAGTCCTGCATGCAGTGGTAATATTTATACAGCAATTCAGGTCTTCAGAGAAGCACACAGAAGCTGTGAACTGATCTGCGCAGCTCTTCAGTGGAGTTTATTGTATTTGAACTGTTTTATCTCTGGCGAGCATGCAGGGAGATTAAACAACTACTCTGGGGCCACCAAATGCATCTGAGGCAGGGCCAAGATTAGAATATTGATTTCTGGCCTCCGCAGTCCCAGGCTCAGTTCACTACATTATGTTGTTTTTACAGATAACATTTAGACAAATAGATCTTGACATATCAAAAGCTCAGTAGCTTCTCAGTAAATTGAGCAGGGCTTTAGCTGTTCAATTCCTGTGATTTGTGCGTGCCTCACGCTTGGTCCTGGTAATCTCAGTAGCTATTGTATATTTACAGTGAAACCCACTTCTAGCCTGAAGCATACGAGACTTTTTTTTTCTCTTAGAGTAGAAATAAGCCTAATTATGATACATTTTCTACTTGTCAGATTGAGATCTGCAAATACATTACTTCAAAGAAATTCTGCTTCAATCCCCTTTAAAAAAAAAACCACATTGGTGGAGATTCTGAGTCCTAACCAATGGTAGCTTGTTGTTCTTTCTAATTCCTTGTTCGAGTAAGAAGTCAGAAAAATGGGAAAAGTCCCATGGACCCGAAGTTCAAATCCAAGTGCTTTTAATGAAATCACCACATGTCACCTGAGGATACTTGGTTTCTGATATCTGAATGCCGAAGAAAAGGCAAGTATGTACTCGAAAGCCAAAATAAATTCTACACAGAGTAATTCAGGTATATTTGTAGTAGAAAACTGGTCTCCCAATATCTACAGTGGTGTAAGAATATTGCCATTGCTACAACCCAGGAAACCTCCGAACTACCTGAGCCTGCTGAGACATAGACCAGAAACTTTTTTGCACATTTCTGAACTCCGGGTATCTAATCTGCAGCAAACAAAGGACCCTGCTTACTCTTAGGGAGCCTACTTGAAGTTTGGCAGACCTACAAAAGCTGTACTGGCGTTTCAAACACGTCAAGTTATCTAACAGCCTTCTCCACCCTTCTTTGTTACTCGATGCAGTAGCAAGATGTCATTTGTCAGAGCGCCAAAACTGGAGACATGCTGAATATGTGAATACCAAGGAAGTGGTTTCCTTAGCAATAACAGGCATGTGAAAGTCAAAACTTCCTTTCCTCCTCATGTGACCTTTTTCAAAGCAATTCAGCCTGGGGACAATAGGAGTGAATTCCAAGCACCCGCAGCGTTCCTGCATCGCTGGGCAAGGATCTGCCAAACAGCCAACTTATCTTACCTTTTTATTAAGGTAAACTTGTATTTCTCATTAGATGTTCTCCACTAGGGATTTGGTGTGTTTATGTGTACAGCACCGTGTTTCCTGAAAGCAAAATTGCCTAACGCCATAGAAACAAATATATAGAAGATTGCTAAGTAGTTTTCTTGCCATTGTGGACCAAAACTTTTGTTATGCATAAAATCCAAAGTCCTTCCTGTCAAGAGGAAATAAGGGCATGAAAACCCTTACCAGCTTGTTTTAATAGCTGGATCCCCTTGATGATACTTGGCCCATTTTATATAGGGTAAAAATCACCACTCCTTATGAAAACCCCTAAGAAAAAAAAAGAGAGAGAGAGGGAGATGACTTACTAAGGCAAATAAGAGGAAGATGACATTCATCTCACCCATCCTGCACACAAGTGCAGTACCAGTCATCTGTTGCTATTCCTACCCTGAGTATTTGGTACAGCCTTTCCTCATCCCTAAGGAGACAGCAGTGATAGCCAGCAGTACTTACACAAAGCCGCCTGTCCAAGAATCCTGAAGTATTTTCTAAAAGCAGCTACTAAATTTAAACCTGAGCTTCATACCGAGTTAGGGAACTATTCTCCCCGTTTGTCCAGCTGGGGATGCGATACAGCAGATAGTTGTCAAAAGGGCAGAGAAAATTCCTGTTGGAGCTGGAAATGGTCGTTCAACATCCTTTCTGTATTGCAACGAGTGAGAGACAGGCTTGGATTTCAGAAACTCAAGGAAAGCTCTGGTGTTAGAGTTTTCCCCAGCTTCAGTGTTTCTGGGCCACCCATACACAGCCCCTTGCTAGCTGCCTTGCTCCCCACTGATGGGGCCTGCATTCAAGTCCCTGGTAATTATCAGAGAAGGGATTCTCCGTTTCTCAGGGACCACTGATTGATTGTCATCTTGGTTTTAGCCACACGCGCTGTGATTAGGGTTTTTTCCCCCAATTTCAGCATTTAGTCTTAAACTCTAGAGGACCAGAAATTTTCAGAAACAAACTATGCAATGTGAATAGCTGAGTTTGGAGCCGGTCCCGCCAGGCAGGAGAAGAAATTTGAGAGGAGGCGGTTCCTCTGCAGCTTTCTGTGAATCTGGGTAAGGGGCGTGGCATGGATTCGGAGCCTTAAGGTCTGGAGGAAAATAGGCAAGCCATCTGCTCCTGCGGGCGCTGCTGGCGCATCGGTGCTTTGTGCCAGTTACACCAAGGTACAACTTATTGTCTAGCCAAGCATTCATGTCCAACAGAGTGTGTAAGCACCTGTGGTGAGTTGTCATATGAAATCCCAGTCCATTCTTGGCAAAATGTCATACCAAGCATGTCCACATTTAATGCCAGGAGTCTTTCTGGATACGAGACATTTGCCCCGCACAGGGAATGAGGAGCAGGAGACCCAGGACCATGCTTCCCGTGGGGGAGCGAGCGAGCAGCGGCCGGGTCACGGCTGCAGCGGCACCACTGCAGCGCAGTGCGACGTGGAGGTGGGCTTTCTGCCATCAGGAGGCTTAGCAAGTGATGCCATAAGCCCAAAGTACCACATTACGCTGGCTGTGTCAAGTAGGTACAGACTTGGGACAGCAGTGGAGCTGAAACCAAACACAACCAAGAGCTCCTGGCCAGTGCCTTGGCATAAGAAAGAAGGGCTCAGAAAAAGGCCCCTGCCTTTTTTTTCCGGTGTGGCAGAAGAGGGTCAGAGAAAAGGTGTAGGAGCAGCCCAGAAAATGCTGTCCAGCAGAGGAAAGACTTCAACGGGCAGCCCACAAGTCGCCCTCCAATTGTAACTATACAGACTGGGTCAAAGTCAAGCTAGGCTGTACCCTGGCACCGCGGTAACACCCCGTAAACTACTGCAGTACCAAACAATACTGATATTATTAGATGCCAGTGCTTGAATGAGTATTTCAGGATTTATTCAGCTCTCTCCATGTTGCTGCTCTGTGTGCAGCACTTTCCAATCCCCCTGTCAAGGGTGGGGCCTGTGGGAGGCCAGGGGGCAAGGGCTGCTGCTGGCTCTGTGGGACTGGAAAGGCACTGGGAGATGCTGAGATGGAAGTGGACAAGGTGAGATTGTGTTGGGGACGGAGTTCCCGGGAGCCATGAGAGGACACGGGCGCTCCCCTCCCAGCAGGGTCAGAGCAGAGCAAAGGTCCCTTCAGCCCACAGCCTGCTTCACACTGGGGGATATCTCCACGGCCAGGCTGGGGATTTAGAGAGGTACAGATCAGCGAGGGAAAAAGCAGCTTTGGCCAACACTTCAGCTCCCTCGGACACCGCCGGCCCACCACCATCCATGCGTCTTGATGTCAGTACCTGAAACATTCAAATGCATTTCAAAGGCTAGCGGTCTGCAGTGGGCTGGCCATGAGGACCAGCTCCCGGTGGGGAGGCAGCACTGAGCACTAACGACCCCAGACTCCAGGAGGAAGCACAGCCTGGTGCAAAGACACAACAGCAGCAAAAAAATGTGAAAGACAAGAGAGGGGTGTGCCTGGGGCTTGGAGTCTTGGAGGAGCAGAGATGGCAAGGGAGACTGGCACCAAGCTGCCTACGTCTGGCTACAGTGTTAACTGCTGGGGCTCAGGGAATCGTTTTCCTATCGAGGACTAATTTGAACATACAGGCTCGGTGCATTATGATTACCCAACACAGAGCAGACTGCAAGATGTGTGTCACATGCTGTGGGACTAGGCACTATTTCCAGCAATCCTATAGAATTGTCATAGGATGATACTCTCAGCTACATGTTACTAATTAATAGTTTTTTTCATTCCGCTTTCCTTTGTTCATGTTCAGATAGGTTTATTTCTCTTTATGTGTCACTTAGCTTGATAAATCTATTTGAAAAATTACTTGACGAATGTTTAAGCAAAGATTCTTCCTAAGTATGTGTTCCTTCTGGAGAAAATCTGGCCAAATATCTTCCGATCTGTTCCTTCATAGGAGAGATAATACAGTCAGGATATGCCAGCTCCTCCTGTGTAGTCCAGTTATTTTTTTCCCTTCGTTCTTGCATGTTTCAGTTTTACAATTGCTCCCACGGGTCATAATAAACCAAGATATAATGAAAATATATTCAGCATATTTTGAAAAATAACAAGCTGTATCCTTTACAGGAAATGTGGATTGAGGCATACTATACAAACTTTTGTCATGTCCTTTAATCTCACTTAACAGGGACATAGTTCAGCCATGCTGGTTTCTTCAGAGCATGTGCTGATAGGATTTAATTAATAAATCAAATTTCAGATTCTGTGACTGCTAGAAAATGTTCAACAGCAAAGTCATTTTGACCGAGCTGCTTTTCAACATATTATCCTTCTGCTGAAAGATCCCCCAATGAATCCAATATTTGTCTCAAGCACTGAGGAGAGCAATGACCTACTATAAACAGCACTGCCTGGCAGTCAGAGCTTGTCATCGTTAAGTTACTGCCACAGCAGCTCATTCCCAACCTTGCTGAATAAACACAGGTATTAAATCATTCAGCTGATGGAAAAAATGCAGATTCCATTCAAATCCATGTATTATGATGTTTCTAGACTTCACTTATTGAGTAGCATGTTTTAACAAAACTCTGGCTTCTAGGAGATGGGAGTGCGAGCTAAGGCAGTGCTATATGCCTTAGTACGAATTTTTCCAGCTATTCCAGCACAACAGTGCTGTCAGTTTAGTACACTTTTGAAAACCACTATGAAATGACTATGACAGTAATGAGAACCAAGCAGATTGTTCTGGATCTAGAAGAGCTGCTCTGGGTGAAACCCCCAGTGAAAGGAAACCTTCAGTGATCGAGAATGAGGGCAGGATGCAGAGATGAGGGTGGGATGCAGAGACAGGGTGGGACGCAGAGACGAGGGCGGGATGCAGAGATGAGGGTGGGATGCAGAGACGAGGGCGGGATGTGGCGATGAGGGTGGGATGCCATGATGAGGGTGGGTAAGGGTCTGAGCAGACACGCAGCTCAGGTGAAAAGTCTTTCACCAAATGCTGGTTGCATCCTTCCTCCCAGCATGGACACACAACCTTGCCTCTTCACAGTGGACCTCTAGGCCCTTTAGTGTCTGAGAGCCACCAGATACCTACCACGTTGACTAAATTAAAAAGCATCTCTGCAGGAAGGCAACAGTGTGCTCCAGCACTTTTCTGATTATTAACTTGAAAACATTGCCCATAAAGCATATTTTCTGCTGTGGACAGCAGAAGGACACACAGAAATTCAGCATCTCTGTTATTGCAACTACTGAGACCTGAAAAACGGGTTCATTATCAGTTCTACGGGTGTAACGGCAGGATACGGATCTTGTATCTTTGGTTTCACTTGTTCTTGGTGCTTGTCACTCTATGAGGCAGATTTCTTCCTGTTTCTGGTTCATTCTTCCTTTGCTCCGATCTGTCTCGCAGGCAGTGTTTGGGAAGAACACCTGCCTCTCCAGTACCATTTTGCATCGGCAGGTCTCCAAGAACTTTACAAAAAGAAAAAAAATGGAAGGAGTGAGGCAGATTTGGGGCAGTTGGCAGGGACGGGTAGGTAGGGAAGTGCTGTGGATCAATGGATCATCCTCGAGAGGAGCAGGTGGAGGAGTCGTCATGTGAAAACACAGTGTGGCAGGTCCTGGAGTGATACCCAAGCTCCCTAAATCCTCTGTGGCTGCCTCTACCGCTGAAACCCACCAAGCAGACCTGTTCTTGTGCTGGTCCACCTACAGAGAATAAGCTACTGCTACAGGCCAACACACGCTGCTTCAATCGGCTGTGATTTCTATTGGGAACCTAAAGGTTTCAGCCCCGATGTGCCAATGTCATACAGGTATCACTATCATGCTTTGGGGTTTTTCTCCACCAATTTTTAAAGAAAATTACTTATGAAAGCTACATTAAAAGAAAGCCATAAAATCAAGCACTCGCATGTTAGGAAATGTAAGACTTACAGTTAGGCTCTTTTATTCAACTCTTTTTTTGTCTCTGCATGATACAATCTTTAATTACATTCCCCCAGCTAAACTGTAAGAAAAATGCTACTGCTTACCTTTACTGGTAATTTACTATAGAAAATTATATGCTAAACATGAATGACATGTTCAGTGATTTAATATTACCAAAGTAATAATGTGATAAAATATTGTGGTGTTACCTGTTCGGTCCTCACACTGTACTTACTGTACAAATGTTTTAGTGAACAGCATGGAAAGCCTGGAGCTTGAAAGTATCTTTTGGCAAAAAAAAAAAGGCTTCTAGTCGATGGGAAAAGTTATCTCAGAAAAAAGCGAAGGATGGGGACTAATTACTTTGCTTTCTTGTCCCAGACATTCAGCTAGAGAAGAGAAGCTTTATGAAACTCATATGATAAGTGTGAACCGAGCAACTTGTATTGCAAAACTGAATAGTTCGTTCATGCTGTTTGATGGCACCTCCCCTACGTACACAGGGCCTTGATCCTTAAAAGCTCACGCACAGCACGTTTGTTAAAGTTACACACATTTACCATCACAAGACTGTCCAAAAATGAGTAAATGCCAGTTCTTGCAATACAGTATTTCATGTTCTCCCCTCTTTTGTTTCTGTATTCTCCTCTACTCCAAATTTTATTTTAGGAAATTATACTTTTAATATTTTCTGGTCTATTCCTGCTAGAAGGTGCAAAGAGCTATAGACATTTACTGTCCTCTTACAATATTACAAATATAACTTGGTTTGAATTTAAATATATACGTAAGAACTTGTACCAGGAGAACTGCTGTCTGTGTCCTCAAGGCCATTTATTAGAAATATTTCTAGTGATAACCTAATTGTTTGCTTCCGAGTGTTAGATTTTTTTTGCTTTTTACTAATATCAAGTGGTACTAACTAAATTGTCCTGTTATAAGACAACTTAAGGAAAAAATTCCTCTAATACCAGTTGGCAAAACTGGGCCCTTCGTTCTTTAAACAACGATTCAAAGTCACGTTGCCCTTATTGTTGGCCTTCAGTACTAAAGAATTTCCTCATGCCTGGCTTCACTTTGATTTCATGGCTAAGGTTTCAGCTAACGATGCTATCAGACAATAGTGGAACGCAATTCAAAACAACTACTGGAAAAATCCCTACCCTCTTCCAAAGCTGCCAGGTTAGGACAACAGAAGGGCTGTAACACCGCGAAGCAAACACAAGCTATCAGGCCTATGCCTGTACGTAGATTTGCTCACTACTCATTTAGGGTTTTGTTGTTTCAAATATAAGTTGCAAATGGTTTGATAACATGGCCTGAAATCAGACAGAGCTTCTGCATCTTTTGAGAACTGGGTATGGTATTTTTTTTTTTTAAGTTTTTTCTTAAAAATATGCATTTCTTTGGAATTGCAAGTGATCTCTTAGTACATAGCACACCAGCTATACCAGAACATGTTTTTTCTTCTTCTTATGGGTAAACTCAGGTCATAGAAAAAATACAAACACGTAAGTCACCAAACATGCATCCAGACTGAGCAATGAATACACGCTGTGGTGCACCCTGAGGTACCCATCATCCTAGTTCAGAGGCCTTCCATCTGCTTTGCAAGCCTGGATTTTCTTCTTGTAAAAAAAAATGAGCAGGAAGATGTATGAAAAGATGTCTGAGAAGATCTAATTCCTTTAGACATGAACACTAAAAGTTGGGGAGGGAAGCAGAAAATTACCATTTTACAATGGAACTTTTATTTGGATGGGACATCCCCGCTGATATAACCTATTGGCATAATTCTTATTAAGGCTTAGAAAAAGAAAAATTGCTTTCATCATGTTCTTTCCTCAAATGGGAAAATTTAATATTACCATTGTTCAGCAGTGGGATTCAGGAGGTGGGCAGACTTGACGGATTTCTCTTTCAGGCACTGGATGATTAGTCCTGTCTGCATCTCTGTTGATGGTATTTATTATGGCAGGTATATAAAGTAACCCTGACCACTGGCAGAGGGGTCCTCTGAACTTTACCACCAAGCACAGCAACCTTCAATACCTTAAGGACAGTGAGCTTGTGTTTGGCACCAGTGGGATGGCAGTCTCCTCTCCTTACATCCCCAGGCTAAGCGATACGCCAGGCACAACAACATGTGATCTAAAGTGAACTATTTGTGAAAATCCATTAAAAAAGAGCAATGAACAAGCACATAACTCATTAATGTGAGATCTGTTGAACAAGTGTGGCTCAGGGCAGACCTGAAGTTTGGCTCTACGCCTTGAGAAGACTGTTGCACTGTACAACCAAGCTCACCAGCGGTAGCAAGCATATGCCGTCATGGTCAATACATCATATCCAGTCGTTTTGCTAGGGAACTTTGGTCTTTTTTGTTAGCATATACTTGTTTTACTAAGCTGTATGGAATTAAACCATGGTATTAATAATTATAGAGAGAGAAGAGGGTAACTGATAATACTGGGGATATTACGGGCATCCCTGCAAGGCACTAAATCGAACTGTATCGGTCAGGAGGAATATTTTGTTATAGCTGAGATCTGAAGTCTAAAAGTCACTTTTGATAAAATTGTAAAATAGTATTTTCCAAGCTGTGTTAATTTTACTTTGAAGTCCAGAGCAGCAAAAATGCAAGACAATATTCCAGTTACTCTGATCATAATTTTTGAAGGTTAAACACTACATACCGCTCCCTCGCTGTGTGCACGGTAGAAGTACCGAATTGGACATCTGCTGCTGTCCTCTTTACCAGCGAGGCCACTTTAAAAAGCTGTCTGCTGTGCTTTCAAAGAAATCCATCGCTGTGTTCCAGCGCTGAAGACAATAGTGGAGGGCAAAGATTTAACCCCTCTTGCCCAAATGTTATATATTCACATTACATCTCCTGCAGATGAGAAACCATCATTTAAATGAGAAGAAAACAAATTTTGGAACAGGGTATTTTTCTGAATTGTACTTTCAATCAGAAATGAAGTCACAGAACTGCCCAATCTCAGCATTATTTTTTAAGCAGGTTCATTATGGTTGTATCTATCAGCCAACCCACATCAGATTGTCTAGTGCTAGGCATTATGAAACCAAGAGTTGTGCTGAAAGTTGGACTATGTAGAAAATCATTTTGTACTGCTGAAATGTGTTGCTTGGAGGAGTGCCTAACTTCTTTGTAACTTTTTTAGTACAAACATTTTTGGAGTAAGAAAAATGGTGTAATATTAATTTCACCCAAAAGCTCAGACTATATACGCCATGCTACTCAGAAATGGAACATCAGCCAGAGCATGTTGCTTGTTTGTGACTGGAAACAGCCAGAGAAGAGGCAGAGACAAGCAGTCACAGCTGCGAGGGAAGGGTGGAAAATGCCAGCCTGAGAGAAACTTGAGGACTCTTTCTTTCTGGTAGAAAACAGACTGGAAGAAAGCTAGGAGTACTAAATAAGTATCGAAGAAGGTATGGTCTTCTACAAGGAAGCATAACTTTGTCAGTGCCACTCCCAACTCTACCCTTGACTTGGTTTTCCGGTGGAAATAATCTGTGAGGCCATGAGTATTGGCTCAAAAGAGATTTCAGCCACATTTCATGAGTTCGGATCAGAAGAGGCAAGAAGGGATTGCTGGTTTTGCCCTTAATGTTGCAGTGTGTTTGTCCTTCACTAAAAACTAAAATAAAATGACTGTGCTTTTTCTTCCTCCTAGCCTCCCACGCAGCAGCTCTGCTGCAAATCAGATGCCATGTAGGGTAGGTACCTCTTCTTTCCAAATGTCTTGTTTAATCTCCTCCTTCCCTTCTGTTCAGCTTCTTACAGTACAATAAACCCCAGGCTTTGTCCACCAGTCTGTGTGTATACATTAGGTCCGCAACCTTGTTTGTAGCTCTGATGACCTCTGGGGAGAATATATCAACACTTTTTCATCTCACTACAGCAGTGAAAGTGAGTAAAACACAGTTGTTTTGTCTTTGAGCAATGGATTTGATGAGGAAGTTATGTTGGTAATTAAAAAACCCCAACCCCCCCCAAGGACTCTGAATGGCTTCTCTATTAATCACTACAAGGACACCATTGACTTACTGTGTTTGTGAGAAACATGCCTGTAACAAAGTAGACACAATTTTTTTTCTAACTCAAAGAGCATTTCATTTGGCAGAGTCTAATAGCTTTCCCTTACAGATATTACAGTAATAAACTGTGACTGAAAAAAGTTAGTAAATATAACCCCGCACATCTTAAATATATGCTTGAACTTTATATGTTTACCAAGCTATTTTAAGTGTAACACAGTAATGTTCAGCTCTTCCAGAAAGATTGGGCTAACCCAGCCTTCCAATGGATCCATCTGGGTGTTAAAGCCTGCTGAGAGCTCACCAGTGACGGAGTGACCAGACATCAGCCAAGCAGCAGTGCCCATCCCTGCTCTTAGCCCATGGCAAAAGTGAGATGCGACGCTAACATAAACCTCTTCTCCTGTGAAAGCGGCTTAGGAAAGGTTTTTTCTCACATTCAAAACAGTTTATGATCAGGAACATGGCCAATTACCACGGCTCAATCAGTGGCAGCTCATAAAGGCATTGCAAATCAGCTATGTATCTGCTGTGATCAACGGACATCGTATTTCACCCACGTACGGGGAAGCTGGACATGGCTATTGCAGGAGGGATTTGTGGAGTATGGATCTGAGTGTCTCCAAAATTTTTGCTCTGCTGTTGAGATTTGGCTGAATCCTTAGGTAACTATTCCATGTATAAATACTAGATGTCATTGTTTCTTCAGCATCTCTTGTATCCTGCCTGACTTGAGCTGTGGGTTGTTGGGAGCAGGACTGTCCCTTGGCTAGACGTTTGTACCACAGTGCATGCCTGGCCTCTGTCCCTGGACTCGTGCCCAGCTGTGACAGAAATACAAGCCTTACAGACAATAATAACGCCTGAACTTCTGGGCTAAAACCCCCAGACACCAGAGAGGTACCAAGTCTGCTCGGTAGGTCAGATCTTCATTGAGAAACAGAGATGCAGCAAAAAATATAAGCTAAGGCTATCTTTTGAGACACACAGGAGAGGATGCTGGCACCAATGTGCTTATGCACTGATACTCAGCTCTCAAGAGAAAAGGCTGAGAAAGAAGGACCTCCATGCCACCATGTATGGGAGGAAAATCCAAGTACGGCCAAATCTATTTTTGTTAATTGTAATATTGATGACTCTCCCATGGCCACAAGACGCAGTGCATGGCATACGAGCTGGAATTAGCCTCTATTATTCTTGTATCTATGGCATGGGACTCCTACGATGGCAATCCTCATCAAAGGGCAAGAGTCACAAAGATGTTCTTCCCAGGCAGGGGAAAACCCACGTGGGCTAGCCACCAGTGTGCTTACTGCCAGCGTTCAAACTCAGCAGCAAGCAGCCGCAGACTACTTGTCTGCCACCAGCAGTCGCTAAGGATTGAGAGCAAATGTGTAAGGAAAATGTAATGAAACAGGTGGAAGTAAGTGGAAAGCGGGATAAAACGCAGCAGCGCTTTGCCAAAGGTAAATTTTGCGAGGCAAACCCAGCACCCTCTGTGAGAAGTAAGGTTCCTGAATAAGGAGAAGGCAGGAGATCCAGCATCGCTAGACCTCGGTCAGTGTTCGGTACATGATTTCACGGAAAGCTGTTACAGGGGTTGGTGAGGTGCTGCAGGGTGGTAAGAAACTGGCTAAAGGGAGATGCCACAGAGGGAACAATCCCCCACAGAAGGAAGCTCCAGAAGGATCAGGCATTACACTGACCTAAAGTTTAACAGGTTCATCCACAATCCTGGCACTAAATTGTGGAGTGTGCTGGTGAAATTTCCTGCTGGCGGGGCTGGGAGGGACAGCCAGGAGAAAGAAGGATCAGGATAGCCTAAAAAAAGATTTACCTGAACTTGAGGACTGGAATAATGTGACGGAATTTCAGGCAACAAGCAACAAGGTTACGTGTTTTGAGATTAAACAATAAATACACCCCATTTTGGGGTGTATAACTGTGACTTATTGGGTAGGACTGAGTGGAGTATACTTGTGGGTCACCGAACGGGCATAAGAGAGTCATGGGAAAGGCAATGGGATCCCACGATGGTGGCTTTCATCTCCGATTTATTATTTTTGTTATTTCTTCCCTCACTCCTTCAGTATATAAGGGACTTTGTGTTCTTTACACTCCAAAACTGATGGAAGGACTAATCAGAGAAGGCTTTTGACCGTGACAGAGACAACAATTGGAGACAACGCTTCTGCTTCTCAGTTTGTGAGACTGCTCTGCTCTCTACCAACTTCTTCCCTCTCCAGACCCCAGCAGGGATGTCACTCTGCCTTTTCGCAAGCCCTTTTTGCCTTCTACCCCTCCCACCTCACCAAAAAAGCATCTGGGGAGGCATGCGAGACAGGGCTGCCGTGCCGGGGTGCTGACGGGGGCCAGCAGGCCCCGCGGGCCCGGCTGCCCTCCGGCCGGCCACGCCGCTGAGGGGACATCGGCCAACGCGCGGCGCGGGCCGGCACGGCCTGGCAGGGACGTGCCGCGGAGGTCGCCCGCTCCTTCCCGCTCAGCACGCCGGAGCTTTGTGAGCCGACACCGCCTCTCACAGCGCCGGGGCCCCGAGCCGGGCCCGCGGCGGCGCTGACCCCGCCGGCGCTGCCGGCCGGCAGCCGCCCCGGGTCCGCGCGCAGCGCGGCGGGGAGGCGGGCCTGCCCGCCGCTCCCCGCCCCATTGGCTCACCCTGGGGGACTCTCCGAGCTCCCCGGCGCCTCATTGGCCGCGGCTGCCCCTTTCCCCCTAAGCTAATTGGCGGAACGGGACGGGATCCCCTCCGGCGGGGGGGGGCGGTGCTCGGGGCCGGGCGGGGGCGGCCGGTCGGTCACCTGCGGCCGGGGAGGCCCCGCTCCTCCGGCCCCGCCGCGGCGGGAGCGGGCGGGCCGCTGCGGGGAGGCGGCGCCGCGGGGCCCGCGGCCGTCAGGGGGAACGGCCGGGGAAAGCCGGAGAAACAAAGAACATGGCGAGGGGAGGAGGAGCCTGCGCCCCCTCCCCCGCCGGGAAGGGCGCTCCGGGGGCGGACAATGCCCGGCCCGGCCCGCCCCGGCCGCGGCGGCGCCTGGGGGCGGCTCGCCTCCCCCCGCCCCCTTTCCCCGCCCCTGTGGCAGGGCCCGGCGGGGGGCTGGGCCCGGCCCCCGCCCCGCGGGACGGGCTGGAGGCGGCGGCCGGGAGCGGGCCCGCTGCCTGCCGCAAGTTTCGCCCGGAGTGGGAAAGTTGGGCGCGGCGCCGCGGCCCGGCGGGACCCGGCCAGGTAAGGAGCGGGCGCGGCGGCCAGCGGGCCCCGGGGCCGGCCCCCGGCGTGTGGCCGGGGCAGCGCGGGCGGGCCGGGGCACCTGCGGGAGCCGGGCCGGGCAGCCCGCTCCACCCGCCGCTGCCAGGTGGGCGCCGGCTGGGGCCGCAGGTGCGGCGGGACGGGACGGAGCTCCGGCAGCCGCTGGGCGGGTGGCCGTGCCCGGCGGGCCCCGGAGAACCGGGGTGGGGGCTAGGAAGCCCCCGGATCTGGGAACTTCTTAGCAACTTTGAACGTTGCCCGCCCTGGCCCCTGTCTGTGGGAGAACCGCCGCCGTGCCGCTGCCCGGGGGCACCTGGCCCGAAACCCGGCGGGGACTGTCCCCCGGCTGCCGGTGCTGGAACGGATACCTCCCGAAATACCCTTCCTAAAATTGCGTGGGGTTACAAACCTACCTGTGGAGAGGTGCTGGGGCCGCTGCCCTTGTGGAAGGAAAACTCTCTAGCCCGTTTCCTTCTTGCACAGAGTGCGATGCTCTGCGGGTCTTTCTCAGCCCTCAAATTATTTTTTAGTTCTGCTCTTGAATAAATAGAGCTTATGTCAAAATGATTACAGTAGTGTTGTGAGGCCTTGGTCAGGATTTTGATCCTTTCACTTTGTACTGGGATGGGAGACTTTTTTTTTTTTTTTAAACTAAGTAATGATTAGAGCATCCAGTTTGAGAGGTGATTTAAATGGATCTGTACTGAGTGTTCAGCGTTTCAGCGTCAGTTTTGAGATGTCTTGAGCTAGCTACCTGAAACTTGGATTTCGAGAAATGTTTAGAAGTGAAAAGATCTATTGCTAGTCTGACTAAAATAATTAATGTGTTCATAATTAATTCTGTTACAGTCCCCACCCTCCCTTCCTCCCCCAGTTTTACATCCAGGCAGCTCAATTGCATATCAAAAGCCTCTTCTCATTTTCATGTAGTAAATTATTAGACTCTCAAACTGTTCTTGCTCCTTTTCTTCTCCCTTCATTCACACCCTGAACAGTTGTAATGAAATTTTGGGGAGAGGGAGAAGAGTGTCTCCATGTACTTGGTTAGACACAAGTAATAAAAGACAGCTTAGCGATAGGAAAGCCAGGAGTGTAAATAGCCATTATTTTCTATCAAAGGTTAATTAGTTATCATCTTTATATCTGCACATGTAAGTATAGGATGGGTAGAATTTTCAGGTGACAGTGGCACAGCAGCTTTGGAAGGTACTGTTACACATCGCCCCAACTTAAGAAGAATATCTCTTTAAAATGTGTTGACATTTAATTGACCTTTGAAAGTTCATTCTGTTAATCATACTCAAAGCGCTAAAGCTATGGTTGACTGATCTGGTATTCGTACATTCAGCCGTGCTCAGCATATAAATTCTGCAGTATAATTGCTACTTATTGAGCAAGAGTTTCTTTTCTTCTCTGAAAATGAGAAAGTTTTGCTTTGCCTCCGGCTGGGTGCTATGGGTAGAGTTGTGAATCCAAATGCTTTCCTGCCATCAGTTGTTGTGGCGGGTGTGGCCTCCAGCCAGGCAAGAAATTCCTTTGCTGAAACGGTGTTTTTCTCCTTCCTGAGGCCGCAAATAGGGCAAGGTAACCTTGAAGGTTACTTTTGTGTCTACTGTGAGTCAAAATGCAATGGCTCACTTTTCTTTTTTTTTTTTTTTTTTTTTTTTTTTTTCCTTTTAAGCTCTTCTAAACTCAGGCTGTTTGGATGGAGAAGGCTGAGTTTAAATAGGTTGATTGCAGAAGACAAAATCCCCTCCAAAAAAGAACTTGGCTCTTAAAGTCAAACCTAATACACGCGTGTTAAAATGCATGCTACTTGCTTTATGGCTGTTGTCCATAGCTTTGTTGTAACCAAAGCTCATATAAATACCAAGAATGGAAGTGTTATGTATGAGGTTGCTATTGAAAGATCTGGGTAGAGATTAATTTCTATTATGTTCACTTTCTGAAGGATAGGTTTCCTGGTGAGGTTAATATTGCCAGCAGTATTTTTTGTGTGTTGAGACCTCTTGTGTCATATGTTGAATTTATTAGTCTGTCTGTTTCCTCGTGTGAAGTGAGGGAAATACTAAATGTTAAATGCAGTGTCTGTGATTCCTAATAGATCATTAGCTCTTTGCTGTTACCATTGAAAACTAATTAATAGCTCTTACTCTTAATTATAAATCTACTTATAAAGTTAGAGCCCTGAGAGTGCTGCTGTACTTTTCTAAGCTATTTTCTCAATGCTGCTTTTGTAGCTGGAATCCCCTTCCCTAACCGTGAAGTCAGATGTGATGTTCAAGCTGCGTTTGCAGTCAAGTAACTGCCCTGCAGCTCTGTAGGGTTAGGAGCTCTTAAACCCCGGGGGGGGGGGTCATCTGGGGGAGTGTTTTCATCAGGGCTGTGTCCACCAACGTGCAAGTGCTTTGAATACTAAAAAGAGATCCTGTGGTTGAGTTTTGTTTATTTTAGTACAATAGATACAAGTGCTGCACATGATTCGTTTCACTGAATCTTTAGAAAGCTGAGTGAGGATAAATACGCCAACAGCATGTCTGTACTTTCTGTACAGTTGACAGAAGGAGGAGGCAAAAAACCCGAGGTAGTTCAAGGGCTGGAGCGTGCAGATGCCTGACCTGCAGCTGCTCTGATGCCCAGTAGCTCAGAGTTGGCACCTGCTCTGTCTGCATGACCTGCAGGGAAAGGTCATGCAAGGTGTCCCCTGGGCACCTCAGAGGACAACTAGCAGAGTGCCTCAGCTGACCAGTGCAACATGTAGAGAGAGATCTGCTGTGCAGGTCGGCTTTTATAGAGGCTTAGGTCTTGGGTCTAGCTGGGTGAAGGAGTTGATCCATTCTATTATCTGCAGTTGCAAACACTGTCCTGGAATGAGATGCCCGAGCAGAGTCCCTTTTTCCAAAGACTCTTTTTTTTTTTTTTTTTTAGGTCATCTTGCTGATTTGGAGGAGTGATTTGAATATGTTGCTCTCCTGGGTGGCAGGAGCTCCTGGGCTGAGCCTCTCCTGTTGAAATTGCTGGACAAAGCATGGATGGCATCACCACAAGGGCATAGGTGTTCAACTGGGATAATGAAAGCCAAGTTTTGGCTTGTGGCCTGAGGCAGACCTAGGGGGAATTTAAAACTGAACGCTTCTTGTCCTAGTGCTTGTATTGTACAAAAAGGTTTCTGGTGCGGCTGGTCCATTCCCAAACTCTTGATTTTATTGTTGGGATAAAGGACAGCTCTGGAAGTTGCACTTTGAAAAGCACATTCCTGTGTGTCAGCAGTTGAGGTGTGACAGGGTGAGCAGGGGATTTGAGAACTGCATGGAGGTTTGGACGTGCGGTACTGGTTCAAGCAGTGTTACAAGGGCTTCAATGTTGGTACACGTACCCACTGGCAGAAAGTTGTATGCTTGAAGGGTAGTAGCAGCTGAGCAAGGATGTTTAAATTTTTATTCATATCTAAAACTCTATCAGGCACCTAAACCCTTGAGGGTTAAGAGGGAGAGTCTTATGAAGGTGGTGGTTGAAGTTCTTTGTATCTGCATTCCTAGATTACTCTGAGGAGGATAACGTGAAGTCATTCACTGAAGATTATGGCATTGCATGAAAGGAATGTAACATCAGGCCATAAATTAGCAGAAACAGGAAAAGCTCATTCTCAACTCTGGTTTGTTAATCCAACCGTTTGCATATATAACCCTTTGCACCGAGAACTTTTACTGCATAAATGTACCTTTTATAATAACAGAACCTACCACAGCAAGTACGTTTTGCAAAGAAAAGTTCCCCCTTCTCTTTTAAATTCAGGTGTGTGGAAAAGAAGTTACACATTTTTCTCTAAGATTATTTTTGCCTGTAACACTTTATGTTGAATAAAACAGGACGATAGCATGGTCTTGATCAGCTTTAGTCCAACAGATGTCTTTCTTCTGTAACCATTTGAAATTTAAAAGAAGCACGAGTTGGAGTGCAAACGTAGACGGGTTTAGTTGCATTTTAACTTGCTTGCCAGTCAAGGTGAGCCCAAGCCATCCTAATGTGACATGCTTGACATAATCCAAAGGGGATTAGTTATTAATACATTTGAGAAATAAAGTCTGGTCTTGCCTCAGTGTTTTTCTTCGATGACACATGTTCAAAATTAAAGCTTTTGTGGCAAGTTGATTATAAACTTTCTTTGAGTCTAAGCAACCGAGAGCTGTTCTTGGAACTGTTGAGATACGTTCTAATAGCTCTGATTTTTAGCTGACTATGAAAGCTATATTTATCCACTGGGGATTTTCTTTGCTAATAAACATCAGAAAATTTTTTTGGACAGGAAACCATTTCATAGGTGTCCTCCTGCCTCCTTTTCTGTCTCTCTTCTGGAACTTCTGGGTAATTATTTCTGCTGATCAGGAGCAAAATGCAGTTACACCACTTGTTTGCATCTGTAGAAGGCTGTGTGTGGGTAGCACTTACAGTAACTCTTTGTGACTTATACTGGAAATTTTGGGTGAAGGTGAGGAAGGAGGATAATTTTAAGTTCCCAATGCCTGAAGCTAACAGTAGGGTTTCTTCTCTCTTTGTGCCCTCTTCCTGCCTGTCTCTGGTCTCTCGCATGCAGCTGTGTTTTAGCCGTTCCAAACTGGGGCTCACTCCGCTTTTTCCTCTCGCAGGACTTTCTAGTGTGTGCACCCTTTGGCATGTCAGTGTTGATTTCTGTGTAGTAGTTTCTTGAGCAGGTTAGTGCTTCCACAGTGGCTTAGCTAGGACATTTATGCTGGTAAGCCCTTTCCCCTTCCTTAGGTGGACGGTCTAATGCTTTCTCCTCTCTTCGTAGGACTGAATTGTTTTTCTCTTTAACTTGGTGGATGTTTTTTCCATGTGCATATTAGCCACTCGTAGCTTCTGCTTCTGGAAAGCTGGGGGGAAAGACCTTTTCACTCTGATGAGAATACGGGTTAAGAAAAATTTGAAAGTGTAACATTAACAGGATTCAGGTTCATGGCCCTGTCAGTATGATGTCAGCATTTTATCCGATAGGTCAGAGTATTTAATTACAAACTGTGGGAACAAGCAAGTGTTTAACTACCTTGAGGCTGATGTTCAGCCTCATGCTGTTCCCTCATGCCATAAGCCTGGTCATACGCAGGGAAAGGGGAGGCTGCTGGAAATAAATGAAGAACAGGACTTGAGTAGGTGTATTGCCCCAGTCTGTATCTGTGCAAAGGTTAATGCATTTGCTGCACATGAACTGAGTTTTGTTCTTTAAATGTTGCTGTTAGGTTTTACTTGGGTAGTGCTGTGAAGAAACAGGCTAAATTACTTTAGCACATGGTGGTGTTAACAAAGTTGCTTTTTGCACACTTTTAGTGGATGTGTTGCTTGACATGGTACCCAGAAGTTCTCTTGCTTCTGGCACTAATTTCTGGTAACGTTCAAGTACCTTCGGGACAAGAGTAATCAATGCATTGTACAACCTCATGGGTAAAAAAGTGTAAGTGGAAGCCTTGCAGACTCTCCTGCAGCATCTGGGACTTGTGCAGTTCACTATGGAGAACACTAAGTAAAAATAGTCTTGTGGTCAGAGGCTGTATTTGTTTTCATCAACTGGAGATGAAGGATAAACCTTATGATTGTGCTAATTATTCTGAGAGTCTTTGTGTCCCAATTGTGTGTTTGAGCTCTGTGCAAGAGGAGGAGTGATGGGAAGAGAAAAATGGCCTTCCCTGTATTTGCAAGGGAGTTGGGACAGGTGCTGTGTCCTAGCTATGGGCAAGCAGAACTGATTCCTGCATTGATTACCTGACCCTGAAATCAGAAATATGAGGGTAAACTGGTAGCATGTGAGGTGTGGGTCACTGGACCAACGCAAGGATCAGAGTTCAAGTCCCTACTTTTCTTCAGGAGTACAGCAGGGTATAAAATATATTCCCTGGAGATGTGACTTCAGAGCAAATTACATGTCCTGAATAAAGGACATAAGAAATGTGAGTTAGGAGACAGTTTGCAAAATACAGGACGGAAGTGTCCTAGAAATTCTTGGGGGATGTTGGGGCAGAGGTTTGTGTTTGAAGATGGTTCTGGTCAGCCCAAACATATGTTTGCTCCTGTGTGCCCGGATCTCTGATGTGGACCACTGCTGCCTGTGGTGTGTCCCCTGTGCCAGAGGCTTGTTCTCACTGCAGCTGTACTTCACTTCCCTTTGAACATGGACAATAAGGCTGAATAAGTTATGTACTACAGGTAGATTGTTCACCCCGTTAAATCTAAGTAAATGTTCTTTGCTAAGCTTGGGATCTGGTGTTACGCTCTCTTGGGTAATGCTTCTTCTAAATAACCATGAGAAGGAGTTACTGCCATTGGGGGCTGTTTTCTTGTCCAATATACACTCTTTATTCTTGTGTTGACCCAGTACATGGTCTTTGTATTTATCTGAAATAGAAAACCACCGACTTAAGCATTCTGCATTGGGAACTGACGCAGTGATGCATACTTATGCACAGCTTCAGGCCGGTCACCTACTCTGCTCCACGGTGGAACAGCAACCGGCATGGCGCTTGGCTCTGCCAACAAGTAGAGTAATGCTCTGAACCAGCCAGGCGTCACCCACTTCTGCCAGCTGATACGAAAGGACAGCTGAGCCTATTGCACCTTCCTTTCTGGCCAGTACTTCAGGTTTGTGGGCTTCGCAGTGATGCCATCGTGACACTGAAATGTAGAGTAGTAAACACCACTGTATCGTTCACTGATTCTATAGCAGAGCACAAATATCGCTGATATCCCTCCTTAGCCTTCACTTGTTGCTAGAGCTGGCTGATTGACGGAGAAGATGTGTTTAACAGAGGCATCCTCCTTTCATACGGTTGCATACAGAACTGGTTCAAGTACCTTCAAAAGGCATCAGGAGTGCAAATCGATAAATAATACACTTTGAGTATATACATTTCAGTTAATAAACCCTACTTACTGCATTTCTTTTGCTTTTGTCGTGTGCTCATAATTGAGATTTCAGAACTGTCATGTGTGCATTCTTTTTCTACAGATTGGTTTACTTTAGTTCCCCTTATTGTGTTGTTTCCATGCTCTTCTCTTCTCAATCTCTATTTCTCTATTTCTTCGGTTTTCTCCTAATAATCTGGTTCTGTCTTGTGTGTGTGTCTGTCCGTCCATCCATCTGCAAGGGGGTTCTGTATATCCCTTTTCCTCCAGAATGACTGCGTGAATAAATTCCTTCTCTGTCTTAAAGGCTTAACTAGGAGGACTCTGGGGATTTTGCTTTTCTGAAGTGATGCTCAATCTCAGATTTATTGTATGGTTGGTTTTCGGTTGTGTAATCTGTACATTTCTTAAGATAATAAATGGGAGAAGTCGTTATGTCTATCTCTGGTGGGAAATTTAACTACTTCAATATAGGTTCTGAATACTTATGCTGCTTTAGCAGTTAACCTTTATCTCCTCTAATTGAGAGACAGCTGCATTCAGGAGTAATATGTCACTTTAAACACATTCTGAGTTTTAAATGACTGTACCAGAAAAGGACATGGTTTTAATAATGGTTGTTAAAAGCTATCTGACTTCTTGCAGACAATCCTAATAATGAGAACTATGTTATCTGAACTACTGAACTTCTGGAATTACAATAACTTCTGTTCATGTGTGTGATACAGATTCCTGGAAATCTGAGGAGCAGTCTTTGGCGGCCGAAGAATGCAGTTCTCCCCGGAGGTGTGGGTATCTCTCATGAAGGCGACTGAAGTAGGATCAGCTGGTATCCAAGAAGTAAGTTCTTGTTTTTTTCTCCAGGTATATTTCTACTGAGGTGCGCCGTAGTATTCATTCACCTGGATGGATTAAAAGCTGGTTAAAATCCCCAATGATTAGACATTGGGGAGAGACTCTTGGGAAGAGGCTCAAGAAAATGCACTACCTGTTGTTCATACTTTTACCAATAGTTTTGACATCTCGTTCCCAAACATTTGGATGTTCTGTATCTCATTTGGTGCGTAATTTCAACTGCTTGTCTGCAACTGCCTGCTCAGCATGGGGAGCCTGCTTCTTCAGGCATTTTAGAGTGAGTTCAAATGCAGTTGGGAGAATTGTGTTCATCGGCAACAGTTGGAGATACTCATGCTGTATCATAACAGCTGTGAACTTGAGTTCATGTAAGTAACATGTGCTTAATCTTCCTGTACTGTCAGTGACAGGAAGAGGAGGAATATATTTTTCCCATATTTAATGATGATCTTAAGGTTTTTGACAAGCAAATTTGAAAATGTATACTACAAAGCAAGTTAGGAAACAATTGCCACAAGTTAAGTTTTTTTCAAGTTCTATGCAGCTTTGAATTTGCATTTTTATCTGTTGGTATTCCAGTGTTATTCTAATATGATTAAAAACTAATTTACCTGTCTGAGTTTGCATATTGCCTCATCTGTATGGGAGGTGATAGAAAATGTAGAGGCCCTGTTTTTGAATTCTGGCAGCACTTGGAAAATTTTGGTTTAGTTGCTTTTTTTTGTTTGTGTGTTTTTTTTTTATTTCTCTGACCAATAATCCATTCATCTGGCTTGGAAAATTCAGGAGAGTGAGAGAAAAACAGTTGATTTTTTTTTTTAACTGAACGGTGCTTAAGTGCCGCCAGTTTGCCCCTTTATCCTTCTGTGACAGGAACTGTAAATTCATGAAGACATTGAAAAGTTAGAATGTAGTTCCTTTTTTCTTACTTGTATTTGTTCAAAACCTTACCAAGATCAGCAAGTATCAAGCCCTGTTGATTGATATTTGAGTCTTGGACACTTTCTGCCTAAACATCTCTATAAGCAATACTGTACAAATTAAAAAACAGAGCAGTAAAGATAACATTGCATTCTCTTGCCTAACAGTCCATACTGTGTGATAAAATGCCTCACAGTTTTAGATTGACCTTGCCTTGACTTTCATACAGATATAATCTGTTTGATGTCTTTTAAAAACAGAAAGGAAGCCATACCTGGAGTGGAATTGCACATTGTTGCTGACATAATGTCCTTCATCTAATTAAGTCAAAGTAGTAGGATTTTATAGTCTCCCTACTTTTTCCCCCTTTAAGTTGTAGATATTAGGCTGGTACATTTACAAATGAAAGGCTAATCTGTGTTTCATGACCAGGTGTCATTAAGCTGGAATCTCTTCATTCTGCAATCAGTGATTTGCATCTAAGGATTTTTTGTTGCCTTTTTTTTTTTTTTACAGTTCATATAGATTGTCTTGCAAGGGGACTATTTGTGCTTTTCTTAGCTGGCTTGTGATAAACAAGATGGAACTTGCCGGAAGAGGAACTCTTTTTTCCTTTTTTTCAAAACTGTCACTATAGGAAATATATTTTCTTACCCTCCTGTCCTGTGGTAGACCTCACACGGGGATGTCACTACCTCCTCGTATTGGCAACTTTGAAGTTGGGCACCTCACTGAGAGTTTCATAGCTTGTCATGGTAGCTCTGCTAAGGAGAGGGCAAGTGGATCCTGTGGCTCTGGCGTGGTATATAGATGCCAAGTGCTAGGAATTCCTGGAATGTAGAGTTGTGCAGTGCTGATAAAGTTTGCTTTGTTTCCTTAGTGACTTGACCCATTGAGAAAATGTGGTTCCCCAGGAAGTTTTAATAGCTCAAAGTTGGTATTGAATAAAGGGAAAGGCCCCAACATAATTCTGCTTGTTTTCACCTGCTGCCTGAAAGATTAATTTTCTTAACCTTAGTATAGAAAATATAACCCTGAGTTTTGAAAGTGATTTATAGAGATCCTTCACACTTATCAGTTTGAGTAAATACGCCGCAGGATTCTGCGTTCCAGCTACGGTCTTTTCATAACCTACTGGGTTTACAGTGCGGTAATTTCATTTGGGGGCAAGAAAGTTTCAAGGAAAAAGCACCTTCTAATTAGAGTGATATAATCACTCTGCTTGCCTGCTGCGGTTTCATATGACTTCAGAAAAATAGTTGAGTGATTAATCTTTAATTTTCCCCATCATTAACTTAATAAGGAAATGGGAGATAGAATGAAAAACAAACAGCAGAACTGTACAACCGGGACATTATGCCAAATCTTTTTGGCTTTTTCATTTGGTGAGAAATGCCATTCTGCCAACTACGTGAATTGTAGCAGCAACTGGTTAGCTCAGATAATTTGTAGAAATCTTCTAACAGGTTTGAACTTTATTGAAGCCTTTGCAGAGCTTGCTACGCGACTTCCTCCCTCTTCCCCACAGTCCCCTGTGGGTTGGGTGGGTTTTTTTCCACGATTTTATTTGGAAGCAAACGTTGCGTAAACTAACTTCTAATATCACATAATTCCCTCGCATCCACTTTTCTATGGGGAAGGAAGCCATACCAGACACTGTAGTGAAATACCCTTAGAAAGGGTTTGGTTCTATTTTCGTGCTGGTTGCTATCTTTAGTCACTGTGCTGATAAGCAAACTTAGTTGTGGAGTAGTGCAGTTTTTGTAATGAATGTGACAGGATTGCTCTAGTCTCTTGGAGAACAACACAAATGCAATAGTGGAAGCAAGTTGCTCTTTTCATATGTTTTTATTTTAATTCTTACTGGATGTAAAATAGGCAACATAATTCTAGAAGTGTAATGCTTGAACAAAAAATATGCCTGGCTGTTTGCAAATCTTCCTCTGGAAGTCATACTTTATTTCATTTGTAAATACTGATGGAAACAGTCCCGTGTACATCTGCAGGCAGCAACACAGCAACAGAAGTTGTAGCGATCTTAACTAACCTGCTCGGAGGCCTCTGCATGTTAATAATATAAAGTAAACAGCTGAGGAATGTGTATTGCTGTTGACAGTGAGCGACTGTAAACATCCTCGACTGGAAGCTGTGAAGCAGCAGATGGGGCTTTCAGTCGGATGTTTGCAGCTGCCAACTGCCACAGACGTCAAGAAATGTTTGACACCTAAAGCATAGCTGTCTGTTTAAAACTTCTATATGGTTTATCACAGACATATGAATTTAGGCCAAACTTTTCTACATACTGCTTAATCTTTCTTGTGATGTCTGTGTCTGAATGTCTAGAAGTGAGCCAATCTCTGGTAGGAAAAAAAGCAAAAATGGAATCAATTAGGTTATATTTTTAACTACAAACTCAATTGTAAGTTTTCAGAGGTGAGTTTCCATTCAGCTTGCTTGGCTGTACAGGTTGCTTGGCTTTGTTTCTAGACTCCGCTAAAGTTTTACAAGATTATCACGCACGTTTAGCATCTCTGCAATGGTTCATTTAGAGTTTGAAATCCTAAGACTTGTAGGAAGCAATCACTTACAGGAGTTCTGGAAACTAGAAATGCACCAATTAGAGCAACCGTGGAAAAAAATTATAAAATAATTTTTCCTGGAAGAGGCCCAAGCCTGCAAAATGGTAGGGAGGTCAGGGACATCTCATGCAACTGGGTTCACCTCTGATGTATCATAGCATCTCAGCTGTTTGAGGTTCAGTGATCCTCCCCCTTCTCCCTTTCCTTTCATTCTCCTTCCCTCCTCCCTTTCAAAAAAAGAGGAAATGCTGAAAGCTGATTCATACTTTTCTAGAAGTCAGTTGAGACAATTTCAAGACTCCAGTCCTGCCAACTAGTTTTATGTGTGGGTGGACTGCTGTGCCTTAAATATGACCCCAGGACAGAGAGAACAGTGTATGTGACTGGGATGATATTTAACGATGATTGCTATCATACCAGAAAAAGAGCAGCGAGGTTGTAGCGAAGTGATTTAAGTTGATACTGAAAGCACTTGTGTATTCACTCTTGAGAGAAGATATGCATCTTGTTGGTATGTATGTTAAATATCTACGCTTTGGTAAAGAGAGTTTTGTTGTTAACTTGTTTTTTCTTGTCATCAGTATCTTTCTTTCTCAAATATGTATGCATGCTCATATAAAAATATGAGGGGACATAACCTAAATATTAATCTGTCCCTTTACATTTTACATAAGATACAGATAAGCTAAGACTCTCTGAAGTTTCTGAATTTTTTTTAAAGGAGCTAATGGCCTGGTCAGAGTTCTTATAAAATATCATTGACGTGTAGGTAGCTAAAGTGGTATCTACAATGTCAAGAAAGCATGCTCTATATTTGAGAAAACCACTAATCCATACTTTGCAAACAGCTTTCGGTGTAGATTTGTACACTTGCCATAGATTCAGATTACATTGTATTTCAGTAGTGCTTGAAGGCTCCTGTTAGGTTTAGCACTGTACATCTTGCATGCTTTGCCGTCTGTAGTAAGGTACGAGCTCTCCTGACAAGGGATTACAATCTAATTCAAGACCAGTGGCATCAAAGTGGAATCCAGATGACGTGGGCAGGGGACAAACAGGAAGAGTGAGAGGAAAACCAGGGGGACAGAGGGATGGGCTTAGGGGTAACTGTCTGTGTGGCTGAGTTGTTAGGTCTTCTGTCTTCCTCCATTTTAATTAACCAGTCTTCTTAGCCAGCTATTTGCCCCGCTATAAATATCTTGAAAGATGATGGTTTGGTTGGATGGTACATGGATTTGAAGTTAGGACAGACACTGATGAAGCTGTGTTTTTAGGTTGATCTTTTTTTGTAAGTACAGCAGAGGGAGCAGGTGAAATGGGCAGAGGTTTCCAAAACCCTTTTATTGCAAATCTAAAACTCTGAAAAGCTTGTAGTGAACTCGGAGGAAGGAGAGTCAATATGAACACAACATTTGACTTACAAGTATTGCAAACCTAGCAACATACTGACTGAGTTCAGGGCCAAGGCAAATGTCAGAGGTAGGGCTTACATTCATTTTAGAGTAGCTGAATTTTCTGTGAGTATCTACAGTAAAAGAGAAATGGGAATTACTGACAACAGTCAGATTATATTTGTGAATGACAGACACAGGTGTTACTGTTGACAAAGTAGAACAATAGTTAAGAGATGTGGTTCAACAAATAACAAGTTTTTAGGTGAGTGCTTTTGCAGCTTTTCGGGGCTTAAAACTGGCTTTACTGACAACCCTGAGAATTTCCTAAGTGACCTTGTAATGAAATTCATGGAAGTTGGATGCACTTGAGAAACACTATCTAGGCAGAGGATTCTTGATGTAGTCTCATCGTCTGGAAAGCTTCGCTATATATTTGAAGAAGAGGATTGAGCAATAGGAGAGAACTTGCATGGGCAGAGTATTTAATATCAAAAGCATTAAGTGCCTCCTGTGAAGATTTACATATTGATAATATTTGTGCTTTGGCAGGAAATTCTTTCAATACCCATTCTATTACTCTTCTTCCTGAATTACGTACTGTCTCAAAGTTCAGCATGTTTCCTCTTGGAAAATGTACTAGTATGTTGGGACTGTTTGCTTCAGCCTCTAATCTCACTACATGCACATGAGTTTTCTTCCAGAAAAACAGCTTCAGACATGTAACCCGCTCTTCTGCCAGCTACCTCTTAAAACCTGCTAGGGCCAAACTTCAGAATAACGTTAGAACAGTGGTCCTTAATTTCTGTCTGCAGTGGAAGCCGGCTGCTAGCTTTGTGTTACCCTAAATGCTGGTGTATGTTGTCGTACCTGGTACTTGTTGAGGTCACCGTCTCAGGTGGAAGGCAGGGTCTTGCTTTTAGGCCCTGGCTTCTGGATTTGGGTAGGTCAAGTCAAGCCTCTTTTCATCCCTCTACTGAATTAATGGATGTATTCTTAAGAAAGCTGCTTCCCTCCCCGGCCCTGTTTGAAAGAGAAGAGCAGTTCTCATCTGAGGGGTCCTGGTTTTGACTTTGCAGAAGTTCTGTCTGCCGGCCAGGAAGAAGGGAAGGAAAAGGGGAAAGTCAACCAGCGCTATTTACCCGTGCGTACTGTTTATGGAAATAATCTTTAAAATGACGGGGCCGCTCTTGGAAAAGGCACAATCTATCTGCCTACATATGCACTTGTTATGAAGAGAATACAGTTGATGATGTGAATGGAAAGCTTTCAGTACTGAGCTGTTGTTCCTACTCAAGCCACACTCAAAACCATAAATTGTTCAGATACATGCTTTAACTCTTTGCTTGAAAAGTGACAGTGTTAAATAGCTATGCTGCTTGGGGAGTTTTCTTTGTTAATGATATGTGAAATAGGCGTTACACAATGTGCTTGTTTTGTTTAAAAACACAGTAAAAGAAGATGAACTAATCCTGTAGCTCTACAACAAATCTGAATTGGAAAGGATGACTCTTTTGAATTGAATTGGGCATATAACTTTTTCCCCTTTAAGCAGTAATTTATAGACCAAGATGCATGAAATCACTCCTTTTTTTTTGTACTGATATATAGACTGTTCTGTTTTTTTCCTAAAGCTTCCAAGAGTTATTATGAAACAAATAAATGAACAGAGGATATGAGAAGAAAGCCACGTGCCGTGCAGTGACAGAGTGTTTTTCCAGATGATGGCTTGAGGCATCTTTTTAGCTGTGGATGTAATCGTAGCTTCTTTTATTTAACAATACTTCTCTTGATTTAATATGGATAGCCAGCATTTTGCTCCGATTCAGCCTTCCTGTCATTGGCACTTGATTTTTCTTGTGAGTAAATTGGAGATATTTTCAGTAACTTTGTCTTGTGTTGCTGAAGGGTTTTTTTTTTTCTTCCCCCTCTCCCTTGTATACCCTTTGATTAAATACATACCTCCTTTGATAATGCAGAGCATAGAAAATTAACTCCAGAGCTTCTGCCTATAGCAAGGCAAGAACATCAGTGGAAGAGAGGGATATTGCTGAGAGGTTTTTTTGCACTCTTCTGGGCATCCAGGTGTATTTCAGTCAATAGTTGGTCTTTCAGCATCTGCCTGGAGGAGTTCTAAGTGGTTCTGTCCTCTTCATTGCACTCCTTTGTTTTGTTTTTTTTTATTCTTGTCTCGTATAAGGGCAGAGGATTTGCTTTTAGTGCTCCAGGATGCTGTGCAGAGATCTCTTGTCTCTTTGCTTTCACCAGATCACTTATCTCTGCCTTCCTCCCCTGACTCACCTTTATTCATTAGATGCAACTTAAACTTCTTGCTTTTGTCTTCAAGGCCATCACAGCTTATGCATGTATTAACTCCCACATACAGTTGTCCTGTAATGCTATTCTCCATTACTGGCTTGAACTTTTTCTATCTTTTTCAAACTTTTTTTCTCGATTTCAGAAATAAAAGGCTAATCAGTCAACAACCTTCCTAACTACTTTGTTGTAGTAAAAGCTTTGGGGAGAGTTTGTGCACTCTTCTGAAGGCCGTAGGCTGTTAAGAGATCTTCTTACAATAATGTTTATAGTACTTTTTTTTTCCCTTGCCCTCATCACCTTCTGTATACTTTGGGAGTAGGATTAATATTTTCTTATTGCAGTGTGGATTTTGCAGAGTTGATAGCTGCATTTCTGATGTCTGCTGCCATTTCTGGGGAAACTGTCTGCTTTGTCCTGTACAGAATGGTGAAAATATTTTATATCCTCCAGAAAGGTTTTCACCATTCTGCACAGCAACATGTATATCCTTTATGTTCCTTTATATATATTTTTATATATGCTTGAAACTAATTATATTAAGAAATTGTACAATACAAGGCCGATATACTCTGCCGTGTATTTTTTGTGTGTACATAAGTATACATACATACAAACATATATCAGCAAAGCCAGAGACAATATGGTATGAAGAATGGAAGAAAGAGGCAAAGGAGGCTGTGCAAATGGCTCAGTTTTTTCTACCTGTTGCCTAGCTGTGCATGCTGAGCAGAGTAAACAAGCCTTGTGTTTTAGAATGTCTTAATACAATTAGTTTCAAGCACTCTAGCTGTGTTTTATTTGCAACATTATTCCATGGAATATATGCTCATCTGAAGCTCTTGCTCTAAAATTACTGGTTTAAAAAAAAAAAATAAAGCAACTGAATATTTAGTAAGAACAAATGCTGCTGTTCCGTTAGAGCAAGGATCATCTTAGTGTGTCAGCAATTTAATGTATGGAGGCTAGAATGAACCGTGAGGTTCCTATATTTTGATTGTTGAAAGCTATGTAACCTTAAAGCCTTTCTGCATGTCTGATGCAATTCTGGGATTCATAGCAGTGATTAATTCTATAGCTATAAATGCTTGTCATCAACATCCTGAAATATTTTCAAAACATACGGAGGGGTTTTTAACAACTTAAACTAAACAGTGGTGACATAATGGAAAGCCTGTGTGAGACACATTTACAACAGTACTTACTATCTCCTTTAAATGGTATCTGCTATGAGGGTTTTTTGGTCTTTTGTATGAATAGTGATGTCCTTCGAGCAGTAATTGGCACTTCTATGTAATGCATGGAAAGCAGTGAAAGGAAGGAAACTAGCTTAGGCCCTAGACTTACAGGGCCAGACTCAACTAGGAGCAGTGGGGAAAAGGGTATAAAGCAACACTCAAACAGCTCTGCAGAGCTTGTTAGTTGAGGCCCAGGGCTGTGACCCTGCAGATGTACAGCTCTTTGACCAAAGGTGGCCCTGGAAATGGTATAGAAGCCATTTGGCAGGTCACATAAATACAGGTATCTGTGAATCAGCTAAGTACCTCAAAAATGGTAATGAGCAATTAAGCTTCTTTACAAAGAAAAAATAGGAATTACATTCTGAAAGTAAATATGGTGGTGTCTTAATGTGGAAAACCACTAGAAATGTGATTTCTCTGTCCCACAGTGGGTTTGTATTGTGATCATTACCTTTGAATACTCTGTGAGGATCTAATTGTTCATGAAAGTTGGTAAGAAATACCCATGGAAAGGATTCACCTTGCTGAATTTACTACAGCTGTGGTATAGTTAAATATCATAGAATCATAGAATGGTTTGTGTTGGAAGGGACCTTTAAAGGTCACCTAGTCCACCCCCCCTGCAATGAGCAGGGACATCTTCAACTAGATCAGGTTGCTCAGAGCCCCGTCCAACCTGACCTTGAATGTTTCCAGGGATGGGGCATCCACCACCTCTCTGGGCAACCTGTGCCAGTGCCTCACCACCCTTAGCGTAAAAAATTTCTTCCTTAGATCTAGTCTCAATCTACCCCCCTTCAGGTTAAAGCCATTCCCCCTTGTCCTAACGCCACAGGCCCTGCTAAAAAGTCTGTCCCCATCTTTCTTATAAGCCTCCTTTAAATACTGATAGGCTGCAATAAGGTCTTCCCAGAGCCTTCTCTTCTCCAGGCTGAACAACCCGAACTCTCTCAGCCCTTCTTCACAGGAGAGGTGTTCCATCCCCCTGATCATTTTCGTGACCCTCTTCTGGACCCGCTCCAACAGGTCCGTGTCTTTTTTATGCTGAGGTCTCCAGAGCTGGACGCAGTGCTCCAGGTGGGGTCTCACCAGAGCAGAGTATAGGGGCAGAATCACCTCCCTCGACCTGCTGGCCACGCTTCTTTTGATGCAGCCCAGGATACGATTGGCCTTCTGGGCTGCGAGCGCACATTGCCAGCTCATGTCCAGCTTTTCATCCACCAGTACCCCCAAGTCCTTCTCGGCAGGGCTGCTCTCAGTCCCTTCATCCCCCAGCCTGTATTGATACCGGGGGTTGCCCCGACCCAGGTGCAGGACCTTGCACTTGGCCTTGTTGAACCTCACGAGGTTCACACGGGCCCACTTCTCAAGCTTGTCCAGGTCCCTCTGGATGGCATCCTGTCCCTCAGGCCTGTCGGCCACACCACTCAGCTTGGTGTCATCTGCAAACTTGCTGAGGGTGCACTCGATCCCACTGTCTGTGTCATTGATGAAGATATTAAACAGTACCGGTCCCAATACGGACCCCTGCGGGACGCCACTCGTCACTGATCTCCATCCAACGTTGAGCCATTGACCCTTACTCTCTGGATGCGACCATACAGCCAATTTCTTATCTACTGAATAGTGCACCCATACCTCTCTAATTTGGAGAGATGGATGTTGTGGGGGACCATGTCCGAGCAGGACCGTTTTAGGCTTACCTTAATGAAGAAGGAGAGGCCCTTTTATGAGACAATTTATATGATTTATTTTAGATATGCATTTAGGAATGGGATGACTTGTCCCCAGTTGCCATACTTATTTCTCTCCTTTATCTTCAAAGTCAGTCTAGGATAACTAGCTCAGGTGTGGGTATCTTGGCTTACAGAAGTCCGTATGTGGTCAGATGAATACAATCTTTTGCTCTCAAAGGAGGAAATTCAAAAGGTAGAAAGCTTTTGAACAAAACAAGGTGAAAGATGAAATATGAACAGAAAAAACAGAGCGCTTTGGAATGGCTTATAAAAATCTTACTAGTTGTGGAAGAATCCATAATCAAGGGAGATAGTCAAAGATAAAATGGCTGAGAACAGGGGTGGAAACGGCTATTAAAAATACTCTTTCTCTTCCTCCTGCCACCAGAAATCCCTAAATAGATGGCTGTCAGCTTTTATTCCATGAATATAAATTAGCAGATAATGAAGCAATGTATAAAATTAGTAAGAAAATGACATGGATGAAGGGAGGACAGCTGGACAGTTGGAGAAAGAAAGATTTTATTAGAAACAAAAGTAACTGTAATGTTGGTGCTCCATGACCAGGTAGAAGTCATAGAGCAGTGCTTAAAGACTAAAATCCTCGATAAGCTTGTCAGGTATGTGGTTAAAAAGCTAGATTTTAGTCAGATACAAATGTTGATGGCATTCTTTCCACTTTAGTAAGCCAGGAGGATGTTTAACAACAGCTATTAAAATATGACATAACTTAGAAAATGCCAATAACTTGTATCAAGGAGTTATAAGTAATATGAGAAACTCTGTGGATTGCTAATCTAAAATTAGAGTACTCCAGATTACAGATAGAAACTTAATTTGTGTCAGGGCTTAACTGGGTGAGTAGAGTGTACGACTGCTTATAGGCTGTCAGCTTGACATAGTTTTGGACAGAAGTACTGAAACAGGACTTGGACCAAAGTAGGTAAGTGGAGTAAATAATACTGGGAAATGCAACCCATCTAGTGTGTTATCTTTTTATTTTATTTCTTTTTAAGTCGGGCAGATTAGTAGCCTCATACAAATGCTAGCCTTTATGCTGTGTTTCAGGATATTTGATGTGGCAACCCAAACATCCTGATGGGAAAAAAAAATTTAACATAGTAAAAAGTCTGGATACCATGTATCAGAGGGATTAAATATTGTTGAACAGATTTAAAACTATAATTATGAATGGAGAATCATTGAGTGGTATGTTTTCCTGGGGTGGGAAAGGTAGGCATTGATTCTTTACCTTATCTTCGTTTATTTTTTTTGTTGTTGGCTCATCTAGAGTAAACCAGAGGTATTCCTGTTCACTTTACAAGTTAATTAAATATTGGAAAGGTACAATGAAGATGGAAACAGGTCATATAGCAGTCTACTTGTATCTCTTAGGAAGCAAGTTGGTACTGTTCTTCTTGAATGCAACCAAAATAAATATATATACACACATACACATTTAGAAATCAGAAAATTAGGGTATATTTATACTTGATTTTTCTGTTTGTGAAAAATGCATCGTAGGTGCCTACTCGATAATGGGTTGAAGGAGTTGTAAGAATATGTGCTTTTAAAAGGCAAAAGAAAGAATTATATCAAATGCTATGCCTCCAGGATGAATTTATGTTATAACAGTGAGGAGTTAGAAAAATGACATTATGTAAGCCTGGGTGGTATTTTGTACTTTTCTTTAGCAGTATGTGCTTTGAGGGTAGTTGGACCGTGGCTATGACCTAGTACGTAGCTTCTGTGTTTGAAAAGGGAAGGCAAGGTTGCTGGCCTATTGCAAGGTAGTGGGCAGTGTTAGGAGATAGGGGAATAGAGGGAGGCATGAAGGAGGAATGTCTTGCTCAGCAAAAAAAAAAAAGAAAATGAGCAAAAGCAAGCTAGTAAAGCTGAAAATGTGGAATAGACAGACATGGGAGAAACAGTGCCAAAACCTTGAAAACAAGAGCTACAGATAATGCTTTTGAAATACTCCTGATATCTTCACTCCGGGTTTTGAGTCAAACAGTTGAGCGTGACTCTGTCAGGCAAAATATGTCACCAGTGTACCTCTGACGCTTCTGATCAAAAGCATTCCTGCATGCCCCAGTGACAGGGTGGAAGCAGAGCACTGACCAGCCCTGTGGTGAGTGAGGGTGGGGACAACAGTGTGGGAGGGATCAGCCTTGAACTAAAGGTGTCTTAAAGGGCTGTAACTTTGTTTTTTTGAGAGACTGGATGCTTAATGCCTTCTGAAAATCAGGCCTTTAGGATATATCTCCATGCAGTCAGCAAAGAATGCCAGTTTTGTCATAAAATGTAGTTGTGCTCTTTTGACTCCTAAAGAGGATCTTCAGGGTCGTCTTACAGCTTGTGTTGGATGGTATTTTTGAAAGGAGTAGAACTTGGCTATATGAAAATAACATGTTAAAAGTGTCGTTTGAGAGTTCAGAGAGTTGTCTGGTCTCAAACCTGAAGTAGCTGAGCTATGGATTACTTCTAACACTTCAGGATACAGCACCACTATGAGCTGAGGTTAATAGATCAAATTCCTAAGTCGGTCAGTCTCTGATTCATCTTTTAAGTGTTGTTCCAGGTCTTCAAAGTAAGCCAAATTCTCTACAGCAACAAATGTTTCTACTTCTCCGAGCATACCGAACAAGTAAATAAGTCCAGCAAAATCCAAATGCAATTTGGCAAGCCAGGATACTGCTGGAAATACTTGCCAAAATTGCCTTGGCAAAAGCTTTTCTCTGTTTTCAGTAGATTTGGAATGAAATCAGACAAGATCTCAGCTCTCTCTCCATGGGAACCTTGTGACTCTCTTAAATATTCCTACTACTGGGTGGATTGTGTGTAATGAGTATAGCTGTAGAAGCACTGGATGCAGGGTGGTTTCCTTGCACAGTGTCCCTCGTCTCTGAGCTGAGAACTGGGTTATAGCTACATTAGCGGAATCATTCAGATGCTTGTTAAATAAATGGGAAAGGAGAACCATGTGTGCTTGTAAACGTTCCAGTGAAGGGACAGTATTTTCTCCAGTGTTTAAAAGTTAGCAGTTGTTCTGTCCAAGTCTGGCCTGGTGAAGGTCTGATTTCTGTAGACAGAACGCAGTCAGGAGGGCTTCTGGGTTAACAGCCAGGAGATTAATGATCTTCTCTTGGAAACAAATCCCAGAAGATGGAAGAACCAAAGAATAATGGAAAGAAGTCTATGCTAATACCCTCCAGTGTACGGCTTTTTTTTTTTCCTTCAAATTTCTTGTGGTGCTGGTAGTAGCACAAATACAGATTAGATGCTACTGTTTCAGTTTAGGCTGTTTGCTAGCAGCAGGGAGCAAATGGTTTGGGGCATAAGTTAAGCTTTCCAGGTATATGTGATGATATGGAAAATAGTATTTTTACACTTTGTTCAAACAGTAAGCAGGTAAAGAAAGAGAAATAGATGATGGCAAACAATAGCATTGGGGGCGGGGGATGAATAAATTGCAGTCTGAAGAGAGCAAGAAAACTGCCATGGAATTTGAAAGCTGTCATAGGTCTTGTTTCCTCTCCTATTTATTTTTTAATTTTGTATTCCTGACCTGACAGAGAGTAGGATATTCAGGCTGTAGCAAGATGCTGGTGTGGCCAGTAATGATGCCTAAGATGGATGTTCGAAGCAATTTAGATGCCAAAAATTAGACAGCATCTCCCTCTGGAGGTCTTTAAAGGCATCTCTGCCTGTGCAGGGAACTTTACTTATTTTAGGAAGACTGCCTCATTAAGTTCCCAAACCTTGGAACTGCCCTGGATGATCTAGTTGCTTCTGCTCCACCCTGCATGTTCAGTAAAAACACAATAAATGGCAGAACCAGACTGGTCACTGACTGAGTGGGAGAACTACCCTGCTCTCTATAAGTGGGTTTTATGCACCATGCTAAAGAGAAGTTGATTAAGGCAGTTCATGCAGGCAGGTTATATAGAAGACTATGACAAAAAGGTTCTAGTCTAATCTTCTGGCAAATGAATAATGGATCTAGGCAAGAAATTACATTTGGCTGCTTCTTTAGAAGATGGGACCTTAAAGAAGTGACTGCAAAGGCCAAATCTCTTACATAGCACCAAAACCCCAATAATGAATAGTCTAAGACTATTCTACAGGTGATAGCTATCTTCTTGTCAATTGGCGAAAGAATAAAGGATGCATTCTGTTCATGACTGATGAAAAACATTTCAGTGTTTTATAATTCTGCACCAAGTTTCTATGCTTTCTCTTTGTAGCTGGTGAAGATTTAGTTGGTAGAGTCAGTGGGGCCTGGATAGCAGCCCTCTGGTCACCTGCCTAAACCTAGTGGCCAATTAGGATCTCTAAAGCATTGGTAAAGATTACATAATGCTGATGGGTACAACCTGGAACCTGCAGGGTTTACAACAGAGGCAACTGCAAGTGAGGTAGAACTCCCAGGATGTTTAAACTGACAGCAGATACCTATGTCTAGGTACCTGAATTACACCCAAAGTGTCTGCTATAGGATAAGCTGAATCTTTCTGTAGGCTTTTTTGACTGTAGGGGAGTTTATGTGTCTTTATATGGTTTAGGTGTCTTATTGAGAGTTGAATCCTACCCTAAATGTCTTTGTCTTACTCTTCTTTAATCTGTAAATAGACAGGCATACCTGTTTGGGTAAAACCTGTGTAAGAAGTTCTCGGAAGGATTTTGCCTGAGAATGTCGAAACAGCATATTTTTGTATAGGTCCATGCAGTGTTATGTTGTGGTGAAGTCTTGACAGTGTTCAAAGATAATCTGGCATTTCATTCCCAGAGTAAGTCTCTCTTCCCTTGAGTAAGTCTCTCAGGATTTAGTATGGCTTTTATTCTTTTTGAAACTATATTGTCCCTCCTGTCTGTCGTCTAATCCACGTGGATGTTTTTCTCTAGATCTATGCAGAACACGTGGGAGCTTTTTAAAGTTGCTAACACTGTATTTGTCCTCTACCATCTGACAGCCTAAAGACAGGAAGCTAAAGGGTTTCAATTTCAAGATGGATCAAGTGGAGCATATTGGAAACCTGTAAACAAGAAGTCTGATCTCCCCTCTTTTTTTCCCCTTAAGTCTGCACCATAGCAACTATCTACACAGAAGGATTTCATGTCTTGTATGAGGAAATCTGTAGAGAAGCCTTGTTGTTCCTTTGTTCATTTGTATCACAAAGATATGTTATATGAATGTATCTGGTGCTGTCTTGGGAAGTTGGGTGTTTCATTCCTGGGAGGAACTGACTGCAGATATCAGCTTTGTTATAAGATCTTATTTTCCTGTTATGCTTCCTTCCATGCCAGTGTGCTGAGTTGAGAATCCGATTGTAAAGGAGCTGTGAACTCATACTGAAAAATAAGGTGCAAGTTTTCTAATCTGAGCATTTCTCCTCCTCAACAGGAAGATCTGCAGGTTTTCCACGTTAGTTAAATGGAATGAAATTGGTAGCTTTAGGAAAAGAACGTGAGTGTTTCAGTACAGAGTTTGAATAATTAAAACTTAGAACTGAACACATTTTCGCCTTGGGCATTTTGCAGTTGCTGCTTATGAGGACAGTGTTATTTTGGAATGATTTGGATCTTCTGTCAGTATCGCTGATTTAAGACTGGTTTAGCCCTTATACTGCCGAGTGGACGTGTGTTGAGGGGAAGAAGGGGCAACTGTTTCTCATTAGGACACAGACAAAAAGCTGCAAGCATAAAATAAAGGTATGGAAAGCATCTTCTTTGCAGTAGTGTCAGCTGGACCCAGTTCTAAGCCTGTCTGCTACTTTTCTGTGGTTATACATGTGTTTTTTTTCCACTGCCAACTGACTGATGTTTGTGAAGGTGCTTGCACAGCGGGGCTGAAGCTTACATATTCCTCCCTGGGTACTCGCCTTGAGGTGCACGCGGTCTGCCTTGTGTTCAGAAGTGCTTATTGTCTACCACTTCTCTTGACTATCTAAGTGTACTCATTCATTGTTGCTAAAAAAGATTTAAAATGTTTCTAGGAAAGGTATCTGGTGCTTTAAGTCCCTCAAACTTCTGGCACTTGCTGTCTGATGTCTTAGGACATGGGTGGCTAGACTTGGTCGTATCATTGTCAATGCTTCTCTTGCAGAGAAGTTTTCTAAACCGGTGGCACAATACACTTGCTGGGTGTATTGAGTTACGAGATAGTGTTATATGCAGATATACGTTCTCCTCCATGAAAGCTATAGAACAAGCAAATGCCCCTAACTGCATCTGTAGAGTGTCTACTGTCTGTTTTAGATACTGGTGAAGTATCTTTGTTCCTAAAGATTCAGTAGGTCGTAATAAAACTTGTACAGTTCAACTTCTAATGTACGGATACAGCATTTTTGCTTTAAAAGCAAGTAATTTTTAACTTCTAAAGATGTTTCCACGGCTGCAGCAAATCTGTTCTGTCGTGTGAAGTATGAGAGTGGAAACAGCGTGGGCTAAAAATTGCATCGTGAACTAAATCAGGGTTGTGACATACATCATATATTGAGAAATAGTTTGCATTGAATTTCAGTTGCTTACTGAAAAGGATGTCTGAAGGTATAAATCCTGTAGTTTTCATTGTAAGCAATAAATCATCTCTCTGATTTGATTGCATTTTGCCAACGTTTTGCCTTATGTTGCTGATATTCTGCTTTAGTTTGCTGGAATTGATTTGCTGGAACCCGTTTTCTGCTCTTAAGAGAGAACTATCAGCTGGTGGGATGAAGGTTTCTTTGAGCAGACCAAAAAAGTAACTAAGGTACCTTGAATGCAGTAATTCTTGTAGGCTAGTATATATTATGTTTTTCTACTACTTTTTCTACACTTTAAACTTAAGAAGAGTAAAATATTTGCATTTTAGGAAACAAGGTGTATGCTTTCAAATCTGGTCAGAGAAATTACTATTGTTGCAGTAAGTTCTGCTGCAGAAAATCTGTGTCAACTCTACCTTTCTAAAGAATCTGAAGACACATGATGTAAAACTGAACATCATTTAATCTTCGCTTCCACATTTATCATTTCAGAATGGAGGATTTTATTGTTTTAAAAATTAAAATCTGAACTTAACTTTCAACTTCCTTTTCGGTTCCCGTTTTAGCATCTCTCGACATTACTTTTGTGTTGGCGGGAGGTGTCATGTTGCTGGGCTCTCAAGAACAAAGTTTCCTGGCACGGGCATGAACAGCACCAGGACAGATTTTCTGTTATAAAGAGGGTGTATATGTTACCATGCTTCTTAAATTCAGTTTTTGACCTCTGCTGAAGTGGCTAATGGTGACGACAGAATCGTTTCTGATACTGTCTTGCGGTAGCTTCAGTGCTGCTTGTGCAGCCCGCCAGGGCTGTGAGCGGGCAAATGTCAGTCACTGCAACTTTGAAGAGAGAGTAAGGTATTTCTAGCTAGAAACATAAGTCAGGATAGAAGAGAAGGTAGGCATCATGGCTTTTTCATCACATCACAAGGCGCACTGATTATTTTGCATAGCCTCCTAACAAACAGCCTGTGTGGCACTTGCCATCAGCCCTCTCTTCGGGTTTGTGTTTAGCACAGAAGGTAAAATCGGGATGTTGCTGAACCCTGCCTAACATATCAGTTCTTCAGATAAGACCCGTAGAATTGCAGCGCTGGTCAAAAATATCTCCAGAAAGGAAGTACCCGAGCTGCTTACATCCCTTTCTTCTCTCTTTAATACTTGGCAGGCTTTCACTTAGCTTGGTCAGGAAGTTAATACGGGGTGGTAGTTGGAGAGGTCACTTGCATCGAGCAATCTGAAATACTAGCTGCCTGCTCTCATCTTTAGCCAGGAAGGGCACAGGGAGAACTGTAGGCAGTCGCTTGATTTTTTTTTTTTTTTTTTTAATTTATTCATTTTATTTTTTTCCTATGCTGCTTCTAAGATTTCCTGGTGTTGTAAGACTTGAGAAAGAAAACCAAGGCTCTGTCCACTGTTTGATGGTTGGGTCTAGAAGGGGTTTCTTGCAAATTACTTTTTGTGAGAAGTAGCCTGCTAATTTTTGTAGCAGAGAAGCTCTGGAGGTGAGTGGCACCATTCCAGATCAGCACAATGATTCACAGCCCTGAGCAGGGCAACAGGATGCGATTTAGCAGCCTCAATGGGAGAGGAGGCATGGAAACTTTTTAAAATATTATTTCCATTGCCAGGCCATGTACTTAGGAAAATTCTTATGCTGGAGCCTGTCTCTGCCTTTATCTTCTGCTGCTGACCCTCGAGTTTCTTCCTTCCTGCTTCTGGGATGGAGCCTGGATATCCACGTTGCCTCTGACTGACACTTTGCCTCCTGCTTCCTACCAGCAGTGCCTGTCATAGTCAACAGGCGGGTTGTAAGGCTGGAAGTGAGGCAGAAACAAGAAAAAACCTTGATGCATTTTTCTCTTATGCCTGCTTGCCTTGTCTTATACATTGACCATATGATGTTACAAGTTTGATTCATAAGCAGAATGCATGCCGAGAGCAGCTTTCTGCTTGATTCCTGTGTTAGTAACTGAGATGGAAAACACTTCAATTACCAGATGGACTGGGTTTTCTGAAAGCTATAATTCTCATGAACTTTGTGAAGCTTAGAGTTTTTATGTTTATATATCCTACTCTTGGATTATAGTTGTCTGTATTTATTTGTTTAAGTATGGGGTACAGCGTGTACTATTTTGATGTACTATTTTTGATGATCACTGTATTGTTCCACTTCCTTAAAATAAATAAAATAAAAATAGACTAATACTTAGCAGCATGCTAAGTGGTGAAAGGTTGATGCTAATTAAATAGGGTTGTCAAAGTGCATATATGAAGAATTACAGATGGTGCAGAACCTTTGTAAATACTTCAGCTACCACTGCCTTTAGACTGCCCAAACTTTGTGAAAATATAAAGTTTTTCAGTGCATTTAAAAAAGGTAAAAAACCACAACAAAAAATGTTCCTTTATTTTATATTGGCACTACTTGGGCCCCTCATTTGTACAAGTTAGGCAGCGAGAGGTGGGGATGCAAATACAGAACTGCTGCTAAATGGTACCTTTCAGTTCCTTTGTTCAGCATAAGATTTACTTTAACCACAGTAAAATAGATGTGGTTTTTAAAGAAGCCTCCATATAAAATAACTAAAAAAAAAAAAAGTATCAGTGTTTGACTAATGCTTAATTTACTACTTTTTCATGAAAAAAAAATAGTGCTGCTTTTTTTTTTCTTCAAACTATTTTTGTTCCAGAGTGTCCAAAACTCTCCTATCAGTGACATTGCTGTTTCTGTAAACACTGTCCATGGGCTGTTTGTTCAGAGCGTGAGTGGGGAGACTCCCTTCCAATGGAGGAAATGGGCCGATGCATTAAGCTCTCGCTGGAGATTGTTCACATCCACAGAAGCTATATCCTCTGCAGGAAAACAGAACTTGGATTCGTGCCACAGCGTGTCCGTGATGTTAACAAGTGGGAGAAGCAGTGTGTTCGTTGCCTGCTTCAGCAGTAATCTGCTAATTCAGGGAAGGGGTGAGAAAACAAAGTGGAGTTTGATGAAATTTAAATGTGACACTTAATCCTGTTAGCACACAGAGGGAAAAGCTTTGTGTTGCGTGGAGGGGAGGGAGAGGAGCTATTGAATTTACCTGAAATCTATGCATCAGGAAGAACCAGATCAAATGGGATCTGGATCCATGCCTTGTTTCAAATACATCATCTGCTAAACAGAAACCTCAGCTGAGTTTCTCTAAAACTGAAGCCCTGCTTGTTTTCATCCTGCAGCAACTGTTGTTTAATACAGATGAGCAACTTGATCTTCTTGGGTTGCTCACATACCATAGTGATGAGCCTCACCGAAATACTAATAAAGAAGTTTTACGTTTACTGCCCGATTAGGAGAAAAGAAAGTATGTTCAGGTGAGTTTTGTTACTATCTTTATGTTCAAGTGGTGAGTTTAAATCCTCTTTTCAGTTTCAGGGTTGCTGCTTCAAGTAATACCTATTACTGCTCTCAATTTTTTTTTCTTTGGTGTTGCTCGTTTGGCAGCCTGAGCCTAAAATGGGTTAAATGACTTTGTAAGTTGTTAGTCAGATGTTCGATGTGACCGCAGCACGCAGTGGTGCTGAGCACCATGGTTTCTGTGAGGTCCCTGATGTAGTTCTGGATCACAACAGGTAGATGCACCGGGGGGAGCATGGGGCAAGGCAGCACTGGTGGGGCTGGTAAGCCAGTAACAGCAGTTTGTTGCTTAAATCTTTTTTTTTTTTTTTTTGTACGCAGTGTGAAGAGGAGAGGAGGAAGGAGGACTGTGAGGGAGGCTATGGAGTTGGAAATTGCATTTCTGTTAAGACGCAACGTAGAGGAAAGCACAAATGAGGCTTAATAGAAACTAACATGTGGGACAGAGGCTGACATCATGTGATAACTGGAGGCGGAAAAGATGGCTTAATAGGGGGGAAAGATGATTGTAGACCTTGATAGGCCTAGACCAGTAGCTGCTGTTTGATTCAACTGAGAAGGGCTAGCCATAAGAGGATGTAAAGGGATGACTTAGACTATTCTTTCTGGCAGTAGTTTTCTGAATGTGTTACAGTCACAGCAAGATTTTGCCTTTACTTCACTTTCACACAACATTCTCCAGTGAACCTGGAAGAGGAAGAGTCACTGGATGGGACAGAAATGTAAAGATCAGTTGAAAGGGCTGCAATTTTGATTTTAAGCATAAAGAATCTGCAAGACTGGGTGTTTGGCTGCGTCTGTGAAGTTGCAAGTATTAATGATGTGTTTGAGTTGGCAGGCGTATTTTTCTTGAAGTGATGGAGAGATGAAGAAAGATTTCGTATGTACCTCTGGACACAGATTTGGAGTAGAGGCAGTTCTCTGGACCATGTTCACAAAGGTTGCAATTTTTTTAAAATTGCAAAGTAGATAACCCAGAATGTCCAGAAGAGCTTTTCAGGATCTCCACTTTAAAAACAAATGGAGGATCTTCTGATAGGGAAGGGGGAAAAAAAAAAGTAGCTTAATAAGAGAGCCAGGTCTGAACTGTCATAGAAAAGATGATTGACAACTCAAAATGCATGGGGATGGAATAGTGCAAATATCTTTGGACTTTGGCAAGAGTGCTGTTAGCTAAATTAACCTGAAGAAGGTCTAGGATGGAAATAGAAAAGTGAAACTTGAGGCAACTGCTGTGCTTAGTGATTAAATGAAAATCTGGGTAGTCAATGAAGAGGTGAGGATATTGAAGGATCTAAGATGGGGAAAATAGCTAAAGGATGGAAATTCCCTAACAATGCATACTTTTCTGTAAAACGTATTTGTAAAGCCTTAAAAAAAGGATATCATTAAAAACAAATGAACCAACAAAACTATTTTAACATGGTTATAGTAACCATAAGCGTTAGCAATAGGAAATGCTTCCTGCATTGCTTAATTCTTGCTCTGTGAATTTAATAGCACTCTTAAACCAACAGAGGCAAGAAAAATTGACTGTACAAGTCTTTCAAGCATTGTGCCAAACCTCATTCCTACTTGTCCACATAAAAATGACAACAATTCACGTTGGCAATTTCCCTTTCTTAAAAGCATCTTTACCTAGAACTGTTTTCAGTAGAGGAAAAAAGATGCATCCACCATACTCCATCTGCTTGGTCATGCAAATATTGCCTTGTAACTGTTGAAATGCCAGCCTCTATCAAAGTCTCACAGCTTGAATGCCATTTGCCGCAGTTCATTCAGCAGCAGAGCTAGCTGCCTGGTGACTGTAGAGGAAGTGTTAGAGGCTAGCTGAACATAGTTTAGGTAATTTAGAGAAGGATGCAAAAACCCCTTTGACGCTCAAGGGTGGACTTTTAATTTAAAGATTCTAGGAAATGAAGTTGCGCTAAATAGTAACTGACTGTAAGCTTCTTTCTACTCAAATTTTGCTGCTAATATGAAATCTTAAGTAACTTTTAAGTGCAGCTTTGCAGTTTTGCTCCTGTAGAAGCTGAAATTTTTCTTTACCTTCTTAAAATTTCGATGAAGTTAGGTTTCCTGGGGAAAAGGGGCCAGCTGTTCTATTATTCTGGCATAGTGTGCCCGCTGGCTGTTGAGTCATGTACTCTTGATGCTAGTAATGTTCTTGAGATTTCCTGAAGAGAGAGTGACTGGAATAGTACTTGTCACCTGGGCATATCGAACTTGGACTGAGCAAGTGGCATGTGTAAAACTGGGGCACTCAGGGTTGGTTTTTGCATGTTTTGAATGTGCAAAAAGTGGGGGGAAAAATGACTTGCAGAAGATCTGTTGTAGAAACAAGTGTTTACGTGTAGAGAATTTGAGGGAGAGAAGTTAACAGAGAGAAAGTATGAGCCTTAAGGGTCTTTGTTACAATTAGAGCCAAGACTCATGAATTAAAAATTCCAGTTTAGAGAGTGCACATAAATTACCTCTTGTTTTAACCTGACAAAGACTTGCAGTTGTATGGAACAAAATAGGAATTGTGCAAAGGTTTCCTGATGAAACTCAAAAGCAAGGTGAAACATGCTTGTAGGTTTTATATTTAATTAAGCACTTAGTCAGGTTTGCAACAAAACTTGCCTTCCCTCCTGAGTCCGTGATCAGACTCCTCCAAGAGAAACTTCTGAGACTATGTAGCTCACCTGAATTGGAGGGAGGCTCCAGGGCTTAGTTTAGGTATGAAATTAGAGGTGCTCTTCCTTTGGACATAATTTTGATACCATGTTAAATGGTTTGGGGATTTCCTGTGAAGCGATTTACTTCAGATTCATTTTTTGCGGTTGCTGCTGCTCAACTACTAGGTAGTTTGTACTCCATCTCCAGTTCAGAATTATATAAGGTAAATTTTCTAGGATGCTGTCTGCCTCTCTGCTTTTTATTTCTCTTTTCCATTTTAATATACAAGTTGTGCAGCATCTATATTAAGGAAACATAAATGTTCCAAGAAAGCCTCTGTGTATCTGTATTTTTGCTGCTCTTTGAATTTTACTCAACTTGAGATATGAAACCATGCAAAGGAAATCTAAGAGTGTGGTAGGCTTAAAACTTAAGTTGAAACCTCAGAGCTGTGCTAAAAGCACCCTATAAGGCATGACAGAGATGTTTCAGTAAATTCTCTTCCTAGTCATCAGCCTAAAAAGTTCATTTTCTGTTCATGGTTTTTAACTTCATGTTAAGTTTCCTTTAATTATATCATTTTCAAAGTTCTTTACATTGGACTGTAAGAATATACGTGCACTGAGTTGACTGCAGTTGGTAAGAAAATTGAAGAGGTTTTTGTAAGGATGTGCAATAAGCCAGTATTAAAACCATAAACCTGGTTTCTTATATTACTCTTGTACCTAAGAAATTAATTAAAAACAAAGTTCTCCTAATGTAAAATTCCATAGGTCAATGTATGTTTGTTTCTTTGGTTACCTGCATATTTCTCACAAAATAGCAATCAGGATGTCACCAACATCCAGTGGTTCTATGCCAAGCAAAAATGATGTTAGTTAGATTTCTCAATCACTTGACAATTCTTTTCTTGGTTGCTACAAATTCTGGTGTTCTTTTAATACGTGGTTTTGCTTCAGAGTAAGACTTGTTGATTGTGGTAGGACAGAAAGCCCGATCTGTAAACTAGCAAAGCTGAAAATTCTTGCTAAGACTAAATAATATAGGTTATGTTTGGGATGGGGGATTTTGGGAATTTGGGATTCCTTTTTTGATTGGTTTTAATCTACGCTGGTCTAAAGTAAGTCCTGTCCTTTATTTAAGTAGCCTGTGAAACTTCAATCGCTTTAGTAGCAAAGTGTGTAACTGAATTTGGACATGGAGCAGCAAAAATGTTTTTGTGCCAATCTGTCTTGCTGAAACTAATTTCTACCATTGAGAAATTGTGAATTTTTGTATTTATTTGCCTGAAGAAATGAGATAAAAGCTGCTGTTAGAATTTTCTAAGTAAAATCACCTCAGCTGGAGATGCTCCAGAGACACTTCCCTTACAACTCTTGTCAAGGGACTCTCTGCTGTAGCACAAGGACAATCATGCTAATGCTTGTTTTGCAGAAAAGCTTTATTTAGCTTAGCAACCTCATTGCTAAATATTCCCCAACACTTTGCAGCATAATCTAGGGAGACTAAAGCTATTTAGGAACAGAGGGAATGTGTGGGGGAAAGACGCATGCCATAGCTAGAGAGTCTGATGAGTGTGAGGAAGGAGGGCATTGAACCTTAATTAGAGATTATTTAATATCAAGCTGGTTCTTGATGTCCTGCAGCAGTAGAAACTGATGCCTATTCTTACAGCTTTGTATTTCATTTTTCTGCACGTTGATAACATGCAAATGAGATCATATGGCAGGCCCCAGGGGCTGCTTCTACGTATGAAAGTGAGACTTCTATTTTGTGTGACTCTTTCCATTCAGGACTGATGGCAGGGCTGGATTTGTGTACCCGGACAGTTGGGGGGGTGTTAAATAAATATCCTTATCAGCCTGGAGCGGAGGGTCGAACTAGCAATTCTCTAGGCTGTACTGACATCTGGTGGCAGTTTATACATATATATAGTATTTGAAATGTCTTTCATTCAAAGATGGGCCAATTACCTATCTACAGTCTGCTTGCTTTTGTATTTTGGGCTGTTCCACTGTATTATGTGGCTTCTATGTGGTAACCATTCTCCTCCCACTATCTTGCTTCTGACTCCCAGGGAAAAAACAGTTTAAAATTGCTGAAACTAATGTTTCTTTTAGCTAGCTTAAAAATGTATTAAGGACTTTAATTTCAGATTTTTTTTTTATTCTGTGTGTGTCCTATAGGAGTTACATGGAAAAGGAAACATTTTTATTATTTTATGTTTTTTTCCGCTCCCTTCAAAGAGCTGCAAGGCTTTTGAAGGAAACGAATGGGATAGTTTCCTTTCTTCGAAGCCGAAGGCACATACAGTTGCTAAAGGAGAGCCCTGAGATCCACCTCCATTTTTAGGTCTTCCCCATCAGACAGAGACCCTGGGGTTCCTCCTTACATGCCCAGATATATAAGTGCATGTATCCAAAATGTAACACAGAATGATCAGGACAGGAAAAAAACATAGAATTCATTGGCATGGGCTTGAAGTAATCTTATAACTCTGCCAGGGTTTTTTTGGAGAAAGTCAGTAACAAATCATTGTTACCAGGACTAGAAGTTGTTCACTGAAGCTGTGTGCCCTTCCAGGAGCAGGCAGGTGAAAAGAAAAACTTGGCAATTTTGAGGCAAATGCTGCTTCATGTAGTAGGAAAACAGCAGAAGTGAGCAGTTTGTGGTCTTCACAGCTACCATGTAAGGATGGAGACGTATGAAGGGGCATCCACCAGACTCTAGCTAAGCTCTAAGGATGCCCGTCGCTTTGTCTGCTCCTTCCCAAGTCCAAATCTCAATTCTTAACTTCAAATTGACATGGCTGTTGTACTGTAGATGTTGCTAGTTGCTTTTTGAGGGGTGGCAGGTCAGGGAAAGAGGTAATTTGGGATATATCTCCAAATGTAAAGACCACACAGTCTACTGCAGGATTCCACCAGGCAAGGAAGGAAGAGTTTTAAATACCTTGAAGTCTTCCCTGGGCCTGCTGTTTTTTAAGCTGTCTGTGTTCAGGAGGGGGATACAGCACAAGTATTTTGCCCCTCAAGTGGGTCACTGCAGGTAGATCAGGTAGCCTCTTTGTAGGCAGATTAGCCTTCCCTGTGTGCATTATAGATGAATTTTGAGGAATGTTTTGGAGGCCGTTTTGAACTTTTTTCATTTGTAAAAGGCAGTATAAGAGAGCTTACCATGTAAATAGTGCCTCATTAGTTTTGGTAATGCCATAATATTCGTAATGTTCAGTGATACTTTCCCCCATTTTAATGGTGTGTCTGATGCAGAGGTAGCAGAAAGATAAGCTTTTTCAGAGGCCCTCAAGTACATGGAAAGTAGCAGGATGTCAACTCATCTGACAAGGCTGTAAAGGTGTTACACCTCACACTATATATAAATTTTCTCCCTGTTTACAAACTGAGGATCACTTTTTTATTTTCCTGTCATCTACTGTTGGGTGATGTAATTGAGTGGTTCTTGACTACGACAAATTTTCTGTAAAGTGAGCAGTGAGTAATTTGTATATGTTGGCACCCAACTTCTTGTCATCACAAGAAATTAAATATCTAATTTGCTAAAGAGGGAAGAGAATAGGTTTTCTTTTCAGTCCTTCCTTTTCGTGCTTCGTTGTGAAACGAAAGCAAATGAAGGACTGCAGTCTCTTTATAGTGTGGCCTGTATTGTGCAATTCAGAATCTCTTCCTTCCAGGTGACGCTGGGGCAGTGCTTCAGTTGAGTTTTGGGTTGTTGGTTTTTGTTGCACTACATACTTCTAGCAGCTGCTTCCTTCATAACTCTCTGTATTATAGTTTATCCTTACTGTTGTGATAGCTTTGCTGAGACCATGATCATCCGTGTGGCTATCTGTGCAGGTAGTGCCTTCCATTAACTCCCTCAGCTGCAGAATTTTAGCCTAGCTCTGTGCAGGACTTGTTGACAAATCACCAGCTTTATTTCTTCTCAGACACCTACAGAAGGACATGCTTTGCAATGAAAGCTGGTGGGGTTTTTTTGGTTTTTTGCTGCTGAGTACCTAGACGTAGATGAAGAACTGTGCCTAGCCAAGTAGTAAGCATCTATTTTGGCAAAAGGATGCGATGTATGTAACTTCCTACCCCTCCCCAAGTATCTCACCTTAGAAGCATCATTCAGACTTCATAAATATTGGTTAAAATAAAGTAGTCACCTGAACTGATTTGGAGGTCAAAGGCAGTCAATAGAGAAGCAGTAGAAATATACTGGACCTGTGCTTAATGTAATCATTTCATTGCTGTCATGTTCTCCTGTTGCTTGTTTTGAATGTAGGCCCTTCAGAATAAGAATTAGTGTGTTGAGTATAAATGCAGTTCTTACCAGAATATTTCCTTCAAATTGTTTTGAAGTTGTTATGACTATCAGGTGGGAAGCATATCTGAAATATATATGCAAAACTGACTTTTAAAGTCCTAAGTCACTTGTATCATTTATTTAAATGCTGAAGCCGAAGAACATATAGTAAGTCTCAAAATTGTTTGGGATTCCATAATATAAGACAATAATACATTGCTTAGTTTTCACTCTGATTTTTCTGGTTCTGAATTTCTGGATTGTTTTTCCTTCATCTGTTTGAGTATTTCCTTGTCACTGCATCATTTGACTTGACAAGTTTTCTTCCTGTGTGTGCTGACAGTATGCTGCCTGTTACTGCACTGGCTCTCATAAATTTTCTTAGATATGAGGCCAACAGTTCCAATAGTTCGTAGGCTTATTTTGAAAGCAGAATTCTTTGTTGCTATAGAAAAAAGCCAAAGCAGACATTTTGGCTTTTTCCCTGCTACTTTCTTTTTAGCAAATAAAATATCCACGCTCTCTGAATTTACATAGTTTGGGGTTTTTTTGCCTTAGGGACATACTGGATGATTGGGGAGAGGTAATTTTTTTGTTTCCACTTATTTTCCATGTATTAAACTTGGGAAAACTGTTTTAATGTTTTAATGTTAGAGGGTCTAACATAGGTTAACATTTTCAAAGTTAACTGTCTGATTTGAAGCCCTGAGGTTTGAATTGTACAGGGAAAATAAAATAATAGTAAATAGAAGTTCTAATCAACAGTAATAAAAAGTGCAAATCAAGATATCATGATTGAGCGCTTGAATATTAAAAAAACCTTCATCATAGACCTTAGAGGATCAAAATAGGATCTGTTAACAATAGAAGTATCAGATACCTGTCTGCCAAAAGTTGAGAGTACCATGGTAAATTCAGTCAGAGACTACCACAATATTATTTTTCTGCTCTCTTGTAAAGGGTTGAAGTGCCTTCTGCAAATTGTACTTAATCTGGAAAACATTGAGTAAGAACTATAAGGTTTCTAGCAGCTGTTCACGTGGGACTTTGAAGCTGGTCCTGCCTCCGGCAGGGGCTGGGACTAGATGACCTCCTGAGATGTGTTCACACTGGGATTATTCTGAGATTTACTCTTTTACCTGGCACTCTTGACTGGCTTGGCTGCTTAATTAAAGGACAAGGATTTCCCTCTTCCACTGTGTGTCTTGGAGAGATCCAACCCATGGCCCCAGTCAACATGTAAAATTGGTGGAGTTTTTTAGGAGAAATGCATCTTCTGAGTGCAGAGCTAGTGTAGGTTGTTTAGCTGCTGACCAGAGAGCTGATTTATTCAGGACAGACAGCTTGAGAAGGAAACCTTTTAGTTCTTGCAATTTTTGCCTTCTTTGCCCTTGCAGTTCATACTATTTTGTAGCAGACTGGAAGGTGAAGGTGATCTGTACCTTCAGATTTATTTCAACTTTTCAGGCTCCTGGAAATCTCTAGGCCTTCTGATGAATGGTGAAGTGGAGTGTGCAATTACATAGTCCCCCTCTTTCCCTCTCCTGCTGCTGTAGTTCTTTGTCTTGACAAAAGGGATCCCCACCGGGGATTTTTGTGACTGCAAGAACTGGGCTTTTAGATATGTGGCCTGATTTTTCAGAAGTACTGGAATGAGATGCAGGTCATGGTAGAGGAGAAAATTGTACAGTTACTTTGGTCCAACTGAAACATACTTTATGCCCAAAGGAAAGCTGTTTCTTCAGAACGCTGGACAATATACTGTGCTATAAATGGTGTTCATATAAAGGTGAGAACAATACCAGTATTGGGGCAACCCTTCTATGGGTTAAGCTCTCAGATAAAGCTCCTTTGCCTTTTCAATAGCAAATTAACTTTTCTTAGAGTAGGTTGCTGTGATTCGGTAAGACTATTCAGGTCCCCAGTCACTTGCACATATTTTTTTTGCACATGCGTTGTTTTTTAAAGTAGTCACTATTAATAATCTTGTCCCAGGGTGTTTCTTATGTTGTACTAAAACCTGTTTAAGTGGATTTTTTCGCTTCTGAGGTTTTTGGCTTTTGTTCTACATGAGAAAAACTTTGTTATTTGCAATTAGATTCTCATTTTTTATTTTGTTTTTTCCTTTTCCCTTAGTGGTGATATATTTAAGGAAACTGAATACTTAATCTGTTTCTGAGAGGAAAATATGATCTCAAACATACCTAGACTGCTGTTAACAGTCATCTGTTGTTGTATAACTGAATGTTTAAATTTACCAAGACATGTCTTTAAAAGTATCCTTTTCTTCACAGTATTCAAAGGTGTCCCAGAACCATCATGCCTCTGATAATTAAAAATAATCTGGATATTGTAGGCATTCCTCTAAGGCAGCACTCTAGGATATTGCTTTTCAATTGTGTTAAAAGCTTCCAGTCCTTTGGAAGAATTACATGATGGCTTTTACTTGTGGAATGCAAATACAATTTTTCTGCTTGATTGTTTGTTTGTTAGTGTATCTATGTGCACTCATTAAAATGGCGAATTCTCTCTTTTCTGCAGGCACAACTTCAAGACATTCAGAAGTACTTTGGAGTGAACTGGCAGGAAGCCTTGCAATACCACGGTGGCAGTAACAGTGTCTGTCCTCTGGAGATGCTGAAGCTCAGCTTTATTTTGAACTTCTTTCTCACACCTCCCAACTTGTGCACAAAGGACTTAACGTTGATTGGGATTCATGTGGTATAAAATAGCCAGGGGTATGGATTTTTTTCCTCCCTTTACTTGATATCTGCATGTTTCCAGCAATCAGTGATGAAGTCTGTACTAGGTCTGCTGACATTTGGTCTGTTTTTGAGAGCTCTGAGTGACAGGTACTGTAAACATCCTACACTCTCAGCTGTGGAAACTAAGAAAGCTGGGAGAAGGCTGTTTACTCTCCCTGCCTTGGAAGTCATCCGGAGGACAAGGATGGAATAGTGTGAGCTCTGATTGTATTTCTGACAACCTGTATTTCATATTTTACGTTATGGTGTCAGTAAACAAATAATAGCATTATATTATGTCATCAGTGTCTCGTGTTCTGACAGAGGTCAGAAGGGGCTTACAACATGCTTTAGCTGCGCTGCTGGCTTGAGGGAAACTTAAATAGTAGCAATAATACATTACAATACTTTCATCCTTAAGCAGTGATTAAAACAGACCTGTTGCGCTGTTTGTTTATAGGTGGTGGTACATACAAGTCACAGTGTAGACATCCTCAGGTTGACATGTCAGTAGTGTATTTAATCAAAATCATCCTTAATTTTTTGGTTCTTGTTTTCTAAGACTCACTCAATTCTCGTTTCCTACCTAAAAGGGCTAGAAACAGAGGTCAGAAGGCAAAAAGGTTCTAGGGGACTTCAAATTTCAGTTTCTTTTTGAAGAAATTCAGAGGTGTCAACACTGATTAACTCCATCTCTAAATTAACTGAATTAAAGATACACAGGTATTTACCTTGTTTTTCACTTGCTGTTCCCTGCCACTTGCCCCCCAGACTATATTATTCTTTGTACTTTGTCCTGACAATCTTCCTCTTCCTCCTTGTGTTTCTCTCATTCTATTTGCTGTTAGCCAAGTAGAGCTTCTCATTTTAAATGTAGAATAAGCTGAAAAAAATAATTTTCCTTTCAAATCTAATATCCTGCTGGCATGGTCTAAATCCTCATGAAGTGTAGTTTTGCAGCTCCTTTTAAGCAGTGACTTTGGCAGAAAGAATACCATTCCCCTCTTTTTTTCTTTTTTTCTTATTTATGGGAGGGGACACCTTTTGTGCTCTCTAAGAAATTTTTTCATAATACAGTTGAATTCAAAGATCACCTTCCGTCTCCTTTTGCAATAGCATTCTTATGTCTTCAGATCCTGCTGCTTCAGCTTCTTAGCAAAGGCATTTAAATATAAGGTCTTTGAGATAAGGGTTGTTCTAAGAGTTTAAATATCAGGGTTTCGAAAGTGATGGGAGTGGGAAGACAACAAGAGAACGGTAAAAGATCATGTAAGGATTTGAAATAGTGCTTCTACAAAATAGACAAAAAAGAATTCAAACTGTTAGGCAGACCTAAAAAAAAGTCAGTTATTTAGAGCAGTAGTTATTTTTCAGGCTCTGGCTTGCCTTCCTTTTGGAAGAAGGAATTGGAGGGGAAGCCAGAGTCACAGGGCCCGTTAGAGTGCTGTAGCCAAGGAGTAAGTTGATGAGTGAAAAGAAGGTTGAGGTCTGGCAGTAACAAACACCACTGCTTCAGGTTTGTGGGGTTTTAACTCATGATTTGTGTAGTAATTTCTAAGAAAAGCAGAGTTAGCCTCCTAAAATGATCGTTTTAAGGCGACATTAGCTGTTCAGACTAGTCAAACAGTAGAGGGTAGCATTTCCTAATACATATGGTTCCCTTGGCAGAGAGGTATTTCCGAGGGTGGCGGAGCACACAGTTACATCCTCTACAGCATGACAATGCTGATTGTAGGCTATGCTGTTGAGGAAAGACAACCTCCTGAAAGGAGATAACATCCCGAATTTGTGGGGGGTGTGTTTTTATATTATTCTTATTTAGATTTGCTTTAGGTTTGGAATCATTATTTTGTGTCAATTGGAAAAACTTCTCTATATTTAGCATTACTTATTTGTGCATTTAATAGTGAAATTCCATCTTCAGTTTCATCAGTGTAAGTTGGGACTGTTGGAGTCTTTCTCGTACATTCTTCCTTGGCCACGCTTTCCTGCCCTTTTACTTGTGCTGACATTAATGTTTGTTTAAACTGTGAGCTAATTCAGTGGCTTGACCCTGCTGAAAACTAAATAAGCAAAACAGCTTTTATGTGGATCAGCTGAGTAATGGCTTACTCCACCACTGTGCTGTGGCCTAAAATGCTACTGAAAATGCTAATTCCTTCAAATATGGCCACTTTTCTGTAGAGCTAGAACAGAGTTTATTCTAAACAGATTATGAAATCCTAAAACAATAAAATGGTGAAATTACAGGATTTTGTATATTTTTGTATTTATTTGATATTAAATTCTTCTGTTAATGCTGTTTGAACACAATTGCAAGCATGGTGCTAAAATAAATTCAGATAAAATTCTTTTAATTAAAATTTTTCATTTTTTGAATGCCATTCATGCTTCTCTTAGAAAGATTTGTTTGTAAAGTCTAATAACTAAATTGTGTTGGTAATAGGGAGCAAGCAGTAATTTTGCTACCTCCAGACCTTTAATTGTAAAGGTATCCTCTGATGTACTTGCACCATACTAAGCACTGTATAAATTGCATTATTTCTAGATCAGAGAGGTTTTTTCCCCCCCAGGTATCACTTGCCAAGCCAAAGGCAAACGTTATGTCCTTTTCTCTTGTTAATCTCAGACTTCAAAGAGTTTAAGATTCTTTCCAGTCTCTCAATTAAATAGAGAGGTTTCCCATTGTGAAAAAACATACAGGGCTGTTTCAAAAGCCTGTTGCCAGTAAGAGCTTTGGATTGGGTCCATGGAGAGGTAATCTGGATAGCTACCACAAGTCATCTGTGGGAAATTGCTGATTGTAGGCATGGGCTTTTTTTTTTTTCTTGAAGGGCGGTTCTGCCAAGATGCAAAAGTGACTTGCTCCAAGTGATTCTTGGCACCACCCAGGACAATATCATTCTTGCATGTGAAGCTCAACATGCTGCATTGATTCTGGATGGTTTGTTTAGGTTTTTTTGTTATGAGGAAGAGGAGGATAGTTCTTATTATCGTGTTTCTTTATTTCTAAACTTAAGTTTAGATATTGTCATTTTTTCCCTCTAAACTCTTAACACAGAGGTGAAGCAGAATTTTTTCCTTTTTTTTTTATAAGCTACGTTTTTGATTACATAGTCCCTCTAGGTAATTGCCTAACATCCAATTTTGGTAATATAGGAAGTGACTGTGGGAAGAAAGAATGTGGGAGTCCTTGGGCAGAGCTGTTGCTTGTTTGGAGATTGCAACCTGACCTTGAGGTTTACAAGTGAAATACTAGAAAAACGTTGTATTAAAAGTTTCAGAGAGCTGCTAAGTGAGGGAAAGGAGAGGTGAAGGGGGAAGAGAGGTGACTGACTTGTCATCCAAAGGGGGAAAAATAATACACTGTTGATTTTAAGTGTAAACACTTCCTTGATGATACAGTGAAAGAGAGCAGCAATTGTCCTTGATGCTTATACAAAAATCGAGTTCTTTTTTATGCAGTAAATCTCACTGTCACTGATTCTAATTCAGTGCAGGAGAATTTAAAGGTCTATGACAAGTTATTCTACTTCGGAGACCTATATCTAAATTGAAGAAGAAAAAAAAAGTTTGCTTTGAATGAAAGAGGAGAAGAAAAACACATTATGTGGACTTCAGTCGTAACTGCCTCTGAAATGAGAGAGGAGATTCTAGATTTGAATTTTCTCTGTGCTACGATTGAGATAAAAACATGTAAAAGAAACTGTCCTTCTGCAGAATGCCAACAGGTGTGGAACATCTGCAGTATAAATATGCATTCATATGCAAACAAAGATTTTTTTTTTTAAAGCTTAAAAATACATTAACTTAAAATCTGAGCAAACACTTTGTTTGATTCAGGTTTTCTTCAAAATCGGGTTCTGTTTTTTAAAAACCTTTTTTTGTAAACTGATTCTCTTAAAAAGCACATTTAATTAAACAGAATGCAAAAGCTGAAGCTTCGTTTATTCTTGTGTGAAACTTTTGGTTCTTGTCAGCTCTGGGCTCCATCCAAGACCTACTTAGCTACCGTTAGGCTTTTGTTTCCTTATTTTTGACCTTTGGTTTTAAGGGTGTTAGCATGAATTAAATGGAAATACGCTTTTGTAGCAACCGCTTTATATAATAAGCAAACTTCAACTAAGCATTGCAGTCTATAACTACAAAGTACCTCAGAAGAGAAGCTGAGGGCTTGCTTAATTTAAATAGTGTAATATGATAGCTAAATTACATCTTATTTAACTCTCCAAAAGGGAGAGTAGAGTCAGGCTGTGTTGTGTAAGCCTTACGTATGCAACACTGACTCCATTCCAAAAGAGGATCTGGTTTTGTTCCTGCTACAGTTAATAGGGGATTTTTTGTTGCTGCCTTGGTCCTGTTACTAAGCTGTTAAAATTATACTGCTGAAAGATAGGCTCTAATCCTGGCTTTGGACAGACGCTCTGCGCTTCATTTTCTCCTTTGTGAAAGAAGATGACATTCCCTCTGTAAACACGGAACCCCACGTTGTTTAGGAGTGTCTCTCTTTGCAGTGAAGCATGTTTCCCAAAATCATACCATCACAAGCTAGTTTGTCTCATTGTGTTCCAGCCTTTCACTATGATTTATATAGATTATACCGCTGGGGAAGCAGAAGGGATGTGCTTATTATAAGACCTAATGCAGGGTTATCATAAAGAGTACCAAGAGCTCCTTCTTGTGCTTCTGTTGTGATACTGTCCTCCCACAGGTGCCAAGCGGGCATACAGCACCTCCGCTAGTAGTAGTTTTAAGTGTGTGCTTACAGGGCGGCCCACAGTTTGTACAGTCATACCCAGGCAGCTGCGGTATTGAGAGCTGCCCAGCTATGGCAGCAGGGAAGCTAGCTCCAAGCCAGCCTCACCCTGCTTTCTGAGACCCTGAGTATATTCTTAGGCTACGGGAGGGTCCAGCTGACCCCATTTCATTACTTAGTTCAGCAGAAATACACTGAGCATTGCCACCAACTAAGGACTTCTGGGCTTTGCATCATTTGAAGGCTGCCTTTCTCCAGTTGTTTTCTGTATAGCCTAAAGTACCTGCTGGCTCAGGTGTTCTGAAAAAGTGCTGCTAAAATAACTCAGCTCTGATGGGCAAGGGATAGGTTGATGTTGACAAATGAAGTAATTCCAGGATCTGTGAAATTCATGTTCTGTTCCTTGGCTAGAAATAGATGGCTCTGTATAGCTGTGAACTTCATAAATAGTCAAACTTTGTGCAACTTGCCTAGCTTGCAAACAGTTTCGGTAAGGATGTTGAGATGCCACTAGATTATGCTTAGTTCACAAAGTACAGATGAAATACACACAGTGGTAAATTTTTTTTCTTAGCAGTGACCGTACTTACTGCATTGATGGAGCTGCTAATTAAGATCTTGCAGCTTGACTATGTACAACTTAATGTGAGGTATTTAAGACGTGTAGGTGTGGCACTTAGGGACATGGTTTAGGGGTGGACTTGGCAGTGCTAGGTTGGACTTGATGATCTTAAGGCCTTGATGATCTTAAAGGTCTTTTCCAACTTAAATAATTCTATGATTCTAATTGATGAAATGCTACAATATGCTTTGTGCTGCCTGCGTGGAAAAGAGCAGATCAAATCTAAATTGAAATAGATCAAGTTTTATTGCCTTGGGGTAATTGTGCGTAGCATACAGTCTTTGAAATTAGAAGTGACAAAATCAGTTGTCTCTGTTGCCACTCAGAGTAGGTGTGTGTCATAGTGTATAGGTTTGCAAAAACAGGAGTGACCAAACTTGTCTGCTCTTCGCTGAAAAGTCCTGACACTCATGAGAAGTCCCACAGCCACTCGTGTTCATGGCTAGAAGTCTGTCGTGCTAACTTCTGGGGACCCTGGCCCTTCTGATGACCATTGCAGTGCCTCCCCTCTGACCCGAGGAAAGGGCTCTCCTGAGGGTATTTATCACCTACTTTCCCTGTTGAAAGTGGAAAGTATCAGCTGCCTTTTGTGATCAGCCTTGCTGAAGTTAAGCAAGAAGCCTTGCTCTTTAAGTCTCAGCAAATACCCAAACTGACGGGTGCTTGGTGATACACGTCTTGGGACACAAGCTGTACTGCTAACGAAGATCTGTTTTCTCATACTTCCAGTGGCAAACTTTATTCTGACAGTGTGTTTTCACCTATACTTAATGGTTTTTTTCTCCTGCAGAGATGTGTGTGTGTGTTAGCCCAAACACTCTTTGGTGGGGCTTTGCCGCTCTTTAGCTCGGAGATTTGGTTAGAGCTATGTGAACTCACCATGTAGTATGGCTTGGTTAGGATGGGAAAGGAGCAGGGCTGAAACTCGGAGGACAAAAGAAGTTGAATGGAAAATATCTGGTAAGATTTTTCTATGAACTCCTGGGCTCTTCCAAGTGGGGGAGAAAAAGGATCAAAAATGAAGAACATTAAAGACAAATTGATGTCTGAACTGTCAGTTCAGGAAACTCCAGAGACAAACTGAATGGAAAGTTTTCCCCTGAAGTCCCCATGGATTTTTTTAAAGACAAATCTAAATGGAGAACAGCATGGATTAACGTCTTTGTCTACAGAAACGGAATAATTATTGGCAGCCAGGAAAGAAACTCCAGATTCTTGGCAGAAAAAGAAAGAGGTCCAGTTCAAAGACTTGAACTGAGTTGATTTAAAGTCTTTCAGGGGCAAATGTAAGATTTTTATATGTATAATAGAACAAATTTGTGGCAATGCAGAGGTGGGAAATGAAAAATGTTGGTTAGGGCTTGAAAATATGTATACCTGTATTTGGTTTCTTTGAGTATTTTTGCAGGCTGGAATGATGTCTGAACATATGCCAAATGCATTGTTTACAGCAAGTAAGGTAATTACCTATAAAGGAATATAGAAGTTCCCACTTCTGATTGTGGTCTGTTACTTAATTTTAAAAGCAAGACTTTGAGTATTTTAACAAAAATGCAATTTCTATTTCACATTTTGATCTGAAATGAGAGGAAAGGTAGTTGATGCTGTCGTCATCTCCCAGTTTGAAAAATATGTGGATTTTAGGTGCATAAAAGTTCACAATGATTTCTTGATTGCTGTGGGTGGTTTGGTTTGGTTTTTTTTGTTGGCTGTGGTTTTTGGTTTTGGTTTGGTTTTTTTTTTTTAGCAGATCATGCTGTTCTTCTGATCTATTTGACGTTGCTGGAATCATTAGGATGTTAGGCTGGTTTTACTTCCCTCCCTTCCTTTCTCTGTAATCTGTATTGGTATCTAGTGAAGAGGGGGAAGTAAGGATTTTGCTTCAGTCCATTTGGGTCAAGATTCCTATGCTGTGCAAAGATTTCTGGTGAGGCCTTCACAGGCTTTTTAATATTGCTGCTTTCGTACCATCCTCTAGTTCTGCGGGGATGTGAGAGCGCGAGTCACGGACTGTATGCTCTGAGGCTTGCAAAGAGCGAGATCCTAGCAGGGGCAGTAGGCTGGACCTCTGTGTCCTTGAACCCTTCCCCTCCAACTCCCCTGCTGAACTTTTTAAAGAAACTTCACAGGTCTGTCCAGTTTCGTTTCTCTTCAAATTAACCTGAAAGAAGGATGAATGCATATGGCTGTCACCAGTAGGGCTAGTTCACGCAGCTTAGCGGTGTAAGGTGTTTTTTAATGTCTGCTCTTCTGAAGATAATTTGAACTGAGACACCAAAAGATAATGGGCAGGGGGAGAAAGCTTCACTTTTTCAAGCAGGAACATTGGCTTTTTTGTTACCTGGCTCCTGGGACTTGCCTATACACAGACTTGTTCTGAACAGCTCTCCCCGACACTTCTGTGAATAGAACAGGAGCTTCCAAAAATAATTTTATTTTTGAATCATCCGTTGCATTTGAAATGCACACCCTGCTTTAATAATAACAGACAGTTTTTAGGCATAGACAAGTTCTTGACAATTTGTTAAAAATGAAACTTTTTTAATGGAAATATTATTTACTTTGAACTTTTGAGAAATGTGCTTGGATCCAGAGTGTGACTTGTGCATGAACAGTGAGGGCAAACCTGCAGTACAGACACTGGGACTCAAGAGGGATGCAGGACACTGAAACACACATCTCTCTTCTACCTGATTAAAAAATGAAAGCAAGTGTTGCAATCTTGACAACTTTAGCAAAACCAAAACAGTGTCCCAACCTACGTGTGTGTCCCCCAGCTTCCCGTGTTCTCGTATTTTAGCCAGCTTTACTCCACTGTTTGTTCATGGAAAAGACAGTTGTTTTCTACTGTGAAGACCTTGATGTATAGCCTGCTTGAGAGTATGTTTTCCAAATTAAGTCATCTTAATCTCTCATTTCTTCAGTATAGAAGCATCCAGTTATGTTTGGGATACAATTTTCTTGTGGGGAAGGGAGGTGGAGGAAAAAGAGTCAATCGAGCTGATCATGCACAGAGAAGAAAGTAGAGGAGAATTTTTTAAAAGGCCAAAAGGTCCAACTTAATCCCTGCTGATGCTGACAGTCCTGTGGAGATCAATATTCAGCAGACACAGCTATACCCTTCTGAGATTGTGCCTTGCCTTTCACTGGCAGCTCTTGCCCCGCATCCCTTTTGCTTGCCTGTCTGCTCTGTGCAGCTTGCCTGATCCTACTAAGGGGAACTGAGTACCGACTCTCAGCTGATGTCTCCCACATCTTGCATTTTGTTGCTAGGGGACTGAGAGAAATTGGGCTGAGAAGAAGGTAGCTGCCCCGGAAAGTTCAAGAGGGGCTAAAGTTGGTTAGGTTGCGAGCAGAGAGAGACCTAGAAACAGGGCTGCAGAAAGGCTTAGCAGAAGCAGCCTGAGGACGGCTTGAGTAGAGAGGAGTCTTGGGAAACAAAGAGAAGAGCAAACCTGGGTAAGGACAGAGCTTGCTACTTAACGTAGAGCCTCAGCAGCTGATTTCACAGGAGAGGACATGGCATGAAATCCTGCACAAGAGGGCATAAAATGCAAAAGGTGGGCAATGTGTATGTATATAATCAAAAGGCAGCAAAATGTGAGACTGCTTTGCCAGTGTGGGCTTGTGAGAGAGAAACTGGAAGTACTGTACCAGGAGAGCATAGTGAACCTTTTTTGAAGATAGGACTTGATAGACCTTTAGCTTGAAACAGTCTTGTGTCCAGCTGGCAGAAACAGAACTTTTAATTGTCTGGAAAAGACCATCTATACCTATTCTAAGTCCTATTGCCTGGACTTCTCCCTTGGTGAAGGAAGGACTGGTCCTCCCACACCAGTCCAGTGACAACCAGCTATTGCTACTGCTCAGCCTGGAGAGGGCAAGGTCATCTGCAAAGAACTTAGTCTGTGGTGTCGTGTTCTTCTGGAAGTAGAAGGCTTTTGCTCTCGTCATCTGTAGCCAAAGCCCCTGCACCATCAAAGGAAGATGCCAGGGACAGCAGGGAATACAGCCTGATTCTGAGAGGGAGAGTTATTTCATCACAAAATTATCTTCTTGGGCATCCTGAACAAAAAGCAACATACAAAGCAGCTAGGGATTCAAATATATGTTACCCAAACCACCTGTATCAAGTCAAGCTACTCTAAGAACTTGTCGTCTATCAAGAAGTGGTTTGGAAGGCCTCCTTTAAACGTTGTTCCCCTGTGGAGCAGCATTTTGGGGGTAGCTCTGCAGCATCTATAAGGTTCATCAAGTGCTGCGGTACAAAACGGGAGCTGTCTGTACTCCTGCTGGTCCCCGTGGTGGCTGGTGCGAAGATACCAGAGGCAGGGCTGCGAGAACAGAGTAGAAAATAAGTTTGATAACGTGGATTTATGTTTGGGGATTTTTTTTTTTGTCGCTGGAGGCTGTGGGGCTGACAGAGGAGGGGGTCTGTCCCTGCTGCCTCCGAAATGTTAAAAAATAATAAAACGGTCTTCAGTGCTGCTGCTGGTTTGGTACAACACAAATTTGCTATTCTCCCTCAGCATTCTGTTCTCCGTCCAGCCGAAAAACAATCCAAAATCCCTACCTGCAGAATTAAAAGAAATAAAATGGTTTCTTCAGCCTTCTGTGGGGCCCGTTGGCTGGACTAATGCCGGTATGAGGCCATTGGGCCTGCCTGCCTCCCTGGGCTGGCCTGCCCTGCCATCGCCCGGCCACACAGCCTTGCTTTGCCGAGGGACACGGTCTCCGGCTCAAATACGTGAGATAACTGTCTTACGCTGCCCTGAGGAGAAACTGGGAATAATTTGAGGTAAAGATCTAGTAATAAACATTAATAATTAATGAGTGAGGAGATAGCCTAGCTTAATAACTCCTGTTTTCTGACTGCCAGTTTCTGTTTCGGGACAGGAAAAGTGATTTTTCTGCATTAATTCAAGGTGAATGCTGCACTCTGCTTTGCCTCCCTGCTCGTTTAGGATTTAGGCAATAGATAGTTAAGGCAGTCTGAAATATTTTTGCAGCTAGCTAGTCCATGAATTATAGCAGATTTTGCCTATTTTTGGAGGGGTTTGAGGCAGAAATGTTTACAACAGCTTGCAGAAAGGACAGGACTTGCTTTTGTAAAATTCTCCTTAATATGCCAGCATCTGGGTACTTCAGTCTCGCTGCTAATCAGTCTGCAGGTTTCAGAAACATTATTATACTTCTTTTTGTCTGTCGTGTCCCCTGTTTCTGGAGGTGAGGAGAGGTAAAACCTTCAAACCTGGCAGAAGCACAAAACACTTGTTCGCATTTTCAGACAGAGCTCCAGCTCCAAGCTGCACAGTTGACAGAGGCTAGCTATGTTTGCATCTTGCTAGCTCTTTTCCATTTATTTTTGTCACCCCACAAGTACCTTCTTCTCTGTCCCACTATATTCTAAAGGAAGTCTTTGAAGAAAGACAGCAAAGGACAAGGTGATAACATTACATGATCTTAGATGGCTTTTTAAGGATGTTATGAGACTCCAAATCATTCCTTTGGTGCAGGAAAGGGAAATATTTTATTTGAAGAAAGGTTGCAGACATCTCTAAACCCTGGAGCTTTGGGGGATGGTTTATTTCACGTTTTCATTTTGCTGAAGTTTAAGATAAATTTTTCTATCAAAATTTCTCTATATAATTGAGCAATAAAGTCAGCATGCTGGGGAGCCGTGGATGGCTTCACTTTCTACAGTTCTTACAAGAAAAGATCAGGAACAGGCGAGGCTTGTTAATTTGCGTTACAAGAAAGCCCAGTGTACTGGCTTGTCTGTCACTGCAGTATTTCATCCATCTGCCAGGCTTTCTCTCTGCATCCGACTGAGTTGAGCAATGTGGCTGCATTGATTTCTGTCTGCAACACAGGGGGTTTCACTGGACAGATATTATGTTATTCTAATCATCTTTATGACACGAATAGGAAAAAAAAAAAGCCAAAACTGAGTATGTGCCTGATGTCTGCTGACACACAACTTCTGTTGCAACCAGTGGGAAAGCATGGCTGACTCTGGCTTAGCACCCCGGTCTTACTGCACCTTACAGAACAAGTGCTGATTTTTTTTTTTTTAATTGTAACTTGTGATTGTGCAAAGGTGTTAGTTTGACTTTCTTTTAATTGCTCTTTCAGAGGCTCCAAGCTTTTGCTCAGGATAAACAAACTGTTCTGGTGAGTGCTGGACTTAAGTCTTCGCACCTGAGTATGGTCATACTGAGGAAGTGACCAGCTTTGCTGATAAAATCTGTGAGCTTGAGACACTTGTAAGTAAAAGGGTGGTTAGAAAGTCAGATTAACCTTGCGCTATGTTAAGGCAACTATAGGACCAATAAAATAAGCATTAGCAACCCAAGAAAACATGGAATTTCAAAATGTCTACTGTATCAACCCAGACAGGACTTGGCAGTAATTGCTGTAGGATATCTAAATTAAGCAATGAGGTTTCTGTTGTGGCAACTGTTAGGGAAGATTTTGCAACACACATCAATTCCTCCAGGACCCAAATGCACTTTTCCTTTCAAGGGGGAGTTGTGGGCATTCAGATCCTTGCAGACAAGTTACTGAGGCCCTAAATCAGCAAAACACTTTTAAGCATATCCTTAAGCACTTTGATGAAGGGGAGACACAATCTCTTAATTATCTGTGCTGAACAGGGAGCTGGGAGGCTCCTTGAGTATCTTTTAAAACACTTATACACTAGCTGTGCCCTGAAATGCAGAGCCTGAGAAGCTGCTGCCTTACCCTCTAGCTGCACTTGTCTTCTGTGAATGTGCTCACTAACCTTCAAGTAAATGGTGCCTTACATCTGACTCTTTGTGGGAATTTTGCCTATCCCGAGTGCTTATCAGTTTAGAAGAATAGGCATAATGCTGTATTCAGCTTTAACTAGAGCACTTTGATAACTGTCCATTTTATCCAAATACTGCTGAGTGTGGGATTATTAAATAATCTGAAAGACAAATGGAGGATGAAGCCAGGAGGGGAACTGACTTTGTCTTTTATATGTTCGCATCTGTAGCATAACCAGGCGTTGGTAGATACTTCAGCTCTATCAGCGCAGCCAGCACTTTGGAGTTCTCCGCCGGAGGCAGAAAAAGAACGAAAAGAAAGCCCCGCATCCCCTCCCCAAAGCAGCAGGCAATTACAGCTGTTCTCAAGGAGAAGGTTTGTGTCAGCAGATCTTACATAGCTATGCTCAGAAAGTTTGTGTCAGCAGCCGTAAAAGCTGGCCTGTCAGCATTTCTCTTCTATTCCATACACAAAATGCATATTACTGAACAATTATGCCAAAGACAGGGAATATTTCTTGATAACGCAACTTGGAAGTAGTGTCTTCCTGTGGGAGCGATTCATGTCATGTGCCACAGAAATCTGTGTGGGTTTAGATGAAAATCCTTGTTGCTGGTACTTAGTGTAAGGTTGCGTTGTAAGCCAAGTCATTTGGTGTTGCATCCTGGCCAAGGTAGTCTTGGCCTGACCCAAAGTCCATGGAAATTAGTGAATTCCTGGTAATTCTAACGAGCTTCCAAGCATGCCCTAAAAAAGCATATTCATTTTGAAGGAAGTTTGGTGATGCTTAGATTTTTGGCCTCCAAAGTCTTCAGAGGATACGTAAAAAGCACAGTGATTTCAGTGTGCAGTTGGGATCTAGCTGTTACAAAAGGCAGGACAGAGAGCTGGGATGAATTTTGAATACAAACTGATTTACTGCTTTAATATATGTTTATTGCTCTATCTCAACCACCATTTAACTGTGTTTTGGCTGTCTCCATTAAGAAAGATATTTTTATTCCTCCTTTGTCAGAAGTCACAGTTCAGAGCAAATATTTTATTAAATAACATAGATGGAGAAACAGAATTGGGTTTTAATTTCACTTTTTATTGAATGAGCCCTGCTTTTCTGTCCTGTGAATAAGCAACAATTTGCTGCACAGTCCTCATCTCTGCTTACTGGCAAGCACAAGTTCTTTAAGAAACAAACAAGAAACCCAAGCAAAAAGTCATGCTTGGAGTAGTTAAGGAAGCAGGGGAAGAGGAGCATAAAATCCCCAGACACTCTATGTGAATTTGATCTCTGTCCACGTACAGGAGCTTGACTAATTAACTGCATGAGGCTCCAAGTCTGATTTCTGAAACTAATACAGACCTCTGTCCGGACACGGGGACTCTGGTGATCCAAATCAGCGTAGAAATTGCTCTGATGCTGAGATCTACCTTGCCGACTCGTAGATTGTTACCAGTCTGCTGCTGGAGGTTACCACTGCCAGCCACTCAGCTGGCACAGCAGATTTTTATAAGGCCTCCTCTTTTAAGCAGCCTTCAGTGGTATTTACAATAGATCTGGATGCCTGTGCAAGGTAGTGAAGGGAGTGCAAGGATAAGGCTTGCCCAGAAGTGTGCTGCCAGGCCACTGGTGCCAGGTGCTAACCTCCAGTTGGGTGGGGGTCACCCTAACAACTTTAAAAAAAAAACAACCCAAAACCCAAACAACAACAAAAAAACACCCCCACAACAACAACACAACAAGCACTGCCAACAATAACAACAAATTCTGTGCCAGCTGCTCTGCAGCAGGTGTCTGACCACAGCTGAAGCCAGACTTAAAGGAAGACAGTGTTTACCTAAGAGCTAATATCAATTTAACAAAATGATGCCAAAGGATGCAAGTTAGAAGAAATGTTTTCATGGAGTTGCAGTTTTGTCTTCCTTTTTCTCTTTTCCTTTCCTTTTTCTCTTTTCCTTTCCTTTTTCTCTTTTCCTTTCCTTTTTCTCTTTTCCTTTCCTTTTTCTCTTTTCCTTTCCTTTTTCTCTTTTCCTTTCCTTTTTCTCTTTTCCTTTCCTTTTTCTCTCACTTAAACCTTCTCAACCTGAAATTAGGATACTCTCACAAAAGAGAGGGGGAAAAAAAATCAAACAGTTATGTAAACAGTATTTTCTGTTTTTTCCATGGGCCTTCTAGTAGTATGGTATTCAGTCAAGAACAAATACATTGATTTTATCCATGTCAGAAAGAGTCTGGCATGCTTCAAAGCCCCGTGACTACTCTCTAGCTTAATGTATTTTTACTTTTTAATGTATATAGGTTTTATTTCTTTCCAGCAAACGTGAACTATTTTTTGTTTTCCTTCATGAGTCTGAGAATTTTTCCATTCATTTCAATGAGAAGTGCGCAGGGCCTCTCATGCTGTCTCTTACAGGGCAGCACTGATCTCTTCTTGTGTTTTGGAGGGAGGTGAATGGATGTTGTAGCTTTGTCTAACCAGAGAAACCAAGCTTTTGTGCTTGCAGTTCATTCCAGGACATCTTTTTCAGCATTACTTATCCATAAATGCTAACCTGTTGGTGGAAGGGGGAGGGAGGGGGCAATATATTCTTGTGGCAGATGTATTGGGGAACAGAATGACATTGCTTTTTCTGAGGTTAATAACAGAACAACAGGTTTTGTTGTGTTGTTTTTATGAAAGGAATGACCCAATTATTAATTTTTAGCCATATATGCAGGCACAGTCCTGTTCCTCTCACAAAATGCAAAGAAATACCCTGAGGACTAACTGCAGGTGTTTCTGTATAAGCTAAAGCATAATTCTTTAGAATATCATCCCATCTTGAATACCTCCCCACCAAAGGACTGAGTTGATAGTCACGTCCAGTGTTTACCTGTTTTCTCAAAACCTCCTCTACAGCGGTACCTTAACACCTCTCGTGCAGGATACTGTATACCTTCTCTCATGCAGGTTCATAGTGTCCTGCACTGCCCAAGTACATTGGTAGGTACCACAGTGTTTTCATTATCTTCCTCATCTGCATACATAACTCCCTGCAGATTATATAGAAGCTAAGCTGTCCTCTCCATTGGGTAATGGTATCCATGAAGTGGGTGAAACTGGAGGAGAGAAGCTTCTGAGAGTTTCTAATCCTGTAATCTTTCAACAATTCAAATAATTTTAGTGACTCGTGAAAAGATACAAGCGCCAACTGTTTAGCTTTTCCTTTCACTTTGACAATCAGATAACAAAACCCAACAAATTAGGCCCGAAATGGCTGAAAAACACCTCTAGTTGCCTAGGAGGGAGGAAAGGAAGGGGATCAATTGAGGCATTTGTAAAGCAGTCACAAAGTTTACTTTCTGTCCAGCCCACCATAGTGTCTTCAAAACCACTTTTTCCTGATACAGAGCTTAAACTGATCTTTTTTCAGCTTTAGCCCTTTACACTATTACAACTAATCTCCAGTGGAAATATTTCTCTGTGAATATTTATACAGTTATGTAGTTGTTCCTTTAATTCTTCTCCCTTTAGGCCAAATAAATTTAGTTCTTCTCATCTTACTTTCAAAGTTGTATTTTTAAATAATAAAGCAGTGTTAAATATAGTTGAAAGCAGACAACATAATGCATCTGAGATTTCACAATAATTTAGGCTTTTGGAGACAATAGTGTCCATTTTACTAAGACCAGTAATCCAATATTATGAATTAGTTCCTTGTCAGAAGTTTTTTGAACATTTGAAATAATAACTGTCTTTTTAAAATAATTTACTGTGTGCTACTGGCACGTAAAAGCCTATCGTCAGACTTTACGTAAATTCTCCATCCTGTTTGAATACTAATTACAATGAGAACTTGAATGTTTAATTTTTAAACGCTGAATTAATTTTTCCTTTTGCTTGTTAAAACACTGTGAAATAGCTTGGAAACTCTGACATGGGACTTCATGGTGCCTGGTGGAAAGTGTTGCATGTTTCCTCACATCCTGCTCTGGCAATATTAATGCTATTCATTCTTTAGCAAGTGGGACTGGGAAGAAGTCCAGGTTTATCTGTCTTTTCCTGGGGGGAACTGGAAGATCCAGGAGATTATGGGATTTAGAGATTCGTAACTTCTAAAGCATTTGTTTGAATTGCTAGTAACTGAAAAGTTTAATATACTAAATATATTTGGAAAGCCTCTTACTTACAATTTGTATACCAAATGGTATCCTGCAGTAAGCTTTTTAGTGGGCACTCTCTCCTGGAAAAGTCATGCAGAAACAAAGATGTCATGACTGGAATTTGTCAGAAATTAGCTCTTAGCTCAATGATACATCATTGCCTATTTGATGTGTTCTCTATAATTTTTACACACAGCATTGCTAAGTCATTACCTGGTACTATATATAGATCTTCTGATTAGCTCAGATTCATAGATACTCTGTTGAAATGAAAAGTGGAAATGATGAGGATTGGAGGTTTATCGCTGCTTCCTCTCTAAGATCTTGACTACCACTGGTTAAAACTTCTGAGTGCACTTCAAGGCAGAGTTACTGAGATGACTGTACCAAGACTAAAAAATATTCTTAAGATGGATCTCTTTAATGGTTTGACCAATAATTTGAGCTTTGCAAACTCATGCCTTTGGCTCCAAGCACTGCATATTTTAAAGCAGGCTCATAATGAGTGATAGAAATTTTCCTTTTCCAGGTGACACCCTAGATACATTGCCAATATACCTAGTTTAAATTTACTAAGCAAGTAAGCAATAAAATAAAGTCTACAGAGGTATATAAAACTAGGGTTGCTTGGATTTACTGCCAATAGATACATGATGAGTATGATTAAGAGGCACTTTATGCTGACTTTCTAATAACTCTCTGCTAAAATATGTATTTCAGGCAGTTCTGTCAGCTTTATTGTTACTTTCTAATTTTGGTCTAAAGATTTTTATCAGATGCAATTGTTCTCTTTGGAGATTATAGGATGCATAAATTTCTCAAGATGAGAGTTTCTGTGATTCATTTTTCTTGGGCTCTGTTGGTTAAGATGAAACTCCTTACCAGTATCTGTAGTGTTGCCTTTTACTCTGAATTCTTTTCTTAAATCTTCAGTTTGTTTTAATATTACTTATAGCATAGAAAAAAGTTTCCTTCCTGTATGAGTGCAGGAGGTCGGTATACTGGTTTGAATAAAGGAAGCCTTATTCTTTTCATTGTTGGAAAGAAATTGGGTTTGAATTCCCATACTTTTGTGTGTATTACAACTGAGTACAGCCTGATTGTGCTGAAAGAAGCTAGAAACTGAAGCCCTCCGTGAAAACCTACTGCCCTAAAATTAAATGTATATTGTTTTGTCTTCATTTTCAAGATGAAAGCAATTTAAGCCTTATGTCTTTAAAATAAATGTTAAAACTATATGCATCTTGCCCATGAGGTACATGTGGTTTGATTGTCCCGCATAGGCACCTGCTGCCTTAGGCCTGTCTGGCTTCTTGCTTCTGGTCCGAAAGGGCACTGGTATCTCATGACTCCAGTGTCACACCAGCCAGCCCTGTGTAGACATAACTACACTGAAGACTGCCTCTAATGTCTAGAAAGACTTTATAGAAGAAAAAAATAGAAGACTAAATTTTGCCGTTTCTTGGAAACAGGTGGATGAAAGCTGATACAGGTTTTAGTTTAATTTCTTGTAAAATGCTTTGACTTCCCAGCAACAGCCCACAGAAGCAACAAGAATCTATGGGCTCAGTTCAGATCCCCAAGCACAGGTGTCCAGTTATTTACTAGGTATCCTGCCTGGCCTCCAGCTGCTGCTCCAGAAGGCTCTAAGTTTCTGTTAAATCCCGTGTCCTATCTACCAACTTTGTGTGGGTGTTCTGGTTGCAACAGTGTCTGTTGTGGGTCAAGCTGAAGCAATCTCCAGGGTCTTTTGACTATGTCTGCCTTGGCTTTACAGGTAGGTCACATACCCAGCTCTCAGGCAGACATGGTTAGGTGTCCAGTGCTAGCCAAGATGCCCTTGTGTCATCGTCCTGGTTCCCAGCTACTGCTCCAAAAGGACACCGGTCTCACAAAGTCTCATGTCCTATCTGCCAGCCCTGCCTGGACATCTCAGATACTCCAGAGTGTCTCAGTTGTATTAGACACTGTTTCATCTAAGAAGTTGGTGTCAAAGCAGAGGCCCCTGCTCTATCTGTTACCAAACAGCCAATGCTGTCCTATTGTCCTTTCGGAGAAGAGATTCATAAGGACAATCTGGTAGCCCATTCCACCTTCAGGAAACTGTATCTAGTAAGGGACAGGATTCAGTTCACCTAACCTTAGAGACCAAACTCTTAGCTAGTCTACAGTGGGAGTCTAGATAACTGACTTGGTGATATAAACACCTTGAAAGGGTTTTGTGCTGAGGAGGTGCCTGAGATGAGTGAGATGATGGTGCCTGCTTCTTCCTTGTGACTGAAGAGGAAACCTAGATGACTAATTTGAACTGCAGCCTCAGAGCGTATGTCTACATGGTATGCTAAAGAAACCGTAATTAGACTGCAAGTGTGCACTAAGGCACAGCCAGGCATACTGTCCAGATAGCCCAGGAACTCAAGTGTCCAGGGTGCTTTGTCTGATGGTGTGTCAGGCACTGTGCTGCGGCAAGCATCTGGGGACTGTCTATGAGACAGCAGTGGGGGAAGGAGGTGGAATGGGCCATGTTCATGGCCACTCAGGAGAGGACTCTTTCTGGGCAGCATAGGTATGGCTTTACGACATTGCCATCAAAGACATGAAGGCAGCTATGCAGGCATACCCAGGTCCAAATCAATGTCTGGAGTGGATGTGGCCAGGCTGTTGCTGACTGGAGGTGTGAAGGGCTTGGGAAACTGTGCAGTAGTTAACCTCTCCCTTACAACACCCACTGTGCAGGCAGTGCTACAGCCTACTAAACTATCCCCACCCTGTTTCAAAAACACCAGTTAATGAGCTCAATGTGAAGCCATTTATATGAAATTCAATGTGGATTAATTGCTTAAATATTTACCCAGTGTCTCAGGGGGGATTAATGGCACATGCCAAGTTCCACGTTGCTGCTGCTACACTACAGTAGTACTTATGTTCATTAGCTTTAAGGTTAATTGGAGCTTTTCTAGAAGGGTTGCACTAAGCCTGCAATATAGACATAGTTCCCTTACAGGGAACTGCTTGTACCTCTTGAGAAATCCTCAGGGGCAAATGAAGACGCCCATTTCCTCTTTGCGGCAGCAGATGTTCCCTGGGGAAAGTGCCGTGGTGCTGGCCCTGGGCTGTCTAACCAAGTGTACAAGATTGTTGCTTATGAGTACGTGACGAACTTCATAGTTGTATGATGGTCTAAAAGCTGGCTACATTTCTTGTTCTCTTTGTCATCCCCTCATCCTACTATATATCTGTCTGCGTGTGTGTGTATATATATATAAATCTATATATATATACACACACACACAGACATGCTGTAATGGGGAACGTGGGTGGCTGTTCTCATAATTGTATTTTGGAAAGCTAAAACTAGGCTTTTGGTGTTAAAAATGGTGTACGGTGCCCAGAGCCGTGGTTCAGCCTTGCCTCCTCTCCCTGTTTGCTCGGTAACCATAGCTACTGCGCTTTCTTTAGTGGGAGCAGATTTCTCAGAGATTCCTTCTTGTAGAATTACTGATGTAATTACTTTACAAATACCAGCAGAAAGCTTCTGCAATAGAAGTCCAGTCTCTTCTACTGGCTTCAGCCTGTTTCCTGGCCTAACCGCTCAGCCCATGAACAAAACCTGTCCCTGGTTTGCTCCCTGCTCAGCTCTCCCTTTGCATACCTGTCACCCCTTTACTGGTTTTGGTTGACAAGAGCACCTGACACCACCTGTTGCGAATCTAAAGAAAATAACCAGTGGTCCTGGCTCCTGCTGAGTATATTGATGCTCAGCAGTAAAGCTTAAAAGATTAATTATCTGGAATTGTTTTCACTAGTTATTGGAGGTGCAAGTGTTAAAAAAGTACACACCTCTTCACAAAAAGCATGCAAAGATTTCAGGTCTCCTGCAGAAGAGGCAAGCGAGCAGGGAAGAATAAATCATCACAGGCACTGTGGTACTGATGATTTGTATTCTTGTAGCACCTATTCCTTAGTCCTGAACAGCCACAAAATAAAAGTCATTCCTTTGCCCCAAGTGATGGATAATCTTGGCATAACAGAAGAAAAGTAGCAGATGGATATAGATGCATGGGGGAATACAGTCAGCCTGGGTCAGGATGATGCCAGTCTTAGCTTAGCAACTGTCTAACTTCAGTTGAATTTTTGAGGCTTTATGACTTTGGATCATTTCAATGGAGAGATACGACATAAACATGACTGTCATTGTGCTGTCATAAAAGAAAAGGAGGAACATTTTGTAACGTTTCTAGTAAGTAAGGAAAGGCTGTTTGTTTGTTTTAATACCTATTTGCAATGTGGTTTTTGTGTGAATAACTCACTGCTGTAGTTGCCACAACCCACCACCAAACTAATGCACTGCCATAAAAGTAAAAACTAGGCAAGGATGCTTTTTGCTTTTTTGTCTTATAGAACATAGTTGTCAAAAATGCTCTGGCTAGGTGAGAAGGATCCCACTTGAGACTGATGCCTTAGTGTAGGTGCCTACAGCCTTGCTAATGCTTATACAGCAGTATTTCATTTCATTTCATTCATTACTCTCCCATTTCAGTGAGAGTAGAGAGCCTTAGCTAACTAGCCATCATGTGTCTACTCTGCAATGGGGCACTGGTGAGGCTGCACCTCAAATACTGTGTTCAGTTTTGGGCCCCTCACTACAAGAAAGAACATTGAGGTGCTGGAGTGTGTCCAAAGAAGAGCAATGAAGCTGGTGAAGGGACTAGGGCACAAGTGTTCCAAGGAGCGGCTGAGGGAACTGGGGTTATTTAGCCTGGAGAAAAGGAGGCTGAGGGGAGACCTCATTGCTCTCTACAACTACCTGAAGGGAGGTTGTAGCGAGGTGGGTGTTGGTCTCTTCTCCCAAGTAACAAGCGATAGGACGAGAGGAAATGGCCTCAAGTTGTGCCAGGGGAGGTTTAGATTGGATATTAGGAAAAATTTCTTCACTGAAAGGGTTATCGAGCACTGGAACAGGCTGCCCAGGGAAGTGGTTGAGTCCCCATCCCTGGAGGTATTTAAAAGACATATAGACATGATACTTAGGGACATGGCTTAGTGGTGGACTTGGCAGTGTTAGGTTTACGGTTGGACTCAATGATCTTAAAGGTCTTTTCCAACCTAAATGATTCTGTGATTCTATGAAGTAATTTTTAGGTTTCCTGAGCTGTGTTGGTTAGGTTGTCATTGACTACAATAAATCTTGTTGGTTAGATTTCCCACTCACCTGTTGTGGAGCTTGGAGACACAGCACAGAAGTAAACACTTAAACACTTAACGTCTAAATTTCCAAACAGAGTCCCATCCTGTGCTGTCTCTTGAATTGTCCATGCAAAAGTGTCTGCCAACTGAGATGTCCTCAGGTGTCCTGCTTGGCCAACAGATGCTGCTTTTAGGGTGTAAATCCAGCAGAAGCCCCGTGTCATATCTTGCTATACTGGACGTCTCTGATTCCCCTGGACATCTCAGATGTTACCAGACACCTGAGCTTGGGCAACTGAATCACACCCTCCCTGCTGTCTAATGCTGAAGAAGTCTGCTCAGAGCCCATGAGCATGGTGTACATCTTCATTTGGGTAACCTCAAGTGTTGGTGTAAGAGCAGCAGCTGAAAGAATGGCTTCATGACTAGCTCTTGCCTAGTGTTGGAGGAATGCTCAGCCTAGATATATGCGGAGTTAACATCACACTAGGGACAAAGAATTCGATATGGGAGTGGAAGAAAGCTGATTTTCATTAGCTAGGCCAAGTAGGCAGAGATCCTACACAGCATGTTCTCAGTTAAATTCTTTAGGTTACCATGGCATTTACCACAATATCTTGTCAATGCTGTATTCCTGTTTTGAATGCCTTGTCATGCATGTCACATCAACTGAACACTGGCTTTGTACTTTGTACCTGGTGACTCAGCTTTGCAGGGAATAGATGCAGCAGGAGCTACCTATCAGGGGACAGTGGTGTGGGCAGTTCTGTAGTCTGTGCTGGTGTCAGCCTCAGTGCAAACCACCTACCTTGGTAGCAAGCAAACCCACTTGCAGCTGGAGAAGCAGGGGTCAGCTCTGCTGCCAGACTCTGTTCTGTGCCCTCAGGGCAGGGCTCTGGTGCTGATGTGCACTTCACCTGTTGTAGGGGAATAGCATTGCACAAGCCGGGCGATGGCATCTCACAGACCTCTGCTGATGTCTGACAGGAACCTGAGTTAAACCCTGGGGCCAAGAAACCAAGTGATCCATCCCCGAGTCCTGCACCTTCTGCTTGCAGCCCACCGAAGTGAAGACACACCACTTTCTCAGTGTTACCCATCACATCCACCCTCCCATGCTCTCTGTGTTCAATTTTCATGTCACTTAGTTGCTTTTTGTCTTATTTTAGAGCTAGTTTTGCAGGTGAACAGTGCTGCTCTACTGCCATACGCTGTATGACTTCCGCAGCAGCGCTTACGTGAGCTGATATCCCAAGTGAGTTACTCAAGGTCAGGGAAGTAGCTTGCTATGGCTTTGTACAGGGGCACGGCACAGTAAGTCCTTGATTGGGACCAGTGGATGTTAGTTTAATACAAGCAATAAGAGGTTCATTTACAAGGAGAATGGGAGTGATGCTGCTGTTATGAAAGGTAGGCATGAGGAAGGATGTAACTTTTTGTTCACAGCTGAAGCTGTATGATTTTCTCTAAATTGTTATATCGTGTAGCTTTGCTAGCCATCTCCATTCCTGGAGAAAGTAAATGCTTTCAATAGAAGAATTCTTGGTTATTGTAATATACACCTCCTTTGCAAATGAATGGGAAGGGTTAGTGAAGGAAGAAGCAGCATTACATCAGTGTGTGAAACAATGTTATACGCAGACACCCCCACGGAGGACCAGAATTGTCTGTGTTGGTTTTTTGCCATGCAGAGAAGCTGCAATTGTATTAATGTATGATGTTATTTGAGTGAAAGTAGGAATGCTTTTGAACAAAGATCACAAGGATTGATTTTAAATTGTTTTTAAAGAACATTAGCTATTAAGAGATGTATTGAATTGTATCCCTTTAGTTTTGTATATAGTATGCAAAAATGAAAATGTTGTGGTTCCTTGTAGAACATTACTTTTAGCCTTTCTGGTGTTTTTATGCTATCTCAGAAAATCAGTGCAACAAAGTTTGAATTTTATAGGTGTAGAGTTAAAGTCATTCTACAGATATTTTTTTCCTTAATACACCTATTTTACAGAGCAAACAACTGATGAGGTATCCTTGTTCCACTACACTTCAAAAAGGTTGCTTTGTTGTTTTGGTTTGGTTTTTTTAAAGTAAAAGATATTTTGATCTTTTGGTAGCGGCTTTGCTAAAATTTTTACTCGGAGTAGCCTTCCCAGGAAAACTCAATTTTAACCACATACTCAGATTGAACTATGAAGGCTTGAAACAGTTTACTAGTCTTAAAAAAAGGAACTATGCCAAATCTTTTTTTTTTTAATCAGAACGATTAAAGGACAAAGTATGCAAAGTATGTAATTTTTTCTTCCTGAGAATCAAAATGTCCATTTGTTTACAGGAAGGATAAAGGGTTTTGTAACTTCCCTGAAAGTATGCAAATACATTGCATGAGGAAGACCGTAAAGCTTGTGAAGCAATGAAGGCGCTCGTAGATAATGTCATATGAAGCAATTCTTGTAATGATCACTTGGAGCAGTAGCTCCAGGGTGTAGCGGTCTGGCTGGGATGGAGTTAATTTAATTCATAGCAGCCCACGTGGTGCAGTGTTTTGGATTTGTGGCTAAAGCAGTGTTGGTAACACACCAATGGGCTCTTGATGAGCAGTGCTTGCACGGTGTCAAGGATTTCTCTTTTTCTCACTCTGCCCCTCAGTGAGTAGGCTGGGGGTGCACAAGCGGTTGGGAGGGGACACAGCCGGGACAGCTGACAAATTGGCCAAAGGGTTGTTCCGCACCATATAGCATCATGCTTAGCAATAAAAACTGAGGTAGAGGAAGGACAAGGGACAGGGAGTGGCTTCCTAGGTGGCCAGTGTTCAGAGACTGGCTGGGCATGTCTGCCTATGGCAGGTGGTGAAAGACTTCCTTTGGTTTGCTTGTTTTTTTCTTTTTCCTTTACCTATTAAACTGTCTTTATCTCAACCCACGAGTTGTCTGACTTTTGTTCTTCCTATTTTCTCCCTCTGTCCCACTGGAGCGGGGGAGTGAGCAAGCAGCTATGCAGGTGCTTGGCTGCTGGCCAGGGTCAACCCACCACTGTCCTTTTTGGCACCCAACATGGGGCTCAAGGGGTTCAAGATAATGACAGATTTGATCGGAGTGTGCTAGACTGAGTTTACAGCTGTTACAGCTATTTAGCTGTTAGTTGGCAGGTGGGTACTTGCTGTTGCTGGTCCCGATGATGGCATATTTGCTCCCTTACCTCCCTTACCTGCTCCATTACTTGCTCCTTTTCTTGCTGTACGTTGAATTCCAGGGCTTGTTAATGGTTCATTTCAGCTTTTGCTGTTTTCTGTGTTGTTTATCACTTTGTTTTGCCTTGCCTGAGAAACCTATGATAAAAGCACTGGCCTTGAGCCCAGTCTGGTATTTGGCCCCTGCATCGCTGCCCTCCCAATCTCTGGAGAATCATTTCATGGAGATAGCAGCAGTTACACCTTCCTCCGCTCCTCTGGGAGCCGCTTTGCGGGGAGAGTGAAGAACAGCACCTCCCCCTTCTCCTCCGGGGTAGATGTTTCCAGCCTTATTACAATGACCACCCACTTTCTTGAACAACCCTGCACAATCAGAGCTCTCCTATGGACGTGGGCTGTGAAACTGATTTTGTCTTCCCATAAGGGTAGCCAGCTGGTAGGGGATGCGACATGAGAGTCTGCCCTGAGGCAGCTGATTCCTGTGTGTGGAAGAATTTGGGCAGTGTACTGGTCTGGCTAGGATGGAGTTAACTTTCTTCATAGTGGTGCTGTGTTTTGGATCTGTGGCTAAAACAGTGTTGGTAATTCACCAAAAACCTACAGCACCGGGTGTTCCCAGGCAGTCTCCTATCCGAGTACTGCTCCAGGTCTGCCTTTTCCAAAGGGTTGATCCAAAATCAATAGAAATTCAGGACCATCTTTAAGCTGACTTCAGTGTGCTCTCAGGCCATCTTGGTAGAGCCCTGGTTAGTGGTGTTTCTCATCAGCTTCTTGTACCATCTTGTAATGAAAAGATTTAACCTAAAGTTTATTCTTTTGTATTGGGACTCTGCTAGAGATGATAATACTTTATTATCAGGTGTGCAATATTACTTCTCACTGGAGTAACTGGTGCACTAGCTAGGCCAGTAGTGCTGGAAATGGTCTTCATGCTTTGTTTTGCAGTTTGTATTGTTCTTCTGCAGCCATGTTAACCGGTAAGTAATAATGTCATGGTTAGTTTAGTACAATTTATGCTTGGATGAAGTCCTGAAGCTGTACTGCTATAAACGAGATCCCATGGGCAGCTGTATTTTGAATTTACTAGCCATCTCAGACAGATATACCAACTCTGTAGGCCCAGAAGAGTAATCAGTAATCAGCAGGTATTTTGCATCCTCAGTTAATTCACTACCTCATACCTTGTGCAGGACTTGTTTCTGCCTATGTTTAATGGATGTTTTCCTTTGTTTAAACACTGGATTTTGGAAAACTAGCCTACAGTCCATTTGGTGGTCACTCATTTCATTCACTTTTGAGTATGCTAACTTAGCTATCTCATCTTCCTAAACTCCTCCGATGGTTAATGGAGCGACTGACTCTTCCAGGGCCCTTTATGTTCACTTTACGTTACGTTAGCAAGTAGCGCAAACCAATGGCAGACCTGTAGAGCAAAACAGCCAGTTCTGAGGACCGGACACCCACACTATAAACATGTTAGGGATTTTTTCTTTTTCAGAATAGTCCTAGTCTGGTCCCATGGACTGAATGCCCATTGTATCTGGGTATTGGGTAAACTCCTGGACTCCATCTTCCAGTTTACTTGATCTAAAAAAAAAAAAAAAAAAAAATTAGCTTTAAAAGCTCTCTTCTGATCCAGACTAAAATACTAATATAGATGCAGCCTCAAAGCACCAAAGTCAGATTACAGTTCTAAATTTCTTGCTGTGGGAGTCTCCTTCTTCCTTCATTCCCCACAGAGCAAGTCTGTGGAGACTTGCCAGCTGCTTTATTGCAGCAAAGTTGGGTGCTGAGAGTTGCACTGTGACTTCTGTGTGACACCACTGCAGTGCAGAGCTGCCCTCCTGGCGGTACCAGGCTTTGCAAGAGTCCTTTAAACCAGCTGAGTTTGTCAGTCATTTATCAGATGGCCAGACAGAACAAGCTCAGCCTGGTAAATTAAAATGTGTCTAGGTACTGCAGATGGATCTCTTCTTGGGTAACTTTTAGGTATCTTCAGTGTAGATGTCTACGTCTAAGTCAGTCAGTTGTTCTCCCTTTATAAAGAAGACAAAGAGGCATTTCATCAGGCCTAGTTTAAATGTCTATTTTAGGATTAAATGATTCATGACCTAAAAGTTCCAGTTTTTCTCCAGTAAGGGGACTCTGAGCAACCATTTAGAGGCACCCACGCTGTAGATGTCCGAAGCTGCATGAGAAGCCCACTTCTCCTTTCTGTATCTGAGCCAGACTTCAGAGATGTACTTGAGGATTCCTCTTGAGGGTTGGATTTTTTTTTGTCAGATTGAATCACTTTTCTCATTTTCTGTTATTTTCATATCCAGTGTGCTAATGATGACTTCTTTCACAAGTTTTAATCAGCTCTGGGTGTTTTCTCTCTGGCCCAAAGTGTCTCACAAACGTATCAACCATCACTAGTTCTCACCCCATGATCTGAGCTCCAATCTTATTAAATCCCAGGACTGCATACAGAAATACTGATGCTGGAACAAGATTTAATTTATATCTTGGTGGATTGTTGACAGCATTGATAGCCTGCAGTGCATTAACATACTGAATTATCAAGCCCCTTAAAGGAATAATGAATACTGCTTACACCGACTTTCTGCCAAAAACATTCCTTTGTAATGTAAATGAAAGAACACACCAAAGCGGTTCGATACACGTCTCACCGCTGTGTCTGCTCAAACCGACAGTGCTGAAAAGGGCTGTTCCTATTCTATCTTTTTAGCCCTAATGTGATGCTTACACTACCATGGATGCTTTATTTTTCACTCTGGGATGCCCTCAGACCTGTCAAGTATTTCCCTGCTTAAGGACAGCTAGGAGTGGTGTTAGAGGGTGACAAATTTCACATAAATGCAAAAATTAATCATTATTTTCATCTGGGGCAGAACAGGGAGATGATCATTACATTCTAGAAACTGCAAACACCTGCATGAGGGTGAATTGCTTGTGTTAGAGTTTCAGCCAGCTCCCTTAAAAAACATCCAGAACACTCAATATTGTTACTCATGCATGGCTGGCAATCTTTATTTTGTTTTCATCCTGATTCCTTTGAAGAATTCATTTAATGAGCACAACCATGCATCATGGGTTTTTTTTTTTTCTCCTGTGTTCCTTGCAATGTTGACATTATCTCCTGATCTTAACTTGCAGCCTCCCACTACAAAGAAACACCGCCACAAAGCACTGCAAGCCAGGAAATGGCATCGCTTTAATGTTCTTAAGAAAAAACAATTGGGTTTTGTCCTTTTTAACATCAATTTCAAGAATAAAAATTGCCTCTGGTTTGTTAGCCATACATTTCTGTTGTAGGATGAGTATGGGGATTTTTTTTTAGGTTATGACAATGACGAAGCAAATACATTGTTTAGTTGCTCTTACCCTCTTGGTAAGAGTCCTCCTGTCCTCTGAATAAGCCGCGTTTACTCAGCAAGGAAGCTGCTCCTTGCTTCCCGTCCCTGGCCTGGATCAGTCCTTTTCGTTTTTGGCTGTCCTCAGCTCTGCCTGCTGAGTCTGGATTTGGCTGTACTCTTCTGTCTGTGTCCTGGTTTGCGTTTTGCTTTGTAATGACCTTTGTTTGACAATGTATTTTAACAGCTTTATCCACTGTTATTTCTGATTTTATCTGCAATTATGGTGACAATGTGGGGTTTTTTTTAGTTTTGCTTTTGGTGTTTTTTAACAATGCCATTGATTAACATGTGTAATTTGCACTCCCTTGTTCATCCCCAAATCCTGGAATTTCCCGGCTCACCTAGGTTGGGGTTTTTTTTTGACAAATTGACTCCTCCCAAATCTGTCTGCAGTCAAAGTCCTGGATATGATGTACTGAAGGAGGACAAAGCACTCATTGTGTATTAGCACATTACCACCAATATTTTGCTGGCCCACTTTGCCACATGCAAAAGGACAATGATGTGCTTATTCACTCATCTCTTTATTCAAGACCGTTTGGATGCCACTGATTCATTCAGCCTGGTCAAACACCGATGTGAAAGAATAGCGATGTCTTTCCCGAGCCCATCAAAGGCTGCCTGTACTCCAGCTGCCAGGTGGCTTCATGCTGTTACATGGCATGTTACAAAATGAAACGGGCTAATTCTGGAATACTGCACATGCTCACTGTGTTCAGATAATTTTGATCACTGCATCAGATTCCTAAAGTGAACATTTGTTACCGTTAGTTGTTAACACATAACTCAGATTCTCCATATTAGGAAAAGATCTTTCCTAAACCTTGTTAGCTCTCCAGTGTCACTAGAAGCAGAATTTCATCTCTAGAAGCAGAATTTCATCTCTTTAAACTTAACATCTTGCATGCTCTATTGAGATGGCAAGTACACTTAATGTATTGGCGGCACCACGGAGATAAAGGGGCAGAGGCTTTTACAGGCTCTACTAACATGTTTTCTTCAGAATAGAAGAACACAGTAGCATTATGATGAGGCTGTCCCGTGGTGATCTAAGGAAGCCTGTGATAGGGAATATTACAGGGGCAACAAGTAAGATAAAAAAATAACTCCTTTCATTCCAGAATCTGTGTGCACCAACTGCTTACAGAGTTTTCTCTGAAGCTCACATTATGTGAAGCATAACATGCTTCAGTCCCATCTCAAATCAGGTTTGTGTCACAAACTGTGGGCCATTTCTTGCTCCTCATCACTCCGAAGTAGTTGAATTCTTCGGCTGCGCAGTCTTCTCCCTCCAGCCTGCACACCCTGAAGTCATCCAGAGTCTGGCAGGGATGGGGAAGGGTCACTGAGGTGCCATCAAAGAGTAAGAGGCAGGGCTGATGCAGAAGACAACTCTGCCCCAGTGCAGCTGGGGAGCTGGACCTGTGTTTTAATGCTGTGCTGCACAGTTTAACCAGGTAAACTAGCCCAAATGGTTGTAAAAATCGCTAGGCCTGTGATAAGTAAATGAAAGCCAGTATTGTTGGTGGTTTCTGTTTCTGATTGTATTTGTTTGCTTGCTTTTATATCTCAAACTATGCGTTTTTGCCTTAATCACAAGCTAAAAGCCCTGTGGAGCATCAGTGACCTAATTAAAAATGGCTTCCCTGATGAACTTCTTCCCCAGTTTATGCATTTATATAGGTTTTCTACAGCTGACATACAAAGCATGATATTGGAAAAGGATGAAAAGCAGGTGGTGGCAGTCACCACTTGTGTTATTTGGCCTGGTGCCAGCCAACGAGTAGAACTAACAGATCATCCTCTGGAGGTGCCCGTTTTTCTCCATTGACTGCATAAGGAGCGTTGTGTGATTAGCTCAGGCCTAGGCATCTACACATTAGGTATCTCAGGGCATATAAATCCCCCAAATGAGAAGCCTGCTCAGGCTCCAGGAGGATGTTAGTCTGTGTCTCCGGTTAATGTCCCAGAAAAGACAATCGCACAGTTTGGGGGGATTTGGGCCTACTCTGAACACACTGATAAGTCAGGTCCTACATCCGGCACAAGTAGAAAGTGCCTGGTTTAGGAATTCTGGAAGTTCAAGACAGGAGATACCATGTGCTGTCAGATCAGAAATGTCCATTTACACGTCCAATGGCAAAGACAGGTCTGTAGTACATCTTCCCAACAGAAATATGGATGCTCAGGGAGATTAAGGGCAGGATCGAGTTTGTAACAAAACACCTAAATTTAGTTGCTTACACATAGCTGTATGCCTACAAGCTAACTAGGGCTGTAAGCATCCATTAGATAAATGGAGCTCTGGTCAATACAGTCCACGCGGCTTTCAAAGCGATTCAGCCAACCAACCAGTCACATACAGGCACAGTTGGCCTATGCCTATATGTGGTAAGCATACACCTAGTAGGTGTATCGTTCCCTTTGAGATGTCCTAGAGTAGCCAAGACATCTGCATGGTCCTGGAAGCTATACCGCGGGACCTACTGAGCCTATGGAGCACCAGTGCCCTTCTGCAGCAGATGGATACACTAAGGGATCTCCAAGGGCACTTGGATGCCTACATTTGGGCTTCTGAATCACACTCTCAGTTTGTCTTTCAGGGAGAAGAATCTTTCTAGGTTCCACTGCCAAAATTACTAGTTTGCCTGGTGCAGTCCAGCAGGCCTTCATCAAAACTTAATGGCATCTTCTAACGCTGTATGAGTTTCTGGCAAGTAAATGTCATTTCTTAGCAGTAGTGTCAGGCAGCTGACCTGCTGATGCACCATAGTCAAGCCCTACTGCAGGAAAGCTGAGCATGCTAACCCAGGCAGCTGGTTTCAATCCATCACAAGGGTGATGTAGGACCCTGGCTATAAATCAGGGGTTGCTGCACAGCAGCTCATTTAGACCATGTTGCATCCTACAACTGGATTAATTTCCTCTCAAGAAATTGGCTGCAGTCTTGTGCCATGTTTGAATGGCCAGTCTGGGAAGAAACTGAGCAGAATCTTAGAGGCTTAAGGACTAGACTGAGACTACTTCTCTGACCACCTAGACAGACCGTCTTAAGGTAATACACTCTTTTATTAATCTGTTCTGGGCTTACCTTGGCTGTGACCTTTTACAGAGCCCTAGTACAAGACACTCCAATAAACAGGGCTTTAGTTAAGGTCTTCAGGGTTGTAATCATAACCCAGCAAAAAAGGGAAGAACTTCCATTGGCTTTAGTGAGCTTAATAGACTGATCTGTAATGTCTAGCGTGATCTATGTGAAGTCTTTTCTTCTCTGCAAATTAATTTTAGATTTCAATAGAAACAAATTTATGCAAATATACAACCTGACTTCTGAGTTTCCAGTTAGTTAATAATTTCCAGTGACATTCACTAGAGGAAAAATATGGAGAACTTTATAAATTCGATTCACCTTCTATAGATACTACATCAGGCTTGGCATTTAGCAATCTGGGGCATTACTGAACTAAAGAAGAGAATTAAAATTCACCATAGTCAGATATTCATTGAGAACGCCCAGTTCCTTTCAAAAATAAGCCAACAAGGTAACAAAACCCATTAAAATACCAGTCAGCTAAAGCTATTGCATACAAACCATTGTCATACCTGTCTGACTTTGTACACTTGCACAAATATATGTTGGTGTCCAAATATATTCAGACCCTTGTCCAAATGTATGTTAATAATACTGTAACTCCCAGATATTTCTGTTGTATTGCTGCCTTTCTGCATTTCTAAAATCTACCTTTGTATGTTTAAGTATCCACTATGAATCATTTTACATTATCTCGACTAAATTTCATTTTACCAATGTTATTTATTTTGCCCTCTTCTGCCATTTATCAAAGTGGTTTTGTAGTCTATTCATATCCTCTAAGGATGCATAATCCCTCCCAGCTTTATATCACCTTAATATTAGGTTGGTAAGACTCTCCACAGTTGTTAATTGACCTCTCTGGTATCCTATTCAAAACATCCTCCCAAGATAATGATGAAGTATTACAATTACCTCATATTTAATTTTTAATAAAATTTTACAGTTATCACACTGATGATATACATGCAGCATTAGCTTCCAGAAAGTGATGTGGTATCCATTTTGAAGTCCTTATAAAACCATGTCCTCATGAAAGAAAAAAAAAATTTTTTTCACTAATCTGTGCTGTTTAAAATGTATGTAAAAGTATATAACCAGAATTCAAATGCTTATGTTTTTTCATCAGCTTTATGAAAGTCAGTATTTGTGTGACAGTGGTCTGCATTTCCCTAGGTCTTCTATCATTCTTCAGAAATGGGTAGGGTAGGAACTCCTCTGGCCTGTGTTATGCGGAAGTCAGATTATTTGATGGAAACAGGTCCTCCTGGCTTTAGCACTTACTCAACTTCTGTTGTACTGGAATACTTTGGTGAACTCAAGTGCCAAAATTCACCACCTTCTCAAAAATTACTACCAATTACGACTGTGAGATAAATGGAATTAATTAATTTTTTTATTCAGATATGTCTTGTGGGGATCTGTTCAAGCTCTCAAATACCACTCTAAGAAGCTATGTAAGGTGCTAGAGCCTATTCATGAATCCTGACTGCCTCCAGTTCACAACCAGAACCAGCAAAAAGCTGCAACTGTGAAAGAAGACATTGTTCATGGAAAAAATGCACGCACCTGGCAAAGTGCAGATCTGCCCCACCACAACCAAAGCTTAGAGTATTCTTATCTCAAAAAGTCAAACCCAGCTGAGAGACAGTCATGAGTAACATGATAAAAATAGCAGATGACTCTTTCAGGGAAGGAACCCTTCATTCCTCATTCAGCTGCACAACAGTGCAGCCAGGTCTCAATAGGCGAACTGGATGCCCCATTGCTGTCTAACTAGCAACTCTTGCTGGATGTTGATCTACGTAAGAGCTGTTCAATTTTCCTTTCCTGAGCAAACTCACTTAGAAACTAGCCACTGTCCAATGATAAGCTAAAGGTTAAAAATCAATTGCATGAGAGCTGAGTCCAGCTAAAACTGAAATTATTTGGATGGGTATTTGAAACATTTTGAAGGCTTGTATCATTGGTGCCACTGCCTTTTTTTAAAGTGTCATACCAACAATCAGTCAATTCAGTTTCTAACTTGAGAGTTCTTCTAGCCTACCTGCTGATAATAAGCTCCTTTACAGCAGTGAATAATGCCTTACAATATTTCTGGTTGGCTAGGAAAACCTGCACCACCCTGGCAATCCACCACCAGCCAGCCTCATTTCTGTCACTTCTTGCATAGATTGCAAGCAATATGGTATACCTAGTTATCGACCCTCAAGAAACTCCAGAAATACATCCCAGCACTTCAGGAAACTCCATCACATCACCTTAGCAGCATGGACTACTGTAAGTAAGTCAAAGCGGTCTTCTGCTCTTGGCACTGGCTTCCCGTAGCAATACCAAGTCAATTAATTTGACTCCCAGTTCTTATCAGTGGCCTGAGATCCACATCCTTTAAAAATCCTCCTAAAGCTCTGTGATGAGGTTTGGCTGATAGCTTTGCTCTTCAGGTAGAACTGAGCTTTCTATAATAAGGTGCAGTTATTCGCACAAGAGACGGAGCTTTCTTGCAGGAAGATCTTTAGTTTGTGGGATTAATTGCCATGCAAACTAGATATCATCAAAACCTTCACCTGATTTTTGATGCATGCACAAGGCATGCTTTTGAGGCTCCGCTGTCCCTAGTATAAACACAGTCAATGTGAGGGAGCATTGACAAAAGCTGTAGCAGGGGAGAGGAAGCAGAGCTGGTCTATACTGGGACCAGTTGATGTTGGCCAATGGGAGCAGCTAGTCAGCAGGCAGTCAAGACAAACGGGTTCCAGACATCAGAATTTCTTAAGTCAGTTCCTTCAAACTATGCCAACAGCATGGGAGGAGATACTGTGGAAGCAGGAAACAAATCTGCCTTTCCTCCAAATAAGGCCAAAGAAGAGGGAACTCTCCAAAAATGTGAGACATAAGCATGAGTTTTATAAAAGACTGTTCCCCCAGCTGCAGCTCTAGCATCCAGCCTTACTGCTTGCCCTCTTACAACCTTGCTTGTGGCTTCTTGATGGGGATTTTTTATTCCACATTAAAACACTGTCTGCTGGCAAGAATGAGGCTGAACCTTCCTGTACACTACATGCATTCCTGGATATCACATTTCAAAAAATTTTCCAAAAACATTTCCAGTAGAGCTTGAAAACCTACAGAAAAAGGTCAAAAGGATGACAAGAGGAATCCCATGGCTTTCATGCTAGGTAAGACTGAATAGGGTAGGACCTTGCATCTTGGAAGAAAAGCAATAGGTATTGAAGTGACAGAGGTCTGTAAAATTGTGAATAGCATGGAGGCAAATAGGGAGCAATTGTACTCTGTTTCTCATAAAAAAGAACTAATCAGCATCATATGAAATTACAGTATTTTATATTCTGATATATATACTAGATAACGTATTTAAACTATGTAAGATTGTCTCACTGTGTAACGGAGGTCAAAAGTATATGTAAACAGTATAGAAACAGGTTCACTGGTGGCTATTAAAATGAAGACTCAGATGCAACCTTTTGCTCTGGAGGTTTCTATAGCTTTGATTTTTCATAAGCTGGGAAGATACGTCAGGGTAAACTGTTAAGTAAATGTCTCATTTCTTAAATCCTTCAGTAAGTATCCCTGAACGACCATTTCCAACACTAGAAGAGTGGGCAAGATTGACCAATTTGTGTAAGATCATCCTGTTGTCCCATTATTGCGGAACGGGGACCATCTCCAGTGCTGCGGCTAAAATAGAGGCGGGGGGTTGGGCTGAATGTTGGGGTGGGGGTCTTGGCTGGGGCCACCAGGTTTGATCTTGGACTGAGTGGGAGTAGCTGAGTCCTGAGGAGGGCAGCAGCTGGCATGATGGTGAGTAAGGGGTGTTGGAAAGGCTGAACGGGCTTCATTAATCTCCATGCAGAGCAGAGGAGGAGAACTGTCTTGGCCAAGGCAGGTGATGGCGGGGGAGGCAGAGGCATGGGCACCTGAAGCAGACTGAGCCATAGGACAGGCTCGTAGCTCAGCCATGCAGCTGTGGCTGCATCTAGGTGAGCTGCAAATAAGCTTGCCTGAAACAAGGCCTGACAGCCAGGGTGTTCCCAGTCATTTCTGTTCCTCGGTGTCAGTGCGTACAGCTCATACACTTCAAATGAACCTGAGGGAGCGTTATGTGAGTGATATGAATGCATCTAAACACGATGCTGCAGCAACTTGAGTTAAAATGACCTTTCAGTTTATAGAAAGTGGATTGGGAAACAAGAATATGTAGATGATATCATCTCTACACTGATGATCCTGACATCCAGTTAAAATGTTGGTACCTGCACTTGAAGAGGATGCTAAAACATTGAAGCGGCAGCAGAAAAAAAGGCACAAAAATGAGTGAAGGAATGGGGAAGGTAATTTACGGTGAGAGGCTGAAGAAGCTGTTTGGTTTACCAAGAAGAGGACTGAGATGACTTGATGATAGTGCACATCTTTAGGAGCAGTCAATATACCGGACACCACAGAACTGCCTTTAAGGAAAAGGCAGAAATCCGTGAGTGTGAACTGAAGCCTGACAACTCTGGTTAGAAATGAAGAACACATTTTTAATCATGAGGGTGAGAGCAGCCACTGGAACAACGTGCTAAGCCTTCAGATCATCACGTCTTCACTCCAGGCGGTGTTCCTGTCCAAAAGGCATGCTCTAGCCAAATACAACATACACTGCCACTGCCCCTGCCAGATCCATCCTTGAATGTCATGTCAGTTTTATCCCCAAACTCTCAGGAGTTTTAGGAGCAGCTGAAACTGGCTGGGTACCGCACTATTGCCCCCTCCAGTCCTGTCTCCTCTGGCACCTGCATATTCCTCGAGGTCCACCTCACCACAACCCTTCCCATGTCCAGTGGACAACCTGTTTTTGCACACTGCTGGTAACATGACTGCTTCTGTCACCAAATAAGCATCTGCTTCACAGACCACTGCTCTGGGGCAGCTGCCACCCCCACTCTTCTCGATAAACATCCGCACCCACTTGCTTTTCTCGTAACCCTTTAGGGGACACCGAGGTCTCCTCCAAGAGGAGAAATCCCCTCGGGGTGCACCTCCTCGGAGGGGGGACTTCCGCCATCTCCCTGCGGAGCACGGGTTTCCCGAGGGCCGCCCCAGCCCCGCGGCACCGTCCCCCGGCAGCCCAGGGGCCCCGCGGCCGGGCGAGCAGCGCCCGGGGCGGCGACGGGTGGCGCTGGGACACTCCGCACGCCTCCGCGGTGCCGGCGGCCCGGTACCGCCGGTGCCCGCCGCCAGGGCTGGGCCCACCGGGCGGTGTGGGGCGGGCGGGGGACGGGGCGGGCAGGCGGGTCTCCTGTGGAAATCCCGGAGCCTCCAGCTCCGCCCTGCGCGTGTCCGTGGGCTGGGGCCGGGCGGGGGAGCAGCCCCGGCCGCCGCCGCCCCGCCCCGCCATGCCGCAGCCGTAGGCAGCCCGCGGCCGCTCCCAGCCCTCGGCCTCCGCGGCCTCCGGGCGGCGCGGCGGCGGCGGGCCCGGCCCTGCCCTGCCCTGCCCGATGGGCAGCCTGCTGAGCGGGGTCAGCTTCAAGGAGCCCACTACGGTGGAGGACTGCGACTCCACCTGGGAGACCGACTCGGAGCCCGAGGCGGCGGAGCCCGGCGGGGAGCCGCGGCGGCAGGAGGGGGTGTGCACCGCCGCGGGAGGCGGGGAAGAGCCGGCCGAGCTGCCCGCCGCAGACTGCCGGCCCCAGGAGCCCCCGCCGCCCCCGTCCCCGCCGCCGCCGGAGGAAGGGGAGCGGGCAGAGGCGGACGCCACCGGCCCCGAGCAGGTACCGGCAGCGCCGGGCGCGCCCCCGCCTCGCCCTGCCCGCCGGCCCGGCGGCCGTGCCGCGGCGGGCCGGGAGGACCGGCCGCTGCCGGGCGGGGGAGGCAGGGCGCGGGGCGGCGGGGACGGCCGGCACTTCGCGCTGGCGTCTGCGCCGTGCGGCGGCGGGCCGGGCGCTCCTGACGCTGCCCCGCTGCGCTCCCCGGCGCCGGTGAACGGGCGGAGCCGAGCCGAGCCGAGCGCCCGGGCCGTGGCGGGGCAGCCCCGCTCCCTCCCGCCCTCCCCGCTCTGCGGCACTCGCGGGCCGGAGCACGGGCCCGGCTCGGCCCGGGCGGCTGCCGGCGGCCGAGGCAGCGCGGCGCGGGGACCTTCCCACTGCATGAAGAGTGGCGGTGGCTTGTGATAAACTAGCCTTCATCTGAAGTAGAAATGAGCTGATTTCTCCCCCCCATCGTTATGGTAACCTACTCTTGGGAGAAAATTGAGGCCTTGAAGTCGTTGTCAGTCCCGCTGCTGCTGTTTCTAGGGAAAGTTCGCTTTAAATTAAATGTAGTCAGTCTTGAACTTGGCCGCTTAATTAAATGGGTTAAAAATCTGAATGTTGGATCAAACGTGGCAATGGATTTGTGACTCCTCGGTGGGTCCGAGGTGAGGAATTTTCAGAGCAAGTTTCTGTCTTTTAGGAACCTTTAAAAATGCCAACCCTAAAGAAATAAAGGGTTGCTTTGCCAATAATTTCATTGCAGTTAGAACTGAATGCAGGGTGAACCAGCTGGGTCTTTTTTTACCCTGTTAGATGTGTCATATTTATATTTGGTTCAGAAACTGTGCAAAATTAAATAAGCATAAGCATTTTCCCTTTTCTGCTTGATACGTGGTGATACTGATGCCTGATAACTGAGTGTCAAGGGGTGGTGTTTGTTCAAGTAAGCGTGTCTTGCCTGTGGGTATGGTCAAAGCTGATCTTGCAAAAGGAAGAACGAAAACAGATGCTTGTCTGTCCTTAACGTGTGATTGATAAGCAATGGGACGGGCAATAATAAAGGCAAATGTCCAGTGCAGTCACAGGGAACTTCCCTTTTTAGGCTTGACTTTAACCTATTACATGTGTATTGCAAGGAATAGAATGACTTTTTTTTTTTTCTTCTCATTTGGCGTTTGGTTTTAGTGTAGAGACTTATTTTACAAGACTGAAGAACACAAAACTCTTTGCTGCAGTATGGTTATAAAGAAATTACAAAGAAAATAAAGGTGCTGGTAGCAAGTTGAAGTCTCTGTACACTAACGCTTCATTTTCTGTTTTTCTTCAACATGTGCAGCTTTTTCAAGTGTTCTCTAAAGTCAGTGGGATGATTTGCATTGACCTTGATGGGCTCTGGTTGTTTCAGGTCACAGCTTCCGAACAGCTGGGGACCAGTACAAGTTCTCGTACAGATGTATTCTCAAGCAGGTTTTTGTTTGGGGCTTTAGTGGTTCTTCTTACTAGGCTTTAAATTTAAGTTCTGAGAAACAAATAATAGAAAATGGTTCCAGAAGGTGTTAGAACTGCAATTTGGCTTGTCCATGACTATTCATTTTCTTCCACAGGATGCAATGATAGCAATTAAGTCAATGTACACAGGACAAATAATCTTTGCAAATAGTATGATTTCCTTTTCAAAATGAGTAGTCTCTGCATTTTCATGTTCAGTTACTTATTTCATCTTGTGCTAGCACTTGCTAGGTTACTTTGAAGTCTTGTATTTGGAAATGACAATCAACCTGTTGATTTAAGTCGAATTCAGTCTCATTGGAAGGACATTTCATAGTCTTGCTTTTGTATTTTATTTTTTAATTTAGATTTAAAGTGTGTCAGTGTTTGACCAAACAGTAGGCAAATACATGCACTTCTGTATGTTTACATTGCTGAAATACATAATGAAAAATCATTATTTTAATATTACACAAATTTGCTATTTAGTGTGTTTGTGTATGGTTATTATCTACTTTCTAACTGTTTCAGAGTGGTGATGGAACTGAGCTGACAGCCAAGCCAAAGAGAAGCTTCTACGCAGCAAGAGATTTATACAAGTACCGACACCAGTATCCAGTAAGAATATTTTATGGTTTAAAATTGCCTTTTTAGTAGAAGACAGCACACAACCCAAACATTCCTAAACCTTTGTGGTGCCTAACAAATATGAGAAATGAGAAGAATCAAAAAGCTGATGCAGAGGCCCAACATACGCCAGTGGGAGAGGAGTGAAACTAGTGCAATGTCTTTTCATCCCAGGTGTACGTGCAGTCACGTGAGATGTGTAAGCCTGGTAACAGCGGTAGGAGCCCAGAAAAAGGCTTTTGCCTTGAACATCGAAGAGGGTGGATGATAGAGTTTGGACTTATTATTATTTGCATCTTGGAAGTTCTTTGAGACCAAAGTCAAGGTGCTGCTATGCTTGCTGCTTTAACCTCTGCCTCAGCAGGAGAAGGTACCAGCCAGAAGGAACACGCAGATCCTTAAACTGAATCTTCTAAATGCATGAGTAATTCTAAGTGATTTCCAGTTTTCACAAAACTCTGAATTTTTTTTGTCCTCAAATTATTCAGAGAGCACAGTATCACTTTCTGGATACTCTTGATAGGTTTTTGTAGGCTGATAATGTCCTATTTCCTTTTTTTCAGCAGAACTTTAAAGATCTTCGATATCAAAATGACTTGTGCAATCTCCGCTTTTACAAAAATAAAATCCCTTTTAAACCTGATGGTGAGTAATCTGTGGCAATAATAGTGATAACAAAAGAATGCTCACTAATAATAGTAACAAAGTGAACTGTAGTGATAATTGCAGTGCTGACAAATTGAAGGTGTATAGTTACATATTGTATGACTTGAACCTCCCATGTTGGAGTAACATGTTGATAACATGGGAGCAGGTTATGCTTAAACCAGAGTTAGCTTTTGCTCTAGGGACGTGGTGCTTTTCTCATGCATTTTCAGCATGATGTAGTACAGGGCGTTGTTTGTACCACTACTTTACAGTAGTGGCACTACCTTTTATTAAACAAAGATAAAGTTGCTCCACTATGCTGCACAAACTCTTGCTGCTTGAATAGGAGTGGCAGGGATATGGGTGTTATCCCTAGCGCTGTGTAAGGGAAAAAGAATGTGTTGTAACTACCTCATGTGTGATTATTATAATAACAGTAATAAAATCATTTCTCAAAGTGGTTCTGGTAGTGGAGCAGGAACCTCATATGCAAGGTTCTGCACAAACACAGGACGAGCTGAAAGATGACAAACCCTGCTCTAGAGAGTTTGCAAGCAAAGTATGAGAGACAGGAGGGTAGCAGACAGGTGGGGAAGCAGAAGGAGGCAATAAAACAGTCTTGGCTGGAATGGTAGACAGGAGTCTCGGCACATGAGAGCTTAGCCATTGGCAAAAAAAATTTTGCAGGCCAAAGTTAAGCTTTTGAGAGTTTTAAAAGAATGATGACGAGGTTGCTTTGAAGGTGTTTGCAGAAAGATCCTGTCTGCATGAGAGCAGCTTGGGAGGAAATACCAAAGTGCACACCGGAGTACAGAAGTGAGACATGGAGGCTGCCATTGAGGCAGGATCCTGTCGGAGGCAGGATCAGTCTCATAGCAACAAATGGGTTCCGATAAGGTAGGAAGGGACAGGTCACAAAAGGCTTCGGAAGTGATGGCATATAGTTTTGTCTGATGTTACAGAAAAGGGCTTCACAATGGAAGAATGTAAAGCAAAAAAAAGAGGCAATATAAAAAAGCCATGGTCTAGAAACATGATCTTACCAGCAGCATTCAGGATAGATATAAGCGTGACAAGAGGGCACTTTTCAAGGTCAAGAAGGAGGATGCTGAGATGCAAAACGTCAAAGTCCTGATGGGAAGGAATGTTATATAGAAGGATATAAAGATGTACATATAAGAAGGTTGCAGATGAGAGCTGTTTATAGACAAGATAGTGATAATATCCTCAGCAAGTGAGAAAACAAGTCAGGTTATGTGAAAGAAAGATAAGACCTTTGTTTTAATCATCTTGAGCTTTATCTCGATATCCACAGGCAGATGCTGAAGACTGTGTTTTTAGCTTGACTGGAAGAAGAGTTAGATCTGTGAATTACTAGTACAGAGGTAGCAAATTCAGGAGACATTACACAGAGAACAGATACAGAAAGAAAGAGAAGGGCACCGAGGTCCATGTGAACCAGAGGACCACGTGAACCTGAAACTGAAAGCCAGAAGAGGTTGGGGGGGGGATTCTTTAAAGTGCAAAATGAAGGAGCAATTCAAGAGGATTAAGCCACGAGAAGAGATAGTCATGAAAGCTAGAGGAGGGCTTCCCTCCTAAAATTTGTAAAGAATAAAATTTCTCATAATATTTTAGGAGAAAACCACAGTTGGTAGTGTCAAAGGTAGCTGATAGGCCGTGGAGGCTGAAGTGTTGATAGCTGTGAGCTCTGGTTATGTAGAATTTTTTATTGAGAATGGGAAAGAGTAGCCACCACCTTGACCTAAGTCTGTGGATCTGTGAGAGTGTTCAGAGGGAATCTAAGCTACCAAGTTAGGGACTGAACTACTGGGGAATGTTATTAAAAAAAAGACATTTCTAGTGCAATACTAGATCTGAAGTTTAATTCCATGACCTACAGATTTAGCTTGTGGTTCTGACTCAGAGCTGGCCTGTCTGTCTCTCCGCCCTGGAATTGAGCAAGTTTTCCAATACTTGAAATGTAGGTTGGATACAGTGCGGTGATGGCGGGAGGTCCTCTTTGCAAGGTCCTTTTCCAGCCTTGCCTGCACTGGAAACCCTGTGTTCTTAGCAGCCCCTTTGACTGGCTGCTTTCTCCATTTCTTTAAGAAAAGTACCAAATGAGTTCTCCTTTGTCATTGAGGTCCAAGTGGACAATTTCACTGCGGGGGGAGAGAGAGATCTCAAATGTGTAATAGGAGACTATCTACATGGGGCTTTGGGCTTTTTTACGCCACTCCTGTGCTATTTGACTTTGGGAGAGGCCATGCAGCAGTGGTAAAACTGTTGTAGGTTTCAGAGTAGAAACAGGCTAACACTGGGTGTTCATGTGTAGAAAGCGACTGTATAGGTTTTGGAACAAGGAACGTCCTTTTATTTACTTTGTGTATTTGTGCAGCGCCTGGTGTTGTGGTTTAACCCAGCAGGCCACTAAACACCACACAGCGGTTCGCTCACTACCCACCCCCCCCCGCAGTGGGATGGGGGAGAGAATCGGGGGGGGGGGGAAAGTAAAATTCGTAGGTTGAGATAAAGACAGTTTAATAGGACAGAAAAGGAAAGGAAAATAATAATAATAATAATGATAAAAGAATATGCAGAATAAGTGATGCACAATGCAATTGCTCACCACCCTCTGACCGATGCCCAGCCAGTCCCTGAGCAGCAGTCACCGCCCCCCAGGTCAACTCCCCCAGCTTATATACTGAGCATGACGTCATACGGTATGGAATATCCCTTTGGCCAGTTTGGGTCAGCTGTCCTGGCTGTGCAGGGCAAGAGAAGCTGAAAAGTCCTTGACTAGTGTAAGCACTGCTTAGCAACAACTAAAACATCGGTGTGTGATCAAAATTATTCTCATCCTAAATCCAAAACACAGCACGGTACCAGCTACTAGGAAGAAAATTAACTCTATCCCTGCCAAAACCAGGACACCTGGAAAAGTGCCCTGGCCCATGACTGAATTTCATGAGCACGGTCTCAGTGTGAAGAATTATTAATTTCCTTCTACATGTACTTTGTCCCCTTTTTCCATCACTGTGTCTTTCCAAGAGGAACTGACTGAACTCCACAACTGTTTTGAGACCACTAAAAGCTGAAATTCTCATTTGTTGAGCATGACCTGAGAACCCAAGGTCAAACTCATAGCAATAGCAGCAAGACTTTTGGCTACAGCTAATTGAGAAAGATTTCCCAATTGTAATGTTATTTGTGGCTGGAGAGATTCCTGGAATAGGAGATTTCTTAGAGTTGAGGCTTTGTTCTACTAAGATGAGATACATATATAGAGATATACATATATACATATGAGATAGATAGATGTGTGTATATATACACACACACACACGCAGAGTTTTGTCATGTTAAAGCAATGACAGGTGATTCATGATGCAATATTTTATGTAAGTGGTTTGTTAATTACCAGTCAGTGTGATAAAGGGATCTAGGACATGAGAACCTTTTACCGAGGTTATTGTCACATACCTTCTGCTGGTAAGTAACTCAGTATAAGCCAGTTGGTTTTGTTTATATTGAAATTTGATAAATCTCTTATTTTTAATTAAGTTTTAGTAACTAAATTAATTTTAAATTAAAATTAATTTATTTATGGCTGTAATAGACCTTATTTCACATAATACATGAAAGAGAATTAAAGTATGTATTCTATCATTATGTTAACATGGCATGTACTTTATGTAGCTGAACGCTGGTTTTGATGGCTACCTAACAGTTTTCAAATTATTTTTATGCAGGGGTTTATATTGAAGAAGTCCTAAATAAATGGAAAGGAGACTATGAAAAACTGGAACATAACCACACTTACATACAGTGGTTGGTCACTTATTACCTATTTCTGCTTCAAAGCATTAATTTGATTAAGTGTCCATATACTGTGAGTCGTAATGTGCTTTTTCTTTTAACAGGCTTTTCCCACTGAGGGAACAAGGTCTGAACTTCTATGCTAAAGAGTTAACTACATATGAAATTGAGGTAATACAAGTTGAGCTCAATACAAACCATCACATTAATTTTAATACATAACTGCTTTTTGTTATGTAGAGTTGTTTTATACAATGCAGAAGTACTTGCTTTAGTGCCACTTAGAATTTTGGACGTATTCTTTGTTTATTAGGAATTCAAGAAAACAAAAGAAGCAATTAGAAGATTCCTTTTGGCTTACAAAATGATGTTGGAGTTTTTTGGAATAAAACTAACTGATAAAACTGGAAACGTAGCACGAGCTGCTAACTGGCAAGAAAGATTTCAACATTTGAATGAGTAAGTAATGACATGCACGCCACTCTCTAGAATTGCCATAGAATCTCTTTAGCCTTTTGTTTTCTAGAGAAAGGGAAGATATATTTTCCAAAGATTGCCAGGAAAAAGAGAGAAAGAAATAGTCAATGCCTGGTTTGTGTCTGTATGTGTACATTCCTCCTTCCCCTTTATTTTATTGTGCTTCTCACCCATTACCAGTCTAACTGACGTCATTGAATTCCCTGAAAATACAACTTCAGATGGTGCTGAAGAAGATCACAGTTCCAAATGAATTTATTTGTCATGCTACTGAATGCATTTTCACCTGATCCCAAAGCACTGCTGCTCAGTTGGAAAGAACGAGTGGCTTATCTCTGTATTCACACCTCTTTTTGAGAAAAATCAAATTCTCCACACCAGTATGGAAGCTAAATAACAAGATTTCCCTCTCTCCTCAAAACATAAAGTATTATGTATTTAATACTTTTTAGTTGCAGTGCTTCACTGGAGAGGTTTAGACATGCATTAAGTCAAACTTTAGCCCAACTTTCAGCAAATTACATCTGTCGCTTTTCATTGGCATTGTGTGGAGCATAAGTTTGCACTGAATTTTGTCCCACGCGGATTGATTGTATCAAAATCTCTTTTCAAATCTTGTGATCACTTTCCTAATACCTCTGACCTTGGAGCTGAAGATTGTTTTCTTGCAGCATTTTGTTTTCCCGTCCAAATGAAATCTTGTAGGTAGAATTGCTGATGGATAATTTTGGGTGAATAATGGGAATAATTTGTTATTAATTTTACTTAAATATTATATGAGCCAGTATGGGTGTGGGCTTAGATTCAGGCCACAGATAAAACAGGGTTTCAGGAAGCCCAAAGGTTACTCACTGCACATTTTTACACTATAATTCCTATATTCTCACCAGTGAGTAGCTACACAGTTTTAAGTCAGGAATTGGGACTCTTTTTACCTAATTTTAGCCATCTAAAATTTAGGCATTTAAGTTTTACTGTTTACTTAGGTGTACTTTATGAGGGAAAGAGCTCTTCACAAGCACTTCCAGAAGATAGTTCATTCCCTTTATCTTAGACACTTCTTAGGACAGTGGGACTTGCTCTCCAGAGGTGCCTGTCTTTCTCCTAGCACTGGCTCTATCAGAAGTGCAGGTAGCTAATCTAGACTTAGTCTAGCTTAAGTGAAGTGCAATGAATCCTAGTCTGTAGCTGCATTACTGCAATACACTACAGATCCCATATTTTATAAAGTGTCTGGATTTTCTCCTCAGAAAGAATACATACAGCAGAAGGAGTCAAAATCAGTACACACTTTGATTTTATTTTTTTTCAGCCTGTTGCCTCAGTGCATTTTATAGACACTAATTTTCATTCACAACATTCTAGCAAAGGAGGTGCTAGCAAGCTTCAGCATCTGTGAGAAATTAAAAGTACAGGAAGCCTGAAGTATACACCCAGAGTGATAAAATGGAGTGAGGAATTGCAGTTCCAGTTCTGTATCTGTAAGGTGGGTTTTTTTCTGATTCAATGGAATTTTTTCACCCTTTTCTTCCAAAGGTCTCAACACAACTACTTGAGAATCACTCGAATTCTGAAAAGTCTTGGCGAGCTTGGATATGAGAGTTTCAAATCTCCCCTGGTAAAATTTATTCTCCATGAAGCTCTTGTGGAAGATACCATTCCCAACATTAAGCAAAGTGCTCTAGAATATTTTGTGTATACTATTAGAGACCGAAGAGAAAGGAGGAAACTCCTGAGATTTGCCCAGCAACATTATACGCCCTCAGAGCATTTTATCTGGGGACCCCCAAGAAAACAGAAGTTGGAGGGAAGCAAAACAAATAAAAAGCCAGCATCCCCGATTTCTATTCACCATAGTTATATTTCTAAGCATAAGAAACCAAAAGAGCCTAAGAATACATCAGCGAGTGGAAGCTCAGCTGGTAAAACAACTGAAGAAAGAAAGGTAGAACTCACAAAAAACGGGGAAGAAAATGACCAGGATGAACAAGAAATGAACTGTGATGCTGTTAGGCAGAACAACGGTGAAAAGAACAGTGATACCGATACCGGTCAGCTTTCAAAATCAGAAGAAATTAATGATACTTCAGACAGAAAGGAGGACGCTTCTCATTCCAGAAAAGATGATGAAAATCTGAACAATGACTGTGGAAATCACCCAGGCACTACAGAGAAAAATTCATGTGACACTGAGAATTCTTCAAGTAACACGTCAGTAGATCTACAGGATAACTTTGATAAGGATACGCTTTCAGGGGGGACCACCACAAAAAACAAGGATGAGCTCAAATCATGAGTCTGAGGTTAAAAATCATTATGTTTCATATTGAATGAAGCAAATTACTCATTACTCCTTCATTTTGGGTGAAATTTCCATCTAGTGTAGTATAGAATGTTCATGAGACTATGCTTGTTGCGAATGCATCAGATTAGGCTTCTGTTAAGTTAATGAATTTTATTTTTTTCAGCCTTAGTTTATCAGCAGTCAACCAGGTGTGGCTCTTTAAAACAATCGTGTCTATTCAAAGCTAAGAAATTCATTATCTTTTCCAGACAGATTGCATAGAAAAGCTTATCTATTTTTTTGCCATTAAATTAATCCAGTATTTAAAAAAAAAAAAAAGCGTAACTTACTAGAAAGCCTTGGAACATCAGAATTTTTAAGTTTCTTTTACTATGCTTTAAGTGTTGATTTCCTTTTATGAAATGACTAGAAATTGTTTCGAGAGCACAGTTTTTTCCCTAGTGGATATTTTTTTAGGAACTATGTTCATGTTTAATGGCAGTATTTGCACAGCATCTTTTACCTTAGATTAGCATCCTTGTCGGAGACACTTAGTAAAGGATATCAAAATGTCCTATGCAGCTGGGTATCACTGTACATTGAATAAAAGTTTAACTTACAACGAAACTGTATCCACAGCTTTTGGGTACAAGGGAAGTTGCACTTTAGACTTCTTTTAGTCCCTGCTAAGTTCTCTCTTCTTTTGACTCATTTGTTACTACTACTAATTTGGAGGGAGGGATCTCTTTGATCACTCAGATTTGGTCTCAGTGTGAAAGCTCTCTGTTGATCAGCTGTAATAAAACAACCCCCCCAGCTGGGTTCAGCACCTGGAAAGCCTCCGGACAGCTGAAAAGCAGTGTCTTTACCACAAAGCGCTGCTTAATCATCAAAGCCATCAGAGAAGATGTCACCAGGCCTGTCCAGCTGGATCCTACCTGAACTTGCATGTTTCTCGGCCAGTTTTGGGTAAGGTCTGCCCAGTGCTGAACCCCTGTTGCTGATCTGAGAGAGAAAGGCAGTCCTGATGCTTCCTTCCAGCTGTCTGTTTCCTCTCTTTGCTCTCTGTCAGAGGTCTTTCACAGTTTAATGTTATTTTGATCATTGGCTGAAACCTGAGGCAGGCCGATCTGCTGGCCTGGTTGGAGCCCAGCAGGTAGGAATTTCCCAGTTAAGATCTTTCCCAACTTTCTTCACTGAAGGACTGTCTGCTTTCCCTGAGTGGCCTCTTCTGACTTCATGCCATTCAGTTGAACGAGATAGTACCCTGCAAGTTAATTGTGTAGAATATGATTTAAAAAATAATGCAGGTAGAACTCACACTTTCTACAGTCCTAAAATAGTCTAAAACTTCTGTATGTATTTTCTATTTAAAAGTGTATATATTATCCACTGCCTTTAATGTATTTTTGATGAAATGTTATGAGGCAAGTGGCTGTCTACAGTTTGAGTGTCAGAGTGCTACAGGACTTTATTCAAGTCTTATAACTCAAACTGACAAAGTCTTCAGGGGTTTCAGAACATAGGCAAAATGTCTTGTATTCTTCTGTTTCGCTAATTCCCACCATGGCAGTGCATCATCCATTGCTTTCCCCAGGTAGCACTGTTTCTTGGGATCAAATAGAGTGGCAGTTAGAGATCTTGGTACACATGGACAAAGATTAGGCTCTTTCCATCCTGAAGAGGCAGGGAAGAAGGAAGACATATCCCTCCTTCTCCAGTGCTGACTTGTAAGGAAAGGAACGTATGTATGTGGATTTTTCTTAAGGGTAACCCAGATCGCTCAAGAAGGCATTAAGTCTGTCTGAGCAGAAATGCCCCAGAGAATTCGTCCCGCAGCCACCGCCTCTTTAAAGCTGGAAGGGTGCTGAGAAGCCTTTCACAATACCCTGGACTTGAACTAGGATCCCCTTGTTCATGTTTGCCTCTGACCTTCAGAGCAGAAGGGGACAGGAAATGCTGAGGTAAAATTGGTCCGTGTAGTTAAGGACTCTGTCCCCACATGTACGCACAGGGAGGACAACTTTATGTTCTGCCTATGACTTTTTAAATCTTGAGTGCCTAACCATGCCAACTTAATAGTGTTGTTTTTACATAGTTATTTCTTGAATGGCATAGGGAAAATTTATACCCTGTGTATGAGGAACATAACTAAAAGGTAGGTAGTTAAACAGAGCCTTCAATTTATGGATTTTAGTATTAAGGTTAAACACTTCAAAAAAATGCATAGTGTTCAAGTGAAATAAGGAATGCTGGGGGGTGTTATTATATTTATACTGTAATTTGATTGAACATCGATGACCTCAGGAGATCTTTCATCTTTTGTCTACTGAACAAAAAAAAAAAAAAGAGAAATCTTGCTCTAATTTTAAACCAGAAAGCTCTCGGGATGTGCATCCAAAAGATTTCCCTGCAGTACGGTATTCTGTTATTGTGACACAGCTTTCACCTGTACATACTTGCTGGTTCTCCACTCATAATTAAGTACTTAATGTACTTTTAATCTGGCAGGGCTGTCTGCATTAAAGGCCCAGTATATCTGAAAATACAGTCAAGAACTTTGGGACTCATATCCTTATTAACTCTGCAATTATTTTTTTTTTAAATCTGCAACTCAGTATATTTCCATCAGTTTTCATAGAAGTGAGAAGAGTAGTGGCATACCAATTGCCTACAAAGAACTATGGAGATTAGGTAAGTGAGGTTTTTTGTGTCAGGTGGGCTCCTGCGCTCTGTAATCTGTCTCATCAAGAGAATTACTCCCATGGGACTCTTCAGCTTTAACTAACAAATTCTGCTCTATGTAAAATGTGATGGTTTATCATTCTTTTCATGGAGGAGCTGTTTCTTCTGATTCTGGAAGTGCTTAAAAGAAGGATTCATTGCAGGGCAGTCACACAGCGTAGCATCCCGGTGAGGATCAAGTGTGTGCACTGTATGCATTTCATTACAGAATCATGGCCTTAGCAACCAGAAGCACCCTGTGCTTGAAGTTTCTAAGCATTGGCTTTCAGGCTTGCAGTACGATATATGTTGAAATGATTTGTATTCTCTTAAATGCCAGTACTTAGTTATTTAACCATTACTTCAGAAACTGAGGATATGCAAAGAAAGTCAGGACATTTGCTCACTGTTAAACTTGTTTTTGTCTCGCTATGCGCTTAAGTATTCAGGGATTTCTGTGTACTTACTACAATAATGTGTTTTGGCCAGTGTCTTACTAGAATCTGAGCTATTCATTTATGAATTGAACAGAACCTCCCATACAGGGGTTCTTTCCTAATAAGTACATCTGAGTAGCCTCTGGTACTGTTAAGTGGGAGTAGCGTGTATATGCATACACTTGTGAATTTGACTTCAAGTACCCTATGGTGAGGGGATATGAATGCACAACTTGACAAAATGTTACTGAGTACGTACATGCAAGTGAAGGCGGTCGTACAAATCATGCAAAAATGCAGCACTTGAAGATTAGTTACAGCTCTGTGCCCTACTATCCAGGACGTAATTGTGCCTCAGTACCTGATACTGTGTTGGCGTAGAGACTGAAAGCTTGGGTACTTGAGGTGTGCACCGCAGACCGTTCAGATAAGAAGAGCAGTTACGCGTGTGCACGTATCTAGGAGCAGAACTGAGCTCTTGGTGTCCGTATTGCTCATAGTTAAAGGCATGATCCTGAAGAATGCTAAAAATATTTGCAATAAGCCTTTGAGAGCTGTTCCCTGGCTTGGTCAGCTCCTCAGTTTCCTGCTCTAAGATTGCAGCAGTCTGATGTATTAGGTATTTGTACAATCATCATAGTTAATATTTCATGTAACCTAGTGTAAGCCTCCTTGAATTATTCCAGGATAATTCTAATAATCTGCAGTTGCATATACCTGTACTATAACCAGAAAGTTTACAGACCTTAGAAGCTTTGTATAATTTTGATGGATGATCCAATAAGGTAAGTCAAGGAATGTTCACTAGATTTAAATGGAAAGCAGCTGTTGTTTGTTTTTAAATAAAATTTATGTATATATGTTTAATTGAATTATTTTTTTGCACCTTTCTTTTCCTGACAGTTGTGATGGTACTGATCACAAATTATAGTAAGATATATACGTTTAAGTGAAAATGTAACTCTTATTATGCCATACTTCTACAGGTAACATATCAAATTGCATTTCTTTGACAAAAGCTGTATTTATGAATAAGATGCAAGTATGTGAAGTAAGTTTTGCCATGAATAAAAGTGTGACGATATCATGCTAATGATACACATTGTCCTAAGAACTACCGGTGTGGATCAGAACCAAAGATGTTTCTAGCCTTGTATCCTGCCTCCAGCAGTGGCCACCACAGATGGTGTGAAACAAAGAACAGATAAGGTGACCCCATTTTTCTCCAGGAATTTTTCCATTTTTGAACTCATGGTTTCTTTCAGCCTCCACAATCCCTTGTGGCTGCGAGTTCTGTGTTTTAATTATGTTTTGTGTGGAAAAAGTAATCATCTCCTTTGTCTCAGATCTGTTTATTCAAGAATTGCTAGTGCATTTGAACGCAGTTACTAAAGTTACTGTAAGATGAACAGTAATCTGCTTCAAGTCAGTTTTTAAAAGCCGTGGGAGATTCTCATGATAAAATACCTGCTTAGGCAGAAAATGTCCTATATTTCTGTTCTTAGGCAGAAGATGTCTGCTTAGGCAGAAAACTTGTCCTATGTTGTTGACAATATTATCTTACTTGTCCCTTCTGAATAAATTTTTACACATAAATCCTTTTGTATATAGTATTAAAAGTCAGATTCCGACCGCAGAACAGAGGGGGTTTTTTCCCTATCGGTGTAAAAGCAAGATCAGTCAAAGACAAAACCTATTCCTAGCCCACATCTGAGTGAGGTACCTCTGGAGTTGGAGACACCAGCATCAATGGGTGTAACGTTGTGATCATGTAGAAGACGGAAATACTATCTGGGGTTTGCTGAGAACCATACTCCTCATTCCACATTTTGGTAACTTATTTTGATACGTGTCCCCAGTTCCAATTGCAATTGGAGTAACTGCTCAAAAGATGGTTTTGATGGCCATTGGAGCCTGAAAGTGAAGGATGGGTCAAAAAAGGCCTAGGCATGGGCAACCTGCCCTCCATTCACATCATGGTCAACACCATAGATTCACTACTAACAGGTATTTAGATGCAGTTCTTCAAGGGGAATGTAAACTGTGTCTCATATCTGTGCTCTGTATTGCCTGTGAACTATTTCTTTTCCTGAAAGCTGTGTTCCTTTTACAGCCCACGTTCTTAAGTATACTTACTTAAGACCATTGGGGAAAGCAAGAGTTTATTTTAAAGAATATATTTAATACATGCCATACATAATGGACTCCTAAAATCTAGTTCAAAAGCTATAGAGATCAATTAAATAGAGACCTGCTGTGGCTTTACACTTACAATCACCTTTATTTTCAAAAGCATTAAGCTGTTTGCTATAAAATAACAAATGTGAGAATTGGCAAATTGTTCTGAAAGAAGTCTCTTGCTTCTTAGAAACGCAGCACTTTTTAATTCTACCATGCTTACAAGTCTAGTGGCGTATTCATCAACTAAAGTTTATTGTGAAATATACTGAATGTGTTTACTACTGTGACTAACTATGTGAAAATTATTGTTTTGCAGTAAAAAAAGGTTATGGCACTTACGTTTTTGGGATCTGCTGAAGCATGTTTGCTAATCATTAGTTGCTCTTTTTTCTGTGTTTTAACCTATTCCACGGTTGTTTGCCCTTTATGCGGTTTGAGTTCAGCAACAGATTATTAGGTATAGTTTTGCACTTACAAAATTTGGAAATATCATAGACTTCATTGTTAAAATGTGTTCTAAGAAAAAAGTGCAGTAAAAAGAAAAAAACCCAAAACCTAATTTTTTACTTGCAAAATGAAATGGCTACATGTCAGTTTTTATGAATGGTCCTGCTCTCTTCTCTGTATTCCTTTGCAGTGTTTAATTACAGAATGCTGTGCATGTTTGGTAGTACCAATACCATATGTATGTGGTAGGAGTGGTAACCAGTTTCTGGATTTGTAATGCACTATAAAGATATATTTTATAATTCTGTAACTGTATGGCAGTGTTATGCCAAAAAAAATGTATAAACATAAAAAGCAATAGTTTATGTTGCTTACTGCTATATTTTAAATCGTTTGTAAAATGAAATACTTGGATTTCCTTTCAGGTAAATATATTTTTAATAACAGCAGCCAAAAACTCTAAACTAATAAAGCTTCTTCATTTAGCAGCATTGTTTTAGCAACATGTACAAATATTGTGTAGCTCTAATAATGCGTAATTGCTGTTCGGTGCTTGTTTGTATAGTCTTCTGTAAATGTATCAACACTTAAAAGTAGGGCATTAAAGGCTCTGGTCCTCCTTTTTTGTTGTCAGTGGCAAAACCACCATGGATAGCAGAAGAACAAGGGAAGGCCCCGAGTGAGCTTTACTGAAAGTTTGGGTTTTTTTTTAATTTAAGAAAAATATGTACTATGAAGACACTGTTAACATTAAAGGGTAAAGTATCCATTTTGACCGTGCAGGCAGAAACCCTCCAGAGCAGTGCCAGCAACTGGCTACTGCCGCTTAAACTTAGCGGGGCAACATTTAACCTGCTGGTTGTATTTATCCTGCACCGAAGCTGTAGAATTGGATGGCTTCAGCTCCTTTTCCCCCCAGTTTTGTAGTAAGCTGTTATTCACATAGTGGGGCTGCAGATTTATGTAGCTCTATAAAGGGCCCAGCAGGTTTGGAGAGGGTTTCCTGTTCTCACACATTTCCTCTCAAAGTGAGGAGAAGCAGGTGCTCCTTAACGCAGAAGGAGGGCTTCATGTGCGGTCTGTCTCTCAAACAAAGCTTGGCGTTAGCATGGCTATGTTACTTTCATGTTGTCAGGTCACCCAGGGATGGGGTTGAACTGGCAGGCAATAGCACGATGTGTCGGCGTGGTGGTTTCCCCAGAAAATTCAGTTACAGCTCCCTGAGGCAACTGCGATAGTTCATCTGCTCATTGGCAAAGACTGGCTACAAGGCAGTTACCCTCTTCTACCCTTGGAGCATAAACTTCACAACAAGGGCCATGGCCAATATGGAGACACTTAGGTATGTTGCTGGCTGTTGTACCAGCAGCTCCAGACTTTGAGCATGTCTGTGGTAAAAAGATCCTTCCTGTATGAGCACGGACCCTCATGGGTGCCAGAGCCGCTTCTGAAAAGTTTTCTTGGGGCTCATTACAAGGGTAAGAACATAAACTGGTATCCCAAAGCTAGCTGGCCCCAGTTAAATGGAGACAAACCAGCTTCTGGAGGAGGTGAAACAAGGGGATGATGGGCCCAGCACCCCATGCCTTGCCTGCTGCTTTCCCGGGCCGAAGGGGCAGGCACCTACTTAGGAACGCAGCGGTGCCTTTGGGCCGGTAAAGGAGCTCACTGCTCTGTCCCCACATCCATGAAAATATGACGGTGGATCCAAATACATGCATATCTCTCAGGGCATACATTCACCTGCTTTGCTTTCTTTTGGGGGCTGAAATCTAGGAAATTTTCAGCTGCCAGGGTGATGGGGGGCACGCAGAGCACACTCCTGTGCCGGTGGGAAGAGCACACAGCAAGGAAGGACTGAGGTGACAGTGCTTGCATTTTGTGCGAGGAGAGTTGGGAAGCACTTTTATTATGCACAGAGTGGTGGTGGAGACGGCTGAAATAAATCTAAACTACCTCTGTTGTTTAGGGAGTTAAACCGCAAGGTTTTGTTTTGATTTTGTTTCGCTGAAATATTTTTCTAACAGAGCTGTGCCATAAAATTGGGATGAGAATATTTTATTTTGATATACACAGATGATCTTGAGCAAGGCCTAAAATGTTTATAACGATCACGTTAATTGCAAAAATGTGATTTAGCTAACAAAACAAGGGAATACTCTTCTTAAAATTACGTTTTAATGGATTTATTTTGCTTTGTTTGTCTGGTGTGGGTAATAAACTGGAAGACAAAACATTAAATATCTTCACTCCCTGGGGTCAAACAGGCCAAGTATTATCTCTTCAAAGTTAAATCAGTAGGTGTGACTGGAGAGTATCTGCAGTTTAAAAATAATCCTCCAAAGAAGCAGCAAAAGTATCTACCAAAGTATTTTGCGACTAAATGAAGATATATAATGACACTGCTTTTGAAACCTGAGCTTCACATGTCTTCTGAGGTGGATTACATTGTAGTCAAAACTGTGGTATGACTTTATTGACTCATTTGTACACAGTATGAAAGTTGCACTTCAGCTCCATGAAGCCTGTTCTTTAAAGCGTGGCTCTCTTCGGCGGGGGCAGGAAGAGTGGATGTTTAGAAACATCGGAGTCCCCAGTTTTGTCCCCACCTTGGAAGGCTGTCACTCCTGGCTGGCACAGAGAGCCAGTCAAGCAGAGTCTGGGGTCAGGGTTGTAACGTGGCCCTGCTCCCACCCGCCGAAGATGCTGCAATCAAACACGCTTCCTTTCCCCACAAGGAGGTGAGCTGAAGATTTGGCGTTCTCACAGCTGGCCTGGGATCTGCCACTCATGGCCGGGGTCCGGGGCTGGGCGGGGGGTTGCTCTGCCTCACCGCTGGGGTCTGATTCCTGCAAGCTAAGTTATGTGCCTGGTGTATTTATTGACCTGCCCAAGTGCAATTACTTGCTGCAATTACTTGCAGCTCAGACCTTTCCTTGTGGTTAATCTTGGTCTGCGTGTTATGGGATGAGCTTAAAAATAAAATTATTTTCCAAGAATTCTCCCTATGAAAAGCCAATTTATGAAGGTTTAATTATGCCCAAGTATTTGCCTTATCTGATACGCTCTTGGAATGCTTTTTAAATATTTTGATATAGTATATGCAATGCATTAGACGTTTTTGCAGGAAATATTCTATAGACACCGTAATTTCAAGGCTTACTGAATGTAGGAAGGACATTTAAAATTCAACTGGCTCTTTCTATTTTTATTTAATATATAAATCAGACATAATTCATGCACAGTTCCTTCCAGGTTTAGACATTTATTGAGCACTATGTATGGTTATAAACATTTTGTGGCAGCTGTTTCAAATTTCAGAATAGAAATAGAAAAAAAAAGAAACCTCGCATTTTCACTTCTCTAATTTCCTTTGAAAGCTTAAACAAGGAAGCTTCTAATTTTCTGCTTCCAAACTGGCAGCTGAAATTAAGGCCTTGAATTACTTCTGAGAACTAGGACTTGGGACCTTCAGCCCTACATGGGACCCTCAGTCACTTGGAGGAAGATCTGTAGTAGTTAGTTAACTAAAAATGCAGAAATGTAGTAGAATTATCCAAAACTACAAGGCACCTAATGCTGATACTCAATTAACAAGTGCTCTCAGGAAGCCTATGAAGGGTTTCTCTGCATCTAGAGGAAGCTCAGGAGCAGTCTAGTTCTTAGTCAGTTTTGAAAAGGTTATCATGTCTTGGTTATTCACAAAGGTTAGGCTTGCCAATGTGACACCCATCTACAAGAAGGGCCAGAAGGAGGATCCGGGGAACTACAGGCCTGTCAACCTGACCTCGGTGCCGGGGAAGATTATGGAGCGGTTCATCTTGAGGGTGCTCACAAGGCATGAGTGGGACAACCAGGGGATCAGGCCCAGCCAGCACGGATTCATGAGAGGCAGGTCCTGCTTGACCAACCTGATCTCCTTCTATGACCAGGTGACCCGCCTAGTGGATGAGGGAAAGGCTGTGGATGTGGTCTACCTGGACTTCAGTAAGGCCTTTGACACCGTCTCCCACAGCATTCTCCTCGAGAAGCTGGCGGCTCACGGCTTAGACAGGTGTACTCTGTGCTGGGTCAAAAACTGGCTGGACGTCCGGGCCCAGAGAGTTGTGGTGAATGGAGTTACATCCAGTTGGCGCCGGTCACGAGTGGTGTTCCCCAGGGCTCAGTTTTGGGGCCGGTCTTGTTCAATATCTTTATCAATGATCTGGACGAGGGGATCGAGTGCTCCCTCAGTAAGTTTGCAGACGACACCAAGTTGGGTGGGAGCGTTGATCTGCTCGAGGGTAGGAAGGCTCTGCAGAGGGACCTGGACAGGCTGGATGGATGGGCCCAGGCCAACTGTATGAGGTTCAACAAGGCCAAGTGCCGGGTCCTGCACTTCGGCCACAACAACCCCATGCAGCGCTACAGGCTTGGGGAAGAGTGGCTGGAAAGCTGCCTGTCGGAAAAGGACCTGGGGGTGCTGGTTGACAGCCGGCTGAACATGAGCCGGCAGTGTGCCCAGGTGGCCAAGAAGGCCAATGGCATCCTGGCCTGTATCAGAACTAGTGTGGCCAGCAGGAGGAGGGAAGTGATCGTGCCCCTGTACTCGGCACTGGTGAGGCCGCACCTCAAATACTGTGTTCAGTTTTGGGCCCCTCACTACAAGAAGGACATTGAGGTGTTAGGGCGTGTCCAGAGAAGGGCAACGAAGCTGGTGAAGGGTCTGGAGAGCAAGTCTTATGAGGAGCGGCTGAGGGAACTGGGGTTGTTTAGCCTGGAGAAGAGGAGGCTGAGGGGAGACCTCATCGCTCTCTACAACTACCTGAAAGGAGGTTGTAGCGAGGTGGGTGTCGGTCTCTTCTCCCAAGTAACTAGCAATAGGACGAGAGGAAATGGCCTCAAGTTGCGCCAGGGGAGGTTTAGATTGGACGTGAGGAAAAATTTCTTTGCTGAAAGAGTGGTTAAACATTGGAAGAGGCTGCCCAGGGAAGTGGTTGAGTCCCCATCCCTGGAGGTATTTAAAAGACGAGTAGATGAGGCACTTAGAATCATAGAATCATAGAATCATTGAGGTTGGAAAAGACCTCTAAGATCATCGAGTCCAACCATCAACCCAACACCACCATGCCCACTAAACCATGTCCCTAACCGCCTCATCTACACGTCTTTTAAATACCTCCAGGGATGGGGACTCCACCACTTCCCTGGGCAGCCTGTTCCAATGTTTCACCACTCTTTCAGTAAAGAAATTTTTCATTGTTTAGTGGGTGGTGGTGTTGGGTTGATGGTTGGACTCGATGATCTTAGAGGTCTTTTCCAACCTCAATGATTCTATGATTCTATGGTCATGAAACCCCACATTTTAACTCTTCACTTAAAAATAAGAGTTTCTTTCTTTTTCTGTTTTTTTTTCTTTTACGGTAAGGACACGGTGATAATGGCACTTTTTTTACAGTTTAAACTGTAAAACAGACCTTTGCTATGCTGACATGCATCAACTACACCCCCCGTGCTGGTGGTTGCTTCTTACTCATCCTCAGTCACTGCCACAGCACACTCAAAGCCATCCCTCCTCGGCGATCATGCCTGACTGTGAGCGCCCAACACCACAGAGCTGACCTGTGTAACTAGCACTGGTGGCCACGGTCCTTCACAGCCTCAGTCACTGCAGTGGAGGTGATCACTCCCAGGAGCTCTTCAATGAGGAAAGCTGGATCTGAAGTGGGCATCTGCTTTCTCTTCCCCACCTCCAAATTTGGTCCTTTTATATGGTGGTTGAGTTTTGAGGCAATTCCCAGCCCTAGGTCTCCATCCCGGGCTACACACTGCCCGATTCTGGCGGGGATGTTACTTGCCAGACTGCACTGGGTGCCTCACACTGCTGCTCACTGTTTCTTTCCTTGCTCAGCTGCTGCTCCCTTTCCTAAAGCAGAAGCAGCCTTCTCCTGTGTCTCTTCCTTGCGCTTTTTCAATGATGAGTAATGGCCCATCGGTGCATTGTTAGTTGTGCTGGGGACTCTTTCCTCAACCGGTGCCCATATTTTCAAGGCCTTTGCTGTTATCCCACCCTTAAACTGTGCAGACACCTGGTGCCAAGCTCCGTTCACCCAGTGAGATGATAACAAACCTGTGACCCCTGTGCCGAGGCAGTGCAGCCTCACTAACAGTGAGGAGCACTGAGGAAAGGCCAGCATCCCTTGGGAAATAAAGAGCCCACCTCAGGTCCAGCCTGCGTGGGGACTACCATTGCTTTTAAAGAAGGCCACATGTGTAAGTGATTGCAATGAGCCTTCCTGTGGCTTTATATGAAATTCCCCAAAAGACTGCTCTCGGGTATCAGAGTTTGTTTATGGTAATGAAGGCCCAGTGCCATAAAGCTAGCAAGAATATGTCCCAATGGTGCTTTTTAGAAGCTTTTCACCACTTTGGATAAAATGCTGCTGACAAAATTTCGATCTTGAAATCTCCTGCAACCAGCAGATAATTAAGAAATGTTGCTGAGTCACACCCGCATAGGGTAAGTGCCTCCCTGGGGCACGGCTGGGAACACCGATGCCTATTTCAGATGTGTCCCCAAATGCAGCAGATGTGAATGATTAAGTAACATACCCAGTGGCACATTCTCTGCTGACTCATTTGCTGCACTGCTACTGAGATAATAGGAGTCCTACCAGGTAAATTCAAGGCTGAGTTTTGCCAGGACTTTACAAAGATCTTTTCATAGAGACTCAGAAGGATGGTAAATTTATATAATAAGAGTCACATTGTAGTTCAAGGATCTTTGCTGGAGAGAATCCGATTCCTCTGGGACCTGTTTGTTGAAATTAGAAGTGGGGTGAAAGCTGTCCCAGAGACTCTTCCTCCATTGGCACCTGAGTAAATCCCAGCAAGCCTCATCCATTTTGTCAGGAATAATTTGGGAAAGTATATAAATTGCAGTCTTTTGGTGTGAGCAGTCTAAGAGCAAAGGTGAAGGTAGGACTTTGGTGACTGAATCCTTTGGTATGAAATAAAAATAACAAATTAAAAAATAGCATACCAAATGTGAAATTTGTCATCCAGATAACTCCAGTTCAGTGTCTGCCTAACCCTAAATTGTCTTACCTATTGACTCACATGTTTCCTAGATGCCTGATGTCCCACTTCTGGGCAGTCTCCGATGGTAAAATTCCAGTGTTGAGAGGCAGATGGGAATTGATGAAATGTTATGGGGATCTGCAAGGAGGGATGCTCAGAAAAAAGGCACAGAAAGAAGTCTGTTGGATTGGAGGGTTTCTGACCCAAGGATACTGTTCAAGTCATGACTTAGGGATGAAAAGAGGAGCTTTCATGCCATTGTGAGATGGGCTGTGTATAGACTGGAGGTGGGTGCTCCCCTCTTCACCTACTTGCTTTCTCAGCCAGAACTGACTGGATGTCACTGACTTGGAGATAAGTAGAAATGTTTCAGAAGAGGCTTATGTTGCATTCAAAATCCTGATGCATTTATGGATCTGCAAATCTAATTTCACTTTCCTGTAACGTGAGCAAAAAGTTTTGTTAAAAAGTCCTGAGCCTACCTTGAGCAGGATTTCCTCAAGGGCCAGTGATTACTCTTGTAGATCCTCATGGAGCAACTGTCCTTACTCACAGTTCTTTTTTTTTTTTTGTCCAAGTGCAAACCTGATGTCAGGGTCCTGGGTGCACCAACAGGCTCCGCGATCTCCTACAAGGGGTTTGGCTGCCTGTGTTCAAGGGCAGCCCTGATCCAGTGCAGCCCTGTAACCTGGGATCAGACTGCTGTGAAAAGAGCTGTGGGAGAAAAAAGCTGTGAGACGCTTCATTGGAGGCCTCCCTTGCTTTGTGGGGGAGCTGGAGTTAAGCTCAGCCCCTGATCCCTGGGCTTTGCCTGAGCTATGCTGCAGCCATACCTTCACCCAACCGTGCTCTTCACTGAGCCCAGCCGGATGACTTGACTCATGGCTTGACTGGACCTGCCTCATCATTACTGTTATTTTTCAGTGTTGTAACTAGACAAGGGAAAGAGTAGATTAAACAGTGTAATTGAATAGTCTTTGCTGCAAATGTAATGAGCTAGACTGCTGGTAAGACACTTTGGTGCCTCAGACACTTGCCTGGAGGGCCCCTGAGGATCTTCTTCCCTCCTCAAATACCCTCGTCCCACCACCACAGCCCCAAACCATGGCACCAGCCAGAGCAGCAGCTGTAAGCATCTGCACTGCTGCTGGTGCCTGCTCCCTTCTGGCACCACAGCCCTAGAGCCTGCTGGCTTACAGCATTCCCCCACAGTTCAGGCTTTCTCTTCCCCGACTCTTGCTGTCCTGGCTGCAGGCTGGTCCCATCTCCCCTGCCTCTCGCTCACTCTTGTCTACATCCCTTTTCAACAAAAAAACTCAGAAGACAGCCAATATAAGAACCAAACCTAACAGCAGTCACACATTTGTTAATCATATCAATGTTCACCGCTAACCATAGCTATGTTGCAGCCTGTCTCCTAACCCTGGTGGTCATTTGGATGGTAACTTCACTGGAGTGGAGACTGCCTCCAGCCTGCAGATACCACCCCAGGCTCAAAGAGTGAAAACTGAGAGCAAACACTCAAAGGTAAAACCAGGTAATCATAAGAATGTTTAGGATTTGCACAACACTATTTGCACAGGTTGTGACTATTTCAGGTTCTGTGTTTGTTTGGCACTGGTTTCCTCCTGATTTTGCAATGATAGCTACTGGCAAGATTAGAGAACCTTTGCTTCTCTTTTAGCTATAAGTCTCCTACGAAAGAGAATTAGTAAAAATCAGCTGAACCCCTGAAGTGGTCTCTTTTCACAGGTGAAAACTGGGATGCTGTTGAGAGGTTAAGGTCACTATTCGAAAAATAATCCTCAATTTCTGAGGTGAAAGATTCTTTGATTTTCCACCTCAAATTTGCTTTGCCTCTATCTTTCTTATATATCAACAGTGAAAGTTGAAAATATCTCAGGACAAGTGGGTGATGGATGGCTTGTAAAGAAATGCAATGAGAGCATAGGAAACTGATGAGATGCTTTCTGTGGAAGCCAAGCTGCAGGACAAGAGAGGCAATTCACAAGTGGTAGAACAGCTGGCAACTCCAACCCACACCATCTGGATTTGTATGATTTTATAATATTTATTGTCACTAACTCTGAGAGGAGTATGAATAGAGCTGGCTACAAGTAGAAATGAGCTGGCTTTTCAATAAAGCAAATTGTATGCGGAGCCTTGGCAGGGACACATAGCAGGGTGAGCATCTGATACCAGCCATCCAGCCATGAATTACCACTTCATTGGTCAGGCTGGCTACATGAAACAACACCAGAGTATTTTTCAGTCAGTCAAGGGAAGCCCTGCTGAGAAAATGACATTTCAAATCTATCATTCCGAGAAGGGAGATAGAAGGTTGCCAGGTCTCCATCTTTAGTCAGAAGCTTGTGAGAGACGTGTCATTTTTTCCTTAAAACCTGAGCATCAATAGATGTGGGGTTACTCAAGAATCTTACACTTATATTTTAAAAAAAAACTTTTTGGGTCTTATGGTTAAGAAAAACCCGTGACCCACCTCTACCTAACAGCCACAGAAAATGGAACAACCCCCGAGCACATCTTCTTAAATCTGATTTGAGCCAGTTTGTGCTTTTGGGATTCTCATGTGTGATTGTGAAAGCACTGAGTTGTCAGTGTTGAACGTATTCATGTAGGTAGCATGATTGCTGCCTTAGGAAACTGTTCTCTGGAGGTGCCTGTTTCGCTCCATGAACGCCGAAGGGAACACTGCTGCTCAAAGTGGGACAGGAAGAGTTTAGGCTTTTATGTTTCTGTTCTTCATCTGTGAAATGGGATAGCATGTTTTTTTCCTTCCTGCAGATCAGCCAAAGGATAAATTCCTCATCTTCTGATACCACGATCTGGTAATTACATGAAAGCTCAACCTGTCTTACTTTTATTTTAAAATATTTTTACTTCTTGTGGGACATTAGGAAAGCTTAAAACTTTTAGTCTGAGTTTAGTCAAACCAGACTTACAAAGGAAGACAAATAATGGTATTTTCCTTCCTGCCTGCCTGCCTGTCTGCCTGCCTGCTTCTCTCTCTCTCTCTCTCTCTCATTTCAGTCCTATGTAGTTTGGGAACTGACCTATTTTTGATCACTGACTGTAGTGCTGAAACAACAGAGAAACACATGCCATAAAATGTGAAATAAAATTTAGCAGTTTATTCTAGTAGATTACTATATTTTCTAAATCTTTTCTTCATCTCTGAAAGTCAGGTTTCAATTATTTATTTTTTTTAAATGGAAAAATACAGGTTGTCTATTCTGGGATTCAGTCCAGAGCTGAAAACACTAGTATTTGTAGTACATCAATTTACAAAACCTGTTAGTTAAGCTGAAGAAAAATGTAGCAAGACATTGAATGCCAGAGAAGATGAAGTGCTTGGCTAAGAAGCACACAAAAATGCATCTTATATCTGGCTCACACTGAGTGCAATGCTTCAAAAGGCAGTCACAGAGAGCAGAGCTGGCTCTTCTGTCCTTAGCTGGCAGAAATGGGTAATAAAAGCAACAGCAGAGAAGAATGCAAAGATCCGGCACCGGCGTTAACAAGATACCCCTTCTAGAAAAGCCTGCAACAATGACAGAAATACCTTCAACACTGAAGACTACTCTGTAACTAGCATGTCAAGAGGACACTGAGAAGGAGACCAGCTTATGTGTATCTATCTCATGTACTGTGGTGAAGATAAATCAAGAAGTAAAGAAGGAGACTCAGCCGTTTCTGTCAGCAGTGTGGTGTGAGCTGGCTGTGCATCTGTCGAAAAGGAAGAATTCAGCTAGAGAAACAACAGAGGGACAGAAGACACAGCCTACGTGAAACGTGCTCATTTCTCCAACTAGCCCCCAAGCAAAGCGGACATGTGCCTGGGATGGCCCCACTCTGGAGTGCCCTGCCCACTCTCCAGGAACAGGGTTTGCCTCTGAAAAGCATCTGTGCATCTGTGAAGGCAAAAGGAGAAGAGTGGACCCCAAGCAAGGTTCAGACAGGTTCAGCCACTCAAAGCAACTGCTTGCATGTTTGAAGATTTGAAAACCATTGAGAGAGAGAAATGCTTTGATGAAGTGAGTTCTTCATGTAGGTCTGTATTCTGCATCCCTTTCTCAAGGTGATGGAAGAGCCCTGACAGAGCAGGAGTGCTGGGAAGGAAACCTTGTAGAGGCAATGTGCTTTCAAATCTCTCTTCTTCCCTTATCACATGATATTGCTCTTCTACTTCAAGAGAAAGGACTGGGAATTTTTCAGCCCATCATTGACTTCATCCATTTTACCAGTTTTTATGTCCCTGGCCGGTGAGACCTCATTGTAGCTGAAAAAAATAGGAGACCTTGAAGCACAACCTAAAGAAGCGAATCCCAGCTGTGCTTGCTGGGCACGGGACACTTCCCGCTCTGAATGCCCCATGTGTGTGCACCAGGATCTGCCCCATCCCAGAGGCTTTTCCTGAATGAGGCTGTATAATACTAAAGAAGTTCCCTTATGATGAGTTTCCCAAGGGCATTTTGTACAATATTCCATCACAAAGCTGTAAAGTCACTCACTTTGCATTGCACTTGGTGGCATTAAGATTTGAAGTAATCAGGGAAAAAAAAAGTCCTATTTTGGAAATGCCAGCGTGTGCAGACAGGGGTGAACATAAAGGGGACAGCAGCATCTTCTCTTTTTTTCCTAGTCAGATGTGCTTACCCAGAGCACCAACTGCCACAGCAGCTCAGACATCTCCAGGCCCCAGTCCTGACTGGTGATAGGCTTCAGAGGATGAACTGGGCAGGCTGGTGGTGGCAGCCGGCTGTGCTGGGCTTCCTAAAGGTCTCCCACGCCTCCACCTCAGTACTCTGGGCTTACTGCATGTGCGCTGCGATGCCACAGGAGACTCAACATTTAAGTGAGTGGTCTTTATGCGTCTTCGGCCATAAGACAGAGGGTCAATATGGTCTTGAAACAAAATTCTTCAACTGAAAATCATTGTTAGAAATTATTCATTCAGGTCCCTAACACTGGAATTCCTATAAACACAGACATTTCACAGCCAGATAGTGCGTTCTCTATTCCTGAAAGAATAGAAGAGTTGTATCTTTTTTTTTAAAACGTAACTGTTGAGCAGACAGATGGAAATGTGACCATTATATAGAACAAGGCATGTAGTAAAGAGAACAAATTCTTCAGCTCCTTGGCAGCTAAAATGTGTTTAATCATATTCAGCTCTTTTCTTCTTGTCCAGGCATGTCCAGAAAAAATCAATCTTACGATCAACATGCCACAGGAATCTCATTTTTTAATTTAGCTCTCTAAGGGATTCTCTTTTGATCCTTCTGATCAGACAAGAACAATTACTGTGCCTCTAAGCTCTCCCCTGCCTCCAGTCTCCAATTAGTCACATCTGATAACATTTTTTCAATGCAAAAATAAGGTCATCTCTTCAACTGCTTATGTCTAAATCAGGAGACACTATGATAACTCATTCACAAAACAACACCTCAGTCTTCCCAGCCAGCCCAGAGCTTTCTGCATCCAGGTTTTCAAAATCATCACCTTTTAAAAACCTTTGTCTGGGCTGTAAGAATGCCAGTGATTCAATTTTTGTTTGCTTGAGATACCTCCTGGTGTTTTGAAAAGTACACAGGCTAAGCCAAGCACTTGAGTGCATGTGCTTCAGTTCACTAAACAGACCTTCTGAGATCAGTGGGATACTGACACATCCAAAATTGAGCCTGTACTTAAGTGCTGTGAGTCCAGAACTTTCTCCTCTGCGCTTTTCCAGTTTGTTTTTCTTCTTTTCAGAACTTTGAACTATGTTGTGGGTTTTTCTTCAACTGTCCTTTCAATTCTGTCATGGAGAAAGGTCACAGTCTTCACAGTTTGTTGGTTTTCTTGTCCAATTTCAGTCAGGCCTCGAAGGCAGCAGCTTCACACCTACATTTGTTCAAGACGAAAAGCCACATTGGGCATGATGGCACTTGAGCTTACTGTTGAAGCACTCCCCCTCCCCTTTGGTGTATCTTTTTACTTTAGGCAAATACCAGCAAAGCTTGCCAACCATTCAAAACAAAATGTTAGTGGGGAAAAAAAAAACCCTTTATATTCAAAGAAGGTCATGAAAAATGAAAGAAGAGGCTAGCAAAAAAAACCCAACTCTTCTCCTTTCATATGGGGCCTGGCTCTTCCTCTGATGTGGGGCAGAGATGGGGCCAGCCCTGCTGGGGAACCAAGCACATTGCGAGGACACAGGCCCTCACAACACTGCCTGTCCCACCTGGTGAGACGGCCAGACGTGGGAGAGAGCTCCTAATGCCCCAAAGACCTCGGAGGTGCGAATCCCCTGCCTTCATCCTTGTGCACAGCATTGCCAGGGAGCCAAAGCAGGAGACAGCCGACAGCACAGCTAACAGAGGCAGCCAACAGCAGGTGCTGGGCTCAGCTTCAAGATCTGGGAACTTCTTCTGGGATCTTAGGGGGACTCCTGGGGGCTCTTTGGAGATAAAGATGCAAACAAGTTCATTAGAGGAGGTTTGCTGGGGAGGTTTTCTGCTTGTTAGGGGCTTCATACTGGGGTGTTGTGGAGAGGCTGCCAAGGCCTGTCAGCTCTGGGACTGTTAGCCCCTGCTGCTCTTCCATGGGGGCACCAATGATGTCAGGGGAGACCTGGAGGATATCAAGAATGACTGCATGGATCCAGGGGTGGTAGCCAAGGGCATGGGGGCTAAAGCAGTGTCTCCTCAGTCCTGCCAGTGAGGGGAAGGTCTTGAGGCAGAGTAGATGGATCCTACAGGTCAACAAGGGATTGCACAGCTAGTGTCAACAACAAAGACTCATCTTCAAGACCTTGGAAGCCTTTTTGATGATCAAAAACTTCTTGGAAGAGATGGGATCCCCATGACCAAGTGGGGCAAAAATGTCTTTGCCAACATGCTGGCCAACCTGGTGAGGAGAAGTTTTAAACTAGAAGTGATGGGGGAGAGAGATGACGACCTATAATCAAGTGAGGAAGTGGTTGGCAAGCAAAGGGTGTGGGGTGATGGGGACAAGAGACCTTATAATCAACATAAGGCAGAAAGGGGCCCATCCTAAGGGTATGCACACAAATAAGGATGAGCCTACGTGATGGGGGAAGGTCTCATACCTTTTCTGGGAAATCAGCACAACTGGGAGTTGCCTTTATGTGAGATAGCAGTGAGGATGCAGCTGGCTCTGCCTTGGGAGGGGTGATGAGCCAGCTGAGAGCTTATGGGTCAGGGTTAGAGGGTAGATCAGCACAGATGACATTGTGATGCGTGTCTGCTACAGACCACCTGATCAGGAAGAAGTAGATAAAGCCTTCTTCAGACAACTGGAAGAACCAAAATATAAAAATGGTGTGTATATATACCTAAAACCAGAAAGGTTTTATACACATAAACCCAGATGGTGGTGAGGCGCCATGGGACACAGTCTCCTACCTGGGAGGAAGCATGGGCCTCAGCATATCAGAGGCTTCAATCCAGACAGAGTTCTGGGGGAGGATGCCACCATTCCAGTCTCAGGCAGCAGGCAATGCCTGGTTGCTGCCCCAGGGCTGGGGCAGGGGACAGTGGCGGTGTCCTTGTCAAGGGATATGTGCACTGGGTGAGGAGCTGTAGGCAGGCGAAGGAGCTGCGGAGGAGCTGAGCAGCTGCACACTGTCAGGGAGGATGAGCAAGAGATCGACAGGCTCTTTGCAGAAGCTGAACAGCCCTGAGGTCCCTTCCAAATGGAATTATTCCATGATTCTGCAATATAAGGACAAACAAATGTAAGCAGATCTTCCTTAATAGGAACATGAAGGAAACTCTGCGCACAGGTAATTTCGTGATAGGTGGTATGAATAGATTTGTAGAGCTATGGTAATTCAGCCTTAACAATGCTGAATAATGCTGAAGGTGTAACCTAGAGGTCTTGATCCAAGGTTTTGTACCTCATACTTCGAGGAAGGTGTAGAGCTACAAGAATGTTGAGATGTGTGCTGGTTTTGGCTGGGATAGAGTTAATTTTCTTCATAGTAGCTAGTATGGGGATGTTTTGGATTTGTGCTGAAAACAGTGTTGATAACACAGGGATGTTTTAACTATTGCTGAGCAGTGCTTACACAGAGTCAAGGCCTTTTCATCTTCCCACACCACCCCACCAGCGAGTAGGCTGGAGGTGCACAAGAAGCTGGGAGGGGACACAGCTGGGACAGCTGACCCCAACTGACCAAAGGGATGTTCCATACCATGTGATGTCATGCTCAGCATATAAAGCTGGGGGAAGAAGAAGGAAGGGGGGGACGCTTGGAGTGATGGTGTTTGTCTTCCCAAGTAACCGTTACGCGTGATGGAGCCCTGCTTTCCTGGAGGTGGCTGAACACCTGCCTGCCGATGGGAAGCAGTGAATGAATTCCTTGTTTTGCTTTGCTTGCATGCGTGGCTTTTGCCTATTTTTTAATAGGTAAGCCTATTAAACTGTCTTTATCTCAACGCATGGGTTTTCTCACTTTACCCTTCTAATTCTCTCCCCCATCCCACTGGGGGAGAGTGAGCAAGCGGCTGTGTGGTGCTTATTTCTGGCTGGGGTTAAACCATGACAAGATGGCTAAAAAATATGACTTGTGAAGAAAAATTGAACAGACTCAGACTGTTCAACCTAAAGAAGAGAAATTGAATGAGAATCATCATAGGAGTTTGCAAATGCTTCAAACTATCCTTGGGTAGTTCCAAAGAGGAAAGAAATCACCTAGTCTATGGTTGTGCTGAATATGACAAAAGGACAGTATCTTAAATCTCCACAAACTCCTAAAGCACTGGCCTGTTGTCTACAGCCATGTGGATGGCCTATCACATGGAAAATCCCTAATGCCAAGAAAAGAGTTTTTGTTAAGTGTTTTGACCTACTGAAGCAAAATGAATGAAAATGCCATAACCTGCCACATTTACCTGAGTTCCAGTGCTGGAAAATTGCCTTTTGCTTGTGACAACAAAGTGTCCCCCCTGGTTTGCTTGTTTCCACAGATATCTGGAAAGCTCTCTTTTGCCTTCAGGTTCCCCATCACTTTGCCACAGTACTCTCCAGCTGGGGCAGAGAGTTGAGGCTCAGAGCTTTGCTAGGCTCTGAGTCTCCATCAACAAAACAGTAAGCATGGATAATGGATAATGTTAGAGAGGGACGAAATGAATATTCATAGATCCACTGCCTCTCTAAACAAGCATGTAGGGAAAGTGAGGCAAAGGATTAATAGGTTTAGATAGAATGAAGTGTTGTGGTTTTTTTCCCTGGGGTAAACATCTAGCCGAGTAAAAGACACTGTATTTTCTCTACAGTCCCCCTTGGTGGTTGACCTTGGCCAGCTGCTAGATACCCAACCAGCCACTCTCTCATTCCCCCTCCTCAACAGGACAGGGAGAGAAAATAAGATGAAAAAGCTTGTGGGTTGAGATAAGGATGGGGAATTCACTCACCAATTGCCATCACAAGCAAACCAGACTGAACTTGGGGAAGATTAATTTAATTTATTGCCAACTAAAATAGAGTTGGATGGTGAGAAACAAAGAGAAAAACTGAAACACCTCCCCCCTCCTCCCTTCTTCCCAAGCTCAACTTCACTTCTCCATTCCCAACTCCTCTGCCTCCTCCCCTCCAAGGAGCGCAGGAGGATGGGGAATGGGGGTTGTGGTCAGTCCATAACAGCTCCTCTCTGCCGCTCCTTCCCACTCACACTCCAGTGCCACCACCTTGGCTGCTGGGCTCAGCCGTGCCCTGCGGTGGGTCGGTTGGAGCCGGCTGGAACCGGCTGTGTCCAGCACGGGGCAGCCCCGGCCTCTCCTCACAGAGGCCGCCCTGCAGCCCCCCCTGCCAGCACCTGGGCACCTAAACCCTGTACTGCCCCATATTATCACATTCTCTTTTCCTCTTAGTAAAATATGTTTGCGTTCTTATATTATTTTAAAAAAGCATTATTTGTTTGTTAACTTTGAAAAAAACCCAGTAAGACTTGAACCAGGAGCTTTTTGCTTATGATGACGTTGGGCTTCTGCTGACGGCTGGCAGAAGGGTTACACAGACACTGAGGTCTTTCACAGCTGGTGTTAAGTGCACGTGCGCGTGCAACAGGGCTGTGTCCCAGGGTGCAGGTCGCTGATCACCAGCCTCCTCCTCTGGAGCCGAGGCAGGATTCCCGTCCCCTGCTGGGAATGATGGAAGAAAGAGTCAAGGAAATGAACCTCAGTGTATGCATTATGTACCCTGCCTCCTTAGCCCAACTTCTTAGACATATTTTCTCCAAAAAATGTATTTCAGGAGTTCAGGTTGCAAGTTTTTTGTCTGTCCTGAACCAACCATTTACCATAGCACAGACTTCAGTAAAATAACATATAGAATCAAAAGAAAAAAATGTAGTCCCTGTTTTACTGCTGCAGGTCAGGAATAACTTTATTATTCAGAAGATGTGAGGAAAATTGGTCTTTTTGACTTTCAGACACATGAGAGTTGTTCAAAGTTATTGTTGAAGAAGGTTCCCATTCCTATGCAGTAACTCCAAGAAGCTGATGTACATATATGTAATTGGCTATAATATGTACAGTATCTAGAATAGGAAACTTCATAATAATGAAACACCTAAGTTCCTGTTTCCTTTCTTTTTACTAGTAGAGAAGTGTATTCCTGTAAAGATTAGGAAGTAGGATTATTTTTATGACCTGTATCTGTGTTTCTTATTTGTCTTCTGAAATTTTCTTTTAACATACTGGGCAGTTTCATTCATCATTACGCAAAAGCAGCCAGTGACCAACAGATGGAGAACTGGCTAAGTGATAAGTTGCACAGACTAATTGTAAATCAAGGATGGGATTCCTGGTAGTGCTTGACATCTTCCCTGACTGGGTGCTATGTGACATGAAGGTGTATATCGATGATTCCTGCATTCTTAGCTCAAATGCTCCCTTGACTTTACCTACAGTATGTAAAAGTGCTGTTATCAAGGTTGTTCACGGGATTTACTCTTTCCAACCAGAAAATTTTATATGGGTGAGAAAAGAAGACTCCAGACACTAGTCCTGGATTTCCAGAGCTCCAGCAGTCAGTTAAGGACAGGAACCTCTCCAATCCTCCCCAAATTCCTGATAAATGTCCCTTATGCACACACAGCTCAGCTTTTTAGTGGACACACTTGAATGGTGAGGAGTCAGATGTACTGCTCATGTGTTGGACAGATGGTCAGTGCTTCCTCAGCAATCCCACCGCATGGAGGAGACCTCAGGCTTACTCTGCAAATACTTGTCATTTGCGTGATAGATGGTGGCAAGCTGGATACATTCTGGCCATTGCAGACTCCATGGGCACGTTCATAAACTTCTGCCTAGGAAATTTGGGACAGAAATATGACCCATCTGTAATATAGGTATACACAGTATAAATAGCATTTTCAAAAGCAACTAAATAACAGCATAAGGCCCATATTCAAGAATCACTTACACATTCAAGAGTCTGTTTCATCAAAAATAGGATTTAGAGTACATTTTCCTAATGTGATACATTTTTTTTGTTTCAAGTTTTACAGTATTTACGGCTGTGGGCTCCCTGAGGTTTGCTACTGGTTTGACAGTCAAAGAAATATTACTTAATGCCTTTGCAAAGTATGTACAAGGTCATATCAAGGTATCATTTTTTAAGCAGGAGCCATACAGAAAACAGCTGAACAATAACCGTACTAATGGCCCTGAATGTGATTGTATCAATATGTTATTTCACTGCATAAAGAAATCAATGTTATTAATAAAAATCATAGCAATCATGAGGACATAGCCAATTTGAGAGTGCTATTTACTGAATAGCTAGTGACCAATTTTCCAGTCCTCCTGTTTAAATTAATGAATATTTAAAGAGGAGACTAATTTGATTTCCCTGAAAACCTGCCCAGTTTCATTAACACAGCAGGAGAAAATACAAAATATGTATTTGAATGCTTTGTTCTTCAGGAGAAGCTATTCTACCTCTGATGTGTGGAAGATTAAAAGAAACCAGTGATTGAAATAATATTAACACAGTTTGTATCACTCCTGTTATTTCCCAGTCTTCAATGCTCTGGCAAGTAAAAGATGGTTAAATTCCTATTTTTTAATGAGACTGTTCAGAGAATAATATACATGCTTTGTGGGAAGGCTGAAAAAATACATTTTTTTCACAAAGCAGCGACAACCATTTGGAGGGGAGGACGACTCCAACATGGCAAAGGCATGGTGCGGTCTAGGATGTCTCCCAAGTACAGTGACATTGTATTAAAGCCATTCTGAATGTCAACAAGCTTTGCTGTGCATGAAGACTGTAAATGATACAGAAACAGTCCCTTATATGAGTAGAACAAAGACTGTCAGAAAAATCTTTCTTTTTTTTTTTTCCCTGGATTAATTTCATTTACCTTTTCAACAGATTTAAAATCTTTTGTAAAATACTCCAAGGGGGCATAGCACAGTGTGAGACTTCTAATCAGCCTGAAAAGAGTGACAGAAAGCTGGCTCATTCGGTCTTTCTCAATGTTTTCCTTTATTCTAGCCCGTCTGTTCACAGCTTAAATCACAGGAACTTTGAGTGTTTCACTCTTACAGCAGGTAGAAAAAAGCACAAAGGAACCTGAGCAAAGTATTTGAAGTAAAATCTAGATTCAGAAGCAAATCAGGGGCATGACTCACCTGCTTAAACCAATTATTGTACATGCATAACCTTTGTTGTTGTTGATCCAGCTGACAAGTGAATGCATAGCTTTAACAAGAAAAAAAAATCACCCTTAGCTTTTCATGCAGGAAGTAACTAATTGAGTAAAAATAAATTTGGAGAGAAAAAAAAGGAGTATATATTAGCTGGCTAACAGCAGAAAAAAAAGAACGATCTTGGTGTGGAGCTCTAGCAAAGAGGTGCTAGAGTGTCTATGGCTGTGTCCTAGGTACTTACCCATGCTATCCCACACACCCTGCCACTCATAACTATCCAGCCTTGGGGCAGATCTCTGGATGATATTCTTAAATTGCTTATTAATCTTAGACAAAACCGAAACAATATTCCCAAGAAATACCAATAGAAGTATCTTAACTACCCAAGGACGTTCAAGATACTGAAAAATTACTGTCATGAAGGAGAAAACGTTATAGAAGAAAGTAGAGACACTGCCATTCTGTATTTCCTCCATAAAAAACCTCTCAGAGGAAGAACCATAATTGCAAATTGTCTCCATGAAGTGGTACCTGAAGTGCAGTAATGGCTTCAGTACAAAGTTCACATACCAGATTAAGCTCAAGGCCAGTGTTTTAATAACAAACCTCTCAGGCAAAACATCAGTAATCACTGCAGACCACAGCAAACTGCAAAAACCAGCACTAATCTTTAACATGTAAAACTCATTGGCGGTACTGACCTGGAAAGATGGAAAGGGACAAACGGTGGATGAATTGGCTGGCCAGTTAAGAAAGTCTCTCTTCCGCCCTTGTCTCAGCTGTGCAGAAACTGTCCAAGAAGCTCCAGCAACTCGAAGAGGATAGGTCCTACTCCCCACCTGTACGGACCAGTATCTCGGCTATTAGGAGTCGGCGTTCTTTTGCTCAAGAGAAAGGATATAAAGGGTACACACCATGGGGCACCCTATGGTTTTACCTGCGTGACCGTGGAGGGGACATGAGGAATTGGGATGGAAAATCTACCTTGACCCTAGACGCACGGGTATGTGAGTTGCAAGGAAAAACAATCACAAAAGGGGGTTCTTCCAGGAAAATTGCTGTTCCAGTTTCCAGCGGGCAGTTCCCCAGACAGAGTAGAAGGTCCGATCATACTCCTGATCTTAATGAAGAGACTTCTGACTCGTATTTAAAAGAAATGAGAAACGAATGCTATGGCCAGGACTAGAGGGGCCCTGCCTCCAGCCAGGTGGAGGAAAAGGACAATCGAGTTTACTGGACTGTATGGATACAGTGGCCTGGCACATCAGACCCACAGGAGTATAAGGCTCTAGTAGACACTGGTGCACAGTGTACCCTAATGCCATCAAGCTATATAGGGGCAGAACCCATCTGTATTTTTGGAGTGACGGGGGGATCCCAACAGCTAACGGTACTGGAGGCCAAAGTGAGTCTAACTGGGAATGAGTGGCAAAAGCACCCCATTGTGACTGGCCCAGATGCTCCGTGCATCCTTGGCATAGACTACCTCAGGAGAGGGTATTTCAAGGACCCAAAAGGGTACCGGTGGGCTTTTGGTATAGCTGCCTTGGAGATGGAGGAAATTAAACAGCTGTCCACCTTGCCTGGTCTCTCGGAGGACCCTTCTGTTGTGGGGTTGCTGAAGGTCAAAGACCAACAGGTGCCAATCGCCACCACAACGGTGCACCGGTGGCCATATCGCACCAACCGAGACTCCCAGATTCCCATCCATAAGCCTTTTCGTCGACTGGAGAGCCAAGGAGTGATCAGCAAGACTCCTCACCCTTTAACAGTCCCATATGGCCAGTGTGAAAGTCTAATGGAGAGTGGAGAATAACAGGAGACTGTCGTGGCCTGAATGAAGTCACGCCACCGCTGAGTGCTGCCGTGCTGGACATGCTAGAACTTCAATATGAACTGGAATCAAAGGCAGCCAAGTGGTATGCCACAACTGGTATCGCTAATGCATTTTTCTCAATCCCTTTGGCAGCAGAGTGCAGGCCACAGTTTGCTTTCACTTGGAGGGGCGTTCAGTACACCTGGAACCGACTGCCCCAGGGGTGGAAACACAGCCCCACCATTTGCCATGGACTGATCCAGACTGCAGTGGAGCAGGGTGAGGCTCTGGAACACCTGCAATGCATTGATGACATCATTGTGTGGGGCAACACAGCAGCAGAATTTTTTGAGAAAGGGAAGAAAATAGTCTAAATCCTTCTGAAGGCTGGTTTTGCCATAAACCAAAGTAAGGTCAAGGGACCTGCACAGGGGATCCAGTTTTTAGGAATAAAATGGCAAGATGCACGTCGTCAGATCCCCATGGATGTGATCAACAAAATAACAGCCATGTCTCCACCAACTAGCAAAAAGGAAACACAAGCTTTCGTAGGCGTTGTGGGTTTTTGGAGAATGCATATTCCAAATTACAGTCTGATCGTAAACCCTCTCTATCAAGTGACCCGGAAGAAGAACGATTTCAAATGGGGCCCTGAGCAACGACAAGCCTTTGAACAAATTAAATGGGAGATAGTTCATGCAGTAGCCCTGGGGCCAGTCCGGGCAGGGCAAGAGGTAAAGAATGTGCTCTATGCCGCAGCCGGGGAGAATGGCCCTACCTGGAGCCTCTGGCAGAAAGCACCAGGGGAGACTCGAGGTCGACCCCTAGGGTTTTGGAGTCAGGGATACAGAGGATCCGAGGCCCGCTATACTCCAACCGAAAAAGAGATATTGGCAGCATATGAAGGGGTTTGAGCTGCTTCGGAAGTGATCGGCACTGAAGCACAGCTCCTCCTGGCTCCGTGACTGCCGGTGCTGGGCTGGATGTTCAGAGGGAGGGTCCCCTGTACACATCATGCAACTGATGCTACATGGAGTAAGTGGGTCGCACTGATCACACAACAGGCTCGAATAGGAAACCCCAGTTGCTCAGGAATCCTGGAAGTGATCATGGACTGGCCAGAGGGCAAAGATTTTGGAATATGGCCAGAGGAGGAGGTGGTGCATGCTGAGGAGGCTCCACTGTACAATAAACTACCAGAAAATGAGAAGCAATATGCCCTGTTCACTGATGGGTCCTGTCACATTGTGGGAAAGCATCGGAGGTGGAAGGCTGCTGTATGGAGTCCTATGTGACAAGTTGTAGAAACTGCTGAAGGAGAAGGTGAATGGAGCCAATTTGCAGAAGTAAAGGCCATCCAGCTGGCTTTAGACATTGCTGACCAAGAAAAGTGGCCAGTGCTCTATCTCTGTACTGACTCATGGATGGTGGCAAATGCCCTGTGGGGGTGGTTGCAGCAACGGAAGCAGAGCAATTGGCAGCGCGGAGGCAAACCCATCTGGGCTGTCGCACTGTGGTAAGATATTGCTGCCCGGGTGGAGAACCTGGTTGTAAAGGTCCGTCACGTAGATGCTCACGTGCCCAAGAGTCGGGCCACTGAAGAACATCAAAACAACCAGCAGGTGGATCAGGCTGCTAAGACTGAAGTGTCTTAGGTGGATCTGGACTGGCAACATAAGGGTGACTTATTTACAGCTCGGTGGGCCCATGACACCTCAGGCCATCAAGGAAGAGATGCAACATATAGATGGGCTTGTGATTGAGGGGTGGACTTGACCATGGACTCTATTGCACAGGGTATCCATGAATGTGAAAGATGCGCTGTGATCAAGCAAGCCAAGCAGTTAAAGCCTCTCTGGTATGGGGGACGATGGCTAAAATACAAATACAGGGAGGCCTGGCAGATCCATTATATCACACTCCCACAAACCCGCCAAGGCAAGCGCCACGTGCTCACTATGGTGGAGGCAACCACCGGGTGGCTGGAAACATATCCCATGCCCCATGCCACCGCCCGGAACACTATCTTGGACCTTGAAAAGCAAGTCCTATGGTGACATGGCACCCCAGAAAGAATTGCGTCACACAACGGGACTCATTTCCGAAACAACCTCATAGACACCTGGGCCAAAGAGCAGGCATTGAGTGGGTGTATCACATCCCCTATCATGCACCAGCCTCCGGGAAAATCAATCGATACAATGGACTGTTAAAGACTACACTGAGAGCAATGAGTGGTGGGATGTTCAAACATTGGGACACACATTTAGCAAAGGCCACCTGGTTAGTCAACACTCGGGGATCTGCCAATCGAGCTGGCCCTGCCCAGTCAAAACTTTTACATACTGTAGAAGGGGATGAAGTCATAGAATCATAGAATCATTAAGGTTGGAAAAGACCTCTAAGATCATCGAGTCCAACCATCAACCCAACACCACCATGCCCACTAAACCATGTCCCTAACCGCCTCATCTACACGTCTTTTAAATACTTCCACGAATGGGGACTCAACCACTTCCCTGGGCAGCCTCTTCCAATGTTTAACCACTCTTTCAGTAAAGACATTTTTCCTCACGTCCAATCTAAACCTCCCCTGGCGCAACTTGAGGCCATTTCCTCTCGTCCTATTGCTAGTTACTTGGGAGAAAAGACCAACACCCACCTCGCTACAACCTCCTTTCAGGTAGTTGTAGAGAGCAATGAGGTCTCCCCTCAGCCTCCTTTTCTCCAGGCTAAACAATCCCAGTTCCCTCAGCCGCTCCTCATAAGACTTGCTCTCCAGACCCCTCACCAGCCTCGTTGCCCTTCTCTGGACACGCTCCAGCACCTCAATGTCCTTCTTGTAGTGAGGGGCCCAAAACTGAACACAGTATTTGAGGTGCGGCCTCACCAGTGCTGAGTACAGGGGCACAATCACTTCCCTGCTCCTGCTGGCCACACTAGTTCTGATACAGGCCAGGATGCCATTGGCCTTCTTGGCCGCCTGGGCACACTGCCGGCTCACGTTCAGCCGGCTGTCAACCAGCACCCCCAGGTCCTTTTCCGACAGGCAGCTTTCCAGCCACTCTTCCCCAAGCCTGTAGCGCTGCATGGGGTTGTTGTGGCCGAAGTGCAGGACCCAGCACTTGGCCTTGCTGAATCTCATACAGTTGGCCTGGGCCCATTGATCCAGCCTGTCCGGGTCCCTCTGCAGAGCCTTCCTACCCTCGAGCAGATCAACACTCCCGCCCAACTTGGTGTTGTCTGCAAACTTCCTGAGGGTGCACTCGATCCCCTCGTCCAGATCATTGATAAAGATATTGAACAAGACCGGCCCCAAAACTGAGCCCTGGGGAACACCACTCATGACCGGCTGCCAAATGGATTGAACTCCATTCACCACCACTCTCTGGGCCCGGCCGTCCAGCCAGTTTTTGACCCAGCGAAGAATACACCTGTCTAAGCTGTGAGCCGCCAGCTTCTCAAGGAGAATGCTGTGGGAGACGGTGTCAAAGGCCTTACTGAAGTCCAGGTAGACCACATCCACAGCCTTTCCCTCATCCACTAGGCGGGTCACCTGGTCATAGAAGGAGATCAGGTTGGTCAAGCAGGACCTGCCTCTCATGAATCCGTGCTGGCTGGGCCTGATCCCCTGGTTGTCCCGCTCAAGATGAACTGCTCCATAATCTTCCCTGGCACCGAGGTCAGGCTGACAGGCCTGTAGTTCCCCGGATCCTCCTTCCGGCCCTTCTTGTAGATGGGTGTCACATTGGCAAGCCTAAGTCCCTGTAGTGCACATAAAATTATGCTGGGGAAGACAGTCTGGGTTATTGCTGCCTTGGGCAAAGGTAAACCCATCCATGGGGTTACTTTTGCTCAAGGACCTGGGTGCACTTGGTGGGTGATGCAGAAGGATGGGGAAGTCCAATGTGTACCTCAAAGGGGATTTGATTTTGGGTGAGAATAGCCAATGATTTGATCTGTATGATGGTAATTGCTACGTAATATTATATGCCGTATCAATGGTGTTGCAATAAGAATCACCCAGATTAATGAAGAATGAACTTCGATGAAACTGAGCAAAGCGCAGTGATGATGGAACCAGAACTGACTTCAACATGAAAGAATCCAACACCACATACCATCTCCATCTTTCCTGCCCTGGAAGATTATTATGACAGATGGAGCCCAAAGTCATGGACTAAATGAACTCAACGAACATTTTAGAGGAATGGCCCATAGACTAAGGGAATGATATCGGTGTGTATATATATATCAAAAGACAGGAAAAGTGGTGGCGATTAATGGGAATGTATTGGAAAGCGGGGGACCTGGGCATGACATAGATGGTATTGAATAAAGGGTGGATACAAAACCCATATGTGCAGAGCACAATGGATTAGCACATGCTAATCCATTGTGCTCTCATGTACAGCAAAAAAAAGATCATGATGCAGATCAGATAAACTAATATCGAGAACAGATGAATAAATATTGTGACCCACAACTGTTAACAGATATAAGTTCCTTTAATGCACTCTGGTTAATCTGTTGTTATCTTAAACGCTTCAAGCCCCACGTTGGGTGCCAAAAAGGACTGTCATGGTTTAACCTCAGCCAGCAACTGAGCACCACACAGCCGCTTGCTCACTCCCCCCTCCCCCCAGTGGGATGGGGGAGAGAATCAGAAGACTAAAAGTGAGAAAACTCATGGGTTGAGATAAAAACAGTTTAATAATTGAAATATAATAATAATAACAATAATAACAGAATATACAAAGCAAGTGATGCACAATGCAGTTGCTCACCACCTGCCGACCGATGCCCAGCCAGTCCCCGAGCAGCAGCCCCTCCGGCCAGCTTTCCCCCAGTTTATGTACTGAGCATGACGTCATACGGTATGGAATATCCCTTTGGCCAGTTTGGATCAGCTGTCCTGGCTGTGCCCCCTCCCAGCTTCTTGTGCACCTCCAGCCTTCTCAGTCGGTAGAGCGTGGGAAGCTGAAAAGTCCTTGACTAGTGTAAGCACTACTTAGCAACAACTAAAACATCGGTGTGTTATCAACATTGTTCTCATGCTAAATCCAAAACACAGCACTGTAGCAGCTACTAGGAAGAAAATTAACTCTATCCCAGCCAAAACCAGGACAGGCTGGTACCTATCAACCTGTTTGTAACAGCGTGTAATGGTCAGAGGTGTGCTTCAGGCGGCTTTGGGTCCCTAAGGACATGTTTGCAAGGCAAAGTAGGCACCTGTGGTTTGCCTCCTTACATTCTGCCTAAATAAATAGATGCGTATATTGTAGATCTTATCCTCAGCCTCTTGGGACAAGCACCATCTTTCTGTTACGTGTTGGTACAATAGCTGCTCTGCTCCATGCCTGGGCTTTCTAGGAGAAACAAACTGTATAGGGGAACAGAGAATACCTGAAAAACATGAAGTCTGGAAATATCTGCAAAGATGAGACTATCTCCCCATATCAGGGCCGTTTGTCTGAGACTAGGACAGCTGCATTTTGCCTCTCTCAGTTCCATCTGGAATTTCAAGCAGATACTTCCCCAGGGATATTTTCTTTGTCACTGCTATTTCTCTGTTGTTTCTTCAAAATAGAATTTAATTTTTAAGAAAGACAGGCTGAAGCCACTAAAACCAGCCATTTTAATACCACTTTATTGATATTAAATATAATTCTCGTGCTCCACAGCTGGAGTACAGAACAAGGGGGATAGGATATTGTCTGATAACATTATTCAGCATCCCCAAAGCTCCACTTATATAACCTGAAAGTCTGTACTCTAACTATGAAGTTTCAATATATAACTTGCACTGTACATCGCTGTTAGTTGTGAACAGGCTAAGACAATACTTACAAACAACTAAGAACTTCAGAATCACTAACATTAATAATGGGCTTAATGAAAGACTTGTCCTCTGTAAGTCTGAACAGATGCTAATGGAAGTAGAATTTGAACCCAAATTTGCTTGGGGAGCAGGTTTGTAACATCAAGCCATGCTACAAACACAGGTTATGTATCTGGTCTTTCATCCAGTTTTGCTCAGCAGGGAAAAATTTTGCTTCTCAGGTCCTCCGGGCTACACGTACACTGCCAGACACAACCGGACACAAGGGATTTGAACACCCTCTGGGGGACTGTTTCTGTTGTTTAGTTATTAGCATGCTTCATGGAACAGCTTGGACCCATGTCAAACAGCACATTCCCAAGCAGATTCCCAGTGGGCACCCTGGGTGTATTTGGTTTGTGTGGCAAGGTTTTGGTAGCGGGGAGCTACACAGGTGGCTTCTGTGAGAAGCTGCTAGAAGCTTCCCCTGTGTCTGATAGAGCCAATGCCAGCCGGCTCCAAGATGGACCCGCTGCTGGCCAAGGCTGAGCTCATCAGCGACAGTGGTAGCGCCTCTGGGATAACATATTTAAGAAGGGGGGAAAAAAACCTGCTGCACAACAGCAGCTGGAGAGAGGAGTGAGAATATGTGAGAGAAACAATTATGCAGACACCAAGGCCAGTGAAGAAGGAGGGGAGGAGGTGCTCCAGGCACCGGAGCAGAGATTCCCCTGCAGCCTGTGCTGAAGACCATAGTGAGGCAGGCTGTCCGCCTGCAGCCCATGGAGGTCCATGGTGGAGCAGATATCTACCTGCAGCCCATGGAGGATCCCACACTGGAGCAGGTAGATGTGCCCAAAGGAGGCTGTGATCCCATAAGAAGCCTGTGCTGGAGCAGGTTCCTGACAGGACCTGTGGACCTGTGGAGAGAGGAGCACACACTGTAGCAGGTTTGCTGGTAGGACTTGTGACCCCGTGGAGGACCCATGCTGGAGCAGTCTGTTCCTGAAGGACTGCACCCTGTGGAGGACCCACGCTGGAGCAGTTCATGAAGAACTGCAGTCCATGGGAAGGACTCATGTTGGAGAAGTTCATGGAGGACTGTCTCCCATGGGAAGGACCCCACACTGGAGCAGGGGAAGAGTGTGAGGAGTCCTCTCCCTGAGGAGGAAGGAGCGGCAGAAGCAACGTGTGATGAACTGACCCCAAACCCCATTCCCCGTCCCCCTGTGCCGCTGAGGGGGAGGAGGTAGAGAAAATCGGGAGTGAAGTTGAGCCCAGGAAGAAGGGAGGGGTGGGGGGGGAAGGTGTTTTCAGATTTGGTTTTATTTCTCATTACCCTACTCTGATTCTGATTGGTAATAAATTAAACTGATTTCCCCAAGTCGAGTCTGTTTTGCCCATGACGGTAATTGCTGAGCAATCTCTTCCTGCCCTTATCTCAACCCAAGAGCCTTTAGTTATATTTTCTCTCCCCTGTCCAGCTGAGGAGGGGAGTGATAGAGTGGCTTGGTGGGCACCAGCCATGGTCAACCCACCACACTGGGCAAGGTCACCCTGCTTTGGGGGGAAAGAGCATTTTTTAGAGAACAGCCCTTTGCCCATATTATTTACTAGCACTGACATAGATATGAAGACCCACATCAAACTAGAGCAATTGGTGTCCTGCACAGACATGGCTACAGAATTGCTGGATAAGTTAAATGGTAGTCAGTAGGACTGTTTCCACTTATGGCACTCAAAGATTTGACTGAAAGTAGTGATTTTTACCTATATATCACAACAAAAGCTGTGATTGCTTCCTTTGGCCATTATACTTTTCCCAGGGCACATTCGGCCACTTAGAATCTGTAAGAAATTATATCATGTCTACAAAGGGACTGCTCTTTCCCAGCCTAATTCACTTGCAAATAAAATCAGCTAGATTATCCCAAACCAGATTGATCTGCCGTGTAACTTAAAATGGAGAATTTGCACAGGAACGGGTGATTACTGCTCATATCCTCTTTCAGCCATCTCTGATGTGGGGGTGGAAGCAGGGAACTGAGGCAGCAGTAATAACAGTGCTCATGGTACCAGGACCTGTAATAATGTCAGCTATTTCCACAGTGACTTTATGTCTATCCCATTAGACATTTCCACAAAGTGCAGTGTCTGTTATATTCCCGAGTCCTAAAATTGAACCCAATATTAAACTGTGGATTAAACCCTTATAGCTCAGACATCTAGGCATTCATGTTCTGAATTTGGCTGTTTATATAAACAATAGTATTTCTGACCCCATTAAAATAGACACAGAAACTGAATTCTTTTCAGTTAAATTCAGTTTCAGTTCAATTCTACGGCAGTAGCTTTCCAAACAACAGCAAAACACTCCCCCAATGGCAAATTTGATTTCAAAACACAGCTGTTTTCTTAAAAGTGATTCTGTAACATGCTAAAAGCAGCTACTGTCAAGAAGTTATACTACAAAACTGTCCTCTGTCTGGTAAATACAAATCAGATACATATCGACCTTTCTGTTGCTCCAGCAGAGATGGTTTATCTGAATAGTATTAATCCTTCCAGTGAGGAGGAAACTGCTTTTGAAAATCATGTAAAATGCTTCAACAGCATTCTTTTGAGCTTTGCCAATGTCACTGCTGAGCGTGGTGATGTCCAACAAAGATATCTGAGAATGCTGACTTAAGAAGTGTCATTTCTGCACATTTTTGTTACATTTCTTCCATCAAAATGAGCTCCAGTTTGGTGTGGTAATGCAGGAGCTTTTTCAGCATGGTCTGTGAAGAGCTGCAGTCAGATTAACATTAGTCCTCCACATCATTTAAAGGGAGCCACAGTTCTGCAAGCCATCTTATTTGTACACAGAGCATATTTTTGACAGCAGCAGCTTCCAGTATTTTCTGCTTAAACTGTTGGGATTAAGTGAAAGAAGCTGGAGTTATCTCAGCAGCTGTTTTGTCTGGACAAGACTGTAACAACTGCAATCTTGTTGTACAAAGCTTTGGATTAAGAAAAGCCATCCTACCAGGGTCATCATTCAAAGTCATCTGAGACTACTGCATCCCCTTCTCCATCAAATCCTCTCTTACAGGTTTGCGACAACGGTCCCCTTTCAAAGTGCTGCGCTTGTGTTACACAAGCTTCAAACTCGGTTGGTGAGGTGTGTTTCTTTCCTTCTTTCTCCTCAGAACTAAAGCGGTATGGGATGTTACACCATTTGCAATGAATGATGAACAGATGTGCTGGTTTACTTTGTAATCTCTCCAAAGCGGGGACATCACTGTGAATTTTATTGACAGCACCCTGGTCCTAGTGTATAATGCATTTCTAGAGCCCACACCAGCATGAAGTTTTGCTAAACATATATGAAAATAAGAAGGACGCAGTGGTAAGGGAATCTTGAAGGAGTTGTCTGATAAACTGATCTTCACACAGCGTGCATTTTAGTAACAACTGAATAAAAAAAAAATACACATCCAGAAGCTGGGAGTGCATGGGCCTATTTACAGAACGTATGAACGTATGCTGTAAACGTGCCTCTAAAAATAGATTTAGTGCTCGTAGCAGAGGAGCAATTGAGTATAAATTCCAAGTGGAAAAAGCTACTTCTGTTGATGGGTGTATTACTAGTAGAAGTAAGGAATGAGTGTGAGGTGATACCTTCTTCTCTGATTGATATGTGAATTTGTACAGTTCTGTGGTGCGACACGTCTCGCCCAGCATTCACCATTTAAAAGACAGGCATATAGTCTAAACTAGCCAGTTCAGACATCCTGTGCATTCAATTAGACACCTTCACGGGGCATCCAGCCCTTCCTAGGTGCCTGAGAGAGGTGGGATAAATTACCTCCTGGCACTGCCTGTCTCTCTTCATTGACTGGAAAGAGAGCCGCAACTATTATTTTAGACTAGACACCTGTGTTTTAGACAAATGAATTTAGATTATTTGAATTCTAATTTCAATGTCCACGATTTTTCAAGGATGCTGAAATGCTGGAGATGATATCAAAAATATTTTGAAGCTACAGGAAAAGCCTTTCAGTGATACTTGTACAGAGCTCAATGAATTTAGTTTATTCAACAGATGCTCAAGAGAAGACTTAATTATAGTGTAATTATCTGAGAGAAAAGATGAGGTACTGAAAGATCCTTTACTGATGAGAAAGACAGAAGGAGTTGGTAGCTGGAGCTTAGAGTCAGTCACATTCAGATTGAAAGCAGTCAGGGTGAATAATTTGGGAACAACTTTTGGGGAAAGGGTGGCTTCTCCATTTCTTGGCATTTTCAGGCTGGAACTCAATGATTTCATGCAGTACATGCTACAGTGGAATCCAAGGTACTGGGCTCAAACCAAGGTAAAGTGGGTAGGAGCCAGCCTGCCAGTCCAACAACAAAACCGGTAGCATAAAGGCATGAACATGATCACAGGAACAGTCCGTTTCCCCGGATTGGGCTATTGTATTCTCCTGGCATTTAAAAGGATGACGGATCTAGCCAGTCTTCTTTTTGGCATCTGCTTATCTGTTCTACTGCCTGATTAAATGTTTACAAGGTGGGAAAATCTTACCACCTTTTTTGACGCTAGAAACAAAACACCACCTCACATCACAGTATGACCAAGTGATGCCTAGCAACAGGAAATTCAGTGCAATGTGGACTGCTTTGATTTCAGATTTCACTGATTAGTTTTATTTTAACACATAAGATATGGAGAAATAGAATTCCAGATGGTACAATGTTATTCACAATCTCTCTGTAATATGCTGTAAGACTTCATTCTATAGAGCAATGTATTATTCCAGTTCACTCACTCCTTAAAAGATGTAGATGTGATTATTTCTGCTACTTCATAGAAATAATTGTTTTTCTATGTGATATATGAAAGCATAGTATGTACACATGCTCTACACTTTATTCACATCAGTTCCATTTGTTCTATCAATCACCTGTCTTCACATTACATCAATTCCCCCCTCATTCATTGTGCTGTGCCCTTATTTAGGCACCCCAAAACGTAATTTCTCACATGCACAGAGTGTCTTTTCCTCCTGAATATTCTGTCAGATAAACACAGGCTCTCCTGCAATGTTTGGTGGCACTCAGAAACATCACTCTAAATAGCAAAATAACGTCACAGGGTCCTTCCTTCAGTGCAATTAATAAAAGAGCAATTGCCCTAGATACAAAACAGGACAAACCTTAAGTTATAGACATACCTGTAACAATTTTGGTAGTTGCACCACCTGTTTAAGGTGCAGGTTTTCTTTCATTTGATATCCCCAGTTTGCACATGCCCAGTTCATACACGACTATTACCCTCTTTGCTGCTTGCTGTGGCTCTCTTACTAACAAAATTATAGAAAAATACTCTGGCTTATCACACGGTCTCTTATGCATCTTTTGATTGAAGCTATAACACATCACACATAAACCTATACTGTCACCTGTGGTTGAAGGTCATACGTGTATTTCCATAACAATGACCTTAGGTCACTTCAAGGGGCGTGTTTATAGAAGGGTGACAAATGCTGATGATCTTCTTAAAGACTCGAGGAGAGGGTTGTCATGCTGTGTGAGGAGTGTTACGGACAGGTCATCCCAGAAGACACCTTAATTAACTGGGAAGGGGTTAGATGATCCTGCTTAATTCAGCGCGTGTTCCGTCAAGCACCTAATCAATCACCTTCTCCCAGAACATACTGAAACTGTAGTTTTTTGTAGCCTGAGGTGAACTGGGTCCATAATTTGGAATGATATGAGAAAAGCATTGCCCAAAAAATCTTGGAAGTAAAAAAAGAAGCTCGATTTGGGTTCATGAGCTGAATGTGTCTCCTCAATTCAGACAATAAGGATTCCTTTAGAGCAGCTGAATGGCAGCTTTCACAGCATCTCTCAGGAGATACCTAACAAATATTATGAGAAATTCAATAGCCGGGTTAGAAAATTACTGTGGGGACAGGAGGAAAAACAATCTTGCATTAGCCTTGCCAGTTTTTACTCTCTCTGTTAGCATTCTCATCTAAACCCCTTTTATCAAGGTTTTTCAACTGCCATTTCTAATTACATTGGACTGAAATTTGTCCATCAGGATGGGAATGTTTGAGTGGAGTTCTGTTCAAGTTGCTTTAACCTCTTTCAATGAGGAGAGGAGCAATGAACAGTTTACCTTACTGTGTTTTCAGACTTTTACTTGTTCCACTGTTGTGAGTTCTTCAGAGAGTAATTTGGTACAGTGGCTGCAGGTAGGTCTGGTGAACTCCTGTAGTTATAGTCCCAATTCTGGCACTTTTTCTTCTTGGGAAAGTCCTTTGACTTTTTTCTGTCACCCCCTTCACACATACAAAATGGTAACTGGAGAGGCCAAAGAGGAATTAAAGAGGTATAGCTAGCCCAAAGCACTTCTCTCATACTGTTATGTTGCTGTGAACTATTTCTTCCATGCTCCACTTTATCCACTCATTTGTTGTCATCACTTCCTATGTTTAGTCTCATTAATATTTTAAGCTCCTAAGTCAGGGCCTGTCACCTTTATTTCTCTGTGAAGTTGCATGAATGTTTCTGGCGCTCTGCAGATAAAATTAAAATAATAAATAATACTAATACCGACTATTTTGGGGCAGTTTAAGATTTTGAAAACAGGGCACTCTATCTGCAAAATATATTTCTTTTTGCTTTTTATTATTATTATTATCATCCATTCTGAAGTGGCAGTTTAGTACTTCAAGTAGACTAACAGCATCTTTCAAAATCACAGTTTAATCACAACATACATCTTTTTTTTTTCCTTTGAAATCATAACTTTGAATTTGACCTAGGCCAGCAAAACTAAAAAATTTTCTGGCCATCTAAATGTCATTTGGGATGGGATTCATCAATCCAAATTCAGGTGATTGCAATGTAGACATTGCATATAAACAAGGCATGTAAGATCCAATTCACCTGGGAGAAATCCTTCTAGATGGTCCTGTTTCTTTCCCTGAACTATGCAGGACTTCTGGACAAGTAGCTCATCTCTATGCTGAAGATATTTAAAGTTAGGTGAGATTAATACTGTGCTGGTGCTCCCTTCTTCCAGCATTTTTATGCTCTAACTCCAGTCTCAAAGTAAATTGCTACTTACTTTAAAATACCAGTTCACACCCTTTACAAGCCAAGTATAAAATGAATGATGCTGCAGTGAGTGAACTTTTCTCCAGTGAGGCAGCTCTTTCCTCGTAAGCACTTGCTTGGATAGTGTGGCAAGGAGGATGGCTGGAGTGCTGCTATTTGCAATATACTTGTTATGTGGATAAGAGCTGCAGTCTATAAAGCTGTCAATCTGGTGGTTTTTTACCAACAGAAAACTCATTTTAAAGTGAGAGTGGATGAAAGGGCATCACAAAGAAGTAAACAGTATCCTTCTATATTAGTAGCTTATGCTTATCTAGGGAGTGTGTTTGATCCCAAGGTACTTCAGACAGTGTATCTGAAATGTTAAGCGAATAAGATGTTGCATGGAAGAAACTATTGCTTTATGTCAGCAAGGACTGAAGGTTGCAGAAGCTTACAAGTTGAGTCCTCTCACTGAAAATGTCAACATCAGCCAAGTCTCAGACTAATTCAATTATTTTCCCCTTACAGTATGATGTCCAAAGGAAGTGTTCACAGTGCTTGAATGTCTTTGGCTCCTCTGCACGTTTCAGTCTGTCTCAGAGCATGATGCCTTCAGATCCGACCCCCTGTCAGCTCTGCTGAGCGCAGACAGCAGCAGAGCTGCCACGGGAACTGACGGGTGTCATGATTTCCCTTGGTCTTTCAATCGCTCTGATTCTGAATGAACTTTCAATTTGTCAGTGTCTAGGGTATATAGATTGAGGGCTCCAACTTGTAGGGATTAGAGAGATACAAAATTCCCTATGTTAAGGTTATTAAATTAATCTGCTTCATTGAAGGATGAAGCAGACTGGAGAAAGGAGTGGTTATCGCACAGGCCCTGGGGGCTTAAGGCGTCGGGAAAAGAAATGAAACGAATTATTACAGTGTATTTTAGAATACTTTCAAAGTTTGAATCATCTTTGTAATTTGAAATCACTTTGGATCTATCAGAGCTTATCCAAAGATTGACAGAAATTAAAAACAAGTAATATTTTAAATCTGAAATTGTTTGAGCACGGTTAGCAGAGATGAGTGAACATCACACTGCTGCATTTGACACATAGATGTTACAGAGAAGTAGAGTAAAGATTAGGTTTTGGACCAAAATGTTGATGCTGTAACTCCTCTTTCATTCTTGCAGCTTCCTTGAACATACCACTGAGGTTTTTGGCCTAATGGCCAAAATGGGTATTGGAAACACCAAAACATTCTCCAGTACAGCAACAAAGCACATCAGAAGCTAGAGCACTTTTCTCTTTTTGAATATCAAACATGCACTAATTCAGCATTGCCTTGAGATCTGTTTCATCACTTAGATCTGCATAGTAAGCATAAAATGTGACTTCACCAGGAGGGTAATGTTAAACACCCTTGTTACAAATAAACAAAGCCCTCGGTTTGGGTCTGTTAGTTAAAGCCTCTTCACCTTTTTGCTGCCAAGCCTTTAAGCATTATTTAGCTGTTTTAACAGATAAGTACATCCACTGCTGCAGTCCAGCATGTTATCCTTTTCTTTGCTCCTGTATTCAGCAAGGCTCCGTCTTCATACCCACTGTATAGACAAGACTTCTTTTACAAGGTCGATGCTTTATTTCTGCCAGAATAGATCCTACTCCAGATTTGCCAAAGCCCTGTGATTATACCTGGGGGATAGCTTACAGCAATGAGAGTCTTGGCTGGAGGCACCCTGCCTTGCTGGGTCACTGCCTGAAGGAAATCCCACGCCCTTGGCTGTCTCAAAAGCAGTTGTCAAGAGTAGCTTTTCAAAATTAATTCCCTAACATGGGAGGGGCTTCATCCCAGCACCTGGAGCCATAGCTCTTCTGTCCTCAGCGCAGACTTCCTGTGGGCTATCCCTTCAGTCCTGCCCCAGACCCAGAGTGAGATCCACGTGAGATCTGTATGAGATTTATGGTTGGGAGTCACTCATAGAAATCCACAGAGCTTTTGGGAAATTTCCACCCTCAGTTCTCCAAAAATCATGCCTTAATAGATGAATATGATTCAGCTGCTTTATTTTTCAAGCTATCAGGTATGTGCTACACACCTCAAACAAACATGTAAGGACAGAGATCCTGCCAAGAAGAGCTCAAATCCATATTTGGCATGACACAGTGAGTGATGGTGATTATGAGATAAAAGGGTGGAGCAGATGGGAAGGACAGGAGCTGCTGCTAAAACAGTTGTGTGGCAGCATGTGGAAAGGGATATTCCAGAGCAATTTGGAAGACCTGAAAGCACTGACAGAATGGTTTTGGGCAGGAGGACAGACAGTCCTAGATAGGTAGGAGGGGAGGACAATAGGAGACAGCAAGGCTGACTGACGTTAGTGGAAAGATGAAAAGAGCAGAGGAAACAGAGAGTTAAACGTAAATTATTTAGAAAAACAGTACTGACGTCCAGGTCTGGTCTGTGAATTGAGCCCTACAACCAGTACCAATTTGAGGCAGTAGCAGAAACCATAACATTTTTGCACAGCTGGATGTACAGCTTCAAACTGCTCCCATGTGCTCCCATTTCTAGCACTTGTATAGATTATTGTCTTCTTTGTTTCTCTTTTTACTAACCACATTTCAAAAGTTCAAGTAGGAATTCAAACAAAAGTCCCAGAATTCATAGAACTTTACTGCTTTATTATAAATTACAAATCCTATTCTAAAATTAAATTAATAGAAAGAATGATGAGCAGCCTTCTGCTTTACTTTTAGTATTTAATATCTGCCATTTTTTCCTCCTATTATGTGAAAAAAACTATTTCTGTCTCCTTATGGTGTGTGTTAAAAGTACAATATCTCTAGGGACAGCTAAAAGGAAAGAGAGGCCCATACAAAGAGAGTCACTCCACAAACACAGGGTCAGAAACATTCCCAGTCCCAAAGAAGTTATAAAAAAGAAATTGGGAGGCACGTGGCTAAGAGATTTACCCACTGTCATGGTTGGAATGCAGGAGGAATAGGACCACATGCCTGCTGCCTCCACCATGGTCTGGCCACACAACACAGCTTTGGGCAGGGTACATGGGGCAGCTCTGCAGCTGGGCAGCCTGCGCTGCCTCGGCTGCTGCACAGTTTAGCAACCCTGGCAGCTTCCACAGGCTTGTTCTTTACCCTTTTTCTTCCCATTATACATGGATCATGCAAAGAGATCCAAAACCACGTTTGCCTTTTCATCAGCTTCTGCTACTTTCTCTAAGGGGAGTGTGTGGGGTGGGCAAAAAGTCTCGACCAAGCCAGGCACCTTGTTTATTCCTCTCAGAGTAACTCCATGCATTTTGCAGGGTTAATCTGCACCATTCAGCTACAAGAAAATGTAGCAGAGGCAAATGCTGGGCAAGCTAATTTGGTATTGTCCACCAGGGATAGAGAAGAGAAAGCATCATCTTTCTTCCTTGTTCAGCCAGGGTTTGGCTGAGGCAACAGCAGCAGGATTGACAGCGTGCAGCTGAATAATCAATGTTGGAACAAAGGTATCTCCGGAAAGAAATCTTTCTATCTGAATCATATCTACAGCTGTACAGGAGTAAAACATGGAGCTTCATTTGGTACACCCCCTGGGGAAACATGCAGAAGGCCTGTGGGCAGCTCCTGCACTCCCCTCGAGGTTGGCCACCAGTCCTGCAATGCAGCAAGGACAGGGAGCTCTTCAAATAATTTGGATTTGTGGGAGAGGTTTTTGTACCTCTCTCCCCAGCTGAGCCTGTAATACTTCCATGGCTGAGATGAAATAGCCTCTGACACAAGGAGCAAAGGGATTTCTTTGGGGAAATGTAAATGTGTCCTATTTTGCTAGTTAGGCTATGAAAGTCTCAGGCTAGAGAAAGCAAGCACATTTGCTATTTTTGCACAATAGAGCCCGGTTTTAGCTGGGATCTCTTACTGTGTCTATCATATAACCACCAGCAATAAACAGCACGATCTTCCGTGACGGCTATGTGTTGAGAACTGTAGGAACTTTCTTGGAAGAAGGGCCCATGAATAGCCCTCAACAGAGGACGGTGTGAAATACTGGGCAAGGCTTGTGCGTGGGAACAGGCGCCTCCGTACACGTTGGTGTGGAGGGAGGAGGTGGCCCAGGTGGGCAGCTCTGCCTCAGCCAGGGCCTGACTCGCTGCTGGGCTCCGTGCTTCTCTTCACGCATTGCACCCAAAGGGATGCAGCTACTGCATCCCAGCTGAGGTACCACAGTTGCCAGCATTTAAAGGTGAATTCTAGCCCACACATCTGTATAAAAGGGGGTACTGGCATCACTACTACTTTTTCTGATGATAACAAAAAAAACCTACTTCTTAACATGGACACCAGTGATTTATTTTCTTCTTTAAGTTTTGCTTTTATTACAAATACATGCAATATATTTATGGGTGATAATGCAATGTCAGCAAATGTTGAGTAAGGGGGAGTTTCAAGGTAATGCTATAAAATAGTTGCTCCTTACTTCCCATTACTATTGAGCAATATATTTCCACTCAGTATGCACAGTCTTGTAAAAGAAATTATTGTCCCTAGGAAGTTATGATAGGCTAATAATTTTGCTGTCTTTTTACAGTTATCACTTCTATTAAATATCTCACTTGATAACAAGTGATGGGACATGGTTGAACAAATTACGCATTCCTGAACAGAACCCACCAAGACAATTTTTTTTCATAAAGAAGACTCCACTAAGACTGTACTCTGGACTGCCTTCAAGATGTAATTGTAGTTGTCCTAAATAATTGCATTCCGTTGACATTTGGTTAGTTAGAATGTTATTTTCTGGTGTATGCTGTAGCCCTAAAGTAAATTGCCCTAGGATTTTAAAATTACATTGGCTACAGCTTTGAACTACAAGAAAACGTCAAACCTTACTAAGTTGAGCAACTACTAGCAGAAATTGTTACCGAGCCATCATTAAAATAGAAAACTCACAAAGCAGCATCTGCACTCTAGAGAGATTAGGGAGGTTTAGGAGCTCATTGTGTGGATGGGAAGAACAAACATCAGCTCCTTTCCATAACACCTCCAGAGTCTTCTCCTCTCATTAAACCCTCTCCAAAGCGGTTTGCTAGGCAAGTTCTCCTTTCAGGGCTCCCTGAATCCTCTAATCCCTAATCACCTGAAAAAGGATTTACAAGCACAGCAGCTTGTCCCACTAACTTTTCTTCAACTATATCCGTTTCTCTAATAAAAGAGACCTTTCCCTATAAATTGTGCTTCACTTAATCACAAGCAGTGGTTGGAAATCCCTGTTTACAATTTACATGCAAAGTCATTGGAAGAAAAAGCACAGGGATTAGTTTTAAGAATAAGGCATAATGTGCCTGGGAAATTGTTCACAGCTGTTCATCCAGTGACCAGAGCAGCTCTGTAAAAAGGCAAAACTAAAGAACTTTAAATTGTTTCAAATAAATCAATTGTACATGAGCTTTGCTAAAATTCTTGTGTTTGATATTTATTGCTGTGTTTGATAATGCATGGTTGTGTTTTGATATAACTTGATTAGTGCTAAGCCTTCAACAAGGTTAGGAAGTCAACCTGCCATTTGGCCCTAGTGGTAAAAAATCCTCTTGAGATCTCTCAGTGTTCACTGCTTCTCCTGTTTCTACCATTTTATGCTGCCGTCACAAAAAGAGCTGCTACCTATTAAAAATAAAGTAAAAAGTAAAGACAAAGTTTTGCAGACCAGTCCCAGACGGCTTATATATTTTTACCTAAAGAAAGTAGTGAACTTTGATGTCTCTGAGATTATTCATATGAATAATGATTAATAAGTGGTTAGAGATCACTGCTTTAAAACTAATGCCAGGAAGCGTAAGTGGTGTGGATTGTCCATTATTTCAATGGGACATCAACTCAAACTGTTGTTATCACAGTTAACAAGATGATTAGACTAGGAAGGGGGAGAAAGGCTGTATTGGCTCAGACGATGATCCTCTCATGTGGAATACAGCTCACTTCCCTGGGGAACGGCACAGCAGACAACAGGAAACCTTGTGAAATGAAATCAGTGGTAAGAGTATACAGTCTGTTACGAAGATATGCCAGATCTGCTGTATTCCCCGCCCCAGGAGCAGAGATGTAATGCTGCAGCCTCCCAGCATCCCCCCTTTGCTGCCCCTCCAGGATCTATTTTGACTCCTGCACCACAATGTTTCAGAGTACGCTTCTCCTCCCTGCAGCCTTTGGCACGTGTAACAGGCCCATCCCAGCTAACCATGTAGTCTCTAAATCCCAATCTTGGTGCCCATTCAAAGAGAGTCCCGCTTGCCAAAAGTCCACCTGAAACCTTTTGTTTCCTTTTATAACATCTTGAAAAGGGTTGAATCCTGCTTGAAAAGCAGGATTTAAATACCGTTCTCAGGTGTAACTCCAATACTTCCACTTATGGACAGACAAGCTCTCAATTCAGGGCACCATATGTGAAGACACATGTGACTTCTGCCCCAGCTTCTAGCAGCAAAAAATGTACCTGCATCTTCAGAAGCTAAAACCATCAGACATCACTACCTCTCCTGAAACAAAAGCAGACTGGTGTCTCACATTCAGTGACACACCTGATTATCTGCTGCTCTTTATGGTAGTCATTGGCATTTGACTGTTGTGGCAGCATGGGCTTTCCTGCATCACTAAGTGTCTGTCCATCTGGCTATGGTGGCATGACTCTAGGCTACCCTTCCAGCCTTCTACAGCCGTGCTACAGCCTAGGCCAAAATGACAGCTTTAGATCCCACTTGTGCTTTTTGGGTACTACTTTAATCCCTGAAATATCCAGCAGACAAAGCTGCAAGAAATGCTCTTTGCCTAAGGCCATGCTCCCTCAGTGCGTGCCGCAGGACAGCCTACAGGCTCACAACACGTCCCCCTCTCAGGGGACGCCGAGCTCCACATGGGGCTGCATGTTTCTCTCCTCTGTGAAAGTTGTCTACTGGTGTGAACAGCTCTACACAGAACCTAGTCAGAGCAATTTTGTTTTTTAAAAACACAGAAATGCTAACCCTTTAAACATAATATAGTGTACCTTCAGTATCGCTTGGTCTCCTAAAGGTCAGCTGCCTAACATTATTTAAAGTATCTTGACAAGTATGGAAGGATGATCATACTTGGAACAATTCACTTGGAAATGCACTACCAAAATATGCTTACCCTTAGGACCACTGTACAGTCATGTGTCTGTCTGTCTGCCCGCCCCAGGTACTGCTTTTCCCACTGGTAAGAATGTGGCTGTGGGATGTCACTTATCCTGGAATCTTTTCATTAAGGATTAATAAGAAAACTAGGAATCAGCTTTATTTCTGTTTGTCCACAAACACGCTTCAGTCCTGTTTGCTACTATTTTGCTTTCTTTTGTTACTCTGGAACATAATGTATCAGAAAATATGTATTGTATTTCTGCTTGTATCAGAAATAGTGTGGCCAGTAGGAGCAGGGAAGTGATCGTGCCCCTGTACTCGGCCCTGGTGAGGCTGCACCTCGAATACTGTGTTCAGTTTTGGGCCCCTCACTACAAGAAGGACGTTGAGGTGCTGGAGCGTGACCAGAGAAGGGCAACGAAGCTGGTGAGGGGTCTGGAGAACAAGTCTTCTGAGGAGCGGCTGAGGGAGCTGGGGTTGTTTAGCCTGGAGAAAAGGAGGCTGAGGGGAGACCTCATCGCTCTCTACAACTACCTGAAAGGAGGTTGTAGCGAGGTGGGTGTCGGTCTCTTCTCCAAAGTAACTAGCGATAGGACGAGAGGAAATGGCCTCAAGTTGCACCAGGGGAGGTTTAGATTGGACGTGAGGAAAAATGTCTTTACTGAAAGATGATCTTAGAGGTCCTTTCCAACCTCAATGATTCTATGATTCTATGATTCTATGATTCTATTCTATAATCACTGTTATTTTTGTTCTTTAATATAATTTGAGATGTGATGGCACCCAAAGACTGTAACTGGGAACAACATCCCACGGAATTGGAAAGACATATGGAAACATCACCTGTGCCCCAAAGAGTTTAAAATGGAATTCAAAACAAGTTGTAAGAATGAAGAACCAAATGGAAGATGAGCACGGTGGTGATGAGATGAATAATCACAATGCTGTGGTTACATAAAACACAGCTCTCTGCTTCCAAAGAGTCACTAAGTCTGATTCTCTAAGTATAATGTAAGAAAACCCCAAGAATAGCAGCTTCAGTGTGTCTTGGCTGTTAATGGATGACTGATTTCTTGGAGGCTACACACGTAGGCTGCAGAAAGCAGTGAGGTCTTGAGGAGGGTTTTAAACAGGATCATGGTCTCACCGCAGGGCAAGTGCAGCATGTACGAGGAGCAATGTGCGAAGAAGATTACAGTCTTTTGTGAGTGAGGCAGAGAAGGGAACCTTCAAAGCTGGTAGCATGATAATGAAAGGCAGAGGGTGACATGTTCTGAGACGAAATCAGAAAAGTAGGACAAGGTGAAACTGCAAAGCCTCGGCCATGAGGTGTAACATCTCAGGTTCAGCAGCGGCAAGGGTGAACTTGTGAAGACCTTCAGCGGGGTGGGAGAGCTGGGCTGCTGGCTCGGGAACACATTGGCTTTTCTCTCATCTTTTGATAGTTTGAAAGGAGTAATACAGGCAAAAGGAGCCAAAAGTGTTACAGTAGGCTTCGCTGCTAGGGGAGGTGTGGAGGGTCTGAATGGCAGTGTGCAAAGTATCAACGATAATATGCTTTAGAAGGAGTTTCTGTTGGATTTAAATGTAGCCTGGACTTTTGGAGAAAGGAGAAAAATAAACACTGCATAGTGTCCAGGGCGACACAGGGACAGTGGCAGTGGCAACAGTAGCAGGGGCTGAGAGAGTTTGAGAATTTCACAGGGAAGATGAGGAGTTTTGCTTTTCCTCGGTTAAGCCCATGATGAGATATCCAAGGGGAGATGTCAAAGACTGGCCAAATTTCAGAGCTCAGTGAAAGTGGATAAGTGAAGAGGCAGTTTTAAATTGCAGTGAGCTGCAGAGAGAAAAGGCTAAACTGACTTTCGCTGGAAAGTCAAAGTTCTAGTTAATCACGGAAAGCTTAAAGGAGGACAATGAAAATTTAGTTAATTTGCATACAAAGTATTTAATATAACAATGATCAAAGTGGAGAACAAAGATATGAATTTTTGCGATGATACCAACTTTCCAGGTAGACTAATGTTTTAATAGGTCTTACTAATGCTTAATTACAGCTAGATTTTTATTAAGGAACTCAAGGAGGGTGCTCTGTGATTCTTTACAATGGAACAATATAATTATTGTGAATCAACTCAGCATCTTCTTCTTTCTCTCATGCTACAAAGAGACTCGAAAGTTACGTGGTTGAAAGGATAAGCTATTGTTCCAGAAACCGAAGCTAGATGAAATGCAGGACAAGTTTAATGTAAGGCTACAATTAAATGAATAAAAACCTTGTGATATAAAAAGCTTTGATGATGGGAATGAAGGAACCAGAGGTTTGCAAGATTGTAACGTGTAATTATTGCTAATAACCTAGTTTTAATGTAGCACTTTTCAATTTAAAGTCTCCCAAAATGTCTTAGAGACTATATTGTAAAGGTATGCTTTTAAGAGTTTCATTTTGAGCTTTTTACAGTAGGACAAAGTAGTAACAGTACTTGCAAAATTGCGACCGTGAGCAGAAGGGAAATCAATGGCCATTCAGAGAACACAGTGCAATTTTGCTCAGCCATTAGTGCAACCCCTCCATCTCATGTCTCAATTGCTTCAGCTTCACTGCTTTTCCTTACCGTCTCCCACTCCTGAGTCGCCACTCACTTCCCTTTCCTTCAGTGTCACTCTTTCATTATTTCTCACGTGATTTTTCATGGTCCTTTCCTGTCAAAACCCCAGCCTAATTCAGATCTAATATGACATTTGCTTCCTTATAGGGTTTGTTGTCTTTGTTCATTCCTACATTCAGTGTCACCTTTGCCCAGCGAGTGTGTAAATGCAGGGGGGACAAGGCAGCCCGCTGCTCCGTGCTGAGCAAAACCCTGGGACTAGGCAGGCACATCGCTGATTGATCCAGAGCACACCACAGCGCTTGTCATTAACACTGCCTGGCTGCCATAGCAGTAACAAACTCAATGGCAAAAGGAAAATTCGTTAAATTAAGGGCTCTCTTTATACAAGGGACCTGTTGGAAAGTAATCTCATTTTAGGGGAACAAAATCCAGCTCCACACCAACACTTTGTAAAGGTAACTTATTTTAGGACAGAAGGTGAAGAACAGCAACTTTATTTCCTGAAGGTATTACTAAATGCAGAGAAATTACCCAAGAAGGAATTTGTCCTGGTTTTCTGGCTAACACCTCTCTCTCTAACTTCTCTGCCAGGTCCTGTAGACAGTTGATCAAGTCTCACATATCTCATCTGAAAGACAACATTTACAAAACCACCATGTCCCCATCACATTCACAGAGCACTGGTAAGTGGTGGGTTTATGGGGAAAGACCAGGAAAAATCTATTTTTCTAGTTTTTCCTTGCAAGCACTATACTCTCCTTGTGACAAGCACTGCTCAGGAACAATTTGTTATTTATTTCATACACTAAAAGTGTTCAGGATATTGTTGCATTTCTGTTATTGAGGCTAATGGAGACATATTTTTATAATAGCTAAATTTTCCTTTCCTGCTGTGCTACAGGCCAGACATATTCTGGTGGATTTTGAGGTGTACAGTGTTTTTCAAAATATCATTAATTGTCAGTGGTACGATGGATCCAAGGCCCAAAAATCAAATTGCTTTTCTCCAAAATGGAAATTGATGTGCCAAGGAAAATCAGCTCAGCGTGACACTGCCATCTGAGAGGGGTTCTGGACAGGAAAATGCTACCACATTTGGCAATTTGTGGTCCTGATAAAGCATTATGTATTTTTTTTAGTCTGGTTATTAATTCCAACACTGTAACTTCAATTACCGGGTCCGTTAAATATCCTCTGCAGTTCATATTTCTGCACCACTTTAATAAGATGAGATTCAAACGAAAAAAGCAAGGGCAGAACAAATGAAACAAAACAGATTGTGTGTTAACAAAACTATAGTGAAAACTCCTCCTTATAGCCTTTTTACAAACCTCTATTTATGTCAGAAAGTTGGAATCTTTTTATGTTTTCATTTCTCCATTATCTAGTAAACGGAAGTGTGGCTTCAGTGCTGCATGAAATACAAATTCTGAGCTGAGCTGTCATTCATTGCTGCCCCAAGATTAAATTGGCATTTTGGATAATATTCTGTGGCATGTAGTGTAAAAACATAGAACCCACTCTTGTGAGATGCTGAGAATCACTGATTTCAATGGAAATTGAGGGCATTTGGATGCACTATGAACCTTCACTTCTTGCTATCATATCCATGTTTATACCAGTCCGTCAAACCCTGGGTCACCCCAGACTGGAGTCAAAATCAAACATGAAAAGAAGATGACGACAAAAATGCAAAAGGACACACTGGTGCTGAAGTTCATTTAAATTTCAAAATAAAACTTCTCACCAGCTGAGCTCTGTGCACTACTTGAGTGGGAAAGTGAGAATAGAAAAAAGCGTATGGTAGACTGACATTTTTGGGAATCACGAGTTTGGGATTACCTGACTGAACCTGGCATGGACATGCTGTGTGACCATGAGTAAGTCTTTTTAATTTTCCTTCCTGTAAAAATCTGCAAAATGTCAGGTGGATGGGGAGGTTGAGTGATGCTAGCAGTGCATTTCCACATCCTTCAGTAAGTGGGAGAAAGTACAGAAATTGTATATGAAAATATGGAGACAGCTATTTGAGGAAAGTGCTCAACAAGTTCAATGCATTTTGACCTTATGCAACCTATGAAGTCGTACTCTAGAATAAATGGACTGAACACATTAATACCTTGGTGGCAAAGATCCTGCAGAGCTGAGAAAGAAAGTTCCCTTTAACCAGTCACAGATTTCCAGAGGTGCAGATGGAGAGGAAGAGCATGGTAGGGGTTGTAATGTCTCTATTAGCACTTTCTGGTTTGTTGTAAAATCTGAGTCATTTGATGTGCTTGTATTCGCAGAGCTCCTCCCATTGATTTGGGGGCTGCATCTGCCTCTTCTTTTAATGACACAGGCAAGTGAAGACAGAAGATCAGAGCTCTGTGGATGGCTGCACCTGGGGAGGTGTGGAAGAATGAGTGTTTGCATAGCTGGAAGACAATGTACTGCTTCACATCATTTATCAGAGAAATCTGAGACCAAAGCCGTGGGAAGGAAGAATAAATATGGACTTCTTGTGCTAGATATGATTTCAACAATATCACTTCAATTATAAAAGCCATGTAAACAGCAGGAGAATCACAAGGGCAGCAGTAAAAGCAAATGCGTTCACATGAGTCCTGATTTAGCAGTTCTGGCATTTTTATAGAGGGTGCTTCATCTTTGTCATTGCTATGGGAATAAAGAGAAGCGGAAATAATAAAAGCCTCCTGAATTTCCTCTGATTAATCCCCTATATCTTTTCTTGTCTATTAGCAAGAGTTCAAAAATAACTGCTAGACATAACAGTCTGACAATGCAAGGGAATGATCTGGGGAATTTTATATCCTCATTAGCCAATCGCTGAAAATACAATTTCTCTGATACTGCATCCAGAGCACTCCTTTTTCCAAATAGCTTAAACCAGTGGCAGTACTGTACAGAATTTGAGGCCAGAGAGCATTACATTATTAGAGAGTGGCCTCCTGTATGACCAGGCCAAACATTTTCTCCCTACTGCCCTTTACAGTAAGCCCAATAGCTCATTTTGATTATAGTGACTTTCCTAAATGTCTGAAGACCTGATGTGAATACAATGAGCGAGAGAAAAAACACCATTGCGGATTTTTAGCAATGGCCAAGCACACTCATCATTAAGAACCTGTGTCTTGTTTCCCATTTAAATTTGTCTGCCTTGGTTCCTGGCATGACTTTCCCAGAATGGCTGAAGACAGTCCCCAGTATTTTTTCCTATTAGGGGTTGTACACTTTGTAGTTAATTTGCCTCTCAGGCTCCCTTTTGATACACTACACAGAGCGACCTTTTGAAGAATTAGGTTAAGCAACAGGAACAGTGACACAAAGCTCAGTGCAGTAACTGGAGTATAAAAATGCTGAAAATCTCTTCACCGAGAAGCATTTGCTCCTACTCTCAGATAATTTCTGTGAATCTCTTATGCACATTCTCTAATATTTCAAGATTGTTCCAAAACACGTTGCTATTAAAAATATGTGGAACAGTTCTGTACCAGGCTCGTCTGTCCCTGGGGTAAAAGCATGGCTTTGCCCCTGCTTGGTGTCCTCTCTTACTACTGACAAGATTTGCATTTTTCTTCACAGTGGCCTCCATTCACCTTTTCATTCTTTCTAATCCCAAATGGTTTTCAGGAGTCAGTGATTTGCCAGTAAATACCCATTCTCTTGGTATGGGCTAAAGTTTCTATTCCTGTATATTAGGATGTATTGGCTGTATGAAAATATTTTCTGTATGAACGGGCTAGCATATTGAATTATTCAGATGTCTCAAAAGACTGTCTAGCCTTCATCAATATTTACCACTTTACCAGTATCATACAAAGTTTCTGTCAGGAATGAGCTCAGGATTATTTCCAGATCTTCACAAAATTTTCGGTAGTATTCAGTCTACTGGCAATGCTCGCAGAATGTTTGCCAGTGATTCCCCACTGAAAATTAATCTTTAAAATTTGACTGCTAGACAACCTGAGTCCATTCTAAGATGTATTTTACTGATACTGCACTCCATATATTTTTTATCATAATGGTGTCTGTTACTAAGGAGTCTGGATGTATTACAGCTAGGTGGTTATCTTTATTAATTAAATTTGTAAACTTATCAAAAAAGGAAATCATCTGTGTTTGACCAGATCGATTTTCCATGCTTTACCGGTATTAATTATGCTGTCAACTTTTACTTCATTAACAAATGAATCCCGTACAGCTTTCAGATTGATGTCAGACACAGCCCACATATAATTACCTGGGTCACTCTGCTCACAGTATGAATATTAGCACAATATTAGTGTTCTTCCAGTTTGGAGGAATTTTCATGGCATACCAAGGCAAACACATAGCAATGGGCCACAAATCTCCGTCGCTAGCTTTCACTCATCGGCAACCCCACAGCTGATTCCAAGTTTGCAGGAGTTTTTATGGATGTCATTGCTACTCTCTGAGTCACTGAAAATAGCTATGACTAAACTGTTATAAAAAATTAGAAAAATAATTTTCTAATACCGTACCTTTCTGGTTTTGAGTGTAGCTTTTTCTGGGACAAGCAAACAATCACAAATAGCTCCCCATTACCTTGCACATTCTGCTCACAGTCTTTCTTCTGGATAATGATGTGCCTCACAATCACATTGTGCAGTCCCAACTACAAAGCCAGCTAATAAGCCCAAAAGGAAAGAAATAATATCATAGTGGAGGTGAAGGACAGGTTTCGGAAAGGAACAGGTCTTCTAAAGTGAGGAACAAAACCTGCCATTTATAGTAAAGTGAGCAGCTTGCCACTGAAAAGAGAAAGAGAAGGAGGGAGAGCAGGAGCTGAGAAGACTTGTCACAAGACAGTCTTGACTGCCTTGACTTGTCTTTTCCTTGACTTGGCAAGGAAATCTCTAGTCATACCTGGAAATAAATAATAATTTTTGAAAAAAAGCCTATAAACATACCGCCCCTTGAAAAGGGGAAAAGGGCTTAGTACCTGAAATGAGACTTAATCAGCTAAACGTGGTCAGGACCCCTAAAGCATAGCTGTATGCTTTTCAGATTCTGAGTAACATCAGAAATACCATGGATGTCAACTCACATTCTAATGGAGGCTCAGTTAATTGGCAAAATTGGTCCAAAGTAGTTTTAGCCCAGCTTGTATCATCCTAAAGGGCCATAGAAAATTATATGTGCAAAAATATACAAGTATCCTGGTTTTTGCTGGGATAGAGTTAATCTTCCTCCTAGTAGCTGGTACAGTGCTGTGTTTTGGATTTAGGATGAGAATAATGTTGATCACACACTTATGTTTTAGTAGTTGCTAAGTAGTGCTTACACTAGTCAAGGACTTTTCAGCTTCTTGTGCCCTGCCAGCGAGAAGCTGGGAGGGGGCACAGTCAGGACAGCTGACCCCAACTGGCCAAAGGGGTCATACCATGTGACGTCATGCTCAGTATATAAACTGGGAAAAGATGGGGGGGGGCGGGCACTGCTCAGGGACTGGCTGGGCATCGGTCAGCGGGTGGTGAGTTTTGTATATTCCTTTATTATTGTTGTTGTTGTTGTTGTTGTTGTTGTTGTTGTTATTATTATCTCTTCCTTTGTTGTCCTATTAAACTGTCTTTATCTCAACCCATGAATTTTACTTTTTTTTTTCTAATTCTGTCCCCCATCCTACTGGGGGAGGGAGAAGAGGGTCTGCGAGTGGCTGTGTGATGTTTAGTTGCCGAGTGGAGTTAAACCACAACAGTCTTTTTTGGTGCCCAACGTGGGGCACGAAGCATTGAGATAATGACAGATCTTACCAAAGTGTGTTGAAAAAAAATTTGTTATCAGCATTCATTATATTAGTTTAGTAGTCGCTGGTCACAATGTTGATTTATTTGCTCTCAAATTCGTTGTATTTGGTCTCAGACTTGTGTTATGTAACATCTTACTTGCCATATATACTGTTTATCAGTATGTGCTGTTTATCGTCTCTGGGAGGTGCATTAAGGTTATCACTTTGCTGTACTGTGTAACACTGGCTTACGGTATGATAAAATCATACCATGTTGTGAGATCAATCTGGTATTTGTACTCAGCATTGCTGTCACCTCTGTACTTCGGGAGCCATCTATTGGAAATTATTAATAATTACACTCTTGACTTTTTCTCCTTGGAGAGCCAATCTATGGGGGAGACACTTCCCTCCATCTTCCCCTTCTCCTCCAGGCTAATTACAATAGCTCTTGAGAATTTTGAATATCCTTGGGATGTTCAAACCAGCATGTTCCTATTGCTATGTCTCCTGAATGTGAGGCAGGTCTTGCTTAGGGTTAAACAACTATTTAAGAATACTGTCGCTACTCCAACCCCTGTGACAGGCACTGTGGCTACTCAAACTCCGGCGACAGGCACTGCAGCTGAACCAGAGAATCAACCCGTGCCGGTATCAGTCACCCCCATACACAAGAAGAAATCTTGGACGTGAAAGTCAGCTCATTTAGTAAGGGATGAAGAAGCTCCTCCTAAGAGGGAGCAGCAGGAAGAAGCATACTGCCCTGCCAGTGAGGAGGCAGACTACTCTAAAACAGGGCCATCACGAGAACAGGAGGAGGAAGAGGAAGAATTCCCTGCTTCCCCCCAAGGAAGAACTCGGTGAGAGGGTTCCTTCTCTTCCTTGGAGGGAGAGGAAGAACTCATAAATGAGACGGTAACCACACGATCTCTATCCCTGAGTGAGCTGCGAGATATGTGAAAGGATTTCAGCCATCGTCCAGGCGAGCACATTGTCACCTGGCTGCTCCGATGCTGGGATAATGGGGCCAGTAGCCTGGAATTAGAGGGTTGGGAAGCCAAACAGCTGGGATCCCTTTCCAGGGAAGCGGGCATGACAAAGTGATTGGAAAAGGGGCACAAGCCCTCAGCCTCTGAAGGCGACTCCTGTCAGGCGTGAAGGAAAGGTATCCCCTTCAAGGAAGATGTTATATGTCACCCAGGCAAGTGGACCACCATGAAGAGAGGTATCCAGTACCTGAGGGAATTAGCTGTGCTGGAGGTGATTTATGATGACCTGGACAATGAGCAGTTATCCAAAGATCCAGATGAAGTCAAGTGCACACAACCCATGTGGTGGAAGTTTGTACGGAGTACACCATTGTCATATGCCAACTCATTGGCAGTAATGACCTGGAGAGACGGAGAGGGACAAACAGTGAATGAATTGGCTGGCCAACTCTGGCAATCAAAGAAAGTCTCTCTTCCTCCCTACAGGCCTGCATCTTGGCTGTGGAGAAACCGCTGGACATATTAGTTGAGAAACTGTCCTGGGAGTTCCACCAATTCGAAGAGAATATGTCCTACTGCCCACCTGTACGGACCAGTATCTCGGCTATTAGGAGTCAGCGTTCTTTTGCTCAAGAGAGAGGGTATAAAGGGTATACACCACAAGCCACCCTGTGGTTTTACCTACGTGACCACGGAGGGGACATGAGGAAATGGGATGGAAAATCTACCTCAACCCTAGAGGCTCAGATATGTGAGTTGCAATCACAATGACAAAAGGGGGTTCTTCCAGGAAAATTGCTGCTCCAGTATCCAGGGAGCAGTTCCCCAGGCAGAGTAGAAGGGCTGATCTTACTTCCGATCTTAATAAAGGGACTTTTGATTTGCATTTACAAGAAGTGAGTAACGGATACTATGACCAGGACTAGAAGGGCCCTGCCTCCAGCCAGGCAGGGACTGTGTGGATTCGGTGGCCTGGCACATCAGACCCACAGGAGTATAAGGCTCTGGTAGACACCGGTGCACAGTGTAACCTAATGCCATCAAGCTATATAGGGGCAGAACCCATCTGTATTTCTGGGGTGACAGGGGGATCCCAACAGCTGACTGTATTGGAAGCCAAAGTGAGTCTAACTGGGAATGAGTGGCAAAAGCACCCCATTGTGACTGGCCCAGAGGCTCCGTGCATCCTTGGCATAGACTACCTCAGGAGAGGGTATTTCAAGGACCCAAAAGGGTACCGGTGGGCTTTTGGTATAGCTGCCTTGGAGATGGAGGAAATTAAACAGCTGTCCACCTTGCCTGGTGTCTCGGAGGACTCTTCTGTTGTGGGGTTGCTGAAGGTCAAAGACCAACAGGTGCCAATCGCCACCACCACGGTGCACCGGTGGCCATATCGCACCAACCGAGACTCCCAGATTCCCATCCATAGGCCTTTTCGTCAACTGGAGAGCCAAGGAGTGATCAGCAAGACTCCTCACCCTTTAACAGTCCCATATGGCCAGTGCGGAAGTCTAATGGAGAGTGGAGAATAACAGGAGACTATCGTGGCCTGAATGAAGTCACGCCACCGCTGAGTGCTGCTGTGCCAGACATGCTAGAACTTCAATATGAATTGGAATCAAAGGCAGCCAAGTGGTATGCCACAACTGATATTGCTAATGCGTTTTTCTCAATCCCTTTGGCAGCAGAGTGCAGGCCACAGTTTTCTTTCACTTGGAGGGGCGTCCAGTACACCTGGAACCGACTGCCCCAGGGGTGGAAACACAGCCCCACCATTTGCCATGGACTGATCCAGACTGCACTGGAGCAGGGTGGAGCTCCAGAACACCTGCAATGCATTGATGACATCATTGTGTGGGGCAACACAGCAGGAGAAGTTTTTGAGAAAGGGAAGAAAATAGTCTAAATCCTTCTGAAGGCCGGTTTTGCCATAAAACAAAGTAAGGTCAAGGGACCTGCACAGGGGATCCAGTTTTTAGGAATAAAATGGCAAGATGCACGTCGTCAGATCCCCATGGATGTGATCAACAAAATAACAGCCATGTCTCCACCAACTAGCAAAAAGGAAACACAAGCTTTCGTAGGCGTTGTGGGTTTTTGGAGAATGCATATTCCAAATTACAGTCTGATCGTAAACCCTCTCTATCAAGTGACCTGGAAGAAGAACGATTTCAAATGGGGCCCTGAGCAGCAACAAGCTTTTGAACAAATTAAACGGGAGATAGTTCATGCAATAGCCCTGGGGCCAGTCCGGGCAGGGCAAGATGTAAAGAATGTGCTCTATGCCGCAGCCGGGGAGAATGGCCCTACCTGGAGCCTCTGGCAGAAAGCACCAGGGGAGACTCGAGGTCGACCCCTAGGGTTTTGGAGTCAGGGATACAGAGGATCCGAGGCCCGCTATACTCCAACCGAAAAAGAGATATTGGCAGCATATGAAGGGGTTTGAGCTGCTTCGGAAGTGATCGGCACTGAAGCACAGCTCCTCCTGGCACCCCGACTGCCGGTGCTGGGCTGGATGTTCAGAGGGAGGGTGCCCTGTACACATCATGCAACTGATGCTACATGGAGTAAGTGGGTCGCACTGATCACACAACAGGCTCGAATAGGAAACCCCAGTTGCTCAGGAATCCTGGAAGTGATAATGGACTGGCCAGAGGGCAAAGATTTTGGAATATGGCCAGAGGAGGAGGTGGTGCATGCTGAGGAGGCTCCACTGTATAATAAACTACCAGAAAATGAGAAGCAATATGCCCTGTTCACTGATGGGTCCTGTCGCATTGTGGGAAAGCATTGGAGGTGGAAAGCTGCTGTATGGAGTCCTATGTGACAAGTTGTAGAAACTGCTGAAGGAGAAGGTGAATGGAGCCAATTTGCAGAAATAAAGGCCATCCAGCTGGCTTTAGACATTGCTGACCGAGAACAGTGGCCAGTGCTCTGTCTCTGTACTGACTCATGGATGGTGGCAAATGCCCTGTGGGGGTGGTTGCAGCAATGGAAGCAGCACAACTGGCAGCGCGGAGGCAAACCCATCTGGGCTGCTGCCTTGTGGCAAGATATTGCTGCCCGGGTGGAGAACCTGGTTGTAAAGGTCCGTCACGTAGATGCTCACGTGCCCAAGAGTCGGGCCACTGAAGAACATCAGAATAACCAGCAGGTGGATCAGGCTGCTAAGACTGAAGTGTCTTAGGTGGATCTGGACTGGCAACATAAGGGTGACTTATTTACAGCTCGGTGGGCCCATGACACCTCAGGCCATCAAGGAAGAGATGCAACATATAGGTGGGCTTGTGATTGAGGGGTGGACTTGACCATGGACTCTATTGCACAGGGTATCCATGAATGTGAAAGATGCGCTGCGATCAAGCAAGCCAAGCAGTTAAAGCCTCTCTGGTATGGGGGACGATGGCTAAAATACAAATACAGGGAGGCCTGGCAGATCCATTATATCACACTCCCACAAACCCGCCAAGGCAAGCGCCACGTGCTCACTATGGTGGAGGCAACCACCGGGTGGCTGGAAACATATCCCGTGCCCCATGCCACCACCCGGAACACTATCCTGGGCCTTGAAAAGCAAGTCTTATGGTGACATGGCACCATGACAGAAAGAACTGAGTCACACAACAGGACTCATTTCCGAAACAACCTCATGGACACCTGGGCCAAAGAGCAGGCATTGAGTGGGTGTATCACATCCCCTATCATGCACCAGCCTCCAGGAAAATTGAACGATACAATGGACTGTTAAAGACTACACTGAGAGCAATGGGTGGTGGGACGTTCAAACATTGGGATATGCATTTAGCAAAGGCCACCTGGTTAGTCAACACTCGGGGATCTGCCAGTCGAGTAGGCCCTGCCCAGTCAAAACTTTTACGTACTGTAGAAGGGGATAAAGTCCCTGTAGTGCACATAAAATTATGCTGGGGAAGACAGTCTGGGTTATTCCTACCTCGGGCAAAGGTAAACCCATCCATGGGGTTACTTTTGCTCAAGGACCTGGGTGCACTTGGTGGGTGATGCAGAAGGATGGGGAAGTCCAATGTGTACCTCAAAGGGCATTTGATTTTGGGTGAGAATAGCCAATGATTTGATCTGTATGATGGTAATTGCTACGTAATATTATATGCCGTATCAATGGTGTTGCAATAAGAATCACCCAGATTAATGAAGAATGAACTTCGATGAAACCGAGCAAAGCGCAGTGATGATGGAACCAGAACTGACTTCAACATGAAAGAATCCAACACCACATACCATCTCCATCTTTCCTGCCCTGGAAGATTATTATGACAGATGGAGCCCAAAGTCATGGACTAAATGAACTCAACGAACATTTTAGAGGAATGGCCCATAGACTAAGGGAATGATATCTGTGTGTATCCTGTATATCAAAAGACAGGAAAAGTGGTGGTGATTAATTGGAATGTATTGGAAAATGTAGGACCTGGGCATGACGTAAATGGTATAAAATAAGGGGTGGATACTCTCCAGGTTTCGGCTGGGGTAGAGTTAATTTTCTTCCTAGTAGCTGGTACAGTGCTGTGTTTTGGATTTAGGATGAGAACAATGTTGATAACGCACCGACTGAGAAGGCTGGAGGTGCACATGAAGCCGGGAGGGGGACACAGCCAGGACAGCTGACCCAAACTGGCCAAAGGGATATTCCATACCATGTGATGTCATGCTCAGTACATAAACTGGGGGGAGTTGGCCGGGGGGGGGGGCTGCTGCTCAGGGACTGGCTGGGCATGGGTCGATGGGTGGTGAGCTATTGCATTGTGCATCACCTGCTTTGTATATTCTTTTATCATCATTATTATTATTATTTTCTCTTCCTTTGTTGTCCTATTAAACTGTCTCTATCTCAACCCATGAATTTTACTTTTTTTTCTGATTCTGTCCCCCATCCCACTGCAGGGGAGGTGGGGGAGGGTGAGCGAGCAGCTGTGTGGTGTTCAGTTGCCGACTGGCGTTAAAACACAACAAGAAGCTGGTTTTTTTACTAATACAGAGCTGTGTCTGCATCAGAAGCATTTTTCTGGCATGTATGGCAGCATAGCTGCAGCAGAAAGGCACTTTGAGCACAGGGCTGGTTGAAATGTCAGCTGGTAGATACCTTTTCCCTGACATATGGATTTAGGTCAGATGCCTGACGTATGGATTTAGGTACCCTGCTTGAGACTATGCTGGCTATAAAGCCTGAGATGAGCACTTTGCAATCAGAACACATACATTAATATATGTCAGTAAATACTTGAGAAAAATTATGAAGAGGTCTAATAAGGATAATAAGGAGTGTTGCAAATAGCCAGGAGCCATGACATGGCTGCGCTTTATTATACTGAAAGAGCTTTCTAATGAGGATGAAGTGGGCATCATTTAATCAGCTCACTTTTTCTTACCAAGCAGATTAGCCCATTGGGACAAACCTGCTTGCACGTTTTAATAAAGCACATTATAGACAAGAATTATATTCGATGATGTTGCAACCTATAAATTCAAATGAAAAATGAGGTTAAAGTTTGGAGAGAAGATTTGGTAAAACTTCATTGTTTACTCCATCTACCATTAAAACCTTAGATTTACTGTTTTTAATTAAGCATCCGAACTATCCCCCAATCCAGCAAGCCATCCTTTCTCTTTCTTAAGGTCATGAGAGCAAGATCAGCAGTCTACAAAGAGGCATCATCAGTGCACAGGGAAATATATTACACTAATGTATTATTGTGTCTCTTGCTTATTACAGGGTTAGTGAAATTTCATTAAGAAGAAAACTAACATCCCACACACACCCCTGCAAAAAATCCCACAGTTTAAAAAGATAAGGGGAAGGGAACAAAACTTTTCCCATAGCATAGAAAAACTACTCTGAGTTGTAGGACTTGAAGAGGAATGGAGGACACTTTGCATTTTGAAGTTCTCAGCATCTCACAGGGTTGCTCTGAAGCAGAGATGTCACTGTAAAATACAAATTGCTTTGAAGACAGATGGGCCAGCTCTCACTGTATGTATAAGCAGAAGAATGGCAGCTGTATTCTAGTTCAGCCCCAGAGGAAATACATAAAAAATTGAATACTGTGTGCAGTTCTAAGTTGCTTAATCTCCAAAATGAAGCTCTGGTGTTGGGAGAGGTTCAAGGAAGAGTATCAGAGGATCAAATCTTGAGAAGGCTCCCATAGTTTTGGCTGAAGGAACAAGCAGGGCAAGATCATCCCTCTGAAAAGACACAAATAGGAGTAAGGGGAAATAATCTGGATGTAAAAACTCATGATGGTACAAAGAGGGTCAAGAAGGAGCAACTGTTTCTTCCAATACAAGAACTAGGAGCCTACAAATACAGCTAACAGGAACTTGGTGCAAAGCAAAACTAGAAATAGTTGTTCATACAATGATGGTAGGCTTGGGACACTCGCTGCCAATGGAAGCCGTAAATGCAAAATGTTTGCATAGATTTAAAGGGAGGCTGGGCAAACACATGTGGAGGAGATGTCCACTTTGGATCACTAAATACAGCAAACACATCAGACTCAGAAATTTCTCTAAGCTGAAAATAGTTGGGGACCAGGAGATTACTCAAGGTATCAAATTCTCCTCTCCTCTCCCCACTCTTCTCTGGCATTCACTTGTAGCTGGAGACAGGATACTGGGCAAGTGAAGCCCTTGATCTCCACCATGAACAGCCATTCTGATTTTCATTAAAGTGGATAAACTCACTGATTTAAAATTGGAAGAAGACTCCTGAAAAAAACCCACCTATAAAGCGGTCATTCATTTCCCCTCATTAACTACATGATTAGGGACCCTGATACCTGTTTCCCTTTTCCAAGATAGCCAGCCCTTCTTTGATCATCTGTATCACAATGAACCATTGCACCTGGAGAAAAAAAAATCCCGTCTCTGGAGGAAAAGAAATTTTTTAAATCTTTTTACAAAGCTTTAGCACAGCTGGGCCCTGATCTTTGACTGGGCAGTGCTCTTACACAGACCATCATAATTAGCGGGAAAAAAATAAAGAAAAGAAGCCTCATTTCCTAATCTATTGTGGCTTGGTTGAATTTCAGAGAAAAGTAAAGGATCTCAGCACAAGTTGTCACCCAAATCAGCCTTAATACATTAATATCCTTTAATGCCCCAGCCAAAGAGATATTTAGGAAGAGGCAGTAGTTCCCAAAGAGTTATTCGATAGTAACCAGCATGTCTTTATTCTCTCTTGTCATCGTCAGCAATAGTGTACATTTTACCAATCTCCTTTCATTGTCTTAGAGGACTGTAACTTGGGATTTTAGGAGTACTCTTCAGCGCTCCCTGCCAATGACCAGCTGTCTACCATGTGGAAGGCAACTGTCTCCTAGAGTTTCATTCTGTGCCTAACAGACTAACGGACAGGTGATTACTATTTTTTTCCTACTTTGGTTAGGAAAATCTGGATTCAAATTACTGCAACAACTTGGAATTAGACAAAAGGTACATACTTAAAAAATGCTTTGTCCCTATAGCTGCGAGACTCAGATGGGTTTTTCTGAGACCAGAGGTATGAGGTAAAGCACAGAATATATTTCATAAGCTGTTATCCAGAGGTTTGGTGGGATGCAGGTCTCCTTTCCTTGTCCCTGCCCCATCATTCATGTCCCCTGGCCTGCCGCGGAGCATCTGGAGCTGCTGTTAGTGGGATCCAGCCCACGGCAGCCCCAAGCAGGAGCGACATGCCGGACGGGAGGAGCCAGAACCGTCTGGGAGCTCAGGGTACTGCTTCTTCACTTGCCTTCGGCCTCCCTTTTGCACTGCCCCCCCAGCTGTCCCCCAGCCCTGCAGGCAGCAGAGGCAGCCAGACAACAGCAGCAGACTCCCAAATGTACACTATTCTCTTCTTTCCTGTAATGAAACAGCCCCCAATACCTAACAGCTCAGCTGAAACCCCCCAGATGCTGTACTTGGCTGTGGAAACCTTTGGTTAAACCACTTACAATACACTTACGTGGTTTCAGTCAAAAGTCCGCAATGCAGTGAAACTAAGGACAGGATAAAATAAAAGGAATTTAATATCAAAGGTCTGCTTGGCCCCCTGCATGGCACAAGGAAAGGAGAAGGCTTCTGCCGCACTTTCACACGGACAGTGGCATTGCTGCAGGGCTGAGGGGAGCGGGGAGGAAACACAGCCATTGCTACACGCACACGCACACATGCATGTACGTGCACGCAGAACATGGCTCTGGCCACCTTCCTCTGGGAAGGGATTTACATTTTGTTGCTCCAAATGTTTATAAATAAAATCCAATAGTCTTCATAGAAACCACAGGTCCACTTTGTTGTGGAGGGTGTAGAGTTTTGCTTTAAGCAGGTGAGAAAAGGTGGCTTGTCCTTGCAGGACCTTGTTAAAATGAAGATGCCAGAAACTGGAAGAGCATTTGGTGAAGAGCAGGTGCAAGTTACCATTTTAAGACTCCACTGTGTGCTTAGGAGGACAACAAGGGAAATTGAGGTCCGGATATTACCTAGGGCTTGGGCAGGGGGAGGTGATGAATAACCCTGCAGTATACGAGGTATAATTGGGAAAATATAAGACTGAAAGGGGACACCACAACTCACAGCAAAAGAGTACCCTCCACTTCCAGCATCTGCGCAAAACCACGCAGTGTAAATCAGGTTGAGCAAATGGATGACAAGATGGAAACACTGTTTTGAGTCTTACAAAAAATGAGCAGGAAAAGAAGGGAAGCTTGGACAATATTAAAGACTATATTTAAATCTCCCAGGATATCAGAACTGCACAGTCAATATTAATCTATTGAATTTGCCATAGGAGTAACATTAGTTGATAGAAGCCCTGTCACAGACCCTCAACTTCTAAAGAAAATCTTTAGTAAAACATGTAGTAAACAGATTTAGTGGTATAATACAGTCTCTGATAAAGCTGCTATAACTTGGCTCTCCAGTGTGTACTACCCTGCTGTAATTATACTTGCTGCAACCATATTTCCTTAGGGCAAATCCTCCTGTGAAATTCGTGAGGGGGTTCTGTGTCGATGGCAGAAATGATGTTATTTTTACTTCACTGTGGGATTTTCTAAGTGTTTCCACCTGTTAAACAGAAATTAATTCTCCTAGGGAGAAAAATAAGACTTGAATAGGACAGGGAAACTCTTCTGACTCTTTCTATCCTGTAGTTGTTGAGATCATGTTGGAGAAGAAAGGCACAGACATGAGTTACAACCTATAACTGGATAACCTGTAACTGGATAACTGATAACTGGATAACCTGTAACTGGAGTGACTACACCAGTGGACACAGTAAGAGCTACAGATGTCATCTCTCTGGACCTCTGTAAGGCCTTTGACATGGTCCCCCACAACATCCTTCTCTCCAAATTGGAGAGACATGGATTTGATGGGTGGACTGTTCGGTGGATGAGGAATTGGTTGGATGGTCACATCCAGAGGGTAGTGGTCAATGGCTCAATGTTCAGATGGAGATCGGTGACAAGTGGCGTCCCGCAGGGGTCCGTATTGGGACCGGTACTGTTTAATATCTTCATCAATGCCATAGACAGTGGGATCGAGTGCACCCTCAGCAAGTTTGCAGATGACACCAAACTGAGTGGTGTGGTTGACACGCCAGAGGGATGGGATGCCATCCAGAGGGACCTGGACAAGCTCGAGAAGTGGGCCCGTGTGAACCTTATGAGGTTCAACAAGGCCAAATTCAAGGTCCTGCACCTGGGTCGGGGCAACCCCCAGTATCAACACAGGCTGGGGGATGAAGGGATTGAGAGCAGCCCTGCCGAGAAGGACTTGGGGGTACTGGTGGATGAAAACTGGATGTGAGCCCTCGCAGCCCAATCGTATCCTGGGCTGCATCAAAGGAAGCGTGGCCAGCAGGTCGAGGGAGGTGATTCTGCCCCTCTACTCCGCTCTGGTGAGACCCCACCTGGAGTACTGCATCCAGCTCCAGAGTCCTCAGTACAAGAAAGACATGGACCTGTTGGAGCAGGTCCAGAGGAGGGCCACAAAAAATGATCAGGGGGATAGAACACCTCTCCTGTGAAGAAAGGCTGAGAGAGTTGGGATTGTTCAGCCTAGAGAAGAGAAGGCTTTGGGGAGACCTTATTGCAGCCTATCAGTACTTAAAGGGGGCTTATATAAAAGATGGCGGCAAACTTTTGAGCAGGGCCTGTTGTGACAGGACAAGGGGGAATGGCTTTAAACTAAAGGGGGGTAGACTGAGACTAGATCTAAGGAAGAAATTTTTTACGCTGAGGGTGGTGAAGCACTGGCACAGGTTGCCCAGAGAGGTGGTGGATGCCCCATCCCCGGAAACCTTCAAGGTCAGGTTGGATGGGGCTCTGAGCAACCTGATCTAGTTGAAGATGTCCCTGCCCATGGCAGGGGGGTTGGACTAGATGACCTTTAAAGGTCCCTTCCAACCCAAACGATTCTATGATTCTATGATAAACTTTGACAATTTGATGATGAAAACTTTTCTATTTTCACGATAAACAAAACTAAAGACCTGGAGTTCACCAACAACAACCAATACTTACTACAGAGTGGTAAATCACTGCACAATCACTGCAAGTGACATAGATGATGCCACTTAGGCACTAGTTTGAGAAGAGATCAGTGCATAGCTACATGTGCAATGTGGGACAACATCAAGATGATTGTGCTTAAGAGATGGCATTTTTGCTACATATAATGAAAGATTGCAGCCCACTTCCCTCGGTGAAATACCTCTGTTTTGCAGTTCTGTGCTAAGATATTTCACCCTTAAGGAGCTAAGCACAACTGGGTTCATGCATCCTCTAGCACTATCACCTCACTTCCCCATCAATAACAATATGGCACAGCTGGGACAGACAAGTTTATGGCTCAGCCATACTGACCTATGGGTGCTGTGTGAGCCTTTGAGGACTGTTGACATCCACCATGGGTTAGGACATCTCCAAGGTCCCTGGTTTCTGGGTGAGGCAGTGTCTATTCAAGACTGACGGAGAAGAGAGCTAAGCTCTGCACCTGGCCTACGCTGTGCATGCAGATATAGCTGAGGAATTAGGCTGGCAGTTCAGAGAAAGCAAACAGGACCCAGAAAGAGCAACATGTATGTTGCCTGCAGTTGTCTGAGTCTATGGTGCAATATTTAGGAGCTAAAAATGTATATGGGATGTGACAGAGAGAGAACATTATCCCTGGGCCTGGAAGACACTCTTTTTCTGTATCCTTGAGTAATTCCCCTATCTGTATAGCAGGGATAACACCACTTAATAAACATGGGACCTGTGAAGGTGAATTCATTAAAAAATGTGAGGTAGACAGACAGGGATGTAATGACCTGTTCTTGAGGTATTTGAAGTGGATAAAAGAAGGTCACAAGTACTTAGAGGGAGACCTTGTTAAAAATGTGCATAACCTGTCACTTATTCACACTGAAATATTTTGAGGTAATGGATTAATTTTTTCCAAAATTTTGTGGGATATCATAATATTTCAGTTTGCCTTTAGGATATGTTAAATCACAAGTTATGATATCAGTATATTCAATATATTTTGTTCTATCAAAAAAAATGAGAAAGTCCAACTGTTTGTCCCAGTGTAAGATGAAAAAAACTTTGGAAACCTCCACGTGTTTCTAATGGAAGAGAGAGTCTATTTATTTTTAGCTTTACCTGGCAGACGTAGTGGAGGTCCTGGCTGAGGAAGAACGATGACTTCTTGGAGATCTATCCATGCTCAGCTGCAATGAAAGTCACGTCAAAAGCTAAAGGTATTACATTCATGTACTATGCCAAGTGCAGACTCCCTGGGGAATTGCTTATGCTCTGTGTGTAAGTATATACAAAAGTCTGTTAATGAAAAGTTCATGAAGAAAAACATCTGCAGCCAAAGCTGTCAAATGCATACACTCTTCCTGGAAGTGACACTTCCCTGCATCTATGACTCCGGGTTGTCAGCTTCCAAATAGCTCGTGCAAAGCTAGGGGAAAAATGGAGCTATGCACTTTGCATCAATATGCTGATCATTTCTCAGCATGAAAACAGAAATGCAGAGGAAAAGCACTTGGCATTAAACCTTGAAAATGCAATGTCTACTATGGAGCCAAATATGCAAAGTTGTTGATTTGGCTTTATTCAACACCACGTGTGAGGAAGGTACACATCATTTCAGTCTCCTCTCCTACTTGTTCCCTCTTCCTTCTGGTGGGTGTCACAGACTCGGTCTCACAGTAAAGCACTGTGCTCTTCTCTCGGCTAAGCCAGCACCTGTTCCTGAAACGGAGTACTGCCTGGCTGGTATGCTGCAAATGCACACGTTTGTCAGCCTTGATTGCAGGAGAAATACTACATCAGGATTTCAGAACAGAAATAACCCTGCAAGACGATGTTTATGTCAGAATGAAGTTGCTTAGCTGAAATTAAAGCTGAATGTAAATGAGTAGGACATAATTAACCAAATTCTGATTTTATCAGTATGTTTCTTCTTCTGCTCATATAATATTACAGACTGGAAGGGGGAGGAGAAATCATGTTACATCATAACCTTCTCTTTGTCAACATAGATATCTTCCTGTAGCACATCTATTATGTTTTTCCTACTAGTGTTGCAATTGTCCCAAGAAACTCTATCAGCTCTTCCAGGAAAATAATCTCCATCTGAATGGATTGCACTTTGAAAGAGTAAGCAATAAAAAAGTTTGGATTTTGTTCTCTTTTGTTTTTTACTTTCAAATTTATTAGAAGGCAGATGGAGGTGAAAGAAAGGCCATACTTAACAGGAGAGCATGTAACAAATGACACATTGAAGGCTGATATGTTAATGCCTTTTTTTTTCCTTTTTTGGCTCTGGTTCTCACAAATGCAATTGTTTTCAGAAGCTTATCAACATTAATATTAACAAAAAAGGAGTTACAAAACTGACCAAAGGAAAAAATCTTTTGAATAATAATTAGTCAAGTTCAAGCTTTCACGTCATGTTGAAATACTCTCTAGACTACCATACTAGGCTGAATATATAGTAAGACTTTATCCAAGAAGCCTTACTAAGAGCTTCTATCTCAGAATTTAGGGCCTGTAATAATTCACTTGCTTAGTATTAAATGACTTCCTTGGAGTGGATTTACTGAACATCCTCTTAAGAGACCCAGTAATACCCCTGACAGGCAGCACGGGGCTGTGCAGCAGCCGCGCTCTGCAGAGCTGCAGAGCTTGGCACGGGTAGGACTTGCTGGGGGAGCCCCTGGGCTGTGGGAAAGAGCAGCTCAAGGTGGAGGAAAGCCAGGGATGCCTCCCTCGTCTGCAAGAGCCAAGGCTGTTGCATAGCATCAAAGGCTGTGGTGAGGAAAACCACAGGCAGCCTAGGAGGGTGGGGGGCAATTGCAGAGCCACAGAGAGGACTACGTGTTGAGGTGAATTTGGGCCAGAGGAAGCCAACAGAGGCAATCTGAAAAGTATATCTTCAAGAATTCATGAAGTGCAGAAGAAATTTCAGAGGACAAAGAATGACAGACATGGTTTCTATCTTCAGAAAGGGAATAAAGGAAGCCCTTGAGAATTTTTGAGGAGTCAGTATAATTTCAGTACTTGAGAAGATCCTGGAACAAATTATTACATGATTGATTTATAAGCACCTAGAGAATAATAAGGTGATAAGAAACAGCCAGCATGGATTTGTGAAAAACAAATCATGTCAAACATATCTGATTTCCTCTCTTGATAGGCCTGCTGGGTAAGAGGAGAACAGTCGCCATGACTTCTTCAGTAGGACTTTTGACACAGTCCTGTATAATATTCTCCAACATTTTATAGCACAGTGGGAGATGGCCTGGTTGAAAATACTGTACAGCCGATACATTGCTTGAAAAAATATAGTCAGAATTATTCACATTCTTATCAACACTCTCTATCAAACCCGACAAGCATTTTATATGGGGTCCTGTGGGGGGCTATCTCGGGCCAGTTCTGTTCAATAATTTCATTAGCAGTTCCAATGATGGAATAGCATATATACTTATTTGCTGAGGACACCAAGCTGGGAGGGGTTGCAAGCTCTGTGGAGGACAAGTTTAGAATTTGAAATGATCTTGACAAATCAGAGAAATGGCCTGAAATCAATAAGATGAAATGAAATAAAGACAAGTACAAAATACTGCACTTAGGAAGGAAAAAATCAAATGCACAAATATAAGCTTGGCAATATTGAGAGAGAAGGATCTGGGATTACTCTGCAGAAAAGGATCTGGGGTTACAATGAACCACCATCTTAACATGAGTCAAAAGCAGGAAGCTGCTGCTCAAAAAGAAAAATATCATGAGATGCATTGGCAGGAGTGTAAGATAAGATATGGGAGTTAATAATTTGGCTGTTCTCAGTGCTGCTGGAATACTGTGTCCAGCTTTAGTTCCCTCCTTTGAGAAAAGAGGGTCCACATAAAAAGAGCAAGAATGCAAATATTCAGGCACCCTGACTTCTAAGGAAAAGCTCAAATGTATAGTTTGTTTTCTGTAGAAAGTGGAAGATAGAGGGGATATAGTAATGGTCTTAAAACGAAAAAAAAAAAAGACGACTTTTAATTGGACAGTGATTAAGTATATTTCTTGCCTATTGAAAACAAGACAATAGTTGAATTTGCAGTAATGCAAAATTATGTTATATATTAGGAAGCATTTTCCAGTTCTCAGGAAAAAACTTTTAAGGAAAGCTTTTACATAACCTTCACTGGAGGTTTAAGAAGATTAGACACGTCTCTTAGGAGTGGTGTGAAAATACTTGGTTCTGCTGTAAAACAGGGTTTGGGCTTAAAAGTTGTCTTGGAGTTTCTCTCAGTCTTGCAATTGTATGACTTCTGGGAAGCTTTTCCTGATAGTCTGCCTACATTTTTAAATGTGTATTCTATTGTCTTTCATCCTGAATAATTCTTTTCCAAACAGATACATCACTACCATGTTTCCAGCAAAAGATATTTTGATTTAGGGATCTAAAGTCACACTGAAGTCAGTGTTGGAAATCCTGCTGACTCTAACTGCTGCCCCAAAATGGGATTCAGGAGACAAGTTCAAAATGTCTTTACTTCAGCAACTGTGAAAGGCTGTGATTTAAGCTCTCTTCAGAAAATATATGATGTGATCCCTGCTACCTGGCTCCTGCTAGAGAGCAGATGGTATTTGTATCAGACAAAGCTGGGTTGAGCTAACTCCTGTTAGAACTGCTAATGGTCTATTATATTATTTAAAGAGTGTTACAGACTGTTTATCTGGTGCTGTTAACCGGTTATATTTCATTTGCTAATCACGTCAAGTAAAAAAAAAGGTCATATTTTTTCATTACACCAACTCCCTAGGTTAGTCACTTGCTCTAGGCTAATCCTGTTAGAGCTGCATCTTGGCAGAGGCACTTCTGGCAAGAGAAAGTCCAGAGGCAGGACAAAACTCTGTTTATCTGGCCAAGCATGGTCTTGACTAAGATTACAAGGTTATTAAAAACCATATAAGCAGCCAGCAAAGTGCAAATGTTCATTGCACAGTTTTGCAGATAATTGGCTTGCTCGTAATGCTGTCCCTGGCACGGAGAGGACCTGGATTGTGCACAATATCCAAAACAATACTAGGAGATCCCACAGGACTCCCCCACTGTGACAGAGCATCAAACCTTACCTATGGTCATACCTGAAATTCAAAAGATAATGTGGGTGATTCCAGCAAGAAATCCAGGCTGACCCAGTAATTCAGAGGGTACTGACAAACCACCTTGCAACATATCAAGTAAAACTGAGCTGCAAAGAATGCAAATTCTTCATCTATATGCATTCAGAAGAATGCAACTTGTCCTCCCTCAAATGCATTTGGCCACAGCGATCTGTGATTTTCTCCACCAGAATCAGACTTGCAGTAACCACCTCTCCTGACACCTCACTGCCCTCTGGAGATGAGTGCAGACTTGTGCCTGCCCTGTCACCGAGCGCACCTCGATGCCAGGCACGCAAGGGAGTGCAGGCAATGCTCGGGAATTTCCTGGGAGTCAGTAGACTTCTGCCTGGAAATTGCCATAACTCTGTTAATATATTAAGTCCTAAAAGGCTTGCAAACCTTTTTTCATCACTTTCCCTAGGCCACATTGCCCTGGGAGAGACCTGCACAAGCAGCCGCTACTTTGCTGTGTTTTAGACGGGCCTCCAGGCAACCTGAAATCCCGTTTCAGTCAAGGGACTTTCAGCTGCAGAACATGCCCTCTCCCTCTCTGCTTTGCCAGAAGAGAGATGTGATAGTCCTCTGGGCGTGTGGCTTAGTCTGTCTTTTCTTGAGGCTGAAGCTGATAGCTGAAGGTTTGGGTTTAATTTTTATCAACTCACTTGCTGTATATACATATGTATATCTCTGTGTGCATGTGTGTATCTTGTTCAGAAGATGTTACCCCTTCCCCCATTTATTTTAACTTATGGAATAAGTAACTCTAAAAGTTTTATCAGTAGACATTGTAGATCCAACGTAGTGATTTGGATAGTGAGGCTGCAGCCAGTTTGAAAGGAGATGAAAGTGCTGTGGTCCCCTGGGGTGCCCTGTAGCTCTCAAGGCTCTGGGCTCAGGGGTGCTCTGAAAACATACTCGCATGACCGGCACAAGCGTATTACTGGTTGGGTGTGCTGAAGTTGGTGTTTCAGAAAAATCTGATCTGCCTGTGTTTGTCAATTCAGCAGAAATACAAGGCTGTACAGCCCTTTTTCTTTAAATTCATATGTCAGCATTCAGGAGAGCCCACAGCAGCTTAGTGGGCTTGTTGGTTTGTGGGCAGCCCCACGAGGTTTATCGGTGACATGGCTACACAGGCAGCGTGAGACATGATCCATGAAGAGGTGTGCTTGTGTGTCCAGGTGTTTCCCAAAATGTCAAAGGCCTTCTGTAAAATGCTCGGGGGGACGTATGTATGGTACAAGAGCAGCCTTCCCATGCGTACAGACCTAGCTAAATCCTTGCTCAGAACCCTTTACTTCCTTAGCCTTTGAGGATTTATCGGCCTTATCAAGTTCTTGTAATTGAATGACTCCCTTTGTTTTTTTTAGCAGATGGCTGAGACTATTAGTGAACCGGTTTATGGTGTGTGTTTGACATGCAGGATTAACTTCTCTGTAGGGGCTAAAGCTGTTAAGAAAAAACTTTTTTTTTTCCTTAATCTAATATTTACTCCTCCTGATGCACAGGTATTCTTACTAATCACTCTAATTATATAATTTAGAGTAGCCGAAGCCTGCTTTGTTAGCTTCCTACCTGACAGCACATTGTAGGTATTGCCTGGCAAAGAAGCCATCCCTGTGTTACTCTGAGCTCTGCAAGTAGAAAAGAACCATGATTCTTATGGATGACTTAACTATTTTGATTACTTATGATTATCATATGACAGTATATCAATTTTACAGATTTCAGTGTTTATTTCAGAATATTAAATGTGACCTAGTCCAACTCCATGTTTATTTTTATTCTTCCTTTAAAATACAATAAAAGTATAATAATAGCATTTCTTCCTTCAAATTTTCTGAATATTTCTCCAGTTACCCATGGAGTCAAAAACAGATGTGGGGGAACCATTCTGTTCTGGTTTTATAAGAACCTGGAAACTTATAAGCAGAGAGAAAGACTATATAATGAACCTCCAATTTAAAAAAAGGCTGTAAGCAGAAAAAAGTCCACAGATATGAGTTATATTACCCAGAAAACAGTCTGAATGGGAGTGAATGAAGTGACATCATTTCAGGATGACACAAGACAATAATAGAAAAACGAAAGACCTTGTAGAATTCCCGAAGAATCTAACAACATTGCCAAAAAGGTCACGTAATGAAAGAAGAAACTGAATGTAAGACAGATAGTTGCTGTTAAATTAACTGATAGAAATGCAAGGCAGAAGAAGGCCGCATCTACCTCAGTACTACAGTACTCTAAATCAAACAGATCATAAGAGAGAACACGAACATCACCATGGATGTCTCACTGAAAAAGTTTCAACAGGAAATAAGAAAGCAGATGAAACACACGTTAAGCTGTATTAAGAAGATGACAAAGAATAGTACCAAATCAAAAGACCAAATACTTCTGCTGCAGGTCACTGAAGCCCCATTAACTAACCTAGAAGGAGGTCTCTAGGATGCATAGTTTCAAATATTGCAGCTAAAAACATTACAGCTGAAACCAGAGAAAAGGATAATACCAAAAATATGCATAGGATGTATTCTCCCATAGGAGGAGATCTTGTAAAAGTTAGGACAGACAAATGAGCAAGCATATAATGCAGAAAATAGGATAGCAATTGAAGTCTACTACTGACACTTTCAAACTTAAGAAAAGCAACCTCCCTTGTAGAAATCAGAAAATCCTCAAAGACAATTCTTTTCCACGCATTATACAACTATCATGTGGAATTCACTGCCACGAACCGCTCTTGAAACCTTAGCAAGAGTTAGATACTTCTGTGAGGAATAGAGCAAGTGGCCTTTATCGCTCTCTGATGCACTGCCACAGGATGGGGAGAGGCTCTGCTGTTGTACCACAGTCCCTTACACATCACAGCTGCCAGCAGCCTTAATGAGGTTAACTGCTGCTGTATTAGCCAGGATGAAAAATGCACGAGGCATATATGCCTTCCTGCTTTCCATGGCTTGCCTTGCAATGAAGAACAGAATTCTTCTACACATGCAGTAGTCCCTAGCCTCCTTTTTGGAGATACACAGCTTAAAACCAAACATGCTGTGCCAAACGAGTTTGCTGCTGGCTGTCACTGGAGGCAAAAACTGGATACAATTGGTATGACTGGGTATAGTGCAACTCTTCAGGTCTCTGCCAAGCATAGTTGTCATTTACTCTTCTGGGAGGAGACAGGAATATATAACCACTTAGTCATTGCATATTCTCTTTGAAATTTTTTTCTTCTAATATTCAGATTGCTGAAGCCTGGTGTGAATTTTAAATTAAGGAACTAGTGGGGAGGATGCATTTCTTTTTGTTAATGGCTTTTCCTTTCAAGCCACATTATTACTCAGTTGCCATGGTTTATCTGATTTTGTAAAGTACCCAGGGAGATATGACAATGATTGGGCACGTAGAAATACACTGATAGATAGACATAGTATATCTGTGAAGGTTGGAATATTAACATTTTCTGTGTTGGTGACCACCCACTGCCTTGGTCAGCTAAAATCCAGACCCTTTTTCCCTTATGTGTTGAGTATATTAGATAACTGACTGCCAAGAAATTTTACTTTCTACAATAAAACTATTTACTGTAAAAATTCCTACTTATCCAGAAGAGAACAGACACCCAGCAGAACTATTTCTTCTCTGGAAGCAAACATGTATTTTTAAAGTAAAGAACAAATTTTAGTTTCAAAAGTAAGCGTCCCAGTGCTTGCTCATTTGTGTTGCTCTTGCTTTAAAAGCTGCTACACACATTAGGAAAGCATGTACGTAGTAAAGCTCTGTGCACTTCATTTCCCACAGCTGTCTCCAGAGCCCACTGGTCCGCTGCAATCTCAACATCTTATTTACAAGTCCTCTGGTGTGGGGAAAAAACCTCAAAAGAGGATGTTTGTATTTCAACCTGGATATGTCTGTAGTGCCCAAAATCCAGCATGCTCCACCCCAAACAGAGCTTTTGTCGGCTCCGACAAGAGCGCCATCTCCAGAATACAGGTCTTCCTGCACCAAGTTGTAGGAGGGATGCTGTCGGCAGCCTTGTCTGTCACCATCTCGCATTGGTCTTAGAGGCACCAAGATTTTCTGGACTATCAGCAGATGTTATTAAATGCACTATAATAACCCAAACTAGTGCAAATTAAGGCATGTGCCTGGAAGATGCTGTACCAGGCTCTGGCTGGCTGTGCAAGCTGAAAAGCAGCTCGTTTAACAAGATCAGTTCTCCATCTGGCCTTTTGCCTAAATATTTTGAAGAATTTTTACCTTCCAAAATGTTCCTTATGTCAAGCTCTTGACACATACATTTGTGTCCCGTGCAGTCAATCTGCTCTTTTGCTGGGTGGGCTCTTATCACGATGAATAACATGATCAATTGTCAAGCAAAAATAGGATCCAGCCCTGCACACATCTACTGCCACGTGTGGGAGTGTCACTGCAGAGCGAGCTTGCTCCTGCAAGGGGGTAGGCACCATGCTTCTGGCCTTGCCGCGTACTTGGCCTAGCTTGAAGCACTTGAATTGTGCTTCAGGCTCAGCAGGAATAACTTGCATGGTTAAGCCATAAGCTTGTATTTTAGAGCATTATTTCTCATGGGAGATTGCTCAGCGTCTTGCAGGATCTGTTCCACAAGGGTGCAGGCTGTGCAGGTGAGCAGAAATGAGTGTAGCAGTGAGGTTGCACTGCGCCCTGGGATTTTGAATGAGAGCATTGCTTCAGCCTGCACGCAAAGTGGAAACAGTTTTGTTTTGTAAATGATAAAAATCACATCATTCCAAAATATTTATATTAAGTACAAACACTATATACTCAGGCAACCACTATCAGACTATCCAATACTGATCTGCTGTTTTTTTATGAGAGGGGGTGTATGCTTATAGGTGCATCTGCATGTGTTTATATAGGGTTTTTATACCTGTTTTCATCCATCCACCCCCATTTGAATAAAAGATTTATAGTAACTGACTGTGGGTGTGGCTTTCATGTTATTCTGTAAAACTATTAAGATGATCTGGTATTTCTTACTACGATTTACTTCCTAGAAATTGCAACCACATTAATGCACTTTTTATATCTTTCAGCTTTAATCACTAAGATTAAACTAAAAGGAAGGCAAGTAATTATAAATGTAGGAATATGATGCACTATAATCCATAGGAGAAAAATAGTTTACAAAAATCTCCAATAATAATATATTTTCTACTTCAAACCTGATTTATTAAAATTCAGTCACTCTTTTGCTTGTAATATGCTTCTTCCTAGACTCTAATTACTTTTAAGCTCAGTGAGATATCCAGTTGAGACAAAAACTCTCTCTCTGAATCCATCTTGTATCAGCAGAAATATGGCCTATAATATTACACAGGCACAGAGCCCTTTGGCTTCAATGGCCTTGCAGAAGCCCACGTTCATCCTTGCAGGAGGAATTACAGAGCTCGTGGCCCCCTCTCTTTCCAAATGGTTCAAGAGAGATTGCAAAAGACACAGGCAATGCTCTTGCTTAGACTTGGAAGGTGATCCAAGCTTTTGCCAACAGAGCAAAAATCTACCTTGTTCTTGATCAGGCAAAATTTTAAAAAAATAATGTTCTTGTAATCTGTGGTGCATTTCAGGCTCACATCCTTTCTCCGCCAAGTCAATCAAAAATAGGTACTGCTACACTGGAAAGAACTCAAAGAAAGGCAACAAAGATTTATAATTACAAAGTAGACCCATGGCCTCCAGGGCAAAATAAAATAAACTTAATGCAGGACATACAAAGCCAGCACAGAAAAGCAGCTCCAAAGAGACAGCGTAAGATATCCAGAAGGTAACATCAAAAGAAAGAGCAGGAACTGTTTCGGGTAGCCAGAGTCAAGCCTTTTGAAAAGAACCTGTTTTGTTAAACCTTGGGATTGTTAGGGATGGAGTTATTTAAACAGCTAACCGAGAGGGTGATTTTGTAAGGAATCTTGGTGAGGCACTGGAACCAGATGCTCCAAGCCTGATCAGGTAAAACATAAAAGGTAATACAGCTTTATAGTAATAGAAGGACACAACATCCTGTAGTACTGGAAGGAAGTTGATTACATGGCTGAAGTTAACAGAGGGTCAGAGAGCTTGCCTTATAAATGGAAGTTAAAAAAGCTAAATAATAGATACTGTAGAGAAGCAAAAAAGAGCATCTCAGCTGGTTACTGGCTTCTAGGGACATAAAATACTGTACAGAGTTTAATTAGGGATATAGGATGGAGTGATATGCTGAGGCATCAACTTGAGTGCTTTGCTTCTGCAGGCAACTACAACAATACCTCATTAGTAGTTGTATCAACGTACATCCTTTAAGTACTTAGTTCTTATGGCGCCCCTAAATTCTTTAGTGTGATCCAAAAGGACAACATAGAAAGATGAAGGCTTGAAAATGAGTATGGGCCCATTTGAGCCACATGCAGGAGCAGCAGCACCGTGAGGCTGAAGAGGAGCCTCACGAGGGGCATCTCCACCCATGCACAGCTCCTCAAGCGGCAACTATGGAGATTCCCCCAGGCATGAGGGGAGCTTCTGGGCACCTTATCCAGGGCAGCGAATCTGCAAAGGCCAGAAAGCTGACCAGAGAGTCAGCCAAAAGGGAAATGGCTGAAGAAAGGAGCGTGTGTGTCTTTGGCTTTGTCACTGAGACTTAAGAGTAGTCTCCAACCTGGATTCACAGCTCGGACTCCTATGCTGGTTGCCTGAACCAGCCTTTCCAAGCAAGAGCAGCTGAAAGGGGGAGGGAAAATGGTTGTGTGAAAGGAGTACCAAGGTGGGAAAAGGCTGAGAGAATGGGAAAGAGGAAATAGGGGAGAGTGAGAGGAAACAGGAATCAACATCAATCTGTAGGACAAGGGGTAGGAAACTTACTTGGAAACACCAGGTTTCTGTCCTCACCTAAATGAGTATTTAGCAGAAAATTCATTGCAGCAGGGGCTGGCATTCAGGCAACTGTCCTTGCCACTCTGCTGTTACAGAGTTATTCCTGCTCTCAAGGAGTACCTTCTTTTCCCACAAGCATTTCTGTGAACATCCAGGAACAAACAAGACTCTCCAGGGACTTCGCAGAAGAACATTTACTGCTCACTTCAGTTGCTTAAGCATAAACATCTAGTGCCAGGTGAGCACCTTAAGCTTTCCCTCACCTGCTCCTTTGAAGGAGTATAGACCTCCCATAAGACCTGTGGTGCATCTGCTGCCTGCGCGTTGATGTCCTGAAGAGACGTGAGGGTTCTTAGGCCACCAAATCCTGTATCCCATCTCCAGCAACTGCTGGGAGCTGACACCAGCCCTCATGTAGACACCTGCATGCAGGGCCCTCAGTGTAAGTGTACGTAGGTGTCTCTCTGAAGCTGAATCCCACCCTTCACCAGCAAAAGGCATTGGTCACCACGGGGTTTAGGTAGCAGCTGCATGGACAATTTTGGGACATACATTTGGCTGGCTACAGGGGTGGTTTGATCTGGCACATGTCTACCTCTCTTGCTATAGACCTAAAGCACTAAACTGTACACATCCCAGGGGAATGGACCATATAGCTCTGGACAGGAGGTAATAGGCAACATTGCCCCAGGGGATGCAACAGAGGAGTATCTCCTGGTACCACTGTGAAGGTCCTAAAGATGCACTAAAGCTTGTATTAAGCAGGAAAATGGCACCTAAGGCTTCCCCCACCTGAAGGGTGAGATGCTCTATAGGGGCTTCTTTATAATAGGGGCAGGACCATAGCCCTTTTGCACTGTAAGGTGGTACGTAGTGAGAAATCAGTATTACAATTAACAACTAAGATGAATCTTTAATATAATCAGGACAGCTAGAGAAAGAATAATGCATTTGTAGTAGGTTTCCATATGTGTGAAAGAAAGTAAGTTGTTCCTCAAGCTGACCAAAAAAAAAAAATTACTAAAAAATGGTGATTGAACTGGGAGTTTAAGTTTCAGTTTCAGATTTGAAGAGCGAGAGGGACTGTCCTGTCCCCAAGGGCAGGCGTCAGCACCCAGCAGTTCCTGTGCTCATCAGTGCAAAGAGGATGGGCAGGGGCACCAAGGGCACCCAGGAAAAAGCTAAGACTGTGGACTGTCTGTAAAGGACAATCTCGCACCTCTCAAAAAGCAGACCTTGTAGAGAGGCTGTGCTGCCCCTTGCCTTCCCCAGATCCCTGCTAGCTCTGGCTACAGTAATGCCAGGAGAAGAAAGGTGTAGGGAAGGTGTCTGGTGTGTCTGTTCATGTATTGGTGATTGCAGCAAACAGTTCATGTAGAGTATGGAAAGAAACAACCCATAGGGTTATGGGAACATGGGGTATAGAAATATAGTATGGCAGTTGGGCATACACCCATGGTATGGAGCATATCCATCAGAGTCATTTGAGATAGGTTTGCCCACATCTGGCTCTGTGGTTCTCAGCTCAAGAGAGCTGCCAAGGGCAAATTAATGGGCTGCAGAAACAGGGAGGGCACTTTTTTCTGTAAGCTTCCCCTAAGAAGTGGAAAACAATACATCTTTTTGTTCCTATGCCAAAGTTATCGAGAAAAATCACCCCCCTATCAAGACCATCACATTTAATTGAACAGCCCTTGGTTTTTTTAATGATCTTCTTGTCTCTCAGCTGTACCCTGGGGAAGATTCCTGCTACCATTTGCTCTCCAGTCCTGAGACTGATCAGAGCAATCACGTAACCTTCCCATTGCCTACATGTTAACGCTCCAACAAATGCTGTATTTTATTAAAATACCATTATAGCCTTTTAGTGACTTTCAAAAATTAGGTCATTGCCAGATCAATACAGCTGTGTTTACTTCATTTCAGGGATTGATTTTGGTGCTTTAGGAGGATAAGCAAACGTCTGATAGTAGTTGACTCTCTTTGGCACTGCAGCATTGAGCAGTTTGACTGTAGGCTGAACTATTAAATCTCTGCGTCTTTTAAATTTCATTTCTAGTCAGTCTTAGTGCAACATTTTTACTCCAAATTTGCTAATGACATTTTGTTTCTGTTACTGTTCTTTTATATGCAGAGAACTTCCACTGATATACAGAAAAGACAATATTAGAGTCAGAAGCCACGCTGCAGATCTGAGAAATGGTATTGCTCTTACAATGCCTTTACATGCTGTGAAATGCCTCTGTAAGAAAGTGGCACACAGCATTCAGGTTTACCATCATCCAGTGGCTTCCATAAGAGGTGTGCTCTGGTTACAAATAAAAAATGTTCCAGTTACCAGCCCCATGGGCTCAGACTGGGCTCTGTGGTTCAAGCTGCTGCCTTTCATTCTCACATGCCGTCACTAGTGATAAGGTGCCATGAGTCATTTCAGTCCTCAGAGTCACTTGTGTACATCTGTTTTCCTGCAGCCCAGATGCAAAAATGTTAGGATTCAGTAAATGACTCAGCTGATGATGTTTTACAATGAAAAGCATCCGGCTCATATCCCATCATGGTGCTGGCTGTTCTGGGATAACAGGACCAAAACTGTGTAAAAAAAAAAAAAAAGTAGTTTTACCACTCCAGGAAATACTGATGATCCTAATATACAGGCTGTGTATATGGGAAAGCATGGTATTATATACCATTGCTTTTCAGAGCAGTATAAGGCTAGTGGCTGCCAAGTTGTTATATCATCCTCCTTGGCCATGGCATGTGAAGAAAAGGAGAGAAATTGGAGAAAAGGAGGCTCAGGGGAGACCTCATCGCTCTCTACAACTACCTGAAAGGAGGTTGTAGCGAGGTGGGTGTCGGTCTCTTCTCCCAAGTAACTAGCGATAGGATGAGAGGAAATGGCCTCAAGTTGCGCCAGGGGAGGTTTAGATTGGACGTGAGGAAAAATTTCTGTACTGAAAGAGCGGTTAAACATTGGAAGAGGCTGCCCAGGGAAGTGGTGGAGTCCCCATCCCTGGAAGTATTTAAAAGACGTGTAGATGAGGCGCTTAGGGACATGGTTTAGTGGGCATGGTGGTGTTGGGTTGACGGTTGGACTCGATGATCTTAGAGGTCTTTTCCAACCTCAATGATTCTGTGATTCTATGTGCCCGTTATGGACAGTTGCCTTCATCCTGTGGGTTAGTTGTAGGAAGAGCCCCCTGCTCTTGTGTGGAGAGCCTCTGCTGCCTCCAGGGAGCCAGGCAGGCACTGCAGGCTTTGTGCCTGCAGGCCACCTCCAGAGCATCCCCACACACAGAGGCATCCTGCTGCCTTCCTGGTCCACCACACAGTGCTAAGAGGCCTCTCCTGCAGACATTTAGCCAACAGAAATGAGGCTTTTCATCTGACCTGTCTTTATTATTATTATTGTTTATTTTGCCACACAATACCTGGAGGTGCAAAATATATTTAGTTGGAAAAAAATAAGGGTTTATGGCATTCTGAATGGCTTCCCATAAAAAAAAATTTTCATTTCCCAGAAGACATAAAAGTCCTGAATCTCTCATAAATCACCCCAAGACACTTTTGTTACAAAGTAATTGAGAATCCAGAGCCTCTTAACCTTCTTCTAGCCATATTTTTCATCACATCTCCTACAGCTGAAGAAAGTCCTGCTTGTAGTAGGATATCATATTTAATACATTACCCTATATGCCCTTGCTGGACCTCAGCACTCGCTTTCCAGTACTTTCCAAGGTAATACAATTTATGCTTTCTTTAAATCCCTTCCAGTGCTAGGTTTTTTTTAATAAACCACAGTCAGCTTTAGGAAGTCCAACTTTAACAGAAGTGATTCAATAGCTACTCGATTGCCTTGGGCTTCTTCAAACAGTGCTTGAAAGGGAGGATGTGGTGAGACTGATAATTGGATATAGTGTTTTTTACTTCCAAGCTGCCAGCTTGTGACCAACGCTCTTGAGGCCACTTTGATTGGAAAAGCTATGTGAAATGTGCTTGTAGCCACCTTCATTTTCTTATGGCCCGTTGCTCACTGCAAAAATGCCTGCCATTGCAATGGGCAGAGTTATGCTGCAGCCTGAGCAAGGGGCAGCAGGTGAAGATGAGAAGGGCAACGCTTGCAGCCTGTTGTAGGACTTGTGACAGTGTATATGAAAGTACCCTCTGTTTTGGTTGGCTCTTTATTACCACCAAAACAGTTGAAAAGTAAACTGAAAATATGGTCCCAGAAAGGAAGAATAGTAAAGTGACTTTCAAATGTATTGTATTTTCAAAATTTTAATGGTTTGCAAGGCAGTCTCACTACTTTAGGAGATTGTCATTGTTTCTGAACATTTAAACTTAATATGGGAGGAGAAATGTCTTAAGACCCTTTTCTTTTAAGGATGGTGCCTCTAGCCTAGGTGAATGCTGAAAGACATTGGCAAAGCAGTGTGGAAAAGCTGTGAACAGCTTGAGCCATAGGTGCTCTGTGAGAAGGACATTCACGCTGCTCCCAAAAACCCAAACAAATCAGATGGAATATCTGATACTTTGGGTGTCCCAGGATACGCAACATGACCCGCATTGTGCCTGCCCATGAAAGGATAAACTACTTCTGTAGCACAAAGAGGATGCAGAGACTTGGACTGTCTCTAGGTCCAGGTCTACAGGTCCCACCTTTGTGACAAGGCAGAACTTACTTTCCAGCCCTGCCAATCTAACACCTTTGCTGAGCCAATTCAGTGTCCCAGACATGAGCCTTCCTAGAGCTGATATAGAGTTTGAGGGAGGCAAGGGGCAAATTGCAACCTGAAGGTACCTACAGGTTAGAAATTTGTCTCACTTAATGCCTTCAATAGAAGCATCGTACTTCAACCCACTCTCCTCACCTGGTAATGCTCTTCCCATCCAGCGGCACCACAGATTATTTCCAGGACGGCAGGAATACATGGCAGGAAAATTCTGCACAGCCAAGGAAACTGTGTTGTGTTAGTCCCAAGGATTTAGCAGCAAGTGAGCTGACCTTAACAGCAATATTCTGCTGCCCCCCAGGGGAAGGAAAGAACGTGTATGGATGGGCTCCGAGTGACCTGTACGACTTCACCGCCAGCTCCAGAGCTGAACTCCTGCTCCTGGACATGCTTTGTCTGGCCTCTGTGCCTCTGGCAAATGGTGTTTAAAACTGCACTGTTTAGAGGACAGAGCCAGAGGCTGTAAAAGCAGTGGGTGCTGCAAGACTTTATTGTCATTTCACACAATGAAATACTGAATGATGATTGCTTAGCTGGGTGTGCAGCGAGAAAGGTAATGAATATGTATCAGAAATCTAACTGTTTGCAGGAACAGCAATACTAATGTCAATAGGCACAAGAACAACTTTCCGTTCCCAAATAACATACATTATTTAGCAATAATACATGTGCATAAGTAAGAAAGTGCACCAAGTATATTTGTGCCTTCTTTCTTTTGCTTCTGAAAAATATTTGTTAGCGGTACAAAAAAATGTTGTTCATGAAAATACACAAGGCTAATCTACTACACAATCGTCTATACATTCACATTAAAAATATCGTGTTCAAAATAATAGATCTACCCTGCTTAGGATCATTCTAGATAAATGGTCTCTGAAGGCCACAGTAGATGTCATGGAAATTGGGGCTTCCATGGCTTTCCAAAAGAAAACTCTTGTCTCACAAATTCCTCCTGTCTGCCCACCTGGGCTTCTCCTCTCTATTTAGGTACATCGCATGTTGTCCAGTCCAGTGTTAAATGATCCTGGAAAATTACTTAGGTCAGTTTGATTTACTTCTCAATAATCAGTTTCTTTACCATAAGTAGATACCACCATTTGCATGTACCATTTGCATTTGTCTATGTGGATTTATACTGGGTCGTGTTGTTATTCTGCTGCCAAAGGACTGAGAGCTCAGTTATGGGAACACACAAAGAGTGAGAACATGATATCACACTCCTCGCACTCTTCAGTCCTTCCAAGTTAAGAGCTGAAGCAATTGGTAATGCAAGTCAGAAAAAAAGTACCACCTGACCCTCGGAAACAATCACAAGAACAAGCACTTGTGTTTCATGTGATTACTCTTCCTCCACAGAGAAATAACCACATTGACCCATGTTAGACAGGCTATTTCTCCAGATTTCCTACCTGAAAAGTAAAAGCTCCCATAAAAAGTAACAGCAACACAAAACAAACCTGAGTAAATCAGTGCTCACTAAAAAATTCCTATGGAAATGTAAGACGTGGAAACTACATTGTTTTTATTGCAGGTAAGAAATGACACTCAATGTTAAGATTTCAAAGCCAAACCCTCAAGGTTAGGGAATATGTATGCATCAGGGGCTGAAGCAAGGCTGCTGGACAATTTTCACCCAAGTATTTCTTTGTATTTCTGCCCTCCCTGTTTATCGCAGACACGAACATCTGCAGGGTGTGTACTGGCGGGTACCACAGCTGGTGTAAGTGCCCTCCATCCCCTTGGCCAGCTCTGCAGCAGCCCCCAGCAGCGCGGAGGTAGCCCACCCTGCCCACTACCAGCAGGCTCTCCAGAGGGCTTTGCTGCTGAGGTCTGGCAAATCTTCCCTGAGCACCTGTGTGCAGAGTTTTCCATGGTGTCTGACACTTGATCCAAATTCAAGGAAGCTTTCACAGGGACAGAAAAGTGCATATCCCCAGCATGAGTGTGATCAGTTGCCAGACCGCAAGTCTCTGCTTGAAAGCATGAAAGAACTTGTCAAGGAACTAGTTAGGATCATTTATTTACTTTTCTCAGCTTTTACATGAGCTTACTTTTGGAAACAGTTGAAGTGTATCAGCTTTATTAAAAAAAGATTAAAAAATACAGTGGGGAAGCTGGATGGCATGGAAAATGTCAAATCCACCTGATTACAGGCAGGTAAGAGCAGGTCATTTAGTGATCAGAGATGGCCTGGGGTTCCCCTTACTGCAGGATATGCCTTCACTCATTGCCCTTGTGTGCTGACACACAACCCTTTCCTCTGCTCGGATCTGTTTCCAGGGCTGAAGTGAGGTGACCCCAGGCTGTGGAACTGCCGTATGAGGGGCTTCCTGCCTCGGCACAGCCCTTGCAGGCTCCTGCTGGTAACAGAAGCCTCCCAGGAACCTCCTCCTGATACATGGGTTCATTGAACCTATAGAGTCAATCTAGTCTTTAAGTCTTTTGTAAACAGGCCATTCAAAAGACCCCATCTGCATAAAAGCATAGCTGTCTGTCTTACCTCGGCTTGGGAAACATTGTTTTTCTGGTGCCTCAAAATCATTCTTATCACTCCCATTAAGACAATCTGTGTCTAGCCTGTCTTGTCCAATGTAGTGTTCTTCAGATCAGAAGGACATATATTATGTATGCATTGAATTAGAGGTTAAAGCCATGTCTGAGATGGTGATTATTCATCCTTACCGTCTATTTCCAGAAGATGTGCAGGACTGCACGGTCTCAACACACTTGGATAAGGTCTATTAAAAGTTCTCCTTTATGCTAAGAAGATTTGAAAACTCTGCAGCCTAAGCAAATAGGCTTCCTGACAAGCTTATTTCATATTATGTACACTTGGTTTTATCCTAAAGGGACTGTAATTTGTTAAGATACGGTACACAAAGAAATTAAACTATAAACTTTAATGCATCCATCAATTTCAATTTGATTTTTTTAAAGAAGCTAAATTATGGGTTAACTCAGAAGGTCATTGTGCTGGTTTTGGCTGGGATAGAGTTAATTTTCTTCATAGTAGCTAGTATGGGGCTATGTTTTGAATTCGTACTGGAAACAGTGTTGATAATACAGGGATGTTTTCATTACTGCTGAGCAGTGCTTACACAGAGTCAAGGCCTTTTCTGCTTCTCACCCCACCCCACAAGCGAGTAGGCTGGGGGTGCACAAGAAGCTGGGAGGGGACACAGCTGGGACAGCTGACCCCAACTGACCAAAGGAATATTCCATACCATATGACGTCATGCTCAGCATATAAAGCTGGGGGAAGAAGAAGGAAGGGGGGACGTTCGGAGTGATGGTGTTTGTCTTCCCCAGTAACCGTTACGCGTGATGGAGCCCTGCTTCCCTGGAGATGGCTGAACACCTGCCTGCCGATGGGAAGTGGTGAATGAATTCCTTGTTTTCCTTTGCTTGCATGTGCGGCTTTTGCTTTCCCTATTACACTGTCTTTATCTCAACGCACGCGTTTTCTCACTTTTACTCTTCCGATTCTCTCCCCCGTCCCACCAGGGGGGAGTGAGCGAGCGGCTGTGCGGTGCTTAGTTGCTGGCTGGGGTTAAACCATGACAGTAATAGAATTCAGAAAGAGAGTACTTGTGATACAAGGAGTCCCTTCATACATTAATTTTCATTTCTGGTGAGATGAAGTTTGAAATTAGATTCAGATTGCAAATTATAGCTTTGTATGGGCTCCCTATTGCTAGCCCGTGAAATACGTAGATTCCTGAGGATGAAGCAATTTTGCTTCCCATAATAGACTGCAAAAGCCTTATTTCCCACTGGTAGAATAATAGGTCTGCAGCTTGAACTGAGAGAGTGCCATGCCTTTGCTCCTTGACTTGGTCATCAACAGGGATACATTAAACTAAAACATATAACTGAAGAAGAAATGGTGTCGTAAGGTGGGTTTCATTTTAATTCAAATCTTATATCTGTCTTATCATTTTCACTTCCCCACTGCAACACTACAGCCTGAATCCTGTGAAGGAGGCTGCCCATCACTCAATGCCATACACGTACCTTATTTACCTTTCCCCGTACACTGACTTCTTGCTTTGTACCAGTTTTCAGGCTACACAATGCTCACAAACATAAGGGGAGAAAGGCCTTTGTCTCCTTGCATAAACTGATGGACTCTTTTAGCAGAAAAGATCCATTACATTTAGGGAAGGCAAAAGGAGTAATGTTTATGGCAAGAAAGCAGATGTGTGATGCCCTGTAACCCTGGAGGTAACATATTAAGTTTGTAAATTTTCTTCCTGCTGTCTCCTAAGCATCCATGGTTGTATTAATCCGTTATTATTACCTTTCTTGGAGCGGCAGGGAGGAAGGCTGTGTGGAACTGCACCTCAGTAGGGGCTGGCAAGCGCCAGTCAGGATCGTGTCTTTCGTTGGGCAGAGAGAGGTTCATGAGCTGAAATCATGATCAGCCAAAGCTTAAATACCAAATGAAACTGCTCTACTGTCTCCTGCAGCTTAAAGCAAAATGAGTGCTGTGTGGGTACAGAAATAAAATGAACTAAGAAAATTTCCCAGAAGAAGAATGGAGCAGATTAAAAAAATATGATAGTAAAATTCTCCATAAATGTGGAAAACGACTGGAGAAGGTTTGAGTTTGGTGTCTGGTGCAGAAAAAGACAGATATTAGGCTATAGTTTTGACTTTTGCTGGTTCTGAAGCATTTTCTGTTTTTAATAGTTCGCAATTAGCTCAGACTGATAATGAAATTGTGTTACTGCATAAAAAGTGAGGAATAGTGATGAAATGAAGCAAGTGTCAGATGTGCTTCCAGAGTACAAAACAGACTTTGCAACCGATCACATCTTATGTTCTAGCAATTTATATTTCTGAGCAGAGACCAGATTGGGACTGGGAACTGGGACAAAAGATTTAGAGGGAAGTTCCAGGAAGACCCAGGATTAATCGTCAACAAAACAAACTTAGATTTTTCTAAGTAAAATTGAAATCCAGTCTGGTATGAAGCCTCCAGAATGTGACTAGCTCTTTGACAGTCAAGAGTCAGACACGTTAATAAAAAGAATGCAAAACTTGAAGCTGGAGCCTTCAAAAAAACAGTGTCAGAAGCTATACGTCCTTTCGCAAACATCACAAGCTATGACAAGGTCTGACCTTTGGGAACTAATGCAAGAATTACGGTGGAGTATATTGCTCAGTGAGAGTTTACAGAGAGCCTCTATAAGGGTGGACACACTACATGGACAAAAACACACCAGCAATTTCACTGAAAACCTTTGTATAATGGACACATGCAGGGAGATGGAGCATGAAATAAAATGGAGGTTTTTTTATTTTTAACTGAGCAGAAGTGAATAAACCAACATGGTGCTAAAAGCAGTGATACTAAAGCTAGAAGAAGAAATACAGGGAATAGAAGGCAAATGGCTAAAGTTTACGATGGAGGGTGAGAAATCTAGCATCTCTGAAGTGGGATGGGAACTGCAGAGAAAAAAACAGTTGGAAAAGGCTTAGACACAGGGGAAATGTCTGCATTCCTCTGCTGGAAACATGTCCGTACTTTGGTCTCATTAAGAGTGTGCACTCATTTGAGAAGCTTGGAACCAGAGACACAAAGAGGTGGTGTGGGGATGTGTTCCAGGGGAGAAGGGAGCTGCTAGCAGAGTACAGGACAGAGCTGGAAGGAACATTGCCCCATGATTCCTATCTTTAAGAATGGTCTTCTCACGTAAAGCAAAAGTAAGAAAAGAGGATGGTTTCATTACACTGGAGACCTTAGAGCAGAAGAATCAGAAATGTAATGCTAAATGTATGTAAAAAGACATAATTCTTCATTGATGTACGGTTTCAGAAGGATTTAAATCAATACGTAAACAAAACTTTTCCTCCAGCTGTAACGCTTGAACAGCTGGAAGAAATGGCCGCTATTTGTCTAGGGTTCATGCATCAGGACAGTGGCATTTTCTCACTAGGCATCCTGACTAGACTGGCAGTCGAAACCGATGTGTCTTCAGCATCACTTCGTGCCTATCTGTGGACAAACTGAACCAATTCACCAGCAAAAGTAGCCAGTGGAGCCCAGAAAGCAATTTAGCTGACCAAGGGCTCGAGATAGTTGCTAACACACAAGCACTGAGTGACATTTGAGATGCCTTAGGGCATCTGAGCCATCTGCATGAGGCTGGTCAAAATAACACCCCAGTGACTTAGCTGCTGCACACCAGGTGGGCTATGCTAGTGCATCCCAAATAGCATTTAACACTCATGTGCAGGCAACTGTACCAAGCCCTTAAATGTCCCACTGGCTACTTAGACATTTACTGTGCGTGTGAACACGTTCATGCAGACATCTGCACTTAGATGTCATAGCTTTGAGTTAAACTCTGCCCTTGGAGTCCTATATATAACATACGTGGGAGAAAAGGAAACACAGTAAGGGTAGCTCATAGGAAGTTTAAGACCGTATCTAGCAGGATGCCTTTATAGGCCAGAGAAAGTGCCATGGTTCCTCCAAGTGGTGAAGCAGGTGTGGACACCCAGCCTAATTCAGCACCTGGTGATTGCCGGTGTGCAAAGACATGTGGTGGCTCTAATGTGCAGCTTCTCATGAAAAGTGCAAGAAGCTGATGGAAGTATTCAGAGTTGGAAAGCACAAAAAAGTTGTAAATGGATGCCTCCGTGCAGAATATTTGCACGCACTGTTGCAGTTGTGAGGTCAAAATTGAAGGCTCATATTTAATGCGCTGTGGGTTCTAGCAAAAATAGGACGTTAGCACACTCAAGAAGAGAAGGTGGCCTTGGTTTTGTTCTGTGACTGTAATTTTTCATGTCTTTATTTATGGGAGCCATGCACTCACTGAAATTGATCATAAGCAGTTAGCACCAGTGCCAAAAAAAGACCAGCACCAGCTCATGCTCTGAGAAAACAGAGATTCATTTTTTCAGGGCTAAGATACTGATGGCTGCATGTCACCCCATCTCAAAAAGGAAAACTAGAAATTACACAAAGATGGGCAGCAAGGTACTGAGTGGCTTCTCCAAGAGGAGCGGTTAAATAAGCAAGAATTCTTGGAATCATGGACAGGATTGAGAACTTAAATAGAAAATGATCAGTCATAGAATCAGAATAATTTAGGTTGGAAGGGATCTCTAGGAAGGTCACCTAGTCCACACTCCTGCTTAAAGCAGGTCCAAAGAGACAAAGTTGCTCAGGGACTTTCCCAGCTAAGTGCTGAAATCTCCAAGGATGGAGATTCCACAACCTCACTGGACAACATGGTCCAGTGTTTGACCACCCTCATGATGAACATCCCATGTTCCAGCTTTTGTCCATTGCTACCTGACTTATTCCCATGAACCCTCAAGAAGACTCTGTCTCTGTCTTCTCTACCCTTCCATCAGGTATTTATACACATTGATAAGATGTCCCCTGAGCCCTCTCTTCTCCAGGCTGAGGAGTCCCAGCTCTCACAGCCTTTCCTCATGTCACAGATGCTCCAATCCCTTCATCATCTTAGTGGCCCTTCGTTGGACTGTCTCCAGTTTTTCCACGTCTCTACTGTACTGGGGATCCCAGAACTGGACACAGTACTCCAGGTGTGGCCTCATCAGTGCTGAGTGGAGGGGAGGGATCACCTCCCTTGACCTGCTGGCTAACTCTTAAAGCATGCAAGTTTGCTGCATCCATTATCGCACTCAACACAAGAACTAGAGGACACCATTGCAATAGCCTTGCAGCAGACCATTTAAAGCAAGCAGAAGGAAGTTCTTTTTCACAAAGCACACAACATAGCTGTGGGACTAATCACTGGAGTCTATTTTAGAAGCCAAAAGTATAAATTTGTTTAAAAAAGGATTAGATGGATTTGTCAACACAGGACTATTGTTGCCTATTAAACATGATAATTCAGACACAAGCTCCAGCTCAGGATGCTGCTAAGCTGCCAGCTGCTGGAACCTGGGAGGGCATGCCAAGGGGAAGGAGCACGTCTCCCTTCTACCTTTTCTCTTCTTAATTGCTATATTTCATTGTCCTCACTGAATTGCCGTGGAAGGATGAGCTAATGTCTAGCCTGAAAACAATAAGGTCTCATTGAATTGGAGAATAATAAACCCCAGGTGTATCAGCAAGGATCAGAGGTTCAGTGGGAAGTGACAGGAGGAGAGCACTGAATGGAGCGTGTCTGACAGCACCACCACCTCTTGGAGGTGTTCAGTGATGCTTTCCTAAAGGCATGAAAATACAGGGCCACAAAAATAGCTCCAGGGTTGACAGGTACAGGTTGTATCTAGTTGCTTCTCTGTATGGCTGACTGCATAAGGCTTTAAAAAGGGTGTGAACGCAGATGGGGCGAGGGGAAGGGTGCAGCCAGGTTCTGGAGAAATTGGACTTCAGTGCATTGACCTATGTTAAGATATTCTTCATGTCACTGAAATACGTACAGTGAGGGGCCCTCCAAACCACACTGTGAAAAAATATGCAACGTCCCTGCACACCTTTGCAAAATGTGCTGGCTGGTGGCTGCTCTGACTTCCTGGGGTAGGCAAATTCTTACACAAATAGAATATAAATTAGCAAGGATTTGGGGGAGGCAGGCACACTTGTAAAGCACTTGACAGGAATGCAGTGGAGCAAAGATCCAAGCAAAATGATGTTCGCATCAATCTGATTTAAAAAAAAAAAAAACAACAAACTGTCTGGTCCCAGCCAAAACATGGTTCGCTGGTTGCCAGAGCTGTTGCAGGATGAGACTGCAGAGGGTAATTAAGGCTCTTAGCAGGTGGCTGGGATGGCATATTCCCAGGCTTTTTATCAATGTAAAGTGAAGCTCTCAAAAGGAGATGGACTTTGTTTTGAAGGCAACAGAAAGACAAATGTGAAGGTATTATAAAATCATTTTTTAAGGAAAATATGAGTCATTATTACCATGCTTTACATTGGCCTCAAATGAACAGCAATATGGATGGAGTTGCTTGAGTTTATTGCATGTGCCAAAGACAGGAGGTCAAGACAAGTATAAAATCTGGACAGGAGACAGAAAAAAATCAAGTCCTTTGTGCAAAGTACATTTACTTGTGCTTCTGGAAAAATGCAACCTGGTTGTCTGAGAACTGCTTGCCTCTCTTTCTGCTAGGACTGAGCTAGCTGACAAAGTACTAGCTGCTCAGGCCACTGGTTAGGGACAAAAAGCCCCAATTAATGGCAATTTTTATGGAAATATCAAGAAATCCATGTTATCCCCACTCAAGGGAAAGTGAGAAACAAAACTGGCACTCAATCCGGCTGGGCGTGGAGCCTTTCCCACAGGGTAACCTCAGGGAGCAGAACATAGTCAGAGCCCGGTGCCTGCTTACGGCTGCACTTCAGAACATCACCAGGGAAGTGCGAGTCATCCTCGCTTGGTGTTTCAGTCAACAGAAAGTTGAAAACAAGGATGCCTGCTGATTGGAAACTAACGCCAGAGCCACAAAGAACGTAAAGAAATACTATGCAAAAGAAAAATGTGCGTATGACTTGGAATCCTGAAAAAGTCCATCTCTTCATCAAAATGAAGCAGTGCAGAGCCACTGTGGGAACTAGAGATCACAGGCAGCAGCAGCCTCACCATCACCTACGAGGCTACTGCACGAACAGATGCATATTATGCAGGAATATCCAATACCTTCTTCAGGCCCCAAAGAGAAAGAAATAAGAGGTATGAAATTAGAGATTTTGTTACAAATAACTCACAAAGTCTCTTCAGGCTAGTACAGACAACAAACTTATAATGCAACCCAAGAAAACAACAATACTGATCGCTGCCCTGCTACCACACAGAGGCAAAGGAGAATTTTTAAGCAGGGCTTCAGGGAAGATGGTAAGATAATTTTGCAGTCCCTCCAAAAGCATGGGAGAAAGCATGTGTTAAAAATGGAAAAGAGCGAGCCCTGATGAAAGGTACTCTTGAGGTGGTGTTGGATGTTCTTCCTCCTACAGTAGGGAAACCGCAAATATGCAAGCCTTCTTGCTTATTACAATCTGCTTCACATGGCTTTCTTTTTTGATTGCTTATAAATTACTTCTCTCTGTGTTAATCAGTTTGTTCTGCTTTATTTACATATACTTTGCCTCCTCTCATTTTGATGTGTCGGTGCTCCTCAGCCTGAAAGGAGGAAGGCACAATTAACAGCGCTGAACCTAAACATGCAGCCGTCTCTCCCTGAGCCTCAGGACTTGTGCTGAGGCATCGTGTCTTTGCTCCCCAGCAGGAGCACAATGAAGGTAACCTCCCAGGAGAGAAGATGCCAGGGATGCAGAGTCAGAGGTTTCTTCAAGGATAAGAATTGAGATGCTACCCTGAGTCCTGGAAGCATTCCCTCTTGCCCCAGCTTGATCTGCATTTCGGCTCCAGGCCAGCTCTTTTTGGTACCCACAGCAGACCTCTATAGAGCTGAAAACCAGAATAAACTGCAGCAGACAGCTTTCAGGAGCCGAGCTAGTTTTTTTAAGGCTTATTGAAGTATCTCCACATTACAATGCAAACTGCACTGTAGATATAGTTTAAGTGTAACTCGCTTTATTTACACATATCCCTGATCTCTAGAAGAAAAAGCCAGAAGGCATGCAAGGCAATTCTTCTTGCAAGAATTTTACCAAAGAGCAAATCCCTATTTCCCAAGGGTCAACTTTGCTTCAGGGACTGATGCAAATCAGCACCTCCGGCAGAGAGCAAACTATTTTGCTGCTCACGCAATTCCCTCTCTCTCTAAGCTGATTCTGCATAAACCCATCGCATAACTTGAAACTCTTGGTCTTAAGAACAATAACTTGAAGACTGTGTTTAACATAGAAAGCGTGCGATGCCTAACATAATAATATATTTATTCATGAGCTATCTAATAACTGAGGAAGCATATTTTACCATAATGCTCAGATACAGAAAAACAAACACTCTTTGTAGTTTAGCACTGTTTTGCTTGCTTGAGTATATTGATAGTGCTAATGACCAGAGTTTGTGCTTTTTTTTGCTAATCAGAGAAAATCCTTTCTTTGACAATATTGTGCTGTGACAGAATGATAAGAATTAGGGCCGTGCACCAGAGAGCCATCTTCCTCCACTGAGTGACTTTGAACTGCCAAGTCAGAGCAGCAGAGAAATGTGGTGTCACTGCCGCCAGCTGCAGCCCCGGGGAGCAGGCAATGGGGCTCTGCGAGGGAAACCAGGAGTAGCTAAACTGGGGAGAAAGCGATAGCAGAGGGTCATAACCAAAACCCACAGGCGACATTGGTTTGGAGTACCTGTATGTATGCATGCTGCTCAGGGCAAGGGGAAAACACGATCTGATTGCAGCAATTATGTTAAAAAAATCCGGACTAATTCTCTTTCTATCACTGTGTGATAATTTGCCCCTTTTGGAATAAGACTCTTACATGCACTGATACCTGTCCATACAGGTTCATCTGGAACCCATGTAAGAATGGGCCAGACACAGTATGTCATCACACCACAAAATTATCACTGGAGGAAACTCTACAGTTTATTATGCATTTAATTTCTACATTGTTAAGTTCTTTGCCAGAAATTTGGGGCTTTACCTTAACTCCCCAAGGATCAAAGGCCATTTTGCCACTACTCTCAATGGGAGCCAGTCCAAACCCTTTTAAAATGTCCTAACCTGCTGGAGCAAACATTCCCCTCATATCAATGTACATCGTGCACAGAAGCTTGCTTTCAGAGCTGTAGGAGGAAGAATCTGCATGATCTATTGATACGAGCTGCACTGTAGGAGCAGAGAGACAAGAATGGATTAGACTGGTGTATACAAACACCTTCCCAAAGAGTAAGATAAGTTTTCCTCCATACTGGCAGTGAATGACCAGAATTCTCCATTTGCTTTCCCAATAGACAGGAGGACCTGAGGTAAAGGTATATTACAAATATGCCCCTCGGGAGACTGATGCTGTGTTTGCTGATGGCCCATCAGCTTGCTACTTTCCCTTGATTTATTTGAGCAGTGGTGTGTGTCTATCTACAGGGTGCATATTTAGAGAAAGTGAGAGCATCTACTCAGTTACTACAGACAGACATCCAGGAGCGAGATTTGGCTGCTTGGAGGTACGCTTTCTGTTTACTCCTGAGCATCAGTTTGGATGACGATCTCTCAAAGTCATGGTCCAAAAGAAGTCACAGATGATTCATATGATTCGAATCTTATCCTTGGTTTCAAGTGCCTGTATGTCTTATTCCATATCTAATTTGCCTTGCAAAATCCCAGTTTGTAAACACTAATTGGAAGCATGCAAGGGTAAGTGCTCATGTAAATCCTCCTCTGCATCCTCGGATGTATCAGGTGCTACAGGCAAACAAATCTGACACTGGAAAAATGCCCGGGAAGTTTTGCCCATACATCTTGAAAATTTGAGCCTGTACGTGAAAAGAAAAAGAGTGTTGTGTTAAAGCTGGTTTAGAATAGGAGTCAGGAAGAGTTACAGACAGGCTGAAAATTGCAGATAGCAAAGGGAGTAAATTGATAGTAAAAACACAATTTGTAGACCTTGTAATTAGCAGTAGTAGCATAATACACAGATAAATTAAATAAAAATTGTTAGTGGAGTGGCCAGTTCAGGGGACTGATAATAAGACTATATTTTGAGCTTAGTGTCTCTTGCCAGCGAGTCACTGATTCTGAAAATGCCAGAATGAAAAACAGCAAAGACCATTACTGTCTAACGCAAAATTGGTTTACTGGTTCAGTCTAGTGTTTTGCATCCAACATAGGCCCTATTGTTTGCTGACTCCATGAAGAGGCCAAAGGCTCAATGGATGGAAAAGGAAAACTGCATCTCCCCAGAGAAACACTTGCCTGAACAGGTATGAAATAGACTGCTGAGGATTAAGAGGCAAATTTTCCTGTTTTCTACAAGTAATAAATATGATTTTAAATATACAGTTGACATTTCTAGTGCTGTCAGTCAGAGCTTTTGGACAATTGCCTACAAAACTAGGGACATAGCAAGAACTAATCATTGAGAAGTGGAAGACATAAAATTTAAACTCAGCATATTTTTAAACATCAGGTTGATGAATTCCAGCACAAAATACCAGGAAAATAAGTGATTGATTCTCCAGTTCTTGATATCGAGTCATAGAGAAGATACCTTCTGAAAGAAATGTTCATCCCAGTTACTGGCTTTATGTTACCAGCTTTCTGCAGGTGTATCTAAAGTAATACTGAACTGTATTATAAAGAACATCTGCCTATTGGCATGGGCAGACTGCCTTTTAATTGTGAAAAATGCATGCTAGTAAGGAAACTTCAGTTCCTAAAGCACCATCTAAGTCAGGAGAGAAAGTGAACATCCTTCAATTACTACTGCATTATGCAGAAATTATTATGCAGAAAATAACTGAAGAACTACCCGTGGCAGTGACTTGTTAAAAGTTTGGAGAGGTGCAATAGTTTCACATAAGTTTCTATTAAGAACCAATCAATTTAATGTGGCTGTCCTTCTTATCACAACTTCAGTCAGGTTCTTCTGTGGCAGATAAAGCCCTAATATTCTTTCATCAAACATAAAATTATTCTTTGGTGCTAATACCACTCTACCTTCCGCATCACCTGGTTTATCCTTTCTGTAAGTTCTGCTCCTCAGTGTTTCTAAGCCAGTCGTTTTCTTGGCAGTGCTATGCTTTGGCAATACCAGTGATACAGTACCCCTCCTGCTACAGATATGCCTGCAATTCATCAGTCTTATTATATATGCTTCCAGCAACATTTATTGTAATAAATATTTCGTATTTCTTTTCTTTCTCCCATGGTTCTCCTTTCTCTATCATTGCCCCTTCCAACCTTTGCCTACAGTTCAGGTCTTTATGGGCCTAACTCTGATACCACTTTACACTGGACAATTTTTCACTAGAAAATTGACTCCTGATTTACAGTGGGGTAAATAAAACATGGCCTCAGGCCTTTTGTCTTGAGATTTTTATCTTTCTCATCGTTAACACTTAAAAATGCTATTGGGTAGTTTCTGCTGACACATTCAGCTCAGATGCAACATTCCCTCCTCCCCCCAGGCCTCCCACATTAAAAAAAGAAAAATAAAAAAGATACATTGCCTTATCTTTCTATGATAATACAAGAAGCAGAAGGAGGGGCTTGAGATGCCTTGAGAACATTAAAAAAGGTGTTTGTCATCTCAAGTGATAGAAAGGACTTAGTGACCATAAAATCTACTAACCATAAACTGCACAAACTTCACACGCATTCTGTGTTATTAGTATTAAAAAGCATTTATATAGTGCCATACGTTTCCACGGCCATTTCTTCCAAACAGATAAAGCGCATTCCCTTCCTCAGAGAGCCTGCAATCTAAATAGGTCAAGACAAATACTGTACGTGATAAAAATAGAGGACAAAAGTTCAGGGGGAATTGATGTGTGGAGACAGCTGATAAGGAGAAGAGTGGAAAGGGAAATGATTAAAGATTGCTGTTTGGGATCCTTTCAAAACTAGGGAGAGGCTCAGCACACTATAAAGTCTATGGCAGTAAATGCAGTGCTGGTAAGACCTCAGTTGCATTTATACTTTGAAATGTATTTTACATGGAAGAAGCGCTGCCCAGCCAAAACGGCTCCTTCTGGTCTGTCCAGATGAATTATACATAAAGTGAGTCTGGATGAATTATACATGAAGTGGGCATTGGTTTGGATGCAATGTTTGTATATGTGACCAATTTGGGATTTCATAAATGGGCCTGATTTTCAAGAGGGACATACTAGTGCATACAAATACTGCTCTTTTGATGAGGACTCTCAAGCTGGACACCCAAGACAGAGGCATCTGATACTGAGGAGAAGGTCGTAGTTTGCAAGCAGGGTTTCATTGGCTGACAAGAGCTGCTGGCTGCACACATCCAGGAAAGCTGCTGATCCAGGGAAAAGCAGAAAGTATTTCAAAAAGCGCTGCTTCAGCATCCATGCCCAGCAGACAGGGGGTGACTGTGGGGCTTCCCACCTCCAGCTCGAGCCAGGGGGTGCACACAACCATAGTGCTTGTGGAGCACCCGGTGCTTGTGGGGCATCCGGCTGTGGCAGCCGCCTGGAGATGGTCCGAACACTAGCGTCCATGGGAGGCTGGTGCAGGGTCGCCCAGGGAAGGCGTGCACCTGAACCCCTTTCTGCCTGCCCCACCAGGCAGCCTGAGCCACGGCAGGAACCCACTGGTCACCTTATGGTCTTCCTCTGGAAAGAGATGTTGTGCTGCATGTAACAAACCACCAAGAGAGCAGGGGCAGCTGGGGTAGAGCCAGAGCCCAAACCGGGCAGCAGAGCGCTGGCCCCAGCACACAGGAGGTGCTGTCCAGGTCACGCCGTGCCTCTGCTGTCAAGAAACCTTCAATTTAGTGGCCCATCCTTCACATCCTCCAAAGCCGGCGCTGCCACACTCGCCCCACCGTTGCAGAGGAGACTGCTCTCAAGAAATTCATCACAGGGCTTCACTGCACAAGCAGGGGCTCACTGAGGTCTGACACTGTGATTTCAAGCTTTCGTTTATTACTAATGTTAAGCTTCTTGCTTAACATTAGTGCTTTGTGCTTCAGGCAGCATAAGCAAAAGCACAACTATTTGGATATGCATCCTCAGGGCATTTACCTAAAGTCATACGGGTTATTCAGAGATTCAGAATAACTACTTAAATGTCTCAGATGAAGCAAAACTAATGAACATCTTTAAAGTTTGTAGGTATAGGCCCATCTATAAGTCTGTGATCCTTATATCAGCGCATAATTCAAGAAAAGGTTTTGTGGGACACATAATTTACAATATGGATTGTAACATAAGCACAGGAGAAAAAGAAAACTTGCAGTTAAGTTGAATATTCAGAAACAAACAGGAAAGGAGGATGTAAACTACATCAATACATACATAATTCAAGAAACATTGTCTGAAAGTGCACATTTCACTTTAAAAAAGATTTCTAATTATGAAAGTCACAGGGAGGACAGGAGGAAAGAGATGTCAAATATTAACATTTGATTAGGCCTGCTTAAGAGAAGTAAGGGCTAATATTTAGGTCCAGATCCTCTAAGTGTATAATTTTTTGCATATTCTTATTATGCACATAGTAAGAGTTATGCATAAAATACGCAACAAGAACTAGCCAGATACTCCAAAATATATCACCTGTCTTCCTCCATCAGCATAGAGGGTTGGGACCTCCACCTTCTTGATGAGCCAAGCCAGTGTCTAATTGTGTGAAGTGCTGATCCCTTCCTAAAAAATGCTGATTACTCTCAGCATGCCACTAGAGAAGAGGTGTCAATGGAAACTCCAGCTAAAGAAACAAAATGGTCTTCCCTTAGATTGGACAGAGTGTTTTCAAAACCACTGGGAAATAGTATTCCTCAAAACAGCAGGCATGACAAATGGGAACTAAGAGCTGAGTTTAATCCATTCCCTCCTTTTAAATAACATCTCCATGAACAGAAGTTGAAAAAAGAATGAGTCCAGAATGGATTTGTTTCAAAACTGGAGACACAAATAAATCCCACATTTATTAAATATGTTGTTCTTGTTGGGAGAAAAAGTGGCAGCTCAGTGTGGAAATGTAATAATAGCGTTTGACAGAGATGCAGTTCATCACCATTTTCTACTTTAAAGAAGGACTTCCCTCCAACTCAGATTGCATCCCAGCAGTAGATATTAGGGGTCTTTCCAATTTCTAAAGCTTTTTGAAATTATTTTCAACAACACAATGTATTCAATTTTTAATGCGACCCTCCAGTTCATGCTTGCTTCTTTACATGTCTAACCATAACTGATAGAGAAAATCCTGCACATGATGACTGAATCCATGGCAAACATGGACAAATCATACTGAGGGAAATGTTTTGAGATGGTATTTATCCAACGCAAATGGACACTACCCACCAAGATGCTGAGCTGCTTCCTAGGTTTCTAACTCATTAGGCTGGGGACATTTCAGGGCAGGGACAATCTCTTCCTTTGTGTTTCCAGAAGAAATCTCTCAAGGGTGTTCTAGTCCTAAAGAGGGACTTTTGGCGCTACGACATGCAAAATTACCGAACAGCAGTCATACCTGAGCTAGTAGGGATTCTTCTCCGTTGATAAGACTGGTCTCAGGACCAGTCTGAGTCTCGGGACTCAGGCGCTGCAGAGAAGGAAAGGAGGTGAGGGACCTGTTAGCTGTTCCCTCTTCTTGCAGCCTGAGGTGTTCTCAAAGGGATGCTTGCAAAGTGCAGTTGGGGACTGTGTCAGGCATAACCTCTCCATCAGCTGTGGTAAGCATGTCTCCTGCGAGAAACCGGGCTTCTGAAAAGGCACATGTTCCTCTCCCTTACACACCTACCACCAAGCATGGAGCAGCATAAAATGAAGTCACTCATGGTGCAGGCACTATTAGCAGCTGCAGCAGGTCCCAGCCCCACCATACTCATTTTGAAAACTTGTGTATCAGGGGTGTTCTGCTCCTGCATGCTCCCCAGCAAAGCTGGACCAGGATGTTAATGGGATAGACCCAAACGGGAATTTGCAGCTCCTCTTTTTGGGGAACTGGGGATGGATACAGGGAAGGTGTCTACATGTGAACTAGTCACCCTAGGATCAGTTGATATGATTAGAGTGAAATAGGTGTGTGGGAGTTAAAATTTGTTTAGATGTGTGTTTTACTATTAGAAGAATCGTGCTTCCAGAAGGGCATTTGTGGGATGGCAGGCAGTGTCCCATCTCCCTGCACTGGGCACTGTGATCGAAGACCTTACCCCATGGGAACAAGTACAAGACCAAGGACATCCACGTGCATGAATGGTCCTGATGTGGCATTTGCATCACTTCAGAGGCAACAGTAAATCACAAAACAGTCACTAACCTGCAATATCCTGGTAAGGGAGGGCTGCCAGTGGCCTCAGTGCTCTTCTGTCCCAACACTGAGTGGCTCAGACACCGTGCCAGGCATGCTGTGGCCCACGGGGCTGCCACGGTCTTGGTCTGGCACAACGCTACAGAGGCAACCACCACAGAGGAGCCCCCCAGGAGCACCTGAGCCTCCACAGCTGGGAGAAGTTCCTCGGGGGAAGGTGGGACAGAAAAGAGGACAGGAGCTGGGTAGCAGATGGGCTGCAAAGAGAGGCAGCAGCTCTATGAATTCACGGTGTCAGAAGAGAAGACATTTCCAAGGAACCCAGAAAGGACTGGGTAGAGTTTGTTGCAAAGCAGGAAGATCACAAAAGTTTTTGGACTGAGAGCAAGCCTTGATAAAGCACAAGGAGACAGGAGATAATTGCTTATGTGTCCTTCACTGTAATCCACCTTACTCTGAGTTTCTTGATTTAAGACATCAGGTTTTATTGTTTCTAATACGATTTGCCCTGAGACATGTAAAACTCACTGGTATCACTCTAAAGACACCGTGCAGGTAAATTTACCTCCTCATTCTGGCCAAACTGGGATCCTGTCTCAAGCACTCCCTTGGAAATGGGAGACGCAGGTTCAGACCTCTCATCGCTTTGTGAGGCTTCAGACCTGTTTTTATTATATCCCTGCTGAGCACTGCCACCATTACACTATCAAGTTGGGAGCATTGTTTACTTTTCTTATTTGAAGTTCTCCAACTTGCAGAATGTTAATTCAATAACCATGAGCCAAATGATATAATTAATTGAGGGTTACTGAACAAGAACTTCTGGTTTCAATTCCTGTACTAAGGGGTACTTAGACATTTTATTTATACCAGCCACTGGATACAATGCAGAAACTTTTTCTCCTAACAGAGACTGTCCCTGCACTATCCCCTGCTTTCAGCCGAGTGTTGCAATCAGTAGGTTCATAGAATCATAGAATCATAGAATTATTAAGGTTGGAAAAGACCTCTAAGATCATTGAGTCCAACCGTCAACCCAACACCACCATGCCCACTAAACCATGTCCCTAAGCACCTCATCTACACGTCTTTTAAATACTTCCATGGATGGGGACTCAACCACTTCCCTGGGCAGCCTCTTCCAATGTTCAACCACTCTTTCAGTAAAGACATTTTTCCTCATGTCCAATCTAAACCTCCCCTGGCGCAACTTGAGGCCATTTCCTCTCGTCCTATCGCTAGTTACTTGGGAGAAGAGACCAACACCCACCTCGCTACAACCTCCTTTCAGGTAGTTGTAGAGAGCGATGAGGTCTCCCCTCAGCCTCCTTTTCTCCAGGCTAAACAACCCCAGCTCCCTCAGCCGCTCCTCATAAGACTTGTTCTCCAGACCCCTCACCAGCTTCGTTGCCCTTCTCTGGACATGCTCTAACACCTCAATGTCCTTCTGGTAGTGAGGGGCCCAAAACTGAACACAGTATTCGAGGTGCGGCCTCACCAGTGCCGAGTACAGGGGCACGATCACTTCCCTACTCCTGCTGGCCACACTATTTCTGATACAGGCCAGGATGCCATTGGCCTTCTTGGTTGCAGAGTTATGATTTCTTTCTCTGGCCTAAAGCTTGACCTGTGTTTTGGGAAAATGCAGCAACTTAAACAGTGAGAAATTTTTGGAGCGCACATGGTATTTTCAAGGCCTAAGTTCAGATGTGCCCTTGACTATGCACCTAATTTTATGAGTAGTCTCATGTAGCTGACCCTAGACGAAATGTAATTTGATCACCTGTAAATAACTTTTCCTTTATTTTTACTTCCTATTTGCTTATTCTGGAATTACTTTGGGAAGAAAACAAGAGATGCCTCAGCTCCAGGAATGTGGAAGCTATGAAACAATCTGATATCATTTTGTCAGAGATGGATGTTTTTAGTTACTACATTCCATACAGCTCACTAACGCACCCACTGAACATTCAATAAACCTAAAAAAACAGACAAATAAAGAATTCATTATATTAAAAAAAAGACATGATGCTGCACTTACTTTGGTCCTGTGCATACCCCATCTTTATTTAGCACAGAAACTATTTAATTGATTTTGCAATCTGCCTACACCTATTGCAGGTGCAAATGAGCATTTCTTTTCATGCTGTAAAGACCTAAGAGAAGCAAATTAAAAACTGTTCTCACAGACACATTTCTTTCGTCTACTGAAGCAGAATTCCCCTTCTTTCTCTGCAGCACCTTGGGCACTTACCCAGATGAGAGGTCTCACCTCCACCCTGCAGCCAGGGGCTGCAGTGAATGTGTCCAACCAAACCCCTCCAGGTATTTAGACACCTCATATCCCTTTGAAATGTGAAAACTCAAGACCTCTTTTCAGAGCACACCACTTTGCAGTCCTTCTTCTTCATGAGAAGCAGCAAGCACTATGATGAGGTCACAGACCAAACAGTCCCTGTGTCCTAAAGGACGTGGGACATAGACTTTCACAAAGATGTGAACAACAGGACAGTGAAAAGTGATCTGTAGCATTGCATACAAAACTCAAGGAGGCATAACATCTAGGAGAATAATGCACACGAGAGAGGAGATAAATATTTGTGGTTACCGAGCATCTGGTACTTGCAATGACTCCTGGGGTTCAATCTCACCAGTCTTCAGCCAGAGCCAGCTTCCACCTACAAACTGCCCAGTGGTGCAACAGTAACTGTTCCATTTTCTGCCTTGGCAGGAGACGAAGACTTCACAAGAAGCTCACATCACCTTTCCAGGAGGGGACAGTGGGGAGGCCTCCTATCTGACTTCTCTCCATCAAATCACTCAGGTTGTCTGCATCCCAAAATGCTGTCCTTGTACTCCTTAACAGGAGGTACCTGAAGCAGTACTTCTGCCACTGGGGTTGCCACTGGCATAATATTTCTGCAGCAGAGTCCTGTATTTTCCCAACAATTATTCAAACTTCTTTTGAGCTCAATCACATGAGCCCTGTCATGTTAGAAATCTAGTCAGGCTATTTCTCTCTACTTCCAGTGCAGTCTAGTTTTATACATATTTCTAAAGAAAATATAGCGTCTTGTTAGCCTTCTGTCAATGTTGCCGCTGTGGTTCACATTGTTAATTAACCCCTTAGATAGCACTGTGCTTTAGCACTCATCTTGCTAATATTCTCAGCTGTGTTATCCTGGCTCTAACTCACACTCTTCTTATTTAAGTATGCTCCAGCAGTGATTGAGTGGTGTGAAAGTGCTGCCTGCAGGCTGGCGGCGAGGGGTTTTGGGATGAGGGGGAGCTTTAAATCCAGTCCCGCACCACCACAGTCAGCAGCAAACCCTCGGCGCCTGCCACGGTCCAGAGCAACACCCGCTGCTCCCCACTTCTCTCCTGAAGATGTTGGCTTGGGTTTTCCTAGAGTAAATGTAGAGAGCAAAACAGGCTGCACATCTATGGCTGCATATCGATTGACCCCCTAACGTTAAGCCTTGGCTCATTTTGTGTCTGTACCTTCTCTCTTTATCTACCTTCTTTTTCACACATCTCCCTCAGATTAACACTCCTTTTAGCCAACGCTAGATATTTTTAGAGATGCTCTCACCTATGTGCATGTGTTTCTGTTGAGGTGAAAGAGAAAAGAGAGGCAACGCAGAGCTGAAGGAAGCCATTGGCCCTGCCAAACGACAACACAACTCTGGAGGCAACCGAAACAAATAGCACATCTTTTACAGATGGCAGAAGATTCAAATCGCCTTCCTGTCGATTTATATAAAGCCAATCAGATGAATTTATTTCAGAAGTCAGAAGCAGAAAACATTTATAGACGTATAGAAATGACTGATGCTGCTGCAAGTGCTCTCTCCTGGCATTGCTCCATTGTTGGCTTAGAAAATGCTTTTGACAAAGCCGAACTGCAGTCTGTGAGTAACTTTCTTCATGGGTGATCAACTTTAGCAAGAAATATATGGACCAGATTAAAAATCTGGTTAAACAAACTATAGTCATACTCTTATGAAACACAGGGTCATTGCGAAGCTGCCTCCTTGTCCTTTAGGTAAAAACTTCATTTTGGTAATCAAGTTCTACTCAGATCATTAACAGTTTATAAGCTGGCTGTACTATGTACAAGTTGTAAAGTCCCTGTGTATACTGCACAGTGCTATCAAGAAAAAAATCACAAATATCTAACGTAAACTTCCCTTTCCTGTAAGCTTAACCTGATCAGACCAAATGCTTTGATGAAGTATTAAGGGAGAGAAAGCCGTGCAGTTGTCTCTTCTGTTTGCCATTCTGCAGATCACTGCTGTGAGTTGGTAGAAGGTCTGTCTGGGAACAGACAGTGACAAATCAAAGCTGCCAGTGGCCTGTCACAGAAGCTTGTGCAATTATGATACACCCTTTACTAGACAGATGGCTCCCTCCTTACAGTTCTTCCATGTGCAGGCTGCTCTCTGCATCCTTACTTCTCCATGAACCGGATTACACAGAAAAACGATCATGGTTTTTGTGTCATTTGAAAGAGTCATTTCTATATGCTGTAAAGACTCTTATACTTAACATACACGAGGGTTTGATTTTGCATCAGGGGCCTTGACTTCCACATACTCATTCCTTACCACAGAACTTCTAAATATCAGAAGCACAGTTTTATTATAATAAGCATATGCTCTTTCATTATCCACATGTTGTTGCATATGTTAGTATTTCCCCTTTCCTCTCTCAACTTTAGTGTGTCCCAATCCAATTAGTCCATGCTCAGTTTGTCTATGTTTTGGAGCATCAGGAAGATCTTATCATGAGCCAATATTACAGTATCATATGTTAAAATGTTATTTCTTGTTGCTTAAGAAGTCCAAATAAAAATAGATTTTACAGTCCCCTTTGGAGTCTCCATTTCTGGCTATATCATGTAAGTGATAAATTATTCACCTTTATTTTATGGAATTTCTTGTAATGTAATTACATGAAAATCTCAAATTGTATTTATAAGTGATAGAGTGATTAAGATTTTAAATATCTCATTTACATGCTGGTGGTAATCTTTTCATGAATATAAAATAAGAAGTTATTGGTTTATGAATTCTGTCTGAAAGAACAGTATTCACAGAATTTAGAAAATAGCTATATAGCTACTCTTTCTCCTCTGACTTTTTATCTCCAGATGCACAGAAACAGTTTTGATTCCAGAGCATGTTCTGCATTTAGATAATAATGGAGCATAAGATAATAATAGAGCACAAGCTCTGGCTGAAGCGTAATTCCAGCCCTTCTCCAGTTCTGGCAGGCACATGATTTCCATACACGAAATTAATGACTGTAGGAGACATAAAGGAAATTCTTACTGGCACACATTGTTACACTGCTGTGACATGCAACTCTTGAACTTTAATTCATTTTTCAGACACATTAAATTTAGGTCCCTACCTTGCAGTATAGTAAATGGCAGCCTGTCCACATGTTAGCCCATTCTGCAGTGTTAGTGTTTCTGCATGCAGTACGTGACCATCACTATCGTAATCTTAGCCATTCAGCATTGTCTTTGCCAGGCTTTAGGATAAAGTCAGCTTTGCAGAAAAGGACACGGGGTGCCTGGTGAACACCAAGTTGGACAGCAATGTGCCCTTGCTGCAAAGAAGGCTAATGGTATCCTGGTGTTGTGGTTTAACCCCAGCCGGCAACTAAGCACCGCACAGCCACTCGCTCACTCCCCCCTGGTGGGATGGGGGAGAGAATTGGAAGGGTAAAAGTGAGAAAACTCATGGGTTGAGGTAAAGACAGTTTAATAGGGAAAGCAAAAGCCGCACATGCAAGCAAAGCAAAACAAGGAATTCATTTACTCCTTCCCATCGGCAGGCAGGTGTTCAGCCATCTCCAGGAAAGCAGGGCACCATCACGTGTAATGGTTACTTGGGAAGACAAACGCCATCACTCCAAACGTCCCCCCCCTTCCTTCTTCTTCCCCCAGCTTTATATGCTGAGCATGATGCCATATGATATGGAATATTCCTTTGGTCAGTTGGGGTCAGCTGTCCCAGCTGTGTCCCCTCCTAGCTTCTTGTGCACCTGGCAGAGCATGGGAAGCTGAAAAGTCCTTGACTTAGTGTAAGCACTACTTAGCAATAACTAAAACAACATACTGAATCCAAAACCTGGAGATGGCTGAACACCTGCCTGCCGATGGGAAGTAGTGAATGAATTCCTTGTTTTTCTTTGCTTGTGTGCGCAGCTTTTGCTTTCCCTATTAAACTCTCTTTACCTCAACCCACGAGTTTTCTCACTTTTACCCTTCCAATTGTCTCCCCATCCCACGAGGTGGGGAGTGAGCGAGCGGCTGTGTAGTGCTTAGTTGCCGGCTGGGGTTAAACCATGACACTGTGGAAATATAATACTGAATTAAAGTTCTTCCTCACCTCTTATTTTCTGCTTTGCTTGATTTATGGATTAGAAAAAAAAAAAGTACAGATATGTTCTGACAGATACCCCTTCTCACAGATTTTATAATTCAGAGTGTTATCATGCAAGCAATGGGTTTCCTAGAAGAAGACTTTATGATGAAATACGGAGACCATTCTATTAGAAACGAGGGGTGCATTTCTGCTTTAGTGACAGTGATGCCAATCAGGACTGTGCATTTCCTTTGAAGCTGATAGAGTAAAAATGGCTAAAACCAGTGAAAGAGTGAAAGCCCAGGAATTATCCCAGATTAATTTTAGGGTGAAAATTTCGCCCTACTGCATTGAATCTTGCAACCAATGCAGGAAAACCCAGCACTTTCTTACCATTACAGATCTCCAAGAGTCAATCAGATAAGAGACAATAGATAAACAATAGATAAGAGTTTCTGAGGTGATAGGGTTGCAGTATCCTTTTGGATGAGACCCATGGGGCATTATTCCCTCCCAAGCTCAGATACTGTCGTGCACCAATGGGCTGAACTTCCCCACGGCCCCACGGCTGGGCTGCACCCAGGCATGGGGCTGGCTGGCCCCATGGCTCGGTCCCCACTGGGGACTTGGCCCTGACCTCACCAGCTCCCCAGACCCGGCTGCCTGCAGCACCACCCACCGCACCAGAAACCCATCAATGGATGCATTCAGCATCCTGACAGATTCTCCCATTTTTAGGATCTTTAGCTCCACCTCTGTTACGATTTGAGTAACAAAAATAGTCAGCTTTACAACCAGCACTTCTTTTATTTGTCAAGACTCTGAATGCTGCTTTTCATGCACAGAGAAATCTTTGCTGGGATGATTACAGCAGAGTCAATTACTTATTTTGGGGTAGGTGTTGCTAGCAAATAAATAATAAAATGTTCATCCTCTTTTCTCTTCAAGCATCCTTTCTTATTGGAAAATCATGATAGTTCCGCTGATGCATTTTGGGAAGACCATATCTCCTTGATAAATGTTGCAGTAGTTGTACAGTGCCTACAAGATGTCATGTTTCCAGGGAGGGATAAGGTCAGTGAGCCTCCCAGCAGTACTGCCCAGGACCACCAGGTACCAGCTCTCGTCTCCACACAGACCTTCCTCTTACTTCCCCATCCTCACATTTCCATCACAAGCGGAGCTGAATTCACCCCTGAAAAATGAATTTACCATTTGTCATACAAGAAGCTTACAACGATTACGTAAATCAGCACCGGCCACAAAGAGACTTGGACAGTTGCTTGCAGGAAAGGAAAATCCAATATTATTGTTAATGGCAAAAGGTTCTTTATCTCATTATTTTAAATGGAATTCAAAGTAAGGAAAGTTGATAACAGAACATGGTCTTTCATTTCATCAGTTTTTCCGAGCAAGTGTTTTCTAGTGCTTTCTTACCCAAGACATTTAGCCTGTTTTCTGCTTGCAAATTATTCATCAAGAAGTTTCAGTCTTAAAATATGGTGGTTTTGTTGTTCCAGAACAGTTTTACAAACAGATTTCAGCCTCTTGAGTTCTTAATTTAGGATATTTGCTATTCACTTTTCATCCAGAGCCCACCATAATTTTGATTCCCTGACCAGAGTAGAAATTCAGCCTGTCAGCCAACTTCCTATAAAATAAACATATATGCTACTTATTTTTTCATCTTCTCCTGCTTTCCTTTCATATTTTCTTATCTCATTTCATTTTCAGTGGCTTTTCCCCCTACCTCTCTTTTTAAGTGCCTCTCGCTTTTTTCTTTCTCCTTGCCCCTTTTTCACTCCATCCTCCCCCAGTCTCCCATCCAGCATTTTCTCGAGTCTCATACAAATTTAGAAAAATGTGTTTTTTATGAGTTTTCAAACACATTTTCCAAACTTGTATGAGACTGTTTTCAGAGGAGAGAGGGTTTCCCAAGTCAAGCGCCTTTTCTCTGGAGACTGCCACAAAAACAGAGTTACTAAGAAAATCCAGAAAGCACCAGTTTATAGTTTCAGACCCAGCAGTGCTGCATACAAATGTGCCTTATTGTAAAGAATGTAATAAACCTTTATCAGCAGCTGAAATCTGAAGATATATATTTATTTGTTGCCTATGGCCAACTAAATGTGTTTAGTACATGAAAATTCTCCTAGTAGGAAGAGCTCACTTGAACATATTATTAAGAAAAATACTTTGGCAGTTTTCTGAAAACCAACGCATCGTCAATGGGAGTTCGTCAGAGAGCAGAGGTCCTGTTGAGAACCTCAGAAAACCCCAGTATGATATTAATGGTTCTGGTGAACCGTCCTTTCCATCTGTCCAGCTAATGTATCTGAAGTCAATAATGAGCAACACTGCATGACCTGCAAGCAATAATTTATTAAAACATATATGCCATGGGAAAAGCAAGCAGTGATCAGCTTTACTTTCTGATCAATTAACAGCACTCAGACAAGCAGAACTCAAATTATTTTGAAAGCCCAAATGAACAGATCTAGTCATTAGGAAGTCTGTGGTACTACTTCATGCAAGCAGCTGTTCATTTTATCATATTTACTTTTACAAATGACTGTTATCATCCTGCAACCTTAGCTTTATGGCTCTTTGGAAGCTACCCAACGTTTGATTTTTAAGGACTTTAAGGACTTTATATGCAGTTTAATATACTTCAAGAGAGAATATTGAAAATTTTGAATTAATTGGAATTGCAGTAGGAAATGTTTTAACAGCTATTTGTAAGTAATAAAAATACACTGTAAGCTCCCACAGACAGTCCTTTCCCAGCCATGAACTTTCTAGTCAGGGAGTTCGGTCCAACATGGCAGGCAAACATCTGTGATTAGGAAACGCCTGACAGCTGCTCCCATTTAAACAGCCTGAGATCCATACCTCAAAATGGCCTGCAGAAACCAGTCCCCAAGGCCAAACAACCTTTCACTGTATGCGTTTCCATTGCCTTCATGCTATCATCATTTGTTTAACCCGCAGTGCCTCTGCTCCCCTCCTTGCCTTCCAAGGAGCCTGAGTAACCCTGCAGCTTCCACTCATTGTGGGATGACAATCATCGTGGATGATAGGAGACAACATGGGATTCGACTTCCCAGAAGAATGGGAGCAGAGCCTTTGGGATGGGATATGGTAGAAGTGGGAAGGAGATAATGTATAAAAAACAACCTCTGTGCTTACTACAGCAGTGCCTAAAAGCCTGGAAAATGGGATCACACTCTGCAGCTGGCCAGCGCCACCAGTGTCCTGCCCCAGCAAGCGTCCAGCTGGAGAAGCCCAGACCGGTGCTGAACGTGCCAGTGAGCTACAGGATGAGGCAAATGCTACTTTCCTTCTAGGACTACTTCTCTTCCTCTTGTTCTCACTTTTATCGTTACTATGGCTGTTATTTTAAGAACACTAATTGGAAGGAAAGAAGGAAAATGAAAGAAAAGGGCAGGTGGAAAGGGATATAAAAGGCAATTCAAGTAAAGAGGAAAAGAAGAGAACCAGGGCATAGGGAAGAGCCTGCTGAAACTCTACATGTTGCCTTCCCCTTTGGTGAAATTTAACTCAGCACTCCCGGATCCTTTCTGTCCTTTCCTACGTGCAGGTGGCTTTTCAAGATGGATTGCTTGGCAGTCACTGATTTTTTTCCCCAAACTCTTCATTTGGCAGCACATGCTGCAGCTACTAATGCGTGTAGCCCAGGAAAAACAATTCAGCTGCAGAAAAGTAGCCTGTAACTCTATTATATTGTAGAGAGACCCAAACTTTGGGGAAAGAAACCGCACTGCCTGGTGTGTGCTCTGTCATCCTTTAGTGGCGGGGGATCTCGAGTTAAGCTAGAGGCAGCGACGATGGCAGGAGGGACTTCACCCGGGCTGCCATGTAGCTAACAGCAAGGCACAAGCCAGTGCACTTGTTCTACTAGATACATTTTCATCCTGAAAAAAAGCCATTGTTTTTCTCTAGCTAGGCAGCTAAAGCGTGCCTGCTCACACATGCTCTACTACAGATGAGGTTAATTCAATATTATCTTTATTTTGTGTGTGTGAAGCATTGGCTGCTGAAAAGACAAAAAGCTCTGTGGGTCTGGTGTTACCTTTTGCTGAAATGTTGGATGGAGCTGCACTTTGTTAAAAGAGACAGAAATTATCTACCCAAGGGAAGAAGTCCATCTGTCTGAGCCTGGGAGAGAAATTCAGTCATTAATATGGGTCTTTCCTAAATTATTTATTCCCATTTGGATAGTATAAGATTTCCATAGTCACTGGCTGGCTGTGATTTCTAAAGCATTGCTAGCTGCAGGGATCCTTGTTCACTACCTTATTTCCAGTTTTCCTGCTTTCCCTTTGTATGAGGGGATTTAATTGCAGAGTTGTTGAACAAACCTGTGTTTCCATCCTCCCCATGCCCTGCTACGAGGCGCTGCGGCTCTTCCGAACAACCCTGCTCCCACACATCACCTCCCTGGCCTCCGCCCGCACAAGACCGCGCAGTAACATTGCCTTGCACTGCTATGGGTGACCTTTTGGTTTCATTTCCCTTAATGGTTTTTATACATACAGTGTAATGCCGAGATCAAAACACACATAACAGCCTATTCCTGTTGCTTTTATGCCTCATAGCGATACGCATCTCTTAACAGACACCCAACCTTCAGGCTACTTACAAAGAGCTGGGCAAGATGTCTGAGACATATATGTAAAAATTTCTTTTAATCTTTCTCTTCTCCAGTTAGGTCATTAAGAGCAGAAAGTGTGTTGACAAGATGACCATTCATGCTGCCAGGATAAAAGGTTTTAAAGTCTGAGTGGTGCTTGTATTGCTACAGACATGGCCTCTGTACACTGTAGCCTTACTGCCCCTATGTCTTTATTTACTTTCTCAGCCATTTACAGTCAGTGATGGATTTGCAGACAGCTAGTAGTTATTACTTTGGTTGTTAAATACCAGCAATATGCTTAGTGCTATGCTGGACACCTGAGCTGCAGCCCGCCAAGGCAAAATCCTCCTCCAAGGAGCACAGCGCCCGCCACTCCAGGCTCTGCATCGCAGAGCTCACCCGGGGCTGGGCTCACCCCCAGCACAAACCCTCACACCCAGCGGCTTTTCCCTCCCCCTACAACTGGCTCGGGCTGAAGTTCAAGCCATGTTCATTACAAAGTTCTACCTAAGTAAAGGATGAAGGAGAGGGGCAGGTTGCTTGGGTAGCCAGCAGGAAGAGGAGGGCTGGGGAGAACCCCGCACTGCTCTCCCCTGTACCCAGGCAAGGGACTCTGCGGATGCTCCAGCTCCCTGCCGCCCGCAGCCTGCTCCAAACCTCGGCAGAAACCTCAGTTTCATGCTGAGATAAGTAAAAGGAGAACTGAGCGCTAGGGACAACCAAGAGGCGACTCCAAAACGGTTTGTTTTGTTTGTGTACAACCCTGAGGCACCTTTGGCAAGCCTATTCACAGGGTTAGGCTGGAAGAGTGCCTGGATTAAAAACCTGGCTCCTAGTGCAACGGCTAGCAGAAGACTTCCTGACCTAAGTGGCAAAATGGCAGCACAGACACAACTATATTGACAACAAACGCTGTCACAGAGCCCCAGCTTGGCCTCAGTTTTGAGACCTACACCTTGTTCTTATCAAGCCAAAGCCACAAAAAAGCCATCATTCATTAGAACAGAATTTAAAAGACTTTGCATTTTAAACAGAGAAAACTCAAAGGGTTTTATATAATCTTGCAAAGGAAAAAGGTTTGGGCAGGACAGTGTGAGAAATAAAATTCTGTTTGGATAAAACATCCTTGCAGATGTGTGTTATGTGTTGGTCATGCAAGAAGAGCCAGTCTTGCAGACCCCACACCTTACTGCCTTCTTCACCTCTAAATAGGCTAAAGGCCATGTTAAAGGTTGCATCGCCCTGCATCTTTAATAAAAGGGAATTACCCTCCCAGACCGCAGGTTCTCCAGGCAAGTGATAATACATCTTCCTTGGAAACAAGGGCCATCACACCACAGTGTTGCTGAAATGGCATTTTCCAGCCACACAAAAAGACCCATGTGGGAGAGACTTGGCCCCCAAAGCTATAATCTAGAAAATGTATTGTCCTTCCAGGGTTTGATAAAAGAGACGCAAGGACAGATTTGCCTGGACAAATGCTAAGCAATGAGCTGAGGGGGAAAAGTTCAGACATACACGTGCCTATGTTTTTTGAGACCCACCACCATTCCCCATTTCCACTCTCAGCTCATGCTTCATTCACTCAGCACTCACTTTGTTACATTCACATGATGCACTACTGTAATATCACACAGTTGGAAAAGTTTTGAGTCTTGCCAGGAGAAAGTAATAAAAAAAGGTATTATTTTTCAGCTGCTTACTTGGGTTAGCTGATCATTTTTGCTCACAAATTCTGCTGGGTCTGGACCTCCTGTGTGATCGTGTATAACCATGGCTAGAGAGTGGGCTGAAGAAGGAAAAAGTCCTAGAAATCAGCTGCTTCCCTGATCAGTCTCTGATTTGTATCAAAGGAGACATTTGCTGTTTCCAGTAATTCATTAACTCTCTATTGTTTCACAGTGCATACAGCAAAATCTTTGTAAAATGTTTTACCATTAAAGCCCTTACTGCTATTTGTGGTTCTGCTGCTATTCAAAGGGTTTTTCAAGGCTCTGGCTCACACCTCTATGTACCGCTTCTTATAATGGCTGGTACTATGGGAATCAAAGACTCCATTATATCAATAGATAGTACCTGTCACTCTGTAACATGCTTTTTATGGCAAGATATTTATTTTTCAAAGATGTATTCCTCCCGCTGTAATCCTACATGTTCCTCCTTTACATTTGCAACGTGCCAGGCTTTAAAGCAAAGGAAAAAGCAGCTGAAAATAGGAGTCTTTCCACCCACCCAGCCCATTTCATTTCAGATAGTGAGAAACTAAAACACAGGGCTTTGTGGATGAATTGCTGTCAGAGTCATTTGATAACTAGGATCCCAGTAGAAGCTTTTATAACAACATTAATAAAGATGCGCTAGCACTAAGATCCCCGCGTGCCGCATACAAATAACACCAGTTAGAATTATTGCTTTCAGATAATAAATCACACTTTCTTTAGGAGACAAAAAATTATTAAATCTGGCTTCCCTCCCCACCTCCCCAGGATTCAATAATGGGAGGGTTTTTAAAAAAAGCCGCTCAGAAGCACAGTCCTGCTGCATCTCTGCCTGCCTGATGGCTGCGCCTCCTGTGTCCCGCAGTGCAGTTATTCAATTAGAAGAGGCAAAAAGCACCCCTCCGTACTTTGACATCTGCTTTCTGCTTCATTAAATAGTGGGGCAGGTTTTGTTAGCCACCAGCAGTGGTGCAGGCCTGGGCTGGAGGGAGGAGTGCCTCCCAGCCTGGCTCAGGGGAGCCAGAGCCAGAAGATGCAGCATCTTTTCTCCTAAACCTAAAGGATGGGCAGGAAAAGGGGTGTCTGGAGCACAGTGCAACACGTCCATCATTGCACCCCCAAGACACAAGAAGCCAAACATGAATTATGGTAGTCCTGAGGTGACTCTGCCTTGCAGAGGCAAGGCCAGGTCTGTGCAGTGCGCAGCGGTCTCTGATCGCCCCCTCCCTCCTCCGCAGCAGCTCTGAGCTGCTGCAGTTGAGTATTGGGCTAACCAACCTTTGGGGTTGCCAAAGGAGCTGACTCTGGGCTGGGGAGGTCCAGCAGTGAGGAGGAGGAGTTTCCAGGTCTGAATCTCGCACCTAGCTCCAGGATAATTTTATTGGGCTTGTTCTGGGATGTCTGATACACCAGGATGCTTTGCACAGCACGTGCTCCACAGAAAGCGCACTTGCTACCTGCAGCATGGGGACACAGCAGAGGACAGAGGTGCCAGACTAATGCGGCACAGGAGGAGGGGTGCTGGGCACTTGTCTCAGAGGCATAAACAGCAGCTGGGCTGTGAATAAACGAGATTAAACCAATTTTGCTTCTCCTCCAATTCCCACAGCAAGCACAGCTCTAATGAAAGAAGACCAGGATGGCTGAGTTTTAAGCAACTAGAACAGCCTGGACCTGGTGTTACAGACCAGCAGCATCGACTTTTCTGGGATATGAGACTCTCTATCTATTCCTAGCTTTAAGCAGTGCCAGTCAGAGGAATATAAGACTGTAAAGGAGCTCCTGAGCCTTTAATACCAGTCACTTGCCAAATATGCTGGCCATGCTATTTCATGAACTGACCAAACTTCATTTTAATGATGACCAGGTTTTACACCACCATTATCCTATTCCAGATCCTCAATACACTGATAATGAAAAACATTTTATGAAATCCTGCCTAAATGTATTCCCAGTTGTTTCTATATGAATGATATTCTTTGGCTTAAATAGCTTTTCTTCTCCTGTTTCTCCAGAATTTAGTGTCACGATGCGTTTGCAGGGAACAGTTACATCTCTTTTCAGCTTCGGAAAGACTAAGTGAGCCAAGTCCCTGCCTCTCCCTCCCACATCCATCCCCCAGGCTCTCCTCTGCAGCTCCTTCATCTTTCACGCATGGGGGTGCCACCACTGTGCACAACACTCCAGACAAGGTCTCAGCACAGTCTTCTGCAGAACCACCTGAATGCTACTTTCACTCCACTGGAAACATGTCATCAGGGATATCCTCACCCTGGATTTGCCTTTCATGGTTGGATCACACTGATGACAATATTCATCCTGACAGGCTCAGTGACCCAGTGCTTTCTCCCCATTTCATTCCCAGTTTTTAGTGCAAATTCTCCACATCAGTCTTTAAATGATCTTGCCCTTTATTCCACTGAAGTTTATTATATTGTCTGCCTCTTTGGGATAATAGTTTTTTCTGCCTGATATCTTCATCTTCTGCCATATTGACAATGCCTCCCATCTTCATGTCACCCCCAAATTTCAAAAGCACCCTCTTACTATTAGCTTTAAGGATCGTTCACAAAACTCTATCCCAACTGAATATTTCTATAGTACACTGTGTTTTTCCATGTTAGTTGGTAATTTACTTAACTAAATGGTTCCTAATTTTTTTAAGAAGACTGTAGATACTTTATTGTGTTTTTTGAAGAGTGAGGATTGCTTTATATCTGAGGCTAATTTATATTTAGGTCAATACAGCTGTTGTTTAGCCTCCCTGTTATCATCAGTATAAGCACTTTCCTCCTCTGTACTGTCCATCCTCTCATCTTCTGTACTTCAATTACAGATTGTCATATTGTTGTTTATTTGATTTTTCCCTTTTTTTATATTAGATCTCTAGGCGTGGTGGTTAAAGAAGTCTCTTCCATCCTTCTCCCTTAATTTCCAAGTTAAAATTCTTATTATTGTTTACATCAGCTTCAAGCCAAGAGGAATAGTGCCCCAGAAGACAGACAGCTTTCTGTTTTTGCAATGATACACAGAATCAACCACTCAGAATATTTATGTGAGTGAAAGACATGAAAGTGCACCCAAGTGGTGCACTGTTCTTTTTTATTCAGGGCACATATCCTAGGAAGACTGTGAAATCTGTACCATTTCCCTGTGCACCACTGTAAACATGACCACAGTATTGCATTTGCCTATGGATTCAAGCAACTCTCAGTCCTGGAGAGGCTTTTATGCGATAGCATAAAAGGGAGTTTGTGGGGATGCAACAAGAGAGGAGCAGTATTTCTAACACTTGTACAATCAAAAAAAGCCTTTGGATTTTCAAGGTAGAGGAGCAAGATCCCTGTGAAACTCTGGGGTTGCCCATCTGTCAGCTGTGGGGCTGGCGCAGGCTGCCAGCACCAGCTGAAATGGGAGCGAACACGGGTGGCAAAGAGAGGGGAGCCAGTCTTGGGGGACGGCATCAAGTCCTGCACACCCGCACATGCCGAGGACCAAGAGGTCCTGGCCAAACCTGGGGCGGAAGCAAAGTAGCACCTTTGACTCTGTTACTTGCCATGAGTAGCTACCATGCTATCCCATCACTGTGGCTGTTCAGAGAAGACAGAGTATGTGGAAAGACCCATAAGCCCCCTCATGCTGTGTCACAGACACAACTGCTGTTTGTTTGTATATACAGCCACTGTTACTCTTCAGCTGACAAATTTGATTTGTGGCCCTTAATATCTTCAAAGTAATGCTCTTGCTAATTGTAGTGATGCTATTGATTTTCATAGGGGCGTTTTACTCGATATGAATCCATTGCTTTTAAGCCAATTAATCATGCATCGCTAACTTAACTGCAATGGCGGTTTTAATGTGAATATTCAAGTAGTGCTTCACTTCAGGGTTTGTCAACAGCTACCATCTGAAGATAATTTCAAAGCCTTAAGAAACTGCTTAATATAGTTATTGGATGCTCACCAGTTCGTAAGACCCTGCCCCAGCTGCCTCATATATGTTATGCAGAACAAAATCTTCTAATTAAGTAGATGAAAGAAAAGAATTAACATACCACCTAGGGGACTGAACATACATGATTATTAAGCATTATAAAAAAATGAAAAAGGCGTGCCCAGCTCAAAAAAGGGATTAAAAATGAGCTAACTGGGGGAGCAAACCTTCATTACACTGCGACAGGGAAATGAAAGAGAGTTTAGGCAGACCTTTTGCGGCAACTGACACTGCACAGATGTGCTGGAGGTAGGGTATAAGATTTTTGAGGCAGCTGTGTGTGCTCTTTAAGTTCTTTAGTCCATTTTCATTTCCCTTTTTGGGACACATTTGGGGAGGTTTTCTCAAAGGAGCCCCACACGGCTTGCCGTGGATGCAGTGATCCTCCCCACCCGGCAGGCACCAAGAACCCGCATCCCACCCCCACTTCTGGCTGCTGCCATCCCCATTAGAAATGAAGATTTTCAGTCCAGGCCCAACAGGGACACAGGGCAAAGATGCGTTCCTCTGACCTTCCAAAAAGAGTCTCAGCAGCCCTCCTGTCCTGCTCTGTGTCTAAGGACTTCTACTGCTTCAGCAACAATGTTTGCTACTGCATCGATGATAGTCAAGTCAACTGCACTTTCATGCCAACCCACATCCTCCCCCAGGCCATATGCATAGGCTATACATCTGGGGAGCAGAGGGATGATGGACAGAGCCAGAGCATTGCTTGCATCCAACTGCCCCAACGACAGGCACAATTATAAACGTGCTATCTGGCAACTGCTTTGGGGTAGGGACCATGGGAAAGAGGTATTTTCATTCCAGGTCTAACGTGACAAACTTAATGACAGAAATGACAGAGCTACTGCGGCTGGTCCATCCCACCTTCCCTTACCTCCAGCTTTCCTTGCCTGCCTGCAGAAACAGTTATCTTCACCAGGACTTTTTCCAGCTTCTTCTGAAGCAAATGCAAGTCTTTCTCTGACTGCATGAAGAGAGGCGTTTGTTCTTTAATGGGCAACAGTCACATTAGTCACACATATGCAACTCTTGCATACAGTAACTCAAACTGAAACAGAGCGAGGGAAGTAGCTGTCACCTCAGTATCAGCAGCATAGCCAGAACCAGAGAGACTGGACCATGCTAGACTGGGATCACACGGTCACAAGTCTGAGAGTGGAGATCTTAACAAACTTCAGGAAAAGAGGAGAAGACTCGGGTGTGCAGTTCAGAGCATATGAGACTGACTTGATTCATATATGCAGCCTTGGAGTCATTTTTGAAGAACCAATTAAACATGTGAAGATGGATGGAAGATTAATGCAACATACCTGTCAGATGAGCCTAGCATCATTCTATATCAATTATAATTGACATTTTTAGCTATTCTTACTATGCATTACTAAGACCAAAATCTCATTTATCTAGACATCTGTGAAACATCTGCTATACAGCCACACAGGAAATTATTTTGTTTTGAGAAGAATGAGTACAAGCAATGTAGGGTGAGTAAGGATGCTTGAAAGTGAAAATGTCGACAGGATGGGCTGGAAGGGATGCTACGAGGCTGGAAGGGATGGTACAAGGCTGGAAGAAGATGATGAGCAAAGTTTTTCAAGGACTGGGTCTGGTTTAGTATTAGCAATATTAATAGTGCAAAAGTGGACGAGTGGTAACCAAATTTGCCAAGTACACGACCCTCGGTATGGGGGAGACTGGCTGTCACACAGGAAAGATGGTCCTGAGGACAGGAGCAATCCCAAAGGAGTACCATAACACACAAGGCCATGCACTTCAATAATAATAAAAATGTGCACTGTAATCTGGGAGTTCCTCAGCTGGCAACAAACACTAAAAATAATGTGTGGATATATGTGTGTGTGTGCTCATGTGTACTTATGTAAATATACGCTTGTACATATACACAAGCACTTGTGTGCATTTGCAGATGTCTCCAAGCCTTGCAGCCATGACAAAGACAAGTGAAAAGTTGTGGTGACTCTGACAAAACATGGACTGTCACCGGGGTCTCATGCAGTTCTAGTCACTTATGTACAAGAAAGTTTAATTTTAACCAGACTAGACATAGGAGAGAACGTTTAGGATGAGCAGAGCTATTTGCTGTGTTTAGTAGAGAGGACTAGGACAGCTTGGTTCGCTTAGCTGAGCAAGACCCTCAGGAAGGATGAGGCTTCTCTACATCAGAGGGGTAAACTCTAGGAAGGGAAAAGCTATTTCAGATAAAATACAATAACGGCACAACAGAAAAATGGCATAAACCGGCCAGGAAAAAAATGAGATCGGAAATCAGGAGGTGGTTTCTGACCACTGGAGCCAGCAAAAGCCACAAAGTGAGGCCAAGGCAGTCTCAGATGGGATTTGTGACCCAGTGCGCTGGGGGACCAGAAGATGCAAAAATCCTTTCTGGACTTCTACAACTAGGAAAGCCGGAGGCTCAGCAGCCCAGCGCAGATGATTTAGTGGTGAGACAGCTATAGCTTGTGGTGTTTGGGTGAAGGGTGCTTCATTCTGTAACGACACCAAGACCGACTTCAAATGACCCCAATTCTATTGCAAACATCTCACGCAGCTTTATTATCCATAAATCAGTTAGCATATTAAAATACATGATAGGAAGAAATCCTTTGCCTAGGGCCTTTAATAAAGCTTTTAAATGTGCTCTCTTTAGTTTTGTTGCTTCCTATTTGAAATATATAAATAAATAATCAGTACCTTAATTATTTCTATCTATTTTATAGTCAAAATGTAAAATGTCTCTGGCAAGTACCCTTGTTTATTAATTTCTGGTTTATGTCTAAAGGAGAATTAGATAATTCATAACAATTATACTTATTATTTAACAATTATATTGAAGAAAAATCTTGAGGCCTCCACATCAAACATTACACAAAAAATATGGAGAGATAAAGGAAGCACTCTGCTGCAAGGGACGTTAGAGTCTTCCTCAAGAGAAATGGTAAGAAATAAATAGGGTAACTTACCCAATTCTCTATCTATGTGGGTAATAATACAACATCCCTGTTGCATTTGAGGCACGCTGAGTCCATAAACTTGTGGCTATGAGACATAAATGCTGTGCACTTACGTCCAGTATTGTTCATAACATTTATCCTGAAACTGGAAACTCTTCTTTCAGACCACCTTTCTTGGACAAAAAGAGGTAAGACACACATTTGCATGGGAACAACTAAGAACCGTCTGTCACTATTGATTGTGTCTAACATTCTTCTTCTGCAGTGAACATGACTGACCTAATTCTGTTAACAATTATTATTTACTATAATTTATTGTAAACCTAGAACTATTTCAGCAGGATTGGTGAAGATACTCCAGGTTTACATCCAAGAGTGAGAACAGAACCAGAACCACTATTTACAATAGAAAATAATTAAATGAAGCCTATTTCCTTCATATGAGTTATCCATGAATGGATTTAAATGTCATTGTTTTACCTTTATTCAAAATTTTCCAGTGATTTCAGTAGACCTGTTTCAGCCCAAGGAATTCTGACAGACAGCAGGTGGCGATTCACCTCTTTCACAGGGTGACTAGACACAAAACAAAGACAATATTCTTCTGCAGGCACAGGAGAAAATGGCACCTTTTAAATGCGGAAGGAGGGTCTATGAAGTCTTTATGCCAATAAAGGCCTAAGCACATCCTCGCACAACTATTTAACTCTTTCTTCTTAAATGAACAAATGCTTTTTAATGTAGATAATCACAGAAAGCCTATTAAAAGTTCTTTACAAGAGGAATTCTTTTCACTTGGATAAGTAACCACACCTTGACATATTTATTTATTTATTTATTTATTCATATATTCATATATTTATTCAGTATTTTCTCAGTGTAAGTAGAGGTACTGACTCAATGAAGTCAATTTTTCCTGAGAGGTAGCTTCTGGCTCCTTTACAGCCAGTAACAATGTTATGCTCTGAAGTGTTATTACAATTACAGCACTGAAGACATGCCATGATAACAAAAGTTAAGATTTTTGTATATATTTATTAAATTCTACTTATCTCTGTAGGTAGTAACATATCCTCAGGTACAGAAGAAAATGTCTTCAGTGCATTTATATTGATAGTTTTATTTGTGTCTTGGAATTATGAATGCAGGATGTTAAAAAAATCGTAAGTACTAAGAAGTGGTATGTTGCTTCAAAGATAATCCTCCAGGGATAAATCCTAAATGTCAGCTTTAAAAGGCTTCACATAGTGCATAAACATGAGAGAAGGAGGGCTGCAGGGAGCAAGGTAAAGAAGTTGCATTGTATCTTTGCAAATATGACTCTTGTCTAAACTTTTGTTGATTTATCTGGACTTTGCATTTTGCATCTTTCAAAGGGTGGAAGAAGTTGACACGAGGCTCAGTTCCGGCTGGTTAGGTCTATGAAACGAGAGATGTGAGTGCACGGGAAATATAAGGGACTCAAAAGAGACTGTTTTCCATTCTTACTTTGTCTTTTCTTTTTTTTCCCTAAAGGACAATTCAGCACTGTCTAAGCTGAAGAACACTAAAACCCCACAGCCATAAGGACCTTCTCACATGTGAAAATATTGCTACTGCTATTTATTTTTCTCTACATTTCCCTCTCGTACTGTGGTTCAAGCTTTGCCGCAGAGCCACCAGAGAGAAGCACCACATCTGTCTAAATTCGGACCACTTAAAGTTTTTCAGGGGGAAAAAGTAAAAGGAGAGAAACATGCCCCCAAATTGTTGTTTCTTTTTCCATGTCCTGGTCAAACACAAACAGCTGCAAATTGAGAGTCACGACGCTATCGCGCACTATTATACACTAACAGTAGATGCTGAGATCAGCTCTGGTGTAGCCCCAAGGATGCTCTCTTGGCAGCATCCAGAGGGTTGACTGCACAAGGCGCTCCGTCACCCCAGCGCTGCCGGGAACACTCTGGGTTGCTTTTGGACAGTGACTGAGACCAAAGGGCTGAAACCTCTAAGAAAGGAGTAAAAAAAAAAAAAAAAAATTAAGTAACATCAAGCTGGAGAGGGACCAGCACAGATGGGAAAGTAGCAGAAGAAGGAAGCATTTCAGGAAAACTGCATGGAAAAGGAAGGAGTCACATGAAAGAAGAACACTGTCTTGAAATCATGGTTAAGAAAAAAATGAAGAAAAATATAAAAAGAGGAAGAGGTGCAGAAATATTAGGTTGAAAACAAATAAGCATATCTAGAAATATAAAACACTACAATCTAGACAGGAGGAATATCAGTACAGGGGAGAGAGAGAAACCATTGTAACAAACCCCCAGTTTTCTGGGAAGCTGCATTCAGAGAGGATCTTAAACTTATATAGCTTTGCAGGCCCAGGGCTATATAACCAACCACCGGTAAACTCAGATCTTTGCAGCTGTTTTGCAAACTCTTCTAACAGAGCAAAGCACAGGGTTCACGTCTCTAAAGGTCTTGCTCTGGGGAAGCCACCTGGGATGACCCCAGACCTGACCGGGAGCGGACAGGCAGAGCTCCTGCTCAGCTCCCCCTGCCAGCGGTGAGGGACCTTCCCGGCAGGGGAGCACGCTGGGGAAATCAGGAGTATCAGCCAAGAAACCTTCAGCCCTCAGAAACAAGGGCAGTGCCGGCTGCGAGCTTGCCCAGCTCGCACAGGGACAGGCAGCAGTGGAAACACAGGAACACATCCCCAGCTGGGGTTCCCCACAGCCCCCTCAGCTAGGTGGCTTTATGGGACACCCAAAACTGCCTGAGAGGGTGATTGTCCAAAGCTGGTAGCGCTAACGAGGAAGATGACCAGCCTGATTAAACAATAACCAGGGAATGACAGAGACCGGTGGGAGATGTCTTGAGGCAGGAGAGGGAGCAGTGACCCTGCTGGGGCACTGCCAGGCATTGTCTCGCAGCATCCCCAGCAGCTCCCGGGGGGGGGGGGCAGGAGCAGTTGGCACCCAGCCAGGGACCCACAGCACTGGGGTGGCATGGGACACACACCCCTCCTCAGGGTGCACATGGGGCTATGTGGGGCACCTGCCCACGGCAGTGCCTTAGTGGGGTGCTGGCAGCGGCAGGGGTGCATGCACTGCGGGAGCACCCACATCTCCACAGGAGGGTCTGCATGCAGAGCACCTGCACCCACACACAGGGCATGGGGTGTGTAATCCACACTGCCTGGGAGGGGGGCTCTTAAATGTTGGGACTATGAAAGCATGCTTAGAAATCTGCAGGCATTTATTAACATTTTGCAAGTGTCTAGTACTGTGGTTTATCTGATGCGTTGCTGATTTCAGTCCTGAACATACAGTTCACTGACTGCAGGTTAAATACACACTGCTAATAAATCAATAAATTGCTTTAATCCCAGTTTGATTTAAACCATGTGAGCTGACCAGCTTTTCCTTGCAGTAGGGCTGCACGTGCCAGCGATGCTGTGTGAAGCCAGGACTGTGTTCTCCATAGTGGCAGCAGTAATTGTGACACTGGGGACACTATCTTCCAAGAGCGATTTTAGCATCTAACCTACCTTCTAATGTTCTCCTGATGGTGATCACCAGAGTAAAGCTATGCACTGTGCTCTTCATATTGAGGTCCGGGGTAATTCTTTTGTAGCTCCGGTTTCAAAGAAACATTTTATTCCTCGTTCCAGTTGCCTGTAATGGTTGTGCAGTATTGGATTATTTCAGATAAAAGTTTCAGTAGTGAGTAAATGAACTTGTGATTCTTAACGACAGCTGTGAGAGCTCGTGTCTTTGCTACTGTCATCGTGTTGCTGGACCATGACTGAAGAAACAACCACAATTTGATCAGTTAGAGAAATGCAGTGAAATGTGGAGTAACACCATGTGCATATTGAAAAGGTACCTAAAACAGACCCAAGCCAACCTTCACTCTCTGCTGACTGCTGAACAGTTAAAATTCAGATCCAAATCCAGGCATCTTCTAGATCATGAAATTATAGTTATAATGAAAGTTCCCATTATGCAGCATTATACATTGCTGATGCTGAAGCGCTCCTGAGTAAATGTCAGCATAAGCTCTGCGTTGTGGATATATTTCAATGACGTGCTTGAGTATATTACTCAGGGATTTTAGGACAAAGACTACAAAAGAATTTCAGGTCTCAGAATGTTCCATTTCTGGGCAAGTTTCATAAAAAGGACCCAAATTCCAGCGGTTGGTGATAAAAAATCTCCATTATAGACCTAGCTAAAATAAATAGGCAAATAGGTACGGTCCAGATCAGCACACGTCTGCCTGGGTGAACCATCACAATTGATCTATACACAGAAGAAAAACGATCAGAAGACTGTATCTCGCTAAATACCTTATGAATATTTCCACCGCATTAAAAAAGAAAAGAGAAGGTTGCTTTGCTGACTGAATTCTGACAGAGGAAAATGATGTATTTCTCAGGTCCGCTACGAACTGACTGCAAAACAGCCTACATCCGTTGAAAATATGTTTTTACGTGGAGTTGAACAGTATGCCACGTCTTCCATTCTGCTTCCCAATGCAACACTGAATTTGCTCTAATTTGTTAATTATAAACACGAAAGGTACCCCCGCATGTTGTGCAAATTGGGAGCTGCTCTATTTGAGCAGTGACCCCAGAATATCCCGTATCTCCCGCTGCGGATCGACTCGCTCCTTCGGGCCAGAGGTGCTCTGCTGGCGCTTTACAGCTCCCCGCTTGCCGACTGCAACGGCTGACTTACTATTCTACGGAAATAGCAGTTGGGAAATCAATAGTTCTTTGCTGATTAATAACTGATTTTCCACTGACCAAAACGGCGCGTTGGCCCCGCCGTAGCAGGCAGCGCGGGTCGCTCCATTTTTAATGGGCCAACCCTGAAAACGCCCCCTTTTTTCTCGTTCTCTTTTTTTTTTTAAACCCTTCGCTCTGCAAAGTCCTTCCAGCGGCAACACGGCGGCAGGAAGCGCAGGAAGCGCGCAACCCCCCCCCCGCGCTCCCCGCGGGAAGCGCGCATCTCACCGCCCCCCCCCCGCCCCCCCCGCCCCGCCGTGGCGCTCGCCCCCGCCCGGCCGCGCCGCTGGCCGCCAGGTGGCGCTGCAGCCCGCCCTTTGCGCGTCCCGCGGGGCCCCGCGCAGCGCTGCGCCCCCGCAGCGGGGCCGTGGGAGCCCGCGGGAGGCGGGGACACCCCCCCACCCCCCCGGCTCTGCCGCCCCGCTCCCGCTGCGGCGCCGGGCTGCGGGCACGGGAAGGGAGCCGCGAGTTGCGACGGGGTCCCGTGGCGTGGGTCTGGTGAAGCGCTTCTTAACGCCCCTGCTGAGCAGCGGGGGCAGCTGTTCCCTCCGTTAGTGCCGATCAATGTTCTGCTCTAAGAAAATTACTTATACACATGTGGTTCACGTCTCCGTAACGGGCTCCACAGTTCACCCGCAGGTAGGTTTCTATTTTGGACCCTTTTATTTATGTTCCCATCTGTGTCACCTCAGGGAACTCTGTGTCAACTCCAGGGAAGCAGCAGGACATCTCCCACTCAGGCGTCCCGGGGAAGTCAAGGACAGAGGATGGTGTGGCGAAAAATGCTGAAGACCTCAGATCAGGCGATATGGGCTCTGGTGCCTCACTGCAGTGTCTGCTGAGTGGGGACTGATATTTCTCTTTCATCACAGGAGCACCGTGGGTCCTGCGAGGATGCTGGCAAAGTGCTCCGGTGTCCCCCGGCTCTGTGAAACCACAGTGGGCTGCTCCTGTGCCAAAAGGCTGGAGAGCTCTTCAAGCGGGTAACCCAAAGGAGTTCCCACATTTTGCAAACCTCTGCGGCAGGTTTTCATTAGCATCGCTTTTGGAAGAGCCTGCCCCTGCTAACACAGCCAGGCACACACGCTGAAGGCTGCGTGCGCGACCGCTCCTCTCCCAGACAGCCTCTGCCCACGTCTTGCCTTCACCCGCCGGCCTCACTCCGGGGCATCCGGTCAAAAGCACTGCCATGATGGACAGCCAGAGCAAATGGTTCACAGGGGTTAAAGCCAAGATTGTTAGACCATCTAATCAAATCTTTATTTAATACAAGTCCTTAAATTTACTCAGGATTTCCTCTCCTGAACTTTCTATACGTGCCTTGCTAAAGTATGTCTTCTTCCAGGGTATCCAGCATGGATAACCAGAAATGGAGAGTTCACCGCCCACTTCTGCTGTATCAACAGACTATTCGGCTTCGCCATTTCAGACACGCTTCATTTCCCGTTTGATTTTGTTCCGTTTTATTCACCTGTCTGTGGTTCTTATCATACCTTTCCCCAGTAGTTTAAAGAGCTCTTTAGCACCCAGATTTTTCTTCTCATGAAGGTATTTATAACCGTAACCAAGGCAGCTTGGGGTCTTTCTCATAACCCCATCAGCAGGAAGGCTTGCCCTTTGCTACAAGGCAATCCCTCCAAGCCTTGCTTCAGCTTCATACGAGGTTTCTGCACTGCTTACAATTTTTCAGCAAATGAATGTGACCGCTCTTACTTCTTACAGATGAACAGCATTTGTGTGTAACGTGTCAAATGGAAACATGCACTGCGATGTAAAATCAAAGGTCCTGATTCTCATTCACATTAGAGACCTTAACTAACTCCGGCAAATTACATTTCATTTAGATCCAATGTATGGCTCCCCTAAAATGTTGGTGTTGGACGGGGGCCAGACTTGCAAATAAGGAGTTGACTCTCAATTATTTTTACTGACTTAATACTAAACCACTGACCGTACCGTTAGGGTTACTGCACTTTTGCTTCTATTGCATTATTAGAAGCACACACTGACTAGCACTCACATACTCCAAGTCAGCTGTGCACGCGTCCTAGTATTTTATAGTGGAGCACAAAGGTTTATTTCCATCTTCTTTTATTTAGTGAGAGCAGAGGTGCAGCTCCTGAGGGGGCTGCTGCTCCGTGTTAGAGTGGAGATGGGAGACCTGACTGACTTCTTTCCAACCCTACCTTGGCATAACTTCATTCACTCCTTCAGTGGATACGCACGCCTGATTTATGTCAGCATTAATAAAATAAGAATCAGGCCTGCTGCTTGTGCCCCAAATTTCCATTACCCCGGACCACCTCGCTAAGACATCCCTGCTTCTGCATTCAGAAATTTCCTTTGTTCCCTTTCAATACGCCATTAGTAACAGCTAAATAGGGCAGCTGAAGGCGATAAATAAATCTGTACTTCTAAGTACGGCTGATGCTTTCCTTCCTTAAAATTACTCACATGTGGCATCTACTTGCCTGAGTCATTAATTCCACTTTTACAGAGACTGCCTCCGTTATTTTTATGCTTTGTCCTTGATGTTTGCTTACATTGTCCCTGTTTTCCATGTCAGAGAGCACAAGGTGCTGTACCCCATTAAGGATGACTAATACATGGACAGAGAGGAAGAAAGAGAGAGATTAAACCAGAAAGAAATGCATACTAAAAACATTGCAGAGTACTTAACAGAAAAACCCTGCTGTTCACATGAAAGCAGTCTGGGAAAGGAGACTATTAGAAAGCAAATGCACATGACTGAGGTGGAAATACAATTAAACCACCAGAGTAAAATAACAGAAAATGCAGTAGTGAGGTTAATAATAAACTCCAGTCATGAAAGCACAAAGTGTAGAAGGGAAATTACACTGCCAGTCATCATCTCTTTATTAGGGAACTCATTAAAACCAGAGCAGTACCACTTCTTCCAATGGAAAATTTGGATGGGCACGAGCGGGACCCAAGTGGAAAGAGACAGCTGCATCCAGGAGAGCTCTGTGTGGGAGCAGAGGAGGGACGATCCTGCTGCAGATGCCAATGCAATATTTTCATTAATTGGTTTATGCATTTACTGTGCATGTGCATCACAAACACAGCTTACTGCTCACTACTACTCCCTTGGCTTCTTTTTATCTCATTCTGCCTCACCTACCTTGCAATTTAAAGTGCCGTATTTCAATTTCATCACAGGACAATCTGTAGCGAAATCTTCGCTCCTCTCTGCTTCAGTCATCATGGCTCATCTTATTCTTGCTTCGTCAGTACTCGGCTCTCTTCATACTGCCTATCCTTTCAGCTTCATGCTTTGCACTCCCAAATCCCCTCCTTAAATTCCTTTTTCCCCTTCTCTCCTCCTGCCTCTGCTCTTACTTAGAAGCAAACCCACTGCCCTTGGCTCCGTGTGCAGCTGGGTCGTGGTGTGTCAGGAGATGGGGATGTAAAAAGATTGGAGAAATCGGGAACCTTGTGGTGGGGAAGAAGGAGACTAGGGATGGGGATGTGCATAAGTGTGGCTGCCTGCATAACTTTTGCCCAGTAAAAAGGGCAATAACAGCGAAAGAAAAATCTTGATGAAAACAACACCTTTATAAAAACATTTCAGGTTTGTTTTTTATTGAAAGTGAAAGCTCTGTCAATACAATTTGCTGAGACTCAGAGACCTTTAACTAATTAGAATAACTTTTCTGCATCTAATTTGAAAAGTGCAAGGGTTGCCAAAATAGATGTTATTACCTTGTATGCCTCCATGGGTATATTATAAGCACACACTCAAACATGCATTCATATTGGGAGCTTGTAATCCTTAGCTGTAATTCTCCAACTAGAAAATCTCAAGATAAGGATACTGGTGCAAAATTTCACACTGATTTTTTTTTCATTTTTTTCTGTGACGAAAATATTTTAAAACAATATAGTTGCTGTGCCAAATTAAAAGCCATCTTGAAATTGCTTTAAACACAAATGTTAAGCACTCAGGGAGGCTTGCAAAGACAGAGTTGGGGCTGGGTGCATCGTTCCCTGTGACCTTCAAAGTCCTTTTAAAACCTTGTTCAACGCTGTAAACAGTGCTTCTGTTTTGAGTAGGAGATTCTAGCGTTCTATGAATTTTCCAGATGTAGAAACCTACTGCCTCCGTGTTTATTTATTGTACCATTCTGTACTTTTAGATGGTAAATACTTTGGAAGAGGGGTCCTATTTATGTAAATATATATATGTTTCTGTATGAATGGAACAGTACACTCAACATGAAAATGGGTAACTTCAACACATGGACAGTGGGATCGAGTGCACCCTCAGAAAGTTTGCAGATGACACCAAGCTGAGTGGAGCAGTTGGTTCACTGCAGGAAAGGGATGCCGTTTGGAGAGACCTAGACAGGCTTGAGGACTGGGCCCATGTGAACCTCATGAAGTTCAACAAGGCCAAGTGCAAGGTCCTGCACCTGGGTCGGGGCAATCCCCAATATCAACTCAGGCTGGGGGATGAAGGGATTGAGAGCAGCCCTGCCGAGAAGGACTGGGGGGATACTGGTGGATGAAAAATTGGACATGAGCCAGAAAACTGTGCTTGCAGCCCAGAAAACCAATCGTATCCTGGCCAGCAGGTCGAGGGAGGTGATTCTGCCCCTCTACTCTGCTCTCATGAGACCCCACCTGGAGTACTGTGCCCAGCTCTGGGGTCCCCAGTACGAGAAAGACATGGACCTGTTGGAGCGGGTCCAAAGGAGGGCCATGAAACTGATCAGGGGGGTGGAACACCTCTCCTATGAGGACAGGCTGGGAGAGCTGGCATTGTTCAGCCTGGAGAAGAGAAGGCTCCAGGGAGACCTTATTGCAGGCTTTCAATATACAAAGGGGGCTTATAAGAAAGATGGAGAGGGACTTTTTACCAAGGACTGTAGTGACAGGACAAGGGGCAACGGTTTTAAACTGAAAGAGGTTATATTTAGGTTGGATATAAGGAAGAAATTTTATACGATGAGAGTGGTGGGACACTGGAACAGGTTCCCCAGAGAAGTTGTGGGATGCTTCATCATTGGAAGTGTTCAAAGTCAGGTTGGATGAGGCTTTTAGCAACCTGATCTAGTTGAAGATGTCCCTGCCCACGGCAGGGAGGTTGGACTAGATGATCTTTTCCAACCTTAATGATTCTAATGATTCTATGATCTTTGAAGATCCCTTCCAACCCAAACCGTTCTATGAACACCAGATGTGTAATACTCTCTCTCCAGTTGCCTCTCCTGTCCCAAAGAGGGAAAGAAAAGCTGAGTATAAGGATACAGGAAGCCAGCCAAAGCTGTGGCCGCCTCCAGCGCTTGCAGCCCCATCCTTGACCAGGCTGCCCAGGGAGCGTGGCCCTCACAACCTGCTGGTACCCCAGCCCCAGTGCAGCAGACCTGGGGGGAGGCCACCAAGGGTAAAACAAACAGGCAGAGGCAAAGGAAAAGTCAGGGAGAAATATTTATGAGAGCAGAACTGTCTAATGTTTCATGGTATCTTGTTTGACATATGGGGGATAGTTCTGAAGGAAGGGTGAGGGTGAGCGACAGCTTCGTTTCCAAGAGCTGCCTTTTGCTCCAGCTGTTTGTTGGACTTGCCACTGGCAGGATTTGGGCTTGCATGCTGTTTTCTCTTTTGATTTTTGCTAGCTCGCTGTGCCCTGGGGGAGCCTTGGAGAGCTGCTTCCTTTTCCCCTGCCCTTATTGCTGCTGATCTCTATTTTCCTGCAAATTGTTTTCTCTGCCGCTACAATGGGTTTTCACAATTTGAGTTTCTTTCTAAGGTTTTCAAGGCTGCGATGGTGCCCAGTATGAGGTCCCTGGAAGCAAACGAATTTGTATCAACCAAACCTGGACAAAAGGAAGTGTAATTAACGCTTAAAGTCATCAACACCCAGCTCATAGCAGCGTGGTGGTAAAGCCAGACTTTTAATCCTCAGATCATCATAGGGCTCTGCTGTGGAGCTGACCTAACTGAGCCCCCTCATAGAGTACATGGATGCCATCAAGTTGTGTGGACCATGGGGGTCCTGGTGCCAGCAGTGGGCCCTGCGGCCGGTGGTGTGGTCACACCCTCCTCCGCTGTGATCCTGGCCAGCCCGGCCCCTCGAAAGGCTGGTCAGAGAGGAATAGGCAGGGATGTGCAGGGGCATGGTGCAAGAGGATGCCTCCTTCTAGACAGGCTGTGGACACACAGGCCATCTCCCAAGAGAAGCACTAGAACTATTGGCTCGTAAACTGAGGGAAAAAATTAAAATGGCTGGAGAAAGCAGACCCCATATTTTATTTAATATCTTCGCGATTAGTGAACACTTCACTTTTAGAAAGAGAGAAACGCAGGGTCAGCGCTTCCACAGCCTGGGGGGGCTCCAAGCAATACCTGCTGCTGTCCCAGGTGGGAGCACCAGGTGACACGAAATCCCTTTTTTCTCCCTCTCTGGCCCTGTGATTCCTGCCCTCGCTGCTGTCCATCGCTGGTGCCACTTCAGTCAGTGTCTAGAAATCACAATTTCTTTCTTCCCCTCATCTCTGGCATGACTAGTATATATCCTCATGGAGAGGACACGCTTCTTGAAGGTTACAAATGTGGGCTTAAGCCATCCCAGCTGGGTTTGGGCTGAAAGTAATTGCTGAGCTACTCAGTCAAGGAGAAGCCAGGGCAAATGAGCCCAGCAAACACCAGAGTTGGCATACAGGGACACGTCCCCAGTTTAGGTGTCTGCGGGATGGTGCTGCAGCTGAAAAGAGCGGTTTGGGGGTGGCATTGGGTCATAAAATTGGGCTTAAGAGAATCAGACCTTTCATAAGCTCTAGTCTTAATAGTAGATGGTAACAGGGGAAGAATCCCTGGTGTGCTTTTCAACTGACTGTATGGTGGTATAGCCTCTACATTTAATTCTCCTCCAGTTAAGATTAAGCTTGAGGAGAAACACTTGGAAACATGTAAACAAGAAGTGACAGAATCCAGGCCTTAAACACCTACTCCAATAGCCTAAAAGAAAGCTTTTAATAAAGGGGGAAATAATCCTCTGACAGAAAATAAACCTTAGGAAAAAAAACATAGGCAAAAGCTGAATATATGCTGAGATTCAGGGGAGGCAGAAGAGGGTTTTCCTTTGGGATTGGAATGGGATCCAGAAATCATACTTGGAAAAAAAAACCACTCAAACCTCCTCCTGAAATTATGTGAGCATTTTGCAGTCCCTGAATGCCTCCAGCTTCCTCCTCCTGCAGTGGATGAGGTTCTCACTATATGGCCTTCTTCACTATGAAATTTAAATTACTTAACTATAAATTGCTTTCCAAGCAGCGGCTGGCACCTTGTATTTTAGTCAAAGTCACTGGTGATGTGTCCACGTTTCCTGGAAATGCATTCAGAAAGACTTCTATTGATTTAGACCTTCATGCAGATCTATTATCCCCAGCAAAATTCTCCAGGGGGTGAAGTTTGTTTTTTCAAACCATGCTCATGCCAAACAATCCTGTAGCACCAATCAGACAGGGCACTTGACAAAAGCAGTTTGGGGAAGATAGAGATATTTCATTTGATGGAGAAAATAATGTAAGATAATTCTGTTATTCTGGATGTTTAATGTGATTTTCTTCCTCCTGGTTTCACCTCACCCCTAGACCTTGTGCTGGTGTGAGGCTGGGATGGGTAACTGAGCCTGACTACGGCACACGGTAGAGCTGTGAATTATTTTGGCCCCAGCCTTGCAATGAACCTTGTGCAGGTGTAGGAGTCTATCTGCATTGCTGGATTAATGAATCCATGCAAGGTGAACCCCTGTGCAAGCTGTTGCAGGGAGCCTGTCAGTTACCTCTGAGGGTCCTCAGTTGTTGGAGGAAAGAGCGGAGCTATGAGGAGCTGCAGGGGACAGAAGTCCTACAGAGGAGGGAGCTCTTTGTCAGCCTCTGCTGGAGTTGGAGGAGAAGAAATTGGGCTTGCCCAGGACCCATTTGCCTTTTATTTGTAAGACTGGTAAGACTGCTCCTGGTAAGGTTCTGATATATTTTAAATTCGGGGTTAATAAAATTCTATCGTCCCTTTATGCTCTGCATTAAACAAGAGCACTGAGCACAACTCTGTTTTGAACAGGTTTGATAATGAGACCTCAGGCAAACAAGGATGGGAAATTGCAAAGGAAAAAGCTTCTCCTTGGGAAGGTGTCCCTTAGGCAGGGCTGTGTGTCTGTCTGAGTGCTCTGCGCCCAGGCATCACCTCTGGGTCACCACCAGTGACGAAGCAAGAGGCAGCACAGCTGAACCCAGTGCTGCAGGTGTGTCTGAAGAACCCACCTTTGGCCAGGGCTCACTGAAGGAGGCGAGAGGCAAGATGCAGGCAAAGCCCTGCAAAGCTTTGGTTTTTGTCTTTGAATATTTTTTTTTTTGTAACTGTGAAAGAGTTGCTCATCGAGGGGACGCAGATAAAGCAATTGGGTCTCCTGGGCTTCTGGGCTGGACCTTGAGCCAGTGCTGCTTAGATTATTCAGGGGGCACTATTTAGGTAATTTAATACCATGCAAATCCCTCTGATCATTTTCATGGCCCTCTTCTGGACCCGCTCCAACAGGTCCGTGTCTTTCTTATGCTGAGGGCTCCAGAGCTGGACACAGGACTCCAGGTGGAGTCTCACCAGAGCAGAGTAGAGGGGCAGAATCACCTCCCTTGACCTGCTGGCCACACTTCTTTTGACCTGCTGGCCAGGATACAATTGGCCTTCTGGGCTGTGAGCGCACATTGCCGGCTCACGTCCAGTTTTCATCCACCAGTACCCCCAAGTTCTTCTCGGCAGGGCTGCTCTCAATCCCTTCATCCCCCAGCCTGTGTTGGTACTGGGGGTTGCCCCGACCCAGGTGCAGGACCTTGAATTTGGCCTTGTTGAACCTCATGAGGTTCACACGGGCCCACTTCTCCAGCTTGTCCAGGTCCCTCTGGATGGCATCCCGTCCCTCTGGTGTGTCGACCACACCACTCAGCTTGGTGTCATCTGCAAACTTGCTGAGGGTGCACTCAATCCCACTGTCTATGGCATTGATGAAGATATTAAACAGTACCGGTCCCAATACGGACCCCTGCGGGACGCCACTTGTCACCGATCTCCATCTGAACATTGAGCCATTGACCACTACCCTCTGGATGTGACCATCCAACCAATTCCTCATCCACCGAACAGTCCACCCATCAAATCCATGTCTCTCCAATTTGGAGAGAAGGATGTTGTGGGGAACCGTGTCAAAGGCCTTACAGATGTCCAGATAGACAACATCTGTAGCTCTTCCCTTGTCCACCGATGTAGTCACTCCATCAGAGAAGGCCACTAGATTGGTCAGGCAGGACTTACCCTTGGTGAGGCTGTGCTGGCTGTCTCGAATCTCCTCCATGTGCCTTAGCATGGCTTCTAGGAGGATCTGTTCCGTGATCTTCCCAGGCACAGAGGTGAGGCTGACAGGTTGGTAGTTCCCAGGGTCCTCCTTTCTACCCTTTTTAAAAATGGGTGCAATGTTTCCCTTTTTCCAGTCACCAGGGACTTCACCTGACTGCCATGACTTTTCAAATATCATGGAGAGTGGCTTGGCAACTACATCAGCCAATTCCCTCAGGACTCTGGGATGCATCTCATCAGGTCGCACAGACTTACGTATGTTTAGGTCCCTCAGGTGGTCATGAACTGGATCTTCCCTCTACAGTGGGAGAGACTTTGCTCCCCCAGTCCCAGTCTTGCAGTCTATCCACTCAAGAGGTGTGGGAAGAGAGATCGCCAGTGAAGACTGAGGCAAAAAAGTTGTTGAGTACCTCAGCCTTCTCCTTGTCTGTTGTTACCAGTTTGCCAGTTGTGTTCATCGGGGGGGTACGCTTTCTTTGACCTTCCTTTTCTGGCTGACATACCTATAGAAGTCCTCCTTATTATTCTTTGCATTCCTTGCCAAGTTCAGCTCCAGCTGCGCCTTGGCCTTCCTGACCCCATCCCTACACAACCAGCCAGCGTCCCTGTACTCTTCCCAGGATACCTGTCCCAGCTTCCACTGCCTGTGCATTTCCTTCTTGCCTTTTAGTTTGACCAGCAGGTCTCAACTCAGCCATGCTGGTCTCTTGCCTTCCTTTCCTGATTTCTTACACCTGGGGATCGAGAGCTCTTCTGCTCTATGGAAAGCGTCCTTAAAGATCTGGCAGCTCTGTTCTGCTCCCTTGTCCCTGAGGGCAGTTTCCCAGGGGGTCCTATTGACTAACTCCTTGAAGAGATGGAAGTTTGCTTTCCTAAAATTCAGGGTCCTGACTTTACTTTTCACCTGACCCACGTCCCTCAGGACTGAAAACTCCACCAGTGCATGATCACTGCAGCCCAGGCCGCCTCCAATCTAGATGTCACCGATTAGCTCACTTGCATTGGTGACCATCAGGTCCAGTATCGCATCCCCTCTGGTAGGGGCTGTCTATTAGCTGGCTTAAGAAGTTATCCTCAATGCATTCCAGGAGTCTCCTGGATTGCCTACAGCTTGCCATGCTACTTTTCCAGCAGATGTTGGGATGGCTGAAGTCCCCCAGCAGGATGAGAGCCTGCGAGCACAATGCCTCCTGTAGGTAGAGTAAGAAGGCTTCGTCAATAGACTCCCCTTGATTGGGTGGCCTGTAGTAGTGTCGTGGTTTAACCTCAGCTGGCAACTGAGCACCACGCAGCAGCTTGCTCACTCCCCCCGCCCCCATGGGATGGGGGAGAGAATCAGAAGAGTAAAAGTGAGAAAACTCGTGGCTTAAAATAAAAATGGTTTAATAATGGAAATAAAGTAAAATAATAATAATAATAATAATAATAATAATAATAATAATAATAATAGAAGAATATACAAAGCAAGTCATGCACAATGCAATTGCTCACCAACCACCAACCGATGCCCAGCCAGTTCCCGAGCAGCGGTCACTGCCCCCCGGCCAACTCCCCCCAGTTTATATACTGGGCATGACGTCATATGGTATGGAATATCCCTTTGGCCAGTTTGGGTCAGCTGTCCTGGCTACATTCCTTCCCAGCTTCTTGTGCACCTCTTCGCTGGCAGAGTATGGGAAGCTGAGAAGTCCTTGACTTAGTATAAACACTGCTTAGCAACAACTAAAACGTCAGTGTGTTATCCCATTATTCTTATGCTAAATCCAAAACACAGCACTGTACCAGCTACTAGGAAGAAAATTAACTGTATCCCAGCTGAAACCAGGACAAGTAGACACCAACCACAAGGTTCCCTTTGTTGCCTCTGTCTCTGTTTCTTACCCATAAGCTTTCAACCTGCTTGTGGCTATTCTTCAGAGACAGCTCCTCACACTCTATCCATTTCTTGATGTAGAGGGCAACGTCTCCGCCCCTCCTTCCTCACCTGTCCCTTCTGAACAGCCTATAGCCATCGATAGCCACACTCCAGTCATGGGATTCATCCCACCAAGTTTCAGTAATGGCAACTAGGTTGTAGCTTTCTAGCAGCCCAGTGGCTTCCAACTCCTTCTGTTTGTTGTCCATGCTGTGTGCATTGGTGTAGAGGCACTTCAGCTGGGCTGTTGACGTGTCACCTTCTGAGAGGAACACCCCTTAATTCCTTTGAGGTATTTCACTGGTGTTTCCCTGTTGGCTCCTATTATCTCAGGAGCCCCTGGCTCATCTCCGTAAGACTCCAAGTGTGCTGCAGTGTAGCCAGCACGTCTCAGAGAAACAGGCTGAGGGCCCTCATTAGCACTCTGCCCCTCTAACCTTGGCATGTCATCCCACAGGTTGTCACGGGCAAGCCTGATATTATCCCCCTCCCCCATCAAGTCTAGTTTAAAGCTCTTTCAATGAGCCCCGCTAGCTCGTGAGCAAAGACCCTCTTCCCCCTGTGAGAAAGATGAATTCCCATCTGACGCCAGCAAGCCTGGTGCCATGTAAATCTATGAGACTGGACAACCTTTATTTGTTGTTTTTTCTTATTTAATATTTTACATGTTCCTTATATCATTTTAGTGTCTGCTTCTTTTTGTTGTTGTTGTTTTCTCCAGGTTGCAATGTTAAGAAATCAGGCAAGCAAGTTTTATTTCCAGAAAGCTATAAGCAGTTGAAGAAAATGTTTTAATAATGAAAATGCCTGTTTTAGTGCATTGCTGTCTACAGCAGCAATATCTAGAAGGTATAAAAAGCATGTAGCTCCCTACTGAGGAGAAAAGGTCTGTTTATCACAAAAAAGCTTATTTAGCATTGAAGGAAGTATCTTAGTTTTCTGTAAGAACTTAAAAACTTCTCATACTTCCTTTAGTTTTCTACTTCTGTGCTATAGTCACTTATTGTCTTTGTTTGAAATTAGATTATGAATTCTTTGTGACTGGAGCTTCTTTATGTGCAACCAGTGCTGCAAGACCTTCATCCTGGTGCATTCTGTGTGATTATCCATTCCCTGCAAAGAGGTAGTGCACAAACGAGGACGAATGCCTTTATTTACCCTGCAGTCATATGAATTACACAATAGGAATGTTCTACTGAAAGCTTTGAACAGTGACTGATGTTCTGACCCTGTTAAAGTCAGTGGCAAAGCTACCACCAAGCTACCAAACAGCCAAAATTTCATTTAGAAATTCTAACGACCCTTAACACCTGACCTGACATTGTAAACGGGTGAATCTGTATTCGTACAGAGAGCCTGTGTGTGAGTAAAAGGAACACACCCAGGATTTCAGGTGATGTTTTGCATGTATCACAGAAAAACACTCTGGCATAAGAAGGAGGAGCCATGTTAAAAAAAAAATTCTGCATTAAAAAAATGTAGAAGTGTAAATTTGACATCAGTCACAGAAAGCTGGAAGAACAAGAGGAATCTGAAAAAATAAGGATGATCATTGCTACGTGATGCATCCAAGTACAGATATTAACTAGCTTTCAAAAGTATTTTTATCTTACGTTCTACCTGGGCAAATTTCATTCATGCACGCTATAAATACAGGTAGAGGTGAAGGCAATGAATTATGAGGAGAGAAAGGACTAGCAAACCCAGCTCTTAAAATTATGTATAATTTAACACTTAATCCTTTAAAGGATTCTGAGAAAGGGAAATTATTCAGACTTTACAATAAATAGTGATCTATAAAGGACTGATCTTCTCATTGAATGACTTTGGTGACTGTGACTCCATCTCTACATTTTAATCTAGCCAGCAACTGTTATAATGGTGAAGTTAATATATTTGTCATATGGAGCCCAGGGTAGAATTTGAAACCACTGTGCTGCGCTTGATCCATGGGGGTAGGTGAGGTTTTCTGAACAGTCTACCCAAATATGCATAGCATTTTAAAAGCAATATGCATGACTGACCTTCCATGAAGTTCCTTTTTTTCCTTTATTAATCACAAAAGAAGTTATTTTTGACCAGATATTTCATGCAATTAATTTCAACAAGAGCACAGGAGCAGAGGAAGGACTATCTAGACAGGCTAGCTGTATTTATGTCTGCTGGCTTTGAGGAAATTTCTCCAAGAGTATTTTAGGACTTATCCTGAGCAACCTCTGAACTATTAATGATCACTTCTGAAAGTTGCAGGTGGATGGGGAGTCCCAGAGGGCTAGAAAAATGCAAACAAAATCTATCTTAAGAGCAAGACTAAGACGAAATCTATGGGACATACAATGATGGATGAGTTTAACTTCAGTACCTGGAAATGCTCTCACCTAACAGTCACTTAAGCAGCAAAACAAATAATATACAGTTTTGTTAAGAGCAAATAACATGATACCATTCTAACAAAATTCCTTAACATGATTAGAAACCTAGCAAAAACATGAGGAACCACAGACAGGATTTATATTGACCATACCACAACTTTTGACAATCCCGCACAATGTTCTCATAAGCAAGCTGAAGGAAAATGACCCCCCAAAAATTGAGGGGAATGTACAACTGATTGTGAACCGCTATTTGAGTTTATCATTCAGTGGGTTACTTAAATGTGATGATACAAAAGATGGGGCCCTGTAGAGGTTTGTCCTGATCTGCTTGGTTTTATCCTGCTTCAGAAAAGGATCCGGAAGATGACAACGGATTGCAATTGAAAGTGTAAAATATAGTGCTGTTGCAAGACATTCAAATGCCCTTCTGGGATGCATTAACAAGTGTAAAATATAGGAAGCAGTTCTTTTACTCGGCTTGGCACTAGTGACCTCAGCTGGAAAACTGTGTCCATTTTTGGACTGGGTGTTTTTAGAAGAATGTAGCTCTGAGGCTCAGACGTGAGCAACATGAATGGTAAGAATTGTGACTTCTTGGGAATGGCTGAAAAAATTGAGTGTCTTTTCTAGAAAGAGGACAAGGATGATGTGACTCTTCACATGCACAAAATATGTACTCTTCCTCCAAAATCAGCAGGAAAACAAGTAAATCTCAGTTGCTGAGAGCAAAGGTAATTTAGATTAGACATTGTCCTTTTAATTTTAAGGGCAATTGAGCATTGGTTACCGCAGGGACTGCCGGCATCCTCTACACTGAAAGATTTTAAGAGCAGCCAAGGATGGTGCAAATCTGTTTGATTTTGTCTCAAGAATGGGGATAGATTAAATCAGGGCTCTTGTTCTGCTGACCATCTGTAGATTGCTTGGACAATTTGCCCAGCCTGCTGCCAGCCAGAAGCCGGCGTGACCTGGGTGAGCTGTTTGGGGGTGGCAGCCTCTGCCCAGCTCACAGTTTCATAGAAAGCTCTCTCATATGGTAGGTGCATGTCGGCTTCCCCAACCAGAGAAGGACCAGAGCCATTTGGGGAGGACGGTGGTTGGGACCAGGCCGTTGCCAGCACAGTTTGTCTGCTCAGAGTTCATTCTCTGCTCAGGTCTGAGGATTACCTTGAAAATGGGGGAGCCAAGTATAGGTTGTGTGAAACACGAGGGTGGCAGCAGTATACACCCAAATCTGCAACAGAAGGAGATGACTGAGCAGCTGTTCCTGGACTCAAGATATCCATACTGAGGTCCTGGGACACCTGGTGGTCCATGAGCCTGCGGTTCAGTGGTTCGTAACTGTCCTACAGAATGGTGATGCAGTTATTCCCCATTAAAGATGTGCCAATAAAGCTGGGAAATATTCTGAACTTTGGCACTTATCCACTGGTTGAAAATGTGTGGAAATCATTAGATGAAATGACCTCTTGAGGTCATTTTCAACCTTACACTGCAGAGATTTCTGTGAAGTAGTGAAATAATTTCACTCCTCTTTGGAATAACAGCAGGACTAAAAATGGAAGAACAAATAATAGATAAAAAATGGTAGAGTTCCAGTATTCACTACTGACAGAGCAAGTTCATGAGGCTTTTCTCTTTATGCTATACATAATAGAACGTCAATGCAGATTTGGAAGAGCTGGCATGTTAAACTATGCCATTTGAGAATTATACAATACCTCATCTTTAGTGAAAACTTCTGGCAAATAGCTAAACTATGTTAAACTGGATTATTTGAGAATTACAAATAGTGTAATTTGAGAGAGAGGTTGTGACAGGTACAAGTACTTGCCTTGTCTTTCTATAAAGGTTGAGATGCCTTATTCTTTTCAAATGCCAAAACTGGTCAAGGATTTCTGAAAGGATAATATTCCTTAAAACAATATGATAAACCCAAATCCTTAAATTTCCACCTGCCAAGGAAGAAAAGAAATGAAAGTTTCTCCGCATGGTATCTCACTGATACGTACTGAAATTTAAGCTGCAGGGTAAGAAATCTGCTGTGGAAAGACCTAATTTTCATGCTTTGGGACTTCACGTCTGTGAAAGTCATGGTATCATTACACTGGCACATAGGGTTGGATGAGGGCATATTTTTACTTGGGACCTGATACTTGTGCTTATCAGAGAAATCCCCTGGCATACAAACGCTTGGCACAGCCCCGTTCTCTGAAGGAGGGGTCTGGTCTGGCTGACAATATGCCCCAAGCGCTATCTGAAGTTACAGTCCTACGTGCAAGCCTCAGCAGACCATGGCAGGGGTGGCCCATCCCTAATACAGGATGGTGCTTCCATCCAGCCCTAATAATATTTAATAATATTAAATTGCAGTGTATGCTACCATGTTTCTGTATCCAGCCCTCATCCTTAAAAAGATAAGAAATCAAAGTGTTTGGACACGGTGAATAGGAGTGTAAGCTGTTTACATAATCAGTGTTTACATTCTGTTAGAGGTGACAAAATCATCAAGAAAAAAATTGTCAGTGTTGATAAAGAGCGTATCAGTAAACAGCAGATTAAGCAGGACACAGAGAGCCTTACAGCCTTATTATACATAATTTGCCATGGACATGGCTTGAGAAAGAAATGCACACAATGACTTAGAGAAAATTGCTTAGCTTGGCCATATCCTTATTAACAAAACAACAGTGCCTGAGGGCAAATTGTCCTTGAAAAATAACTCCTGGGAATAATAGCCTGTCCTTATCCTTCGCCTTGTGATGAAGAAGAGCTCTTTCCTCCCATTCCTGATCCCTTCTAAGGTATGAGACGTGCCCCCTCTCCCTTGGAGAGCCAGGGTCTACACTGCTAATCTGTTACAGGCCTTCAGCAGCTCGTTTTTCGGTATCTATGCAACGATTTCTTTCTACCTTACAGCCAGGATACCGTGGATTTGAGAGGCTGCGATACCTCTCCCATCCCTGGTCTGCTGTTTTATCCAACGAGCATTCCTGCATCCTGCTCGAAGTCTTATTCCCGCCTTTTCCTGCACTCATGGATTGACTGCAAGCACAAAGGCAAATCAAATCGCCTGAGAAGTGAATGTATGAGCCTATCAGCAGTCTAAGGGAAGTGTCTCTGCTGCTGTATTTTATCCCAGCTGTTCATGAAAAATGTGCTTTTTGTTCCACCACACCTTCAGCAATGATCCCGTGAGGCATTTTGTTGATCATATTTCAGAGTGACAGTCAGCTTACAACAACTTTTCAAAATCAGAACGTATCAAGGAGGAGAAGGATGGTGACTTGTTGTCCATTGTTTTCATGTAATGAAAAGGGAATTTTAAAAAACTTTTATAATTCCATTAAACTAACATGAATACTAAGGTCAGACTGTCAAAAATGGCAGCCTAAGAAAGACTGAGACTGCAATGTCTTTTCTCATGGCTTAATCTTTACTAAAAAGATGATCTATGATCCATTGCCTTACGGATTTTAAAATTAATAATGAGAGAACAGGCTAGAATAGGAAAATAATCTTTTAAGGAATATTTGGATGAGCTGGAATTACTTAAATTACCATGCCTGTGACAAAATCTCAGAAATCACTGAGCACTTTGTGAGTTCGTGGGGAATGGGGAAAATCCTGAAGAACAAGAACAAGAAGAATCCCAAGAAGGACAGCCATATTACCACCTTTAGAAAGGAGGGAGAAGGATTATGTGCAGAAAAGCTGGCTAGGGAACAGTACCATAGAAAAGGACCTATAATAAATAACAAAATGGATGGAACTGTTCCACGTATCATATGGAAGGCATGGGTGGTAAATACTGTCCTTCACATGGCACTGTTAAGATCTTGATCAGAGCAATATTTCTTGGATTGGAGTCCACATTTTAGGAAATACACAGATGTAATGAAAAACTTTTACTTACTATTAATTCAAAAAAGAATGTCTAGAAAAAATGCTTTTTGTAGAAAAGCAGAGATGAAGGGGAGGTGTCAGTGCCAGCTCTGTAAAAGGTTGCTATAAACAGGAAAGTGGTCATTCTCCATTTGCACCGAGACAGTAACCTGTGAACATACAGTAACAGTAAGGCTTATGTTAAATATCAGGAGAACTTTCTTACCGTTGGGACAGTTAGGTATTACGTCAGGAGATGGCTGGATTATTATCATCATGGGAAGTTTAAACAAATGCCTCCTGGCTTGAGATCAGTGGTTGGGATACGTGACCTTTTGTGCCTGGCATTTCTATAATTTGTTTCTTCCTAGCACATACCTTGATTTTTAAAGCAATTCAGTTTGTGCCACATTCAAATTCCAGCTGCAAGCTCTTTGTTTTGTTGGCCATATGCTTTCGAACACAGAGCAGTGTGCTGTGCTTGACAAGCTGGAAGACTCCAGGGACATCTTGCTGGAACAAGGCAGAGAAGAAATACTAGGAAGGTGAGTGAAGAGGGAAGGAGGAATATATTAGCTCTGCGGCTCGGCGGCAGTGCTACAAATACCACCAACGTAGAGCCAGTTCCTCAGTGTCATTGAGCCCAGCTAATCATGGGCTGAGTTTGCAAGCTCAGCGCAAGGGTACTGTGTAACATGTATATTTACCACTGCTAGGGTTTAATGAGAATTTCAGTGTGGGAGGAGACACCATGAACAGATGGAAAGGCAGCAGTAATCCACAGACATATTGACGAGGCATGCAGGCCAACTGGGTGCTGACCAAGCGCAGCTGTCCCTCTCTCTGGTCTAGTCTATTCGAGAGAAAAAAAAGAGGCAGAGTTTCAAGTAACACTCCCAGCACATGAGTTTCTGGTTGGTGTTGATATAGCGTGACCCTTTTTCCACTGCCTGTCTTATCCATAATAAAGATGCCATCTTCACTGCCTTGGAAGTACCACGATTCACAGCCTGCACCAGGATGCAGCAAACTCCTCTTTCTTTTTGGTAATGGATCTGTACAGGCAAGCCTGTCTTGAGGAGAAAAATGTTTAAGCCTAGGGAGGAGATGGTTTGAAAAGGTGCCTGCTCTCCCCTAGCCATGATAAATCCTCAGCTGTTCTGGGACTGTAAGGTTATTGGACAGAGACCACACCTTCGTATGTGCCTTTTCACATTGCCTGCCTAATGTCTCCTAAAATCTTATACAATTACTATATACAACACATATAATAGTATATGGTAAGGAAATATCCCCAGTTTGGCCAGCTAGCTCCCCAAACTCCCTGGAGGTTTGGGGATGCAGGTATATGTTCTAGGTCTTTGAAGTGATCTGCCAGTCTCCAACTGCTCAGACACTACAGTGCCATAAAACACTCATCATTTCAGAGATGCCATAAACAACTCATCATCTCAGAGATGCACCCTGAACACCAGTTTTCAAAATACATCTTCATAAAAACCAGAGCCAGTGTCAGCCAGTTATTTCCATGTGGCAAGGGCCAATCCAGAAGTAAATATTGTATCATGAAACCAGGTCCCCAGCCAGACCAAGAAACTTTCGTATCTGCTGGTTCATAATATGAGGTGTCACCCAGCTGCCTTGCAAGACAGTTTGCAAGCCTTGTCATACAATACCCACTTACCATGGTGATTGCCAGCTGTCTCAGTGTCACTGCTGTCAGCCCAGGTGGGGTTTTAGCCAGTGAGATAGAGGATAATAGGTTCACACAGGGCTGATTTAGTCTTCAGGTAGGGCAAAGCGTGCTTGCCGAGAACTTTGCTTGCATCTGGCAATGCTGGTTTAAGTCCACATCTGGTTATGCTAAAACAATTTATTCTGTCAACAAGGTCTCGTGTAGGTCTGAAACATAAAGGTGTGGGAGGTTCCTTTATGATTTCAAGAGCAGACCCTTTGACTTCTCAAGGACAAAAAAAAAACCCTCATCAACTTGAGGCTCTTACAAAAAATCACAACATGGTGAAAGAAAACATTTTTTTTATGAGGAATAACTCCAGGGAGTAACCTGGAGCTGTTCCTCTTTTGAGGGCATTTCAGTAAGTTGCTGTTTCAGACCTGAAGAAAAACTTGTATGCCTGAACACTTGTCTGCTTGGGGTTTTTTTCTACTGTATCATGTAGCCTACTAGAAGATACGTCTCCTTACCAGCTTGCCTGACATATGCTAGGACACTGGTGCTACAACAACATTACCTCATTAATATAACATTACATTACAAACAAAACATGGAATAAAACATTCAACCCTCTTCGTATGAGGACCAAGGGTCAAGTAGCCTTTTTAAACCATATGGCTTTAAACTTTCTTTTTTTTTCATACCGGGGCCTGCTCAAAATATAAGCAGACTGACCAGGTACCAGGACTCAGGGAGAGCTCAGGAGCTTCTGATATGAGTTATAGGAATACAGGGGGAAGGGGAGCCAAACAGCGTAAGGATGATCCTCTTCATATTATCTGAAAAGGTAGATTTAAAAGAAGATTGAAGGTGCAAAGGCTGAATCATAAGGCAAGTGCTTGAAGAGACCACTTAAAGCTTCAACAGGCAATCTTCATTTAGTGCTTCCTATCTTTGAGTGCCTGAGTTTGCATTTCTGCTAATATTCTTGTAATGTGGGTCTTTTTGTGCATGCAGTTTTCTAGGCTGAAAAGCAAAGAAACACTTCCCTTTCTGTGTAATTACGTTACTTCTGAAGGTTATCTCCAGAGATTACATCTGTCGCTCTGCCCCACTGACCTCTGCCCCTTGAGCAAATGCTGTAGTTGTGAGATGTCACCTGGAACTTGGCTCAGCACCAGCGGGATACTCACTGGCCCAGGTTTCAGAGGTATGTGCTGGCAGCAGATGTTTGGTGAGAGCACTGATTTCCATCCCTACCCGTGCCTGGAGGACCTCCCCTGAGCAGGGTCTTTGCATGTCCGTTTCCCACCTCTTCCAGTCTTCATCACCGAAGCCCATGGCACGGAGGGATAACTGAATCTTTTCAGCACTGAGGATTCAGCTCTGCGTTTCAAACTTCTTCTTCCTTACGTATAACGCATTTATTTTCAATTAAAACAATGTTTGTTTTTGTGATGGCTTCCATCAGGCTATGCATAGCCCTGTTCACCCTGCACGTCCCCCTCACACTACGTCATACCATGTCACGCCTGCCTCACCCTGCTCTGTCCCTACATGACGTTTCAGAGCTCTGGGAGGCAGGTATGACACCTTGCTCGTACCAACTGCCTGTGACCACAGAGGTCCAAATGGGCATTTGCAGCTCTTCTTTCCAGGAATCTGTAGCTGGTTGCTATAGTGATAAACAAGTTGGCTTATTAGGAAAAGGAACAAAGCACTAGAGAAAATTATTTCAAAATGGCCTATGTGCATATACAAACATGCAATCTTGTTCTTCATTGTCAGCTTGGGCAGCTGGCTTCTTGTTTCTGGAACAGCACAGACCCCAGACACATTATTTTAGCAAGCCCAGCCCGGTCTCCGCTGCCTGTCTTTTCTGACACACAGCGTCCTGCGTGCGAGTGTGGGGTCCTTCACTTCTGAGTTGGATGATCAAATTTCTTGGGTGCTTCCACAACCGGATAGTGTAGGAAAATGTGCTCTCTTAGAGAAAGTGTTAGGTGATCTAATGAGGCTGAAATAAGTCTAAAGGAGCAGAAGAGGACAGAAGAAATTATGTTTTTGCTGCATCCTGTGCTGCTGCTTCCTTTTTTTTTCCTTTCTTCACCTCCCGCTGATGCCAAGATACCTCTATACAGACACTTAGGGTGGCGGTCTGTGCCTGTCAGATGGTGGCACATTACATTCTCTGTGGGATGCCTGGCTTAAGCATTGGTCTTTTGGGCCTTCACTAACATATAATAAACCTGTCCTCATTTAAATCCCTAGATACACAGTGACTCGACTGAGATCAGGCTTCTGCCCTTGAATGTGCAGTAGACAGTGGATGTTCTTTGACACTCCTGTGAGATGCAGCCGCAATGCTCTTTTTTTGGCTAATCACACATTTTGATTGACTGAGCGATGCCAAAAGGTGTAAATTCAAACACTAGAAACTACACTGCATATATTTAATTTAGACAGGCAGGCTAGTCTTTTGCCTGTTATGATCTGAGTCACCTGGTATCCGGTTTTACCCATCACAGAAACTAGACTGATGAGCCACCTTTGCATGCCAGAGCCAATTACCCACCTCCAGTTATCACCAGTCACTGCTGTTGATAGAAAACCACGAAACAGTCCAAAGAAATGAACCATCTGGTAAACCCACTTGGGTTTAATCTATTCAATTACAGCCATGTGAAATAGGAACTATTTCTCTGCAGTGTTTTATCCACTAGTTAAAAATAATTGCACATTTTTATATGTTTATCCAACTGGTTTTGCTTCTGCTTCCTGCAGGACTGTACTAGTTCTATCAGCCACAGAACCTACAAAACAGTAAATTTTAATAGCTTTATTTCAAATGCTATCTATAACTCTGACCATCTTTCCAATATCTGAAAAAGAACGGTCCGCAATGTTGTACCTAGCTTGAGCAAATCCTGGTGTTCAGAAACTGAGGGGAAATTCAAATGGAGCAACCAAAAGGCTTGGCCAGCTTGTTCCACCCCACCCTCCCAGCATGTCCAGCTGAGAGGCTGGGTGGGTAAGCTGGGTCATAGCAGAAGCCTCTAGATGGAGCTGCCTGATGGGTGGGTGACCCCGAGTGGTGAGGGGGAGAAAAGCAGAAAGAACTGAGTTGTTTTAGAAAAAGTGGAACAGTACATCTGTGGCACAGCTATAGGAACTCTTGTGCCATGCCTATCCTTTTCTACAGATGTTGGAAAGACTGAAACCAGTGAAAAAGGAGGAAACTGGGGCACACAATTGCTGGCTAACATTACAATCCCTTATGACTGTGTCCAGCCGGCGCAAGGCGAAGAGTCTGCAGTGTGCTCCAATTTGAAAATTGGGCCTGTAGAGAACGCTCCCAGGGGTGAGATTTCTTTTGTATGCACGTGCATATGCACACTTGCACACACACACCGTTTTCTAGCACTGTGTCAAGCATTCTCCTCCCAGAGCCAGGCATCCTCCGCTGGTAAGAAGCGCACAAAACTGAAGTGGAGGTAATTTTTTTTAAAACAAATGAAAAATTGGGTGCCAAGTCCTGACACATCTCTGACAAAAATCTTTGGAGAATGGGGGCAGCAATCAGCAATACCATAATAGATGAGCCAAGCAATAAACTACTGCAAACAAACAATTCTGGACCAGATCCTGAAGAGAAATGCCTGCCCACACACCCTGATACAACCCAGAATATGCACTGTACTGCATATTGTGTATGAAACCATAGGAACAGCCTGAGTCACACCATGATTGGTACCATCCATCACAAGTTAGAAACTCGTCCTTTGTTTCAGAGTTGCACCTGAGGCCTCAAATCAAATGTGACAATTTCTATAATAACCAGTGCTATAAGGTGTTTGGTAGAAAAACTCTCTCTGTAGACAGTTTGTCCCCACAAATGGAGTGGTTATTTGACTGGGTTCCTACAATTTCCAAAGCAAGAACATTTTGCTTTGCTTATCAAGAAACAACAGTTTAATAAATAACATTTGGCTTGCATGTAGTGCCTTCATTATCTTTTGCCTTTCCACCTGAGATAATCTATACAGAAAATGCTGCTGCATTATTTGATATCACACCCTTATGTACCTGACTCATGACCTCCGAGTCTGTTCTGTGGCAAGTGAAAACACGCTACAACAGTTCTGGGGTAAAAATATAGTTATTGCGATTTGTTATCAAACAGCCAAGTGCCTCATATCGTTACGTTACAGATCTTGTGTACAGTTAGAAGCAGTAAATACTATGTTAGCAAGTGTACAGAAACGCGTAGTTGCCAGCTTTCAGGAACACAATTAAAGAGATGGAAGAACACCAAACAGTTCATCGGGATACCTCCCTGGTGCTGAGTTAGTGTTTGTGCTCCTTCCTAAACTGCTGCAATTACATTTAGCTATTCTTATTGCTGCCTTTATTAAGGTCTTATAGCCGTAAACGATTAAGTATTCTCTGTAGGCTAAGCTCTGAATATGACACACAAGTCCACTAAAGATAATATTTTTGGGTGAAAAAAATATAAAGATAAAAATAATATATTTCAATATTATAATATTTTTGGCTGTAAAGAATGTCAGTTAAACACATCCATTTGTAACCCTTAGTTTCTAGGTTCTGCCCCAATAGCTTTTTAGGGTCCTGACATGGTATTGTATAATATCTAGAAGTGACTAGCTTTGAATTAACTTTTCCAAATGACTACTGACTTTCAAACAAGAACAAGCAATAGATTCTTGGTATGTTGCTTTGATACATATGTTTGCATTATTTGAAGGAATTATCTCTGTAAATAGGATTGTACTGTAAATGAGAAAACAATGGTATGTTCAGTCATCGGACAGAGATGGTGTTTAGATGATTGTCCTCTAGATAAACCGCATCAGCACAAAATGGGCAACTGTGATTTCATGTCCGAGATGTTTCTGATTTGGATATATTGAACTATTTACGCTCACTGCATTCCTCCATATTATTTCATTAATCACATAACAACACTCCTCCACTAAACCCGCTAACTCTAATTAGCTCTCTGCTACACAGCTGTTTCCTCATTTAGATGTTCAGTGTCTGGTCATGTGTCACCCTCACTTTCACAAGGATCTCAGCTTATATTACAGCACTTCAACGTCCTTTCTGTGTGCGAGCCCTCTGTGTTAATACGTCCTTTTGAATAACAAACTGATTGCAGTTACATACGGATGATAGGTATACACAGTGTCCACATTATCTCATTTGTTATACACATGCAAATGTGAAGGATGCATATAAAACAGAAATGAAAGCAGTAGTTTAAGCCAAGGAGGCTGGTGTGAAGACATGATCGGTTTCTCTAACCCGCGCTATTCCTACCAATAAGTCAACATATCAGTGATGAATCCCTCTGTTTCTGATCTCAAATAGTCCGCAAGTCGGTGAGACCATCATTTGATCTATACAAGGGTAAATGTTTTAATCAGAGAATTATGGAGAATTCAGTAATTTGTAAATACTAATGCTGTGCCTCTGTGTTTTTATGCAACACGAAGTTTTAAAAGCATAATTCAAGCCGTAAGTAAGTGTTTGGTTATGACAGCAAGGAGTGTTGAAAAATGCATCGGAAACTTTCCTGGTAGGAAAGGATTTGTAAGAGGTTTTAGATTGTGCATTTCACGTGTGTTGCGGCACCTGACGAATGCCTTTCTCTCAAAACAAAGACAGGTGGATTACTACGAAATTCTCATATACGAATGCTCTCAACTCCTTCTGATATATTGGGAAGCAGCACGGTAGAAAATCGGGAAAAATGCGGTCCAGACCAGCGCAGGCACACAGGGCTGTACGTGCGGTACCCCGGGACCTGGTGCCTCTTTCGGGGGTCAGGGGACAGGAGGGCGACACCGACTGACAGACGACGAGGAAAAACGAGAGGAACGGCACGAAACGGCCGCCTTATTTACAGCTGCTTACTTCTGCGGCGCTCAAAAACATTCCTCCGTTAAAAAAACAAACAACAAAAATAAAGCGAGCGGCTGCCCGCCACTGCGAGGGATAAGTACGCCGGGACGCACCCCCACCGCGGCGGGGCACGGGGGTCTCCCCCAGCCCAGCCCGGCCCGGCCCGGCCCGGCCCGTCGGGCGGCCGGCGCTGTCCCGGAGAAGGCGTCCCGGCCGCCGGCCGAAGTTGGCGCACGTCGCGGTGCCAGCCGCGGAGGGAAGGAGCCCCCCGCTGCCGGCCGTGCCAGCCGCGGAGGGAAGGAGACCCCCGGCACCGCCCCCCGAGGGCGCCGAGCGCGGACCTCCGCGGGCCGCCGCCGCCCCACCCCGCGGCGGCCGGGGGCGGCAGCCGGAGCGGGGGGGGGCGGGAGCCCCCCCGGACCCCGCCCGCGGGGACCCTCCCTCCCGCCTCCCCGCCCTCCCTCCCCTCCCCGCCCCCGCGCACCGCCAGAGCCGCCCGGGGAAGCGGAGGAGAAGGAGCGTCTCCCCAGAGCCCCCCGCCGAGCCCCGGCCGCGACGGCGCGGCGCCCCCGGCCCGGCCCGGCGATGCTGAGGGTGAAGGAGGAGGAGGAGGAAGAGCGGCCGCTCGCGGAATAGAGGCGCGGCGGGAGCGGGGCCAGGCAGCTGCCCCGCAGGGCACCGCGGGGCGCCCCGACCCGCCCCGCCGGCGGGCTCCCGCGCCCGCGGGAGGGAGCGCTGCCCTCCCCGGCCGCCGTCGCCGCCCGGCCGCCCCGCGGAGGAGCGCGGACGGGCGAAGGGGCAGCCCGGCCGCCCCCCCCGCCGCCATGCGCTGAGCGCCGCCGCGCCCGTCCATGGGGCGGCGCTGAGGGGCGGCGCGGCGGGAGGGCGCCGGGGGCAGGATGAAGTCCCTGCTCTTCAGCCGCTTCCTCCTGCTGCTGCCCTGGGTGCTCATCGTCATCATCGTGCTGGACATCGACAGCAGCCGGGCGCCGCTGCCCGCCCTGGTCCCCCGCGGCGGGGGCGGGGGCAGTAGCAGGGGGGCCCGGCCGGCGGCGGCGCGGGCGCCACCCCAGCGGCGGCCTGAGGCGGCGCTGCCCACCATCTATGCCATCACGCCCACGTACAGCCGCCCGGTGCAGAAGGCCGAGCTCACCCGCCTGGCCAACACCTTCCGGCAGGTGGCGCGGCTCCACTGGATCCTGGTGGAGGACGCGGCGGCGCGCAGCGAGCTGGTGAGCCGCTTCGTGGCGGGCGCCGGCCTGCCCTGCACGCACCTCCACGTCCCCACGCCGCGCCGCTACAAGCGGCCGGGGCTGCCCCGCGCCACCGAGCAGCGCAACGCCGGCCTGGCCTGGCTGCGGCAGCGGCACCAGCACCTGCCGCCCCCCCAGCCCGGGGTGCTCTTCTTCGCCGACGACGACAACACCTACAGTCTGGAGCTTTTCCAGGAGGTGCGTGCGGGGTGGGGGGTGCGCGCGGCCGCGACGCTCCGCCGCCGGCCTCCCTTCAGGCGCCCGCTTCGCCTCCCCTCAGGCACCTGCCGTTTCCCGCCTCTCCTCGCCCCTCCTCAGGCGCCCGCCGCTCCCGCCTCTCCTCGCCCCCTCAGGCTCCCGCCGCTGCCCGTCCCGCCTCGCTGCGCGGGGCTGTGCCCCATTCCCTATCTGCGGCGCGCTCGGTGACCCTCACCCAAAACCCGGGCACGGACGAGTCAAGCCTGCTCCCCGGCGCGGACACCTTGCAGCGCCCCGTCCCTCACCCGGGCTCCCCAGCGCTGCCTGTGTGTGACCACCCCTCTCTTGATTTTTAAAATTTTTGTCCCTCCCCTCCATGCTCCCCCCAACTTTTTACTGCTGTTTTCTCGCTTTCCTGCGGAGCGGAGCAAGTTTAGGGTTTATATAAGGGGTCCCGTGTTTTTGTTAAAACTGGGATGAAAAGCGCTCTTTGATATTTATTTTTTTCAGGTTGCGTCCCTCTCCCTGTAGGGCAAACTCGCATCAGGAGTCACCATCCTTCACAGTTTTTTCTTGGCGCGAATGAATTAATCCAGAGCCGGCTCCTTCACGTGGAGTTGCCCAGTCTTTTTGAAGCCTTTCGCTCTTAAAAGCAGCAAATCGTTTGTGTAATGACTAAACACCCTTTCAGGAGTCTCTTTTGTGAAGGGACCTGTTTTTGTCTTTGTTGCAGCCCCTTGGTGAAGGGCTTTGCTCCTTTTCGGTGGGAACTGGCAAGTACTCGGGGGAGAGGGTATCCAGCTCACTTTCTGGGTTCCCCCTGGCAGGAAGGAGGGGTGTTTAATAAGTGGACATAAAACAGCAGAAGAAAGATCATGTACATTTTCCGTGACAGCTAGAGGAGTAACCTTGGCAGGGAAACAAGGGAGGAAAATGGAAAAGTAGATTGGCAGCAGATAGGGAACGTACAGGACTTCAGACAAACTGCGATCCATGTCTTCCGCTGGTGGACAGTACTGTATTTAGTGGTGTACACCCATATTCTGCAGTTTGGAAGCATTGTGCTTCCTCATATGCTCTACAGTCAGTAGGTTAAAATGAACACGATACACAGAAATGTGAAGCACGTGAAATTCCCTAGAGCAAGTTATTTTAGAAATGCTTATGTTTGTGTTTAGATTCGTAATGCATCCCTTTCCATTTCCAGTATGTGGGCAGGTGCAGGGTCCCTGGTTCAGCAGGGATGCTCTACTTCCTTTGCCCATTTGCATTCAGCACTGAAGCTCCTAATTTGAAGACCTTTGCCTGGAGGCTAAACCTTAGTTGTAATCGATTTTCTTAAAACCTCATGGCTGTGCTTAGTGCATTATAATGCAGAGTACTTCCACGTACCCATCTTTGGTGTGATGGGAGTGTCCACCTCTCTTCGAGGATATAAAATTAATCTGATTCAATCTTAGGGAGTCTGTAAATTGATACAGAAAATACACTTTTCCACAATGAGTAGTGTGGGACAGAAGATTTGGAGACAAATCTCCCTTTTTTTTTTTTTTTTTTTTGGAGTACCAGCGTTGGGTACAAGCTAAAGGAACAGTATTGGCAGGCGTATCACTTGAGTGACCCGCAGCTACTGAAAGGGGGTCCAGTCAGGTTTATTCTTTTATCATTTCCTATATTATTCGTCTAATTTCTGTGAATGATGAAACAAAAAGGTACAAATTACCTCTCTGATCAGCTAGGAAACGCAGGAAAGCAAGGGGATAAACCTGTCTGAAGGGTTAACCTTGAAAATGGCAAGCAAAACAGGCAATCTGTGTTTCCTTCTGCTAACAAGAATGGTAACGTCCAGCACGCAGCTCTGCAGTCCTAAGACTTCTCTTTCACCAGGGTTCAGCAGCTGGGGAAGAGGTGTTTATTCTAAGCCCTGTGTTTGCAGGCAAACACACATGCGTGAATGAGTTTTCCCTGTGAAATGTGATGGTTGGAAAGCTGTTACAGGACTGGAAAAGGAGCTTTTGCTTCAGTTACCACTGCAAGTTCCCATGACTGTTTTCTGGGGTCACTAATGAGCTGTATGCAAGGTCTCTGGGACGCTGCTGGTAGTAACACAGGGAATGCCTTGTCGACCTGACTTCCGTTAACTTTGCCCCTTGGCAGGCTTTGCCAGCTGGATGTGCCTTTACGACGAGTGGGAGATTGCATTTGGAGGGAGCCAGTAGTCTTGTTTTCAGTCGAGGCACTGCTTGAGGGTTGGTTTTGTGTTTTTTTTTTTTTCCTGTTAAAAAAACTTCTCTGTCTTTATGGATTCTGGCTTGACAGCTCTGTAGTAAATCCTGATCTCTCCTTTAGGAATTGATTGATTTATGAGGGTAAACTATGCTCGTCTTCTCCAAGCGTGGAGAGAACAGCTTCAGAACGTGTTGTGTGCAGATGAAATCTGGTAGTAATTCCTGTCATGAAAGTGGTGGTAACGATACCTGAGAGGGAGTTTTTTTCAGTTTGTTACCCTGCCAGGAACAATTCTCCAGACCTGCAGTGGCGTAATCACAAAGGAGGTTTGATAAACTGTAGTCTGCTCACTGGGGAGGGTAGTATGAATGTAGAGGGACGAGACAGGAGCTCTGAATTCTGGTCCTAACACCATCCTGTGCTGGCTGGGTGACCTTCAGCATGTCACTGACGCGGGCCCGGGGGCACGTGGGTCCCAAACTGCCAGCAGCAATGCCTGCTAGCATCTGCCCGCAAGCAGTTATGTACATTTGCTGTCTTATGAAATAGTAGGTCTGTCTTCTTTGTGATGGTTTCTTCTGAGTCAAAGTTGGTTTCAGTTAAGCAGTGAAGGCTTTGGAGGGGGGGGGTGTGGAAACCAAGGCTAGTTAGGACTGTAAAACCAACATGAGAGAAGCATTGGTGTTAGGGATGCCTTTCGCTCAGAGGTCGAAAAAGCTTTACTGTGGAGCAGAAGGCGTGCCAGGGAACTGCACGTCAGTGAAGGATTATGTTTAAGGAAGCTCCTTTGCTGTGGGTTTCCCTAGTGCCCTTAGAGAAGACAGAGCCTTTTTAACAAAGCAAAATCAGCAAAGGCTTTACTATGAGTGGAGGTGTATAAACCATAAGGGCATGATTACAAAGGAGCGTGCTTTGACATGAAATGCCATGGGATACTTCTGAGAGCTTTTGATGAGGAAATTTTAATCTCTGTCCAAAGTACTTCTGTCTGGTACTTATAGGAATGAGTACCTTATATTTGATATGGAGTCTATTTAGGCCCAATAGACCTGGGCAAAATGCGTTTCATGGAAATCGGGAGAAAAAAAACCCAGCTTACAGTAGTGTTTTGCTGGAAAATGTCACCATCTGTAGTAAATCTGGAACCCTCTGGTGCTGTTTATAATTGTCTTTTTTCCTAAGACGTACGATGGCATGTGTGGGTGTATAGCTTAGTTTTTGACTGGCAAAACTATGTCCTCAAAGTCAAACTGGGCAGGGTCTGAGCGGGTTTAGTTGTCCTTTCTAGAATAAGGTGGAGAGCCTGGTTTGTCTTTCTGCTGCTACAGTGTATTCAGCATTGGCTCAGCTGAGCATTTTATTAGGAAAGGCTCACCTTCCTTGGAAGGGCTTCAGGGAAAGGACCAATTTGTTCAGTGACTGTGAAATTCTTTAGACTACTAAGTGGGGCTGCAGCAATGATGAAGAAATATTTCTAGGAGTGGAGGTGTGGCCTTTAAGTTATTCCGAACTCTTTCCACTTGAGAGTATGAAGGTGGTTAGGTGAAAAATCATGCTTTTACTTTAATGCTGGTGATTCTGGCATATTGTATTTTGTCATTTATTATTTTGGCATTCAGACCTTGAAAATAATTTGTATTTTTTCTGCTCGGGTATGATCTGTTCACCTGGAGGTGTCCATCTGCATCTCTCCATCAAAAACAACAGTCCACTTTCTGAAAATATCTTTTATCAGTTGAACGTCAGCCTGTGTTCATAACAAAGCCACTGAGAGGCCTGAAATCCCCACTACTGTATTTTATATGCTTTACAGATGTTTCTACATGAATCATCATAACTTCTATTTTTTACTATAGGATGTTCTTTTTGGAGTGACTCTGTTATAGTTTCTGTTGCATTTGTGCTTCATCTTATTCCTGAATGCAAGTTATTGTAATATTGTGACTGATGCCTAGCAACTGCCAATTTCATATTTTTAGACTTCCAGAAAGAAAACCTTAGATAAAGCTGGCATTCCACCTTCATAGAGAGATTTTAAAAACACGATTAGCCTAAGCACTGGAAACCGAAGATAGATGTAGCTAAGTTCCACTTCCCTTAACTCTTCACATCATTCATGTGTTTCTGCATCTCAGGCATTTTCTTTGCCCTTTCCGTATTTTGAGTAGTTGGCCAAAGGCCACCACTTCCTTGGTCCATGTATGGATACGTATGCAAATTGGAGGAATTAGTGTTAGAGTTCCACTCTGCTGTTGATTGTGCAGACTCCCCTGAAACCTTTGAGGGTGAGGGGTGAGCTGCTTAAGGAGTACAAAGAACAGGAGTAAAGGTTTTCAGCATGTGTGAGAAAGTGAGCTTGCTGCGTTCAGAAATGCATTGATTTCTAGAGATTCCTGTCTAGGTTATATCTGTCACCTTTGCTTGTATTTTGCTCAGACACCTAAACTGAGATGTATGTGAAATTAAAATGCTCATATCTTAAAACTATGATCTCCCTCACTGCCACTCCTAGCCCTGTGGTCATTGGTGTCTAAAATTTCGTAGCAAGATTGCTAGATGCCTACAGCATGCAAGTATGGCATATACCACTGTCTTGTCTGAGTGCAAGCTGAGGGTTTGCAGACTGGGTCTCCTTAGAGGAACCCATGCTATAAGGTGTGAGCTGAATACAGCCTTTGCAGCATGGAGTGCAAAGTAAATCACAGCATTAATTGTCATTTCTAAGGGGGAAAAAAACCCCAAACCTTTATTTAATAGCTTAGCAGTTAGCCCTGTTCCCCACTGAGCTGAGGACCAGAATTCAATTTGCTGTAGCTGTTGCCTGCACAAGAATGCCCTGACTGTGATGGTAGAGTTGAAGCTGGAAAGGAGATAGGAGGAGAGAGAGCTCAACCCCTTCTCCTGAAGCTGCGGTAGTCTTTATAGGTAACTCAAGATTCATGGAGCCACAGAGAAGGTAAGAATATGATTGGTGAAGAGGACAGTCAGCTGGATTGCTCTTCACAGGAGTAACTTAAACATAAAATTAAACAAAAATTCCCTAATATTTTGAAGGTGTGCTATTGCTTATGTAGTGGCCTAAATTGCCCAGGTAGGATCATCCTCAAATCAGCCAGCTGGGAACAAAGATTAATGAAAAACAGAGGGCAAATAGGAAACATTTTGTCTTGGCTAATGGACGTGACCTTCTCATTAAAGGTTAGGGCTGTCCAACTCTGGTAATTTTCATAGTGGCACTCTAGAGCAGGGGGCAAGTTGTGTGAGTGATTCAGACTGAAAACATTTTCTTATGCCCCTGCCCTTTGCTCTCCCAAAAGGTATGTATGAAGGTAGCAGATATTCTAATGGCTCTTAACAGTCTGTAGCCTGAAAAAATAAATCCTTGTTATTAGAAATAGAACAGAAATACTTGCAGGCATTGCATGTCACACAGGCTTCAGTTTTCCCATGATCATCTTTGTAAAATATTTTGAGAGCAACTCAAAAAAGACATTACTGAAGAGGTGAATATTTACTGTTTATTCCAAGTTTGACTAGGAAAGGGTTAGTGCTCTTTCCATAACTTTTACATAACTGTCCTAATCTTTATACACTGTATTAAGCTAACTTCTGTGTATTTTTTTAATGGATATATTTATGCAAAAGATTTAGAAGTAGTTATAAGTGAATCTGTTTATCTTTGAAAACATGGAGATCTTTTGTTGTGTATCTTGGAGCTGGTTGGAAAAATCAAATTTTTGCTATAGTCTTAAAAATAACATTCAGTAGTCTAGACAATTAAATATTAGCTGGCAGTCATTAGTTATTTTCTTCATAATAAAAAAGTATGTAAATAGAGTTAGCAGTGCATTAAATACCTTTCTAGCATATAAATGATTTAAGAATACATGACAGATTTTAAACACACACTGACATTCCCCTTGCACGTAGACAGGTAATACCTATGCTAAAGCAGCTGGATTAGAAAAGACTGGTAGAGAAACAATGAAATAGCTTAAAAATGAGAGGAAACAGTGACAAAAAAGGCTATTTGAAACAGATTTATCCAAGTGAGGGACTCTGGGTTACAAAGTACCAAGCACTGTCTGTTTCTGCACTTTGACAGCAGTCTTTTTCTTACCTGTGAAACTAATACTGTTGCTATGAAACTAATTGAGAATGGTCAGCAGCTCTTCAGAGGGACAGTGAACATGCCCTAGTAGAATAATAGAAAGTAGGATGAGAAAAAGAATTAGCAAGTAGAAGGGCCAAAAGCAAACATGAATAGCAAATGTTTTGGAAGTCTTCCCAATCCAGAGAAATTGGCTCCTGCTTTAGTTAAATTTAGCAGAGTTTTCTTCTGTAGGGAAGCAATATTGACATTTGTGCCCAAGGATGCTGGTATAATTTAGAAGCATTAATCATCGTATCCGATATGTAAAATGTTGCTTGAGAGAAGGGGGAATTAATCTATCCTCCCTCTGCAGTGTAGATTGGGTACGAATCAGCAGAGGAGGTTTAAGGCAGATGTTTGGAAAAAAGTTTTCTAATAGTGAGGATGGTGAAGCACTAAATCAGATCACCTGTGAGGGTTGTGGAGCAGGCTGATCAGTGACTGACAATTTTTTTGATTTGTAGACCTTTTCTACAAGTTTTCCCATGGAGACATACCCTTTACAGTCAAGTTTACCAACAACAGACTTGCTTTTTGAAGTTACTGTCCCCTAAGCGTCACAGTCCCTGAACCACAAAAACCACTGGCACAGATTTTCTATGACTCAGTACCTCCTTTGAAGTAACGGTAAGCAGGGGCAGAAGCTCCATGTAACGCCTAAGTAAACAGGCATAGCATTGCTGCAGCTGAGCTGTCCCTCTGACTTGTAGAGCAGTCACATAAGTTTTATTGAAGCAGGATTTGGCTTTAATTGACCTGTGAGTAATGCAGGATGCCTGTGTGAGAACTGATAGGGAACCTGGCTGTGCTCGTGCTTTAACCCGTAACATTTTCCCCTGTGGAAGAGTTGTAGCGAAGGAGCTCTAGATCCCATCTTTGGTAATAATAAATTGGACTGTTGCATAGAAATCTGCTTGAGTCTCACTGGGATGGGGGGGCGGGGGGAGGCGAGCCTGGACGAAAACCTGTAGCCTGACCAGTAGAGATCATAAATGACACAGGGGTTCAAGTGATAGAGAACAGAGGGAGGAAAAAAGCTTACTATGTGTGGCAGCTAGGTTTGCATGTGCTGAGAGCTTTGAATCCCGAATAGAAACGCATCAACATCATGCTGCAAAAACACGAGGATGGTTGTTCCAGTCTGGAAGCCTTTTCACTGTAAGAAGTATGGCCATGTTTCCTTCTGTCTGTCATTTGCCTTCATTCCCCTTGGGCTTTTATATTTTGTTACTGGCTTGGTACCTTCCCTATCCATCAGTCCGGTGTATCCCATTATGCAGTTTTTCTTGATTGACTGATGAGATGCTATTTCTGGCAATGCTTTTATCATTATCTTTTATTGCTCAGCTATACTTTATATATAGCTTTTATATTTTGTTACTGGCTTGGTATCTTCCCTATCCATCAGTCCGGCACATCCTATTATGCAGCTTTTCTTGATTGACTAATGAGATGCTATTTTTGGCAATGCTTTTATCACTATCTTTTATTGCTCATCTACATTTTCTGCATTTTCACTTCTTTAGTGGTTCCTCTATTGCTACTGTATTTACTGCTATATGCCCATCACCTCACCGGGATTTCTTTGGTCAGTTGTTACTCCTCTCTCCTGTCATTTCCTTGCCCACTCCTTCCCAAGTGTGTCCCCCCCGCTTCATTCAGGTTTGTTCTACATCTTACAGAGTCCTTTTCTCATCCCCCCCATCTAGTACATCACTCTCCTCCTATGCTCAAGAGCCCCTTTCAAATAATTAAAAAGTTAATAGAGGACAAAAGCATTTCCAGAGCGAGATTCATCCTACCTTAAGACAGCTGTCTAAGCCAGGCAGGATGAATCATGTCAGTAGGTTCCTATTTCTGTTCATTAACTATAGAAAACTAACTAGGATAGACCAGGTGCCTAACTTACAGAGAATTAAGTGTAAGTAAGATGAATATCATTCGTGTAAGCTACTAGGACTTAAAATGCTAAGTATTAAGACAGCATGTGCTACTGCACATCAAAATCACAGATAGAAGAGTAATTTAGGAAGCTGTTTGTAAGTTACAGGATTTTGGCAGTTGTTCAACCCACAGCAATAAAGCTATTTAGAATTAACATGTTTTTTGAATCACCTTTTTGTGTCCCGATGATTAGCAGCATCAAATTCCAGATGCAAGCTGGCCTTTTAATCCAAATAATAGCTTTCTCCCCATCATACATAAATACAGCCTTAACGCATCAGTATGTTAGCTGCAGTAATGCTATTCTCAGAAGATTAAAAGAAATATTCCTATTTTCATCTGCCTAGCATATCCTGAGGCTGTAAGGTATTTCAGAATTAGCATAAATACCGGTCTAGATGTGCTCTTTCAGTTTTTACTTAAAGGGATTGCTGTATTCTTGACACCTGCTTATTTCATTCTCCAAAAATGTAACCTGTGAGAATAAAGAAAGTAACCCAAGGACAAAATAAAGAGCTCTGTAAAGGATTACTTACTTCCTTCTGATGTGTGGTGGCTTTAGTGACTTAACTCATAGACACCGAGATGGACCCAAGACTGTAATAATTAAAGCTTCTTGGGTCATTTCGTGCTGGTTTCATGAGGTCAGTGAGATGCTTTTCATTGACAAGATTTTCCTACACATTGTGTATGGTAAAGTATTAATGTAAATCAGTCTGGTTCTGCTAGCGTAAATGCTGTGGCCACTATTGACCCAATTCAGAAGTCTTGTGTGATCTGGCCCATTTTGCAGTACAGCTGCCCAAATGCTTACCGTGAGAAAAGGCAGGGTATGGGCTTACCATGCGTTAGCTACTCTCTCGTAGTTAGAGCGTGCCTGCCCTTGTCTTGCGGCATTTCGTGTTTACCATGGGTATATGTGTTTACCATGGGCAGTTGGCACAGGGTAGCTAAAATGCTGTAAATCAGTACACTAGTAATTTGTTCAGATATCCATATCAGAAGGTATTAATGGCAACACAAAAAAGTTAGTGGGCATCTTTGTTCGTCCTGCGGTTAATACTGGTGTAGCACAGTTGGGTGTGTGTGGCTTGATCATGCCCTTGGAAACCTATTGGAAACTTGCCCGTGTAGACAAGCCTAACAGGATGATGCCCTGTGTCCATGTCTGATGTGTTTGGATGTTAATATAAATACACCGTTAGAAAAATTTGCAAAATGGATGTATCGTTAAAACCAGAGCTAAAAGATCTTCATGAGAAGGTTTGACTGATTTCCATATCCAAATAATTAATTGCTAACTCTGCGTTTCCTAAATGGAGGAGTGGGAGAGATTGGAAAAAATAATCTTAAGCAGGGAGAACAGTTACAGACAAGCGCGTTTAACAATGACCTGTAGAGAGATTCATGGCAGTCTCTCGCTGGCAATTAAATCGTCAATGGTTTGGATAGAATCCTCATCATGAGAAATCCCTATATTGCCAATTGTATACATACCCTGTTCTTACACAGTATGGAGTGCTGCTACTGGTGAGATGGTCTGACTTGCTGCAACACTTATTAGGGTGGAAGTGAGAAAATTTTGCTAAACAAATTTAAAGATACACAAAGATTTGGAGGGAGAAAAGGTGCATGCTTCTCTTCTGTGTGTTCACACATATTTGTGGATTTTTAAATATGTATTTTATGCCTTCCCTATGTGAAAGTTCTAAGAATCTGCTAATGTTTCTAGCTTAGCAATGTGAACCAGAGTGACGTGACGTCTTTGTTTTTTCTGGTGCATCTCCTGGGAGTCTAGGTGATATGCATGATAAATCTTTCACCTTGGCAGAAAGAGAGGGAAGTGTTTAATATTTAACCAAGGTTGTCTTTTACTTCAACATCTACCGATAGGGACTGCAGTTACAAATATGTAAAACTGTGTTTGTTTTTGCTAAGAGGAGTGCTTGGAAGGAGAAAGGGATAACCTTTCCCTAAGGAATAGGCCTCAACTACAACAGCAGACAAGAGATTGTTTTAAAAATCGATCAAATTAAGCCCACGTTACACTAAAAGAGTTTAATACTTGCTTAAATATTAAAGAACCATATTTAGGCACAGTAGTTAATTAAAACAGTGGCTTTTGAATCAGTGTGGTTAAATTGTGCAAGTTGCTGTGTCCATGCACTCGTCTTCTCAAGTTCTCACGCCAGACTGTCAGTGATTTTCCCATGGGGAGCAGTGCGTCAGGGTTCGTGTTGTGTTACCTCCTGTTTACTGAAGAAAATGGTCTACTAACCAGTGAACTGAATTCAGACTCCCAGTCATGCACGCTTTTTGCTAAAGAAAGAGTAATTTTTTAGTACCTATAGATTCCTCTAGGTTAGATGAGGACCACGTTTCCAGAATGGCATTTAGTTACATTTATACCATCAGGAAAAACTCCCGTTACTGGTAGCAAACTAGCAGAAGCATCCTGCCCGACCTGCTTTCTGTCCTTCTTGGAAACTTAGCAGAGCTTTTCAAGAGAAAATGTAGAGGTTAAAAAGGCTTAGCCCAAACTTAATCTTTTTTTTGTGAGCCTTTAATAGATCTGAGCTGCATCTGTTGTACAAACCTGGTATGTTGCAGGTAGGGGAAGAGTTGTGTGTCACAATTTCCTGTCCTCAGTGTATTTGTTACCAGTCTCAAACTAATTGTATTTGTCTTAATGAAGTGTGTCTTTGTTAATCATTATTATAATATTCTCTCTCGCTGGGCTTGTACAATACCTCAGCAATCTATAGAAATAAGCCTACTGCAAGAATGCTGTAGTCTTGCAGATAAAAAAGATCTTCTACACCTTTGAAAACCCAAACAAACAAGAAAACAAATACTGTTTTTTCATGGCTTTTAAAATTTTTGTTATAAAAAATATGAATAGGATATTTTCAGTAGAGTTGAGGTACCTATGGGCTAGAGAGCTGGAGATTTCACAGAAAATGAGTGGGCATGTGCAGCTTTCAAATACTTACTCTGTTGGGCTGAAATCTGTAAGTTAGAATTGCTTTTAAATACCTAGTCTAGATGATTAATGTGTAGGCTTTCCACCAACACTTACCAAAAAAGCCTACTAGGAAAATATGCATGCAGTCATGCTGTGCCTGCCTCTTGCAGATGCGTACAACCCGCAAAGTATCGGTGTGGCCCGTGGGACTGGTAGGAGGACGACGGTACGAGCGCCCGGTCGTGGAAAATGGCAAAGTTGTTGGCTGGTACACTGGCTGGAGAGCTGACAGGCCCTTTGCTATTGACATGGCAGGCAAGTACCAAGTTTCACGATACATGAATGTTTCTCATACTAACTATTCTCACATTTTTTGAGTGGGACAGAAACTGATTTCTCAGTGTAAGCAGCTTTTAAAACTTCTGAAGTGCAGCTGCTGTACGTAGCCCTTCAGCACTAAATATCCTGGAAGTCTTAGCTTGCGCATCTCATCTAATTAAGTGGCTGCTTGGTGATATCTGAACTTACTTTCACTTGGTTTTAATTTTATGCGGCAACTTGGCTTTTATGTTGTATAAATTGTTTGTCTGAAACAGTTAATTGTAAACTAATTAATCCAATTAATTTTTGCATTTCATTGTGTCATCGATCTACACCAGGCAGTATAAATCAGACCCTTCTTAGACCTCATGTTGTAAAATGCTACTTTATCATGAAATTATTCATTTTTTTAATTGGTTATTTGGTATGACAGTGGTAACTGTAGATGGATACAGTTTGAAACACTGGGCTTAGGGGGAAAAAATCTCTGACAGCTATAGCCTAGTAGAGGAAGGCAGAAAAGCTTCAAAATGGATCTAATCAATCTTCTGCTGTGAAGTTAGCACACCGCATAGCTCTGTCTTGCTGTTAGTCCATGCTTAGACAATCTTTTGAATATATTTACAACTGCCACATGCATCACCACCGTGCAGAAGTCCAATTTCTGACGTAGCAGCAGCTGGTTTCCCAGCAAATGATATCATATTTGCGCTTAAGCATATTTTGTATTCAGGGAAGAGAGGGAAGGGGAAAAGTAGGGATACAAGGGCAAGAACAGGGTAGAAATAGCCAGCCATTTTCTTTTTTCTGAAACCCTTATGTTTTGGGAGTGGGAAAAGGACAGTGCTTGCTCATCTGAACAGAATATTTTTATATGAATTGAAATGTTTGATGAAAAATATGTACAGTATTCACAGTACAGTTGGTTAAAAAGAGTAAAGGAGAACTAATAGTTGTTAACACCTCAAAGATAGAAACATCAACAGGTGAATTTTTCTGCACTGTAGAAGCATTTCAAGTTAATAGAATCACCTGGTGTGAAAATAAATATTTGAGTGTCCAGGTAGAGGCATTTCCCAGAGGAGAAGAAGGTATGTCAATCCCCAAGCCCGCGCAGCCTGTTGAGGACTGCAGCTGTGCATTTTAACAGTCTCTGCCTGTGGATTTGTAGATACGTATTGATACTATGCTGTAGAAGTGGTTACTTATGGGCATTGTAAAGATGATAGCATGGTTCATAATTCATTAGCAGCAGGCAAAAAGCCATTACACAACATTGGCCAAGGGATTCTAACCCAGACATGAAGAGATACATAGAAAGTTCTTAAGTCGTTGTTTACACTTTGCATTGCTGGCTGAAACACTGGCATGAGGGAAAAGCAGCTCCATTAGGAGCATTACCTGCTCATACTTTTACCGAAGTCGTGGAAGGGAGGGTTACAGAGACAAAGATACAAGCATTGAGAGTATAGGAAGTTATTGCAGATCCACAAACAAGGAGTTACTACTTTGTGAGAGAACTTTTATTAGTCTTCAAAAAAATAACTGAAGAAATTTAAATTACATTTTTAATTTCAGCAAGGGGAGAAATGGATGCTGTGTAGGCTGGTAAAAAATTAAGTAAGTTTGCATCTTCATTCCCCTCAGGAATACGGTGGAAGGGCACAGACAAACAGAACAGAACCTGTAAATCCAGAACTGCATAGGTGCCTGAACAGGTGCAGTCTACAGGATGCATGTTAACACTCAGTTTTCCACCCTTGCCCCCGCCCCCCCCCCCCCCCAGCATACCTCTGGGGACTTGGAGGACTTGCTAACAAACCTAAGTCCATGCTGTAGTACATCACTGGCATTCCTCCACCTGCTCGCACCAAATATACAAGCAACTCAGTTTATACCATATACTGCACGTAAGGAAGATCAAGGATCTCTTTTGAAAATATTACCATGAAAAAAAAAACCAGGTGCATATATTAAACTGCTCAGCTGTCTACAGCTGCTTATAATTAATGTTCTGATTCCCAAGGCACTGGTAAGGAGGCTCCCTTTAGTTTACAGAACTATCTTTTCATAGTGATTTTCACAAGAATTTGATCATGAGGCTGGGTGTGAAAAGAATGACTGCTTAAAAGGTTTGGGACCACTGATTTAATTTGTGGCTGTTCAGAGGAAGCGCATCCTTGCTTTTAAGCACATCAACTTCTTATTCTAGACTTCAAAACACAGGGCCAAATTAAAATCTGCTGCAAGTGGAGACAGGTCCTGCTGATTTCATTGGGATCAGCTCAAAGACCCTAGCTGGCCAACTTCCCTGGATTCTTCTTTGAAATACACTCACACACGGCAATCACATTAGGTCACTTCAGTAAACATTGGCTATTTCTTTTGAGAAGTTTGTGGTTGACACTGCTATTCTCCAATACTAAATTGCATTCAGAAAGCAGAGTAGCTGTTTCCTGTGTTGCTTCTTGTCTGGCAACCAACGCACCGTATGAATTAGTTCTGGTGTTTTTAAAGTTCCACCTCCGTTTTAACTGTAAGTGGGTTCTAGAGTTTGACACAGACTTCCTTACCCTCAGGGAAGAAAAGCGAGGGAGAATTGAGTGTTGTGAGGAAAAAGTGACATTGATTCTGAGGTAGGCACTGTGTTGTTTTTTATAGACCTGATTTAAAATCTTCTATATTAAATGATGCTGTTAGTGATTTACTTTTGGCTTCTTCCCAGTGCCAGAGTTTTTGACCACCCATGAGAACAAGTTAGATCGTGATTCTCCTAATGTCAAGATTGTTCAAGGAAAACAGATGCATGCTTTACATTAGCATTCCAGGAGCTACTTCAGTCATAAAGATTAATCCACGCCCGTGAATCACTGGGCAAGCAGATTTTGGACTTGTGGTCCAGAGCTCATCCACTGTGCCCTAAGTTCCTCTGCTAGGGCCTGAGCAACCACCTTTTTTTTTTTTGATTTTGCTATAGTTACGAGATCTTTAGTACATCTCATCTTTCTTATGGTTCCCTGAGAAAAAAGCTCTCCTATTAATGACACTGCAAAACATGGCATGTTTTGTCTGAATCTGAAAGAGCCACTGCTGGAAGTCACAAGTACAAACTAACAAATTTTAAGTGAGTGGCTATGGCAGACACCAGACTCGGGGGGGGGGGGGGGGGGGGGGGAGAAAAAACAAACAAAAAACCAACCCCGAACCACCCCTCCATCAAAGGGTAACAAGTATTTTAAATGTTGAGTTTAAAATCAAGAGCCTCTTTCATGGTGAATTAACTCCTGGTTGAACACCTCTGCCTTATTGCAACCCAAACAGTATGTCACAGGGAAAAGATAACTTGAAGGAAGCGGACCCCAAGCCATGGCATGTTCAACAAGCCAAAGGGAGTACCTTGAACTGTGTGGATACCAGTATATCTATTTCAACATCAGCACTAAGCATTAGCATTTCTTCACTCTGGAAATGATAAACACTCTCAGGATAGTAGCTGAAGGCAAGCTAGGAACTATCATCTAGAGCATTCAGGAAACAAAGGCATTAATCACAGCAACAGAATCTTTAAAGACTGTCTCAGTCTAACCGGATGAAGAAAAACGGTTCTGCCTTTTAACAGAAGCCATTGATCTAGCACAAGTCAAGGTACAAGTCAAGGTGTGAATTAACAGAAACAGCTTCAGTAGAAAGAAGCACAGATGTAATCTTTGCCATGTCTCCCAGGTATCTTGTCCTCCAACAAATTAATTCTTATCTAGGTGGCTCTTCAGCCAATTAGATTTAATTTACAGCCTTGCATTAAACACAAAAAAACCCCAAACACCTCTTCGCACTCTGGCGATGAAATTGTCCTGGGCATTTCATGTGAACTTAAGCCCAATATGACCTTGTAGGAATAACAAGGATCAAGTGAAAGAATTGTATGTGTCTAGCACTGTTCTGTTATGCTATGCTGGAGACAGTAATCCCAGATAAATCCCTGTTTGGGGTTATAAATCAAAACAACAGTGTCTTTTCATCTATTACCACAGGATCATTACCTACTGCGAGAAATAACTAGTGCCAGTCTGGTCAAAACCTGAGCCATCTCCTCTCTTTTTGATGATCTGTCTGTGATAAAAAGAAATCAACTGAAAGTTGTCACTAGAAAATGGTTTTCCCTCAAGTCTATCCGAAGTCTGTCTACATAAATACAAAATGTCACACATGTGAAATTAAAGCAGTTATAAAGCAGAGCTGAAGAACAAGAGCCAGGAGATGTCTCTTTGAATTATTGTATCTCTTAAGTTGCTGCTTTATTGGATTCTTTGAAGAAACAAAGACTGCATGACCACTGATCAAGGAAGCAACCCTCAGGCCACAGGCCAGTCAGATTATTAAACGCTCAGTTTAATAATCTGACTTTTATTTGATGCCTGAAAACATGGGGGATTTTTGATAGCACCCTGAAATGGCAGTTTGCAATAGCATGGTAGCAAGGGCATGTGTTACATGCAGGGGGCATGGCGCATCTGAAGATCCATGCGTAGGAGAAATCCATCCTCAGAACTGAATCCAATTTTCTCAAGAGGAGCAAGCTTTGCAACAAGAGAACCTAGGAGAAATTGACGTATGGATAAGTATGGGCTGTGGGGGCCAGGGAGCCAAGCTGAGACACGCAAAGATAAGCGGCAGAAAATCTGTGTGTCTCTTCCGCTTAGAATGGATTCCTTCTCCACTCTAGAAACTAGGACACTACACTAATTTTGGTGTTTACTTCGTTTTCACCTTCATGGATGACCAGCTTACATCTTAAAAATTAAATCTTTTTAAAAAGAAACAGCAGCTCAACACAGCTGATCACAGCTCCAACACCACCTTCCTTTGCACAGCAAACTATTTTTTTTGTGCCCGAAATATCAACCATACTAAAGCTCAGTTGCACCAAAAATTTATAGTTTGTTCTAATTTAGGGCGGGGAGGGGGAACACTAACCAAAAATACTGAACTGCACCAGGCCAATTTGTTCATCAGTAATAAGCCTACGGTCATCTTTCAAGGTGCAGAAAGCTGGCTGTATGCACTGCAGCTGTCTCTTGCTGAGGGAGTTTAAGCTCTCAACCTCAGCTCTTCACAAATGATTACACATGGCTACAAACAGCACTGGGATGGAGCCCACCTTGTGCTCCCTCATAGCCAGGCTGCAAGCCGTAGGAAGCAAGAAAGGCCTGCAGCCTGCTGAAGCCAAACCCTTACCTGGGAAGAAAAGTCCAAACTGCTGTTCTTTTGCCTGGTACCGCTTACCTAAACCCAGCAGCTGCACCAGAGCACAGCTGGATCCCAGCATTGCTGCTAGCAGGTGGTGCAGTCCACAGAGCAGGAGCTGCAGAGCTTAACCGCACAGAGCGAGGACAGGCTGCAGCCACAGCCACAGCCTCACACCTCCTGCAAGTCTTTCATTCACTGGAGTGCTCTGCGAGGTGTGGATAAGCCCTGTCCATCTAGACACCTATTCTTCTTTATCTATCTTAGGCAGGATATAACGTGTAAAGTTAAACGTGTTTTCTGCAACCGTGTCTGTCAATGAATTGGGACCTCAGTTTACATCTGACCCATAGTCCAAATCTTTATTGGGGGGGGGGGGGGCAGGGAATCACTTTCTGGTGTCTTCCTGTACTTCGCTACAAACAAAAGCATGATAAAAGTGGTTTCAGTGTGCCCTCTTTACATGCGATGTAGTAATTACTTCCTTTTATTTTCCTCTTTAAAAGGCTCCCATAAAAGCCACAGACACTTTCAAGGAAAATACAGTAGCAAAATAATTCCAGTAAAAAAGGGGACATTTATATTCCATTACAGAAAGTTATGCTCATTTTTAAATTGAGAAAATTTTAATACTGGCTTTAGAATTAAATGTTCTTGCAGTTTTTCAGAACAGATGTCAAAACTTCTACTATTTCTGTCACAAAGGGACAGCTGGAACCACTCTGAACTGATGAAAAAAGGATTTCTGTGGTAGGCTTGGCAATTAGACATAAGGAGTTACAAATGTAATTTTTCTTTACAAGTGTATCATCAGTCAAGTTTTGAGTCACACTTAAGCATACATGCGACAGCCTTGCTGAATGAAAACTGGAGAGTTCTATAAATAATGGCAAATTGGAAATTCATGAGAGCAGCTTCAGACAGGGTGAGTTTGTTCAAACTAGTGATTTCTGAGTTTGTAATCTCCCTTTGAGGGACCTCATGTATGTTATTAGAGGACTGCATTGCAAAGAGGCATGTGCACTGAAAGTTCTTTCAGTCATGCTGTGCAACGCAGAGATCAGCTGCAGACTGTCTTGCAGACCACCGTTGATGAAAATGATTTACATGTCCACAGTAACTACACAGTGTGCAAGGCAAAACGTTAATATGACTTGTCTTTCATCAACAATAATGTTAAAACTCTCTACAGGCTAAAAAAACCCTCTAAATACCACAGCTGTTATAAGTAACATTTTAACCTTTTTTTCTGACTCTCACCTTTAAACCTAGAAGTGTTCATACATTCATACTTCATACATTTTATTTCACTTAAAATTTAGTTTTATTTCTTAATTAGAAGTAGAAAGGAGGATAGTCCGAGATCTTCGCAATACCTGACTTTTCAGGCAAAAAAAGCATATAGTCTCTACATGACAGGAAATTGATTAAACATGTTGAAAAGACGGTGCAATTAAAAAAAAAATCTGATTGCACCTTCAGGGCGAAACAAAGCAATGTAGGGTGTGCAAACCTACTAAATATTGTCTATCCATATAATCAAATTTACACATTTTTAAAAAGAACATGGGAGACTTCTAGACTTAAGTGTAACTTGCACAAAAATGTAAAGCCTAAAGGTTTTTCTTAACCTTTTTCCCCACCCCCCTCTCTCCAAGGATTTGCTGTGAGTCTTCAAGTGATTCTGTCGCATCCGAAAGCCGTATTCAAGCGTCGTGGTTCTCAACCAGGAATGCAAGAATCTGATTTCCTGAAACAGATAACAACAGTGGAGGAGCTGGAGCCAAAAGCAAACAACTGCACAAAGGTACCGATTTCCACGCTTAGCAAAAAGCTTTCGTATCATCTCTGTAGATGACTGTACTAACACAAATGTTATTTTATAGGTTCTTGTATGGCACACGCGAACAGAGAAAGTAAATCTAGCTAATGAGCCAAAATACCATCTGGACACAGTCAGTATTGAGGTATGATGTGGAGACAGAGTTACGCAGAAGTACAGGACAATGGATGTGTCAGAAGGTGTTCGAATTCAACCAGCTAAAATAGTCTACTTCTGCGTGAGACCTTTAAATAGTCATCTGATGGACTTCTGTGGAAACAAAAGGAAGCTGTCAGATACTCTAATACGCAAATCACGTGGGTGTGCTTTGTTCTAACTTGTTTGCATGCATTTCTGAACTCTCGTCTTAATAAGCTGACACTTACCTTTGTTTTAAGGCTGTTTCCACATAGTAAAAAGAATCAGAGACAAACATGGCTGCAATGGAGTATTTTCAAAACCATCATTTATGTATATACTTTTTGTATTTATCCAGCTTAATGGTGTAATTATGAACTGATTTTAACTCACGAACTGTTGCTCTAAATTTTTGCATAAATGGATCCTCCAAATTGAACATGTTTTCCTTCATTAAAAGCAGACTTCTTGAAGAGTGAGTGGTCAGATACATCATACAATAATGAAATAAAAACCCACAATCATTTATGGATTTATCCTTTTAATATAGGGAAATAACATTTTATCATTACGAGGCACCGTAAAATGTAAACACAATCACTGTCATAAACCTGGATATCTCTGCAAGGAAAAATATATCTGTTCACATTGAGTTACCTTGTATACACCTATTGTGCCGCTAGTTCTCAGCATTAATACTGTGTACGTTGCCTCGTGAGCCGGACTGGATACTTTATCACAGGAAACTCAAATGGATCAAATGCTCATTTTTAAAAGAATAAACTATTGATTTGTAGAACTACAGTAACATCCAGGTTTATCTTTCTTTCAATAACCATGTTCCCTGTTACGCACACCATAACAACATCACAGTGAAATGTATGATGAAACGAAATTTGTTTGATACACTAGAAAACATTGCTCGGTGATACATTTACATTCTATTTATATATGATTAAACATTTGTTCATACAGTACCTTCTACAGGATTACTGGGTCATTTTGGGGGGGTCGGGGTTCATATTTTTGGATATTACTAACATGATAGCTACATCCCTTATATGCAAACAGTTGATCTAGAATTTTGAGGGAAAAAAATCAGTATGTGGTTAAGCAGCTTCTTAAATGTATGGCCTATGAGAAGTCGTATGCATTGTATGAAAACGCTGCCAATGACGTATAAATGTATTCTTGATCTGGTTTTCACTACATCAAATTCAAATCAATAGAGACCACAACACGGTCAGTCAGTTATATTCTTAATCTGAACAGCTGGGGAAAAAGAAGAAGAGTATGTACATGGAAGGAAAAGCGAAGGTAAATGCATTTGAACAAGGAATGTTAGGTGGCTGTTCTGGGCGAGACTTCTATTGCAACTTTCATTTCCACAGTTGTGTGCTGAGAGTCTGACCAGAGGAGCTTCCAGTCCATCCTGCCGCCGTGCTGGGGGGCTGGCCGAAGCCCATCACATTGCTGGAACTGCTGAGATTCATTCCAGCCATTTGCTGGTTCATCTGCGAAGCACACACACGAGCCTAGTTAGCACTGGTGCTGAAACGCCACACCCTGCTAGCCAAAAAGCAGCCACGCCTCCAACTAGCAACCCAGTTAAAGTACATTTCCCTAAAATTAATGTGCCTCATCACATAAAAATATTGACTCCACGTAAGTTGCTAAGGATTTTTCAAGATAGCAGCTTTTCTAGAACCATTCCATCACCGTGGTACATCCGCTGACTGGCTGCAGCACTTGGTGTATACGTCAAGCCTGTATAAACACTCCACTAGTGAATTTACAGAGCGTTTGATAAAGGAGCCCGATGTGTCTCAGTTGATAAGAGCTTGCTTTCTAAGTTTCAAAGCGAACCAACAAAATTGTGGCAACTGCGATAAAGAAACACCAAAGCAAGTAATATAGCCCTGTCTACATTTGCAACTCCAGATGTTTTTTGTTCCAGCAATATTTCTTTGGAAACCTCAAAATCTGGAATACACAAGTTTTTATAGAAATTGTCCCTTTAGGTGGCAATCAACAAAGAATGAGGCGGATTTATAAACGAGTATTATCTAAATCTAACCATTCTTGCTAAAGAATCTACTCAGGATACCATAATTTCTTAGAAGCAAGTGAAATCATTCACATGAAATTAAAGACGACATCTAGCTGAAGGTGGGAAAGAGTTCAAAATTCAGCACATTCACTTCAGGGATGGTGCAAAAATATTTCTACTCTCTGCAAATATTATCTAGTCACTGTAATTTTCAGTGCTCAATGTAAAAACATTCTTCAGGTTACTCTCCCTTGCCTGCTAAAAAATGAACACTTATTGACAAGCCAAAAACCTAGCTGTGTAGACAGAGTAAAGATGTCCCCTCTCATGAGTTTGGGAGCAAAAGAGCATTTGGAGCAATTAATAATCAGAGCCGATGAACAGGGATGTTGGATAAGCAACATTAGATTCAAGTTAGAGACAGCATTAGGTAAAAATCAAGAGTTTGTGTAAACATGAGCGAACAGTACCGGGTTGCAAAATGAAACAAACACCGGTGAAAAAAATTAAGTCAATTGCAAACTAATATTTCAGGGTAGAATTCAGTACTGTGTGCTTTCACATGTGTATCCACAAAATCAACCCATCACTGAACGTACATGGAAATTTAATAAAAGCCGATGAAAACATGCTTTACCTAGTCGTTAATCTCTTCTGGAGTAGACTTTTTAAGAAGTAGACTACATAAAGCATGCTACTCCGGTAAGTAAAGCAAGCTCTCCTCCCCCTTTCAACTGGAGCCAGAGATTAGATCACAGTTCCCCTACAAACTGTGGAATGTCAGCATACTGGTAACATCTGATGTGCAAGGAGTACAGAAACATGTTAAGAGCTTGTTCTACGAGCCAACTTTTAATCTGTATTTGATAAGAAGCACGATTTTAATTTCAAAGCTGATATGGGTCTTTTTAAAGTTAGATACCTAGAAAAAGACTGTTAGCAGTAAATCCACAAATTTTTTTTGGTTTGACATGTTGGAATTCTCGCCTTTTAAAAATTACTTTTCAAAGGAGAATGAGAGCCTGTATTTTCAAGCAGGAGCCGTTTTATCTGTGTAAGAAATGCTGCTTACCTTCATCAATGTTCATGCCACAGGACTGAGCAGAACAGTAAAAATAAATATAATCCAATCTAAGTAAGTCACTAAGGTTCACTTCCTGAATTGCTGGAGTAAGCAGCATGGGATTATTATATTGTTCTTATAATTCAAACAACAGTATGAAGAAAATAGCTGCTATCATCCATACTGAACTGCAAGGGAATCATTTAGGTTTGTCCCCCCCCCAATAACCTCTCAAATACCCGATTTCAAGATGCTTCATTGGATAATGTACCAATATAGTACTAAGTGTAAACTAACACTTTTAGAGAACCTTTTACACGTTTAAGAAATTTAAAAAAATAGCACGGAAATGCTACAGACAAACAATAAATCAGCCTAAGCAAATGATCTACAGGATCATTTAGAGTGCAAAGCACCGCACGTTCCACTGAAATTTATCCTGAAGTCTGTCAATGGAAGTATTAATTGTTAATGGCTATCCTCAAGCAATTAAATTCTGCTTTTGGTCGTAAGGCTGTGTTTACATTTCTGTATTTTGTAACTATAGCTAAGCTAGCTTTTTACCTGGCTAGTTCAGATGCCAGGATGAGAGTAGCTACAGAAGCAGAGAACTGAGCTTGGTCTACCTTGGCAAAATGTATTCTCTGCTTATATATTAGTTATCGTTAACTGAATTATTCACTGACTTTTTCCACGTGCCTCTGAGCAGTTCATAGTCCAGCAGTCTGTAAGTTGGCTACACCACAACTTTCCTCCTACAGCCAAACATTTTGTATCTGAAAAGCAGCGTCGTTTCTAAAGCACTCTTGTCTGGGAATAGCAAGTCTTTACCTGAGAGAGGTTCCATTGAGCTTGTTGGTTTTGTTGCAATCCATACTTATTTGGTGGCGTGACCATCTGTCCCACCATTCCACCTTGAGGTCCAACGACATTTTGAGGAAGTCCCATCACACCAGTTTGTGTAGTACCCGTAAATCCATTGGGCATTCCCATTCCTACCATCACGCCTGTGCTCTGTCCCATGACTGGCACTGATTGTCCCATCATGTTTCCCATCATCCCAGTTGCTGCAGGCACAGGAACTCCCATGGCTGGAAAGCCTTGAAAATGAGTTGATGGTTGTGTGGTAAATGGCATAGAAGACGACCCCATGAACATACCTGTACCAGAGAAGGGAAGATTTCAGCAAAAGTGTTTTGTAATTTTCTCCCCCATCCCCATAAGTCAGAAGTGCACCAAAATAATTTTAAAGGATAACCTTTGTCCACTTGTACATCAGTGCTGTTAATTTAGTTTCTGGTAAAAGTAAAAAATCACTTAAAAACTCTCAAAGGAAAGGGACTCACCACCAGAGGTTAACTGCCAAGAAGAGTTTGGCAAATCCCTGTTGTGAACCAGAATCTTTTAATCGCTGTATTGGAGGTCTTTGTTTTCATACAAACTTAGCTAAAATCAAGATACGACAGCTCTGTACTGATCTTGGCAGCCTGCTGTTTGCACGCTGGAGACTCAGACCTTAAGCGATGAATTAGACAGCAGAAGCTGAATTCACAAATCTTTCAGTAAATTGTATACTTGATAATTTGAACAGCTATAAATAAGTTAAAATCACATACTATTTTTTTCTTTAGCTTCTGTATTACATTTCAGTAATTTTCTCATTTTTATAAACAGTAAAAATAAAAATCTTCATTTGAATATAGGTAGCAGGGTACTCAACCTTAGTTTTATACTCGTAGGAGGTAACTATTCTAGGCAAAGCTTAAAATAGGACTGCACAGAAACCTTTACAAAATTATTTACCCGGAGCATTTTGCTGCTGCATGGTTCCTGTGCCATACAGTGATAAGATGGAGTCTTTGGAGAGCTGTTTCTTTGCCAACTCTTCAGATTTTGTTGTTTGCTCAGTGAATAGATCGAGATCCCCGGATGCTGCAGACAAGGTGGCAGCTGCTGGTTTAGTGGAAGTGCTCTGGGAAATAAAGGTCAAGACAGACTACTGAATGAAACCAGCAAAAGATGTTACATCAAATATTTACTGCACATCCTCACTCCCGAACCAAATAAAAACCAGTTCATTTACAGGAATTAACTTTAAGTAAATGAGGATTTAAAAAGATGTGGTATGACCAAAGACAAAAAAGCAGTACATACGATATGGAAAGAAGACCAGACAGAGGTTACAAAACACGCAAAACTAAAACCCCAAACAGCTCCAGGGCGTACACATACAGATTATTCATTCCTGTTGCTCCTACATTTTTCATCAGTGAGAAGCATAAATCACGAGCTGTAGTTAGATTATGAAAAATAATTAGGAAATCAATAAGGAGATTACAATTCACATCTCATGAATCCTCTCATAGGCAGAATAGATTAGAGAAGAGCTAAAACAAAAGATTAAGTGCTTTGGAATATACCACTACAATTAAGATGAACAGTGTTTTTGGAGAAAAGGCAAAAGTAAATTTTCAGTTGATCTACTTAAAGTAATAACATTTCTAAAATACATTGCTTATAATTGGCTTAGAGTTCTTCAAGCACATTTCATTTACTGAGAAAGCATAATTATCTAAAACTTACTGTAGTCTACCACTGAAAAACTAGAATACACACAGGCTGTCAGGCTTTTTATTGCTCTTGCACCAAGATGTTTTGTAAACAAGTTACATCCAGGTGTCTTTCAGTGCTGTTACTTTGCTGCTCATACACATACAGTTCCATATGGGGGCTTGCTTAGGTAACTAGCCAATACACTGCATTTTTGTTATATTTCCTAAAATACACAACTCATCCTGTTACCAGCGGGAACTTTTAATGCAGATCAACTGTATATGCATTGAAAAAGAGCGAGGATTGCAATGCATACCGAAATTACAGCCTTATTTTAGTCCAGCTAATTGATCCTCAGCTGCTTAGCATACATCTGCCTAATCCCCCAGCACATGGGAGTTTCAACTCTTTCCTACACGGAAGGAAAATCCTCCTTGCACTACCACCATGAACGGACCGGATCTGCAACCAGGTCCGTCTGTTTACTGTCATCGCATACCAGAGTTTATCAGACAGACAAGAAGCCACCACAACATATGCAGATACAGTAACACATTTATATTCTTGCTTAAAGCAACAGCCTCCAAACTTCTCCTGGTTTTGCTGGCAGGCTGCTGACTAGGCCCTGAAGTCCACTATGGTCACACTGGATTTGTACAAACACCACAACATAAACTTTCAATATGCAGCTTCAGAAAACACATCTGACTCCTGAAGTGCTAAAAAGCTCTCGAAAAGCTAAAAAGCTCAGTGTTACAAATTGGAGGGAAAAAAACCCTGCAGAACAATTCTAGTACCAACTAAATTGGCCAGCAGCCATTGGGAGAAAGGAGTGCAGATTCACATCGATGATGGTGAAAAAAAATCTCCAAAACTGCTGTGGAAAGGGAAGAGAAAAAGAACAAATGGAAACTCGGTGGCAATTGAAAACCCTGCATTTATACAACAGCCGATTTGGGCCAAGGTCACTAGACCTTAGTAAGCAACAAAAGGTAGGGTGATGGCACTACAAAGGGAAAGCAGACAGAACAAGACCAGGAATTGCTCAACTCCTGTGACACCTTCTTTCCAGCCAATGTACACTTAAAACTATCACCTTCCTTACGTACGTATTATAAAAGCTACTGCCTCTTGCTTATTACTGACAAAAATTTCTGATTGCAAAGCAAAATCAAAGTTTTTTAATGGGTAGTAGCAAGCCCTCTCCATTTGAGACAACTCTGTCAGTGTGGCATAACCAGTCTTTGAAAATACCAGATTTGGATTTAATAATACATTCAGGTAGAAGCTCATCCTAAATAGCAGTATTTGTTTCACCGTGCATATACCCAGGAAGTCCCATTATTGAATTATTCCATATCAACTGGTCCCCCCACCATGGCATCTGCCTAAGACAGCCTCTGTACAACAGCCACGCTCAGCAGATTGGAGAAGTCCATGCAAGCGCTGAAGCGAGTTAACAGGGGCGGCTTCCTCTCTGCTGCTTGCACTGCAGTAAGGAAGGGTTTTGCTTTTCTCTCAAAGGGAGAAGAGCAGACATGTTTGGGCTTGCTGTTGGTGTTTTCTTTTTTAAATAAATAATAGCATCAGAGAAACTGTTCTCATCTGGGATGAACGAGTTTGGAGTGTCTCCCGATCTATGAAATACTGTTACTATAGGTGCTTTAACAAAATAAAGCAAATCACTACATATGTGCACAGAAGAGAAGGGAGAGCCGAAGACCTGGAGGACTGATCATCTATTATGTTTACGTCGTGAGATTAAATGGTCATTTAACATCTCTTCATTCAGTTTGTTTTTGGAAGATTCTGAGAGAAGCCAAAGCACTGAACAAGCACTCCCTGAAGTGTTCATCAGCTAAATAAATGGAAGAGAATGCAAAACACATGGCAAGAAAACAGCAGGTGGCATTCAAATAAAAAAACCCAACAACATTGACATGATTTTCACATATCTAACATTCTCACACTACCCAAGACCTCTGTAAAAACACGCCTGGCACACATACAATAGTTTTCCTTTAAGAAAGGCTACACGTAGTGCTCTCAGTCATTATACCAAAACTAAACACTCATCGATCGGGTGGTTAGAGAACATACTGCTGAGCGGTTTCATGATGTTACTGTAACAGAATTTTTCAGAACTACTGGAAGCCATCTCCAATATGCTTCACGTTTAAACATAAATAATTTTTGTCATCGATAGCTTATATATTACCTGTAAAAGGTAATACCTATCCAAAGGAAGTTTTCACTGTGAAATATTGGTCAGATGTGTCAGGAACACAAATATGGTAGCTGAATCCATCACTTCACACTTGCCATCTGACTACACAAATAGCACATGGCTGGCAAGAAGTTTTGATTAATGCATGAGACTAAAAATAAGTATTTTCATTTTGGTGTTTAATTCCCAAAAGACTTCAAAACAGCAGATAAGGATCATGACATTCTCAATGTTTTAAGTTGGTCTGAGAGTTTTAGCAGTCCAGATGGCTTTTGTCCATTGCCTGTGGTCCTGTCACTGGGCACCACTGGAAAGAGCCCGGCTCCGTCCTTTTTGCACCCTCCCATCAAGTATTTATATACATTGATGAGATCGCCCTGAGCCTGCAGGTTGAACAGTCCCAGCTCTCTCAGCCTCTCCTCATAGGAGAGATGCTCCAGTCCCTTAATCATCTTAGTGGCCCTTTGTTGGACTCTCTCCAGTACGTCCATGTCTCTCTTGTACTGAGGAGCCCAGAACTGGACCCAGCACCCCAGGGATCAAGGTGAGGCTGACTGGTCTGTAGTTCCCTGGGTCCTCCTTCTGGTCCTTCTTGAAGATAGGAGTGACATTTACTTCCCTCCAGTCCTCAGGTACCTCTCCCAATCACCACAATCATTCAGAGATTATCAAGACTGGCCTCAAAGACATCAGCCAGCTCCCTCAGCACTCATGGGTGCATCCCATCAGGGCCATGATCTATCATCTATGTCCAGTTTGCTTAAGTATTCATCCACCAAGGGTACGTCTTCCCTGTTCCAGCCTTCACCCCTAGTCTCCAGGGCCTGGGATTCCTGAATGCTGGTCTTGCTAGTAAAGACTTAGGCAAAGGCGGCATTCAGTACCTCAGCCTTTTACATTTACATGTCCTGTTGTCACCAGGACCACTGCTCTTTTCAGCAATGGGCCCACATTTTCCCTACTCTTCGTCACCTATGTACTTACAAGTCCTTCTGTTGCCTTTGCCAAGCTGCCCTTGCCAGCTTCCACTCCAGTTGGGCTTTGGCTTTCCTAACCCCATCCACCCCTGCTTGCTCAGACAGTGTCTCTGTATTCCGCCCAGGTTACCTCTCCCTGCTTCCACCTTCTGTATGCTTCCTTTTTGTGTTTGAGTTTGGCAGGAGCTCCTTGTTCATTCATGCAGGCCTCCTGGCATGCTTTTGCCTGACTTCTTGCTCATTGGGATGGACCACTCTTGAGCTTGGAGATAGTGATCCTTGAATATCAACCAGCTTTCTTGGGCCTCTCTTCCCTCCAGGACCTTATCGCATGGAACTCTTTCAAGCAGATCCCTGAAGAGGCCAAAATCTGCTCTCCTGAAGTCCAGGCTTGTGATCTTGCTTTTTGCCCTGCTCCCTCCTCTCAGAATCCTCAACTCCACCATCTAATGGTCACTGCAGCCAAGGCTGCCTTCGACCTTCACATCACACTTTCTTGTTTGCGAGCATGAGGTCCAGCAGAGCACCCCCTCCTCCTTGGCTCCTCTATCACTTGGGTCAGGAAGTTGTCATCGATGCTCTCCAGGAACCTCCTGGATTGCTTATGTCCTGCTGTGTTATCCCTCCAGCAATTACTAGGGTGGCTCAAGTCTCCCATGAGGACCAGGGCCTGCGAGTGTGAGGCTGTTCCTAGCTAGCTGTAGATGGCCTCATCCACTTGTTCTTCATGGTCAGGCAGCCTATAGCAGACATCCAATACAATGTCACCCATACCTGTCTGCTCTTAAGTCCTTACCCATAAGCTCTCAGCTGGCTCATCATCCATCCCCAGGCAGAGCTCCATGCATTCCAGCTGTTCTCTCACATCAAGGACTACTCCACCTCCTTGTCTTCCCAGCCTGTCCTTCCTAAAGAGCCTGTGCCCCTCCACTGCAGGAGTCCAGTCATGGGAGCCATCCCACCACATCTCCACGATCCCAACAAGATCATAACCCTGCAACAACACACAGATCTCCAATTTCTCACATTGATTCCCCATGCTGCGTGCATTAGTGTACAGACACTTCAGTGCGCCTGTACAGACGCCTCAGCATGCTGATTTCCCCAAAGCGGTCTGTCTAGTGGCTTTTTCCATAATGGTGCCTTATAGACACTTCCTTGCTTACAGGCAAATGCTTGAGGTGACACCAGTTAAAACCTGTTTCTTTGATTTTACGTTCCCTCTCTTTCACGTCACTGCAGGCCCTTTGCTTGTCGACCCTGTCCATCACTTCCTCACAGGGCTGCTGGTAACTTCCTCACTGCCCCTAGTTTAAAGCCCTCCTTACCAGGTCAGCCACCCTGCTGGCAAAGACACTGTTGCCTGCTTAGCGAGGTGGATCCCATTTCTCCCAAGCAGATGCTGATCCTCAGACAGGGTCCCCACAGTCAGAGAAACTAAACCCTCTTGCCATCACCAGCTCTGCAATCAATTGTTGACATGCAGTATCAGTGCTCTCCTTACACTCTTTCCTTTCACCAGCATGATTGAGGAGCACATGACCTGGGCCCCTATGCTGCTCACTACCACCCCCAGAGCTCTGTAGTCAACTCTTCTCTCAAGGCTGCTCCTGGCAGAGCCCACATGGAAGAACACCAAGGGGTACTAGAGGGCTGGATAAGCTTCAGCACTCCCTTCATGACATTCCAAATCCAAGCCCCTGGCAGGCAGCAAACTTCTCTAGACAACAGGTCCAATCAGCAGATGGGTGCCTCTGTCCCCCTCAGCAGGGAGTTGCCCACTACTATCACTCGCCGCTTCATCCTGGTGGCCTTGAATGGCTCAGCATCTGTTGCCTCAGATGCTTCACTTGAAAGCACCTCTTCAGCTTTGAGGGCAGTGAACCAGTTCCGTAGTTGCAAGTCTTCAGGTGGAGCTGGAGCCACTTTCTCAGTGCCAGAAGTCACCAGCTTCCATTCTTTGCCTTCCCCAGAGTTTGCACTTACCGCTCTGCCAGGAGCGGACTCTGCCTGTGTCTCCACTGTAGTTGGGGTCCGGGGCTCTTGAAGCTGCTGTCTCTCTGAGAAGATCCTGTCTGTCTCTCATCCCCTCTGATGCTGCACAGCCTGCTCACTTCCTGCCATAACTCCTCCACCTGGTGACACAGCTCCTGAAGAACAGCACACCCCCTGCACGAAAGAAGACCATCTATCGTGGCCTCAGGGAGAGGCTCCAGGCACTCTCCACAGCCTGTGACTTGCAGGGCTGCGCCCACCATCTGAAGCTGTCTGGGTTGAAGCCTCTGCCCTGGCAGGGACAGCTGCTCCAACATCTGCAAATTGAAAGAGAGGAGGCAGCAGTGGAAATCAAAGAGGGAAGTAGACGGTGGGACACGTGCAGTTGAGTGAGGGACCGCAGAAGAGAAAATGGCACACGTGCACTTTCCTGCTACCTACAGGTCTCTGGCACTGGCTGGTATCTCGTAGGTAGGGATGGGCTGTAGAAAAGCCAGGCCTCTACTGTTTCTCATTTATATGGTGGTAAGTAATGGCCCCCACATAACATTTTCAATTTCTCCCTGCTGACTGGAAAAGCTACCTGCATTCCAGGGAAGCAGGGAAAATACAGCTTAGCACATCATTATTCTTATGTAAGCAAGTAAGGCAGTACACTATTCAGGTCTTAAATTCTGTGTACAATTCTTATCCTTTTTATCTTTGCAGTGTCAATGGACTTGCTGGTTATTTCAATTCTTTCTGGTTTTGATTTTACATATTTTGGTTTTAGGCATCTAGACAGTTCCACTAAAAAACATCAACTGTTATTTCCTGGTAATAACTGATGAGGAAACGAGCACTCAACTATATTCAGTTCACAGAACCAAAGAAAAACACTAAGAAATCTCATCTGTTCTCTTGCTTTAAGGAATTATCAGCAATCCCTGAAAAAGTCAGATGAAGATTTCTGTCTCAGGTGATACACAAGTACATAATTATCCTTACAATAAGATTAAAAATTCAAATTTATTTCTTGCTGTATGCGCAGTACTCACGGCAAACAATGTAGCCTTTTCTTTGCAATCAACCTTTTCTAGGCTTGAAGACATTTGTCTCCCCTGCAGTCTCAATTCTAACTCTTTCTTCAGATTTCCCTTCTCTAGAACTTAAAATATTTTTCCTTTCCTCCAGACTCTGTCCAGCTGGTCCATTCTGGTTTTGAAGTATGATGCCTACTCTTCCACTGTGTTCTACCTAAGGCATTTCCAGCACCAAAGAGAAGATAATCATAGAATCGTTTGGGTTGGAAGGGACCTTAAAAGGTCATCTAGTCCAAGCCCTCTGCCATGGACAGGGATACCTTCCACGAGACCAGGTTGCTCAAAGCCTCATCCAGCCTGGCCTTGAACACTTCCAGGGAGGGGACATCCACAACTTCTCTGGGCAACCTGTTCCAGTGTCTCACCAGCGTCACAGTAAAGAATTTCTTCCTAATATCTAATCTAAATCTACCCTCTTTCAGTTTAAAACCGTTACCCCTTGTTCGATCACTACACTCCCTGATAAAGAGTCCCTCCCCATCTCTCCTGTAGGCTCCCTTTAAGTACTGATAGGCTACTAAAAGGTCTCCCCGGAGCCTTCTCTTCTCTAGGCTGAACAACCCCAACTCTCTCAGCCTTTCTTCATAGGAGAGGTGTTCCATCCCCTCATATGGGAGGTGCTCCAACCCCTGATCATTTTCGTGGCCCTCCTCTGGACCTGCTCCAACAGGTCCGTGTCTTTCTTATGCTGGGGGCCCCAGAGCTGAATACAGTACTCCAGGTGGGGTCTCACGAGAGCAGAGTAGAGGGGGAGAATCACCCCCCTCAACCTGCTGGCCACGCTTTTTTTGATGCAGCCCAGGATACGGCTGGCTTTCTGGGCTGTGAGCGCACATTGCTGGCTCATATTCAGTTTTTCATCCACCAGTACCCCCAAGTCCTTCTCCAATCCACTCATTGGCCAGCCTGTATCCATGTTTGCGATTGCCCCAACCCAGATGAAAGTATTAAACTTCAGCTTTCAGATACCTCAAAATTTAGAGGGGTAAAATAAACATAAACAGAAGCTACAAACAATTCAACTGATCATATTAGAATAGGACTAAATAGCTCTCCAGTAAGACCCTGCTTAAATAACATTCACAGTAAAGCAAACTTCTGAAATAACTCATTTTTTCCATAAAAACCAAGAACTTTGACACATTCTCATCACCACAATTTGTTAACAAGTTGAAGCTTGTCTGCTGATCTATGGCAACCATGCTTGGTACACATACCTGGCCTCAGGGGAAAAAGAGTATTCAAGAACATCTAGTTATCTAAAACATACTACTACTTTACATGAAAGCTTGTCAGACATGAATCTGCTGTTTACAAACAGAGAAGGACTGGTGGGAGATGCGGTGGTTGGAGGCCGTCTCGGGCTTAGTGACCATGAAATGGTAGAATTCTCGATTCTTGGTGAAATAAGGAGGGGGGGCAGCAAAACCGCAACCATGGACTTCTGGAGGGCGGACTTTGGCCTGTTCAGGCGCTGGTTGAGAGAGTCCCTTGGGAGACAGTCCTGAAGGGCAAAGGGGTCCAGGGAGGCTGGACGTTCTTCAAGAAGGAAGTCTTCAAGATGCAGGAGCAGGCTGTCCCTGTACGCCATAAGAAGAACGGGCGGGGAAGATGACCGGCCTGGCTGAATGGGGAGCTCTTGCTGGGACTCAGGAAAAAAAGGAGAGTTTACCGCTTGTGGAAGAAGGGGCAGGTGACTCAAGAAGAGTACGGGAATCTTGTTAGGTCGTGCAGAGAGGAAATGAGAAAGGCAAAAGCCCAGCTAGAACGCAATCTGGCCGCTGTCGTTAAAGACAACAAAAAATGTTTTTACAAATATATTAATGACAAGAAAAGAGCCAAGGAAAATCTCCATCCTTTATTGGATGCGGGGGGCAACATTGTCACCAAGGATGAGGAAAAGGCTGAGGTACTCAATGCCTTCTTTGCCTCAGTCTTTAACAGGCAGACCAGTTATCCTCAGGGTACTCGGCCCCCCGAGCTGGAAGACAGGGACGGCAAGGAGGATGAACCCCCCATAATCCAAGAGGAAGCAGTCAATGACCTGCTACGCCACCTGGATGCTCACAAGTCTATGGAGTCGGATGGGATCCACCCGAGAGTGCTGAGGGAGCTGGCGGAGGAGCTCGCCAAGCCGCTCTCCATCATTTATCAGCAGTCCTGGTTAACGGGGGAGGTCCCGGATGACTGGAGGCTTGCTAATGTGATGCCCATCTACAAGAAGGGCCGGAAGGAGGATCCGGGGAACTACAGGCCTGTCAAGTCTGACCTCGGTGCCGGGGAAGATTATGGAGCGGCTCATCTTGAGGGCGCTCACAAGGCATGAGCAGGACAACCAGGGGATCAGGCCCAGCCAGCACGGGTTCATGAGAGGCAGGTCCTGCTTGACCAACCTGATCTCCTTCTATGACCAGGTGACCCGCCTAGTGGACAAGGGAAAGGCTGTGGATGTGGTCTGCCTGGACTTGAGTAAGGCCTTTGACACCGTCTCCCACAGCATTCTCCTAGAGAAGCTGGCGGCTCACGGCTTAGACAGGTGTATTCTTCGCTGGGTCAAAAACTTGCTGGACGGCCGGGCCCAGAGAGTTGTGGTGAATGGAGTTACGTCCAGTTGGTGGCCAGTCACGAGCGGTGTTCCCCAGGGCTCAGTTTTGGGGCCGGTCTTGTTCAATATCTTTATCAATGATCTGGATGAGGGGATCGAGTGCACCCTCAGTAAGTTTGCAGACGACACCAAGTTGGGCGGGAGTGTTGATCTGCTCGAGGGTAGGAAGGCTCTGCAGAGGGACCTGGACAGGCTGGATCGATGGGCCCAGGCCAACTGTATGAGGTTCAACAAGGCCAAGTGCCGGGTCCTGCACTTCGGCCACAACAACCCCATGCAGCGATACAGGCTTGGGGAAGAGTGGCTGGAAAGCTGCCTGTCGGAAAAGGACCTGGGGGTGCTGGTTGACAGCCGGCTGAACATGAGCCGGCAGTGTGCCCAGGCGGCCAAGAAGGCCAATGGCATCCTGGCCTGTATCAGAACTAGCGTGGCCAGCAGGAGCAGGGAAGTGATCGTCCCCCTGTACTCGGCACTAGTGAGGCCGCACCTCGACTACTGTGTTCAGTTTTGGGCCCCTCACTACAAGAAGGACATTGAGGTGCTGGAGCGTGTCCAGAGAAGGGCAACGAAGCTGGTGAGGGGTCTGGAGAGCAAGTCTTATGAGAAGCGGCTGAGGGAACTGGGGTTGTTTAGCCTGGAGAAAAGGAGGCTCAGGGGAGACCTTATCGCTCTCTACAACTACCTGAAAGGAGGTTGTAGCGAGGTGGGTGTTGGTCTCTTCTCCCAAGTAACTAGCGATGGGACGAGAGGAAATGGCCTCAAGTTGCACCAGGGGAGGTTTAGATTGGACGTGAGGAAAAATGTCTTTACTGAAAGAGCGGTTAAACATTGGAAGAGGCTGCCCAGGAAAGTGGTTGAGTCCCCCTCCGTGGAAGTATTTAAAATACGTGTAGATGAGGGTCTTAGGGACATGGTTTAGTGGGCATGGTGGTGTTGGGTTGACGGTTGGACTCGATGATCTTAGAGGTCTTTTCCAACCTGAATGAGTCTATGATTCTATGAAGAACATATAGCATCTCTACGAAAATATATTTTTGTAGCCACTGAACCCATTCTCAGCTCCCATTACAATTCAAATCAGGCACACACACACAAAAAAAAAAATCCAAAGAAGTTTAAGTTGACTGGATTTTAGTATCCTGCTTGGAGAAAGACTTATGTTAAATGTTTCTGTGAATTAATAATTTCAAACTTAATACCTCACAGTTCTCTTCTCCCCCTCCCTACAAGTTTCAGTGAAGAATGAAGATCATACTTTTGCTGGAAGACATACCCATACAAAGTCTGAAATTAACATCTGGCTAAAACAATTTAGGAAATTGTTTTAAGTATAGCTAAGAATGACAGATCTTTGTTCAGTTCCTATGCAATGTTTGGCAACAGAAAACTTTGTTCTAATAGCTATAATTTAGCTATGCTCACTTCACATGGAAAAGCGTCACTAAACATACAAAATGTCTTTTTCTTCCTCTTTTCTGTCCATGAATACTGCATAGTGGGTAAATTTATAGCATATGCCTTTTATCTAGCTTTACAGTAGAAGCTGGTTAAGTTAGCTCTTCTTTAACCCCCCTGAGTTTGCTAATAGGCAAAGTTCTACAAAAAAAGTTACTCATTCACATATTGTTCTTTACCAGTCCTTTACAAATTCAACAGGTTTTTTTATTAGCATCCAGCTATACAGAATAGTAGGAAGAAATACTCTAAGTGTTTTTGAAAACTGTAATAAAGACACATATCTAAAAGCAGAGTAAAAGTGCATACAATCCTGAATACTCAAGTCACATTTGAAAAAGGAAAAACAAATGCTTTTGTTTTCATTTGAAAATCACATCTTGGCTACATCAATAGTCATAAATCCTAAGGTTTGCAGACATCATGTTGTTTCAGTCTCACAATAAAACATTCAAACAGACATTTCTGTGCTCCACAATGCCATAAAAACATATGCATTTAGTACTACATGCTGCCTTTCAGGTTAAGCGGGAAAAGAAAAGCAATCCTGTGAAAAATCAACAGTCATACATTGCTTCTACAAATCAGTTTTAGGAGCACCATTAAATACCCTTCTCTTTCAATGTTCACAAATCCCACTGTGGTATCTCAGAAGCACCTACTATGCAGAACAACATGAAAAATATCACCGAGTGAGAAAGCAAGCCACACTATTCCAACATTTGATTCCTTCTTCTACTTCATTTTTTTAATTCAATGCATTCTCTTAATAGATATTCAAACAAGTGCTACTCATCTCAACTTAGGAATTGGCCGTGGATTTTTTCCTCTAATTTTTCCAAATCCAAATGTAGGAACTGAATGTTAGGTTACTCAACTGTTGGACTGAGTTCTAGTTTATGCCCACTTTCCCATTTGCAGTCTCACACAAAATAATTACACCGCTTTTGTACTTCAAGATATTAAACAGACTGAGTCCTTAAAATCTATCATTATGAAGCGCTATTTCCAGTTTCCAATATTCTCCTGACTCTCCTCTGAATTCCATACAACTTTTATCCATATTACAAGGTGAAAGATCTTGCAAAATACTCATACCACTACCAAATGAGAGGCAGCCTCAATTGCTGCTCAGCACCAGTTCCCAGACTAGACACCACCATCCTGAAATGCAAGGCCTGCAGGGCTTTTTTTAATCGGAAGCAAAACAGAATATTCCCTTTGTCCCAGTTTACCAAGCAACTCATGAAATCAGCATCGGAAACCTATCTTCTGCTACCTACCCATCTCTCATCTGGTTATATTACATTTTCTTCGAGAAAGAATTAAGAATGGAAGAAAACCCAGAATTAAGTCTTGCAAGATGCCATAAGGACCGTGTATTTGATAAAAGTTCTGTTTGCTGTTCCTGATTATGGCACTCAGAAAATGTCACTAAAAATCTGGACTGGTTTGTTAACAGCAAGCAAATATATTCATGCTTTCTAGTATGCAAACAATGTGATACTTACTAGATATTGAGAATAATATTATCCTTTCTACTGCTTTTTAATCCATTTAGTGTCATACTTGGTCTAGAAACTAGCACAATAAGAGATAAACTACACGTGTCAAAACATTTCTCTCACAGAAGGTCTAGTGACCAATCTTTGTCATAGAAATGCACTTTAATGATCTATTATCTTTAATTGCTAATACATACAATTCAATACACTTTAGCAGCCGCTCCATTATTTAACCCATCACCAACTATCACCATCCAAAGAATCACCATTCACTTTGCTTTTTCTCACACTTGAATATTTAGCCTTCTTCTGGATTTCCTGTACTGTACAGCTAAATCACTGCTAAACCAGCAGGTCACGTCACTTGCTCATTGAATAGAAACAAGAGAAAGCTGAAATTCTGAAAGGTCTCAGAGAAGACTGATTAGTGAACATTAATAACAACCCAAAAATCTTTTCTCCTGAGCAGACAGTAACTACATACAGAAGTCATCACTTCAGTCTTCAGAAAGGCAGGAAAGGGGTAAAACCAGAAGCTAACCCTATCTGTTATATGTGTTGCTACTACTGGCCCATTTATTATAGGGCTGAGTGGAAACTTCATGATTCTAGATTTGAATTTACTCAATCTACATCAAAACTGGATACATTAAAAAGCTCAGTGAAGCTGGAAATGGGTTACTGCTTTTCACATCTACCTCTATAGGTAGGTTCCTCTAGATCAATTTTGACATAATGCAGTAGAATAGCAGACAAGCACTCAGATACTGTCCTTTCTGGGACTTTGAACAGACACTTCCACAAGAGCCAAGAAAATCTATACCAACACTTTCCTTTGCAATCTTAGCTAACACATCCAAACCTAAATGCATGTATACGGCTCATTTTCCTCACCATTTATGGGTGGCTTAAGGCATGGTGGGAAGCTTGCTCTATCTGTAGCTTTATGTTTAAAAAGAAATGTGGTTTCAGTCTCTAAAACCCTATCATGTTGCACGAAGTCAGTCCTCAGCAACAAGTAGGGAACGGGAGAGTAAAGGATAAAGAATAAAAATTACAATAAAATCTGCTGAGCAACACGGATATGCTTTGAGGTGACCACAATGATCAACAGGACATTTGGAAACAAAATTATGATATGCCAGTTCAATCAGTTTAGCTTTCCATCACCATCCCTTCCATTTTATATATTATGAAAACTACTGGATAAGGAGAAGTAAGTACAGATCACAGGGCCCAAACTATAAATTCAAGAATACTTACAGTTCCTTCCGGTTCAGCTGAGTAAGACAGAAAGCCTTCTGCAAGAATAAGCCTCTAAATTACCCTAAAAGGGCCTCACAGATGAGGTGGTTAGCTGAGTACTCCTCCAAAGCTTCCCTCTCAGAAGCCAGTCTGGGTAAGGAAGCCTGCACATGTGCATTCTGATCTGCACCAGCCACATTCAGCACCAACACCTCATTCTTTGAGGCTGAAAGGAGCTGCAGCTTGAAGGAGCTGCAGCTTTAAGCATTTTCTTTGTGCATCCCAAAGCTGCCTTTCTCAGCTACAACAGGCACGGCAATGGGGTGTCTTCCAAACTACCATGGCTGTAAGAGAGGGAGCGGGCCAGGTGCAGGGGTTATGCTACCCTTCCTTGAAGACAGACAGACGTACAAGTTCCAAGATGAGACAAAAACAGATGAGCTCACGAAGCAATATTAGTCCTTGATATCTGTTCTTGATTTTGAGTATGAAGCTTGAGACCCCAAATTTTTAGCAGTCCTTAAGACAGAAGAATCTGCTGTAGCCTTTCCTAAACATCCGCATCACAAAGCAGTAAGACGTCCTTAAAAAGTATGACTTAAAGCCCAATAGCCTGAGAATCAAGTAAAAATACATTCAGCAATACCTATTGAAAAAAGAACAAGACAAAAGAATATACATTAAAAGACAACATGACTACCATCAGCAGGGTAAGACAGAATCCAATTTAGCTGGATAACCAGGGGGAATCAGAAGGGAAGACCACACTATCGCCTAATTCTATATCCAAGCAGCATGGAACCTTGAAGAGGTGAGAAAAATACAGCCATTATAGCTAAAGAGTCTCCAGCCATGAGTGTTGAGAAGTATGTGTTCCTTCTGTGTGAATGAACAATTCCTTGAAGAGGATACATGCATGCACATATTTACACACACATATAACAAACTTAATTTTACCTGAGCAGGAGGTACAGCAGCTGCCGGTAAAGGATTGGAGATCATTGGACCGAAGATATCCAGGTCATCATTCAGCGCTGTGACAGCAGCAGTGCCTCCATTTGTAACAGGTGCTTCAGCTGGACCATCTTAAAAAGACAATAGCATCACATTTAAAGTGAAAATTGTTAGTATCGTAACAGCATGAGAATAATTAAAGCTGCCCCATTCCCTCCTACCCCGCCCCCATCAAAGACGCATTCAATTTCAGAGATATGACATTTTTCAGACTGTGCTATCGTTCAGATTTTGTGAGAAGTCCTGTCCCTAAAAAGATGGTATACTAGAGTGCTTCAGGAAAAAAAAAAACAAACCAAAACACTTGAAGACTTCCCCAAGGACAGCCACGCCAATTTATCAGTACACAGTATTCATTTTCAAGTGTCTTTTTCAAGCACACCAACATTTTGAGTGAGAATTTAAATAGATGTCTTACTGAGAAGGCCCCAACTTGGTAGCCGTGTATCAGACAAAATACACTGATCTGGGTTCTTTAATTAAGATTTGTATTTTAGAATCCATAAAGTTATTCTTGATATGCTAATTTACTCCAGGGTACATAATTAAACTTTGCATTAGGAAAAAAGTCCATCCTTCCCCCTTTTTCAAAGGTACTTTGCACTGACTTTATTTTATAGCTCCACATGAACACCCCTGCCAGGCACACTGGGCTAATTATCCGTAAGAACCTACGGCTCTTGCTCTGTACAGAGTTAACCTTCTACAGCCTTGGTGCTTGCAAATGTTTTAATACATCAGTACGTTTAGTGATCTAGGTAAAAGTGAGTATGTGTAGGACAAAAAAAGGGCTGAGGAATTACATTTTTAAGGAGAATTGCAAGAAAATACTTTAAAAGATGTAGGGACAAAAACACCACAAAATGTACTAAAGGAATAGAGCAACCATTTCTCGTATGATTTTAAGCTGGCCAAGAACAAGTGGAAAGTATTGGCCAATTAGTTTTATTCCTAAGCATATCACAAATGGATGCCATTACACAGAGCTCAACAAATACAAAGTTGAGTGTAGACTCTGCTGAACACTATGATGACTGCATAGTATTAGCAGCAAACTTAAGAAAGCTTCTTTAGGAAAAATAAAAAGTTAAGTCTCAAAGTATCCCATACTCACTGCAGAAGTCAGACTTCTCTGGCAGAACAAACTAGCTGAATTAAGTCGAAACTTTCTCTCTCCAACTGAAACATCACCATGACAACTGGCATGGCTATTTATACATCACAGGAGGATAAGTATTCTAAAATCCCTAGATTACAGTACAATGAAAAAACTACTACTGAAATCATAACAGGATTTCTACTTAATGCTTTAGCATGTTTAAAGAACAAATTTCCTTCTAGCTGCACGTGTTGTATCCACTGTTCTCATTATTCAGAGTAAGTTTCTGTAAAGAAAATCTTAACTTATCTAGCATCCTAATTAAAGGATTCGGGTTTGTTTGTTTTAAAAGTCACACAATTACACATAGGTAGCTAACTTCAAATATATCCATCAGAAACTCCTGACATACATTTACAAACTAACATAGGAATATATTCCAAAGGTAAAACACAACAGTATACAGATCGCCATTTTTAAACTTTAAAAAGCATCAAGGACATCAAAAAATAGTTACTATACACATATAGGACAAGAGGAAATGGTCTCAAGTTGCGCCAGGGGAGGTTTAGATTGGATGTAAGGAAAAATTTCTTTACTGAAAGAGTGGTGAAACATTGGAACAGGCTGCCCAGGGAAGTGGTGGAGTCCCCATCCCTGGAGGTATTTAAAAGACGAGTAGACGAGGCACTTAGGGACATGGTTTAGGACATGGTGGTGTTGGGTTGACGGTTGGACTCGATGATCTTAGAGTTCTTTTCCAACCTCAATGATTCAATGATTCTATGATTCTATATATACACACACTATACTTTTTTTTTTTTTTTTTTTAAGAAAAACAGTCACTTCCTCCTTTTACTGAACTGTAAGAAGTTATTTTCCAATGTCCTACACCCATGACAGTTATCTGCCTGAGTGAAAAGATCCATTTCAAGAGCAGAGGTCAATCACCGGAATATCAGCATTAACAGTTTAGTGATAACACACGAAACATATGTCTTACTACCACAGAGAAACTTATAATGCTAAGGCAGATGTGAGGTTTAGGCATACTAAAGTTTCTAGAACTCTAATGAGGACAGAAGTGGTCTGATTAGTAAAGAACACGGTCGAGATGCAGTATATAATTAAAATCAAATCATAGGAAGCTTCCAACACTTATTTAAACTAACACAATTCCATCTCTCACATAATTGCAACATTATTCCCCTTCTGCTAAAGACAATTGCAGAAGATTCGATATTTTCTTTTTCTAAGTAAAAAGACATAATAGAACAAAAGAGTAAGTTTATTACTTAGAAAAAAGCTCTCCTTTTGCTCTCCTCTGCTTTTTTAAGAACACGAATAACTGGCAGACTATAGCAAGATTTGTCTCCCTGCACGTCGAATATTATAATTTTTCATTGCTTTGTTCTGCCATGTGCAAACTCACTGCAGTTGGAGACTACCCTTCCTGGTAGCCCAGGATGTTGACAAGTTGGAACAAAACAGCAGAAACAGCAAGAAGCACCAGTCACTTCACCAGACTGGAAATCACTTGACTGAAGAAACTATCACAGAAGACCGACAAGATTTTTGGCTGTTAACTCATACGAAAAGGCACTGCATTCTGAAACAATCGGTTCAGAAGATCACCACTCAGAGATGCCTTCTCATTTCTGTCTGCCTTCCAACTCTGCTGGAAGGTGGCCCCCCTTTAGCTGCCTTACATGAAAGTATTTTTTTATTTTAAAGATAAAGACTGTCACTGCTGTATATGTGAAAACTTGACACAGAAGTCATGAATGTCAAAATCTGACAATGTGGAACACATCAGAAGCTACCATCATCCATGCATATCCAAATTCAGTCTTACTGTAGAGATGCTAGCCTTTGCACCTTAGTATGTCTAGGAAATGTGGCACAGGTATAGCTGCTACAGAAACCACAACTTTGAACAGACTTTGGTATATGTAAAATCCCCAGCATGTTTTTTAAGCACTTACTGCACTGGTTTCATACAGGGAATTATGAAACAACTAAGTGGAAGGATGCTGGCTTGCAGTTCTTTGAGAGCTATATGCTTGCTTTTGTGACTATTTCAGATACACAAATGATTTTATACTCTAATTTAGTATCAATGGCAAGCAGACCCAGCAACAAGGACCAAAATACCTTGAGGGCAAGGATACACGAAGGACAGATGTGAGTGGCGTTCACAAGAAACCGAACCGCAGCAAATGTATTTATTGCCCAAACTTGTGCAAAGTTTGTGAGGATAACTATGCTGTTTGCAAGGACTAAGAAAGACCCAACTCCACAAACGCAAAATGGCCATGGGAATGGCTTGGCAATATTAGATCTTGTATGCTAAGCAAACAGTGAGTGGCTTGAACAATGACCACAGGAGTGAATTAGTAATGAAATCAGCTGAGGTGGCTATGTCATGATTTGACTTTGCTGGGAGGATTGCCATTCCAACAATTCTGAAATGCAAAGTTACAAACTCATACATGATTATGACAAAGCTACTTACATCTTAGCTACAAAGGTCTTCTCTTTCCCTTATTTCTGTTCTGACGAATGGTAGTCAGTGGACAGCAAAATGACCATATGTATAATCCGCTCCACCATTCCACCCACACCAGTGCTTTAAGAGATGTGCAAATAAATATACTGGCAAGTTAAGTAACAAGCTTCTTTTGAGGTTATTTTATACAGTTATTATATAATATAATATATAATATATAATATATAATATAATATAACTATATAATTATATTATATATAATATATAATATAACTATATAATTATATTATATAAGTTATTGCAGAGGGACCTGGACAGGCTGGATCGATGGGCCCAGGCCAACTGTATGAGGTTCAACAAGGACAAGTGCCGGGTCCTGCACTTCGGCCACAACAACCCCATGCAGCGCTACAGGCTTGGGGAAGAGTGGCTGGAAAGCTGCCTGTCGGAAAAGGACCTGGGGGTGCTGGTTGACAGCCGGCTGAACATGAGCCGGCAGTGTGCCCAGGCGGCCAAGAAGGCCAATGGCATCCTGGCCTGTATCAGAACTAGTGTGGCCAGCAGGAGGAGGGAAGTGATCGTGCCCCTGTACTCGGCCCTGGTGAGGCCGCACCTCGAATACTGTGTTCAGTTTTGGGCCCCTCACTACAAGAAGGACATTGAGGTGCTGGAGCGTGTCCAGAGAAGGGCAACGAGGCTGGTGAAGGGTCTGGAGAGCAAGTCTTATGAGAAGCGGCTGAGGGAACTGGGGTTGTTTAGCCTGGAGAAAAGGAGGCTGAGGGGAGACCTCATCGCTCTCTACAACTACCTGAAAGGAGGTTGTAGCGAGGTGGGTGTCGGTCTCTTCTCCCAAGTAACTAGCGATAGGACAAGAGGAAATGGCCTCAAGTTGTGCCAGGGGAGGTTTAGATTGGACGTAAGGAGAAATTTCTTTACTGAAAGAGTGGTGAAACATTGGAAGAGGCTGCCCAGGGAAGTGGTTGAGTCCCCAATCCCTGGAGGTATTTAAAAGACGAGTAGACGAGGCGCTTAGGGACATGGTTTAGTGGGCATGGTGGTGTTGGGTTGATTGTTGGACTCGATGATCTTAGAGGTCTTTTCCAACCTCAGTGATTCTATGATTCTATTCTGTAGACAAGCAGTTCCAAAAACATCTCCCCAAAGGTTCACTGTTTCAGATAAATTTAGGAATGTACAGTGCATAATTTTCATGCAAAAGGATTGTCTGGAATTAATAATTTAGTGTTCTCGTTTTCTCAGTGAGGCACATGTATTATAGAAAAAAAAATCTCGTCGTATTTCAAAGTGGTTCAGTTTCCCTGAATGTAAAAAAGCTTAACAAATAAGACAGAAAATTTAAATGTAATCATTTACTAAAACAAGCATTTCACATATCGAGAACATTCACGGGAGAACACATTCGCAACAACTTAGTATTTTTCAAGTATTTAATATGCTGCTTATAAATTAATAGTATGAAAACCAAGTTTTTTTTGCTAGATCGCATCTGTAAGTGTTATTGGTAATGTACATACCTTTCACCTCTCACTGAATTTTACACTAAAAAGAAATATTTCCCTGTCTGTATCAGTGCAGAAACCAGACATTTTGAATTACTGTTTACAACACAGTTTTAAGCCTGTATGAACAGTATTAATAGGTGATCCTGTCTTACAGATTTCTCAAAAATGTAATGGTTAGACTATTTGCATCTATTAAAAAGCGACTCCAAAAACATTTTTCCCCCATGAAACTAAAAGATTCCAGAAAGAGCTAAATTTCAGAATATAAAAGAAACCTAACAGTGTTTTCACTCCAGTTTATTACTTGTAGCAGTATTAGTATCTTCATTTAAGTGTATATATATAGATATATATATGCAGGTATACACAAACTTGTACTTCAATGTAATATTTCACACTTCTTTATAGAGATTACGGATATTCTCAACTTCAATGCACCAGGCCATGGATTAGGACATACGTCTTCCTTTCCCTCCCCATTTTAAAATATTCCTGTAGTATAAGAAAGATGCTCTGGTGGAGCTCTGAGTTCCAAATTATTCTAAGTATATTACCTTTCATTCAACTTTTGCTGCCTACCATTAAAAACTGTTTAGAAGAGGTGGGGTTTATCTGACAGAAGGAAACATGGCTTCCAGGGAATAGGTAAAAAACAGAGTAAGTTATAGGCCTGTCTGAATATTTTGAGAAATTTATAGTTTTAACCAACAGAATTCTTACTATGGAGACCATCACAGAATTACTTTGAAACAACTAACTTTTTACTAAAAGTACTTCCATCTCTTTCTGGAGAATGCATCCATAGCTAGGAATGAAGTATTAGATGTGGCAGAATCCATTGCAATGACGGCGTAGGCAAGGCAGACCTTCCACGCACAAAGAAGGTACTGTGGAAAGTCAATAGATGCTGTTTTTCATTGTTGCTCCTAGCTCTGGTCCCAAAACTTCTCTTTTTACATTTATGACAGTGTGACAGATAATATCCGGCTGCTGTCTGCCATACTGTGCAACAGCAGATGCTGCTTCTGCTTTCAGATTAGGAAGTCTTGTTTAATTTGACTGTAGAAACAAAAGCTATTCACCAGGATATAGTAAGTGAAAGTTCCAGTGAAGTTTACCTTTATAGTGCTTTTCTGCATATATTTTATTAATGCCTGACACGACAATTACCAATTCAGTGCTGCCTTCTGTTATGAAAGCTTTCACATACAGCATTAATCCTTGGTATATTTATCTGTACCAATAGTGAGCATGACCAACAGAAGAGCTTCAAAGGAACAGTAAGAAAGGAAAACAGCAAGAAAGAAGATCTGCTCTTAAACTTTGCATTGTTTGAAACTCATTTTCTATGGGGCAAAATATTTACAAGAACTTTGTTTCTAAGCTGCCATGTATTTTTATATATACAATCATTTATGAAAGCCATATTAAGACTTGCAATGGAAGGAGAGAAGATGATTTTGAAGATACATATGATTATTTATTATGCCAAATTATTAGAAAGGCAGCACTGAGAGAAATAGTTCAATACTTTAAAGAAAATCTTGTGCAAAGATACAAACAAGGTTTTTCTGTCCCAAATTACTGTGGAATTATTTACTGCATTATTAAAATTTTATTTACTGCTAAAACCTTTGCAGAAGCGAAAAATCATTCATAGGGAAGCTATTTCTGTATGATACTTATTAAAATAAAATGTGGAAAGCCAGAAAGCTAACAATGCTGTCTGCCTCAAGTGGTTGTAAACGTTTTCATTTTGGGTAGAAACGTTGCTTACTTCAGGATAATCTTAACATAGCAGCAATACTATAAATGTTAATATGTATCTATACATGCATATATGATATTTAGTACTCAAATATATTTTTATTATTTCTTAAATGCAGCTTTCCAACTTATAACCAACCATGCTGCTTTGGTATTTACTAGACAGTACTGACAAAAGTATGTTTCTCAGATATGCAACATTCAGCTACATTTCATACCATGATTAAGCTCTCAAAACTTCACAGAATTCCTTCAGAGAATATTTCCCACACACAAGCAGATCTACAGCTTTTAGCATATCATACTTTACCTCCAACCATGCCAGATGAATGCCCCACACATCACACTCAGTTAATAACGACAACATAATAAATCTCTCTTCTCCTGGTCATTCATTATAACTTACTACAATAGTTATTCCAGAACGTGCAATTGTCTATTTTATGAAGGGCACATCTAAACATGGTAAATGATGCAGAATATATAAAACGCACTTTCCTTCTTTCTGATAATTCTCTAAATTTAGTTTACAGAATAGTTTAAAAATATTTCATTTTTTTCTGTATGCTGAAATAATTTCTAAGCGACATACCTTGACAAACAGAATGGTCCAAAATTGCCTGTGTAATATTCCAAGAAAAGATTCCCACTACCATACATAGGTATCATACAATTTTTTACAAGTATTTTAAAAAAACTGTCTCTATTTACATCTATCTGGCATAAGTGGAGACATCCTACTTGTAAGACAAAACCCCAAAATATCGAGCAGCACAGAGCACACGGTTAACACCAGTGGGATGAAAATACAGCACTGCCAATGACTTAAGTGCTGAAGAACTCTGGTTTATGTGCTATGACTTTCAAATTGAAAAAATGTTTCCCATAATCTCCCTATTAAAAATTAATGTTATAAAATCCCATATTATTGATTTTAGCATCAATTTTAAGTCCCTACATATTCAAGAGGGCACACACTCAGTATGGACAAGATCCAACAAATTGTAGGGATCATTTAAAAAGCCGCTTCAGTTTTAGCCTACAGAAATAGGCTCTGATTTCTCATAGCTCGGGAAGACAGGGAAGGAATTTGGGGTTGCACAGCAAGAACACTAACACTATTGCTTGTGGAGAACATAAGAATATTCAGCTTGTACATATCCATTTCCCCACCTTTCTGTGTGTGGCATATTGAACTAAAATCTACTCTGAATCAAAAGGCCAAAAGCTATGAATGTTTATGTAGCTGGATCATCAAAAAGTGAATATCCAAACACTACCTTAAAAATAAACCCCCTAAACAGGAACTCGAGGGAACCACATGAATCTATTTTAAAAGGCTCAGAAGAAACACAAACATGATAGTACAGTCACTGAGGATATTATGCCTCTTCTGCTATTACAAGATTTAAAGACACAATTTGCCTAGGCATATTATCTTGAGACTTTTGCAATTTGTAAAGAAAAATAAAAAAACAATTTATTTTTAGAAAATTATCTTGTCTAGCTACAATTGCCACTGGGTAAGTCCTATCTCACAGGATGTTTACCTTCTGATGAGGTCACTATTAAAAACCCAACTGAGACGAAAAGAGTAATGACCCAAAGGTTAACCCCATATCCAAAGCCAAAGGTTAACCCCATACCCAAAGCTTGCACTGAGGCTTACTCAAGAAAATACTTTGCAAGAGGCTGGGCTGCCTTGAAAGCCAAAATTATTCTAGCATGAATTGTGATCCATTAAAATTACTTAATCTGCTATCACAAGCGATTCTGATCTGCCCTAGTAAAAGCTACTGCTGTTCTTCATTTGCAGAAATGAAGTCCTAAGAGAAGGAATCCTCATTAGAAACAAGTCCACTCAATAAGAAGAATGAGCTATGCAATCATATCCATTTTAATATTGTTTGATATGACATATCAAACATTTTAATCAGCAGTGCGCCACTGCAGCAACAAAGGCAAATGGGATTCTGGGCTGCATCCGCAGGGGCATTACTAGCAGAGATAGAGATGTGATCATCCCACTCTACTCAGCACTTGTCAGGCCACACCTGGAATCTGTGCCCAGTTCTGGTCCCCACAATTCAAGAAAGATGTGGGCAGACTGGAGAAGGTCCAAAGGAGGGCCACGAAGATGGTCAAAGGGCTGGAGAACCTGCCCTATGAGGAAAGACTGTAGGAGTTGGATCTTTTCTCCCTGGAGAAGAGAAGGCTCAGGGGCGACCTCATCACAGTATTCCAGTACCAAAAGGGCGGCTACAAAGAGGATGGAGGCTCTCTCTTCACAAGGAGCCACGTGGAGAAGAGAAGGGGCAATGGGTACAAGGTGCACCGGGAGAGGTTTCATCTCGACATAAGAAGGATATTTTTTACAGCAAGACCAATCACTGGAACAACCTCACCACAGATGTGCTGGAGTCCCCATCACTGGACGTTGTCAAGATGCAATTGGACAGGATGCTAGATAATCTTATCTAGGCTCCCTTTTCCACACGTTGGACCAGATGATCTTTCAAGGTCCCTTCCAGCCTGAGCTATTCTATGGTTCTATGATATATTGGGTTGAAGTGGTCTTCCTTTTAATACTATCTGAAGTAGTCTACTGCAAGCATTAATTAAAAGACAACTCTCCAAATGAAATACGCGGGTCTGCTCTCATTAATACATAATCTCATTTGCAGCTCAGTGGATTCCAAGTGATACTAGCTTATTACACTGCCTTTCAATTTGTTATTTAAAAACAAATAATCTTTATTTTATCTTGTTTATCTTTAAACACTCCCTCCTCTAAAATTATGTTTTGTTGACATAAAAGTTATAAACTATGCCCTTTGTATATCTCACTATGCTTCCTTACACTGAAGAAGCACAGCTGTTGAACACCAATTATAATACTCTCTCTATTGCATATTACATCTCAAGTTAGCCTATGCAATCTGAGTTCATTATCATATCATTAAAAAGTGTTACCAAGATTCTTTTCAAATCATGACTAAAAGGATACAGAAGCCTGACAATCTCAGAAGCACATATTGATTAACTTTTAGTTCTTAATTAGGTTGTTGGTCTGGTAAAGGAAAATAAAGGAGAATCAGCTTTCCATTAAGTCTGAATTACTTCTGTTTTTAATAGCTTCCTTCTACATCTATAATCTAACTTCTACTGTGTTAATTAAGATTTGCTTGCCTATGGTAGCAGATTACTTGGAATGAGATATGGATCACAACACATACATAACCAGTACAAAAATAGTATTTTACAGCTACTCTACATCCAGAGGGAAAATAACATGCATTCTGAATGATAGCGTGAATTCTAAAACAGGGAAGACATTATTCATACCTTAAAACCAAAAATTAAAAAACAACAACAAAACATTTTTCTACAAATTCAAGTTTTTAGCATATTTACATCTAAAAGACTTACCAGCCTCCTCCAATATCCTGTAAAAACTATGTAGAAGTTTAAGAATAACCATTATATTGATATAAATTGAATATTCTAATACCCACTCACAACTCTCTCAAAATTTTCCTAACAGTGAACAATAAAAGGGATTAAAAATAGTTATTGTAATACTTCATTCTTCCAGTTCCATTTTAGGATTTTATCCAATGGAGAAACACATTTAGAGTAACACTAGATAAATGAAAGACAGACTTTATGAATATGGCCTTCAACAAGCAAAGAAAAAGCATAAAGACACAACAGTATAGCCAGACAGTACAAATTAAATGATTCGGGTCCAAAGCAGTTTATTTACAAGACAAATACACAGTTACCTACCAGTCAGAAAACAAAGGCATATTAGATAAAAATGAATGATGGTCACAGTCAGTACACCACACTGAAACACCCAATATATTAAGTTTTACGAGAGACTAGTCAGCTGCAGTTAGTTTACCGGTCTTTTTACTAATACAGGAATTTTACGATATAAGGTATTTTACAGATACATAATTCAGATGACCTCAGCATTTTCATTAAGAAGTACACTTGTACCATAAACATTGAAATACCACAATCCACAAGCCCTTTGAAGATCACTTTGATAACCTCCCCTTCCCACAGGAGCTCATTACTCTCCTTAGCAAAACACAAGTATTGATATACACAGATCCCTATGGCATTTTCCTTTACAGTTTCAAATTCATATAGACTGAATCTTATGGTTTTCAAATTCAGCTAATTATTAGTAAGCACAGAGAAAATAAAAGTATATTTATTAAAATATAAAATGACATATCTGTGTTTGATTGAAAAACAGGTAATTACGTATTTCTTACCAAGTCCTAAAAGGTCAATAGTGGGTTCTGATGACTTTTTTGGACTTGCTTTAGCTTCTGATTGCTGATCATCTTTCTTCTGTGGCTTGAAAGGAAAAAAAAAACAACACACAAAACAAGTAACCTTTCTGAAAAAGATACAGTGCTTAAACAATTCCCATTAAAGATGCTGCTCCAGTATCAGAAATAAAAGCCCTTTCTATATTTGTTTATTATAATGAATTTGATTTGTAATGAAATAAGTTGCAGTTATGGTCATAAGGAACACGGCACACGACTGCAAAAAATTATCCTTATACCTTCGCTGTTAAGTAATCAATTTTTAAATAAATGTAAGCTCCAGGATAGGCTAAAATAAGCTGAAATCTTAAACCAAACCACTGCGTATCACACACTAGGCAAAAAACTGTCTATAATTTGATTTATTAATTTTAGCATCCAAACTTTACAGTTCTGCAGCATTAACGAGAAAAAACTTTTAAAGTTTTTAAAAGCTTAAATTTAAAAATTAGAAACTGACTAGTGGCATTATTTAGCCTTCCTGAAAAGAGCATCTGCAGAACATTCAGACTTTATAGATGCTACACACAGAGGGACACAATCTGTGTTAACAGTCTTTTCCTTTGTAAACCTGAAGACAAATAACAGTATTTTTCTCCTTTGAAAAAGGGAACTCCTAGTCTTTTCTTGCCTAGAAACTTCAAAACGTAAGATGGTATTGACATGAAATTTGATTTAGAAAATGACTTCATAAATCTGTTTATAGTTCTTCTCATACCAGTATCAGGCTGATCACCCGAATCCATCAGAACATCAATTTTTAAAATGAATACAAACTGGTTTATAGTAGTGACATGACAAACGCATCCTCTTGCACGCATATTAAATGCATTTACTCCATACTTATCACAGAAACATGAAGTGGATTGGCCGATCAATGAGTATAGCCTTTAACTAGAACAGATTACCAAATAACGGCGGTAGAGCACTGTCAGGCTGGGCATTGGGCTGACACCAACAGAACCTGCTTCACTCCCACCTTTATCACCCCCATAACATGGCTTTGACAGAGTCACTGAGTCTCCTCCTGAGGTTGCTGAGGTCATTAAATCTTAGTATTTACCATTAGGAGAACTTTATAGTTCAACGCATGGAGAGAGTTCTCCTTATTTAGGTAATCCTTTACTGTCCTCTCCTGCAAACTGGGAATAAAGAGTAACAAGCTTGGTGTTTGTAAAGAGCAATGAGGAAAATCAAGAGTATTCAAAGATGGCCCATGCAAACAGAAGCTTAACGTACTACTGACACTGCTCTTACCTGAGCAAGGCCCCACTGAAAACCTCCAGGAAAGAGCTGTAATGAACTGAACTCCATTTCTGCAGCTACAGGGAACAGGTATGTTCACACTCAAACTGATCCTTGCTAATCTCTCAGAGAAATACTTGCTTGCTCTAGCCAAAAATCCTTATGTTGACTTTACATACCTCGTTCAAGAACAAATTTGTTTGGGAAACCGCCTGTGGGAAAAATATTCCATGGATTCCCTGATTCTATACTGGATTACAACTTTCATATTTGAGTACATGGTCTGAAGAATAGCACCCTGATTCCAAATGTTACTCAATATTGCAGAGAAAAAAAACCCTTATATTTGGTATGAGAAAAAAGTATGTTTTTTGAAAGTAAGTTTTTGCATATCAAGAATTTTTTTACAAGTGACCATTCAAAATAAAGTTTTCTACAACTGAGCATACCTCAATAAATATGCCATAAAACTTCAATTATTATTACAAACATCAATTAGAATTAACAGTGAGCATTTCAGAACAGAATTTATCATAAAAATGTGCATGTTTGGTTCCTCTCCAACTCTAAGGAACACCACGGGTCACAGAAGCTGTAAAAAGAAACGTTTCTGACATGTTGCTTGATTTCATAAAACTTGACTTTTTTTTGCTTAAACAGCTTAACAATTCTGCATATAGAACAACTTCTTTAAACTGAAAAGGAAAATTGTTCGAATTCTATTTAATGTGCAAATTTTCATTACTCCAGATTAGGTTTATGATAACTACCTAAAAGCACAAGTTTGAAAAAAAATTAAAGCTTGACACGATTGGTTTAGAGTCCAAACTTTTTACAGAAACCAAAACAGTTTTGCATACATTAGTAAGAACTAAACGGAGTTCAAATAGCACTCTCTTTTATTTAGTACTTATTACTGTAGCAAATTAATCTCATCATCTAAACTAAAAATTTAAAAATATAGTAAGAATAATCTACTTAAGTCCTCTGCTTTGTCAAATGAACATTTTCTATCATTATTAAATGCATATTTATGTTTCATCACTCTCTAAGACAATGAAGATACAAGGTACAGAAATATCAATTTCTATAAAAATAAGATCCTTTAAGGTACCCTTTTCCAATATCATTACTGATTTCTTGATCAGCAGTTTCTTTCCCATTTTGCTCCCTTGCCAGTATGTAAACTAATAGGTTTTTCTTCTTTAAGAAAGAGTGCAAAATTATTTTCAAGCTTCTTAGTACAGCAAATATTTCTGGACATTAATACTGCATCCATTTCTTTGATGGAGATTTTCTCCTTAAAGCAGTTTCTCCATTACAGCTACACAGTTTTCACCAAAACACTAACCTTCAGTCTGAAAAATGGAGGGGGGAACAAAAGCTAATTGTCACCTCACAATTTACCAATATTTCATCTGTACAACAGCGGTCATACAAAGCAATAATCAGCAGCTACCTGGAACAAAAAAAATCCTTCCTCTTACCCTTAATTTTGCCTGACCAAAACAAACGCCAGTTGCTGGAATTTTCTACCCTCCTGTCTGAGATTTGAACCAATTTTAAATTCAGTGTGCCTTTATTTCTGGTTAAGGTGCTGCATGCCACTAATGAAGGCTTTTGTGCAAATTCAGGAGACACTTGTTTGGTGCCTAAGGTCTGCAATGATTCAGAGATCTCTGAAGTCACCTACACTTAGGCATAAATTAAAGTTGGCACTAATGGGCTGAGTTAGAACAAGAAACCTGCATGCACACAATTATTCTTAATTTAAGAATACCTAAATAAACCCCCTTTACCATGCTATTTTTTTTAAGACAGCCTTGTTCTCTCTTTGGCCCCATGGATCTTGGACTGCCTGCCTGCACTGTGGTCCACCTCAAGAAGTTACAATGAAAAGCAGTGCCTTACTAAAGTACTTACTCTGCTTCTATAGCAGACATTGTGACATATTTCTGGGGCTGGAGCAGAGGATCTCCAGAGCTCCCTTCCAACCTAGATAATTCTGGCATAAACAATATGTTGAAACTTTCAGAAAAGAACAAAAAGGGAAGTCACGTTGGAGCCACCTAAAAGTTTCATTCCAAATCATAGAGAAATGTGATGTTTAATTTTTTTTTTTAGTAGTTTTGCTCCAACAGGACTCATACATGACTAAGCTTTATGTAGAGAGTGGTCTTTTGAGATGTTAAAGCTAAATATTGCACACAGTGAGCACAGAAGTGTGCAACAGGCAAAAAACTGCATAACAAGGCAGTGACATTTCTTAAACTTTATGTTTAATTTAGTGTTGTGCTTTATCTAAAAATTACTGCATTTTGTAGAGGTGCAATATAGCATGACAAATGCTTGGGAATCCTGCTGCACTAAGATTCATCCCAGTTTCTATTACTAGTCTGCTTGACTCCCACAGCAATTATTTTTAAGTATTGACACCAGTACTAGATAAACTATTCTTTGTCGAGTCCTTTGGAAAAAGGCTGCATAAAAATAGGAGACTAAGCAGCATTAAATAAACTAAAAATAGCAATAAAATCTGCTATTAAAAAGCCAAGTAGAAGGAAACAGGTACACAATTCTGTGCGCTTGCTTTTCAAGTGGAGCCTTCAAGGTTACTGGGACTACTTTTTTTTTTTTTTTTTTTTTACAACATTCAAGGTTGGCTTAGCAACATACGTGGTTTTATTAAGTGAAGTACATGGTTACAGGATTCCTAGATATATTTACTTCGGGTTGTATATTAACAGCTTTTCATTCAAAATCATCTTTATGGTACTAGTACATTCTTCTGAAACACTGTTCTCGCAAACAGCAGAGCATCAAAACATCTTTGATATACAGGTCTTACATTTCCGTTTTTCACAGTTGTCACTAATGACCATTACACTATTCTTCAAGGTTGTTCGCACGTTGGAGTATCTATTGAAACCAAGCAATGTCCTCTGCCTTAAATTATTCTGGGATTACTGAAAACAGTTTTATTTGCAAATATCACCAAAAGAAACTGAGGCCAGAACAAGCTTCCAGGGAATCAATTCTTTTCCATCCTCCACATGATCAGCTTATTATCTAGTATGACTTGGAATTTTCTGCCTTAAGAAAAACTGAGCCCCTGTTTTCAAAAGAGCCACAATAACCCATTTATGTTATCCCATTATGTTATCTGCCAACTTAAGGAGGCAAATAAAGAATTAACCTTACAACCTCTTCTAAGTATTTTCACCTATAAAACACATCTCTTCAGTAGACGAGCAGGGACACATTCATTATTCAGATCCAGTGCGGGCATCATAAATTTTTGCAATCATGCAGATGACGGGTAACTGGGATACGTTAATCCTTTGTTGTTTTTATTTTCCAATGCTGTCCTTTTAACCTTTTACCTAAGTACATTCTTCTGTCACTCCTATTTCAAGGGCAAGAAGGAAGATCCAGGGAACCACAGGCTGGTCAACCTCACCTTAGTACCTAAGAAGGTGATGGAACAACTAGTCCTGGAAACCATTTCCAGGCACACGAAGGACAAGAAGGTGACTGGGAGGAATCAGCATAGCTTCACCAAGAGGAAGTCGTCCTTGATCAACCCAATAACGTTCTACGATGTCATGACTGGGTTGGTAGACAAGAGGAGAGCAGCGCATATTGTCTACCTGTCACAGAATGGAGCAAGACTGCACTTCACTCGTAAGAGGGAAGCAACAATACACTTTATTGATATAAAATAGTGAGTTAACAAAGTTCAATGGCAAATGCGACAGCGGTTTAACAAGATTTGATGGCAAGGTACACTTGATTATTTACTGCATAGAGGACAGGGTCAGACAAAACTGTCAAGGAGACCATCCCATTGAGTTGTGAGGTTCAGAAAGGACCCCTTGCTTTCTAAACTCCTTCTCAGAGAGGAGTCTAGGTGCGGCTGGATCCAATCCTAGTGCCAAACTTGGTCAATAGTTTATGTCTAAAGGATTATATATGCACAATCAATCCTTTATATCACTTAGCGAAGATTTCAAAGTTTAGCATGCTATTAGTCACTTACTGAGGATCTGTTGTGGCAAGGAATCTCTCAACCTCGAGGAGTAACCTTGAGAGGTGTCCCTACTCAAGGGGAGATCCTGGCATGCAGCCCACTGCCATGCAGGAGAGCTCAGCAGGCCCTGGGCTGTCCACTATTTATAGAGTAAGATGATTGACTTATAGTCATATTTGCATATCAGCAAGACGTTTGGGTCACTGCTCCAGACAGCCCTTGGCTACTGTGTTGCCACACATCCCCAAAGTCCAGCATAAGCTGGATGCAGCCATCACAATCCCCACTGGTGGTTGTTGCTTATGCAGGGGGTGGGAGCACACTGCCACACTACCTTGACTTCAGTAAGGCTTTTGACACTGCCTGCTGTAAGATCCTCGTAGAGAAGCTGATGAAGTATGGCCTAGATGAGCAGACAGTGAGGTGGATTGAAAACTGGCTGAATGGCCAGATGCAGAGGGTGGTGATTAGTCTAGTTGGAGGCCAGTCACTAGTGGCGTATGCCAGGGGTCAATTCTGGGTCCAGTCCTGTTCAACATCATTAATGAGCTGGACGATGGGGCAGAGTGTACCCTCAGTAAGTTTGCAGGTGACACCAAACTGGGAGCAGTGGCTGATATGCCAGAAGGTTGTGCTGCCATCCAGAGAGACCTCAACAGGTTGGAGAAATGGGCTGAGAGGAACCTCATGCAGTTCAGCAAGGGTAAGTACAAAGTCCTGCTCCTGGGGAGGAGCAACCCCAGGCACTAGTACCCGCTGGGGAACCACCAGCTGGAAAGCAGCTTTACAAAAAAAGATCTGGGGGTCCTGGTGGACACCAAGTTGACCATGAACCAGTAATTTGCCCTTGCAGCCAAGAAGGCTAATGGTATCCCCTGGGCTGCATCAGGAAGGTTATCTATGGCCAGCAGGTCAAGGGAGGTGATCCCTTCCCTCTATTCAGCACTGGTGAAGCCACACCTGGAGTGCTGGGTCCAGTTCTGGGCTCTGCAGCAGATGAGACACATAGACATACTGGAGCAAGTCCAGTGACAGGCCACGAAGATGATTAAGGGACTGGAGCATCTCTCATATGGGCTGAGAGATCTGGTACTGTTCAGCCTAGAGAAGGCTCAGGGGGGTTGCATCAATGTATATAGATATGTGAAGGGAGGATGTAAAGAAGCTGGAGCCAGGCTCTTTTCAGTGGTGCCCAGTGACAGGAGCAGAGGCAATGGGCACAAACTGAAACATAGGAGGTCCCATCCTGAACATCAGGAAACACGTTTTCACTGTGCGGGTGACTGAGCACTGGCACAGGTTGTCAAGTCTCCCTCCTTGGAGATATTCAAAGGCTGTCTGGATATGGGCCTGGGCAACTTGCTCTAAGTGACCCCCTGCTTGAGCAGGGAGTTAGACAAGATAACATCCAGAATTCCCTTCCAACCTCAACCATTTTGCGATTCTGTGATTCTCTCGAGTCACCTATTTTATTCACTCTTGGCAGACTTTTTTGCCAAGGCTGAAGGCCTTTCATGCTTTCTGGCACCCTAAACAATCTCTTAATTTTCTCAGTAGAAGTGGCTAAAGCAATCTTCTATGCAATACTGTGATTTCTCAGGGGCTCACCCATCTTGGCTGGTGTGATGCCTAACACATAGAAACACTGTTTCAGGATTGGTTTTGCAGCAACGAGCCCTTTCCGAGTAATCATTCCTTCTTACAGGATTTTGTCTCATCTGTATCTACCATAGCCTCTTCCTGAAGCTTTCTCAGAGATCATTTTAGTAGCAGCTCTTCAGATTGCTTCAGCAATTAAGTGCAAGTATCTGCTGCAGGAATATTATGCAATATTCATACTCCGTACTTAAGAGGAATCTGGGAAAAATAATCAAGTTCTACTGCAGGAGAGGTAACAGCTCCTAAGAGGATCCTCTGAGAGGCATGCCATGCTGATAGTATGGGAAGGTGAGTACTTAACAGGAGTCAAGAAAGAATGGACTAAGGTCAAGAGTAGCTTTTTCTTCTATTGTCTGATCAGAATTTCTATTTTTATTCTTCTGAAAAGACTGTGTGATACACAGGAGACTAAGACAAATGCTACTCCTTCACAAAATATCTGAATTTTGACTTAATATTTAGAAGGTAGACTAAATGTCAAAATATTAGATAATCACATGGATAACATTTTCCTAAGAGTTGTATTGACTGCATTTTATTAAAAGTATGTAAGACAAACTTATGTGGCTGTGCACTAAAAATTGACAAAGTTTGTTTTGCTAGTTAAAACAAGCCAAACTCTAAGCACCTCTTGTTTAACAAACTCAAGGACTACACACACACACATACAGACAGCAATACTTCATGATTGTTGGTCCATTTTCTTCATAACCACCTTCTCTTCCCTTTCTCTGGTGTTCTATAGACTTTGCCAAGCAGATACAAGGAGCACATTAGTCGAGCGAATCAACCTATTTATGAAACTTTCCCTAGTTTCATAGAAATCATAGTGATTTCCCAAGTTCTTGTCTTCCCATTCAAGCTCAGTGTACACAAGCCTCAAAGCCCTGAATCTGAGCATTATAGTTTTGCAGTAGACTCATCCAAAAGTAAACTCCCACTCCCTGGAACAGGCAGCTATGTTTTCTCCCAGAGACTTAGACAGCAAGTCTGGAGGAGATGGGACTGTGAAGAACATTAAGTAACACCGGAAGCATAGGTCACATACTGTAGGAAGTCTAATATCTCAGTCAGGCATTTCATCAGATTTTGTTCAGCCAGTTATTTTTGGAGACAACCATTACATGAGTAATTCATTCTGCCTCAGAGAAAAGAAAAATAATGAAAGCATTGCCAAGTCAATCCTCCTCCTTCCTCTGCACAAAGATTACAGTACAGCACATACGATGTCTACAAGGGATATGGTTATCTCATGGGCAAGACAAAAAGGAGGGTCAGTACCACCATGACTGACAGTCACACACCTATTAAATTCACATATATGAGAGGATGCTATGAGGTCTATTGCTGGTGTTATCCATGCTCCTTTTCTGTGAAACAACAGCTTGTCCTTTCCTGACTCTCAGCACTGCCCATATGCACGTTTGGCTGCTAGGGGTAAGAGAAGATGGGTAGAAGACAAGAGGGAAGTGGAAAGCTTTATGCCAGCTTGCGTGGTTGACAGGACAGACAGCATACATGAGGTCTTCTGATACGTGTTAGACTTTGAAGGAGAAAAAACCAAGAATATTCAGATCTAGCAGCAACTACATTGCTTTTCAGTTATCCCCATTCTCTTTTTTTAATTATTACTGTAACAAAACAGGAAATCAACCCAAATTTGTGAAATGATTAAGGATGCTGCAATCCTTTCAGAACATTTTTTAATATGAACATACACTCCAGAGCCTATGGTCAGTCTGAACTCCACATTTTTGGGCTACTCTTCCGCACATCCCTGTTCATCAGATTACTCTCCTCTGACAGAGGCAGCTGAGGACATTTTGCACTGAATTGACAACGGTGAAACAAGCTTCTTTGGTAACAGCTGGTTCAAAAGTGCCAGTACACAGTGAAAATACTGTGGTTATTTTTCATTGTAAATGAGTGACTTTGGGAAAAAAGAATAATGTTAGGTAATTCAAGTTTCCATTTCCTGCTTCTGTAACCTTATGCCAATTACCTTCATATGTACAAACTTCTAAGGGTTTAACAGTTCTAAAAGACATATGACACCCAATAGAAATGTAACACCCCCCACCCCCAAATACTTTAAAAACAAGTGGAACTTTTGCTGAATTCATACTACAAGATATTCATGTAAATAATTTAGCAGGTTTCAACACCAGCATTTAGGATTAACATTGACCTTATTCTCATTTACATTACCTGAGAGCATTAGAAGGGGTAGCATACATGGTGCAAAATGTAAGCCACATGACTAATAGCTCTGAAGTAGAAAAACTCTCCAGTCAGAGCAGTCATAAGTTACTACTGTAAATAGCTCTTCTACTCTGAAGCAAGGTGTCAGTCACTGTCAAAAATCTGATCCATCAGCTGTCCAGTCCAGTCATCTGCTCCTGTTTTCATACTTTAATATTACACACAAAAAATACTTCTCTGCACATTTTCCTCAATTTTCTACTTCAATGAAAAATTCATATGAATCTAGAATTCAGTCTGTGTCATACACATCTGGCTACCCATGCATTTCTTATTTCTATACCCTACCCTAACTACAAGAAGCTTTAAGAAAGCTGGAGATCCATCAAATAATTTAGTGCTTAGAAAAGCACTTCTAACTTACTTAAAAGCAATTTCCAGTTTACTCACTAGAGCTCATAGACGCTTCTATGGTTACTGAACAAAAGTCTTCCTTTGCTCTTATTAGGTAGGAATTTGTATGCCTTGTGCATAAAGTAATTGGATTCCTTCCCTCTTCATTACCTGCTTGCAATAAAACTTGCAAGACAGCATAAACATTTGAGAATTCCCATATGAGAAAATAATGTTAGTAATTTACTATAAGCTTGCAATAGGTTTGTAGAAATGATTTTTCCTGACAGCTCATATACTTCTACTATACAAGTTAGTTTAGTCCGCATAGAATCATAGAATAGTTTGGGTTGGAAGGGACCTCTAAAGGTCATCTAGTCCAACCCCCCTGCCGTGGGCAGGGACATCTTCAACTAGATCAGGTTGCTCAGAGCCCCGTCCAGCCTGACCTTGAATGTTTCCAGGGATGGGGCATCCACCACCTCTATCTATTTAAAGCATTACTCATGTAGTAATTCTAAGGTATCTTAGAATCTTTAAAGAACATTTTTACAACTTGTGTATCTGACATGTAAATAAGTAAAAACTAACCCTTTCATAATACTGAATTTAAATCACATTAAAGATGAAACATGTTGTTCTGTTTACCCTCCTATAAGGTACCAGCATTTTTTTTTTCAGACTCGCAACTAAATATGAAGAAACTTAGAAAACAGACTAACTTCAAAACTTAGGATACTTCTAGCAAATGATGAACTATCTTGCCTAACTAGTAAAAAAGCCAGAAAACGAGTATACTATATTGAATCACAAGATATACTACAGTGGTATCATTATGAAATTGTACAGACTACAGCGACCCTGCAAGCAAACTCTGATGCATTTCTAATCAAGAGAAAAAACTGCATGTCAACCCCCCCAAAAAAGCTGCCACTCTTATTTATAAAGCTAGAATTACCTCAAACAAACCACAGACTCTTAAATAATAAACTTACATTTTCCCCTTGTGATTATTCCAATGAATCACTCTCAGACATGGAACTACTCACACTGATGTAGGTAAGCTAATTTAAGGCATTTATACTAAGCAAACCAACAAAACTTAACTGCCACCTTTTTTTTTTTGTTAAATAGAATTCTGTACACATGAAATTCATTCAGTCAAAACACACTCCTGAAGAAAAACATTTTTAAGTGGTCCTTCATCTACATCTCCACTTTAAAAACCTGGGTATATGCATTTCATTAGATTTTCACAGTTAGGGCAAGGTACTTGTACAAGATTATGTAAAATGTGTTATATCTTTAGTCATTTGAATTAAAAACTTCATAGCAGAACTAACAGACAGCTGCACTGTAATCTTATTCCATTAATATGATTTTATCTGGGTCTAGGCTAATATGCTAATAATATCTATAGAAAGTGGATTAAGACTATTCCTTTGTTATTACTTATTGACCACCCAGTACTACCATTTTAACTGAATTTAAAATGTTAGCTCAGATCTCATTTACTTTAGTCAATGTATTCCACGAACCTTTCATGTCTCGTCTTTAGTTGTATCAGTTTAGCTTCTTTCTAATGCATCAGACACTCTCAGAGGCCCTTTTACCTTCTCAAAACAAGGTATGCAATTATAGAAGCATAATTTCCTAAAATGAAGTTGTCTTTCTTTTTATGCTTACTGCTGAGACTACAGCAAAATATCAAAGATTAAATCTTTCTCTTTAAATTCTTATATTCATGTATTAAATCTATATAATAACCATATATGAAGTACTAGTTGTATGCACTCATTTTCAAAAATATTATGTTCTTAAAGCTGACAAGTTCAGAATAGGGTCTGAAAAAAGAGGACAAGCTCTTTCTCCTAAGTTTGGCACTTGAAGAAAAGTGTCAAAAGATTGCAAGATGATTGCTAGGTAATAGTCACAACAAGAAGTAGGAACCTAAAGCTAGAGATGGCAAGACTGCAGAGAAGCATAGGCACATAGTCTGAGTGCAGAGGTGTGTTTTCTAGGGATTCTGGGGGCAAGGATTTCAACAGAGTTTGCTGCAGCTCTGAATCTCTGAAATGACTGCATTTGAGCCCAGAAGCAAAGACTTGTTTATAAGGACACAAAAGGCTGAGGGAAAAGCTGTTTATCAACCCTTTTCCTATTTTGTATTATCTTGTCATGGAACTTGATTTAGATAAAACCCAAGCATTCTACTTTTAATCCAATAAAACCCATTTTTTAAATCTTTTAGAAGAAATCATTATGAAGTAGAAAATCTAGGCAGATCCATCTTAAAGCTGTAGCTGATCCAGTGTCCCATTACGACATCTATAAATCGGATTAGGGTCGAAGTGTTCTAATGCACCTGTTTGCAAGCTGTGAAATGCAATAAACATGGTTTGAATTTTTATAAGCTGTTTTAAATACATCTTCAGTTTTAGAACCGCATATTATGGTTATATGAACTCGGCTTACATATTTCTACTCCACTTCTATTGAGCTAATTAGCCCAGGCAAGACTACAATAATGCAGCTGTATTAGTTCCAGTTCCTCATTAAACTGTTTTCTTTTATAACTTTCCTTCTAAAAACCTTTTGAGTCATACAAAATATTACACCAGTGTACCCAATCAGAACTAAGGGGTATATATTTGTAGTTCCTTCTTCATACATCTCCAGACAGGAATGAGCTGTTTCAGGCACGGCAACTGGCTGACCTCATAGTGAAAAAACAACCCAATACAAGCATTGCTTTCTATCCCTATTTGTGAAGGTACGGTTTGCATTCTTTTCCTTGACTATAACAACAGTGCTTTTTTTCTGAAAAATGCTTTTTGCATGACACTTAAGTTCATCCAATATCAAGACCCTACACCCTTAGCCAGTCACCAGCTCAGACCTTGGATCTTTCCAGGTGCTGGCATCCTACTCACTGGCTAGTTCAGCGTGAAATTTGCTAGCAGTTACACACGTGTGTGAGCACAATATGGGTGTCTCCAGTAGCTAGTCTTAGACATGCTGCCTTTGCAATAGTTGGCTTCTAGATGCTGGTCTCTCCAGCTGCTGACCCTTAGGTTCCTCAAACCTGCTGTCTCTGTCCAGTGGCTGACACCAACCTCTTACCCTTTTTGTCTGGTAGTCCAGCTTGAAGTTTGCTAGTGTTCACACACAGACACAGAAGAGACAACGCACTCGCACACAATATGGTTGCAAATAGAATTTGGCAAGAATATAGGACAGCCTGCAGTGACCAAGTGCAGGGCTCAAGACTAGCATACTGCCCAGCAACCTGCATATATGCGACTGGCCCTTTTTCTCCCCTTCCCCCCGCTTCCTCATGCTTGTTCCACCCCAATCTACCTTGATTCCTCCGTTTCCCTGCTTTTAGTCTGTCACCTAAACATCCCATAATAAGCTTCATACAATATTCTCTGCCCTATCCCTGAATTATTTTCTCTCTGCATTCCTATAGCCTAGTGTGCAATCACCCCTTACTTGCCTGGGGCTCCTGGGAGAGAATCTCTTTCCTTGACCCACCTCACCACTCTCCTTTGATGGACCTAGGAGAAGCAGATCACTGTGCTCTATTATCACTCATTAGATTATTCCGGTTCTCCTCCCTATCGTTGGTCCTCTGATTCTTGCAGTCTTTATGTTTTAGTTACACAGTCTTACAGCATCACAATGAATATTGTTTCATATAAACCACCTCTGAATTAGGACTTTTCCTAAATAGGGTTCTGCTTCTTAGAGTGTTGGACTGATACTCTGTACTTGCATCTTTTCATCATTATGGCAAGCAGTACGATACGAACACTTTATGAAGTCTAAGCATACTATGTCTATAGAGATGCATGTTCAAAAAGCCTCTCAATTAGTTCCATGGAAATTCAATCCTGTCACTGATAGCTAATCAGACTGAAATAACCCCATAGGTTAATTTTTTCTTACTTCTATATCAGCTTGTTGCTTTCTTTTGCTGCTATAGAAGTTAGGAGCGAATTGGCGAGTACTTTATCATCCTCATATACAAGTACATAATTCTGTTTCACAACTGCAGAACTTAGTAAGAGGGAGACACGTTTAATAAATACAATATTTAATAAATATTTATGCATCATTAGCTGTTCACGTCTACATTTAGTTGTATTAGTTTCATCCTAGGTTTTTTTCCCCTCAGTTTTGTTCTCATTTCAAAGTTAACAACTTTGAAACAATTATTTTAGAAGCTAATTAATTTTAACCTATCACAAGCAATACCAAAATGGATTTCCCTTTACTTGAGTAAACTCCATTTTTTTCATCTTCACCCTCCATTATCATCGTGATCTTTAACACCAACTATCAAGAAGCATTCTAGCCACAATCCAGTCTAGCAGTCTACATCTCAACTGGAAATGAGTCAAATTTCTTTCTTCATTTACTCCTCCAGTTTATATAATGTGAACCTATATGAAATTTCTGGGTATTCTGAAAATGACTGTTTAAATCATCCTTACAAAAGTAAGGATTGCTAAAACTTTTTAGATTCACAGCTTCAAAGGTTCTGAAGTTTTACAACTGACCCTACAAAGTGATATTACAAGGGCTCTGACTTGCTTTTTCAGGCACCCATTTCCACATTTATGCTGAGATTCAACCAAACCAATTTCTTCTACACCACTAAAATAGTCTATGTTTAAACAAAGGAAAAAGATATATTGATATCTACTTACAGTGTAAACTGAGGATTAAGTATATAAGACAAAAAAAACCTCTAGGTTATCCTGAGCAGAAGTTACCCATGTTACTACACAGTGTAAAATGCACTATCTGCCTAGCAGACAAGCCTGCAGTACCTTACTCTGACATGAAGTACAATATCCTCAAGTTGAAAGAGACCATACTTGCTGAGCAGAGAGGCGGGACAGGTTTGGTTTATTTTTCAACAGTACGCTGACATGCATGGGGACCAACCTCAGGACTGCCCCCATTTTCTAGCTGCAGGTGCCAATTTTATAAAGGAAAAAATTGAAGTAAAACTAAAAGACAAGCTCATCCAGTTGCAACCCTTTTTTCAAGAGACAGGAGGCAATTGATTGCAGATGGGTTAACAGTCTTGATTAATATATAAGGAATTTAGCATTAAAGAGATGCTAGTTATTTGAACAACTAGGTAACTGGTGACTTAATTTTCTACCATACTTATCATCTCACAAAATTATCCAGAGTGAGAAACTTATCCATTTCCTTCAAATTGTGTTAAAGATCCTGCTTCTACCTTATCTTGCTTTTATCTCTACCACAGCTTCCAAATACCTTTGAGTTAATTTTGTGAAGACAGGTAACAGGATAAATGCCAGAACCATAAAGTTTTCTGTGCAACTGTTCTAGTGCCATGAGCAACTATCAAAACATAATAAATTCAACAATCCAAATAAATACTCTTATTCCTTTTAGTAAAAAGCCACGCAATCAATACCTATGTCAACTATGAATTTAAACCGGAAGACACTGAAAGTTGCATGACAGTGTTTGGAAGCTTGTTGAAACCTCTTACGGCATTTTATTATTATTTTTTTGTAAACAATTTAAAGCTTAAGCTAATGTTGGAGCTTTTAATATTGTCAGTGGCATCTAAAATTATTTTTTATGGAAAACAGAGTTACTGTCTTTACTCTTAAGGAAGATTTGCACATCTGACAGTACCTCCCACTACCCCATTGCCCTATCTTGATGGTCACACACTGGAGTGAGATCTCTCCTCGGAGGAGTTTAAGCACGTTCTAGCTTAAGCACAGTAAAATGAAATGGAACACACAAAGACACTTGATTGCTTTGCTTATGCTCCAATACTTGCATTATTTTAGGAAAACAAAAGGAAGCCTATTATTCAAAACAAGATAAGATTATTATTTTGAGTGACATTATTTAAATTAAATCTTTTTCCTGTTATCAACTTCATCTCATCCAATCCTTACCCTTCTTTACATTCAGTTCTGTGTATCAGTACCACTTCTGTAAAAATATCATGCTTTTTGTTCTTGCACATTTGATTGATTGTACACTATCTCCTAACTAGTACTATAATTTTTATAAAACTTTTTAGATGAGATTTTATATTTGCAGTTTCAACCATGCATGCTCCTGTGGTTTCAAATGTCTCAGAATGACTAAGTCTTGGTCATATAGATGCTTTTATCTAAAGATAGCAACCATCCATGAATAAGGCTGATTTAGTTCACGCTTATTTAAATGTGCCCACTTTTTTTTGGTTCAATATATGTAAGTATATGCAGATGTTGCCTTCCTAATTGTCTCAAAATTACCAGGAAAAAACATGAAGCTTAACACAAGCAAGCAGGAGAAACCTGAAAATGCCATCTGTTAATAAGTATTATCAACTGAAAACCCAGGACCGTTTTAGGTTTTGACCCTGCATGGAGCAAAAATATAACCGAGGATCAATTAAAACTAAGCACACTTAATAATACCTTTTTGTTAAAAATAGTTTGGCAAGTTAAACAAAGGCCAATTTAACCAAAGCAGCCCAAGCCCAGGCTTGTTCTCGTAGTTTTAAGATTCCATTTCTATAGAATTAAAAAAAAAAAAAAAAAAATTACAGTAAAATACTGTTCTGCTGCAGACCAGAGTTGAGAGGATCAAGCTGATATAAAGAACACGCACTGGGCTGAGGAAAAAAACCATGATACCCTTCCTGCAGGTTGACTCCTTTTCCAACACTAAACAGACAAATACCCTTCTTCCCACCTGACAAAAAAGGGGTTTCTTTCAATTGCTTCTACCTGCAATATCTATTTCTTAATTTCTTTGTCTGCAACTGCCAATACGTAATAAGAGCCATGACAGATTAATTTCATTAAGTAAGACTATTTTTCAAGGTAATCCTCAAACATAAAGAGTCCTTTGTTACCTGCAAAAGGAATGAATCGCACAGTTTCAGGAAGAATCTAATTTGATTTGCCTTTCTCCAGATTAGCATTAGAAGCAACCAAAGAACCCAAAATAATCTGATCTCTTCCGTAAGACTGAAAAGGTATCATTAGAAATATAAAACCAGGCTGGGACAGGTCCATAAAATGCAGACTGAGAGAACAAGAAGCCTTAAAACCCCTCGCCTCCTGGGGGGGGGTAGGAGGCAGGGAAACAGGTTGTCCTATTAAAGCTTTAACTCATACCTACTTAGTCTGAATTTGTGAAAACAAGGACTAAGAGTATAAATAAGACTATGTATTCAACCAGAGGGCAAAACACATTTCTATTTCTCTGTTCCTGTGATAAACATTTGATTGCTTATATAATTTAAGTTTATATTACATTTTATATAAAAATATAAAGAAAAAATATTTAAAAATGAAATCACTCAAAGGCAAATAATGTTTAGAAGTCTAGGGAAACATTAACAACTATTCAAGCGATTTAGCAAATATATCATCAATACGGTATCAAAATAAAGAAAACATTTAGAATATTTATGATGTAATTCTGTATTTAAATTAGCATTCTGGTCAATATTTGTGAGTCAACTTATTCCTACAACTTAAAAGTAAACACCTAAATACATCACTTCCAAACTGGTGTTTAAGTGGACACCAAAAAATTTTGCAGGCTTTCATTCTTCCATGTATTCTCACAATGCTACACAGTTTTAAAGAAGTGAAGAACACTAGAACACTATTTGAATCATAGAATCATAGAATCATTGAGGTTGGAAAAGACCTCTAAGATCATCGAGTCCAACCGTCAACCCAACACCACCATGCCCACTAAACCATGTCCCTAAGTGCCTCATCTACACGTCTTTTAAATACCTCCAGGGATGGGGACTCAACCACTTCCCTGGGCAGCCTCTTCCAATGTTTCACCACTCTTTCAGTAAAGAAATTTCTCCTTACATCCAATCTAAACCTCCCCTGCCGCAACTTGAGGCCATTTCCTCTCGTCCTATCGCTAGTTACTTCGGAGAAAAGACGGACACCCACCTCGCTACAACCTCCTTTCAGGTAGTTGTAGAGAGCGATGAGGTCTCCCCTCAGCCTCCTTTTCTCCAGGCTAAACAACCCCAGCTCCCTCAGCCGCTCCTCATAAGACTTGTTCTCCAGACCCCTCACCAGCCTCGTTGCCCTTCTCTGGACACGCTCCAGCACCTCAACGTCCTTCTTGTAGTGAGGGGCCCAAAACTGAACACAGTATTCGAGGTGCGGCCTCACCAGTGCCGAGTACAGGGGCACGATCACTTCCCTACTCCTACTGGCCACGCTATTTCTGATACAGGCCAGGATGCCATTGGCCTTCTTGGCCGCCTGGGCACACTGCCGGCTCATGTTCAGCCGGCTGTCAACCAGCACCCCCAGGTCCTTCTCTGCTGGGCAGCTTTCCAGCCACTCTTCCCCAAGCCTGTAGCGCTGCATGGGGTTGTTGTGGCCAAAGTGCAGGACCCGGCACTTGTCCTTGTTGAACCTCATACAGTTGGCCTGGGCCCATCGATCCAGCCTGTCCAGGTCCCTCTGCAGAGCCTTCCTACCCTCGAGCAGATCAACACTCCCACCCAACTTGGTGTCGTCTGCAAACTTCCTGAGGGTGCACTCCATCCCCTCATCCAGATCATCAATAAAGATATTAAACAAGACTGGCCCCAGTACTGAGCCCTGGGGAACACCGCTTGTGACCGGCCGCCAACTGGATGTAACTCCATTCACCACCACTCTCTGGGCCCGGCCATCCAGCCAGTTTTTGACCCAGCGCAGAGTCCACCTGTCTAAGCCGTGAGCCGCCAGCTTCTCTAGGAGAATGCTGTGGGAGACGGTGTCAAAGGCCTTGCTGAAGTCCAGGTAGACCACATCCACAGCCTTTCCCTCATCCACTAGGCGGGTCACCTGGTCATAGAAGGAGATCAGGTTGGTCAAGCAGGACCTGCCTCTAATGAATGCATGCTGGCTAGGCCGGATCCCCTGGTTGTCCCGCTCATGCCTTGTGAGCGCCCTCAAGATGAGCCGCTCCATCATCTTCCCCGGCACCGAGGTCAGGCTGACAGGCCTGTAGTTCCCCGGATCCTCCTTCCGGCCCTTCTTGTGGATGGGCGTCACATTGGCAAGCCTCCAGTCTTCCGGGACCTCCCCCATTAACCAGGACTGCTGATAAATGATGGAGAGTGGCTTGGCGAGCACCTCCGCCAGCTCCCTCAGCACTCTCGGGTGGATCCCATCCGGCCCCATAGACTTGTGAGTGTCCAGGTGGCATAGCAGGTCATTGACTGCTTCCTCCTGGATTACGGGGGGTTCATCCTGCTCGCCGTCCCCGTCTTCCAGCTCGGGGGGCCGAGTACCCTGAGGATAACTGGTCTGCAACTGCTCCAACTCATTTCTCCTTGTACAAAATTATTAGGATGGTAATTTGGAATACTTGGGGTAAGTAGAAAACATCCCCAGAGAACTAACAGGGACTAATAGTTCCCCTTGTCTCACTTGCCCAGGCAGGTTGATTTTTGTGGGAGTTTTAGCTGTCTTGGGGGGGGGGGGGGGGGGGAGGCGGGGGGCGGGCGGGGACAGACACAAACAAAAACACCACCCGAAGGAGCTACAGTAAGTTCTTCCTCTTTTGTTAAATGAGTATTTGACACATTGTTTTTCCTATATGAAGGGGAAAAGCTGCTAATATGATCTGCCCCAACTTTTACTTGAGGGGTTTTCTAGCACTTTGTAAATGCAAATAAACTTATGCCAGTACCTCCGTAATATGGGCCATCTGGTGCTGGTTGGTACCAGCTGACTGAGAGGCAGCAGTTCACTTTTATTGCTGAGTTTAAGCTGGCAATTTAGTCTCCAGTTTGGGGAAGAAAAACAGCATTTGATATACTACCATTGAGAGATAACCTCTAACTGACCCATTCCTGTCACTTAAATCAACTCTACACATAAAAAAGAGCCAATTTCAAACTCAAAATGCAATCTAATAAAACAAACTAAACTTACAGTGTCAAATAGTACTTCAGTTAATCAAGTTTAACTACTGCAATCCTTCAGAAACATTCATCATCCTGATATGTCCAGCAGAATGAAAAAAGTCTTAGCTTTTAATGTCAATATTAGTTTGCAAAAGCACAAGTAGTTTGTGAAGAAAAAATAGTTTGTTCTTTATATCCTAACCATTTAACTTTACTGTCCCAATACAACACAATCTGTCTTAAAAGGGCTTACTTTCAATAAATTAGATGTGGTTTCTTGATAACTACGGCCTTCAATATGCAGTATTTTACAGTGAAACCACCACAATGCTTTCATGAAAGTCTTCAACTGATGCAAAACTTCTAAAATAAACACCGCAGAAAGCTACACAGTGCTGAATCCAAGCACTGTCAAAGCATTCAGTGCCATAGACTTAGCTGAACTTTATAATTTTGGATATTGGAAATACTTGTCAAGTTTTCCAGGAACAGTTTTCCAAAACACTTCTGGCTTAATTCTGGATTGCTAGCACTGAAGCACATCAAGATTTTCTTTATTTAAAAATTAAAGCTATATAAAAAGTTGAACCCTACAAAAATCTGAAAGTTTTAGGTATATAAATTCTCTCCCCCTTTACTTTTGGAGCACGCCAAAGCCTCAAGACGTCATACCTAGTTATGCATTTTTTTTTAATGTGAATTTGTACTGCAGATGGACATAAAAAGGTATGTTTGGAAAAAAAACTAGAATTGTCCTAGTTGCTCTGAAATTCAAGAATTCTCATTCATACAACTCAATCCAAGTTCTCTGTTCTAAATCAAATATTGTGCAATGGAAGTAGTTTACTAAATGAAGTAACTTAATGCAACCCACTTTTATCAGCAGTGTTGCCAAATATATGAAGAGTTTCCTGTCCATTCTGTAGAGAGCATACCATTTGATCGTCTGCAAACACAGTCTTTCTCACTCCATTCTTTGCAGCTCAGATGGCCTCGTTTATCCTTGGGGCACCCAAACTCCACAGCTCACACACTGGCCATTTCCCTCATAGTCCTGCCTTCAGCCCGGATGACCAGACTGCACCCCATCTCCTTCCCTCCTGTGCTTCCTTTCAGTGGAAAACAGGTACAAGGTGGATGGAGCGCACACAGACCCCGCTCCAGCATGCTGCATGAAAAAGCAGCATAGAGCTTACCTAAAGTGCTCCTCTGTGCTATCAGCAGAAATTCTACTTAAAGTGACCACACAGTTTATATTTTAGTTCCAAAAACTACTGTGAGGCTTTGGTAGCTCCCTCACACACCAGTAGAATATGTAGGCTACGTACTCTTTTTAAAAGTCAACAAATGACTGTAAATTGAGCACATTCAACTACCTACGGATGAACAAAAATCCTACTCTGTAGACATATTAGAAATAAAATGTTCAGTGTTCTACTCTGTTCCCGAATGGAGAACTCATTCAGTCAGCTTAGGCAGAAAAGAAAGGAAGAAAAAAAAAAAAAGAAAAAAAAGAGAAAATCATGGCTGATTTGGGAAATTTCACCAACTTCAGCTGTGCAAAGGAGTAATTAATAAGAAGGGAAAGCTCCTCAGCAGCTGATGAAAGGGGGCAGGATGATGAAGTTTATAAAACAGCTATTAAAAGCCTAGCTGGTTTTTCTCATCTACAAACGAAAAATTTTCATGTGTTATCATCAACAAAACAGGTAAGATTGGTGGTCAAACTACTGACTTTCTTTCCTCCCCACTACTGAAATAAATCTGATACTTTAAGAGCCCATTTTTTTAGCCAATTTAAAATCTCTTAATCCTAATTGGGTGTACAGAACATCTAAAAATTGCTTTCATTGCATGACAGTCTGCCTTGTGCTATTATTCTTGCTATTGGCCCATAAGAAGCATTAAGAAGCATGTGCTTAGCTCAGTTTGATTATTTTTCCTTGCAATTCAACACATTTTATATTGCTAAAATTGGCATTTCTGTTGCTTGCAAACAAGCTGGGCTTTTACTGGCCATCTCAGCTCCACATAACCTGGCCCCAGTTTTCATGTCATGAAGAACTGCATAATAATTGTTCTAGCCATTTTCTTGCAATTTGTTTTTTTTTCTCCGAAGTACCTGTAAGGATAAGGTTATTTTAAGCATGAGCACTGAGGAAACCTGAGGTCTGTAATTGTGGAAATGACACGGGGAGAGGGGGAGGAAGGACCCTGGGTAAGTTATGCAAGTTTCTCAACTTTCTTCAGTTAGACTGAAAAAAACATTACTGCTCCCAGTAGTTTCGCAATGTCACGTATTGTATTCTATTACAAAATACTGCAGATCTGATGTGGAACATCACACTGTTGGCTGCTTCCAATAAAATGCTAATCACCGGACTAGACTCAGTCTGTAGCTGATATAGTAAGATCTCATTATGTTAAAAATTACCCAGTAATTTTGTCACAGAAAGTGGAACAGCCCAGAAAAATAGAGTCAAACAAGTAGCCTTGCTACTCACTGTTCTACAGTAGATCTCTCTGATCTTGAGGAAATTCTACTCTACATCTGAAATCACTGCCTCCAACTCGATTGTTCATAAAAAAATGTTTCCCACGAAACCCGCTTTAAGGACATGATGACTCTTACCGAAAAGCAATTTCAGTAAGAAAGCCCACTATTGTTAAATCAGTTAAAAGATTACTTTCTGTTCTTTTTACTTATCAAAGCATGCTAATCAACAAAGTATCTTTTATGCCATAATTACCTGAGACATTAATGCAATATTGGAATAATGCAGTCTACTAAATCAGTGCTACAAACTTTCAGCAGTATTTGAAAATGCAAGTGTCCTGGTTTCAGCAGGGATAGAGTTAATTTCCTTCCTAGTAGCTGGTACAGTGCTGTGCTTTGGATTTAGGATGAGAACAAAGTTGATAACACACCCATGTTTTAGTTGTTGCTAGGTAATGCTTACACTAGCCAAGGACTTTTTAGTTTCCCATGCTGTACCAACTGAGAAGGCTGGAGGTGCACAAGAAGCTGGGAGGGGGCACAGCCAGGACAGCTGACCCAAACTGGCCAAAGGGACATTCCATACCATGTGACGTCATGCTCAGTACATAAACTGGGGAAAGCTGGCCGGGGGGGCCGCTGCTCAGGGACTGGCTGGGCATCGGTCGGCGGGTGGTGAGCAATTGCACTGTGCATCACTTGCTTTGTGTATTATTATTATTATTATCATATTATTATTTTATTTCAATTATTAAACTGTTTTTATCTCAACCCACGAGTTTTTCTCACTTTTGCTCTTCCAATTCTCTCCCCCATCCCACTGGGGGGGAGGGCAGGGGGGAGCGAGCAGCTGTGTGGTGCTCAGTTGCCGACTGAGGTTAAACCACGACAAATAGAAATCATGCTAGACATTCAGCTTGTTAAAGGCTAAAGATCAGTTAGTCACCAGAGAAAGGCTCTCACGCAGATGTAGAAGCAGATTAGTCAGTTCTATGAAGCAGAGATCAGAACATGAGAACTGAATGTGAACATTTTAATTTTTTAGGATGCATATTCTTGTTTTAAGAGCTAAGAAACTTAAACTCAATATAAGATACAAAAAAGAAAACATTAGGAACTTAAGATTTGTGAGTACATGATACTTGTAAAGAGATCTGAAGTTTTCTGTAGCTTCATTTTCAACTTTTTACTAGTTTAAAGCCTGTCATTTTTTCCATCTTTACTGATCCCTCTACAGGATGGCTAAAACACTGCTTGAATTACCTTAATCGAAAGAAGTTTCAAAGTTGTGGTAGAACTGCCAATTGCTTGGTCACGTATTTTTAATTCGTTAGCTTTCCAAACCTGGAATGTCTAGACTGGAGATATACCATGCCTGCAATAAAGGTGACCAGTGACTTCACATATGAAATGTCCAAGGAATTCTCATATTCTGTCTCCTTCTCCAGAAAGCTGAGAACTGAGATAAATAGCCATCTACTGCTTGATGTGGTTGCTGAAAACATGATACTATGGTCAAGATGCCAGCATTCTCCTACTGATTCAAGAGGCAATATTTAAAATATCCTATAGACAGTCTCTAACTGGATGTGAAGTGTATCATTATTACTTAAACTAAGACGACTATTAATGTTTATCAGCTCCCTGAAGCAGAATCACACCACAAAAGCAGCAACGTATTATTCCATATATAAAAATAAAACCTTTTGGTCCTCTATATCACCAGTACTTTCCAAGGGAAACACAAGCATTTGATACAGGCCTCTTTCCTTTGGATTCTAGAAAGTGACTGCGATTTTAAAACATGTAAAGTTTACAGGCTGTGTCTAAAAATAGTTTATTCTGAACCATCCTTAAAGGCATTGAAAAGCCCGAGCTTAAAGAATCTCTTGAATTAAAAAGATGACACATAGATGAGTTCCATTTGAGCAATCAGTGCTGACACATTAATAATGAAATAAAATATGCTGCAGTATTTCAAACATTTTGCAGCTGTTACAACAGCACTGTTATCTAATGCAGATATATTTACCAAATTCCACATTTTGTAGTACAAGCATTTAAAATCAAAATACTTCTTTCTACTTGCTTAATCATTAACTGGTAATCTAATGACATTTCAAATGTAAATCCAATCAGTGGCATTTGAACTGTTTTTTATTTCAAGTATTAGGGTAGTCCCTCAGCTGTAACTATGCTCTGTTGTCTTTCCTCCTCACCTAACCAAGTGTTCCCAGCCATATGACAAGGTTCAAGCATCCTTGCAAAGGGAAACCCTCTCTCCCCAAGACCAAAACTAGACCTTTGGGTTTTAGAAAGTTAAGATTTCCAAACCACAGCAATGTTTTTAGCCTTTATAACTGAAGTACATTGTTCTAAGGACCAGAATAAAACATTTAATTTGACTGGATGCTCTTGTAAAACTTCAATAATCAACTATTTTAATATTTTTATTGTCATCCATAAACATGCTTTAACCTCCTACCATATGAATAAGGATATCCTTTTCCACTAGCTCAGTGAAGCTGTGCAAATTGTCACAACTAAATTTGCTTCTGCACTAACTTATTCCAAAACTGCTTTCCAATTTCAGAAAAAAGATACTTGTATTGGGGAGGCACTTTTTTCCTCTCCAAACATGCAATGTTTTTGTATCTTGTTTTATTATGCAAAATAAACAACAACTATTTGAAAACCGAACTAGAAATACATCTGCAATCGTAATGTATGAATACGCATTTTTCATAATTGTAACACAGCACTATTGGGGAATAAACTGACAGATGGAGATTCCAATGCATTCTGCGGACTACACTGCAGATCAGTGTATAATCCATACTAATGGATTCACATCATCTGAGAGAGGACATCTGTCTTAGAAGAAATTATTGCATTTAATACTTAAATTACCCATTCCATTTTTGTTTAATATTAACTCTATACAGAAGTGTACATGATTTAATTGTACCTATGTTGCTAAGGCTGCTCATTATGCTTTAATATAGCTGTGTAAAGAAACACCTTAACTGGTTTGTCTGTCATGTTTTGTGACATTATCTAGTTGAATATTTTTAAGTTACCTAGAGTTATTAATTCAATTCTATAAATTATACACTTACGTTTAAAATTGATTAATTTATGAAAGACAGTATTAAGTAACCATACAGCACTGAATAAAATTGAAAATTTTCTGTGCAAGAATAGCAATGGTACATCTTAAAAACCTTCATTATCTGAGCTTAAATCTTAACAAATCTTAACTCACTTCCCTCTTCCCCCAAACACATTCCTCATGGTATGGTCAACCAACCTCTGTATGCAAGCAACAGCACAAGTAAACCATTCATGTGGATTATCTGGATCACTATTCACACATACACACACGTGTACATATATATATATACACACACACTAAAAATTTCTCTTTTTTTCAAATTTTTGTACATGCCTAATACTATGTGTACATTTTAAATATCTGGAAAAAAAAAACTATTCTTACCTTTTCAACTGCTAATTGTTTTGATGGTTTTTCTGATTCTCTCTCTCTCTTTTTCTCTTCTTTCTTTTTTTCTTTTTCCTTCTGCAAAAAAAGAAAAGGCATTTCGCTAGTACTCAATAACAATGCATTTGCAAATATATTGAATGTCCACAGTCATACAGAATATAAACAGAGATCTTCAGTTACTCCCTTTCAATTCAGAGTTTATGCTTCTATCTGCTCTGCTTCCAGAAGTGACTCATTTTGCTCAAATAGTACTACTAAAAATATTGTAACTCTGAGAATTCAAGACATTCTCAAATATAGTACTACTAAAAATACTGTAACTTTGAGAATTCAAGAAATTCACTATTTCACCTGCTCATCTGCATTTCTTATAAGCAGAAGGAAAAAAGAACCAATGTTGCTTCTCGTAAGCTAAGCAGATCTGAAAAGAAAAAAAACCATCTGCAAGTACTCCATTAACTGATAATCTCTGTCATTAGGACAGATGTCACTCTCTTTAACCAAAGAACTATAGTAAGGTAATTTTCATGCAGCTTTCTGCAGACAGTTACTAATTTTTTAAAAGCTAATCTATCGGTCTTAAAAAAACCGCTAAACTCCTGAATGTAAAAAGTTGACTTGGGCCATATGACAGACCCGCTGAGTCATAAGACATTAAGTTGTTCCAGAAAGAGAAAACTTAAGAGATCCCTTCACTTTGAATGCATTATAATGACATTACAGAAGTTTTTTCATTTTAGTTCTGAATGAATAAATGAGGCAATATTACAGACCCAGTCTGACTGAAGAAAAGCACAAAATACTCCTTAAGGCGTCATAACATACAGAAGATACAGACTTTTTAGGCCAGCAATTGCTTTGACACAGTGTTAGTAGCGATTTTTAGACCTAGCAATCTGCCTTCATTTACCTTGTACAACTACAGTATAGTACTAGTGAGTATACCTGAACATTAAGATGGATGGAACAAGAGTTTACCACATGTAATAACGGAGATCAGACAGTAGCTCCTAAATGTTCTTTCAGTCATTAGACTTGGATCCCTTTGTTTTTTTCTTGTTTTTTTTGGGGGGGACTGGGCATGGGGGACCCAAGTAACGCATTCTTCACAACTTCAAATAATCAATTTTCAAAACTTTCACCATATTTACCAGATGGATTGGGGTTACTCAATTGAGGTTACTCAAGTCCCAACTAACGCCTGTGCATTACTTTGTCAGGCATTAACCTGAACACTCAGGTCCTGGAAAGTGGGACTATCACACCAAGCACCTGCTTAAATGTGGGTGTCACTCAAGCAACAGGAAGCAATGACCAAGTCACAAAATTGCAGAAAAGGGGAATTTGGAATGTCTGTTATGAAGAGAAGAAACAGAGACCAACTTAGATTTTAGTGAACATTAGGAACACAAAAATGAGCATAGTAGTCCAAGCCAGAGGCCCAGCCAACACTGTATCTCACCTGTGGCGGTGTCAGGTGTTCAAGAAAGTTTCTATGACTGGGACAAGTATAGAGCAGTGTTTTATTCTGAGGCCGTCATAGTAACCCAAGACTTGCAGGCTTACTGAACTAAGATTACAAATGCATAGCCATGCCTTTCAAATGAAGCTTAGCCTTTCTTTCACTACTGTGTCACCAATCCTAGTACCAACCTGCATTCTAAAGACTCTCAAAATCCCGTGACCGCAATCAGGTACTGCACACAAATATACTGTCAGATCAGTAACTTTTCCAAAAGTCTTTCATTCCCTGTCCCCACTCCAACCTTCCCAAGTCGAATAATTTAAATAAACCTAACCTCTTCTCCTGTGGAAGCTTTTCTACATCTTAGACAACTGTAATTTGTTTCCTTTCTTCCCGGGAAAGGTTGTTGGAAGTGTCATAACAGTATGCTTACTTTTCAGATACAGTACCTTAAGTTTACCTGAATATGTTTAAGTGAAAGTAGAGTTAAAGTTTTTGCATATGATCATCTTCAGGATGTCCTGATTTCCAGTTTGACTTCAACATTTTTTTAAAATATGTTTTCTTAGAGAAACCTCGCTTCTAGAGGAAAAAGTATCTGGAAACTTTTATTCTTTGGGACTTCGAGAACAAGAAGGGCTTGCAGTAAGTTTCATATGGTAAACACTCCAAATATAAATGCCTCTCATTGCCCTTAACAAACCCCCGACAGCTTCACGGTGAAAATATGAAGACTTAAAATAAACTGTTCACCAGCGTTTCTGCCTCCACATCTCACAAAGCCTACAGGAACTCTCTCGATTCCCAGTGACTTTATTTTCATTCACTTCATTTTCACTGTGGACCTGAAAACCCCTAACTCCTTCATCTTCACACTTCACAATTTCAATGTGCAAGCTTTCTGCTTCAGCTCCATTAGATAAAAATGAATTCAGACTAAATAAAAACATTTCTCAGATGCTGTATTCATGCCAGAACTTCAACTCAAGTGTTTCATTACTTGCAAAAGCAGTCAAAAAGCACTATGAAGATAATAAAATGAAATTGGCTTCATACTGGTCTTAAATTCTAAGCAAAAATTATTCATTTTTTTTCCCCCCAAGATTCATTTCCAACAACATGACATACTAGTTACACTGAGGAACTTTCAAATTTGAATGCATCGAGAGAGGCGGGTAAAAAAGGAAAGGTGAGTTTCATTCTAAGCAGCTGCTGCTATTCCTGGTACAATTTAAAACACACGTCAAATTCACCAAGGCTTGTGGTCTAGTCCATGACACTGTCATTTAAATTTTAATTAATGTTTAAATATAGCTGAACTAAAATAATTTATAGTATCTGTCCACATTTTCTGTATTTAGAAGAAAAAACAAGATTTACGTTTAGATCATAAGTTATTTCATATAATGTATACAGTCTCAATTTAGAGTGAAGTATCCAAGAGCCTAATATTGAGCATTCACATTCTAAAAAAAAATGTATTTCATTATTGTTACAAATTGTGACATTTACTGAAAGTTTATATAAATGATGCCCCATCTGCTACTTGTTTATGTATTAAGTTTTTCAAAGGCCCTTCTAAACAGTAAATGTAACGTCAGCACATACACACGTATCCCAGCTAGAAGGGATATTAAAACCAGTATGAGTTAACAGAAGTGTCACTGAACTAATTCTATATTTATCTCCAAAGAGATTGAACTAAATGGCTAGAACAGTACTGATAATTTAGATTCTGAAACAAGCAAGTAATATTAAAAAAAAAAAAAAAAAAAATTATTCCTGAGGAGACAGGACAGTGTCACTCATGCCCATTAGCTGGGAATGAAATGGTGTTTCCACAGTTTTGTGACACTAAACCAGAGCAGAACCATGTGCTTTGTCCCGTTGTATCGGGTTCTTTTCACTTATCTAGGCCAGGAAGCAAGCGGGAGAGAAGTATTTTAAATGCCTGAAGTGTTACCAGCAATTCAAATTCTCTAGTTAACTCAGTGAAATTACTCTATAGAAATGTAAACATTTGTGCAAAGCAGTAACCTGACAAGAATTACACCCGAAAACAATATACCTCTGCTTTGCTCTTCTCAGCAGCAGCTTGCAGAGAAGGAGAGGATGCCAAAGGCTGAGCAGCATCAGAAGAGGGTATCTGTACAAAACAGAGGAAAGAAATGAGAAAGAAGATAAGCAAGAACAGCTAGGAAGGGGGGGGGGCGGGGTGTGTGGGGTGGAGCAGAGGCAGCTAAGAGACATGATTTTAATTACTTTTTTCAATAATTTTGGGGGTGGTGGAAAAAATACAACATAGAAAAAAACAAAAAGAAGGTTTTTTTGGGTTTTTTTTGCTTTTTATCAGTATGATATTTGAAGGAAATCTGTCAGGTAGGAATGAGTGACATAATGCAATTCACTAGAATAGAATATAAGAAAATGAACCTGGATAAGATCATATCACAGGCCTAAGAAAAATAATTAGGTTTCATCCATTGTTCAGTTTTATCCAGTGTGACTACTGAAATATTAATGTCCTGAAGCATGAAGGCACACTGCCCCAGAGGAGGGGGAGAGAAGAGAGTGCCTTTGTTCTTGTTCACTGTAACAGAATATTTTTATTAAGAGGAATGCAAAATAACTCTGCAAGTTATACATTAATTAACGTTCTAATTAACTCTTCTCTAAGAGCACTCCAAATGAGTAAAGAGCTTAGGGGTAATATAAAGCCACATCCTAGCAGTAGAATGCCAGACCTTGCAGACAGGTGATACTTCTTTTCTAGGAATCAGTATGTAAAATTGCTATTAGCACCACTAGACTTCCAGAATTATCCAAAGGATAAGTTATATATGCAACAGATAGGCTTTGCTCAAGAAGATAGGATTTCTCTAAATGCATTTTCATACATCTTCCTATCCTATTTCTTTATGCATATTTGATCACTTTAATGGAAACATTATCTTTCTATTCCCCTTACGACAAAAACGCAACTGAATTACATTTACCAAACATGTAAAAGATTTTCAGAGCTATAAAGCTGACACTTCTACACTGTCTTTTATCACCTCTACTATCTACAAGGAAAATTCAAACATAAACGAAACTATTACAGAGCAGGTCATTATGTTGGATCAAAATAACCAATTTAGACGACATATTTTTACTTAGTTTAAAAAAAAAAACCAGCTTGCACTAAAAGGAAACTGAAAGCTGCAAAAAAACCCAAAACAAAACCACAAACTCTACCTCATGTCTAAATACCCCATATTTCTTACAGAAAATCCTACCAGTACCATAGCTTATATAGCTGGAATATTCATAGAATATATATATATTTTTTCAGTATTTTTACAAACTCGGAAACTATGCTTATCCTGGAAGGTGGTATAGAGCTTCAGGAAAGATATTTATAAGGTTTAATTTTTAAACCAAATTTTACCTGCAGAAATATGAAAAAGAATCCTCATTTTTAAATCTACTGTTTTAAAATCCTCAGGTTATTAGAAGCATTATGGATACATCTGCTGCAATGAAGCAGTTTCTCAAACTGTAGCATTCTGTTGCTATAGAAACACAGGGATCCTGTTTATTCTGATTACACCACATTGTAACCAAATAAAGATGTCAGAAAAATGATTTGGTAATTACATATATTAAACTATGAGCTCTAACACCATGTTCCTTACTAAGATTTCAATTAAATGCAAATGTGTGAAATTGTGATAATGGAACATCATAGGTATACTTTCAAGTTTCTGAAGATAAAGTGGGATTTTGGTTGGGGTGGTTTGTTGTTTTTTTTTTTTTTTTTTCATTCTTTTGTATGCTTCAGATTTTAAGAGAATTTAAGCTTGATAGCTCTCACAGGTGGACAGCAGGTAAGAGCTACTCACCACACCAAACCAGGTAAGCAGAATTTCATTTGGGGGCTGGGGGGAAACCAGCACTATAGATGTTTGCGTCACACTTCCATCCTCCCATAATAGTTCTTCTCAATCTGCATATCATCTTCATAAATTAAGGTATCATCTAACCTAGGATAAGGTAATCCTACGAAGGCCTGAATGTAATTATTATAGTTTTGCAAATCAAGTAACAGAGAAGCGTCATGCAAGCTATAAGCAGGAGACAGAACGAAAAGCAGTTGCCGTCTAGGCTGGGACATGGAACAGGATGCACAAGTTGACAAATGCCCAAGCGTAATGTTTAAAGATAAACAGCAGCACCACATTCACTTCAGGCTAAATAAAACACACCACTTGAAAGCACACTTCACATATGCAAATATTCAACTAAGCAAGAGTGCAAAAGGCATATGACTGAAGCTAATCTTTAAGAGAAGACACATTACAATGCATAAAGAACTGGTTAAGTTTATACAATGAAAACCAATAGCATGAGTTTGGGCTGCTGAACAGCTTTTATCACCACTGCATCATGTTAAATTTGTTATCTACCATGCTGTGCCAGATAAGGAAATCTGAATGAAAAAAATCCAATCAAGTCAAACTGAGTGGCTGGATAAAGCTAAACATAAAACAGGATTAAAAGAGAGGCTGGTGCAGTCCATTGTGGTGAGTGGTTAAGCAGTCAGAGTATCAAGAGCTGATCAGGGTACCAGAGATGCCTGGAAAAATACTTGCCATTGGGACAAACTGATGCTTAAGGGACAGCTGACCTGTTAACCCTGTAAAGGTTCCCAGCTAGCACTGAACCAGCTGCCTCCTGACCGCAGAGCAATCCAGCACGGCACATGCTGAGTGCAGAGGAGCCTTAGCGAGAGGCAGCACTCTCCAGCTAGAATCAAGTCCCTGCAGTGCCTCATTCTGCTCCTCATCTGTGCTCAGGTGTCATATTGTGTCATGTCCATATACCAGAACTAGCAACAAACAAAACCGATAACAACACTGCAATGTAAGGGTATTCATTTATTATCTTGGGATTTTTTCAGTCAGAAGACTGAATTTTCACTAATATCCAAGTCATTATTACGGATGCTAATATCCTCTTCAAGCAGGAAGGGAAACCAAACACCTTAGTCATCAAGTGCTTGGTTTTCAGGAGATTTCAAAACACTCATTTTTAACCCGAACTAATCCCATATTTTAGCAAACCAGTGAAATTGCTTGATATTCTGAGATGTCAATAAAACCTCACAGGTTTTGTTTTCCCTTGTACTGTCCCCCCAACTCTTACTTTGAAAAGTTGTGGTATATTCATATTTTCAAACTGCAGCACACTTTGCAGATGTAATGTATAGCAAAAACCAACAAATAATCCTTCTCGTTAGCGTAAGTCAACCCTAAACAACTTCGACACTATTCTGATTACCTCATTTGTGAAACCCAGATCAGACCATTCAAAGTTAGTATTAATACCTTCTACGTCCTGTCTGCAGTGCAGACATACCATTAACTACGGGGGATATTAGTTATTGAACAGATGAAACACCAGTAAGGAACAGTGGTTGACAACAAGTTGTGTGCTGCTGGCTTGTATTTCCAGGAAATCTTTGGTTTTGAAATTATTGCAGTGATAGAGCAGCTCATAGAGCTGTTCCCGTTTGTAGTCAAAAGAGATTCATTAGCTTGCCAACAAATGACAAATGAGAAAGCATCTGCTCAGTGACCTATTTCTACGTTCATGGCCAGTAGTGGGAGTGCTGAGGTTAGACTAACCCCCGGATCACACCACTCACCCATGACAGGTAAATGCATCCAACTCTCCTGGAGTTAAGTGCTGCACTCAGTCCTGGTGAAATTGTCTTTAATTAGTTGAAAGCCACAAATGCATTTTAAATATTTATAGCAGAACCCTGATCACCAGTCAGGATTGCCAACCAAGGTTTTAATAATAATTTTAAAACTGTTTTTTAAGAGACTGAGATCACTGAAAAGCAGCATTATGTAATCCCACATCAAAGTAACATATGGGTTTTCCATTTGGTATTTATCAGCCTTTATTAGTAATGACTTGTTTTCTGTAAGCTTAATCAAAAGCATCAGTAAAGGAAGATTACTCCATGCTTGGGTCCAAGTCTGAGTACCAGAAAATACTGTGGTTTACAAGCAGACATCCCCTTTTTAGTGTAGAAAAAAAAAAAAATCTGCTTTGCAAAAAAAACCCCCCCACTATTCCACAGCAATAATTCTTCTGTTATCACTTTTCTAATTTGTCAGTTTTAATCCAATTGTTATATTCCAGTAGAAACAAAGAGAAAAAAGCTAAAGAATCTGTTTCTACAAAAACTGGCCAATACTGACACCAATTATGAAGTTTGCAGAGCAGACAGTAGGAAGGGTAGAAAATATCTTTGTTTAATTTAGATCCAATGGAAAAAGACATTTGAGCAAGTAGGTATAAGAGTAAGATTTATCATCAGAACCACTAAAGACAAGTGACCAAAACCTGCCCCGCTTCTGGCCACATCTGTAAATTCATCTAAATTTCTATATCAAAATCCAAAAAGCAATTTCCAGCCATCTTCCAAGTAAAGACGCACACACTGATCTACTCTGATAACATGTTAGCACTATGCTTTGGAAAGTTGTCAGCTACGATGTCCTTGATTATTGGTGCTTTCAAGTACCAGACAAAACTGATGGCAACCCCTGCAACCAACCATACATGCTGCTAGAAAAAGAAGAAAGTTGACGTGCTTGTGTGCATTAAGAACGTACTGCAAACTGACAACTAGCATCCGAATACTTCATTTTAGTTTTTAACTTGAGTGGTTGGATCTTTTGATTAAGAAGTGAATTCAGAATTGCCTAAGAGGGAATGAAGGCAAGGAGCTGTTTCTTAAGTTTCCACATTTGTCCACAAAATTTTGATCGTGTTTCAGACCGAAGAACTTGTAGTCATTTCATTTTTAGCAATTCTTGAATCTCTTTCCATTGTTTGTGTTTTGGGACTCCTTTTTAAAAAGCTGATAAAGTAAAAATAACCATTTTGCATAATGAAACTGAATACTTTCTTTAAAGCATCACATATGTTCAGTGCTGAGCAAGAAAACACATACACATGCAATAGTACTATAAGATTTCATTTTCACTTATGCTCTGAGACTCTTTGGTTCACAAAAAACGGATGATTGGAAAAGAAAGGATCTGTAGGTTTACAATATTACTCCAGTTTACAATATTATTCCATTGCCCTCTTACATGGCAATGTGTTACCTGTCTCTATTTTGTCCATTAAAAACGTCTATAGCATTTATTAAGTTATTACTTCATAGTGGCACTATCCAAATATACGCCATGTTAATAGTTCACATAAAAGCATGAATACAAACAGTATTTGGCCCCATGGCTCTGATGTAGTCTGTGCACCAGACTGTGATTTCAAGTGAAAGAAGTAAGCCTAAAGAAGCACTAAATGAAGCTATCAAAGAACATAACATACAAACCCTAAGAAGATTTTATTTTAGTTCAGTTTGTACTAACATATTTCTGATGGTAGATAACCATCATACAAACACTTATGGTCATTAAGGTCAATGTACTAAATAAAGTTTTCATCAACTTTTATTCGTAGTTTTTCCAAAATCCTGCTCTTGATGTAATGCATGTTGTTATTTAGCCTTTTATTACAAAGGGCTCAAGTTAAAGCTTTAGAAACCTGTATTAGTCTTCCATTTAAATATGAAATTTAGGGTGCTCTTACTCAGAAGATTGAAGAGATTAAAAAATGAGTGCATTATCAAACCATGTCAATATATTCAGGAAATTAGCAGCTGAACCAAATACAAAGGTGCCCTTGAGTGGCCATTTTATATGCACACAATATACAGGGAAATAACCTAAATGAAGAGGACTACTCTACACTCATTTTACAGGTTTTAAGTTCAGCTACTACATATGTTTTTCTCATTTCAGCAGACTTTTGACTTTATTACTGTACATCTCCAACGAATGTTGACAACACTAAAATTAGTATTTTATTTTAAAGCAGTAGCAATTACAGATTGCTATTAGATGCATATAAATACGCAACCAGTTGCATATCATTTTTTAAAGAGGCCTATTCTCAAAGTACTGAAAGGGGTATAAGAATACTAATGTACTATTAATCACACTTATCTATGAATTTCTGCAGAAGTTCTTTAGGCTAACTGGCAAGGCTTTTTTAGAAGTTACTGAAACATCTCCCTCCTTCAGTGCTCTAACCGCTGGACACCACATAAAAAAGGTTGTGTCCCACATTTCACAAAACACAGCAGTAGCTGGCTTTTCAAAGAAACCGGTACTGCTTTTCCGTCAATATTCTGAACATGCTCACCACTCCTCCATCCCCTCAGAGTGCCCACATCTTGTTACAGGAATACGGTGAAGCTTGTGCAAAAGCTAGCTGTGTGCAGAGCTATAGATGTTCATAAAATTTACATCAAGTAGAGATACAATTACTCAATGTTCTGGGAAATACAGATATATTTAATAGTATTAGACTTGAGTGCAAAAATATTTTTTCCAACTCTGACCACGAGCATCCATACCTATTATTGCCCACATTTTTTTTAGATTGTTTAGCTTCTCCTTTAGATAACCACCTCTTGAGATATTATGGAGAGTCACCATGGCTTAATTAAAGGCTGACACAGGATAAACAAAACAGACGCTTTTAACCTCTTACTGGAGTGCTCTCCATTTCCCCTGTCCAACCTAACAAATGTTTTCTGTATTTGTTCCAGGGAAAACTGTCTTTAATGAGAGCTTCCCAACACTTCAGAACAATACCTTCCCTCCCTCCCCGAGTGGCTTGCCCTGCTGCATATCAGATCATTTACATTTTCATGATCCACATTAAACTGGCAACACAGTCACTGCAGATTTCAGCTTCAGCAGAAGTTTTGTTTACATAGACATAGTAACTTGTAGCTAGGCGGTCCAGCTGTGCGAACTACTGCTCAAATGAAAATACTTATGGAAGTGGGGAAAACAAGACCCTGCACGTGGGCGCTACTAAGAATACAGCCGGCATACTGAAAATCCACACCCTGGCTTCTCTAACTCATTCATTTAACCATTGCTGGGGAAAGTCCAGCTCAAGAGTATTCACTAGTGGTACACTCAGGAGTTGACACCGGGGCCAGCTATTTAACTTCTTCATTTATGCCCCACACAATGGGACAGAGTACATCATCAGCAAGTTTGCAGATGATACAAAATGAGGAGGAGTGGTTGATACACTAGATAGGTGTGCTGCCATTCAGAGCACCGTTGACAGGATGGGTCAACAGGAACCACATGGAGTTCAAAGGGAAGTGCCAAGTCCTGCACCTGGGGAGGAATAACCCCATGCACCAGTACAGGCTGAGTGTCAACTGGCTGGAAAGCAGATTTGCAGAAGAGGACCTGGAGGTCCTGATGGACAAGTTGGACACAAGCTAGCAACGTGGCCAGTTCTAGGCTCACAAATACAAGAGAGACATGGGCAGACTGGACCAAGGCCAGCAAAGGGACACTAAGATGATTAAAGGATTGGAGCACCTTTCAGATAAAGAGAGGCTTAGTGAGTTGAGATTGTTTAGCCTGGAGGAGAGAAAGCTACTGGGAGGGAAAGAAGGGAAGAAGTCTTATTAACGTGTATAAATACCTGGTGGCAGGGAGCAAAGATTGAGGCAGGCTGTTGCCTGTGGTACCCAGAAACAGGACCAAGAGGCACTGAATGTACATTGAAGCACAGGAAAATCCATTGAAACGTATGAATAAACGTTTGTGTTTTCTTTTTTACCATGGGGGTGGTTGAATACTGGAACAGGTTACCCAGAGAGGTTGTGGAGTCTCCAGACCTGGACATATTCAAAACCCAACTGGACACTGCTCTAAGCAACCCGTTCTAGTTGACCCCACTTTGAGCAGGTGGAATTGGATGATCTCCAAGGGTGCCTTCCAACCTGAGCTATTCTGGATTCTATAATTCAACTCATTCTAACAGCATGATCTTGCAAAATAATTTATCCCACTTTCACTATTTCTGCCCCCAAGTCATAATTCTTGTATGGTATTTCAGTGCTTCCTATTGATGCCTATCTTCATTAGCATATTTCAAAAATACTTCATATCACTTGATTCACAATTTCTTCATAGACCACTAAAAACCCACTACGGTTCTTGCAATATTGGGAGGGGTAACTCATAACCTCTCTCCAAGCCAATGACTGAATGCTTCTCAATGCTAGCTACTATAAACTCACTGTTCACGTACACTATCGTACCCTAATTTATCCATCTTAAGGTGCCCATGTGACATACTTTAGTGCAGTAAATGTATTATGGATTTAATCTCCTACAAGATAACTTTCTGGAAAATGTGCCATCACAATCTCTAAATTCACATCACATTTTATCCAGTTGCCTGTATAAGTTCATACTTCTTAAATTATACACAATGTCTTAGGAAAGCATGGAAAATGTAGACCCATTATTCTTTTCCTTCAGTGAACTTAAGAGTTACACGAAACTTCTGCTCCATACATAATTCACACCCTTTCTTAAATATAGAAACTTCGTTTACTATTCTCTAAACATTGTCAGGACATGATAACTTATTCACACTCCATGTAGCGGAATAGATTGTGCCAGTTCATAATTTTTGAGACTGAAAGTATCTGGAATCCGCTTAAGCTGATTCACCATCCACCCTGAATAAGGCAATTTTCATATTCATTCTGAGAAGTTGTGCTCTTTCTCCTATGTACTTATTTTTATTAAAAGCTGCAGAGATTGTTTGTGATAATACCTACATAGCTAACCTTTATCCACATCCAACACAGTGACCTCACTGCTTCTCCTCATTACTTGTATGGCATAAGGGTCATTGTATTAGATATAAAAATAAACAAAAGTTTAAGAAAGATTGTCTTTTTACAGTTTTTATTTTACATCAAAGAGGAGATGCTAATTTTTTTAAAAATTTGGAAAATATGATTGCTTCAAAGTTGACTTCCTGAACCTCTGTGCAACTTTAGTACACTTAACTTAGCAGCATGTTGATACAGTCAAAGTAAATTATTTCGATTGGGTACCAGAAACCCCTTCATCAGTGCAGTCCTGTGTCTCAAAGAATCACGCCAGCAGCTGTTACTCAACAGTTCATTTTAGACAGATATTATTCTTTCTGGAACCTCAGTTCTAAAAATCACACATTTCCTTTTGGCTTACTGGTAAACTGTATAATCATCTACTTCAAAGCTTACTTCCTTTAATCAGTAATTTTGGGAGATTCTTGCCAATTCCCAAAAACCTAAAACAAGCAATGTTTGCTATTTCTCTTGGCCACTGCATCTAAGATCATGAGCCTCATTAACAACTGTCCCTCCACCTCACCAGTTGCATAGCTTTGATTACAAGTATTTGGGACTCCATATAGAGATCATCAGTCAAGATGAATACTCTGTTCAGAAATTACTTTCATAAAAACAAACATCCCAAAGTATTTGGAGATGCAGAGCACCAGTCCTGGAGCCACTGGTTTTGTCATACTTCTGCCTTATTTCCAGAGTGAACAAATGACTTCTGCTGAAGATAAGCCAAGTCGCCCTTTGAGCACTTCACCCTGTCAGGTATAGCCACAACGTTGAATTATTCTATTTATTATTTTATTTTTTGTAACCAAAAATCAAGGAGCATCTCTCACCCAAGTACAGAAACCCAGTCAATGCATTTTTATCAGCTCTGTTCAGACCTTTACCAAGCCAAGGGCTCTGACCTTTCATAATGCCTTCCCTTCAACAACAGCAAATTCTACCCACTATTGTCACCTCAAATATCATTCCAGGTACTGGTGATAAACCTATTAAAGCATGGGCAGAAATTAAACAGGAATATTAAGTAGAGAAGCAGCCTTAGGATCAGCTAAATTATTCAACAATGACAAGAAAGATGATATATGTGCATTTTCTCTCTTAAACAATAGGATTTCTGTTCTGTAAAACTCATTACTAATTCTGAAGTGAAGACTTACCAGACTGGTATGTTATTACACACTCATATTCCTATACAACTAGGAACTGCCTTCACATTAGTTGAACAGACGATGCCTATCTATTTCTTAAGATGTAAGTATGGAGGGGAAGCGATGTCTTACTCTTCAGGTTTTATTATTACAGTCACTAATATGGGTAAGTCTCATCTCTGAACAATCTTCCATTTTCAGTTCTGGATTCAACTACTTTGTCTTAGGATTGGTTAGATAATCAAGGGAAAGCAACAAGGCCAAAAAATGAACTTGTCAAATAACTGCTTTGTCATGATAGTCACAAATGTGAGCTAACACTTGAAATCTGCTCTCACTGGAAAAAGCAGTCTGTCCGCGAGCATTTGTTGTGATATTCTGAATAGATTCCCGAGAACACTCTTCGTCCTGCATTCAAACCAAGCTGTACATCATCCATTTTCAGTTTCACTCAAGTGTTTCAAAAGAATCAAAAGTTATGATAGTTCAACCAAGATGACAATTAGCCTTGAATACACCATGATGTCATTTTTTCAGCCCGTAATAGAATTTCTATTAATGAACTGCAAACATTCCATTTTCAAGTCATTAAACATTTCTTACATCTGCTGGTGATGTTAGAAAGTCTACTGTAAACATTGTTTCCCCAATACAGGTAACAAATTTCATGAGAACTGGGAAAAGAGCCTGGCCCAAAAGCCAAGAATAGCTAGATCTGCCACAGCTTTCAAGAAAATATCACCACAGGAAATTAAGTAATAAAAAAAATACCCTTGCATAAATGCACAGGCTGCGATAACCACAGGCTGGAGTTAGAAGTCTTATCAACCCAAGTTTCTCTTTTCTGGCTCAGCATCACCATCTTCATGCATGTTTTTTCTTGGAAGTAGTAGAAAATGGTATGAGGACGTAAGAGAATACCAAGTTATCCAGAAAATTACCAATATATCCCAGACAAAAAAATAAAGGCAAAAAAAAAAAAACCATAAGCAAAAGAGTAACTGCAATCGTGCTAAGGTCTGGTGAGAACAACACAGGAGAAAAGCCTAAACAGGGAAAAAAGGGAAGGGAAAAAAAAAACCAGAACCAAAAAAACAAGACTAAAAAGGGAGTAAGTTAAGGCAGACAGCTGCCTAGCCTGTACGGTATTTTTTTCATTTGGGAGTTCCTTTTGTATACCCAGATTTAGAACTATGCAAGTCTTCTCTGCTGTAACAAGGAGTTTCTCTAAAATAGTAAGGCACTTTATTCTCCTAAAAATTCACCATAGCTTTATATTTCATTGTCTTGGAATATGTCTTGTCTCCAACAAGGCTCATCTTTGCTCCACTTAGATTTACTGCCACAATTCTGAGAAAGTCCTTCATTTATTTAAGCATACAAGCTCAGATTCCTGGGGAAAGGTGTTTGTATAATTGTAAGCTGTGTTCTTCTAAGAGTGCTCCAGGAGATAGTAAACTAAAGGAGCATAAAGAGTTTAATGAGAGCCCAAAGCAAACAAAAGATTTAATAAGCAACAGTCTTCAGGACTAAGATTGTTAGAGGAGAAACTGCTTTGCATGCTTTACCCTTCAGTTCTAGCATTGTTGTGTACAAAAAAACCCCGTGATGAATATAAAAGGATTTGCCTGTGCTTGAAAGTGATAAACAGGTGCAAGTCTGAAGTGGAATGATATCCCTGAACAGTTTCATGTCAGCATCCACCTGAAGGAGAGTTTTAACATACAAAATTACCTCACACCACTTGACCTATGGTAACTGTCTGTAGTTAACTACAGAAGTGATACAAGCTCTCGGTTGCGTTGTACAAGTTTTCAGGGATAAATGAAGTCAAATAGCATAGCATATTGCACAGTAAATTGCTCATGTTACCGTATCTTAAATGCGCCACATTTATAAAGACTCCCTAATCTTTTCACTATTTTGTGAAGTTTGTTTTATTGGATTCTATGCTATACTTTGCATCATTCACAGCTTATGTATGCCTAAAAATCGAGAAGGGGGTTTGGCAGAAAATGAATTCTAGGAGGACGATATTATGCTGAGGATATTTAAAATAAGTTGACTTGCTAACAGCTACTGCTGCTCCTAAGTTGATTATTCAAAGAGCAAAAAAATTTCCTGCCGTTAACAATACCATATCACGTGTTATTCACAGAACAAATATATGTATTTATATTCCCAAGTAACATCCTGTCACCTTCAAGTGTTTTTACTTGTATTATTCCTCTTTTAAAAAATGTAAGCATTCATAAAAGGCATAAAAAAACCCATGAAGTCCTGAATGTTTCAAAATTACATCATACCAAAGCAAAACAGGAAGGCAACTGGCCAGATCAAGTGACGTGGGTTTCTTAAGCAGTCAGCCTTTAGAAGTCTTGACAAACTGAGGTCTCATCACAGTAGGACTATGAACTACTTTCTGAGAAAGGAATTGTTGATCTTTTATACTGATGTGACTCTTGTTAATGTTAGGAGAGAATTATGATAGGTGCTGGCTTGAGAAATACTACTTCTAACTCTGTCATGGGTTATACTGCTGAAATGGAATATACTTTGATAATAAGAATACATTTTCCTAAATATGATCAATACTATACAGTTGTCTTCACAGTTTTAGTCATAGTATCAAACACTACAGCTTTATCTAAGCATTTACAAATCCTTTCAACTATAAGAGTTTTTCACAGAGCTGGCATGTATCTGAAGATACTTCCATGGGGTACAAAAAAAAAAAAACAAACCAGTTTGCCTCCCTGAGTAGGCTAATGTATGCAAAATTCTCTTCTTTACATTGGTCAGAATAAAACTTAAAAACAAATACTGGTACTTTAACAGCAGCTAAACAGAAAAAAAAAGTTAAAAGTGACAATATTCCAGTGCTCTGGAAAGAAAGTATTTCTACAAATGCATTATTAGGCATTTTTCTAAAGCTTTTTCTTCTTGTCTTACAACATTATGAAGCAGCAAACGCATATGTAAATGTTAAAAAAAATTCTGATTAGAAAAAGGTTTCTGTTCCAAGTAAGATCTAAAAAAGTATAAATATTCCAAAAAACCTGAAAGGCACCCATAAAAAAAACCTCATCCACATTAACATATTCCTTAAAATGTCAGATTGATTTTAACTGTATTATCAGTGTTGGTAAAAAATAATGAATACATAATTTCCATTGATATTTTTTCCCAGGCTTCCTCCCCCCAGCTACGTTGCTTATTCTGAATTGGAGCTCCTGCTTTTTGTTTCACCTGAAGTACATGTGAAAGTACATCTGCAAAAAGAAGGGACAAGCATAGTGTGATCACTTTGGTAAATTCCCTACCTACATCTCCTAACCTGACCCAGAGCACCGTAGTTTGCTACCTGGGGCTACCATTCCTGTTACATTTCAGTAGATTTTTCTCAAGGCTAAAGCCTAAGATTGTGGTTAAGAATTAGGCCTAAATGATAACAGAATGTTTCCCAGTACCAAACAAAACAAAACCACAAAAAAACAACAAAAGGGAAAAAAACCCCCACAAACCCAAAAAACCAAACAAACCACTGTTCAAGGGTGTCAGTCTTTCTATAAACGGGTCACAAGCCTGCACTGAGTCTGAGCAAGAAAACAGAGACAGTAACTATTTACTGATAACCCACTTACAACAGCTGAGTAAATTGTACCACTCACTTAGTCCTGAGCACTGATACAGAACCAGCATTTCACATTTTCCCAGTAACAATGGATCAGAAAACTGAGATCTATGCATTTTAATAGATTTTAATTATTTTTTAAAGTCAGGCTGCTTTCAGTCTGCATTAGATTTTTCTAATGTATATCTGATTTCTACTTAAATGCATTATTCTATTTTAAATGTAACTAGCCAATAAAACTGCAGATGCTTTTTTTGCCCATAGCTTTATCCTGCATTGCTTTTCAGTGAACCGTGAAAAAAAATAATTTAATCATTCATATTTGCCTATTTTTAGTCTGCATGTTTGATGGCACTACTGGTCTCTGCACTAGCTAATTTTGTTATTATAGCGTGTCTCTAAAAACTGAATTTAATAATACAACGGTCTTGTCAGAAAACAAAACATTTCATATAATTAACAATTATAAATAGAAATTTTGTAACAAAATAAGAGATACATGAATCCTGAGCACCATGGAACCAAGAACTGAACTTTGACATATAGTGCTGGGCTCCAACCAACAGAATACATTAACATCAACACAGATGTTGTACTGTTAGACAAACTTGAAAAGCTTATGATCTTGCCAAAATTAAGCTAAAAGAAATATTGTACTGCATGTTTTAAGAGAATCTATTCAAAACAACTTTTATGCTACAGGAAGCTTTTACCACAAGCAACTTGTAACAGTGGACCAAATCTGGGAAAGCCCCTTAGATTTTTAAACACCACCTCAGTGAAAATACTGGTTAAGGAACGTGACCCTTCGAGCATAGCAAGCCTGTTTCAGCACTTCTGTATTACCTGCTCAGACCCAGAAGGGACTCATTTTACCAAATGACAACATACATATGCATCTCCAACTTAAATTGGTCCTAATCCAAGCAGAAGGCATTGCCATTTCAAGGGTGGTAACAGAAAGCAAGTGTGCTAAAAGCTCACGTCACCCCAACAATGCTGATTTCGATTAAAAATAGGACACAGGGTGCTCTCTGCAAAAATGGGGTAAAGAAATTTTCCAGAAGAAAAGAGCTTGCCATGGCGCAGCACAGACACCCCACCTGAACAGTTCACAAGACTATTACTCATGAAAGTATCATGCTAGCAAGTGCTTTGATGCTACCTAAACACTTGGCAGAGGGCTGAAGGCTACAAGCAGCAATCTCCCCCTTCCTCCACAGCCACCCTCCATTCCCAGGGAATCTTAGCCACCTCCTGGCAGGGTGGGAAGAGGGAAGATGTCTCGGATGTCGTCAGGACTGCAAAAGGAAAGCTTTAGAAACCATCACCACCCCCTGCACGGGGGCACAGAAACGTGTACCCCCACAGAACTCCCTTCCTCACTCTGTTCTTCTCAAACTCCCCACAGACCTCCATGCGCTGGAAGTGTAGGGTAACTTCCCCTCTTCCCTGCCAACAGTATCCAGGAGCAGAAAAGCAGCGATTCAGATATGCAGAATGGAGGCCCAGCTTCACCTTTTCTTCCTCTTCCCTGTCAGTCCCACTCGAAAGATGATCACTGAATACCAGTTACAGCACTACAAGCACGTGTGAGCTGGACTGGGACCAGAGCCAAGGAGGGTAACCCAATACAAGCAGCAGACTAGGACTACATGCACTACACTAGTTTAGCTAATTTAGTGTCGTGTACTTTTAGGATTTTGCCATAACTGTGATTTCAGATTGCCTACCTCAAACCTGATGTTTGGTGGCCTTGAAAAAAATGCAGGTGAATGTGGATGTGCATGACTCGTCTATTGCTAAAATATTTCATAATCATATTTTGTTCCTATCTCAGAGAGATTATGCTATTTACATTAGTCAATGAAAGAAAAGCCCAAGCACGAAGAAATACCATGGCATTCCCTACTCAGCAGTAACATTCATCTCTTTAGTTTGTCTGGATTCTGTCCTTGCTGCTATGACAGGTAAGCGATTCATATTCTTCTGCAATACGATAAAGCAAAATCTGATTACTCCTTCAAACATATTAAAGCAGCAGTGGACTACTGTATTAGACACCTGGGTTGTCTGTTTAGAAAGACCTTGGGAGTCTTTTGAACTTCTTAAAGAAGTATAATTTTAAACAATTCTTCCTATTTTCTACTTTGGAATAAAAGTAAAGAAGGGTAACTGACAGTGTAATTCAAACCACAATTGTATTTTACCTCTTAAGTGAAGCAATTTTCCCCCTACTTCAACAATGCCTAATGAAATACACTTCTCTAGTTTCCAGGTTTGTTTTTTTTCCTCAGATGGCAAAGGCAGCATAAACTCCCACTCTTTATGCCACCCTTGCATTTGTTTCCCTGTCAAAGTTCATTGCCTAGTAAGATGGAGTGGTCTTACGCGTTAGGCCATATTTAAATTATGTAGGTATAGAGGAGTGTGTGTTTAAGCATAAATACACCTATATAATTAAAAATATATCAACTAGATCGTATGCCCCAGAAATAGCCATATCCAAAAAAAAAAAATGAACAAGGCTGTGAACTTCAGTAAAGGCTGACATTCTCAAAACTGCTTTGCCAGAAAAGCACTCACCAACTTACTGTAGTGAACACACAGCTACATGATTAAACAGCTGTTTTTGCCATACTACCCGTGTTTGCTATTCCAGTGCACCTCACTGCAAGCAACAGTCTAGAATTCAGCAGGGCAGTAAGACCCTCAGAAGAGGGGCCCAAAACAACCCAGGATTTCTCATCAAGGTATTACAGAGAATGAGGGAAGACAAAGTCACCAGAAACAGTAATCCTATCTCATCCCTGTAACACACAAAAAGATACTCGGAAAGGACTCAAAAGTATACTGTTGAAGAACTACCCATTACCGAAAAAGAAAAACACAATATAAGCAGTTGGAAGCAAGCTATTTGTTGGATCATAACGCTTTGCTCTTACAAGTGCAATAGACAGTGTGTTGAACTTGCAGAACCTAGGAATAGCTTTCAAGAGATACAAAAGCAAGCATTTAGGTCTGTATCAAGAAGTTTTTGACTGTGAAAGACATTTTAACATATGTAATGTTTCCTACATTTCTGTAGCTTTCAAAAAAGAAAAGTGACAGAAGTCTTGGTGAGACTCTTTACTTACATTGAAGGCATTAACTGCATTTTTATCATAATACTTCTTCTTTTCGTACTTATCCCTGATGAAAAATTCCACAGCTCTGGAAGTAGCTAGTTTAAGGAAAATACGCATTCACATAAATAGCAATTTTAACCTAAAAAGCTGACAGTTATTCAAATTAAAGAAATGCACCAGATTCTTGCTCCATCTCATTTTGTAGTTTTAAAACAAAAGAACAAACTGCTCTACACAGAACAATTGCTATTGCAGTCTCCAAAAGGAGCTTCTTTTTACTACAGAGAATTAATCAGTTTAATGTCTTAATGAAACAGTGTGAGAAAGATATAATAGAAGTAACTCAGTGTTCCACATTTAGGACGTTTTCACTTGGTGTTTATAAGCTACAGGGCTGTAGTACTGCAAATACTTGAACAAAGGTATTCATATACAGTAAATATTTCAAGTATAGTTTACCATCATAACTTGGGAAAAACACTTTCTCTTCCAATAAAAGGTGAAATGTATGCACCTGTTCTCCGATTTGCACAAATTGTATCATGCATCAAAAGCTGATCATAAACAGTTCTCTAAGATCAGTAAGATCAGCAAGTCCTCCATGCGAGTCTCTTATTACAACAAACATCTCTGTGGAAGGGAAAGAAAACTAAAACACTAGTGATAAAAACATATTGAAGCAAAGGTGGAAATAGCAGCAAGCATATTGATGTAGAAGACCAGAACTGACAACTCACTAGCTCAAACACAAAAAGGACAACTAGTTGTTTTCCTCAATTATTCTCTCAGCTTCATAAAGCAGCTCATCCAAAGCAGTGTGAATACTTTAACTTTAGTAAAGCTGATTCTCTGGTATCTGTAAAATAAATTTTAACTAATTTGTTTGGCAATGTGATTATCCATTCAAAAATCAAAATTGCAACTGTGGAAGCAGATTCATTGCATCTTAAACTTCCATAGCAATTTTTCCTCAGTCTGGAAAGACACCTTAGCTCCACATACTCTCTCTTAAGATTAACACTGAGCTCAGAGTACTCAGTTCCTTCGTTCTGTGCATCAAATTGTATCATCAACAATCACATTTAGTTTCAAATTGTATGCAAGTGTCACCTGAAGACACTGCTTCATAGAAGTTGCAAAAACCGAAACATTCTTTTCTGCCTCTTTCCAAATGTATCTACACTCTAAAGGGCATCTTGAGCACTTTGAAGGTACAACTATCTTAGTACTAATATTGCATTACTCTTTACACATACCAAAGGACTGTCATTTTGCCAAAAAAAAAAAATCAATGTATGTTTTCAAATTACAGATGAATGGAAGTTGTGTAATATGCAACTCCCACAATTTTTCAAATTTAGTTAAGACTAAACAGGATTGCCTCAGAAAGTTTATTTTCAACTTGCAGTACAAATTACTGCATTATATAATCTCAGTGGGGGAGAGGAGATAGAGAAAGGGAATTTAATTTTTTTCCATGCTTTTGGGCTGTAACTGGATAACTGTATTAAATTATAACTAATTTAGAAGTAAATAGAAAAGATTCAAAACTTGATTGTTCTAAAATACCTTAGAACAAGTTATCCTTTCTTCAAATAAAAAGTCTTAGTTATTTGCCAAAACTAACATTTTCAGATGGCACATTTATTTTGTCAAATGTTCTAAGTTTTGGTTGCTCAAATTTTGCTGTTAGATATCTTAGTTCTTTTGCATAAATATTTCCGTATTTTTAGCAGTTTCCCAGAATGCACACTTGGTATTTCAGACAATTATAAAGTTTTAATTTGAAGAGTATTAACACAGAATCATAAGTATTTAAATTTCATAGGGTTTAATTTTTCAGGATGCTTTTACATTGGGGTATTAAGTTGTGCATTTTTAATAATACCCGCTTTATTCAAGTCAACCCACTTCAATATGGGTGAATTTCTGGACCATGCCCAAGTTTCTTTAGATCAATAACCTACTGTGTTCTTCTTAACAAAAGAATTTAAAGCAACCTCAACAGATGCCAAAACTGTTTTAAGAAGTGAGTAAAATGAATAGACAAAAAAATGATTCAATCTACTCTTGGAAAAAAACACTTTCAAACAGGAAGCTAAAGCTGCCATACAAAAAACCATCAAGATGATCCTCAAAGTTAGCTTCTACGCCAGAGCATTCCTGCCAAGTACAAGGGAAGAATGAAAAAAGGCCCAGAAAGGTCAGTCTTGTGATTAAGAAGCAGAAGTGATGGGGGATCTTTAGCAGATTTTGGACAGATCCCACATACACGTTTCTCCTGTGACTCCATTCTACTACCTAAAAAATAGAAATAAGTATATTATACTGCTACAGGAAGTTAAACGCTAATATAGAAGAGCATATACAAAAGTGATCATTACATGCAAAGAGTTTTCATAGTTCATCCAAAAGAATATTCAGAACATTGAGAATATTCATAACCAGAATACTGATGAGACACAACGTTGATTTTGTAGTGATACGAAGGGCAAAGAGGAAAGGCAAAAAAAAGTCCGTAACACAACAGCTTGTCATGAATGCCAAGTAGGTAAGTAGCTGCCAAAGTTATGGAGAAATTGAGAAATAAAACAGAAAATGTTGGCATCCTCTCTCCTGGCGCTGTATTTTTAATAACGAAAACACATGCAATGAAATATATTCAGTTGACCAAGTCCACCACTTAGAAACTGACAACTGTTCAAAAGGCCATATAATTATTTCACGGTATACAGTGTCAACAAAATAATTATTTTGAAAGTCTAAGAATGAGACTTTTGGTCTGATCGGACAAGAAAAGCTTGGAGTAAAGCATTATTGCTTCTCCTGCAATAGTACCAGTGAATTCAAGTTAGCTGCAGGAAGAACAAAATATACATCTTCAAGATCCACTTTTGAGTAAGTTTTAGGCAAAGTATTTCAGTCTTATGGCTGAAATAAAGTTCTAGAATATTACAGCTGGAATACTACAGTGCTATCTGGTTCCAGTTACTTTTTTCTTATGCGTATGTTATGTTTAATTTAAAAGCTACTGGAATATGAAAAAACATATCTGTTTTGCTCAAGTGCATTTTATAATAAGGAGTCTAACCTTTCAAAAAAAAAAATCTTCTGCACATAGCATATTGAGCATGGTATCTATTAAACAGAAGAACCAAAATCACTTTTGGGTATAGAAGGAGAAAATCCAGATCCAGTAACTACTAAGTCTGTTTATCAGTCTCCATAGCCTGTATCATCATCAGGCTAAGAGAGTTGGGGAAAGATTCAGCTCACTTAACAGTAGGTGTTCAAAATCTCATTATAGTTAGAGTTCCAGTAAGATCAGGTGAAGCAAATCCTACCTGTGGAGTAACTTCACTAAATCAGGAGCTAATACAAATCTAAATTAATGCCATTATACATCATCCTAATGATTCAGTACATTCGAAAAAGGTATTTTTTGAGGAAAGCTATTTATTGGTGGTAGACAATTTTCCTTCCAACCCTCCCCTTCCAGGTACATGGTGATAACCACACACCAACACAAGTGGTGGCCATCAGGGAGGTCTGGTTTCTTTAGATATTCCCATGCTAGTCATCTGTGCTAGCACACTTCACAGAATGTATACACTTCAACTCTGAAAAATTACAGAATACTTAATCTAAAGGAAGAAATCCATGCTTCACTTGAGTAAGATCCAATGGCTTATTTTACTTTACTGTTCACCTCGTTATTTCCTGTTCAAATGCTTCTAACTTCAGCTGGCAGTTACTCAAGATAAAGACAGAATATTCAAGAGCTCTCTAGTATCACTCTAACTTCCTACATACAGGGAATTTATGAAGTCACCTCTTCTGAAAGCAAAAATAAATGGGGCTTGCCAAATCTCATTACAAAGTAGATTTGCTCTAACTGAAGTAATTTAAACCTTTTCTGAACCATTCCCAACTTCCATTGTCACTTCTTATACAACAAGATCAATGAAATAAATAAGGTGAGTTGCCAAATGTAGCAGTTCCTTGAAACAGTCATAACATCTAAATTGCATTACAAGTCATTTCAACGTGAAAGCTAAACCAAAAAGGATACTGATCTGTTTGAGGTCTTCGGAAGTTCTCTGGTAGGTTAGCTTCATAGAGTAGTCTTGCTTTAGTATTTCCCATTTCTTGCATGCACTAAGGAAAAGTGGTAGAAAACAGTTAGTTCATGTCCATCAATACTTTAAATCCTGAAACAAATCAGAATGCTATTAGTGTGCTTAAAAGACACTGCAAGTTTTTAACTTGGAGACCTTTCTGCTGCCATATGTCTTGGGAGATGCTCCCATGGCACAAGAGGGCTGCCTGCCAAGACTTGCTGGACAAAAGCTAACAACATAGATGCTGTTTACAGTGTAAACTAACCCATCCAGTGAAAGATAAGCTTTCATCTCTCAGGATGGCTCTTCAGACCAGGAGGAACAGGAGTAAGAAAATTTGTCTGGCAGCAGAAAGAGGCTTCAGACTGGAGCATACCTGGAAAAGTCAGTACTCAGTACACCAAAAGAATGTAATCAAGAATCAGACAGATGTGTGAACACTACCTTACTGTCCCCTACTGAAAAGCAAAAGGTTTACAATGCATTTTCTACAGATAACAAAGCAGCAGCTTTCAGAGTCCCCATGGCAAGGTACAATACATCTAAAATGATACAGAAAAGATAGCTAAACCAATTTCTGAAGTGAGTTTTCAGAACTTAAACTCATTACACTAGAAATATAACACATTAAGAACTACTTTGATTGTAAAACATTTAAGTTGGGGCATCATGATAAACTCAGATCCTTTCAAAAGGACTCCTGGCATTCCTTCCAAATTGAAAACATATTTTAAGATATTTTACCTGTATTTGCTCTGGTGTCCATTGGTCCAAGTTCACAGACTTGACCCTTGATATATGGACCCCAAGATTTCGATGTATTCCAGCACATCTGATGCAAATAAAAACACCGGTGTTCCAAGAGGCCCATCTTGGACCTAAGGGGAATGGGGAAATAAATTAGTTATTTTCAAAATTCCATATACTGTGAAGATTTTCTTTAGCATAATTCTATACTGACAACAGGAATAAACAAGTCTGAATAAAGGTTCACAGCTGTTTCTCTAGGATATCTATTACTTCTAACAATCTCCATTATTAGCAATTTTATTTACAGCTTTCTACTTCTAAGTGATGTCACATAACATTTGAGTTAGCCAGATTAAGCTAGGACGTCATATGTTGTGTCCACTACCCTCTCACCACCCCACCCCCCAAAAAAAATCTCAAACAAACTTTAGAAAGTTGTCTTACTAGTAACAACAAGATTTTGCTTACATCTTGAATAATCCTTACGGCTATGCATCAGATGCAAGCATCAGCAGAAATCAGTAGAAGTTGTCCCTTTTTCTCCAATCAAAAGCTTTCTAAGACATGCATCTGTACTTAACTTGAAATTAAATGCAGGGCAATCTTAGATTAATGCAACAAATCCTTTAATACCTCATGGAACACAGACTTTACAACAGTAGCATGCAAGCTCTTAGGGAATGATTATACAGAGATTTGCAAAACCAACTGATGAAAATATCCATGACTAAGAATGGTGGAAAACTGAATACGTTCAGTACCCTTGATTCTTAATCTACAGTATGAGCTGCCATTCACAGTCCAATGAATTTTCTCACAGAATCAGGTTGATTTATGAACCTTAGCATTGTTTCTCAGCTGTGTTGGCATGTTGAAACAGACCTAAAGTATGCTGGCCTGAACTCCCACAGTAACACTTTGGATGTTTGACTTGAAGTTAATACACAGTCTCAATTTAAACACATTTACACTGTTTTATTCCAGCTCTGTACACCACCGTTAAAGGCACTGCTTTAAAGTCCATCTAGTTCTGAGCTCTAAGGAGTTCAGAGATTAAATAATTAATCTTCAAAAGCAAGAAGGCGCACTGAAGAGTTGGAAAACATTTTGAGCAATTACTTTCTGCCTTTGTACGACAGATGCGCATCTAGACCACTCACGCAACTGCAGCAGTTTGCATTTCAATATTAATATATTGTACAAACACTTTCCTGGGGCCTAGAAAAGAATTTTATGCCTCCCTCTCCTGATCTTTAGCTTAGGACTGCATTGAGTTGACCCCAGCCAAACACCCACAAAGCTGCTCGCTCACTCTCCCCTCCTGCAGGACACGGAGAAAAGAGAAGGAAGGTGGGAAGACTTGGCAGACTGAGATAACAACAGTTTTAGTAAGTGAAGCAAAAACTGCACACAAGCAAAGAAGGGGGGGGGGGGGGGGGGAAGGATTTCTTCACTACTTCCCATTGGCAGGCAGGTGTCCAGCCACTTCCTAGAAAGCCGGGCCTCAGCACACACAGCACTTGCTTTGGAATACACCACCATAACCAAAAATGTCCTTTCTTCCTCCTCCTTTCCTTGAGCATTTATTGCTGAGCACATCATCATATGGTATGGAATGGCAATTAGAGTCAGCAGCTGCCCCAGCTGTGTCTCCTTCCAATTTCTTGCCCACCCACCCCTAGCCTACTCATCTGCAGGGGGCAGAACAGAAAAAAGAAAAGCCCCGATAGCGTGCAAGCACTGTTCAGCAATAGCCAAAACAAGGCAGCAGGAGAAAGCCTTTCAGTTAGGCTCTGTTCTTTTGAGTAGGTATTTGAAAATCCCAAGACACACTCACAGCTCCCCAGATTTGTTGCAACAAGCCTTCCTCTTACTAGTGGAAATACTGGCTATATTTTGGGTAGCCACCTTGCTTTTAATTTTTCTTGTTCAAGATCTCAAAAAGTCAGACCACCTGATGTCCATTGCTTGACCTTTAAGACCAAAATGATTAAGATGACTGGCAGTTTTTGAAATAAGAACTACCATCATAAAATTAGATTTCAGGGGTCAAGAGATCTAACAGTTACTCATTGAAACTAACACATCATTTCCCACATGGCGCTTCTGCGTTAAAACTACTACTTGTCAGGTAAGAACCAACAGTCAAGCTGTTTGCAATGTGTGTCTTAAGTAGTTCAACAACTAGCAACCTGTTGACCTGCCTTTTTATTTTCCCCTATAAAACACTACAGATGCAAAATACTCATCCTGTCCTTACCGTCTGCGTAGATCTACAGTACAGGAAGATCCCACCTACAATTTATACTACTTTAAGTTTTAGTGCTCCAGGATAGAGTTTTGCAGGCCATTTGCCTCAACATATTAATCACATTTCAGCTAAAGTAGTACACCAGAAGAAACTTAATCAAAAAACCTCCTTAGCCACTCCATTGTAGATAAAGTACCTCAGCTTATGCAATTGCTTAATGTAGCCATGATGGTTTAGAAACAAAAAAGTAAGGCAAGGTCTTGTGTGCCCAACAGCTTCTCCAGTTTTTCCCCCAAACTATAACCCAGGGATGTGCCTTCTAAAGAGGGAAGCCAGTTTTGATCAGGTTACTATAGGGACAGGAAGTGTTTATCTGTAGTATCTATGTGCTGTCCATATTTTTATCCTATAGGTTGTCTGCACAGCCACTATAAACTTTTTACCACAACAGAGTTTGTACAACTACACATCACATGAGTTTCCTATTCTTCAGGTTCTTCCTCAGCTATGATATCCCAGATAGACAGTTCTTAATAAATGAAGAGGGAGATCATTAACTTTGTAGTTTAGTATTTTAACTTGAAATTTTATTAGCAAAAAGAAAGAACATAACACAACTTGTGAATTAGCTGGTTTTCTCCTGTAAAAGAACAGTTTCTTATTTTCCCAGAAGCTCAGATTTCATTAATTTGTACTTATTTCTGAAACAACTTAGGGAAATCAAATATATTTAAGCAATAAAGTAACAAATTAAGCAGTGGAATAACAGACAAACCTGAGGCCAGACAAAAATGTTCACATGTAATCTCTGAATTTATTTCAGACTAATGACAATATGCAATATTAAACACTTCAAATGAAATAACGTTTTAATTAATACAAATCAATTACAGCCACAGGTAAGCAGTAGGCAAAAGAAGTTACAAAATAACGTTTTCTGTGTGAGCATCAAACTAGCTGTGCTTGACTTAACCAAACAGCCAACTAAAGCTTAGTCTGTAAACCTTCCTGTGTGAGAAATGTTTAACAGTAATTTGGACTGATTCAATAAACAATTTACAGTTATCTCAATTCTATATGAAGTCAGGAACCTTATTTCTGTACCCAGGAAATATTTTGCACTTAACAGAAATATTCACAGGTTTCTTCTCGTTGGGTCCTTAAAGATACATGTGTTTTTCTTCAGCAAAATTTACAAAAATAACCTAGTTTTTCTGCTGTATGTATTTTGCTAGCCAATTAAGACGACAGACATTTGGCTTCAGAAATGAAGACTGGACATTAAGAATCTTGATGACTGCTATGTTATGCTATTTAAAACACCTTCACATGTCAGTAGTAATGCTATCTTACCTATCAAGAACTGCATTATACAGCGCAACTCCAATCAGCCAATATTAACATGAAACACTGTTTGACGTAATTTTTAATACAATTGTAATTTTATTCTTTTGAAGACTATTTGAATACAAGCTTTTTACTAGAAGAGCTGAGTTGCACTTCAGCATCTTGCTGCAACACTAACAATGGACCACTCCGATATAAAAATACACTTCAAGTAATTTCTTCAGTCATGTAAGATATAGGTAACTGATTAAAAATATTTTCAGCCTCTTCCATCCTTTGCTAAAGTTAATTTAAGGAAAAAAGCCATAGGACTTGTGGTGTCCTGAAAATGACCAATGTTTATACTAGACCATATAGTAGGATACTATGAAGTCCCTGAAACATTGCCTGGATGAACCAAGAAAAAAATTTCAGCAACCCCAAGACAGATTGCTGCTTCCAAGATGAGACTAATTTTTTTTTTTCTTCAATCTAAACTTTTCTTTCTTTTCTATATTTGTCTACTGATTAGACTTAAATTTCCTCTTCAGTTCTTGATAGGTAGTTAGGTAGGGTCAGTTAGGAAGGTGTGTGCTATTTTCCAGAGAAATTATCAAGACAAGATTTTTGAATGCATTAGGTCATTCTTGTGAACACCTGACAACCTTCCTTAGGATGGTTTGACATTAACAATTTAAGTAACTCTTAAAATAACTAATCCGGAATAAAAACCCACAAAGTTTACTGTGCATACTTAGTCTTACTGGCAACTGTAATTCAGTTACCTTCATAAAAAACAGTGATTAAGTTTTGATTTTAAATTTAAACACAGCACAAGTGCAAGCTTCTTGTAAGAGCTAAATGGAAAGATGGATTTGAGTTGTCATGTGGCTTCAGACAAATTAATTTGGAGTCTTGGCTATTACATGTTAAGTGGAGAATACCAGGCGACATTTCCCACTGTGCTGGGCCTGGCTGGGATGGAGTTAACTGTCTTCATAGCAGCCTGTATGGAGCTGTGCTTTGGATTTGTGACTAAAACAGTGCTGATAACACTAATGCTTTGGCTATGGCTGGTCAGTACTTGCACAGAGTCAAGGTTTTCTTTCCCACCCCCACCCAGTAGGCAGGGGGTGGGCAAGAGGCTGGGAGGGGACACAGCCAGGGATAGCAAACCCCAACTGACCAAAGGGACATCCCAAACCATATGACATCGTGCTCAGCAACAAAAGCTGATAGAAAGAAGGAGGAGGAAGCGGGGGGACATTTGTGGTTATGGCATCTGCCTTCCCAAACAACCCTTAGACTTGCTGAACCCTGCTTTCCAGGACGTAGCCAGACATCTGCCTGCTGATGGGAAGTAGTGAATGACTTTCTCTTTTCACTTCACTTGAATGCGCAGCTTTTGCTTTCCTTATTAAACTGTCATGATGTCGAGCTGCAAGTCTTTCCATCTTCCTCTTATTTTCTCCCCATTCCACAGGAGAGGAGAGCGCATGGGAGGTAGGGTGGGTGTTCGGCTGCTTGACAGGGTCAACCCACCACACCAAACTACATTAGTTTGCATTCAGGAATTATATACCAAGTTTTGAGTGGAAACTAGAATTCAATTAGATGTGCAGAAACAGCACTAATTGTGACATATTTAGAGTATTTAAGGAGACCTTTATTAAAAGCCATCTAGACTCTAAGAATGAAAGAAGTATGTAGCCACAAGACACAACATTTCAGGGTATGTCTAAGTTTGTAGAATTGCTAGATAACTTGTGAATTTAAGAAACAACCTGAAGAGAGTTTTTTCCAGTTACGGTAGACTTCCATGCCAGTATAGTTATTGTATGTAACAAATGTTCTCCCTACTTGCAGAAATATCTACAGGTACTAAAAAAACTGAGAACATTTCAAAAACTAACTTTAGCTGTTTAAAACTTAAGCAATAAAGAGCTTGAAAGTAATTTACATAATTTTAGATACAAGTCTTCACATAAGTCGATTTCAAGCCAATTTTTAAATTGCTGAAAAAGTTATCCATCCTCACATGACATTCTTTTATTCTCAAGTGCACTTCAAAGTGTGAATGTTGTGAAAAAGGCATCATCTTTACATGTTCTCCGGTGAGGTGAAAGTTTTTCTCCCAACATATTTAAAAAATTTTCCCACTTTTTCCCCCCACTTTCCCCTCTTCAGGGTATCATTTTTAATGAGATATTTCTCCTCCATATTATTTAAACTGGACTAGTACCTTGCACATGCTTAATGTGTGTGCATATACTTCCATATATCCCTTTCTTCCCCATCCCCATGACTCATTCAGTTAGGACCATATGTTCTATTCCATTACATTAGAAAGCTGATTGAAGAAGCTGCAATAAACATTCACAGCATTGCTGACATACCCTGCTAATGTAATTATAGCCTGATACAATCAACTTTCTGTGGGTACAGCTGATACAGATCTTCGGGCAAGAATAATGACAGGAATGGTAATGCTTAAGCTGGTATAGTGCATTTCCAAAGGAAACACAAGACAAAGCACATTAGTTTTTAGAAGTCCAAGGTTTAAGTTTTATTCCAAACTGCTCGAGTTTTATTTTGCATCAGTGGATGCATAGTACTGTATCAGGTATAAAACAAGGCTTACATGATACCACTCATTCAAAATGCTGAGGAAAAAGTACTTTTATCTGCATTACAAAAAACATGGAAGCCTCATATACTAACTATATATGAATCCAAGCAGTCAATACAGTGTGAAACATTTCTTTAGCTCTCTGTTTGATTCATTTGTATAAAAATCCTTTAACCACTTTAAACATCTCAGTCAACACTGCATCCTCTACTCAGCTTCTACCTGCAGTAAGAAATCAGCGAGAAAGGTTATACACTACCAGACAAGACTGGGCAGGAGTAGGAGCACCTGTCACACAAACAAGTTTAAAAAAAAAAAAAAAAAAGGCAGGCAGTGGAGACCAGAACAAACTAAAAAGAGGCAAAAGGAAACAAAAGTACTGGGATATGACAGAATTGGGAGATGTCCACAAAGGAGCAAGTATAAGATTATTGCAGATATGACTACAAAGTAGGAGAATGATCATAGTTGCCTCCCTTACCACAATAATTCAGAGTTTCCTTCCCTCCATCAGTCCACTACCATCTGCTCAGCTTACTGTAACTGCAGGTTAATACTGAAACACTTCTTTTGCTGCAACACAGGTGCTGCCCACTCTTACTAAACATCTCAACTTACAGAGAGCAAGCAGAGGTCAGAATTGGGGTAAAAAGAGCAAGCACACAGCCTTTAAATTTTATATTTGCTGTCAAAGGGAAGGGTGACTGTCTTATATCTCAGCAAACTATTTTGAACCTTTTACACTATGTGCATAAAACCAGTTAGCCAGGAGACTAATAAGTTTGAGACAAAGTTTTAAATGAAGAAAGCTTGTCAAGACTAAGTTTAAATAAGGTTTGTATTACAGAGGCACATAAAAACAAAGTTAGTTTTCACTCTCCATTCTTGCAGTTACCAATTAACAATTCTACAAAGAAGGAAGCCAGGTATTACATACAACAGAGCACCAACTGCTTTGCATCTCAATATAGTCTGTAGCAAACTTATCTTGGGCCAACATCTTCAAAGACTTCTGACAGACTACAATTCTTCCTTTCACTCAGCTGCACCCTGCCTGTCCTTTGACCATAAAGCACTGTGAAGTTACTTTAATTCTCTTCTGTTTCTCCAAATTCTGCTGCTGGTTGACAGACTTTATTTATCAAATAACTGGCTCCATCTTGTGGAACAGGGAATTAACTGCAAGAAAACTGAACATGTCTCTTGACTGGTCCTAAATGGTTGCTAGCCAGTTCCTAAAAACTATCACTTTTTGGCCAAGGACTTACTAAAAAGCCTCAGTGGTTGCATCAGTACAATCACGCCAATGCAGCTCGCTCTCTCTGCATTACTCCCCCACGCAATTCATACTGCACAAGTGTTCTACTAAAGATTTCAACCAGGTTATCAATTAATATTTTCCAGAAACATCTGAAATTTCTCCAAGCTGAGATACAGATAAAGATCACGAACAGAAGACAAGCATCCTTATATATCAGGTACAGAGAAAAGAAGGAAAACGAGTAAGCAGCAGTTGTATTTTGTGTAATTCAACACAAGAACAGCTAAGTTACACAAAACACTCCTTCCTCCAGTGGGTACCGAGGGAAGAACAAAGAACAAGGCAGAACTACAGTGACTCTTCCAAGCTTCTCTCCTTGAAACATAACACACTAGAGACAGGGATTAAGTCAAGGTGATACTAAAATGCTGAAAAGCAATACAATTACTATCATCCATTTTCAGTCTAATCCTGCTGCTTCAAAGACCATCTCTTACTAACTTCATTGGAGGCTGCTTAGTTGTCGCCCAAAAAGGCAGAATCACATCCACCATCTCCAACCATTTTTGATTCACACTCTCAAAGAAAAACAAAAAACTAAAATCCAACAAGAAAACACACATACACACCCCCCACAACACAAAAAGCTTAATCGCAATGTTAATCATGTCAACTGAATCAATTTAATCTTCAAAACAGTAGTAAGAAGCCAGGAAGAAATATGTCAGACTTCATAAATTAAAGAACAAATCTTCTTAGAAAGAATAAAAGATCTTGCACATCTTGCATAAAGATCTCGAAGCAAAGGAAACTGTGCAAGAACCACAGTACAAGAATCTTTATTCTCAAATAAAATGTTCTTCAAGGTCTTTGAACCTTTAGTCTTTTGAGACTACTGATATGGGACTATTTACCTATCACTTGATCCCCTGAATTAGTTTCTGATTAAGCAGAACAAATAGCCTGAAGCACATTCTCGTGTCACATCTACGCCCCCAAATTAAGCTTGATTTCTTTTCCTCTACAGTAGAGGAGACTTCCTTGCTTTACCTCCATACCCAAAGACTAGGAAAACCATACAAGTGCAGTCTTTATGTGCTTTTCAGATGTCAGTCTAAGTATGCAGCAAAATACTGTTTTATATAAACAAAGGCAACAAAAGGCCATAGCTTAAACATATCTCTAGTCTTTAGAAGTCTCTTACAGCTGGCTTCGCAAGCCTGTGTTTTGATAGTCAAGGCCAGAATTTGAGAACTTAAAATTTGCTACATTAAAAAAAGATTGGGGGGAGTTCAGACAAGAGGGGCTGTTTTAGTAGTTTCAAAATCAAACTCAACAGCATAAAGTTGCACTGAAGGCAGACACTTCAAGCAACTAAACACACTGTTCCAGAGCCCAGCTTGATAACGGCTGAGATTTGTGTGGTTCAAGGTTTATTGCAAGAACGGTGGGAAGACAAGCCTTAGAAGCATCACTTGGCTATTTTTAGCCAGTGTCTGGTAAATGATATAGAGTTTTAGGGACAGAATTCCCCCAAGTTTGTCTTTTCTATCTGGATAACCATTTTCCATGGAAGTCATCAACAAATCCATTCCGATCAGTCCTATTCATAACTCCAAAGAGGCTGCATAGAAGTATTCTGAATGAAACTCTTCCCCTGCACAGCCTGTCCCACCTCTAGAAGTCAGAGAAATACATATGAACCAGTTTTAATTATTCCTTCAGCTCACTGATCCATTTGCTTCAATAGCATCGATAATTGTTAAAAGTGTTTCAAAGAAATTAAGACAGCATCCCTATTTCAAGGGCTGTATAAAGCCTTAACTAGATTGGAGATACACAGGTAACATCAGTTTACTCTTGGTATGTGTCGTGGTTTAACCTCAGTCAGCAACTGAGCACCACGCAGCCGCTCGCTCACTCCCGCCACTCCCGGTGGGATGGGGGAGAGAATTGGAAGAGCACAAGTGAGAAAAACTCGTGGGTTGAGATAAAAACAGTTTAATAATTGAAATAAAATGATAATAGTAATATGATAATAATACACAAAGCAAGTGATGCACAGTACAATTGCTCACCACCCGCCGACCGATGCCCAGCCAGTCCCCGAGCAGTGGCCCCCCCGGCCAGCTTTCCCCCAGTTTATGTACTGAGCATGACGTCACATGGTATGGAATGTCCCTTTGGCCAGTTTGGCTGTGCCCCCTCCCAGCTTCTTGTGCACCTCCAGCCTTCTCAGTCAGTAGAGCATGGGAAGCTGAAAAGTCCTTGGCTAGTGTAAGCATTACCTAGCAACAACTAAAACATCGGTGTGTTACCAACATTGTTCTCATCCTAAATCCAAAGCACAGCACTGTACCAGCTACTAGGAAGGAAATTAACTCTATCCCTGCCGAAACCAGGACAATATCCACCCCTTATTCTATACCATCTGCGTCATGCTCGTCTCACATTTTCCAGTACATTTTCATTAACCACCACCCCCTTTTTTTTTCCTATTTATATACACACAGAGATATCATTCCCTTAGTCTGTGGGCCATCCCTCTAAAACGTTCGGTGAGTTCATTTAGTCCATGACTCCGGGCTCCATCTGTCATAATAATCTTCCAGGGCAGAAAAAATGGAGATGGTATGTGGTGTTGGATTGTTCCATGTTGAAGTCAGTTCTGGTACCATCATCACTGTGCTTTGCTTGGTTTCACTGAAGTTATTCTTCATTAGTCTGGGTGATTCTTATTGTAATAACATTAGTTTGGCATCTAATATTATTAGTATGATTAGTATATCTGTGTATTACAACTATTATAACTATAATTAGTACTTAACACCACATAATTCAGATCATTGGCTATTCTCACCCAAAATCAAATCCCCTTGAGGTACACATTGGACTTCCCCATCCTTCCGCATTATCCACCAAGTGCACCCAGGTCATTGAGCAAAAGCAATCCCACGGATGGGTCTGCCTCTGCCTGAGGCAGGAATAACCCAGACTGTCTTCCCCAACATATTTATGTGCACTACAGGAACTTTATTCCCATCTACATTACGTAAAAGTTCTGACTGGGCAGGGCCTGCTCAATTGGCAGATCCCCAAGTGTTGACTAACCAGGTGGCCTTTGCTAAATGCGTATCCCAATGTTTGAATGTCCCGCCACCCATTGCTCTCAGTGTAGTCTTTAACAGTCCATTTTATCGTTCAATTTTCCCAGAAGCTGGTGCATGATAGGGGATGTGATACACCCACTCAATGCCGTGCTCTTTGGCCCAGGTGTCTAGGAGGTTGTTTCGGAAATGAGTCCCGTTGTCTGACTCAATTCTTTCTGGGGTGCCATGTCGCCATAGGACTTGCTTTTCAAGGCCCAGGATAGTGTTCCGGGCAGGGGCATGGGATATGTTTCCAGCCATCCGGTGGTTGCCTCCACCATTGTAAGCACGTGGCGCTTGCCTTGGCGGGTTTGTGGGAGTGTGATATAATCGATCTGCCAGGCCTCCCCGTATTTATATTTCAACCATCGTCCTCCATACCAGAGAGGCTTTAACCGCTTGGCTTGCTTGATCGCAGCGCATCTTTCACATTCATGGATACCCTGTGCAATGGAGTCCATGGTCAAGTCCACCCCTCAATCACAAGCCCACCTATATGTTGCATCTCTTCCTTGATGGCCTGAGGTGTCATGGGCCCACCGAGCTGTAAATAAGTCACCCTTATGTTGCCAGTCCAGATCCACCTGAGCCACTTCAATCTTAGCAGCCTGATCCACCTGCTGGTTATCCTGATGTTCTTCAGTGGCCCGACTCTTGGGTACGTGAGCATCTATGTGACGGACCTTTACAACCAGGTTCTCCACCCAGGCAGCAATATCTTGCCACAGTGCGGCAGCCCAGATGGGATTGCCTCTGCGCTGCCAGTCGCTCTGCTTCCATTGCTGCAACCACCCCCACAGGGCATTTGCCACCATCCATGAGTCAGTACAGAGACAGAGCACTGGCCACTGTTCTCGGTCAGCAATGTCTAAAGCCAGCTGGATGGCCTTTACTTCTGCAAATTGGCTCGATTCACCTTCTCCTTCAGCAGTTTCTACAACTTGTCACATAGGACTCCATACAGCAGCCTTCCACCTCCGATGCTTTCCCACAATGTGACAGGACCCATCAGTGAACAGGGCATATTGCTTCTCATTTTCTGGTAGTTCATTATACATTGGGGCCTCCTCAGCACGCATTATCTCCTCCTCTGGCAATATTCCAAAATCTTTGCCCTCTGGCCAGTCCATGATCACTTCCAGGATTCCTGGGCAACTGGGGTTTCCTATTCGAGCCCGTTGTGTGATCAGTGCGACCCACTTACTCCATGTAGCATCAGTTGCATGATGTGTACAGGGGACCCTCCCTCTGAACATCCAGCCCAGCACCGGCAGTCGGGGTGCCAGGAGGAGCTGTGCTTCAGTGCCGATCACTTCCGAAGCAGCTCAAACCCCTTCATATGCTGCCAATATCTCTTTTTCGGTTGGAGTATAGCGGGCCTCGGATCCTCTGTATCCCTGACTCCAAAACCCTAGGGGTCGACCTCGAGTCTCCCCTGGTGCTTTCTGCCAGAGGCTCCAGGTAGGGCCATTCTCCCCGGCTGCGGTGTAGAGCACATTTTTTACATCTTGCCCTGCCCGGACTGGCCCCAGGGCTACTGCATGAACTATCTCCTCTTTAATTTGTTCAAAGGCTTGCTGCTGCTCAGGGCCCCATTTGAAATCGTTCTTCTTCCAGGTCACTTGATGGAGAGGGTTTACAATCAGACTGTAATTTGGAATATGCATTCTCCAAAAACCCACGACGCCTAAGAAAGCTTGTGTTTCCTTTTTGCTAGTTGGTGGAGACATGGCTGTTATTTTGTTGATCACATCCATGGGGATCTGACGACATGCATCTTGCCATTTTATTCCTAAAAACTGGATCCCCTGTGCAGGTCCCTTGACCTTACTTTGTTTTATGGCAAAACCGGCCTTCAGAAGGATTTGGACTATTTCCTTCCCTTTCTCAAAAACTTCTCCTGCTGTGTTGCCCCACACGATGATGTCATCAATGTATTGCAGGTGTTCCAGAGCCTCACCCTGCTCCAGTGCAGTCTGGATCAGTCCATGGCAAATGGTGGGGCTGTGTTTCCACCCCTGGGGCAGTCGGTTCCAGGTGTACTGGACGCCCCTCCAAGTGAAAGCAAACTGTGGCCTGCACTCCGCTGCCAAAGGGATTGAGAAAAACGCATTAGCAATATCAACTGTGGCATACCACTTGGCTGCCTTTGATTCCAGTTCGTACTGAAGTTCTAGCATGTCTGGCACAGCAGCACTCAGCGGTGGCGTGACTTCATTTAGGCCACGATAGTCTCCTGTTAGTCTCTACTCTCCATTAGACTTCCACACTGGCCATATGGGACTGTTAAAGGGTGAGCGAGTCTTGCTGATCACTCCTTGGCTCTCCAGTCAACGAATCAGCTCATGGATGGGAATCAAGGAGTCTCAGTTGGTGTGATATTGCTGCCAGTGCACTGTGGTGGTAGCGATTGGCACTTGTTGGTCTTCGACCTTCAGCAACCCCACAACAGAGGGGTCCTCTGAGACACCAGGCAAGGTGGACAGCTGTTTAATTTCCTCTGTCTCCAAGGCAGCTATACCAAAACCCCACCTGTACCCTTTTGGGTCCTTGAAATACCCTCTCCTGAGGTAGTCTATGCCAAGGATGCACGGAGCCTCTGGGCCAGTCACAATGGGGTGCTTCTGCCACTCATTCCCAGTTAGACTTACTTTGTCTTCCAATACAGTTAGCTGTTGGGATCCCCCCGTCACCCCAGAAATACAGATGGGTTCTGCCCCTATATAGCTTGATGGCATTAGGGTACACTGTGCACCGGTGTCTACTAGAGCCTTATACTCCTGTGGGTCTGATGTGCCAGGCCATCGAATCCACACAGTCCAGTAAACCCGGTTGTCCCTTTCCTCCCCCTGGCTGGAGGCAGGGCCCCTCTAATCCTCATCACAGTACTCATTTCTCATTTCTTGTACATGAGTCAGAAGTTTCTTCATTAAGATCAGGAGCAAGATCAGCCCTTCTACTCTCTCTGGGGAACTGCCCGCTGGAAACTGGAGCAGCAATTTTCTTGGAAGAACCTCTTTCTGTGATTGTTTTCCCTTGCAATTCACGTACCCGTGCCTCTAGGGCTGCAGTAGGTTTCCCATCCCACTATCCTCATGTCCTCTCCGTGGTCACGCAGATAAAATCATAGGGTGCCCCGTGGCGTGTACCCTTTATATCCTCTCTCTTGAGCAAAAGAACGCCGACTCCTAATAGCCAAGATACTGGTCCGTACAGGTGAGGAGTAGGACCTATCCTCTCTCTGAGTTGCTGGATCTCCTGGGACAGTTTCTCCACCGCCAAGACGAGGGAGGAAGAGAGACTTTCCTCATATTGCCGGAGTTGACTAGCCAATTCATCCACCGTTTGTTCCTCTCCATCTTTCCAGGTCATCACTGCCAATGAATTGGCGTATGACGATGGTGAGCTCCTTATAAACTTCCGCCACATGGGTCGTGTGCACTTGACTTCGTCTGGATCTTTGGATAGTTGTTTATTGTTCAGGTCATCATAAATCACCTCCAGCACAGCTAATTCTCTCAGAAACTGGATATCCTTCTCCATGGTGGTCCACTTGCTTGGGCGACATATGACATCTTCCTTAAGGGATACCTTTCCTTCACGCTTGACAGGAGTCGCCTCCAAAGGCTGAGGATACGTGTCCCTTTTCCAATTGCTTTGTCAATGCCCCCTTCCCTAGAAAGGGATCCCAGCTGCTTGGCTTCCCTACCCTCTAATTCCAGGCTACTGGCTCCATTATCCCAGCATCGGAGCAGTCAGGTGACAACGTGCTCAGCTGGACGGCGGCTGAAATATTTTCGTATATCTCGCAGCTCACTCAGGGATAGAGATTGGGTGGTCACTGCCTCGTTTGAGTTCTTCCTCTTCTTCCTTCCCAATCAGCGGCTGGCTCTCCTCCTGCTGTTCTCGTGATGGCCCTTCTCCAGGGTCGTCTGTCTCATACGCTTCTTCCTCCAGCCCCCTTTTAGAAGAAGCTTCTTCCTCCCTTACTAAACGAGCCGACTTCCGCTTCCAAAATTTCTTCTTGTGTACAGGGGCGACTGATACCGGCACAGGCTGGTTCTTTGGTTCAGCTGTAGGTCCTGTCGCCAGGGTCTGAGTGGCCACTGGGCCTGTCGCCGGGGTCTGAGTGGCCGCAGTGCGTGTCATTTTATCATCAGATCCAGAGACCTTCTCTTCCCTTTAAGGGTACTGAATGGTGTTGAACAGGGCTCGGTAGGCATGGGCCAGGCCCCAGCACACTGCAATGATCTGCATCTCTCTGGAGTTGCCAGGGTGACAGCATACTTTTTCCAAATATTCTACTAACTTTTCAGGATTCTGCACTTGCGCAGGGGTGAAGTTCCAAAACACTGGGGGTGCCCATTGGCCTAGGTACTTGCCCATCTTGTCCCACACACCCTGCCACTCATAACTATCCAGCCTTGGGGCAGATCTCTGGATGATATTCTTAAATTGCTTACCAACTTTAGACAAAACCGAAACAGTATTCCCAAGAAGTACCAATAGAAGTATCTTAACTACCCAAGGATGTTCAAAATACTGAAAAGTTACTGTAATGAAGGAGGAAACATCATAGAAGAAGGTAGTGACACTGCCATTCTGTATTTCCTCCGTAAAAAAACTCTCAGAAAAGTCACTGTAATTGCTAGTTGTCTCCACGAAATGGTATCCGTGGTACAGTAACGGCTTCATTGCAAAACTTACATACCACACTAACGTCAAGGTCAATGTTCTAAAAACAAACCTCACAAGCGAGACATCACTAATCACTGCAGACCACAGCAAACTGCAAAACCCAACACCAATCTTTAACATGTACAGCAAAAAAAGGAGCACGATGCAGATTATACAAATCAATATCGAGAACAGAGCAACCAACATTGTGACCCACAACTGTTAACAGATATAAGTTCCTTAATACACTCCGGTTAATCTGTTATTATCTCAAACCCTTCGTGCCCCACGTTGCGCACCAAAAAGGACTGTCATGGTTTAACCTCAGTCGGCAACTAAGCACCATGCAGCCGCTCGCTCACTCCCACCACCCCCGGTGGGATGGGGGAGAGAATTGGAAGAGCACAAGTGAGAAAAACTCGTGGGTTGAGACAAAAACAGTTTAATAATTGAAATAAAATGATAATAATAATAATAATAATAATAATAATAATAATAATAATAATACACAAAGCAAGTGATGCACAGTACAATTGCTCACCACCCGCCGACCGATGCCCAGCCAGTCCCCGAGCAGTGGCCCCCCCGGCCAGCTTTCCCCCAGTTTATGTACTGAGCATGACGTCACATGGTATGGAATGTCCCTTTGGCCAGTTTGGCTGTGCCCCCTCCCAGCTTCTTGTGCACCTCCAGCCTTCTCAGTCAGTAGAGCATGGGAAGCTGAAAAGTCCTTGGCTAGTGTAAGCATTACCTAGCAACAACTAAAACATCGGTGTGTTACCAACATTGTTCTCATCCTAAATCCAAAGCACAGCACTGTACCAGCTACTAGGAAGGAAATTAACTCTATCCCTGCTGAAACAAGGACAACAGCCTTTTGCTTGTGCTAAATGGCTATTAGACAAGAAATCTTGTAAGGTGACAAAGTGAAAGAAGTGAAATTTTTCAGCCTTATTAACAACCAGGCAGTTACTAAAAAAATCTGAGTTTTGGCTCAATAAGACTGTGAGAAGATAAGTCTGTTTTTCCAAAAGAAAAAAATCATTTTACCAAACATTAAATGATGACGACGATATGATGTAAATGCTGCTGTTAAACAAATAAAATACAGTATTACGAGTTCACTGTGAAGTTATATACATACATACATAGATGATCACTCTTCATGTAAAGTAATATTAAGAGAAAAAGGAGATCAGGAATGGCTTTTGGGGATTTGTTCCCCAAAACGTCACCAAGGCTTCCTATTCATCTTATTTCTAAGATGACATGATTTAAATAGAACACCTTCCTTATTAAAACACTTATTTTTAATGCAAATATCAGTGTAACTCAGTGTTTTGTACTGAAACTTCCTTTAAAACAATTTTCCAAAGTCTGTATTCCTGACTTGGAAGCATTTCACACCACCGCTGCCCAGGCAAGCAGGATCATAACCGGCTATTGAACTGTCAAGAGAGCAGCTCCTCATCCTTGGCTGGATGCCAACACATCATGCCTATGCTTGGTTACCCAGAGCACATGTATATGTAGACAGAGAGCATATGCAGAGTACATGGGACATTGCCACAGCACTCCTACCAGCCTTGTGGGGCACTAACCCACTACAGCACACCCTTTGGAAAGTAAAGTCACTGCCCTAAGAATCAGAAATGTCAGAGGTGCCAACCCTGGCACATTCAATAAGCTAACAACTTCAGAAATCAAATTTCAACTTGGCTAAGGAGTAGTGCTCTAATTTTATCCTGCCTGCTCACTCGTAAAGAGAAAGACTGCTTGTGTCAGAGTTCAAGCTGCAAGAATAAGGTGTGCAAGCTGTCTTTTCCTGTTAGCAGCATTTGGCACGTTCTAAAAAAGACAAGGTTACGTAGCATATTACAGTATTAGTAGGAAGCTTCTGGAGCTGGTCTGGACTGCAATTTTTCCCTTGTGAGCAAGGAACTGCTACAAGGCTTACTGTTTTAAGTGTACAATTTATATTCCTTTTATATGCAGAAATAAAAGGAAAATTGGGGAACAGTGACCTCTTCGAAACGTTTTCATAAGTTGATAGCTAAGCATCAAGTAAAAGCATCACTGATACGAAAAAAAAAGTGTAAATCTATGCTACTCTGTTGGGATGTAGCAAGAGCCCCCTAGATAGCCAGGCACAGGATAAAGGTTATATAAGCATCTGCTGTGAAAAAATCTTCAGCCAGCAATTGAAGTTCTTCCTTTAACGATGACGAAAACCTCAGAAATAAGATTTGTTTGCAAGATGGGTTTATAACACAGCTTGTTTGCCATAAGAATGAAAGGTTACCTTTCTCTACCAAAGAGAAATTATCTAGTAATTGCATTAATCAGCTTCCCTTTACCATTTTTACTCAAATACAACTGAAGAGACTCTTAAGTAAACACTCCCCAAACTATACCACCTCTGTGCAGCCCTCAGTGACTCTGGAGATGCTCTCCCTTGTACATTCTGTATTACAAAGCAGGTAAATGCACCTCCACGACCTCTCCCACATGAACCTATGTTTGAAAAAGATGCAGAGAGAAACCAGAGATCCGAGTCTGTAGCAAGAGGCGGAGTGCCAATTTTCAGGCTCTGGACTGTAGAAATACACTGAAACCATCTGTAAAGACTGGCCAGTGAGTTTCTTGTAACAATCTTCTCTGCTATACTGGTTTGCGCTGGAACGGAGTTCATTTTCTTCATAGCAGCCCATATGGCACTGTGTTTTGGATCTGACACCAAAACAGTGTTGACAACACACCAATGCTTTAGCTATTGCTGAGCAATGCTTGCACAGCATCAAGGCCTTTTCTGCTTCTAAGACCACCCCACCAGCAAGTAGGCTGGGGGTGGGTAAGAGGCTGGGAGGGGACACAGCCAGGACAGCTGACCCCAACTGACCAAAGGGATATTCCATACCGTGTGACATCATGCTCAGCAATAAAAGCTGGAGGAAGAAGGAGGAAGGGGGGACGTTCGGAGTGATGGCATTTGTCTTCCCAAGTAACTGTTACACATGATGGAGCCCTGCTTTCCTGGAGATCAGCCTGCTGATGGGAACTAGTGAATGAATTCCTTGTTGTGCTTTGCTTGTGCACACAGCTTTTGCTTTACCTATTAAACTGTCTTTATCTCAACCCACAAGTTTTCTCACTCTTACCCTTCCGATTCTCTCCCCCATCCCACGGGCGGGGGGAGGGACAAAGCAAGCAGCTGTGTGGGGCTTAGCTGCTTACTGGGATTAACCCACAACATCCACGTTCACTGCGGAGACTTATTTACCTACTTTCCTCCTCTACATACGGTCTTCCCTCACTTCCTCTGCAGGTTAAATAGACCAGACTAAGTAGATTTTTATGCTACACTATTCAACCTTCTTACCTATCTGCCTACTCCCAAACATTAATATAGTGCAGTTCTCAGTCACAGGAACGGCCTACCATGCGAATGCAACTCCATTCTTGGATGATACTTGAGTTTTACTGTAATATTATTAATCTTCAGAGCAGCACTTTCTGTGGACCTCAGGGTATTAACTTAACAAAAGACCACGGGAAAGAACAGGCTGAAGAGGACAGATGGAATCAAGCCTTTCCCCCACTTTAAACTCCAGTGGCATGGACACAAATCCTTCCCACAAATCCCCAAGACTTGCATGCTAGCCTAGCTACACCCCAATACTGTACTCCCCCAAAGTCTCAGCAAACGGCTCAGACCTTGGAGTGCTTCAATACCCATCCTCATAGCTGGGTTTGGGCCAATCCACAAAACACAAGATACACATGCTCTGTGAGATGTTTAACACCTGCTCTTTAAAAGATACAGCTGCTGTATTTCCTCAGTCAGTGAATAAAAACTATAATCTAGGTGTGAATGAACATCCAAAGGTCATTTAGACTAACTTGACACTCCAATCAGATCTAATTAGACTAGGCTGCTCAGGGCTTTGTTCAGTTGTCTTGAACACCTCTAAGGTATGTTCCACCACCTCTCTGAGGAAAACTTGGTGCAGTATTTGACCACTTCATTGTTTAAAAAAAGAAAATAACTTCTTTATATCCAATCAGAAGGCATCATGCCACACAAGGCTGAAATGTGCTTTGTGTTTTTCTAAAGGCATCTTCTTGCTTCCGAAAACTATGGCAGTCTCCTCTGAGATGATACTAAATTAAATATAATTCAAATTAACACAGTTCAGCATTCCAGCATGACAGACAATCAACAACACTCAGACATGGTACATCATTATATCAGCTACATCTGACTGGGAAAGGAATTTTCCTTTCCTAAACAAATTTACTTGTGTTACACAAAAAACCCCTTGCTCTCCATTTTTTTGAAAGTTATTTTTCCAGATTGCTACCTTCTGTAGTCATAAGAAAAGAAGTTGTGGCTGTAAAATATTTTTCCTCAAAATATCATTTTCTTCAGAAGCCAGGAAGAGAAACTGAATACAATACCAAAGTACTCAGCTGCATTTAGTCTGGAATACAGAACTGTGAGTAAGCGTTCAGAGTGGAATTAAGGTTGCTTGAGAAGTATCAATTCTCAAAATGTACTGCCAAAACTTTGCAGGATCCTCTAGTGTGTTATCTTGTATCTGTTGTATTTTTTTAAAGTCTCATTTAAGACCAAACACTTGACAATCTTTTTGCTGTATAAACATATTTTTGAAGTAACCTTTTTAAACAGGAACTCCACGAACACTGCAGTGAACAAGACAAGAGTGAAGGAGCATTTAGCATCACTTCTTTCAGAGGCTGCTTGCTATGGGCTGCAGAACACCCAAAAAAGTGAAGCAAGACTTCACAATCTTTATTAAGGGGAATGATAGTTACTTTTTACATGGAACACACAAGAAACTCTCAGCAGTTGTGGTGGGTTAACCCTGGCTGGCCACCACCACCCACCAAGGGGGAGAAAATAAGATAAAAAAAACTCATGGATCAAGATAAAGGCAGTTTAATAAAGAAAAGCAAAGACCATGTGCAGAAGCACAAGGCGACAAAGATTTATTCTCTACTTCATATCAGCAGGCAATGTCCACTTCCTAGGAAGTAGGGCCTCAGTACCCATAGTGGTTGCAGCAGAAGACAAACACCTTAACAACCAATGCCTCACCCCACCCCCCTTTCTCTTAGCTTTTATTGCTGAGCACATCATATGGTATGGAATATCCTTTTGGTCAGCTTGGGTTAGCTGTTCTGGCTATGTCCCCTCCCAACCTCTTGCCCACCCCCAGCCTAAGTGGCCTTTGGGCAGAGGTTGGAGAGACAGCCTTGATGCTGTGCTAGCACTGCTCAGCAACAGCCAAAACACTGCTGTGTTATCAACACCATTCTAGCTAGAAATACAAAGCACAGCACTATGAGGGCTGCTATGCAGAAAGTTAAAGTTAGCTCCATCCCAGCCTGACCCAATACAGCAGTTCAGTACATTTAAAGTTGAGAATAACCCACCTAGGTATCACTTGGCAATGAGAACAAAGACTAAAAAGCCTACACTCAATGTGTTATTGGCATGTCTCTTCGGTTTAACCACTGCTTAGGAGGGGAGCTCAAATGCACAAGCACATTTCTGCTGAAGATGTAAAGGGTGAACATCAAGTATGGCATTTGTTGTGTTTGAAGAAAGGGATGGTTTTGCCATCATCTACAGGTAACAGGCAACTGAACAAACATCCCACAGGTACATACCCTAACGGGAAAAATCAGTCCCTATACTTAAAAGCATCATTACTTTTTGATACACTGGTTGTTTCTTGAAATTGTTCTGAGTGACAAATTTAAACCCAAATGACTTGAGCACACACTACAAGGAGCTTAAAGTGATCACTTAGTCCCGGTTGCCACTCACTGCCATGTTTTGAATCCACCTGCAAGTTCAGCTGCATTCAAGAATAGTAGGTTACACACAATGAACCACTTCCATCTTCTTTGGCAGAAATTCCTATAGGACTGCTATTGCCTTTAATCCTACTAATGAAGTCCTGCACTATGAAGCTTTATCCATTTTCATTCAAGCACTTCAGTAAAACTGCAATTACAGATTCTTGTTCCCTCCTCCTTAAAAAGGAGGTAGTACACAGGAAGAGCATGGCAATCGATAGCCAAACATGGAATATCACATTCCTTTTCTCATCCATGCAAGAGGAACAGTTCCCCACTCCTCGTCAATATATCCATTTTCTTACACAAAATCAGAGCCAGGCATAGCTTTGAGAAACAGAACTGCTCTTTTACCAAATCACAGCTGCAAAGTTAGTTGCTTGGCAACATTTCCTCTAAGTATCACACATGGCTGTCCACAGCTCTGCTCCGACAGGGACTGAGCTACAATCTCTACCTCTTTTTTCCTCCATGGTCAACTGGACATAAATATCTTTCCTGAAGAGACAGGGCAGCTGATGGTCTAGGTTTACTGAGTTCGGCAGCAAGTTGACCTGTGCAGTTTCTGTTTCCCCCATAAAACTTGTCACCATCTCTGTGAGCTACAGAATTAATGCTCTCTATATCCACATCTACCACAGACTTGCAGCACTAGGATGTTCTCTGAACCTTCAAGTTCTTCATCCTCTTCAGATGGTTACCCCAGAACACAAAAGCATCCTACTTCTCTGGTCAGAGGAACACAGATCTACTCATAAGTATTTTGGATAAGCTGGAACAAAGCAGAAACTCAAGTTCTTTTGATTAGTTTAAGTATCATAACACCAAGCAAGAACTCCTTGACAGTACAGGACTCCTCAGACATACACATTTATCACCTACTAGAAAGCAACAAGTGATCAAGACAAGAGAGTGGAGGATAAATAAAGGCTAGCATTATACCACGTAATCAGAGTGTACTGTAAACAACGATGAATATGAAATAGGTATCCATCCAAATCTAAGTTTGCCAAGTTATCACAAAAAAAAAAAAGCAGTTGTGTGAGTGGCTTTTTGTGAAGCCATCAAGAGAAAAATGTAGAGAGAGTAATATTGTTCAAGCTCTCAGCAGACATTAATCAGGTAAGAGGCCAGAATTGGAAGATAACTGGAATCTGTAGTAGTTTGGTTTGCCCCAGTCTTTCAGGGGACATAATTTTTAGTTGTAATACAGAGTTTCAACCAGCAGTTTTAAGATCCAGGGAGATTTCTGACACAAGAGACTCCAGTTCTAAGCAACTTCCTACAAGCTCTAGGAGGCAGTTTAAGTCATTAAGGTATTCTCCTAGCTAGATTTAAACAGCATTTCAGTCAAATAAAAGATATCAGTAACCTTTCTACGTAGGCCCTCAATTCCTACTTGCTTCAAATGGCTAGATTTGGTCCTTTTTACCTCTGGATGCACAAACCACAGCAAGATTTCTGTATCAGCTATTTCAAGAAAAGTCAAGACTCTACTACAGTCTGAATTTACTGCTGTTCAGTCACTTCCCTTTCTCATAAAGGACCTCAACAAATAATCTACTTTTAATCTATGTAGGCAGATGCTTGCACTAGGGCAAGGTGGGGGAGACTTACATGGTATCTGCAGTGGGACTCTATACCAGCTTATAAGTGATGCAACAGCTGAATTGCATCTGAAGTAGCCGAGATTGGAAGGGACCCCTGGAGATCATCTAGACCAATCCCCCCTGCTCAGAGCAGAGCAAACTACAGCAGGTTGCTTCGGACTGTTCCCAGTCAGGTTTTGAACATCTCCAGGGATGGAGACTCTACAGCCTCTCTGGGTAACCTGCTCCAGTATTCAACCTCTTCTAGAGTAAAAAAAAAAGTTTATTCTTATGTTTCAGTGGAATTTCCTGTGTTTCAATTTGCGTTCATTGCCTCTTGATCCCACCACTGGATACCACAGACAAGCCTGCCTCCGTCATCTTTGCTTTCTGTCACCAGGTATTTATACACATTCGTAAGATCTCCCCAGTAGCCTTCTCTCCTCCAGGCTAAACAATCCCAGCTCTCTCAGCCTCTCCTTGTATGTCAGACACACTAATCTCTTCATCTTAGTGCCCCTTTGCTGGACTTGCTCCAGTCTGTGTTTCTCTTGTAACATGAAGCCCAGAACTGAACGTAGCACTACAGATGCTGTCTCAGCAGTGCTGAGGAATGAAGGATCACTTCCCTCCAGCCACTGACAATGCTCTTCCTGAAATTCAGTCCAAGATGTTCTTTGCCTTCTTTGTGTCAAGGTTGCATTACCAGCTTATGACCAATTTGTGATCCACAGGACCCCCAGCATCTCTTCTGCATCCCCAGCACACCCACCCTAGGGGCAGGGCTTTGCATTTCCCTTTGTTGAACTTCACATAGTTCCTGTTGGCCCATTTCTTCAGCCTGACAATTTTTCTGCTCTGAGTAGCAGCACATTCATCTGGTTTATCAACCACTCCACCCAGTTTTGTATTCCTCAATCTTGCTGAGGGTGCAGTCTGTCCTATCACGCAGGTCATTAATGAAGATGTTAAACAGTGTTGGCCTCAGTATCAACCCCTGAGGTATGCCAATGTCAGAGTAAGTTTGAATAACTGTATTTTTCTCTCTGAAAATTCTCTCGTTTAGCATTAGTAGCTTAGCACTAGTAGCTAAAGTACTTGAAGCCTTAGGACGCAAGAGCTGAACAAGAGTAAACTTTTTGATAAAACTAATGCTGCTAACACAGAACTAGCTGAATCCCGCAGATGCGAGTGGAATGAAGAAGATAAGGACCAAGGAAAGAATTCCAAGACAATGAGGTAACTTCAGAAGGCAGCCAGCCCAGCAACAGTGAAAACCAGTAAGAAATCAAGAGACCACCAACCAGAATTAAGTGATTGGACTTGGGGATCAAGTGCTGGGTGGTACAGGTATAATTGAGAGGCATGATCTGGGATAGGGGTCCCTCTCCGGAGCACCCAGCTCAAGCTGTAATCTGAGAACTAATAGAAGAGGAATTGGAAACCTTCACTCGGACCTTACATTAATCAGTGGAATCCTAGGGTCAGACCCTGTTATGGTAGCTGGCATGCATAAATCCATAACAGCCAATAGTGACTGGCCTCCAGCTCAACTTTAAGCTGCCGATCACAACTCTGAGCCTGGCATTTCAGCCATTTTCAATCCACCTCACTGTCTCTTTATCCAGACTGCACTTCATCAGGTTATCAATGAGGAATTTACATGACAGTTTCAAAAGCCTTGCTAAAGTCAAGGCAAAAAATATCCATTGTTCTCCTCATCCACCAAGCCAGTCATCTGGCTTGGTCATTGTAGAAGGCTATCAGGTTGGTCAGGCACAATACCCACTTCATTAATCCACACTGACTATTCCCCATCATTTTTTTCTTCATATGTTTTCAGGATTATTTGCTCTGTCACCTTCCCAGGGACTGAGGCAAAGCTGACTGGCCTGTGGTTCCCTAGGTGTTCCTTCTTGCCCTTTTCAGAGATAAGAATGACATTTGCTTTCTTCCAGTCCTCAAGACCCTCCCTTAGTCACCATGACCTTACAGTTATTGTGAGTGGCCTCAAAATGACATTGGCCAGCTCTGTCTGCACTCATGGGTGCACCCCATTAGAGCCCACAGACTTGTGCACATCCAGTTTCTGTAAGCACTCCCAAACCTGATCCTCCTCTACTACTGCGAGTAAGCTTTTCTTGCCTGGAATTCCTGAAGGCAAGTCTTACTAGTAAAGACCAAGGTGAAGAAGGCATGGAATGTCTCAGCCTTTTCCACATCCCTTATGACCAGGTCCCTGCCCCATTCAGCAACAGGCCCACATCTTCTCCAGTCTTATTTTTGCTGCCAGTTATCTGTAAAAGCCCTTCTTGTTGCCATTCACATATCCTTTGTCAGATTCAACTCCACATGGACATTGGCTTTCCTACCTAAACACATCCTTGCATGCTTGGACAGTGTCTCCATGCTCCCCCCAGGTCACCTGTGTCTGCTTCTACCTCTTATACGCTTCCTTTTTATGTCTGAGTTTTGTCAGGAGCTCCTTGTTCATTTAAGCAGGACCCCTGCTGCCTATGTGCAATTTCCTACTCATTGGGATGTGCTACACTAGAGCTTCAAGACATAGTCAACGAGCTCTCCTAGACCTCTCTATTCTGCAGAACCATCTCCCAAATGATTCTTCCAAGCAGATCCCTCAACAGAACAAAGTCTTCTCTCCTGAAAATCATGGTTGTGATCCTACTCTTTGCTTTGTTCTCTCCTCTTCAGATCCTGAACTCTTTCATCTCATGATCACTGCAGCCAAGACTACTCCTAACCATTACATTCCCAACCTGTCCTTCCTTGTTTGTAACAGGTCCAACTGAGCATCTTCATTTGTCCTTAACCACTTGTGTTAAGAAGTGGTCAATGCATGCCAGAAGCCTCCTAGATTACTTGTTCCCTGCTGTGCTGTCCCTCCAGCAAATATCAGGGTGGTTCAAGTCCCCCATGAGCACCAAGGCCTGTGAATGTTAGGCTTGAGTTGTCTGAAGAAGGCCTCATTACTACTTCTTTCCTAATCAGGTGGTCTGAAGCAGACATCCACAACATCACCCATGATGGTCTGCCCTCTAATCCTGACCCATAAACTCTCAGCTGGCTCATTAGCTATCTCTAGGCAGAGCCGCATGCAGCCTCATTGCTCTCACAGAAAATGGCAGCTCCCCCTTATCACCATCCCAGCCTGTCCTTCCTAAAGCACCTGTATCTATCCATTGCAGTCCTCCAGTTGTGCAAACTATACCCCTCTGTGATGCCAACAAAATCATAGCTCAGTCTTAACTCATTTTTACTGTTCCATAATATCTGAAAACAATTGCTGTTGACAGTACAGTGAAGATGGATTCAACTAGTCATGGGCTCAACAGTGTTACTCTTCAAGAACCTCAACATGAGAATAAGTTATCACTGAACAACTTTACCTGTTCACAAGTTAAAGTCTTTAAGTCTTGGGGAATTTAGCTGTGGCCACAAGAGCACAGTACAAAGCATCTAAGTTTGTAATGTAAAGCTGAATCATGCTCAAATGAACCTTAGTGAGCCAGTCTAGGACAATGTGACACCTGAGCTAAATTAACTGCTGACTACCCCCTGAGTAATGGCTGATAATTGACTCTTTCTTAAATCCTATAGGAAGCATGGATTAAAGAGGGAGCCACCCCTCCAAGAAAAGGTACCTCCCCAAAAGTCTACTTGTCACAAACATATATCTAATTGCTTCCTCTGTATTGCTGACAAGGACTTCTTAAGGCTGCAGCACAGTTGCTCTTTACAGCATTCAGACCAAAGAGGGGAGATTCACAAGACAGTGTCAGTTTCAGTTCCACAAAAGGAGATTTAGGAACAAAGCAAAGATCAACAGCTGGTATCAACAGCATCCCACAGTAGCATCTTTTTCATGTCACTAAGGAGTGGCAGACCCACAGCTTAGGTACCATTAGGAAACACACACCAGTAGCCCCGGACCAAAAGAACTTGCACTTCAAAAGGTGTCTTGCACTTCAAAAGGCAAAACCATGGTCTCATCAATACTAATAATCACTCTTCAGGAACTGTCCCACCTTTATGGTCCACACAAAGGAAACAGCTTAGATGGCCACGGCTTATACTTCTGAACACAGGGCAGCAAACTAAGGACATAAGGATTTCTGCAGCTGTAGAATCCATCGTAGAGAACCTAGAAAGTTACAACATAATAAAAAAGCGCCAAGTCCCACAAATATTTTTACTAGTGGTCACAGAAAAATTTAGGTGGAAAGGGACCTCCAGAGGTCACCTAGCCCAGCTCCGTGTCAAAGCAATGCTAACATCAAAGCTACATCATGACACTTTGGGTCTTATCCAATCAAGTTCAGTTAAGTCCTGAAGAATGGACATTACACCAACAAATACCATTTTAAGGGCTTTGGTAAAAAGCCTTCAGGCTGTGCACGCAATTTCAACAGCAGGAACCTGTATTTGCAAACAACCCTGTTTTATTACAACCTAAACAGATTTCCTGTGACTTATTTCAGAATATTTTTCTGCACTGTAAGAGTCAGGAGATGGAAACAAATCCCTCCCTAACAGGCAGAAAAAACACCACTAGAGTCACCCAATACTGCAACACCCCGCCCACTTACAAGTTTTAGCTAAAGCTGCCACACTCCTCCCAGCAAGAGGTGTCTTCCGAAGAGCTCTTTTCTCAGGTGAGACAATTAACTGCAGCTCTCAGGGCTGCAACAGCAACTAACTCCTAACAAAGTTTCAGTCTCATGCAACCAATGTCAGCAACAGGTAAAAGGGCAGAGAACAAAAACAGAGCATTGGGGTAGTTTTATTTAGTAGCAGGGAATCAGGAAAAAAATCCTGGCGATATGGTGTTAGGAGAGACTGAAAGAAGTTTCTGGTCCCTTAAGGTCTTTGAAGGAGCTACTTTTCACAAAGAGGACAGAAAAATAACAATGTAAGTACCAGATGATCACTAGGATTTCTAGTGATACAGTTCCTTACTATTATTAGAGGTCAAGATATATCATTCCAGTTGCTAAGCTTAAGCAAGACCCACCCCGAATCAAAGCGATTTGCTTTGATATCAAAGGATTATCCTTCCTTGAGGAAGGATATTGCAAAGCCTCACTGAACAGCTACAAGCCTCCAGTTGTTATATCTGTCAATTCCTATTCTAGTCTGTTATGCTCATATGATCTTTACCAACCTGATCTCACAGCAGCAATACCAACCTTGCAACAGAATCACACAGAGAAGTACTAGCGATTTCTTGATCCATGTAACCTGAAGTCACGTCTGGTATTTGCAACTATATTCACTGGTACAAGATATCCATACAGCAGTAATCAGCTACTGATTGCTTACTACTCTGTGTTTGAACTTCAGTATAGGGCTAGAAGTTGCACTCGAGCTAATGTGTGGAACTGACCTCCAACATAACCCAACTGTGTTCCATTTCCCCTGGTGTCCTACTTCAGCAGTTTCTCCACCTTAGGAGGAGGGCATGGAAGGTCTTCACCTGAGGAGGTACAGCAGCCAGTGCCTTGTCCTAGAGCAAGCTAATACTGTTGATAAGCTGACCCAAAGCATTCTTACACTGACAGTCAGAGGCAAAAGCTGAAGCCTTGCACAGGCTGAAGGCAGTGGGCTATAAGAGTTATCCATTTGCTTTAGGTTAATTCCTGAGGAAGAAGTACGCTATTTATTAAAGTATACAGGCAAGATTAACACAGTGAGAAGACCAGCCATCAAATCAAGTAAACAGCAAAAGCAGCTTCACAAAAAGTGAGGTTCATACACATTTAAGTTGGTCTCCCAGGCACAGAAGAGATCATATGCAAGACTTAATAATCTACAAAAAAACCTGAGTCTGAACAGCTATAAACATATCTGGAATATTCCAGATTTGTTCTGATAGCTACTTTGCCCATTTCAATTTAAACTAGATTTTTTTTCTCCCCAACTGCTAAGAGACTTCGTGTTTGAGATTGATAAGTTGTTAGGGAAGTTAAGTTAGGTTTACTTGAAGCCACAATTGTAATAATTGGTTCTGGCTACACAAATTTCAGTACTGCAATCTTTCCTGTTCAGTCTCTCCCCACAACTCCTAAGAGCCTGTACCTGCCACTCTTCAGACAGGAAAGACCAAGTCTTCAGTCATACACAGATATCCAAGGATTGTATAGTACAACTATAAATACTGAAAAGTATCTTCATTAATATTATAATCAAAGTAAACCAATTTTAATCTGGTTGAACAAGCAACAGTGTCAATATGAGCCTTTGTACTAGGATTCTGGTAAGACATCATTTAACCAGGCTTCAAGCACTACCAGGCATGAAGTAAGTAAACATTAAAAAAAAACCCCACAGAACACCTCTGATACAGAAATTTATTCGCCTTTTCTGAAGGCCCAAGACATCTGCAGTTGTCTATACAAAGGTCTGCAAGCTTCCAATTACGTTATTTTAACTTTGTTACAGTTAAAAAAAATTCTAAAGCGGTTAACAACTCAGGTAATTGCCTTCTTGACAGAGATGAATTTACAAGCAGACTTCAGTAGTCAATCCATTTGTAGTAAGGCCAACATCCAAACGCAAGCATAACAAACAGAAAGGTATGTCAGAGAACATTCACACTCATTTCCAACATACCTCTTTTGTTCAAACATCATTAGGAACAGTAATCAGAGTCTTATGGTCCACATTTGCAGAGACAGTCGGACTAGACCAAGGTTGATTGCCTTCAGTTTACTTTACAGGCCTACTTGCTTAGATGGCTAGTCCTTTGACACCGCTGAATATCTTGTCCCCTTCTAAGAAAAAGCATCTCCTTTTTGCTTCATCACACTCTTCAATTTCCAAGTACTTGATTCAGCATTGTTTAATATCAGCGCCCACATAATACCAGCCTTGCTCCCAAGCAATAACACAAGCCTAGGAGACTTCTAACATGTTATAACTAGGTACTAAGTACATAGAAATAGCAAATTATAGCCCCTATAGTCAAAGGGTTGCTGACTGAAGTTAACAGTTTTTGATTTTGGCTCCATTTGACAGATCCCCAAGAGGTGTTATTGCTTAAGAGGTTCAAATATCAGCATTGGAACAACAATAAAAATGCATTTAGTCTCCCTCTACAGGGAAAGGGGGAAAAAAAAAAAAATCACGTGCTTTACAACAGCTTTCAGCATAGTCTACACACAAGACAGGTGAACAGATCTATGGCTATTTCTTTCTCCTAGATCCTTCCAATTCCTGCTAGCTTTACCTAGTTAATACACACAAAAGGAACACAAAGGAATTTCAGTTGCTTATCTCTTTCAAAAATTCAGGATCACTTAAGTTATTGCCAACATGCCTTACTATTTCCTACAAATATTAGAAACAGTAGTATAACTACTTCCCAGTAGTATAAGACTGGGAAGACATCTACTGCCTTATGTAGATGGCTGTTCAGCTAGGGATGTAAACAACAGTCAGTACACAGACAAGCACTGCCTTGTCAAACGTCATCCCAACCTCCTCACTCTTCCCAAAATCTCAGCGATTGCAAAGAGTTCCAGAACCTTTGATTTTTAGGCTTCTTCCCCACAGAGGTGTCATCTAGCCTTTATGGTAGCTGTAAGACCTACAGTTTGAAGGTGACATATGGCAACTACAGTATGGCCCTACAGCCATAGTTTCCAACACATTTTAGCAGTGACAGTCAGATTCATAGCAGCTATTTCAACAGTTAAAAGGCAAATACAGAATAAAAAGCACTTCCAGAAACTGTTGCCAGAGTCAGCAATCCTAATTATTGCTTAATGCTTACTCTGGCAGATGTGTCCTCAGCTGTATTCTCCACCTTCCAAAAGACTCGCAGAACAAAGCTGTCTAATATACCTGCATACCTTGTACCTGAAAAAGTAGGCCAGAAACCAAAGGATGGGTTTCTTATTGATACAAGACCACTATTACTGACAGCGAGATTATTTTGAGGAAGACCAAGAGGTAGCTTTTTTAATTCTCACACAGAGCAAACATGCGATAATACAGGAAAGGTGCATGCTTGAAACTTCCTCACAAGCAATGCAGATGGTGGTCATATACAGCAAGGAGAACCAATTCAGTAATTCAGGGGTGAATCAGCAGCAGGACAGCAGTAAGTTCTGATGATCATCTTTTTGATGCGAGAAGTAAAAGCCAGCAGAGAAGCCTTAATGATATGAAGGAATAGTTCAACAGTGGCATTACAGTAGATACAATCAAAGCAATGAGTGATAAATATGCAATATGACCACATTAAATTTTTTAGGGTCAAAAGGATATCTGTAAGATTTTAAGTGATGTCTAGCTACCTAAGAATTCCCAGAGCCTCAAAGAACAGCAGTTAAAACAGATATACAGTCTGCAAGATTTCAACATCCCTTGGATGTGGCTATCTGAACAGAAGCCTAGGGTAAATGTAACACCTAAGGTTTAAGAGAGACTATAACATCTACAGTGAGAGGAAGGAATTTGTGATGACAGCCTCTTAGCTTCAGTTAAGAGCCCATGCTGAATTGTCAGCTATCTGAAAGACCATACTGAAAACAATGGTTTTAAGTATTGCCAGAATAAGACCCAAGATACAACTGCAACTCAGCTAACACAACCAGAGTTAATCACGAAAATAATGTTACACAACAATCAGGTGAACAGGAAGAACACAAAAAACAGAACTCAGGATCCTACTGAACAACAGAAAGGAGGATGACAGACAAAGGAGCAGAGCTCACACAAAAAAGGAAAGTAACAGAAACTGAAGGGGACAGCATTTCAAAGAAAAAAGAATCAATTACTTTAACAAAAAGGAAAAACATACATTCTGAACTAGGACTGACACCAGAGAAGTCCTAAATATTTTGTCATGAATGGTTTCATGTTCATGTCTGCAGAACCCAGGATGAAGAGAATCTCCAGTGGAACTGGCAATAGGGAACTCCAGACTGTAATGACAAACATGTCCAGAGATGAAAGAGATGCTGTTAGTGATGCAAGAGGTGAAAGAGACTGTCACAGTCTGGGGAAAGCCATGCAGACAGCTCACAGACACTGGTTAGCTAATAGTCATGTTAAAAATTGCTGCCTCAGACATCACTGCATACCAAGACTAGCAAAACTACAACTTTGCCAGACACCAGCAAGTCATTAGCACTCAGTCACCACGATGAAGTGTGAAACATACTAGCAAAAAACAGCTGGCTGCAACTGAAAGAACTATCCTTCACTTTGCCTCTTCTTTTGGTCAACAAGAACTTTCAACAAAGACTGATATAACAAGGAAGAGTTCAACAGTGGCATTATGTGCTCATGGCAAGCTTGATTTTCAGCTAAACAACTGATCATGCTTTTCTTCTGAGCCACGTCTTCTGTAAGTATACAGAAATCTAGACTTCAGGGTATAGCCGAGGCATCCGTCAACATTGTTCGCACAACTCTCCTTCCTAAACTTAAGGAAAGATATCTACACAGAGTGTCCATATATGACCATATCTCAGTCAAGTGCCTCTAGAACCGCTGAAACTAAAATAAGTTTATCATTCCACACTCTTCCCTCCAACTACAAGAAAACCATACACTTAACAACAGAAGTACAGGCAAAGGCAGAAAGCACTACAAAGCTAACACGATACAAGATTTAAAATAAGAATTGCCAGAACAGGATGAGGCAAGTGCAAATTAAACTTGACAGGAGAAAGAGAATTAAACAAAAAACCCCAACAATTCCCTCAATATTGTAAGCTCACATTGCATCACACAGTATTTTCATGTCAGCTTTCCTAGGGACTGGGTGAAAGCAAACCATGCCTCTGTCATACAGAGAGACAGCAAGGGAGAAGTGGGGTTGAGCAAAAGAGAAAACAGAGAAGCCTTCAGAAGTGCAGTCAGATTTTAGTAAGGTAGCTAAGTAAAATAATTTACTAGAGAGATGGAAACTGAATTACAGGTACTAGCAGAAGACAGCCTGGTCAAGAGATTGGTAGGTCCTCCAGAATCGGAACAGAAAAAAACCCAAATTCAAGATACATCAAGCTTGAACTTATGAAAGAAAGTTCTTGTGACAGAAGAGAGGTATGAAAGTATCAAAGAAAAGAACAGTGGATAAAGATTCTCAATAACACAAATATAAGAAGGAGGAAGCTGAAAGTGTCAGCATTGCTGAACTGAAGTGGCAAAAGATACCAAGGACTACAGAGACTTACAAATGATACTTTGACCAGGTGATAGTTAGAAAGATGGAACTCGGAAGACAGGACAAAAATTAGTTGGGAGAATTCCAGACTCTGATCTTGAGCAACCCAGCTCTGAGGCCTACGCTATGGAACAACACACATATGGAATTCCATCAGAAAGCAACTCAGAGCAGCATTCAGCATGGAAATCTCAAGTGCCAATAATGCACATAACATACAAGCATGATTTTTCCAGAAAGCCACCGGTTACAATGAGTCTTTTACATAGTAACCAGAAGTCTGGGGGCAAGAATAGCTGTGCTAGAAAATGATTAAGAAGAGTTACCTGCAAAATATAAAGATCTATTATCGTTGGTGTAATCCACATTATATACTTCTTAGGGCTATATACTAGGAAAATAAAGTCTTATTTCTGTGTTTCTGATGTATCAAACAACAGCATCATGCAAGGCACTGCACGATTTACATCCATGGCAAAAAAAGGAGCATGCGCGGATTGGAAAAGAAAATTACAAACATAGTGCCATTACTGGTTGCTCAAACTAGCTCACCATACTTAACCCCAGCTGAGGTAGAGAAGAACTGAACAAGGCAGCTCTGGAGCTAGTCATACACTGGGAACACCTGGTTGTTATTCAGGAAGTATTATACTTAAAACAATAACTTACTGTGCAGTCATCTTATTAAGGGTAACAACGTAATGAAGCAACTCTAGATGAAAGACGGATGTGCTACATTTTTCCATTTCAAAGCCACAGAACCCAAGGTAAATACGAATACAAATATATATCTAATTTTGCACAGAATAAAACTATTTGACTAAGGAGAGGTAAGATTTGACAGTGATATAATCTTTAAAATTTCATTCATCACCAAAGCATCTGTGACAGATTTAACCAGACAGACATCCAGACTCAAAGAGCCTGCCATTTACATAACTGAGTCAACACTGAAGGGCACTGTTTTGGACACTCAACATTCAATTCATCCGGTGTCTTCCCCTATCATTGGCCAGTGACTTCCTGAAGGCCCACTGACACAGCCCACTCCTGATCAATACCTGGCAATGCAGGAAGAGGACGCGGCAGTGAAACTTCAGGAAAGGGCTAGGCCAGCCGTTGCATAAAGCCTCAGCTGGGGGGTTCCTGACTTTAGGATAACGTAGCTACAGCTCAGCTGGGTGGAGAAGCCGAAATCGGTTGACAACAAAACTAAAGGTTATCTGGCTTTCATCATCGCTCTCCCCAAGCCGCGCAGATTCCTGCCGCCGCCCCTCCGGGCCCCGTTTCGGGAGGGGGCCGGTTGCCGCCGCCGCCAGCAGGGCGGCCCCACCAGCGCCCCCCCGCCCCTGCGGACGTGGAGCGGGGCGGCGCCCCGCCCCGGGCCTCGCCGCCGGCCCCCCACCCCAAGCGGGGAGCCCGCTGAGGCGGGCGCGGGAGAACACAGGCAGGGCCCGGCGGCAGCGCCTTAGCCGGGCCGGCCCGGCCGCCCACCTCCCCCGCGCCCAACGGCCGCCCGCCCCGCCGTACCCTTGGCCTCGCAGTCCGCGCAGTACTTGTTGTCCTCCTCCCGCAGCAGCTTGGCGAGGATGGCCTGGTGCTGCTCGTTCTGCTTCTGCGCCTTCTCTCGGCAGGAGCGGGTGGCCATGGCGGCGGGCGGCTCCCGGCGGGCGGACGAGCGGCGGCTGGGCTAGAGCTGGGCCGGGGCGGGCTCGGCACCGCTCGGGACGCGGCGCTCCTGCCCTGGCGCAGCCGCGGGAACCGGCTGCTGCGAGCGCCGACTTCCTCAACCGGAACTACTTACGGCCGCAGACGCATCCGCCTCCCTCCCCGCGCCGTCCGTTCGCTCGCTGTCTCGCGCGCGCGCGCACGCCCACCCCGGCCAAGGTAGCCCCTCGCCGGGGATGAAAAATAGTCCGCCGGGTCCTAATGCCGCGCCGACACGTCGCCCTTCCTCGTGGGGCGTTCCAAAGAGTGGCGCCAGCGCCCCGCTCTGACTTGGCTTTGGAAGGGCACAGAGGGGTGTCTCGGAGTGAGGGTCACCCCGCGAGGACAGGTAGTATCCATCCGCCAGAGGGTGCCCCGCCCTCCCCCCGGGCGCTACCTGGAGGGCGGGGCTCGGCTCGAGCCGTCACACCTGTGCGGGCGGGGCGGGGCGGCCTCGAGGGCGGCCTGAGAGACGGCGCGCCCCGCCCCGCCTCGCCCCGCGGCTGCCGGTCGGGGCTGGTCTGTGAGGCGGGCGGCGGGGCCGCGCGCCGAGGGCAGCGCCGAGCTCCGGGCACGGGGCCCAGGAGGCGCGGGGCTTTCTTCTCCGGGCAGCCGCGTTGTTCCTGTCCCTGTGCCGCGCAGCGGTTCGGGCGTCGGGACCCTTCTCGCAGCCACGGGGCTCGCTGTGAGGGCCGGTGCTACAGCCCTCGGGTCCTGCCGGCCTGCAACCCGCCCGTCTTCGGCTTGCCCCGCTGCGCCGCCAGGGCGGGAAGCCCTGTCTGCATAAGGCTCCCCACAACATGGCGCCCGTCCCTTTCCGGCAGTGGTAGCGCACCTGCCCTGGGTGTGGTTGGCCTACATTCAGTGCTTCATCTGTGGCAAGGTGGATCTGTGCCTTCAGCTGTTTAAAGCAATTATTTTACCATTAGACTGTGAGGTATCTGGTAGTCTCTCCTTTTCCAGGTGGCAACCTACAGGTGGTAAATAACCCCAGAACACACAGCCAGGTGATCTGCTGCTGGTGGTGGTATTACGTAGTCCTGTGTCCTTGGGGCAGGCATCTCTCCAGGCTGGTGCCTGGGAGAAGAAAAGCTGTTACAGCCTCTTGATTGGGCATTGCTGTTGCATTAATTTGCCCTCTGAACTTTCTCCAAGAGTACGTGTTTCTGTCTAAAAAAGCATTATGGGCAGCAGAGACCTTACAATGGGGAGACTGTGGTGCTTTCTCACTCCTGCTGAGGTGGTGTGAGGCTCTGAGGAGGGCAACGTTGCATCCCGGGGCTACTCTGTGAGTTGGACCCAAAGTATCTGCAGAAGGCGTAGCCCAGGCTGGATTTCTGTGACCAAGGCTGTGCACCTCTACACTTTCCCCCCTTAAACACTGTGTCTCTTTCCGGTCTCACCTTTCTCCATTTTGTCTTAGGTCCCTTTGCCTCTGCCGAGTACTCTTGAGCCTGTTCATCAGTAACATCCTTTTTTGTCAGCTCATTCTTAGCTTGCTTTATTTTTTTTCCCTCTAACCCTTCTGGAAAGAGCTGAAGCCTATATATAGCCTATAAAATACTTAAGTGAGGCAGATGGAAATTCAGGTCTTTTCTCTCTCAGCCATTAAATTACTGAATCATGCTCTGTATCTTTCTTTTTCTCAGATCCAATGGTTAACTAATTATCCCCTAAGTTTGGAAGAGTTACAACAGAAAGAACTGAGAATACTGCACATCAAGTTAATTGGAGAACCTAACATGGGAGAATGTGTTTAGATCTCTCTCAAATAAAGTAAGGAGTTAAAGTCTGCCCATAGGCTGGGAGAGTGTCCTGGCCAGTGAGTTATTGGGTATGAGGCTGCAAAATGAGGACATGGTATTGATGCATAATTCCAAGAGATGGTTTAGCATCCTACTTGGAGGCAGGCATTAAGGTTTAAAACTAGTAATACAGAGTGGCACAGCAAAGTTGAGCTCCAGCTGCCTTACCGCAGTGCGTAAATCCAAAGACTTGCTTGCACCAGAAGGAGTGTAAAACAAATGTTAATGTAGCCTGATACTAGCCATGGTTGGCTAGGGTCTCAGTTATTAGGGTGCAATAGTCCTGGCTGCTTAAACATGACATTAAACAGGACTGACTTCTTCTAGCCGAATGCTTTACCTACAAGCATAAAATTGTTTTCCTTTTCTGGCCCAAAATGTCTGTAATTATTCGATCTTTTTAGTAGAGAAAACCAGCTCCAGCTAGAAGGGCAGCGAATACCTCTGCTCCTCGCCGTCATCCCAGGGCTCTGAGGAACAGAATGCTTTACAGAAAGCCAAGAGCTGTGGGTAGGAATTCCCTGAGAGAGAAAAGGAGATTAACTTGCCTCTCATATGCTAGGTAAGCTTTTCCTGGGTTCTTGTATCAAAGGACTGTGGCAGCAGCGCTGCTGTTTTAGAAGAAAATAGTAGTTGATTTTGTATGTTGTGACAGACTTGACCTGTAAATGACATATTGTATGAAACACTCTACCATAGTGCCAGAAGGTATCAAATAGCTTTTAGCAGCCGGCTTAATTTAATGTGCATCAGTTTCTCTGATTCTAAAATGAATATTATGATACTTGCCATGAAAAGTGGCTATAGATCCAGTTCCTGTGCTTGAAAAAGCCTACATATCTGCAGAGTAAGCGTGTTGTTTGGTGTGTGCTTTGGCCCTTAGTGCCTTAAAACTAGATGTCTTGATTGCCTATTTCCTGCGTCTAACTCCTGCTTTGTGTGCGTGCTTGGGTGGATTGATGTGGGATATCCTTTTCTAACTGTCGAGCATGAAGATGTGCTTCTTGTATTCAGCTCTGAAAATTATCCTTTCCTTCAAAGTGCTTATCCATGCTTCTGTGAAGTAGTAGAAATATGAAATTACCCGCTTCACTATAGGGCTGAGAAGAATAGGTATTAATATTTTAATAGATAGTGCTTTGAAAACAGCATGCTGTAAATCCATTATTAGGTATTTCCCTGAGAGCTCAATGAATCTAAGGAAGACAAAAATGTATCCCTTCTGTGCCTTTGCTGCTTTTTCTAGATCCTAAAGAGAAGCAGAGTGTTGTAGATGCGAAGTTATTGCCTGAAGCATTTTTCAGAAAAAGAAAAAAGGGAAGAAAAGATGTCTTTCAGGATACAGTATGATTTATAGAATGAGTTAAGGTCTGCCCACACCATGCCATGAGATACAGTGCAGAGAGGCCAGAGATGTCGCTACCTAAGGCTCCTTCAGAAGGAGAAGATACACAGTTGTCGTGCTGAGCCTGTCAGCTTGGTGCCCTTTGCTTCACCTTTCATTAAGCCCTGCAGAGCACAGCCTGTACAATCCAGTTTTGGAATTGTTTCAGTACATACTGGTGTGTTTCAAGACCTGTATCTTTAGAATCGAGTGAGTTTCATGTGGCTAACTGAATTTTCCGTAAAGTAACTTAAATACTGGCATTCTGCAGTTTCCAATGCTGGAGATTGTGTTGTGTTCAGTAAAAGCACAGATTTACCCAGCATGAAAAAGACCTCTCCCTAGTTGTCACTACTTGTCATTCTCTAGGCTGTTCCACTGTTTCGCAGGGATACCTATAGATAACTTGTAAAGTTCATGTTGTCTTATAATCTGATAGCTGAAATTCACTGAATATAATCTTCCTGGCTGAAATTCACTGAATCTAGACACCTACCTTATTCAGAAATCATCCCATAAACCAGCTTTAAATAGTATTTGCTAATCAGGACAGTATTAGCATAAATTTGACTTAATGGAGGAGAATGTATCAGGTGCAAAGTTATTAACTGGATTGAAACCAGGTGTTAAAATAGCTGTGTTTTTCTAATGCCTCATCCTCAAATATCAAAGTCCGGAAGTAAACAGGGTTCCAGTTAGAGTTGTTGAGTTCGAGAATTTCTGATTCCTAAGAAACCTTGGTGCTTCAGATGTTTTTAAGCTCTTAAGAAAAAAAAAGTGTATATATATATAAAAAAAACTTCCTGGGAAATGGACATTTCAATAATGCTTCTGAAACTCAACTCTTCAAAGATGGCTCCCCAGACCGCGGGGTCTGGGCAGCCCACGGGGTCAGATAACGCGGTACCTGCAGTCCTTGGCTGGCAGAGAATGGCAGAACCTGAAAAGTTAACCTTAACCACTGTGTTTCCGCAAACACTTTAGACAGAATTTCTGTCACAGACTTAAGAAACTCTTGAGCTATGAGCCAGTCACCCTGTCTCCCCTTGATAGCCAGTGGAGAGAAACAGACATTCCTGAAGGTGGTTTGTCTTGTTCTCAGACAGGTGTCTGGCTGGGGTCAGCTGAATTACCATCTGGAAGGGCCTGTGTTAGGAGGAGGTGAATCACTTTCTGGATCGTTTGTGTCTCCTCATTGACTATAAAGGGTAGAGACAGTGACCGTCTCGTACCTGAGTGTACAAAAGTTAGACATTGAAGAAATGAATTCTCAGCGTTGTTTTTAATTAATGAGAATATTTCAGCAATGTGCTTTGTGTAGGAAAATTCCTGCCCAGCTCTAGTTCTGATGTCTTCAATCAAAAAAAAGAGAGGAAGCCATAGTAACTTCACATTACATGAAATAACATCTGTATCAGGGAATCTACAACTATACCAAGGGTTTCCTCATATTTTTCTCTGCTTAAAAAGAAAAATACAGCGCCACAAACAAATTCAACAAAGTGTTAAAAAATGCAGTATTTTTACAAAAAACACCAACAAGCCCCAGCCTTTGAAAATCAGAAAGTTTAGAGTTAGTTTTCAAAGCTCAATTTTAATTCTGCTTTGATAAACCTTTTTAATGTTAATGTACAAGCTATATGTATATTTGAACATAATACATTAATCTATGCTTTACAAATCTTAAACTATACAGGACAGAATGTATTGATACTATAAAAAGAATCCTTATGCAATGCAAAAGTTGTTAGGGACAAGACTGTCTAAACCACAGTTGAAAATACTATGTACATAGAAGTAACAAGATTATCTCTCATCATCCCCAAAATGGGTATTAAATGTTTGACAGCCTTGTAGGGTCACTGCAATTGGAAGTCAGATCGATAACCGTTGTGGGCTTGCCCCAGGAGTGGCGTGAGTCATGTATTCTTACAGTTTGAGCACTTACTGCCTGGCCCGTGAAGCAAACGTAACCGTGTAGTGTCACTCCCGAGATGGTTAAAAAGTGTAAAAGGAGCAAGATTTGTAGGCGAGGCTGCATTTTCAATGAATTCTAGTTTCTGTACAGCAACTTGACTGGAGAGATGAGATATTGGAGGTAGGAAATTTTTCTTCCAGTTTCTTGGTTCTTCCTTTACTTCTATGCGGAGACTGAGCACCTGGTATTAGATGAATTATCGACATTATGACATCCCAGGTAATGCAGTTTAATTTCTATAGGTGCTGAGCATTTGAAATACACTGATACCGGAAGATTGTGGTGTGTTTGCACTTCTGAAAATTAAGACAGAAATTCTTAAAACTAGAAAGGCATCTCCATCTTTTATGAAGCAGCATCATCTAGTAACATCCCAGCACATGATGACGTTTCACCAACAGTCTTGCTTTCTTGAGAGTTATTAGTAAATCTGCATTGCAATTGTAAATACAAATGAGTACTTAGGAGGTAACTATAAATTAAATAGATGGATGCAAATGACTAAATACATTTCAATGAGCTTTGCTATCAGTCATAATTGTGTAAGCTCAGAAAAAAAAAATACTGTAGAGCTAATATGCATATATACAATTATGTTTTAAACTACTGCATGTATTTGGCCACTATATTCGAGTGTGGATTATAGTGTAGGATAGTGTAGGTGTGGAATATAAGGAAATGGAAGCTCCATATGGTTCCGAGGGAAGCATGGAAGAGATCTTAAAAATTAAATGCTTTGCACTTTCCAAGCTCACGGTGTATTTTCAGCTATTTAAGGCTATGTGTATGTTTCAGACTGAGTCTTTTCATTTCAATTTATCTCATTCTAAGATTAGGCTTTTTGAACAGAGAGACTGTTAGATGGAACTTTGTGAGTCATGCATTTGGCTCACTCAGGCTTTGAGGGTAAGAATACCAGCCCTAGGTATCAGTAGTCCTTGATATCTAGCCAAGAAGAAGAGCAATAATCAGATGTAAAATCAGTTGCAAAATCATAAATTTGAAAGATTAGGGAGAAATATGAAAAGAAAATACAAAGAGGGACAGCTTAGCTCCATTGTTATTACTGTTTCATGTGCTACTGTGCAAAAGGTAGTCTTTGAAGCTTAAAAACGTTTTGTTGACTGGGTAAATGACAGGATAGACACTAAAGCTAGGACAGTTTTTGCTCTTGGCTTCACATGGAACAAATCTTAATTTTAGCTCTTCAACAATAGGAACTGTGATTCTTGTAGCCCCGTTTTTTACCCCAATGAAATCATGAACTTGCAGAGAGTGTAGGTTAAAGACTAGCTGATGAATTGCAAGCTTCAGACTGTTGCAGACAAAAGAGAATCTATATATACATAGCTTTTGAGATGTTTTTTCCTCTGTAACAGTATGTTTTTCCTTCTCTTTTCTGTAGTACTGTTTAAATACTAGTGTAAATAAATCGGTGTGTATCTTTTCAATGCCCCTTATGATGAAGAGCAATTAATAACTGCATGTTAGATGTTACCTGTTTGAAAGTCTGCAGTGGTCCTGCCAGTGCTACCTATTTTTGTCTTGGTAGAATCTTCCTTAGAGAAGTGGAAATGTTGAGAAATGTTTTAAATACTTTCATTTTACTTTTTCTCCTTCAAGATAATTTCATACTGGGGGAGACTGAGGGGGTGAGGTTATAGCAAATCATACTGGCTTCTGAGTTTCTCTGAAGTCCAGAGATGCTGAAGGATCATTTCTACTTCAAAAGCTAGATATTTTTAGTGAGCAGTGAGTCTTTTATCAATAAAAGAATGTCCATAGCACTCACAAGCTGAGCTCGTATCTGCAGGAAAACATGTTTCTCCTCAGCCACTGGATACTCAAGAAATTAGAAAAGTGATTTGCTGTAAAAAAGAAAAAAAAACAGTCTCTTCTTTCAGCCCTTCTGTGACTGATCACTTGAGGAGAAACATACTTGGATGTGTTCACAGGGCAGTGGCTACATCTGGCAGCTAAAATATCTTCTGGGTGGCTGCCTCTCAAAGCATGAAGTCAGTGACGGTTGCTGTGATGTTTTCCTTGTTTTGTGTACAAAACTTGCAGTTACGCTGTACAGGAGGTGTGATGTCAGGAGAATATGAGGTCTGACTCCAAGAATTTGCATCTCTTGAAGAGCTGCATGGCCTTATGCAGTGTGTGCAAGAGAACAGGATGTTTATCTGGACAGGCATCCGACTGTCTGGGATTCCCTCCAGCTCACTAGCTTGCTTCAACTTTTTACTGCCTCGCTTTAGGCTGACTCTGGAATTCCCTCCAGATCAGATCAGGTTTTCAAGGAATAGGAACTTTTTTGTGGAAACCCCCTCGTAACTGCATGGCTTTTCAACAAGAGTTTTTCTCTCCGTACAGAATCTATGCTGGTCCTTTGCCCCCCAGCTGTTTCCTTTCCCTGTTGTGCTGTATGGCACTGGTTACTCCTTACCTGGCGTGTTTGTCTTTACTGACATGGGCCCAGATAGATTGTCATGTAATAAAAAAGAAAAATTAACATTGCAGTGCCTGTGTTTTTATTACTACGGCATCTTTGACATGAAAGTCCTGCTCAAAATACTAGTACAGTAAAGCAACAGGGATTTTCTAAAAGCAATATTATTTTGATTGTTTAAAAATAGACTTCTATCTCTAGAAAGTATATTGAATTTTCTCTTTTATGGCTTAATGATTTGCTGTTATGACAGACTTAAATCAATCTGATGAGTCCATGTTCAACATTCTGGCAAACATAATCAGCCCTGCAGTGTTTTCTTACTCCCCAGACACACATTGTTTCTGTGTTTATTTCATTCTGATGTTTTATCTGGAAACCATACTTCTTTTTCTTGAAGAAAAGTGTACTGTTCCGAGACATATGTTGAAAGCCATGTGCTTAATTTACTGACTATGAAATGATCTTTTTATTTAGGAAGTGAAAGGAGAAGGTCATAGAACAAAAAGTCCAGCTAGCTAACGGGTGCAGAAGTTACAGAGAGAAAAAGGAAAAGATTGCTCATATAAAAATCACAGGACAGATTTAAAGACAGTTAAGTAATGAAAAAGACTGTTAGAGGCTCCAAGACAAGTCCTATGTCTCATTTCTAAAAATGATCTACACAATGTCCCATTTGTTTGACTGCAAGATCAAGATCTACTTTCCATAACTCATTTCTTGCTTCTGAATCTTCATTTTGTGTTCTTTAATGTTACTTGTCTGCCAGATTATTCTAGGGCCTTTGAAGTGCAGAAGGATGGTCTATTTTGAGGCTTTACTCCTATGCAGAGTTCCAGTGTGCACTGCAAGTCTTTAGGAGAGGGGTTTGTCTCCTGAAAAATGTGAAGCATGTTACTGAGTACTATAAAATAGTGAATAAAAAAGAAAGCAGAGAGATGCTAGGCTAAAAAAAAAAAGGTATACGTAAGTATATCTTATATGTGATGTTGAGTCTACTAAGGAGGATCATTATTTAACAAGCACAGCTTTTTTTTTTTAATTTCAGTACCTGTTACTGTGAAGACAGGAGTAAGTGCATGGAGGAGCAGAACTGTTCCTCTTCCTCAGAAAGTGCAGGTCAGAGCCTATCGTATGGAGTGGTATGTACCTTTCCTATTGCAGGAAAGGCAAGAAAAACTCGTAAGTCATGCTGTAACAACTGCTGCTTCATGCTAATAGCTTTAGTACATTGCTAGACCCTGCTCATGTTCTTGGATGCTGTGCAGAAGGGGCCTTTCTTAATTGGACCAGTTGCAGGAATGACCTGGAACATGCAGATGATTGAAATAAGGTGTCCAATGTAACACTTGACTACTTTGTGTGTCAGGGTAATTTAGACTCGGAGCTCTATTTAAATGTTGTTGTGTTAATACAGCACTGTTAATAATAGTCTAGTGCTAGGCAGGACATAATTACTTGCTCTCTAAAGGACAGTTTGTAATGAGCAATGTTGTCCTTAAAACTCTGATGATGTGAGATCATCTCTGAATCTTCAGTTTAAATGACACACCCAAGGTCAGCCATTATCTCTGTGTATTCTTAATATCACATAGTCTGATAGGAATTGTCTTTAATATCCACGCGTAGAGCATTCATGTCCATGACAGCTCTTTAATGCTAGATAAGACTTTTGATATTCTCTTTATTATGAAGTACAAGTGGTCAGCCTTAGCAGACACTTATTCTTAATAAGTGAATTAACAATAGTTAAGATTAAAATAAAATGGTCGTGTACTTTTAAGTGATGTCAATTAATTTAAATTTATAGTTCTAACAAATCTTAGATCTTACCTAACTACAGCAGTTCTTAAATTCTGATAATCATGCAGCTATGTAAAATGTCATCCTTTTGACACACTAATCAGTAGAAAACCTAATGGGAGTGCTAAGATGTACTGCTGAACCCCTTCAACTCACTCAGGGGAGACTTATGATGATAGTATGACTTTTAACCAATGGAAAAATGAAAAATAAAAATGGATTAAAATTGCATCTGATGGAAAGTTGTTGTTGGACAGGTGTCTTCCTCTGCTATTTCCATGGAAGATGGTGGGTTTTAGTTTGATTAGCCTTGGATGTTAATAAATATTTAGTTTCATTTCTAGTTTGGGGCTGTTTTTCATGAAATCTCTCAAGATCAGCAATGGGTTTGTGGGTTTTTCTGTCTCCCTGATGATTTTGAAGTCACCTGTAAGTCAAAACACTGCAAGCAATTCACAGCTTCCTCTGGTTTGAGCTGAATCCCACTGCCTGCGCCTCAGATAACCAAGGAGCAAATTTCCCTGGGTGTCACACCAGTATTGAAATTTATCCATGTCAGCGTTATACAAGTTCCTTATATTCTCTGTGACTTTCTCTCTTTGCATTTCAATAGTTAAAGACAAGGTTTCATGTCCTTCGAGTTGCAGCTTTCAGACATGACAGATTAACTAAGCTCTTTAAGTGGCTCTCCAATTTCAGGGTGGTTTGCATGACACTGATGGTGTAATTTAAAACTACAATTCTGAGCTTTTTCATCTTTTTTGTAGCACACATTTCCATAACCTACTTGTATCATATAAAAGGAAAGAAAAAATAATTTCCCATGGCTTTTTTTTGGACTGAAGATTTAACTTACCAATTGCATCAACCTCACTTCTGCACCGTACACTATTGTAAACAGGCAGATTTGTCAGCACATGCAATGTGGGTTTTCTTGTACTTTCCTGTGATGTGTCTGGTGGTTGTAGTCAGTGATAGCATTTTTGTCTGGATGAAATGGGTCTAATCCAATACAAACAGACACAGGTCTGGTTTTGGCCAACTCATTCCACCTCCAAGGGCTTAGTTTCCCCATGTATAAGATGAAGATGATGTACTGGCCTCCTTTTAAAGTGATTTCAGATTTATAGAGGTGAAGTGCTGCTAAAGAACATTTTATTATCAAGTCCTGCATCCCTGGAGCTTGGATAAAGGTGAAGGCATTTGCCTTGTGCTCATTTGTTCTTTCTGAAATATCTATCTGCTTTGTATTTATTTTTAGAAGATGGCATGGATTTTGAGATTCAAGGAAACACTTGCTTCCTGCGCTTGAGAGCAGCTGTCTTACTTTGTGGACCCTTTACGGCATCAAGCTGTCTCAGATACAGGAGAGTTTCTGGCATGACTCATTCAGGAATCAAAGCTCCCAAGAATATGCATCAGGAGAGCAGAATTGGAAGGTAAGCAGGTTTTTCCACTTCTGATCTCATTTGTGGCTGAGACTAAAATACCCCACGTGTCTTAGATTCTGTATCTCTTAAGTTGAAGACTAGTACTCTTAATGTACCTAATTCACAAACCAGTTTGGGGGCATTAGAAAACAGCCTGATGCATATTTCCAGATTACTTTGTGAGAGGTACTACAAGAGCCATCAGTATGAGAAATAGCAGATGATAGAAAAATGCTACTACTGCCTGATGATGCGTGGACAGTTTGGCCAGCTCAGGCAGGGGATCTACGGCAAGAGGCTTCATGGAGTCCCCAGTGCTCTGAGGTAAATATTTGGGAGGAGGCTGCAGGACCCTGAGCTACAGCTAAAGCCAGTTTGCAGCCAGCAATATTTCATGAAGTTTGAGAAGTTCTTGCCCCTCAGAAAACCAGGGTGAAGATTGCAGAGCCTGCAGAGCTGGTCTCCAGGTGAGAGGTGCCCAGCTGGTGGGTACCAGTTGGGCTTGAAAATGCATGCACTGGGTGGTCTACATGACTTGCTTTAGCTGTGGGGCTTGTATATGTGGAGGTACAGCCTTCTGTTTTAGTCCTAAAGCTACCATCTTTCATCTGTGGTCAGAACCAAAAGGTCATATTTTCTGCTATGGAAAAGCCCCTTTTTAGTAAACTAAAAATAGAGAACAGATTTTTTACAGTATTTTTACTTTTATTAATACAAATATGGATGAAGGAAAACATTAAAAAATATATCAGATGAAATCTACGTGGTTGGTAGAATCTGAAGCTTTGTTATTAGTGAATGATTGCTATGAGGAGTCCTACTCTTTGCCTTTAAATTGTCTGAGATAAACAACTTCCACAGATGCAATTTGTTTAAATTGTACTTTTAGCATAAACACTATGAAAAAATATTGGCTGTTATTAGAAAAGCAAAGAACTTGATAGTAAATTGAAATTAAGAAGAAATGGGATTTCTCCTCCTTCAACTAACCTGATTTTAATGTTAATGAAACCCTGACAAAAAAAGAAATCTCCAGGAAGGGGAAAAAACTGAGAAAAAATACTGAGTGTTACAGGGATGAACCGCTTTAAAGTGGTTAAAAGAGCCTAAGGTGTTGTACAAGCACTGATGAAATTGCTCCTTCCGAGGAGTTTTATTCCGGTCACATGCAGAGATACATGTTCGGAGGAAGACGTGTAAGAACTGACAATGTATCCACACGCTGTAGACAGTCTGAATGTGACACACATGGTTTAGTGTGTTAAAATCAGGGGTTTAGCTGATGTTTCCAAGAGGTCACTTGCCTGACGGCAGCGTGTGTTTGTTTTCACCTCAGTCTAAGTGATATACGCAGCTTATCAGTCTTCTCCCGTTTCTCTCTCCTCCTGTGTGGCCTTTAGCGGAGCCCAGTTATGTAGCTTTTTCTGACATGTGCGCCTGTGCTGTATGAAATAGCCCACAGATGTTGACTACTAGGGAGTCTGAGAAACAGACTCTTTCCTTCACAAACAGGTTGACCTTCACCTGGCTGAACAGTGTTATCTCAGATTTTGTTCAGATGTCTCCAGTTGTGCAAACTGTTGTTGACGTTATATGTCATCCTGGCCAGGATGCTTGTGTTCATCATTGATTCTCTTCCTGTATTTCAGCTTGCATTGTCTTGTATGTGCAATGAAAATAATCCTTTCTTCTTACTGTAAGGGTTTAGATCAGTAATTTCTCCAAAGCTCTGCTGATACCTATTTCTTCTTTGAGGGAGAGGACAGACACATCTTAATGTAACAATGAACCCACAGCAACAGTGTCAGCAGCCTGGAGAGCGGAATGGGACCTCAGCACTTAGTCTTTGCTCTGATGCTTTCTCAGGCTGCACACAGTATCCACGTTTCTTTGCCTTTAAAAATATCTCAGATTGGCGTCCAAGAGTATTAATACCTGTACACTTTTTTAGAGAGGTAAACTATGTGAATATATCACATTTGAGTTACTTACTCAAGAAGTATGTAAGGGGTATGCGTACAAGTATATTTCCAAATAAATTTTTAATTACTGTTGTCCTCTGCAGACCCTAATTCCTTACTCCATGTAGTAACTAGCATTCCCCACCATCAGCCAACTATAATAAATTCATTCACATACACAATCTTCACTGTTCTTGCAATCTTCCTTGTTTTTCTTGTTCTTAAACACACTTCAGCCACGACTGACGTGGTTTAGTTCATATGACACAGCCCCCTGAGCACTGTTGACCATAAACTGAGAGAACATTGATTACCAAGTATTAGGCTCTGTGTATTTTCCAAATACTTCCCATTGTTTACTGATGATGCAAAGGAACCATTTTGTGCCAGTTCTGTGACTGTTGCAGAACAGCAATACAGCCTACAAGTAGAAGAGCAAACACCACGAGGTACAGAAGCTGCACGAACCTCAGCTGGATAAGAGTAAGAAATATGGGCTATATTTTGCCAGGAATTGTTTTTTAATGTTGAGGATACAGCAAACTGTGCATACCTAGGGAGAAACCAAGAGTGACGTAGTCCTCCAACCTCTTGTTTTGGCACATGCAATTAGAGGGTAGGATACAGATGATGGAAATTAGATGCTGTTCATATTAGAATTTCAGGTGGAAATAAAAGTCATAAAAATAACACATATGAATAGGACTGAACGCCATATGAATAGGCAAAAGCAAGGATTTACCTATGAGTGTAAATTTTGAGAACAGAACTAAGCAAAAGACTGATACGCTCAGAAGAGATTTCTCCACTGAGAAATACAGAATCATAGAATCATAGAATCATTGAGGTTGGAAAAGACCTCTAAGATCATCGAGTCCAACCGTCAACCCAACACCACCATGCCCACTAAACCATGTCTCTAAGCACCTCATCTACACGTCTTTTAAATACTTCCACGGATGGTGACTCAACCACTTCCCTGGGCAGCCTCTTCCAATGTTTCACCACTCTTTCAGTAAAGACATTTTTCCTCACGTCCAATCTAAACCTCCCCTGGCGCAACTTGAGGCCATTTCCTCTCATCCTATCGCTAGTTACTTGGGAGAAGAGACCAACACCCACCTCGCTACAACCTCCTTTCAGGTAGCTGTAGAGAGCGATGAGGTCTCCCCTCAGCCTCCTCTTCTCCAGGCTAAACAACCCCAGTTCCCTCAGCCGCTCCTCACAAGACTTGTTCTCCAGACCCTTCACCAGCTTCGTTGCCCTTCTCTGGACACGCTCCAGCACCTCAACGTCCTTCTTGTAGTGAGGGGCCCAAAACTGCATCTGACGGCATTTCAAATTTTCTTCTCCCATTACTCTAAAAGCGTAATGACGATGTTATTACAAATGAGAAATACCCAACATGCCTTTTTGTGGCTTCAGTTGAATATTTGCAATGAGGAAAAAAAACACCTTTATTCACATTGGATTCAGTTTCACATACGTTAAAGTCAGTAGAAATGTTACAGTTGATTGGGTCTCTAGTATCTTAAATTTATTCTCTATATTACTTTCTTTAATGATATTTATCTTTTTATTGACTATCCTTTTCCACTTAGGAAACACTACGAGTCCTCTTGACTAATCAGAGCATTAAAAAATCAACTGTAGGAAACAATTTCAAAGGAGAAGCTGATCAAATGCTCCTTAAATTCTTTCCAAAGCTAATTTATACCTTTTTGTGTATTAGTTCTGTCTCTTGCCAATTTATTTTGTGTACAAGACATAGGACTGCTTGAGAAACACAGGGCCTGAAAGAGAACTGTACTGAAAAACTACATATGCGTAAAAGCTAAACTGTAAGACCATGGTAAGAGATAATGGAAGAGTGAAACAGAAAATTGTCCCACCGTTGTTCCACAATGCCTGCTACAAGGGAACTTCTACCAAAGCACTGGGTGATACTTCTGTCAGATGAAGGATACCAGCCTAGCTGGATTTTGGGTATAGTTCCAGCAGATACTATCAGTTCTTTTAAAGTCTGGTGTGTCCCATCAGGATTCCTCTTTCGTGACCACAAAAAACATGCATTTGCTAAACAGCTCCTCGGTAGTGGAGATGAGACATGAGTATTTGTTCTTTACGCCAGTCTTGATCTGCCTGTAACTTTTTCAGATTTCAAAATGATATAAAATATGTATAAACTAACCAACTCCAGAAGAAACACTATTAGCTGTAGTTTTACCACATAAAATATTTTATTATAATTGTTATCTACCAAGTTTTGATGCATTGTGAAATGGCTTCGTGAAGTGCCAACCTCCCACACAGGGATGAAATCTGCAAACATTTCTGTATTAGGTGTGTGTATATATATATATGTGAATAAGGATATGCAAATGTATGTAGATATTCATGTTCTAGAAGCTGTTACAATTTTCAGTTTCAGCTCTGTGTGGGAGGCTGTTATTGAAATAATTTCCTTCCATGGAGAGGAACAACATACACATTTTGTCTTGCCAAAGAAGACCAGAGGGGAGAACTGCGTGTCTAGTACTCAGCAGGAAATGCCAGGAGTCCAGACTGCTATCTATACGGTGGCTGAGGGCACTCAGGTAGTGCAGGAGACAGCCTGGGCTTAGCAGCCTACAGAGCCTATCTGCCCCCGGAAAGGACAATGTTGGGATGCTGCTAAGCAAGACTGTAGGTTATCCTGCATCTACATGGGATAGCGGGAAAGCACAGTGACTCATACGTTCTGCAGCTGCTTGGGTTTGCCCGGCCTGTAGCCAAGGAATGGGGGAAGAGAGCTGAAAGTATTGGGAGTGAGGTGATAGGAAAGGATGATGAATTTGGGATTGGATGCAGCACAGAGGATGCGCGAGAGGAGGCTGTGACATTTAGTGATATGCTAGGTCATACTGTACATTTCTTACTGTTCACAGGAAACTAAGCTGACTGGCTTCCCACAGAGCTTGCTCTTGATGCGTGCACCAGTGATGCACTGTAGTGTGTTCTGCTGCTCATGTACTAAGTAAAGATAACCCCTGCATGCCAATCAATGTCAACAAATTGCCAAGGCATCAGTGGCCAGTCTCCAGTACACCGAACCCTTCCCAGAATCCACAGTAAATCCAGGCCTCTTGTCCTTGAGTCTAGCAAAGCAGCGTATTCATGCTAAAACTGGCTCTGATAAGGCAACTTCTTTGGAGACAGACTAACTTTAAAGAAAAAAAAAACAGGCCAACAACACAGGCTTAGGAAAAGTTTGTTGTGTGTCCAGGAGCAGTACGACATCCAGACCACTTCTGAAGTTTTATGAATATGTGTCTGGCTGTTGAAGCACAGCAGATGGAAAGGGTTCTGTGGACTACAAAGTGAAATTTGGGCTGCTATTCCCAAATTAGGTTGTATGAGAATTTCCTACAGACCAGGCAGCCCAAAATGTTAGAGGGGTTTCTTGCCAAATTTCCTCATCCCCACTCATCGTCTCATTCCGTACCTTACCATTTCTTTCGCAGCAATCAGCAGACGATGAAGCAAGCTCCATGCATTAATTTTCTCCCAAAGACCAGGAGCAATTGTTCTTTCCTCTGCTCAGGGATAACAAACCAATGTCATGTTTTCCAGTGCCACTGTGGTCTAAAATAATGCCAGCACCATCATTAATGCTGCTCTGCCATCAGTCCCCTGTTTCAACACAATCTGAAAGGACATCACCCTTTTTTGTTCCCATAAACGGAAAGAAAAAACACATGCACTGCTGTGACAGGGGAAATCCTGGGATCATGTCAAAACAGAGATGGAAGAGCACAAAAAAGAGGTAAGAATTGAAACGTTTGTTATGGTATAAAATAAATGAGTAAGTTTTCCATTTTCTTCTGATGACCAGACTTGAAAGGTATGCAGCGCTGTAGGTCAGGACTATTCTTCTTAGGTGAGCAAGCGCTCACCTCTACATGCTGCCAGTTCAAGGGCTCAGAACATTTCAGGCTAAAGGAGGTGCATGAGGAGGGGCCTGCTGATGGACATGCTGAGGGACTTCCTTGGTCAGCTGGGGTTTTTCTGAACTGCAGGAGTCCTTGCCGGACCAGGACTGCAGGACTTGCTGCAACAAGAAAAAGGCTAGGAGAAAAGGTCAGTTAGATGTTACAGTGGCCTTGCCATTCAGGAATGGAAAGACTCCAGAAACAGAGACCTGTTTGCTGGGATTCAGGGTCCAGCCCCTGCAGCAGTTTAGCCCAGGCCTGGTGCCAGTTCAGGTGGGGAAGCCTACTCCTGCCTCCCCTCCCTCCATGCCTGCAGTCAGCGTCTGTTGGCAAAGGTTAGCCCATTCGCTGCTGCAAGTGCACGTGGACCTCTGCACTGTGCACACAGGGCAGGCAGCAGAGGTGCTCCCACAACACTCCTTTGGTGAATGCTTGGAACCACTGCCCAGGCATCCAGCTCTCCCAGCTCAGGTGCCTGTCTGCCCCGGCACAATTAAGCTGCCACTGGTGGCAACAATCAAAAAATTCTTTTTCTCTTCAGCCCCAAAATATATGAGGCTGTGGGCCAGAAAACAGACAAAATGAGGCATTTTAAGACACACGTGTTGCAATATACACAATATATAACAACTGATTAGTAATACACAGAGGGTTACCTCAGATAGGTATAGTGATACAGGACGCTACCTTAATGCTCCGGACGCCTCATTCTCCCCCCTTATTTTCAATAATATGGGGAAATGAAGTACTTTTTCTTCCCTTGCATCCCTGTACTGTTGTGCTTTCTGGCTTCCTGCAGAGCACCACAATCGCTGTGCAAATCCCGCTTAAGAGTATTCCATTTTTATTCCTTGCGCAGGGTTTGCAGAACACAGCAGGCCTCTGTGATACAGCTGGTATTATCCATGCTTTACTACAAATGGTTTTACAGGAAGGACCATCTGGTTGTCAGCTGCCCAAATGTGCATTTGCCTGCCCTCCTGCACCTGTTCAAGTGTGTAATTCAGCCTCTCCCTGCCAGGTGCTCTCCCATCAGAGGTCTTCCTGAGCGAGGGGATGAGAGGATGCAGCATACCTCCTGAAACAGCAGCGGGTACAGACACCTCTTTGAGATCTCTGTTCTTAAGGAAGAATAAATCCCAGCGTATCTTCAAAATGGAGGCGACGTATAGGACCAGAAGGTAACTGCCTGGCTCAGAGATCAACCTCGTGCTATTCCAAGCAACTGCATCGGTGCTCAAATGGAAAGGTCAGGTCCAGCATCTGAGCTGACATCACACATAGCAGGCATGCGCATCACTGATGATGTCACTATGTTCTGGGAAGCCCATTTACCCAAAGCTCTGTGCAATTTAAGAGATGTTTCTACCCACAGTCATTCACAGGTGAGCCAACAATGTACCTGCCAGTCGGATCTGTACTACCTCAACACTGGGCTTCTCTGTGCAAACTAAGCCATCAACCTGTAAAAATCGCCTAAGTGACTTGTTTCGGGACTGCCCCGACACACCTGCATGTCCATACTGGACAGACTGGACCACAGCCACGTGCTCCAAAAAATGTTTAATAACGTAACTGTAACAGCTAAGCCACCTTCAACAATGCCCAATTAAAGGAGGCCTTAAAATGAGTTTGGCTTTATGTGTAAAACTTTCAGGGAGACTGGTGCTACTTGTTAGAGGCGTCGCTTTCTCCCTCTTTGCATCCTTGACTTCCCACAAGAGCTGCATTTTACTAGAATAATGAACCTGAATGTGAGAGTCAGATGCAACTCAGGGATGGAGGAGTTCCAGTCCATGGGGATGATCTTTTTTATTTGACTGTCAACAAGATCTTCACATACAAAATACAAACTATCAAAAGATTTCCTTCAGAGAAAGGAGGGAGAGGGAGAAACATCTGCCATTTGTGATTAATTTTTGTGAAGTATCCTGTTACTACTCTAAAGGAACTAGGGGTACCTATCAAAAAATGGCTTCAAGGATGGCAAAAATTAAAAGCAGGATTAAACAACATGCAATTTAACAATAAAATAGCTGTAGCTGTCATTACCAGGCAGAAAAAATGACATCACCATATACAGGGAGGACGAAGCACTATGCCTGCCAGACCAAACAGCTACCTGTCATTATGCTGCAGTCTTATCTCAAGAAAAACATCTGGAAAAAAAAATGCGTCTAAAGATCACACGTACATACTGTAGAATTTGCAAGTGAAAGCCCTGACGGAAAAAAACAGGCTAAAAGCAGGACGTTCCCTGAGCTAAGCAACATTTGCTCGCCCGTCTTCTAGGAGACGGTGAAATTTTCCCCAGCTTTCAAATGGAGACTGGAAACACACCATCCTTTGTTCGTTAACCTCTCACAAGGAAGTCACACAGACTAAGGGTTTGTTGAGCAAATATATTAACTTTTTTCTAGCCAGACAGTTTTATCTTGATATTGGCTCCCTCTCGTTCAGCAGCACATCGGATGAAGACAGCTTAGTTGTTAGTTTGACGCACTTCACCCTTTCCTTATTAGGCAAAAAACCCCTTCAGATTCCTTGGTTTGAGATACTTGCTGTCATCCAGGTATAAATACATCCAGTGTTACCCTCTTGACTATATCATGCTTTAGGCATCTGTTTGGGAGGTAGATAGGCAGAAGGAATTTAAAAAGTCTTAGCTTCGGCCTTCTTCCTCTCATTTTAAGGGAAGCAAGCTCCCGTTTGCAAGGTGCCTAAGAGTTGGCCCTGAACGTCCCCTTCCCTGCCAGCGGCGTTTGGGAAGGGCACAGGTAGCGAAAGCACTGCAGGTCCTGTTGCCTCATTGCAACCCTCCCTCCGAGAAGGAAGCGAGTAGTTCACACCTCATATTCACTGACACCCTGGCTTCTCTGCTGTCACCACAAGGCTGACACATTCAACTTCATCTATCTAATGGTACCTCACTTCAGGCAGCTATTTAGGCAGCCTTTAAAGTTAATGGAGAGGACACACTTAAAACTTCCTCCCATTCACCATCTGTAATGAAGAATTCATCTCCATGTACTAAGATGGACTACTTTTTAGAGGCATCTCCCTCCATTGCAACTAATTATGAAGCAAGCACAGATGGCTAGATAAGTCACTTAATTTTAAAGCAGCTGATTAGGAGAGAGTCCCAGTATAAATAATAGTTCAGTATCTGGCTTCTAGAACTGACTTGACCACCAGTTCACTTCACAGCTCACCTAATTTTGTCAGAGACTAACATTTGAAAATTACAACTGTGTTTTGATGGCCCAATATGTCAGCTTTATTATAAACGAATTTGTTAAGTAAGGACTTTAAAGAGCTTCTTTGAACACTCTCATTCTAAAACTGGCAACATTAAAATAGGTGATCTTTTACAGGCCCAAGACTATAGCTGACTGTGAGACAATGCCTGGAAAATGCATGCAAAGGCTTACTGCTGTAAGCTTTAATTGGCACTTTTGATGATCTTTGAGGGAAAAAAAAGTAAATCCAGTCTCACAGTAGAAAATGCAGAGAGATGCTGAATATTTCTGAAGAAAATACATATGGTCAAAGTTATTCATCAGCTTGGTTTCCAAAGGATGGGAGGCCAGTATCTGCGCTGCCCCGTGCCTTCAGAAGCGAGTGAGTAACTTCAGCCTATTCTGAAAAGGTGTCAAGGAGAGAGGAGTTTCCAAGGTAATTAAGTTCTTGCAAGCTCTGTGAAAATCAGTGGCTGGGAAAGAGGTCCAAGTAATGCCCCCGGGGGGGAAAGATGGGCAGAAAGATGCCCTGTCTCTTGCCTGGTGGAGATAATGTCAATCAACAAGGGAACATGGAGAAAGACACTGGATCTACAGGAGGTGCAAGACATTCATAGGAAACGGGACTTATTAGTTCCACTCTTCACAGCACTTGTTTTAAATAGAGCTCTTTCTCAGGATTTGCCAAAACCTAATTTTATAATTATGACTGGATTTCTACTGTGCCACCCTTTCTGCAGCAGAAGTCCTTGGGAAGGTTGCACATGACTACCCCCTACCACCAGTTACCAAGATGTAAGAGGGAGCACGGGCTTGCCGACGTTAGAACGCAGACTGCGCATCTCGGCTGGTCCGACGTGAAACACCAACCACGCGCTAAGCAAAGGGATTTTCATATTGCGTGTTATAAAAGCCTGAAAGCGACCACAAATTTTTATGGTTTTCGTCACCATCAGCACACAGAAACACATCTCAAATCACTTCCTTATGCTTTGATATGCTTGATGCTATGTTAATGACTGATGAACAATTACAAAAAACACAGAACTTCCAAATCTTCTTCTCTTATAAATGAACACACAGTTTTGCTATTTTCCTGACGCTGCAGAACAAGGTGTTGTGGTCCTTTTTAAATACCAATACCAAAATAAATGTCATAAAAAGACACGTAACATATCTGTCACTACAGGTCGCTGGAATTTGTGATCATTTATTGCAGTTAACTGAAAAAGTAGTAAAGTTTTATACCAACATTCTAAGGTCCTTTGCAAACATCTGCTACCATAAAGGGTAATTTTACTCTGATTCAACTACATAATAAACCTTGCATTTTAACTTAGTAAAATCAGCACTGAAATATACACTTTCCAAACAAGGCAATATATAGCAAACATTTGCTTTAACTGTAGAGTGCAACTTTATATATTTTGTAATAAAGTAATTACAGAGCAATTCCTTCAAACAATAAAGACTTCGTAATTTTAATAACGTAGCAAACATATCTATGCAAACTAGCAGAAACAAGTTTAACTTTAAAAAAGAAAACCTACTGCAGAAATGCAACATACAGCTTTTTAGTAAAGAAAACAAAACGGAGCAGCAGGCATCCTCCAGTACTACAAGAATTTGCTTACACAGGCAGAACAATTTTCCTTTGTCTCCTGGAAATTTAAGAGAACAGAAAATGGATACAACCCCTGCTGCTTTATACTGTTACACTAACAAAAAGAGCCACAAAAATAGATTCAATCAGTATTTACGATAAAAACATACCTGTGGCTAATCTAATGGCTAATGCCACAAGTCATCGCTTTACCCTGATGCTATATCCCGGAGAACTGCGAATGGTAATCGCCTGGGAAGAGCAGGAAGAGAGCACTGAAAAAGTCCTGAAGTGCTTCTTTCCTAACTGCAGACACTGGAAGGAAACAAACCAGAAGTGATGGTTTATGCCCTACAGTATCATTGTAGTGGTTGTTGCATTCAAACCATGGTTGGTTTTGACAGACACCACAAGTGTTTTTGCAGCACCACAGGATGTTATTTTGGACTTGGTTATTACCGGAGCCTAGGACTCCTCTGTTTGGTAAATGCCAGACAACACAAAAAGGCCCCCTGGCATTCGCTCTTCGGCTGTTGCATGTTATTTTGCCCAAATGTTCAGTTTCTTCTCTCTTATTGACACACTCCCTCACCAAATTAAGCAAATCTTTGGTGGTTACTGGCACTGGCCTGGGAGGTGGTAAAGAGGGCCTGAAGCTCCTTAAGACTGAAGTGGTATCCTCTATTTCCTCAGTGCCTACTCCTTGACAGCTATTTTTATTTTTTGAAAGAAAGCAAAATTCCAGCCTTTGTGCGGCACTCTGTCTTGTTGGAATGGACAGTGCTCTGGGGATGTGGCTCCCGGGCTGGCACCACGGCTCTGGGCATCACTTACAGGAGTGCGGGGCTGCCGGGGAAGGCAACCTGGGAAAGGGAGAGGAAAAAATCTGGGCACCCCGTGGCCCCAAGGCTCAGTGCTGCTGGCCGGAGCAAGAGGACAAGCGCAGCCCAGCAGTGCTGGGGTTTGCAGCCCATCCCCAAACGGGGCCCCACTAGCCCTGGCTGAGAGTGGAGGGGGAAGGGGCTGCCCAACCCCTGGGAACCGCTGCTCCGCACAGCTCGGCTCTGTGTCTCCAAGCGTTTCTCCAAGCCAACAGGTCTAAATCCTTGATAAAGGCAATGTTAGTTGGGGTTTTTTTTGTTCCTTCTCGTGATTTTGGCAAGGAGAGCTTCTGGGCACTGCTGGGACCCCACGGCTGCTGTGGCCACAGGGCGTTCGGTCGCTGGCATGTCAGTGACATGTCCCGCATGTCCTTGTGGGGATGTAAGGCTGTGCCCGTGGTTAGACCCGCTGGGGCTGGGATGTGGCACCTCTGCCCTGCCCGAGTGCCCACGGCAGTGTGGGGCCAGCTGGGCATGTGCCAGCATGGGGGGGGCTTTGGTCCCCCCGTGGTCCCCTGGGCGCTGCCATCCCCGGGAGCCTCATGGGGGTCAGGGGAAGGGGAGGTGCTCCATCCCTGCTCGGCCGGGCAGGGCACCGGGCAGAGGGGGATGATGGCTGCCATTTGGCCATGGGTTTTGGCTGAGCTGACCTGGGCTGTCGCCCACCTACGCTCGTGCCGTCCCCCTGTGCGCGCCGGGGGACAGAGCCAGCCAAGACACAAGCATGAAGTGAGGTCTTAAAGAAAAAAAAAAAAAAGTCTTAAAAAAAAAAAGCACGTGTTTGGAGGCAGCTCCATCCCTGACCGCGCAGGAGAGCAAAGGCAGGGGCACAAGGGAGGATTTCTCTGTTGGGGAGCAGGGTTCAGCCTTCCCACGGGGTCCCCTGCTGCCTTTCCCCTGGGCTGGGGTGCAGGGCAGGATCCGGCCAGGGGGATTTGGTTTGTGGAGAGTTGGGGTGGCAGCGAGGGGAAGAGGGAACCTGCTCAGAGCGGCAGTTTGAGTTAGTTGGTGCGGTGCTCGACGGATGCGGGCAGGGAGTGCCTAGGGCCCGCCCGAGCTCCAGCAAGAACAACCGCCTGTGGCTCCGACAGCGGCAGTCATCACCTGCATGAAAGCAGAGACGCAGGAGCCTGGACAGCTCTCGGGTCAGCCCTTAATCACGAAGCAGGGGGAGACTGAAGATAACTAACTGAAACATAAAGAAAACCATGGAAAAGTGAGACCAGTTCTTTACATGCTAAATCAAAAAGGCACAATTCTGCAGCCAGGGAGGACTGCAGCTGCAGTCTATGCTGAAGGTAGCAATTAGAATTGAAAATCAGGAATGCCAAGAAGTGGAACTAGGTAAACGTTCACGGCGCATGTGCTGGGAAGGGTAAAACCTGGGAAGAGAAGATAATGAACTCGTACAACAAGCCATAGATAAGGAGAAGATTTAGAATTCAAAAATAAAGTAACTGCGGTGTCGCCGCCTCTTTGCTAATTAAGATGTTAAGCCTGTTAATAACGATGCAGAAAAGGCAGAAGTTTCCAATTAAAATTTCTGCTTTCCATTGGAACGTGTGTTGAAGTATCTTCCAACCCACTAGCAACTGGAGAGGCAAAGCATTACTAGAAATAAGTATTTTTATAAACAGCATATATTAAAGACAGGTTACCCAGCATACCTTTAGGTGACTGAAAATTTCAACAGATTTTGGGAAATCATAACTGTTGCACTACAGAAGGGGAACTAGAATGAATTGGGTATAAATACAGACCAATTTTCCAATATCCAAACCATGCTGCAGAATTTAAGTTTACAGAAGATTAAAGGTTGACAATATAATTACCACTAGTTAACATCGTTTATGAAAAACAGGCTTTAGTAAACCTCATTTTGCTCTTCAGCGAGGTATTCGGTTGATAAACCTAACTGAACAGACGCGGTACTTTTGTAGGGCATCGTCACAGCGAGTCCAACATCTCAACTCGCAACTAGCATGATACTACGTCAATAAAATACACACTGGGTATTCAAACGGGCAGATTTCAGTGAGGCACTTCCCCACTGGCCACAAGTCGGGTGAGTTTTAGGGAGGTTGTACAGATTTGTGATAGGACTAACACACTTTAATGTTCTAATAAAATCACGCAAAAGGCAAAGCTGGGCAAAGCCATGTGTTCTTACACAGAGCCAGAGTAACGCAAAACAAGAGAAATCGTGAAGTAAAGCTGACTTTCATCCAGGTACAATTTGCTTTGGCATAGCAAAAGGCAGAAATACCCATATAGGAAAAAGAAATGTAGGCCATAAAACAGGAGGCTGTCCTGGGCTCTCCAAGGGACCTCTGTTCCGTTTTAGTGCTCACTGTGGTGCTGTGGCAAAAGCAGCCAATAGGAATTGTGAATGTATGAGCTGGAGCGTGTAAAGGAGAAGAGGTTGGAAAATCAGCAAAACACCAGGAAGGGAACACAAAGGGATGAAGAAAACATTTACAGTTGAAGACTAGAGAAGATCCATTTATTTAGGCTATCAAAAAGAACTTGCGCAGAAATAAATGGAGCATATGTTCACACATTTTAATAATGACAGCTTATCCTTATTAATAAGTACCCACACAAGTGGTAGATTTGCACTCTACTACAGTATTTACAACTAGGCAAATTCTTGAATGCAGCACTGAGCTCAGTCTGACTGGAAGATATTTAGTGCAATGCCAGATTACTTAGTTTTAAGACCTGCAATATTAGATCATCTAATGTCATTAGTCCCCTTTGACCATAAGGTACCAGAAAGTAATGTTATTTTTCCCCAAGCAGCATTTAGCCGGTTTTGAAACAGACATCTCCATTTATCGAGGAAAAGATAATGCAAATAGCACGCAGTAAGCCAGGCTATAAAGAACAGCATTCTGAAGCTGCATATAGAACACCCCTACACCACCTGCAATCACGAGCTGACCCTCTCAGAGTTAAGCCTCTGTTTCCATCACGCCATTTACAGCCTGTCAGTCTGAGACGAGATAAAACGGAGTTTCCCTCCCCTCTGCACAAACGGGAAAGAAACCCCAACCCACCCTAGCAGAGACGGGGCGATGGTTCTTGATGAAGGGGGCTTTTACCAAGGAACCAGTGTGCTAAACGCGAACATCAGCCAAATACCGATCCCCTCGGAGGCGGCTGTACTTTTGATGAATGCTGTCTAGGTTCATGAACTGCAAAGCTCTTTCAGAGAGCTTTTTTTTAAGACACTACATAAATGTTTAAATACATAAAGAAATCCAAGCCCTTATACATCCCAGTAAGATCCTGACCACCAGTTTCACATTGCTATACTTGCACAGTGTAAATGGCATTAAAGATCAGGTGTACACTGAGCAAAGAGCAGCTCCAAAAATTGGGTGGCAGCATGGTATTTATTTACATAATATCTCTCAGAAAATTCATCACAAGCATGAGACAGAAACAAGAAGCTTCACAACAAGTCCAGGTGTGATTTTTCTGTACATTATGTTTTTCAACAACTAGAAATACTATTAGCAGTATAGATACATTTAGACATTAAAAATCTATACAACGTCCTTTTCTCTCCCAGTCTCCGAAACGTGTAGGTTCAGGGCCTTTAGGTCCGCCCCTCTCTTTTGTAGCAGGATTGATTCCATCAGGGAATTCTAAAATGACAGGGAAAGTTCATTAAAATGCCTATAATGCTGACAAATATAAAGATGTCACCATCTATGACGTTTGCCTCTTAGTTTCATTTTCAAATACAAAATCAGTTCTCTCTTGTTTTTAAAGGCAACCTTGAGTTAAACATTTCCCAGAGTCATACAACAGTAGTTTCAGAGTTTTGCGACTACAGTCAGGAATATATTATCATATTCAGTTATGCAAATGAAAAAGCAACTCAATAGCCAAAGGTACTAAAGCACCACGGTTTCTTGTGAACTCATAGCGAGAACTTGCGTCACTCAGGTATGCTGTACACGTGTTCGCTACATCTAAAACACCAGGTCGCTTCCTGTGTTTGTTTAGGTCTCCAACTTTAAGCACTCAGGTTTTAATTTTAGCTTTAATTTTAGCCAAGATTTTATAATTATTCTTGTATTTAAAACATCATGTTTTCATGGATGCTGGTATGTTTTTCAAGAAATAGCGTGTTGGTGTTTATCAACACCAGACTACATACCTCAGTCACAGGAGGTACTATAAAATCCTAAATAGCTAAATTAGACTTTTTACCTTCTAAAACTTAACCTAAGCTCACTAAGTCACTGTGATGCCCTTTCAGGGGAGGGAGACTCTTTGTAAGTGGGGTATGAATGGGACTTTCAAATCTCTCTGGTAAGTGATGTGCTATGCTTACACATTAGCAGTGCTTCTTCTATTCCCAGCACCCTACTAGCTTATGCCGCCTACTCCAACACCATAGAGCTTTCTGCACCTCACAGTCGACATCCTTCTGCTACTCAGCGCTCCCTTACTCAGGGCCCTCTCTTAGGAGTAGTAACTCAGGCCACCCATGCTGCACAATGGCCATCCCACTCGGCATCGCCAAGCCACGAAGTACTTTTTGGCACAGCACCATCCTAGGCTGAGTGTTTTCTCAGACTAGATTGCAGGGTTCCCTGAAACTCACTGTACCCCACGCATCCCCTTGCCACGCTGATTCTCCAGAGCCTCCCATATATATGCGTAACTCAGGGCTCCCTCAGTCGTGTCCCTAACTCAGCCCTGGTGGGCAAGACGCGTCATGAGGAGCAGGGTTGAAAATGAGAAAAGACAACAACAGAAATCCTGAGACCAGAGAAAAAAAAAGAGGACAGTGATGGAGGGAGACTCATGTAGCTACAGGCTATACAGAATGACATATCGGGAAACCCGTTTAAAAATTCATGCAGACCAGGATAGGAAATGTCAGTATTTGAGCACCTCTGGCAGTACAGGAACGCAAATGCATCTAATATTATTTTGTAGATATCACCCCAATATTGAAGCAGTACTGATGTGCTGACAGTGGATGCAGAAGCTCAAAAGATTTCTCTACGATAGCTACACAGCACTGGGAATTCATATGGCCAGCTTTAACTCTTACGTTTTTTCCAAATAACCATCGAGGACACAATGGGCAGTCAGCGTTCTAACAAACTATTGCTAGTGTTACATGTAAAAAGTACACAGGTACAACTAAATTTAAAGCCAAAAGAAACCTTCAGTCTTGCCGTAAACATAGAACACCTAAGCAAAAAGCAAAAGGTAGTAATTATGCATTTGTTTTAAATGAAGCAGTGATGGCATTTATTTTTTTGGGAACAAAAGGACTTAAAGAATTAAATAGCTGCTTACACAGTAACTCCAACTTTGAGTCACTTCTCAAGTGAGTCACAATCTGAAATTGCTTGCAGCCATTTTGGTGATGATACTATAATTTTTCAGTCATTTTCTCATCTGGATATTCATAGTAATCTACTGATATATTAAAAATGCTTGTCCTAGAGACCTCAAAATAGATAATCATTGGTTATCACTACTGGCAAACAGTAGCAGAACATCACACTATGGTGAATAAGATAAAGCATGACTAGCATTTTTAGTTAAGGAAGACATCTAATTAAAAAGAAGGAAAGAACAGATTCTGTCTTTCTCCTGTCTGATAAAAAAAAGCGTCTGTTTCTAGTGACTTCAGCAGCGATGTATCTCTGCCTCAACCTTGTCAGGTTCTCTACATGCGGCCCCACTAAGGCCACTGCAACACAACACAAATAGCAGCTCATTGGGCCTCCCTGGACCCCACTGAGTGGCTCAGTAATCTCAGTATCTGCTGCTGCTTCTCAAAACTACCTGCAAGACTAAGAAAAAGACTGACCGCGAAACACAGCGTGACTCGGAAATCCTTTGTGGACTAAGAAATAAAACAGGCTTTTTGGGTAATAAAAAGTAGCTGGTGCCCTCATGAGTTTACTACCGCCATTTATAGCTGTACTATAATAGGCAAATACCAGCTACATTTCTCAGAATCGTGGAACAGTTTATGGTGGAAGGCACCTTAGGCAGACATCTGGCCCCAACCCTGGTCAAAGCAAGGCTGGTGTTAGGTCAGGACATCCAGGCAAATCTGAGTATCTCCAAGAGGAGAGGGATCACAGATTCTCTGGGTGACTTGTTACAATGTTTGACCACCCTTGTTTTGAAGACTTTTTTCCTCATACATCATTTGCTCCAACTTGTGCCCGCTGCCCTGCCTCTGGTTTTTTCAGAACCGTTGAGCTTAGAAAGTGACTCTGAAGAGTGCTGAATGCCTACCCCTCTTCTTAAACTGACATCAGCACTGCACCTCAGGGTCTTGCCTTTAAAACATGGCTTTCAATTTTGTTAAACATGACTTACTTTCCAGGGGTTCCCTCTCTATACTGGACTCCTCTGGTTCATCAAATCGACCTACTGGTAACTTCGGTTTCTTTAGTGACTGCTTAGCAGGTTCAGATCTTCCTCCTGTCTTAGAGCTGGTGCTCCTCAGAGAGCTGCAAAGCAGCGATGACTCTATCAAACAAACGGACACATGTAGCATAAATATGAGAGTTTAATACCAAGGAGCTCTACGACTGTTCAGAGCACCTCTGAAAAACCCTCACTTCAGAAACTAGGGAGCAAAGGACAGGAAAACAAACTCCAAATATTAGTCTAACATTCAACTCACAAACACCTAAGAAATCAGTACAGATAATTATTTTTGGCCCTAGAAACATATGCAGGCAAAACTGTGTTAGTTGTATAACTCAGTTCACATAAACAGTGTATTTTAAACTGCTTGAACTTATCTTCACTGTTATCTTCTTGTATTTTAGACTCTAAATAGTAATTATGCTAGCACAGACCAGTACATTCTGTTTTCCTGGAGAAGTCCTAACCTCCCCCAAGAAGCCTGCTGATTTCCAGGCCTTGGCTCGTTTCCAACAGCTTTCCAGTCAGAAAAAGCTTCTGCTTTCCCAAAGGAAAGTTTTAAAAAATAAAATGTGGTTCCCTTAGCAACAGGTTTTCCAGAATGTTGGTAGAGAATAGTTGGGCTTCTCTTATGATGGTAAAATAATTCAGCTGGTAGTCCAAAGCAGGGCAAACTTTGAGCACGTTTAAGTTCAATTATGTAACCGCATGCAAATGCCTTAATTAAAAGCATAAACTTTTTTCCTTTACGGTCCTACTAACATTTTTTTAACATAAATGTAGGAGAAAGCCTATTAATATCCATACCTAAAGTTCTTTCGAGTAGTACAAAAATGGAGGTGCACAGATATCGTAAGTCATAAATAATTCAAGAGTCATGAGACAAAAATTACTTATGAAGATCTCTAAAATGACCGATATTTCTGTATTTGGTTAAAAAGCCAAATGTCCACAGTGAGCATAAACTACCCTCTAAAAATATTTTAGCTATGGACACGTGCCTAAAGCAGCTCTGACTTTTCTCAAGAAGGAAGATTCAAACAGAAATCCTCCCTGTACCAGACTGGGTGCAAAGCACTTGAAAAAACTATTACTCTACCTTGCTACAGAGATCGCACCAGGAAACCTTCTCAAGCAGCGTGGATTTGACTCACCCATATATACACCAACCAACAATCCACCTGTATTCCCAGAATCAGCATATTCATTCATCCTAAAATACCACAACCTTAACATTAAACCCTACAGTCACATAAACTGTATTATGCCTGCCACCTGTTGCCAATGCCCCAAAGGAATATTTTTTTTTTTGCTTTAAGCATGACATAATGGATTATCAACAGTGAAGAACCTAATCCTTCCGCATACATTGGATCTTTCTACTGCCAAGCATCTTGTCACTCTTCAGCAAGCTCGAAGAGAAGCTAGCTAGAAAATTAAATTAAAGCCAATATTCTAGACCAAGTTCAAAAAAAAGATTAAGGTACTGATATGAAATTTATTATCTCAGTCAGCAGAGGCAAAATCCATTTTCCTATTTGCAATACTTGATACTGTTGACCAAAATACATTCTTCTTGACACAGAGGTGACACAAGTTCAACATTAAGTGCCTCTGAAAAAGATGAGATGAACAATCAACTTTATCAGTAAACCACATTCTACAGACTGATCTTTGACTCCCTCATCCTTTACAGGCAGTCACAAAGCCATCCAATTTATTAATTACATCGCTGTGTTTGAAAAGAAGTTGAAAATCCCAAGTCTTTAAAGTCACTGCACAGCAAACATCCACAATATCCAGTCTTCTGAAGTGGCCTACAGACCGCGATTTATCATAGCAAAGCCATTCATTTAATGGGAGCTGGACACTCATCGGGATGCTCAGGGGAAGACAGGAGCATCAGCCAAATCTTGCCGTGAACCTAATGGCCAAATAGAGCCTAGGAGGGCCCACAAACATCTAACAGTATTTTTTTCCAGCTCTTCTATTAACATATACTGTACTGGTCTGTTTCAGGAATATTGTATCAATAGCATCACAGAAATCTCAACTTCTGATGGAGAAGGAAGCGGCCTGACCTGCAGCCCTACAGAACAGCCTAAGCTGAGCGTGCCATGCGGGACAGACACTGTCCTGCAGGCTACTTTATTTGTCCTTCATGAACAAATCACCTGAATTTCCTCATATGAAAGGCACAGACCAGTAACTTCCAAGGCCACAGAAAGCTCCCTCCAGCTATTCTATAAATATTAAACCACGGCTTAATATTTTACTACGGTTTAAAAGTTCGCAGCAACGACAGGGAAAGAAAACCTCTGGAACCGATAGTGAGGCCTGATAGCAGTAGGTTTGCAATACAGGGGAGGATAGTATTATCTAGAGGGGAAAAAAAAAAAGGCAGGAAACTTGTAGAGAAATGGGGTGGGGGGGGGTGGGGTGGGGGGGTGGCAAAAGCTGTGGCATCCCACCGCCCCTAGCAGATGCCGTGGGCTGAAGAGCCGGGGTTCACATCGCGGGTCGCGCACGGCCCCCATCACCCACCGCCATTTTAGGCGCCCTTCAGCAACCCCAGCGCCGACGGTCCCGGCCGGTAAGCGGCCCTCTCTCCCTCGCTGGTAACTCCCCGGCGTGAGGAAGGGGAGGAAGGGCTGGGGAGCCCCTCAACGGCAAAGCCAGGCCCCTCCCTCCCCTCCACCCGCCTCTTACTCGCTGCCCTCGGCGCGCCGCGCAGCAGCCGCAGAGCCATGACCGCCCCGAGCCAGGACACATGAGGGGGGAGGTTTGCAGCGCCGGCGCGCCGCGCATGCGCAAACGGCGGCGGGTCCCAGCGCGGGGGCGGGCGAGCGGGGGCGGGGCTCGCGCGGCGTCCAACGGACGCCGCGCGAGCCCCGCCCCCGCTCGCCCGCCCCCGAGGGGGAACGGCGGGAGAGGCGGTTCCAGTCAGGGCTTCCACCGGCCTTAAAAACAACCCCATTCCCCCCCGCGCGCCGCTCTCCGTCTCCGATGACCGGAGGTGAACGGCGCCTCGGGAGCCAAGTTCTCGATGAAGGCACCTCCGGGCTCTTGGAAGTGCTGGAGAAATAAGCTGTAACTCCCCTTTCCCGCCCTCTAAACCCGGAGCAAAGGCACCTCGTTTCTCTCATGCGATGAAGAGTTTGCCGCTGAAATGACCCGTTTCCCCCCCCCGCAATGTGTAGTGCAGCCCTGCTAGCTATTTAATAATGAAAATAATTAAATTGTTGAAATAATACAACAAAGGCCACTTAGGACGTGAGAGAATTTAGGCTGATGCCATACTGATGTACAGACCTAGTGTTTGTCCTTACAAAACTAAAGGCTGTATAACTTCAGCTTTACCAGAAAATTATTTAAATATCATAATTATTGTATTAATTTAATAATAAACTCTCAGTCCTATACCTCTGCTGGTGTCTTTTTTGCACTCAAGCAGGCGTTACTCACCCTCCCAGGCAGAAAGCGCCAAGAAACTTTTCAGTTTCCCAGTTTACCCAGTGAAGGTGCTTTGAACACTCTCTACTCTCTCAGTATAAACCTAACACTGGGATAAGAAACACCTGGGCTCATGGGGTGAAGCTCCAGTTAATGTTTTGAAAATGGCACCATTTGCTTTTTGTCACTCTTCAAACATCTCCAGCTAACCTTGTTCTTCCATAAAACAGAATTCAAAACACTCTGTCCACAGATACTAAACTGCAGAAGAAACTTTCACTCACCCGTTCTTGGAGATTAGAGTCTAAAATAGCATTCTGTGTTCACAACTGAAGAGTTTAAGAAAGTAAATCTCCTTGGTAAATTAACAGCAGCAACACTCCACTGAGTTTATTGCACTACATCTGGCAATGCCTACACACTGAAAGTGATTAAATTTAACTGACTGCCGTATGTGTGACATTTTCTCAATCAGCTTTTTATAACATGGTTAATTGGACATTAGAGACCGAAAACAATAGGAAACCCGTTTCTTTGTTTTAACAGCAAGATGCTGGGCCTTTACATCAGAGAGAATAAAGAGGAATATTGGTGGCTCATGCAGAAAAAATGTTCTTCTGCCCAAAAGCAGCAAGAAAAAAACCCAGATCTATTCCAAGTTCAAGAACTTACCATGCATGTGCTCAATACAGTAAAAACTATCATGAAATTCTTACCTTAAAAATACTTCTACCAAGCTGTCTGCAGGTACCAAGTAATAGTAAGCTCTGTTCCTAAACAGCTTAACACAAATCCATGAAAAATCATGCTTATGTGCAATCTCACATGGTAAGAATGAAATAGCAATATAAGATTAATTAGAAACTGTTCTTCCACCTAAAAATAAGCTGAGGTCTTCAAAGCATTTTTTCCCGTTCTTCATTTATTGTATTGCTGTAAAAATGCAAAATTTACTTTTTAGTCCTGAATTATGTCTTTCTAGATCTTGTGAATGAGGAGGTAATAAATCTGAATGTTGGTAAATACAAATGTAGCACATGCCACAGGAATTTTCTACTTTGTGATTAAATGCAATGTTTTCTTTTTTTGTTTTCCTCCCTCTGCTTACCGATCATTTATCTCAAACAATACCGTATGCTGCTTTGCTTTGCTGTTCTAAAAAGCAGGGGACAGAAGACTTGGAGCTAGCACAAACGCTGCAGCAGGTCAATTCCGATGAGCCAGAATGTAAGCGGGACATGGGGGCTACCTGGAAAGTACCACAACCAGCACTGCCACAGGCAGCAAGCAAGTGTGCCCATTCTGCCTAGATGCCCCCTCTTCCTCTCTGACTGTGTCAAGAAGCCTGGTTATCTGAACACCACACCTGGTCAGGGCTGTGCAAATAAGACTGGCTTGGAATGAAGGGTGTTTTGTGGTTACAGAGAAAGTTTTCCAGCAATGTGGAACTTCTTGGCTCTGCTGCAAAGCCTCCTGATTTCCACAGTAGAAGATGAGCTCTTTCCCAATTTGCAAACAAAAGTTCAGACACTATCTCGTTTTATGCAATAACCTCCTAATAAGATCGCCGAGAGCTTTGTGAAATAACAGTCGCAGCCTACTGCCTTCAGGAACAGGCAGCTTTCTAAAGGAATGCTAAGACCTTAATTTTTACCTCTCATTCTGTAAGCAGCATAATTCTCTTTCAAGCAGGTGTAGGATACCTGCATAAAGGAGAGGTCACTATCTCTGCAGGAGGATGAAGCCCTGATTCAAACAGAAGAGGGGCGAGATGGAGCACTTTATAGCTGCTACTGCATCAGATGATTATGTAGGTAAGAGTCCATATTTCTATCTAGTAAACAGAAGGCAGAAATATGCAGTAGTAGGGGGAGTATGCCATGCAACACATGCACACTTGTCCAAAACATCCAAGATTGCATGTTTTCAGACAGCAACCACAAGTGTACCGTAGAGTCTGAAAGTGCAACTTCATATGCTTCAAGGACACGTTGGGGTCATCATGCCACTCAACTACTGTCCTGCGGCACACAAGTAGCGGCCATTCCTTTCGGACTTCAAGATGTCAAACAGCCCCCACAAAAGCTACAGTACTGAGAGGGCTACATATGGACTGCACTGGGCAATACAAATTAGAGGAGAGAAAAAGAAGTTAATGTTCTCTTAATTTGCCCTGTTCCTTGATAAGCTTACATGCAAATATCACAGGATTTCCTGCACCATCCATTTTCCTCAAAGAACAAACCAAATTCAAGCCTCCTTACATGGATGGGATCTACTATTAAAAAAAAAAAAAGGTGGCTATTTCTGCCAGGATATTTCTGCTTTGCTAATCACAAAAGCGTGCTTTACGCTTTTGGATTTCCAGAGAGATGCAGCAAGACAGACATTTTTCAGTAGTGAAAGAAACATCTAAATACTTATGTACTACAAGTAGTTTAGCTTGACCATTGTGAATCAAGGAAAATTTTTTCGATCTAGCTCCCTAAACTGCTATTAAAAATTTAGCCACTAGCCAACTACTAGAATACCATTAAACAAAAGACAGTTGAGATGTCAGAACTTAATTTAAATATTTACAACAGGCTAGCACCATCATAATGTAAAAAAATTATTAATAAAAGTAGGCATTGTTAGAGTGGGAATGTATTTAAGGTATCTTTGTGTCGTAAGGACTTGCCTAACAGAACTCTAATAAAATACTCTTTTAAGTGTGTGTATTGCCAAACTGTAGGTGGTCACCTGAAACTTGTAAGATGCAGAGGAAAAAAAATGTATTACAAAGAATGTATTAACAAACCAAATGCAAAATCACTTCATTATAAACTATTATTGCTATATTAATTTCAAATAATACAAAATTATTAATTATATACAAAAAAGCCTCCCCAGAGTTTTGGTAATTAGCAGAACATTTCAGTTTCTTTAATTGCTTCCGTTAGAATCATTTGTTCATTTTATTAACACCAGATGCAATAACACAATGCTAAAAATAAACATGCATTATACAACAAATTTATATTTTTCAAAAATGTTCATTACAATTAGTGAATGCACATGTAACTCTCCCCCCCCCCTTAGTGAATTATTGTTTGAAACAGAGAAAAGGGAAGGAAGGAGAAACCAAACTTAATGCTATTCAGCACCAGTAGAAAGTCAATAGACCTTTAACATTCCTGTATATCAAAAACATTTCATTTGTATCACTAAACAGGTAAAGTTTACAATATTGTCCCATTTGAAGATGTATTGATTTATATTTACAATACTTTGTAGTCAATAAAACATTTTAACAGTATTTAAAAATTGCTTAAATTCATAAAAGTATTGCAGAAATTTATAACATTTACTTATTTTACGTACATACAAGGAAGTCCGTGTAAAACTGTCCATGTTCATCTGAAGAACTGACAGAGTAGGGAGCAATTTTAATAGTTTGCAAAAACCCAATTATTTGAAGGCAGCTATCATTAAACATTCAAAAATCCTTAGTTGCCATTTGCTTCTGAAAACTAAAGTTCCAGTAATAAAATTGAGTATGTAAACTAACATGGTTTTGAGATCAGTAGAAAATATATTCCCACAGGCATAACATACTTAACAATGATGATAATGATGTTGTAGAAAACTCTTAAGCTGTAGTGATATCTGAACAGACGACTCGGTAACGGTCTTTGCAAGACCCACAGATATAGTCATTTTCAAATATCCAGTATTTTAGCAGCTCATTGGGTTTCCAGTTAAACTTCCTACAGTGCTAAAATACAACAACTGAATGTGTAAGACCTTATTAGAATTTTAAAATCCAATTTATTTTGGCATCTAAAGCCTCTTGTAAAATGTAGCCAAGTAACATTGACTTCTGTAGTCTAAGAGCCAATAATAAACCAACCAAAAGTACGCACTGTGCTTTAATCTCCAAATCATTAGGTACCCAAAATTAAGAAAAAGTAATAGAAAAGTAAAAAGAACAAAATAAAAAAATATTGCACAGCCACATTACCTAGAAAGTAAAGTTGATGTTAAAAAGCCCTAAGTGTGGATGATATAAATTATCTTCCATATAAAAAGTATAAATACCTCTTAAAATACAGCTGCAGCTATACTTTAATACCACACATTATTTGATTCATCTGTTAATGAGGTAATAACCAAGTGTCTTACATTGCTTTTCTCTACTGAAAATATTTTAGGGCAGCAACAAGAAAGAATTTTTCTAAAAATATTTCTGAATCAAGAACAGCAATGTGCGCAGCTCTCCCTATGAGAGAATCTGCTGTATTGGGTAATGCATTAATTACATTATAACGAACCAAATTGCATTCTTTATTTTGAAGAACTGGCAGAAGCAGGTTCTGGATCATTTCAGCATAAATTGGTCCTGTAGAGGAAAAGAAAAGTTGCACTGTGTGAATCCCCAGAAATAAATACAGTTCTTTGACCCTGAACTCAAAATGAATACATTCCAGAGTAAGAGAGGTAATGATATGTGTTACGCTGTCGTTCTGTTAAGATAGAACATGCAGGAAGTTTAATTTCCCCAGAAATGTTGGAAAAATAATTCTAAGCTATGCATTTTAGTATTTGTACATTCACAGTGAGAATCTGCTCATCAGTATTAATTTATTACACTACGTAAAAGGTATTTATTTGTCAATATATAATGCTAGAATGCAATTGTGCTAGGATGTCTCAACAGTAAATCCAACACCCAACCATCACTGAAAATGGGAAAACTACCTTTTCTTTCCGTGCTAGTATTAAGCCTCGACTAAATACAGCCCACGTAGTCGACGCTACAACTTGATGTCCTCAAAAATCAAAGCGATTTGTCCTCCCTATTCATGGAGTAACGCATCAGGGGCTGTGTTCATCCCACCTAACTTTCAGCAAAGTTCGAAAGCTAGACATTTATTCATCTCCTTCTGCATGGAACAGAACAGGACAAATCCAGAAAGCAACTCAGCTCCCACATGGATCTTCTCTCTCCACTACAACAAACTAAGCCCAGAGTGTCTAAATACGTAATAGAGGGGTCTCAGGTAAGCACCCAAAATTAAATGGGATGAATCTGAGACCTACGAGGTTTAACCTGAGTGGTCTGTTTATTTTGCAGGATATTTATTACCTGATTGTTTATCCTTTAAAGCTGTTTTACACATCTCAATGCGAGCGGAGTGATAAGGAACATAACGATCCTGCAGAGATCCTACTAATACAATGTTTTTGAAGTAATGAAGACCTACAGGAAGAGAGAGAAAGGTATCTATTATAACGAATCCCTTGACAATTACTACAGAATAATTAAATGTTTTACAACTGAAATTTGGCACCAATGTATTACAAGATCTTGCACAAAAAGGCAGAAAAAACAATTACGATAGGTAGACCTACAGAATAACGAAACGTTGGGTACCGGCCTTTCCTCTGTACATATTTTAATACATACAGACATGACCCCATTGTGATGCTTCCCATTTAAACAGAGTATGGTTCAAACCTTCATCTTGCTTCTTGGGAATGAAATGGTTGGTTCTGGCTGACAGAAGGGAGTAAAGCCTCCACATTGCTTAAAGAAACCTAAAGATGGACGGTGCCTTGTCTTCACTGATGTTTCAGTCAACAGCCTAGCTGCTCCAGGATTAATGCCTAGCATCAACAAGTACACGACATAGCCCACCTCATGTAGGTGCCTCTGTTAGGCACTGCCTCGCTGTAAGGTTTGGCCAGCTTGAGTATAGGTGCGGGGTCCACCCAACACAACTCCCCAGATAAAATTAAACCTTTATAATTAAACCCAGACTTCCTACTTCTTGGACAAGCACTCTAATAGTAAGATGATGCAAAGGTAGGAACCCCCAGTAATGATGGAGTTACAGTCCTTAAGACATTTAATTGTTACGTTTTCTCTAAAAAGCTTCAGCAGATTTCTGGTGCTGCCCATCTGCTTTAGGCCAAACACAATGGAGCATTTTAGGAAAATAGGTTGCCTTTGCCTTAGAACAGCCCCTCCTGAATATCACAGCCACCTACAGTTAAATACAAAGGCAACTGTTAGGCAAAACCAGAAAATGCTCAAACAGTTTAGGCGTATGTAAAGGTAAGCTATACTGAAAAGCAGCCAGCCTGAATGGCTCTCTGGGAATCTCCTAGGCGTTAGGTGCTTACATCTTACCGTTGGTAGATTTGATCCAACTGTTTGCACCGGTGCTAATGAGTTTTGCACTAGTGCTATTAGCCCTGCTTTTAATTTCTGGAGAATAATGGTCAGATCCTGTAACTGTCAGTTTTTTGTTTACAAAATGTACTTAGTCCATTCTGAGAATTATAGAAATACTGCCAATAAAATCATTCTTCAAAGGCGGTGCTTGGAATCTGCAGCAAACATTTTCTGTGTTAACCTCCACAAATCAAACTTTTCTTTCATTAAAAGAAGAGATCTGATTGTGTACGAAGAAGAAATTATTTGCTATCTGCTTTTCAGAAGCTATACTGCCAGGACAAAGTTCTGGATTCTAGTTTTCCTTCTTTTGTTCAGACTGAACACATACTAAGTATTAATTATTAATACATACGTGTTCCTAAAGCTGTCAATGGAGCCCAAAGTGAAAAATCTTTCCTTTTTTCAGAGGTTGTTTCCTAATTTTTAGTATTTTGTACACTCCATGTGATAAAGACTACATCTCCAAACCAAGTCAGTTACAGAAACAATGCTGAACAACTTTAGCATGTGAAAAAGTAAATGTATCTTCCCAGATTTCAGAGAAAAATGAAAACAAGTAATTCTGTACATCTATAAAACCATACAGAAAATGCCTCCAAACTAGAACCTGGTTCCTGTCCTCTTCAAACAGGGAATCTGGGTTGGTTTTTTTTGCCTGTGCCCACTGAAAAACACTGTCTCAAAAGATCAGCTAAATCACTGGAGTCTTTTATTTGACATCTGAAAAATGACTGCACCAAATCTTACACTAAGATGCAGATACCAGTTCCAAAACTTTGTACTGAAAAGAATGCATTTGGAATAAATCAAGGATAGGAATTCTCTGCAGGCTGATCTGTAATAGTTTTGTAAATTCCTTGGGAGTCTATCTTCTATTAAGTTTTTTTGATATGCGCTTTCCCTAGAGAAATATTCATTAGCATTCATGCAAAAGGTACAACGGAGTGGACTGCCTAGATCTTTTAATCAACCTGAAGAAGGCAGAGATATCCTGAGCAATCTTTAGAGGAACATCAGTCTACACCAATCAACATTTAAATAGACTCTCTTCACCCTCACATGCAATACAATACAAACACACCACCCCCCACCCCCCCCCCCAACCAGGCTTAGGACATCACAGTCATAACAAATTAGGCATCCCCTTTTGGTCACAGTGACTCATTTTTATGCTTTATATTCTGGTTCATAAAAATAATGTCTTGGGCTTCCCTTAATTTTAGGCATGATAAGTATCAGGAATCTTTCATTATGAAAAAGTGTTTGAGGGAACTCTAGCAACCCCTTGGATTTCTACAACATGAGACCATTTGTCAATGAGAAGGAACTGCATGGTGTTGAACAGCACCCTTTCTGCTCTCCAGACAGGCTATGGGACTATTCAGGACATAGGCATGGAATGATCTCTAATATGGAAGTGTGTAGTGCTAAACTGTGCCTACATTAAGTGTACTTGTGGACAAAGAAGCAACTTATCACAATCTTTCATTTATGTAGCAGTAAAAACTGGCCCACCAGTCATCTTTACATGTTGTTCTTTCACTTACTTCCTAGACTTTAAATATATTGTGCCTTTAATTAAACTAAAAATTCAGGAATAAATTGTGAACAAGAATACAGCTCAGTTAATTCCTGTGATCCACATCTTTATTTTCCCACACCATACATAATACAAGATCTGTCACGCATACTGTAAGTATTTAAAAAAATCCCAAACATTAATTACTTATTCTAAGTGATTAATGAACTGTTTTTTCTTGTGCAGCAAAATTTTCAGCTGCTGAATTAAGAAACCAACCCCAAAATCTAATTAGGCCAACATTTCCAGATTGTTGTAGTTAGGCAAAAACGCTGGAAGATTAAAACCTAATTCTATCAGAACGAAATACATTTGAACTCATCACATCACATCAGCCACTGAACAGATCACACATTTTCGCAGAGTACTATAAAAAATATTGAGGTTGTCATTAACTAGAAAGTATTGACTAAGTTTTTCAACAGGATTTGAGATAGCTTGGAAAAGAACAATCCAAGCGAAAGATCACTGCTGAAATAACAAGCTTTGTCCCATATAACAGAATGTTCTTTCCTGTAGTAACAAACCTTTAACGGGCTTTCCAAATTTTTATGATGATCCTTATCACCTAATGGAACTTCAATCTCAGTCAAAGTGAATTTAAGCATACACAGAGAGCACAATTTCTATCATTTAACCATCGTGCCATTCATGTCCACCAATGAATTCTGAATAATAGCATTAGTCATTATTGAATTAATGATATCTATAGATTCATGAACAATTTTTCCAAATAATATGTCAAGTGGAAAAATCTGTCTGGAACAGCAGGTATAGAGACCTGGTAACTCATAACTAACTGCAATCACAGCGGAGTAAATTTTTATATATGTTCAGGCACCAGAATCAGATGTTAAGTCTGCCCTCCAGCCACAGCCAACATCCAAGTAGGGAATGGGAGATGGAGCCACTGGTATTCCATCTGCTGATATTCTCTGAGATTTGCATGACAAAAAGGATGACAAAATTCCATACCACCAACCTTTAACTAAGTCAAAACAAGGCTTCAGTTATTTGCAATGGACAATATTCACTGCGGATACCACAGAGTTCTTAAGCATAATCACTTACGATAAGCTTAAAAAAAAAAAAGTACAACTATCTGATTCCATTAGTAAGCTGACATTTTCCTCAGGAATATACTAATCACAGAATCCTACAATAGAATAATTTATGTTGGAAGGGACCTTTGGAGATCATCTGATCCTACCCACTTGCTCAAAGCAGGGCCAACCTTGATGTTAGATCAGGTAGCTCAGGGTCATACCTGGTTGCTTTGACTTGAAGGAAACGTCTCAGTTTTGTCAAGGTACAATAGTCCCAACGTTTTCTACAATTTTGTCCATTTACATACTTGTTTGGAAACAGCGATCTGGAAGCTTTGCCAAAAATGCGGTCTGAAATAGGGACTTCAAAAATTATGCCCTGGAAGGCAGCCATCTCCTGCAGTTGGTCTTCTGCACTGCTTTGTGAAGTTAACACATCACACACACAGCTAGAATCATGCCCCAAAAATTCAAGCATTGAGATCCTGAGTCAGCTGAGGTCTCAGATTAAGATGCCACGGTACAGATGCAAGGAAGCTCAGACTTTCAGCTGCAGTCCCACAAGAATACTGATTAGGGAGCTAGATTTACATCAACTCAAGAGTTTCTTGTCAGCTCAAACTCCGCCTTGAAGATTATACTTTAAAGAACTTGGCTCCAGATGCTATAGAACCTACCAGATTCTTCCAGCACGGTTGGAACAGAGCTACTGAGGGTTGGGAAGTACTTCCTCTTGGCAGAACTCATTAGGTTAGTCTCCATGCCATGCTACCAATAGGGATGCTATTTCAATTCTAGTCTCATCCTCATCACAAGTTATAAATAAGCACTCCCTCAAGTCAAGAGCTGAAATGCTTTTTCCCTCCACAAAGCCAAATAGCACCAAGTAAGCTAAGCTGACATCCTGTACATAGTAGACATCTCAAAGAAGAAAACATGTCAACCACGCTTATTCACTGCTGATGTGGTGTTAACATGGACGTAAATGAAAACCAAAACAAACATCTTTTCCTCCTGTCAGAGATTAGGAAAATGCACATTTTTAAAGGAGGGAGATAAGGCAATAAACAAGCACATCGGAATTCTGCTAATCAAGACCTGTGGAAGTACTAAGACATACGAATCTAAGCCTACCTACATAAGTACAAACACATCCTAAAATAGACTATGGCTGTACATTCACATTTATGAACTCTGTGGCATAAGAGGAACAGAACTGTACAGCAAACCTGTTGGCATTAAGAATCCCTCATCCATCGTAATGCCCATTTTCAGGAGAGTTTACTGTGGACTAGCTCTAGTCTGGTCCTGTGGATGCAACGTGCATCGGCTGCTAAAGCTCATTCATTGTGTTCTGAAGTAAAGAGGGATCATGAAGAGATTTGCTTCTGAATGCATTCCTGAGGGCTAATGTGGGCATATTCTACGGCTGAGAAATGGGACTTAAAAAAAGTTCAGAACTAAAGCTGAGATAGAAAAACTTGCAGGTCCAAAGTTTGTTGCAGGAAGTGCTCCCGCCAGTGAGGGAACAATTCATAACTGGGACAGAAAACAACATTTTGAAAACAGCATTCTGAAGCATATGTCTTAGTACTTCCACAGGTCTTGATTAGCAGAATTCTGATGTGCTTGTTTATTGCCTTATCTCCCTCCTTTAAAAACGTGCATTTTCCTAATCTCTGACAGGAGGAAAAGACGTTTGTTTTGGTTTTCATTTACGTCCATGTTAACACCACATGAGCAGTGAATAAGCGTGGTTGACATGTTTTCTTCTTTGAGATGTCTACTATGTACAGTACCATGAACAAGAAAGTGCAGATTTGTTGGGTGGCAATGGCTACAAATCAAGAATTTACAGTTTATTTTCCTGGACTCCCTGGAATATGTTAATGTTTATGAAAAATGTAACTGGATAAGTATGAAATGTAAATAAGGTAAGAAACAAAATATTCTAACTGAAGAGGAAAAAATGAAGAAGAGCTTCTCTTGTTTACCCTGCACAAACTAAAGTGAATTAGACAAGGTGGGAGAAGTGCTTGGGACAGTGCTCAAGTTACACCTGAAAGCATCTTCAGTTTCACTGGAGCTACTGCCTTTCCACTGCCACACACAAAAATTACAATGTGCTCCAGCTGGAATCAATTATGTATTTGAAGACACTGATCAAATGCATATCCTTCCTTCATCTCTTAAAAGAAAAAACTTCTGATTATTATTTTGGTGATGTGCCAAAAGAACAGTTGGCATTTCATAAGCTAGCCGATTTTTACATTTGATGTTAGAAAGTAAACATGAAGGTGCAGTTATCACTTGTAGAAAATATTTAAGCATAACCAACAGATTAAGTGAAAACAGAAATCAGGAGCTGTGCAAGTCCCAGAACTTGTCACTGAATCCCTACATGGTGCTATGCTGCTCAATTCATTCATGCGCTAGTTTCAAATAATACTTAACTCACTCCCTGTTATCCCTTTAAGGACAGGTCTGCATAATTACCATTTTGTAAGTTTTATGGCAAATGTCAACTGTTCAGTTACAGGAAGTACTCAATTCCGCTAAGTGGATAGACCATACTAACGTCTAAAAGCCAAGCAATTAGAAAATAGAGGACTATGTATTTTTTTATTTTTGTGTCTAAAAATCTTCTTATCAAGTTGATTTCAAAAAATTAAACTCTTAGTTTTTGTTGACTCCATAATACTACAACATGAAACACTATTTACACATAGTGCAGAAATTTTCATGTATTTTTTCATCTGTGCAACTACAGTTGTGTTTGTATTGAACACGTCATCATAGCTGGCAACCTGGTGTAACTTCTTGTCACAGTATGAAATTAACAATCATTTCCAAGACCCCCAGAAATTACCAGACAGATTGCAGCTGCTGAAGACATGACAAACAGATTTCAAGGAGACTATTGTCAAAGAACATAATTCTAAACATTATCATTGTGAAGAAGCAACATCAGAAAACTAAATTTTCCACTGGCTTAAAGATGGTATAAATCCCTCAACTGCCAACATAAAGTGACCAGTGCTTAAAGTAACTTAACATTCAAGAAATAGCATAAACTTTAACTCTCTTCACTTTGAATAAATAATCGTATTACCTTTTGCTCCTTATAAGCAAGTAAGGTCAGGTTTTGCTCCTTATCAGCAATTAGCAATAACGATAATTGTAACACAGAAAATAGCTCTAACTTATTAGAATTTGGAATGGTCAAGTCCAGAAAGAAAACATCCAGATTTTTTTTTTAAAACAACAATCCAGTCAGAAATGGCAAATATTTAAAAGTCTCAATTTCTTCCCCCTACCTGCTATTATTCTCTGAAATAGATTTCTTTTCATAGGGTAACCTGTTACATGGCCTGAAAAATTATTTTGTTTTCATAATTCTTAAACTTGAAGACAATATGTAAGTGGGTTTTCTAAGATTGCTTTAACAAGTTAACTTTTTAAGGTCACTCTTTCTGCTTTAACAAACTTGATAGCTGGGCAATGAATGAGTTGTACTTGACTTTTAAAAAATATTCTACAACTTTATGCACTAAGTGCATAAAAACAAAACTAGTTGACAGACAAACCATATACAATGCTACAGAAAAACAGAGACTTAGAAAAGCAGACAGTTCAACATCATCATCACTTGCCATTTGCTGTAATTTATTGAATCAATCATTTCAAAAGGCATTTACAATTTTAAGAATCAATTCCTATTTATACACCAGAAACAGATAAAGAGAATTCTTAAAATAAGTTATCTGTCATTCCGCCTTGACAAATTACTTGAAAATGAAACTGAAGTGTTCCCAGAGTTCACTTGCTAAATGAGAGCTAACTGTATCTCCAATACTAGATCTGGGGAAATTCTGCAAACAAAACTCTTACCCAGATATACTTCTAAAAGAACAATCAAATGAACACATTCTAAATCATAGATATCTGTGTTTAGGTGAATGCATTTCCTTTTCATTTAAGAATATTAACAACAATTAATGACAATAACAACTTTTTAACGCAAGTTTTGTCACTGAGATGAATCACTATTCCAGCACGTAGTTATATTTACCAGGCACAACATAGCATATTCACCAATTTACACCAAGTTTTCTGGCAAATAACAAACTTGACTTGGCCCCAGCTATTTTTAAAACAAAAAAAAAAAATCAGACCACGACTAATGACAATAAGCATCTACTGCTTGAGTACAAACCACGTATACATCACACTTTCAGCTTTTATCTCGGAATTGGATAATTATCATTCACTCCTATCAAAGGATGAAATACAATACACAAGTAGCAGCACTATAACAACTATAACTGTTAGGAAAACCTATTGTTTCTTACTGGATGCTTTAAAAAAATTCCTCTTAAAAGATTTTTACAGTAAAGGAAAACTGAGGTAGAGAACCTAAAGAAACCGAAAAGAGCAAGTTCTGGGTAACTATTCCCTCAGCCAGTAATGACAGACTGACTTACATTGTACTAAGGAAGAGTTGCATGATATAGATGGGAGGGATTTATTCATGATGTATTTAGAATTTTTCAGTTTCATTTTTCAGTTGTGAAGATTCTTTTGAAGTCTGAACCTATTGTTAGGTGAGAAATTTGCATCTGCTCAGAAGACTCACAATTCTTTTTGCAATGTCACATACATAACCTGCTTCTCCTGATGGAATATTCTGCAAGCTCTCTGCACTAAAGCATTAAAACTCCCTTCAGAACAGATTCTTTTGAGAGAGATCTCTGGGAGGAGAAAGAGCCCAGAAATTTTGGCAGCAGCAGAGAAACTGAATGGTGCTGTTTCTGACTATGAGATCCAAGAGCCGGAGGTGATGTCCAGCCACGAAGTCCAACCTGGCCCCAAATGGGGAGGAAAAAGCAAGACTGGTAAAAATGTTGGTCATAGATCCTCCTAGATGCATTGTTGCGATAGAAGCAGCACTGAGAGTGAGTTATCAGAAAATATGTTCATGATTGCAAAATTTCTGGTATTAACTGGTACTGCTCCAGGATTTAGAACAGAAAGTAGATATCAGCACAAATCTCTTGCTTCTGAATGGTGCTAAGCATTCGTACTTACTGGAGCTTCTTTTTTAAGGGCGGAAGAGATGCTGAACTGTACTTTCACCTACAATGCTACAGAAAGTAGGAAGTTCATCCATTTTGGGGTTAAGTGACAAGACAATGTGTTTAACAGAGATGTTCTCTGGCAAATTTAAGAACTAGAGCCACAAACCACCACACAACAACATGGCTGAGACCTAGACCCTCAAAACATCACCTGCTGGATCCATAGCCACTTTCAGGGATAATCTCGAAACCAACTGGACCACAGCAGAGTTGAAATAGTAGCAAGTTTTGCTGCCTTAGGGGTTTTCGCAGCTGCAAAGCCAGCATCTGAAGAAGACACCACATTAAGCAGCAACAGATGTTTCTGCATCTTAGACTCCTATTTTCCTATAGGATTAGAAAAATCAACAGAAGCTGCAAAATCAGGACTGTACTTCTCAACACTGTTGTCAATCTCTTGCATGTAGCCTGGAATAAAGTGTTTCCTGGAAACACTTATGTTTAGAATCCCTATAGAGAACAGTATGCAAATTCTCTGGATTGAAAATCTGAAGAGAAACGGTACAGCTAGGGGAATCCCAAACTCCTTCCATCTGGTGTTTGAGTCAAGCACAGCCAATACCGTATGCCCACTGAATGAACAAAGAGATGGCAGGACAGAAGCATACCTTGTACAGATATCAAGAGTTAAAGGTGCCAACACCTACAGTGTACATACAGTATATTAACTCAAGCCTCAAAGGAAAACTTTCTTCCTTCTCTTTTAGGGAAGTGTAAAGCTTGCTTTCTTTTCTCCTTAAATAAAATTATCAAGTTGTCACATCTCTTTCTCCTTCTCCCCCAGCTTTTCTTTCCCCCTCACACCAAGCTCACTGAAGGACCTGGAACAAGATGGTGTATGAGGCTGTGGCCCAAGATACAGCTCTTTCCACCTCTTCAGTAAGAAGGTAGAAAAAGGAAACTGAGCCCTAAGACTTTTAGGCTCCTTCTACCATTTATGAGGAATAAATAAATAAAAAACAAAAATAAAAAAAAACAACAAAACCCACAAACAAACGACTCTTAAGACAATGCTGTCCAGGTCTTTCAAAAAGCCTGTCACATAGAAAGCCTGTCATAAGAAAATATGTCGTATTTCTTGAATAGTCAACAATACTCAAATAACAGTGTCTCTAGTCATGTTGAGATATATACACATAAAACCAAGGAATACCAAATTCTTTAAAGCGAACCAATTAATTGATCTGATTATCTCTATAATACAGGTCCCACAGTCTTACCCAGCATCCGCTGTGTAACTTCTCAGAAGCTCCTAACTTCTGTTTAGGATTGAACTTTTATTTTCAAAAGACTGCAAAGCTACATTGAGAGCACTTCAGTTGATGGTAGTCCAGTTGTTCCAATAATTTTTAACTTCGCAGTTCACCTTTAAATACCAGTTCAGCTTTAAATATCACCTTATCAGCAACAAAATCACTTTGTGAGAGTAGATTTTGAACAGAAGGGAAAAAAAATCCCAAGTTTTTCTAAAATGAGTTTTTGATCAACATTCTGTCTTATTCATGATTTTTCTTCCTGCTCCTTATTCTTTTCTGCTTCTTCCAAGCCCTGTAAGTTTTATATTCTAACATCTCAAGAGCTAGATACCAGTCTTTTCGTTCCTGTATCTTTGTACTGCTTTGTTCTCAACAAAATTTCAGCTGTGACACCCTACAAATATTTTGATGGAGAAATGTGCCCAGGTTTCTCACAAAACACCATGAGCATCTCTGGCTCCACAATTGCTTGCCTGACACACACTTAGAAATACCTGTCAGATGAATCCTCAATAACTTTATAATGCTGAATAGAAACTACCCCCCAACTGCAACATTCTTCACTGCCAAAACTGGCTCTCAGCCAACAGCTGAAATAAGAATATTCAAACTGGAGAAAATCATATGAATGATATAGTATGAATAATTTAATTTGTCTTTTAGCTATTATGCTAAGTACAACTTCTCCTTTCTTTATCAAAAGGAGTTTGTTTTCCCTGACCATCTTAATGAGGAAATAAAAGACAGGTTAGCAAAACTTTAAAGCAGAATTTTACATTTATAGAATAGATAAGAAAAATAGATACAGAAACAGGTAATCCTAAATGAGTGTATATGTACTTGACTTATCACACTGAAATCACTAGCTTCAGTGGCTCAAGAGGAAGCTGATTTTATATACATACATATACATATATACACACACACACACCCCCCCCAGCATAGTGGCTGCACTCAGAACTTCTGCTCATTAGTTAGGAAGGAAAGTATCAAACCAGTGGTCCACCTCTGCAACAAAAATGGTTTCTTGTTTATTTTACTTGAAGAACATGGGACTAAAGCCAAAGTAACTCTTATATAAACTGAAACAAGAGCTTGTTGGAAAATGTTTTTGTAGGTTTCCTATTCACATTGACATACAGTGGCCTTTAAAAGATAATAAGTATTAGCAAAGCTTACCTGCTTTTTTACTAAGTTTGTATAAGAATGTTTGTCGTGGATCTGAATGGTCTCGACATGTCAATTGCAATAAAGAACCAGACTTCTTCCACTTCTGCATAAACCACAGTCCTGCATTGTTAGGTACAGCATGAGTATAAATCCACAATAAAATATGAAAACTAATTAAATATTAAGTAAAAGTAATAAGTAATAAAAAATAAAAATAAAAATATATTAAATAAAAGTATGTAAAGTCCATATATTTAGCTCCTCAGATGTTAGTTTTATTTTTCATGTCAGCGTTGTCAAGCCCAGAAACATTTAAAATTTTTGTTCATTATTCTTTCCTGTCTATATAAAATAAAGCATGAAGACCATTATTTCCACTAATGTACATGCCTTTCTAGAAGAAAATAACTATACTTACAAAACGTGAAAATACATTAATAAGTTAGCCATAAGGCAATATACAAACTCTATTTCAATAATTTACAGAATATTGGAACATTCTGATGTTGAAATATGTAGCACTAAACAACAAGCGTTATTTCTCAGATTTCTAAAAATAACTTTATAGAACCACTGAATTCATTAAATGTAACTTGAACAAAGGAAGCAGAATCTTCTGGGAGGAAAATCATAGTATTGTATTTTCTATGATGCTGTACCCTCTTTATTAGTCCATAAGCAAAGCCAGCTGGCTAACTGGCCTTTCAGAAAATCTTCTGTCCCTTGCCAAGCAAAAGAAAAGCAAGCAACCAAGCCCTTACAGCCTCAAGAATGTGTTGATTCAACCCTCAAGGAAATCGTTGTCTTTTACTGAAGGAATTTATTGAAGGTCGTTAATGTATACATACAATTTAGTAATTTAGACTTCAATACCCATTACTTATTGTTATCTTGGTATTTTCCAAAATCTTAAGGAGTTTGAAATGTAGAGGAAGATTATTATATGGAAAGGACATTTTGTAGTCTTCAACTATAAAGGAGATGAAATACTCCAGAAATCCTTATTTTTTCACTTAATATATTCCAGATTATACTTTGATAGCTTTAACCTTAGTTAACTGAAAGCCATTTGCTGGTGATTACATAAACAAGCAAACAGCCCTGCCTCTTTGTATCCTGGAAAACTGCAATTTCTAAAAGCAAAGTAATGCTAACACTTTTGGGTGATTTGGGTGAGATTCAGTTACAGATTAAAATACGTGAAAGAAACTGTCCACAGATATACTAGGTTAAACGCCCAGTAGGTGCCCATAGTGAATTATACTGTAGATGTCTTAATCCTGAAGTGAACCTCACTGGTAGCGTACTGAGGGCTATAAACGGTACCGTTTCAACCAAATTCAAAGAGCTCGCATGTTCCCCCCGCTTCTATAAACTCCAACAGTAACTCCAGTTAGCCAGCAATTCCTGTCCACTTTTCTTAAGCTCAATACGTGAGTTAAAAGTTTTTCCTCCTCATTTTTGTATGAAACAAAATAATAAACAATCAATAAATAAACTGGCACTAAACAAAGTAATTAATGGTTTTTAGAGTTTTTTTTAAAGAGTTTAATAAGCATGTTTATATTTAGTGAAAATAAGTGTTACTCATTTTGGGTTTGGGCTCTCCAAGGTAGGTGGTAATCTCAGAAACAAGTTTTCATTTAAAAATTTGATGCTACCTGAAAATATTTTCTAACATTTATTTCAAAAGTCAGCAGTTTCTACAAGTTCTCCTAGAGCTACATTTAATCTTTAGAAAAAACAGACATTCATAAGGTACAAACACATCTGCAGAAACACACTGCAGGTTGTAAGGTTTTCTGTAAGACATTTTTGAGAGAAAAGACACTACTAGTAGTTCAGAATTATTTTAATGCATCTTACCTACCTGTTTTACAGATTAAGTGTATTAAAATTCAGTTTATAATAAATTGAGCTCAACACATTAAACCTGGAGTTTCTTTATGGTGTAATAGAAAACCTGAATCAAACATACAGGAAAACGTTTATGTCAACCATTTCTTGCACATCCTTCTATTGATACTTTATTTTTATAACCCTTCTCTCTTCTTACGACAGTGAAATGTGCACTTTCTCTTAATCAAAGTAATGCAGAAACGCGCACCCCACATGAAACTAAGCGCATTTCAAAGACAAAATCTCCCCTAAACTTATACTACTGAAAATAATACTTTACCTGTATTAACAAGAGCACTGCTGTTGTAGAGGGTACCAAGATGTGGTCCAGACAGAGACAGGAAGGTATGAAGTTTGTTGAGGTAATATTTAAAACGAGGTCTTGTGAGCACTGAACGGATTATTAAATTACCCAGTGAGTGTCCAATAAAGCTGTTTAAAAAGAAAAAACAGTATAACATAGAATCTGATGGCAATCTTCTTTTTTTTTAAACAGAGAAAAATAAAATTGGTGTCATAAAATGCTGAAAGAGCATAGGAAAAAATTAATGAAAAGTTTCCATTCAGAAGCCTGTATTTTAGGTCACACAGAAAACATAGCTTGTCCATATCTCCCAAGCTGCACAAAGTCGTTACAAACATGTTCTGAGCTCCTCCAGAATTATTTTATACATCGTTTTTGAAAAGCTCGTGAAAACAAACTATCTTTCCATCAGCATCTCCCACCCCAAACCAAGATTATTTCTGGCTGTATTTCCCCTAGCACCAAGTATTCAGAAAATATTTTATGAGCTGTGCATGACTGAATAAATCACTACTTTGGCATGTGATGGCATTCAATATGATAAATGCATGAGAGTTACTGAAACAACCTAGTGGAGAAGGATCCCAAAAGTACTCCTATAAGGGGGAAACCCATTACTTAACGGAATCTGATTATTTTAAAATAGAAGCAACATCTCAAATCTGCTTAGCAGTTGGACCAAAATAAGTGATTATCAGCTTGAGCGAGGCAATTGAAGAATATCTGTCTGCCAGGAGAATACCACACTTAGTTGTTTCCCTAGTTAAGTGAGTTCAGGGAAAAATGGATGGGAGTCTTCACCTTCATGTATCTAAGAATAATTATTACTTAGTCTGAGGTGTCTACTGTCGTACCCACAAGTCCGTATAAAGCATTTCTTTAGAAGTGACACTACAAAATAAAGCAGTTCTAGTTATTATGCAGTTATGCTTACAGATCCCTGCTGAGGTAAGGACCACACCATCCTAGGCACTGACTTAAAAAGGATATGGTAGAGACAAGACTCACAAAATTAGAAGGAAAAAGCGCCTTCCTGTTTTACAGATGTCATCTCAGGACACAGAGAGAACAGACAACCATCCAAAAATATACAGTAGAACTATCGTGGCTGGATCATGTATGTGCCACAACACTACACCCGTAAGATCACCCCTCCTATTTGCTCTGTATCACTACATTCATCAACAAAAATAGCTAAAAACAAAGCTACCAGTAATATCTGTGTAAAATACAGTGCTAAAAAATTATTTGACTGTTTAATTGCTTCCCAAGCAAGAATTATTGACTCTGAAAATTCCAATTTAAAGCTAAGTGAAAAAATTCACACTATGTTATAGAATGGCAGGGCCACCCCTGAACTCCTAAACTCTGACATAATTATACATTTCTGTGACAGAATAGGCTATTTGTTCCTTACCAATACACAGTTTAAGCACATATGTATATTCTTCCCATTCGCTTTTACTACTAGATTTTCAAAATTGCTGCAATATCAGAAATTCTTTGCCGCAGCTTGCTATATTTGCCCAACTAATTTAGAAATGAAAGATATGTATCCTCTGTGCTGTCAGCACACCACCAGTGCATTTGCAAAACAAAATACTGAGCTGATGACTCTCTTGAATACTAGAATTTAAAACCATTCTCTCAGAGTACATCGTAAAGTCCATACAAGAAAAACAAAACCGTAAATTCTTTAGGAACAAGGAAATGTCCACAGAAGTTGAGTGAGTTTATCCTGAAGATGATCTGCATCACACAGCTGCTCTTGAGCAGAAGAGATTATTTTCTAAAGATCTGAACATTAGCAGAGATGTTCTCTTGACAGTTCTCTGACAGTTCATCCCCTATTTATTAAACGTCGTAAAAGGATGAGAAACTCTTATGCTGTACCATAACAAAGGACAATTTTGTCACTAGAAAAAGCAGTGATCCATCAATCAATCCTATCATCCTCAGGAATATGGGTATACCTGAATGAAAACTTCAGAAACATGAAAGATCCATTTGAGGAAAAAAAGGTGCTCACAATTAGCTATGTGAATGAACCTCACAGAATAAACACTTGTTCTTAATTTGTAAAGACTTACAAAAATAACAAAGGTTACAGTAATATATTGTGTTCAAGTTCAGATGTTTAGGTGAACACGTAATAAGCCTTTAATATTATTTTCTAATAGAGAAAGGTTTAAGGATTTGCTCAAAACAAAAAGGAAAACGGAGGAAAACCCTTCAAAAAGGGTTCTGAAAGTGTAAGACAAAAACGTAACCCATCCTACTCATTGTTTCAGATACCTGCAACTGTGGGATGCTCTGCAAAACCAATGCATTTCTGAACAGTAGGTGGCAATATTACCACTTTTGAATACAAGATATCATTAACACACTGAAGTAACAGAATTACACTGTAGTATTCATAAGTGCTTTATGGCACAAGTCTACCAATTCAGATCATACTGGAAAATTAGACACAGTAAAACCTCATTATTCTGTGCTAACAAATGAAAAATCCTGTCCAACTATAAAAATTCATGGAAGAAAAAAAAAAAAATCCATCAAAAGCCATAATCAAAAAGGTGCTGAAACAATGAACGGATGTTTTAATATCTGCACAGCATTAAAAATTGCTTTTTTTTTTTGTGAGCCAACATTAATTAGGGAAGAGGATGACAAGCTGAATAATCCAACTGAGGTGGAAGTCCAATACAGGTCATCAGAAATTTATGTAAGACCTGACATGGGGAAAACGGGTTCTGAAACTACACTATAAGAGCATGTGGTTTATTTCCTAGCTCTGTGATGACCTGGAAAGGCTTCCATCCTCATAGATACTCAAAACTTGAACGGATATGACTGAGCACAATTTGACTTGCTTCAAAGTTGCACTAACTGTGAAGGTGGCACTGGTATGAGTGGGTAACTGGTCCAAGATGACCTCCAGAGGTCCCCTCAACCTAAAGTATTCTGTGATTCTTTACCAAACAGTTGTTTTATAAGACAAATTGCTGTTAGTTTGAATCAAGCTTCCAGTTCATGCTTGCTACACACTTGTAGTGAGCACAAAGATTTTGTTCAGAGGGCATCAAGTGGATAGTGTAATTGGGTAGTGTACTGGTGCAATAACTGGTATTAGCTTTGACAGTACCAAAAATGTTGGTTCACTGAAGTTGACACTATAGTATGGCTCTGGGTTCTGATGGTACAGGGAGTGCCTTTTCTTATCTCAGTATAAGAATGTAGCACAATAAATAGGATTTTGCCATTACTTGAAGGCATCAGGCTTTGCATTGACCCAACAGCGCAGAATCTCAGAACTTCTCTTGACTTGTCTTGGCCTGAGCTGATTATAGTTTGTTTTAGCTGTGACAACAATTGTCTGGCAGTGAAGTAACAAGTCAGGCCTAAAGCTGCTTTAGTTTCACTATAGTTTCTATTAATAACAAGTAGTTACTCTGCGTGGCTTGAACTATGTATCACTAGAATGAAGCGTGGTGCGGAAGAGTGCAGACACAGGTACCATATGCCAGAGGTCCCCAATGGTCTATTAACGGTCACTGCAGAAGCACAATCTTACAACTCAGAAAAGAAAGCCAGTGTTACGGATAACAGAGAACAGGAAAAAAAAAAAAAAAGAGTAAATGGGAAACAAAAGAAAGGGCATGTGGGCAGACTGAAAATACGAAAGCATGAAAATAAATCCAGGCAGACCCAAGGCCAAGGAGGCAGACACCCCCCTCCCCTCCCCCCCCCCAACATCATTCTCCTTACACTGAAGCCCCAGGATGCTGATGTCCCACTGCTTAAGGAAGACAGAAACCACCAATCTTAGGACCCAGACAGCTGCTGGAAGGGCAGCCTACCACCTGACAAAAGATACTAGAAAGTTTCTGTGTAACAACTTTAGCCATATTAATAATGGGACTTTTCTGCATTAATTTGGACTATGAATTTTAGTAGTACTGTAACTAGACTATTTTTTTGCTGCATTTTTATGAGATTATTGAAACAGTAATTGGACTAACAATAAATTCTTAGCTCTGCGTATGAAGTGTGTTCCCATTTGCCTGTTAACAAGACTTTGATTGTAAAAGAGGGACTGAACAGGTATTTCTGACGCACAATGCTGTTGGCTTTTTTGCCATACAAAATGATTATAGGTCTGGAGATTGATTTCTAATTTGACTCAGCTACTGAGCACCACTTGTACAGAGAACACTTCCTTTAGTAGACAGGGAGATTTTATGAGGAGAAACTAGCATCATTCAGGAGGGCATGGCTAACTAGCACAAAGCCTGCTTTCTTTACAGTGGGACAGCCAAAATGAGGTAGGAACGCATCGGCTACTTGAACAGAGGATTTCTCAATAGTACTTCCCTGGGCTTTCTGGGTCATCCCTTCAAGGACTTGAATATAAGCACATCTCTTTCTGAAAGCTCTTTCATGTAGCTACCAGGAAACAGCTGCAGGATTTACTGATAGGTTTAACTTTCTCATAAGAAAAGCTAAAGTTGAGAGATGGAGACTTCTGCTTCGGCAGGGCCAAACACAAGCATACACCTTAAAAAGGAAACTAAAATAAAAATTGATAATTTCTTTTTTCTTTCACGTGAAAGTAATAAGTAAAACTGAAAAAAATATTTACAAATTGAAAGTCTTATGAGAGAAGCAAACCAAAAGCAAACGAGAATTCAATTCTCAGGTATGAACGACGAGAAGGTAACTGGGTGGGTTTGCTCATTACAGCCTTCAGACCACAGCATGAGAGAGGAGATGTCAGCGTGTGCTGGTGGGTTACAGAGCTCTCCTCTCCTGTACTGAGGGTGCAAACATGCAGTCTGTGTAACACAAATACAATCACACGGTGCTTTTTTTTTTGTTTAAATCACCGATTTAGACAAAATTAACCATGTCAAATCTTGCCTATCTCAAAACAGAAAGATTTGTTGAAAAAGTGAGATTATATTTAAACATATTAGATGTTTTCTCTAGCTGAATAAGGCCTACCAAACACACGAGTATGCAGAAATTTGTAGGAAATGCATGTAACTAGCAAGTCAAAAAACCTTCCAGATGTATAATTTGAGGATGCCTAAATAAACGGATGAAGTCAGGCTTGGATTTGCTCCTTTCATCTGTCGATGAGCTAACTCCAGCAACACAGCTGAGTTAGTAAGGTAGTCTGCCCAAACGGTGTACCCTACTTTGAGAAAATAAATGGAACAGGTATTCCCCGTAAGTAACTGAAAAAGGAAACAGGAATGCAGAGACTGGGAGATGAGCCTTCTATTAAGATGTAAAACATGCTTTTTAGCAGATGAAACAATCAGAAAACATCAAAACGATGATTTTTTTTTTTTTTTACGCGGCTGCCCTTCAACGTCACAGGTAAGATGGAATTTTCCTGTAGGAATGACAATGTAGACAGTCTGCTATGTCATGGTTGGTGAAGAGACTATAAAATCAGAAGAAAGCTAACTTTATCTTGACATAACGCTATTACAGTTTCCTTTGACTTTCTCGATATATTACCTGTTTTTCTGCAGAACCCTACCATGCAGGATCTGAGGAAGCACAGGACAGCAGTTCCTTAATTGTAATGCTTACTCTGCCTTAAAACAACCAACAGGACTAGGTGAGCTTACAACATTGTTCAGTCTTCTTTCAGCTGGGAATTCCCTCTCTCTCCTTTGTCCTCCTTTCCCCTACTCCTCCCCCTTCCTGAATTTCTCTCTCCCATCTCTTTTGGCCTGGTCCTGAGCAACACAGTTCAGAACAACACAGGGCTCTAGTTTTAAGTTTATTTCTATAAATAGTATAGAACAGATATTACCTGATTTTTGAAAGGGTTAGATTATAAATTTGTATATACTGTATAATTTCATCTAAAAGGCGATCTGTCATGGAATCAAAATCAGCAAAGGTATCATTCTGTAAAATAAAAGAAATAAAAAATAATAACTGTATTTTCTAATGCAGCAATATACATTCTGCATTCAGTCTGAATTGTTATTCCCCCGTGTTTTGATCAACAGCACACAAATAAAAGCATCCATATTAACTTTGAATACAAATGCTACAGCTAGTTATTATAATTTTTTCAAGTTTTTTTTCTTGTAACATGGAATAGCGATACACATTTTACTGTAAGACTACTTTCTTCTAATACACCAAAACAAATCTTAACATTACACAGCCAGCCTTACTTCTAAGCCTTCCCCTATGCATAGTCTTATCTGTAGTGAAACAGATGACCAAACTGCGTATTCAGAACTAGATCACACTGCCCATGAAATAGAAATGAGACAATTACCGCAACAGCAGGAAAAGTCTACATTAGTACTGTTTACTCAAAACAAAACAAAAAGTCCTTAAAGCCTTATTCCCAGTTCATAGCTGATTCTCTACAATGATTAGCAGTAAGAAATCAAAAAAGAGGTAGGCAAAGGCTGCCTAAAACTTTTCAACACAAGTTCCAAAGGATCTGTTCTAAAATCTGTAGTGTTCAACATATTGATAAACTATCTGGAAAGGGAAGAAGGAGATGAGATGTCAGAGTTTGGAGACAAAACCAAATACCCAGGATAGTCAAATCTAGAAGAGACCAGAATTTCAGAAGAATCTTATAGTACTGCATGCCTGGGTGATGAAATGGCAAGAAATGCAAAACAATGTTACACAGGGAAAAACAGCCCTAAACATATATGCAAACAATAATCTATACATCTGCATTCTATATAACCAGCTACGTTAGGAAAGCAAGGAAAGAACAGAAAATATCAATATAGTATTTTGTAAGTCCGTAGTGCACAAGCATCCTAAATGCCCTGTCTAGTTCTGATCATCCTATTTTAAATGACAGGAAGTTTGAAAGTGGGCAGGGAAGGATATCATGGATGACCACAAACTGTTTCACATGTGATCCTGAGAAATACTTAATGGACTAAGTCTCTTCAGTTGCCTCCTTGAGGGAGAAATTATACTTGTTTATAAAATACTTAATTAACTGAAGCAGAAAATGGGGAATGATTATTGACTATTTTTTTTTCCAAAACAAGCTGTAGGGGGATTTGTTTTAAGTTTCCTTATTTGCAACTGAATTAGTAATGTATACAAACCATAGAATTAGTCTCAACTGTATGCTGTGGAAACTGAAAGTAAAAACATTCAAAAAGAATCAGCCAACATTAAGGAGAAAATTCAGTAGCTACTAGGCTCAGTGGTCTCAATGGAATTCCCAAATCAGAAAGTTTCGGAACTGCTGACTGCCAAAAGCTATAGGGCTACAGAAGAGAAAGCGTGGCTCGGTGCCTGTCCAGCCTGCTTCGCAAAGCGTCCCAGCAGCTATTGCCAGAAAAACGCTACTGCACTAAACGAACCTCTCGTTTGAGCCATTGTAAGAGACTCTTTGTTCTAATTCATCCCTGAAGTATGTCTAATACAATATGTAACACACAAAAAAAGTAAAAATTGGTCTTCTGTGCTTTGTCAAGTTTACTTCATCTGAAAATAACAAAATTCACAAGTTTAACACAAGAGGTAATTTGATACTGGTTCAGTGTCATGATGTGGATCTTACAGTACACTGACAAAAGAACAAGAGACAGGTATTTTGTATTTCTCAGATCCTGTGAAATAACACATCTCCCTTCTTGCCACACCAGTTTTCACTATCACCATTTTTACCATTAATAGTGAGGGTATTTTATCTACAATCCTAACTGATTATGCTGAGAACTTAGGAGATATCAGTACACACAACAAAATGGCAGCAACAAATGTTACTCCTTATGTATTTACCTTCAATATCATACTAGGTTTTGTAATTACTTTAACGCAAGCCACAGATCAAATCATGGATTCCGTGAGAATACAATAAAATATACAGAATGTGGTAAACTGCAACACGATAGTGCCATTAAATAAACATGTCTGAAGATGTACACTGTTTATTGCTTTACAAAAATTCTTTTTTTCTTGGCAAATACCTGATTCCTTTCGGACATAAGAAAATCTATTCTCCCTCCAGGCAGCCCTAGCTCAATGTAAGTCTTCACTAATCTTAGATCTGCGCTGTTACCTTAAAAGGAAAAACAATCGAGAGTTAGATACTGCGAAGTTAACTTGCAATAAAAGCACTTAGAATACTGAAATGAACCTACAGCACAACTTTATATTTAAAACACAGCTAATGATATTCTCAGCCCTAATTAAAATTCGCTAAGACTCGGGAAGATAAACTGCAATGCCAAATGCAGTGACAAAACGGTCTATAAAAATGACATTCAATGCAGACACCGTTTTAAGAAAGCAAGGATTTAGGAAGCCATGTTTGATTTTGTCTTAGCATCCAACAGATACATAGCACTGTGACCATTACATTCTTGAAAACCTAATTAACTTTGATAAAAGTCAATTAAAGAACGCAGAGCTAGCTTAAAGAATTCAGTGAAGGAGCAAGGAGTAAGGGCAAGTTGTAAACATTTTCATAGAATAAAAAGGCAGAGTGGACTGTGAGCAGATAAAGATACATTTAGACTGGTACCCAAGACAAGAAATGCTAGCTTAACTAGCATCCTGAAGATTTCTCTACGTCAATGATCATGTATGCTTTTGAAGAAAGAGTACCCTTTCTGCCTTAATTAGAGAACAAAATTTTTATTTAAACCTGTTATTAACAAGAAAGAACTTGTATGAACTCATCATTTCATAAGGAAATTCTAACTATATGGATTTTTCTAAGGCTTCAAAGACATGTTTTTTTAACACGAGGTTTTTTGGCCAAGTTAACTTTTATGTCAATTCTAGGCAGGCAATAGCACTTGAACATCTACGCTAGTAAGAAGAAATACTTCTGAGTTCCGTTTCAAAAGTGCTTAACAAAGGATGCTTTCTGCCCAGAGGAAGAAAGAAAAGTTATTCTGTTATTTTAATTTTTTTTTAACTTAGGAATTTGAAAAATGAACAAGGCAGCTGTGCAGTGTCGGTCCAGTCCGATATTCTATCTACTGCCCTCTAGTGTTTCCTTACATTGGTAATTTAAGAAGCTTCTCAAAAAAAGACAAAAACGTTGATGGCAGAAAGCTATTAATACCTTAACTAGAGGGGATATTATTTCTTAACATGCACATATGCTTTGAACTAAAAGCAGGTGAATATATCCAAGCTATTTAAACTTTCCAATCCTTCTTTCAATTAGCAAGATATTTTCTCATTTCTACTACAGTAGAGTCTCCGTCCTTGGAAATATTCAAAAACCCAACTGGGTTGGGTCCTGGGAAACCTGCTGTAGGTGACCCTGCTTTGAGCAAGGGAATTGGACCAGACAATCTCTAGAAATCCCTTCCAACCTTAACCATGCTGTGATTTGGTAATCTAGCCTTTTAAAACCTTATGAACACTTGACTGCATTTTACATATACTATTTTTTTCCTAACAAGATACACATATTTTATTTTCCTTGACAATGTAACATTACAAATTCTAAACAAAACTGTTTTGTTAGCAACTCCAGTCTATTACCACGGTATGGACAAACACCTATATGACATAAAAAAGCAGAAGATGTATCTAATGTGAACTATGGCATAAAATGGGTTTATGTGCATGAAAGTTTTACTAAAGACAAATGTTGCATAAAATTCTTAATTTAAATGATTCTGTGGAACACACTGTCAAATGTAGCAGTACAATATCAGATTCTCATTTTCCTCCGGTGAACCTATTTCAGAAGCATTCAGTTCAGAGTTCAAATGACAAAAGCTAAACCTGACTGGTAATCTGAACTGCTATCTCATTCAGTATCACATTTCCCAGCGTACCATCTAGGCCATGGACGCAGACTATAAGATGTATTCCTTCTTCTGAACAGTCATCCTCTTCCATACTGAAATAAGGTATTGAAGAAGCCAGTTTGAAAACATCACTATACATAAATCCAGGAAGTTTAAGTTGCTTCAGTTCTTCTTTAGCTTGTAGGAAACTGGAACGAAACCGTATTTATGATAAAAAAACATTTACTATTGCCAGACAAACGTAGGGTCTCCTAGGATACAGTTTTCTACTGTCTTTTTACTTTGTCTTCTATGTAATCAATACGAAGGAAAATACATTTATCAAACTCTACTACCTTCACAAAACAAGCCAGTTCCTCAAAATATTTTTTATTGCTGTTTCCTACAGCCCCTTTTCCTCTGTAACAAAATCCATACCCCAATTTCTACTCTCTTCTCCTTTGAACATTTCTGCAAACTCTGAAGTATTTCTGAAACCACTGAAGATTCTGGGTTAGGTCTGGTCTTAAGCAAGCAACAGCTTTGTTTAAATGCAGTAACAAAATTACAGGAATTATAACCAAGCAGAAGTCAAGGTAAAGATTTCCAGTGACTTTTGATAATTCTTGCCAAACTTAAAACCTATTTCCTAGGTCAGCAGAGAGCTGGAGCCAGCGCTGTAATTGCTCACCAGAAAGTCCCTCTGGTATGCTGAATAACTGATACTTGCTTCAGAAGAAGCCAGATCCAGACCTCTGATCTTTTAGATATTATATGAAGGCATACACTATATGGTTTCTAATAGCTAAGCTCCCCACATGCCAGGAGTTCCCTGTGTTCCTCCCTTTCTTCCCCTTCCCTTAGTTTTTTTGTGTATGACCTTGCTACATAATTAATTGCGTATCAGTTTCCCTGCAGCACTTCAAGCTTTGTTTCCTTATGCTTCTTTCCCTCCTTAGTCCGTCTGTTCTGTCTGATCCCTCACAGTGTCATGCTGTATCCCGTCCTCTTCCACCTGCTCAGTGTTTTCCTCCCATTCTACTTTTTGTTCTCCGTTTTTCCAGCTTCATCTTTAGCTCATTCCTCACTACCCGGCAAGAGATGAAGTCAGCCTGAACAGAAACCACTGCAGGCAGTTGGTCTTAACCACTCTGCAGCAGAAGTTACTTAGTTTGTACTCAAGGCATGTTTTCTGAACTGAATGCACCAAGGCTGGTTGTCTATGGAGCAGATCGTGCCCCTCTGAACTCCCAGTTATCCTACGCTCCGGGAGACTCTGCCTTCCCCAAGGCCAAGTCCTTGATTTTACTCTGAGTTGCCTCTTTCTTTTATTGCTACAGAACACCCTGAATAGTCTCTGCTTTTCACCCCTCCCATTACAAGCCAGAACCCACTCTCCAGTATTTCAGAAGTTATTTTTCTGTCTACTTCTAACCTGGTTTCCTCCACCACTGCTCAATCCTTCCCCCTGTTCTCAGCTGCTTACCACAAACCATCTGGTCTTTTATCTCTTCTGCCTGCTTAGCATTCTCCTTGTTTCTACCTCCCTTCTAAGCTTTCTTCTTTCTGATAGCAACGTTTTACTTCCAATACAACACATTAAGCTGCTGCTTCCCATGTTCAGTTAGCAGCAGGAGGTTATCAGGGAAACTCCTATGTTTACAGCAAGAGGAGGTGCAATCTGGGATCCCTGATGTTTCTCTAAATTTGGCTTTCCTGGTATGCAAATTGCAGTGTAATTTAGAGCACTACGGTCTCTGAGGTGTCACATTTTGGACATCTGAAGTTAAGATTGAAAAAGAAGGCCATCACCTTGGCTAGCATTGCACATTTGCTTCACTTAACTAATTAGATGGACAACTGGTTACAGAATGTTTTTGGTTTTATGTTTTTAAACTCAAAGCATATTTTCCTATGCTTGCTATTTTAACAGCTTCCATTTCATGAAACACCATTTTTATGCTCGGTAGCCATTACGACATCACTTTTCAGCCGAATTATTATTTTTTTTAAAAGGAACATATTAGAGAAACAAAAAAAATCATGTTTTGCTTGAAGTTTGTCAAACCACGTGAAATTACAAGGTTAATGATAGAAGAAATTCAGTGCTAACACACTTTCATATAAAACATGATGTTACTTGAGTGTACAGAATCCACAAGCCACACTCCTGGGGGCACTCTGGAGCCTAACTACACTTCTTTTCCCCTTCTACGCTATATTAACATAATTTCTAAAAGTAAAAAACTTTGCTTTAAAACAATCACTTACGCTAACATTTGAGGTTTTGGGGAGCTTTCATACCAGGAAACAGATGAAGCCGAGCTGTAGGATGTGCTGCCTGGCTGTTGTGTAATTGCATCATACTTAGTCCTTGAAGAACAGATAACATTGCAAGGAGAGTCTCTCAGAGAAGAAGGAAAAGACAGACAACCAGGAGTACAGACAGGAGGCACAGTCATTCCATCTCGCAGATGCCCACTATCAATCCTTTCAGATCTCAGGGCTCTCTCTTCTGCTGAGCCATGATCCTGGTCAGCACTGGAAGCTCCATCTAATACACTATAGTCTGTTTCTTCATAATACCCGTTTTCAATCATTTCTTGATCCTCCTCTTCTTCCTCGTCTTGTTGGGAAGAGCAAATAATTTGTTTTTCATATGTTTCCTTTTGAGGGCTAACAGGATTGCTGTTGTCCATAGGCCAAATATCTGAAATATCTGTGCTGCTTCGAGAGCCAAAATAGTTTTCGACAAGCCCTTGCTTTACCATGTCAGTACTACTGGTTGGAGAAGGATTATCTGTACCAGTTTCACTTTTAGCTACTGACAGTTCTTCATTTGTCTCCTTTAGTTCTAAAGGCTCGTTATGTTTTCCTTCATTTGTTTTTTCAACCTCATACACTGCATTTACAAATGAAGAATCTGAAACCACAGATGGCTCACCCATACAAGTAATTTCCAAACGCAATTTAACTGTTTCTTCTGTAGTGTTAAGATGCCTTTCAAGGTCCTGAGAGTCCTTGCAGGTTGTGGCAACGTCTGCCTGTGGGCTGTAACTTTTCACATCAGTAGATGTATCCTCATCTGAAACAGCTAAGTGTAAAAGGTCTTTTGTTCCTGAGAGTGAGGAATGTATAGACAGAGTTTTGTTATCCAAGTGCCCTGAAAATACAACACACTGTTGCTGCAAATTGGTGTTTGATTTTTTACTGTCATCACATTTTGGCAAGTCAATTGCTCCAAGATCCAACACCGTTTTACTGTCACTTAGCTGGCATTCAGGTACAATAGATATCTTTGAATTCTCATCAGGTGACAGCTCATCATCATCTGAAGGCAGAGAATTTATGGATGTCAGAGATGACTGTATTTCACTTACAGCGCTGGTACTCTCAGTGCAATGGCTTTCTATTGTGTTTTTTATAGCACAGTCCGGTTTTAGTAAAAGCTGAGGAAACGCTCTCTCACCATTGTATGCACTTTGCCCTTGAACATTTTCAAAAACCTGATCAGGGTTGGGGTGAGTTGCAAAAGAACTTGGTTCACTTTCTACACCTGAATCTGAAAACCTAGAAGAGGCGTATGTCACACTAACATCTGGTAATTTAGTCATGTCTCCACTTGCAGAAAGTTGACTTTCTTTTGTAGAAAGAGTAGGCTGATTACTTTTCATTTTTGTCAAGATGTCACTGGTATGTCGGAAGTTTCTTTCATGGACATCTTCCTTTTCAAGCACTGGTTCCTGTTCTCCTGAATTCAATTTATTTCCAGATTCTGAAGACTGAATATTGGGTGTCTGCAAATTCTCTCCTTGCACTCCATCTTGCGGAAACTCAGCCCATGACCCAATGTGAACAGTTACTTTCTCCCCTTCATAGGGATTCTTATTACTTGGTTTGACCTCAATTGTCCTGACTCCTGAGGAAGCTGGTTGACCTCCGTGACAACCTTCAAGTGTACATCTGGGTTGTAGAGCACTATCTGCTTGTATAGTTCCAGAACCTGTCTGGATAGTAAGTCTACCAAAAATAGCCACATTTTCACAGTGCACAGGGCTACCCGGACCTGGTTGGACACCTTCAATCTTGGCAGTCTTTTCCTCAGTTCCAGATGGCAAAAATGTAAGTTCTCTTTGACTTACTTGCCTGGTGCAGGTCTTTGTATCACAAGGAAATCCACCTAATGTAGGGTCCAGCCCTTCGTTAGCATTGTATGAAGGCCTGCCTTCTGAGCTTCTAGAGGCATCTTCCAGTGCTGCACTTTTCAAACACTTGTAGCCTACTAAGACCACAGAGTCCTTAGAGTTCTGTTTCACAACTTTTTTTGTGTTTTCAGGTTTCATTGTTTTCATGAGCTTAGTAACCTTAACTTTGGATTTATTTGCATCTTCATTTTTGCCTTTCAAAGTTTTTGTTAGCGTCTTTTCACTTTCTGAATGCCAAAGGTTGGAGGCACCTGCAGGCCTTATTTTCAGTTCCGGGCTAGTAAAACCAGCTACAAAACCTTCTTCAGCTTCAAATTTATCCAGTTTATTGGACTCTGACCTTGGAAGACTCTGAACTACCAACCAGGGTACATCCAGATCTTTCAGCAAAAAAAGCGAGGGGAAAGAAAAAAAGTAAGAAAAAGGATTGTTTACAAGATTATGCAGGTAACTGAAGCTATAGAACATTAGTAATTATAGAGCTTTACACATTCTCAAAACTCAAACTAAAGAAACATTTCCTAGCAAATAAATATACTCCTTTAAAGCCAGCAAGAAATGTAAAGAAAAATACTCAGGTTTTACAAAATTTGTGCTCATTTCTTCACAAAGAAAACTGCACTGTGAGGTGTGTTTACCTTCAGTAATTGAATCTAAATATCGATCTTCAAAGATTATAGGCAAGGAGTTCGTATCTCCATCTAGTTCACTGCATTCAATAGGGAGGGGTGGAAGAGAACTGCAGAAGGAAGTGTTTTTGATAGCTGCACACATCTGTAGATGACTTTGAGCACTGAAAAAAAAGGAAGCAGTCCTACATGAAAAAAATAGAACTATTTATTTTTACATTAACAGAAATTAGCAGTAGTTTAATTCACTTTAGTAGAAGCTTTTCTACCAATTATTTAATAGCTTTAGTATTTAATACCTTCTTATATAACTTTCATTAAAAAACTTCAAATCTATATTTAGAACCTAAGTTTCTCTTGAACTTGTTATGGAAGTATTTTTGCAAGACAGTACTTCTACACAACATAAGCTATAGAATAACAGTACTACATACTGTGCACTTCAGAAGGCTACTCACTGTAGTTCTTGATAGGCAAGAGCAGCTTGCCTAGGATGCTCAAGACAAAAGAATGCTTCTGCAAATCTGCGCACCTGCAAGATCCAAATAAAGTTAGAGCTTATTTTGTATTACATACAATTTTTGAAAATCCACCAGCATTCCTACACAGCAATGTTATTAACTTGTATGTATTATATAGACAGTTACTTTTTTTTAAATGTTCAGTCTGAGTGGGAGGGAAGAGGATGCCACAGACAAGACTAGAGACTGAAATGAGAATTTTAACTTGTGCATCGGATGACTGAGGGGAATTATATTAGATTCAACTGCCTGCTGAAAACTTGATTACCAAGAAATCAATCATCCAAGTCAGGCTCACCTGAAACAATAACACACAAAAATATTACGAGAAATTTCAATGAGAAGAAAGGAAATGACTGTTTGATGGACATTTCTGAGTATGTTTGAGGATTACCTTCAGAAGTAGAAACCCATTAGATACTCTGCAGTCTCAAAATACAGAGAAGTATGTGTTTCAAACTTTCCATGAATACAGTAAACCACTGTGCAAAAAAAATCTTTTGTTTGTAAAGATTTCAGCTGCAAATGACAAAGACAATAACAAAATGTATGCTAATAACAAGCACTGTATTCAAGACTTAATTGTATGCCTGAAGTCAATAAACCACACAATACTAAAATGGTATTTTATAACATAGAGGAGCATATTTTTTTATCATCAAATACATAGTGTGGAAATAGGGAGTGTGAATTATACAGCAATTTACTACAAATAAAAACATACTCAATGTATTGAAAATGCAGTATATAGAAACCCCGAAGTTAAGGTTTTGCAAGATGAGATTTCTCATATTTCCAATATTACATAAAAATATTAATTCAATCTAGATGCATTTTTAGAACTTTTATTTTTGCAACTGCCCAATTACCTGCATCAAAAAAATGCAATTCAATGCAGTATGACAGTATCTTGTTTGTTGTAACAAGCCATACAAAAAAGAGAATGCGCTGTACCGTGGCTGTTGGCAACTGCTTGCGCATTAACTTGGGCATAAACATAGATTTGTTTGTGTCAATTAAAACAAAATTTCTATCCCACTTAGAGAACCACATATGTAGCTAGTCTACTTAGTCAATCATTTATTTACCAACCACTTCCTGGCCCCCTACTCCTTCATTTCCTCAATAGACTCTGGGTCTTCCTCTTACCTGACTTCCTAAACAGACCGTGAGAGTTTGCAGTGTATCTGGTGGAGCAGGCATCAGACCTAGTTCAGTTCCCTCAGCTCTTTCACGTCACTTAGAGCTGCGGCCAGCATCTGCGTCCACCCTGAGCACAGACATGGCACTAGGAAAATCCTGGGCATTAACTGGCAAACATCAGACTTCCAGGACCACATGAACTTTTGTTCAGAGATAAGCACTTGCAGGGGAGTTAGTTTTCCCTCCTGATACACTCCCCAGTATACTTTTAGAGAGTACCGTTTGGATGAAGTTTTATGTTCTGCAGCTTCTACTTTTTCCTCTTTTTTCTCTTAATAAAAGAAAAACTGAAAAAAAATTGCTCCAAGGTGCTTAAGAAAAAAAAACCAACCACAAACCACAAACATTAAACCCCCAATCTCTAACCTGCACTAGAAGCTGAAAGTTCTGTCCCAACCTCCCAGAATTCAGTTTCCTGTATTATATGAAATTAATCTGACTGATAACATAATCTGTGAATAGTCATGGAAAATGTTTTGAAGTAAAAAGAAAACACTAAATTTGATACTTTCTTGTAAATGCAACTTCCACACTCAGCAGTGACCAGACACACACACACATGCACAAGAAGTATCTGCTCTCCTTCAGAAATTACGTTAGGAGTTTATGCATACACACGTGGGATTAGAATCGGTGTTCCAAAGTATCCCTCTGCACTTCCCCCGCTGGCTTTTCTAAACAGACATCTACCTTCCAAACAGATGGTTTTGTCAGAGCCAATCCCCAACCTTTCCCCCAGAAAGGGAGAAGATCGTCATACAACAGACTTAGAGACAATTTTACTAGTTAAAAACCTAGATTTTGGAGCAACTGATCGCAAAGAGTGGACTGGTTATCATTCTAAACCAAGCAATTTAAAAATGAATTAAAGATCCTAATCAATCATGTAATAGGAAATAAAATAGTAACAGAAATATTGCCCAATTTGTAGATGTCTGTGGTTCAAGCCAGGAAAATAGCATAAAGCTGTTTCCCAGGAGGCAAGCAAGGTGGTTTTGACTTTAGATGCGAGCAATCACTTTACTAAAGTAACTGGAGTTATATGGAGACCAGATCTTTAGAATTCTGCCACTATCTCAAAGAGAAAAGGAAGGCTTTTTTTTGTTTGCAATAAATCCCATTTGTAATTGTTTAAGTAATTCCAGTCCTTTTGAAGAAAATCTGATCACCAGCTCCAGACAGCTCTTAGTATAATAGCACTGGTATAAAACTAGTTGAAAGCAAGCTCCAAAGCCCACATAAATCAGTATTAAGGAAAGAAAAAAACCCCAAACCAACAGTAGTTTATTATGTTTAATCAGAGCTTAACTTATGGAAGGACCGAGGCATTTGCTAGGATGCTGTTAAACAGGCTCTGCAGAACCAGAACGACTACCAGCTGGTGCTAGTGACTCAGGCGCTACTGACTTGGGCCGACTCCACAATGACTTTGCAGGAGGAAATTGTATCCGCTACTCCTAGTCTCTACAGACTTCCCAAAATTATGGTTTTTGTGGTCCTCCCAATGTAAACAGAAGAGGAGGAAAAATCAGATAGAAAAACTGCTGTGGAATACATATTGAGTCCCCACACATTTATGGGCAGCAGTCTGAGAACTTAGTTCTCACTATTTTAGGACTAATCAAACTGGAAGAAATAATTTTGGAAGAGCACGTTCAGACCTACCAGAAGATGTCACTATGGAACAAACAGGCGAACTAGTTTAGTGTGCAAATTTTCTGTGATATAAAATAACATACTCTAAGCAGTTTTTTCAGTAAAACGCAGTTATAAACCTTAACAGTGTGATAATGTAGTTGATGGATGTTCTAGTATACCTAAAGTGTTACTGATTTTTTTTTTTACGTAGTGCTTAATATTCAAAGTATTTGAAAATAGTTAAGTATTTAAATACTTGAGTAAAATAAGTAAAAGTAAGTAAAATGATTAAAATAATTTTAAATACTTAAACTATATTATTTCATTATAACCTTATTTTTGAACAACACTTCATCAGAAATACCTGTTTTATAAGCATCTGTGCAAAGAGGGTGAAAGTCATTTGACCAAATACAGATGTCAGGCATTTCTAGGGCATATGTAAATACAAACATCTAAACCAGTCAGATGAATGATTCCCTAAAAGCTTTCATTCATCTTAGACTAATACTACACTTTCCCAGGGAGAAATTTCCTGTGGAGGGTATAGTCTGTAAATATTGCATGATGAAAAGGTAAAATTAAAAGAGATTTAGCATCCAGTAGAGAACACAACAGAATATCAATTTCCAAAATAAAAGGGATTATTTAGAAGGATAGAATTTTGTATAGTACGAAAATCTTATTCCAGAAAGGACAGATATTCTCAAGAAGATAATTAGTAGGTCCTCTCTCAAATCTCAACTAAATTCACTAACCAGAAAGCCTGCATCATTTGACACATGCAGATAACGCCTCTAGCGAAACATGATCATTGCATGTTTCCCAAAGAAGATTATACGAACCCTCAGAACATAAATTCTCAAGAGATTATTAATACAAATTACAAATTATTATACTAAGCACTGCAAAACAGGATCCAAAATCAACAACCAAACATGTTCTTAAAAATGTCAAGGCTCAAATTTACCATCTCTTTTTAATTTAAAGGTTTACTGAATTTATGGATTGCTGGCTCCTGCTCTACTGCCGTGTGGGAAGCCCAGTGAAGCTACGTCTTCTTACATATATTTTAATTACGTATATTTGCAAAGTATTCACACAAGCTCTTCACATCTTGGAGTACAGAAAACAAGTGTCACATTTACAAATTAGTGCTTGTAAAATTAAGTAACAACACATTTACAAATTAGTGCTTGTAAAATTAAGTAACAACACATTGCTGGTTATCTGTAAGTTGGGTCAGGTAGAATTTCCTTCTGAATGCCATATTATTCGAATTTTAGAGTCAGCCTGCTTGCTTTTCGCTATCAGGCTCTAAATAAAAAGGTAAGCTTAAGATTACCCGTGTCCTGCATCTCTTTTTCAGTCTTTGATGTTTGGGTAGATAACGTAGTATCCAGTAACTGTGGAACTCAGTAAGAAACCGCAATTAGCCACTTCTTTAAAAAATAAAATAAGCTCAACTTTTTCAGTTATAACAAGGATCACCTCTGAGCTCAACTTAGAAGGCTCGTAAGTTTGAGAGACTCGGTGTCCCTGACTAGCAAGCTGCGCTGAGCACTATGTAAGACTCTTCATCCCCACACCACTATGCTGCAAGTGTGGATTCATACCTTCAGAAAAGAGTATTTCTACAGCTTTTATTAAAGAGTAATTTGCTTTTTTCTTATTAAAAAAAGCAAAAATTAAATATGATGTGGTGCTTGAAAGAAGTTTATGTGTAGTGACAGATAACAAAACAAGTGGGCTTAACAGCAACTGGAAAGGGAAAAAATGCAGGTGTGAAATCAAAATATACTTTTTTTTTTAAAAAAGAAGGGAGGAAGGGAACTCCTATTCAAATTTTGTGAAAACTGGAAAGCATCACAGAAATACTTTTAATATGTACAATATCTCAATTCACATAGTATAATTAACGACTTTGATTTATATTCCCTAAAACAACTGCAGTAAAATTCAATAATTAAGGTATTTGAGAGCTAGAGAAAATGACTTACAGAGATTTTAAAACAAACCACATTTAAGAAGCTAAATAACCATTAGCAGTATCTTTTTTTTTTAAATGTTGGAGTAGTAAAAATAAAAGTATTAATACTTCTTTGGGTTTTATTAAATATATACTTGTATAAACACTTACATACCAGCAGTTGAATGCAAGTGCAGGTTAAGTGAAACAGTATTCTCGTTTCATACCTCCCACTAGTTAACTTGAAGGATTCCAGAATTTATATGAAAAGCACAGAAAGGTAAGTAAGATTCTTAGATAGCCAGTAAAACACTCACACTTTCCTATGGCTAGCACATCTAACAAATAAGCCTTGCGCTCTTTCTGAAAAATTCCATTTATTCTCCAGAATAGGCCACTTCCACAACCATGATTCCCTCATTAAACAATGTGATTTATCAAGTCTGTACATAAGACCACAGTCCAAGTATACTTCATAATCAGTTTCCCCTCCAGAACCAAAACAGAAAGGGTTTTGATGCAAGTGACAGAAATGCTGGTGAGACAAATCAAATCTCTGAGAAATAAAGCCTTAAAATAGACTTTGTTTTGGACTGTGACTATTACAAAGCACTGATAACGTGTATTCTCATTAACCAGATCTTCTAACAAGCTCTCTGCAAATGGTTGTACAAGAAGTGCCTCCAGATAATCTCTTAAAATGACCTATGCTATAGTGTGTGAGACAAATGCACAGACTGTGATGTCAGACAGTAAAGATGCCAGGCCAGCTGAAGATCAAGCTGTGTGTTTGACAAGTAGGGGTGGTGGGTGTCATTGTTTATTTGTTTTTGTTTTAATGAATCTTACTCTCTGAAAACTTTAAAATGTTAGGTTTCTTCAAATCCATGGCCACAAGAGATGGGAGGGAAAAATATATTTACTAGGAAGCGAGGGTAACGCTTTAGTTCATATTTGAAAATGTGTCACTATGGGAACCAGCATTGCTGTTGGTTTTGCGTGTAGGAAGCCCACAGCAACTGTATATACATATATACAGATCAACTGTGTGTGTAGGTACTCACTATATATATTTTTATATATATACGCACATACTCACATGCCAGATCATTTCCGATACATCTCTTCTTTTTTAAAATCCCACTTAAGAGAGTTTTCAAAGCTTATGAATGTTATAAATTCTTAATTCAGAAGGAAAGTACACTTTGTTTTATGATGTAAGCAGGCAGCCTAAATGCAGAAGGGAATTTACTTCAGGGTGGGCAATAGGCATGGCTCCTGCAGAAAAATACATCATTCTGCACAAATACATCTTATTCCACATTCCAAATACATCTGATTCCACAGACTGCAATTTGCCTTCTGAACTGCATTTCTTATTCAAAAGATCAATGAGTTAGTTGGTTAATAAACATAAATAATGTATTTTATGTATTATATTCCAAGAATAAGCTCTAACAACATGATACACAAGCTAACAAATGCAATACAACAGCTCCCTTGATGATTCCAACTAACCTTCCCAAATAAAACTAGAAAAATTAGAATCTGGAGTCTCATTTTGATACGCATTTCCGTAACAATGTGTCCCGGTAACAGTATGAACATGCCAGAGTTCCTAAAACCAGAGTCGACACTTACTCTTAACGTGTGATGCTCTTGTGCTAGCAATGCTGTGACCTCCTCTTGTAAGGTAATGACCTCCAGAAATTGCCCCCAGAGAGCCATTAGAAGCGAGCAAAGCTGAGCAAGATTCATATTTATAAGTTCTGCCAGTTCATCAGGATTTTCCATTTTCTGAAGTTAGGAAAACATATTTACATGATTAACAGATGAGACCATAATGTACAGACAAGAATAAAAAAAAAAAGTGTACTTTATCTTAGTGAGAATTTTAATTTAAAAAGTAACTTCCAAATGAGAACTGTTTTGTCTAAGTATCAGAGTTGAAATAATCTATGTTACAACGCTATCAGATTATTTTATGTTGCTTTCAATATTATCCAGCTGTCTTTTAGAATTAGGACTCCTGACCTTAAATTAAAGCAACAATTCAATTTATGGCAACCATAACTGAGTTGCAACTGTTGTACTTTCTAACATGCAAAAATATAGAGTGCCTGAAAGGAATAGGAATCAGCACTCAGAAAACAGAAAATTGATACTCGCAATGTTAGTCCAAGTTTGATACAATTGTAAAAATTTAATAAAGACATCTCCCTTTCAGAATAGTCACAACTCACAATAACGTTTATATGGTGCTATATATCTACATACACTTTAAACATGCTCAGGAACCAGTGTTACAGTATAGGCTTCCTAGAACCAGATCACACCAAGACAAATTCAGTGTGAAACAGGTTTTTCTTTCTTAACAATGTACTGTAATCCTGTGATACAGTTCCACGCCAGTCAATTGTAGACTACTAGGCTTAGGTTCCCTGCCATTTTAGAAAAAAATACAGTTTTTCAGAAACTCACTGCAGGCACATAAGGCACTGAGGCAAAGGGTTTAAAAAGTAAAGATAGTAAAGACCCAACTCCAGCAATATTAAAGAGCAAGTAGAAAAAAGGATTGCAAATACTGAAACAACATCTTAGTAAGCGAGAATGGAAATAAGAGGAGGAAGAACTTTTGATGAGAACTGCACAAAAGAACAGAAAGGAGAAAAGTCCTTCCAGATGAGGGGATGACTTGGAGAATCTGCTTTTGTACAACTTGCTACTACTGCTTGATCTTCTATCATTGTTATCTGATACCATCAAAAACAAAGAATTCAAATTATAAATGCAGAAAATTAAAAATGTGATTTTAATACAAGTAATCCACCTTTCTATAATCTTCAGTTTCATAGTATACAGAAGTTACCATGGCTACTACTGACACGCCAAGCCACCAGATCAATAGTTAAGTTTTGGAGTCAGTTGAACAATTTCTCTTTGAATGAGGAGCAGCTGAAATAAGTGTTGGTAAAAAAACATACAGGTTGTTATCACTAAAAACAGTTTATTCCCAAATAGCTATGAAATCAGCATACTCTACTTTTATAGTAGAGTTCACTTATTTAATAAATGAAAAAAAATTGTACCTTTACTTCTTCACACAATTCTGCAAGACGAACTTCTACATCTATGTTTTCTGGAAAGATGAGAGGACATATCCATGAAAAATGTACTTTCCAAGTTGCAGAGTAAAACCAACTATCTCACAAAACAATTTTAAAACATAAAAAGAAAAGAGCCCATCAAATAAAACTTGAAGCCATATTAAGTACCACAATCAGCTTTAAATCAAGTAAATTGTAAACTCCCATTAAAATAATTTCTTACTAATTTCTGAGATTGAGGACAGAACAAAATTAATAAAAAAAAGGTTTGCAACTGAGTATCACGATCACTTGTCATGACACCTTATCAAGGATATCAATTTTCCATTCAAAATTATACTTGAAAATACTGTCATTTAGATGATACAATTTGCAATTATCCACTGAGCACTGCTCAACTATTCAGCAGCAATGTCATCGTTCACAACCGAGGTAGTACAATTCCTCTTCTCCCTCCAATTTTCCAGAGATACCTTATTTCAATACCATTTTTCTACAGGTATATTATTTACCTGATTTTCAAGCTACATGAATATAAATACAGTTCTTTAATTGTCTGAGGAATTATATTTTAGTCAAATAAAACTGTTTGTTAATTGATCTTTCTCCCAACAGCTCAATGTTAAGAGCAAATCAGTCTTCCATGGTATGGCAGCTTAAACTGGACCTGAACCTTGAAATTTATAAAGAAAACAGATTTATTCCTTCATGTAAGATGTTTTTCCTCGTTAATCATTCCTATTCTACTTAAGGAAATCTGATCAATTAAATAATAATTTAGTACTATGCTTTGATTTCCTTCTACACCTGAGGTACCAGTAACAAGGGAACAATTTATAAACGCTAAAATTGTCTGTAACAAATATTTATATTTAAATTCATTTTTGAAACACAGTATTAAGGAAAAAACCTACAATGTTTCTTGAAAACATACACCAACAAAATATGCCTTGAAACCCACAATAATAAATTTAGGATATGGATAATGAACACAGGTTTACAGAACGGCAACAGTGTGTTTACTCAACCTGTCTTCAAACGATACCAGCTAGATTTGGTAAGTATATATTGATTTTGAACTAATTGCATCCATTATACTTAGGTTTAAACGTAATGCCAAACAACTTAACTCACACAACTCAAAGTTCTGAGAAAATATGCGAATTGCAGAAATGCATGAAGTTCTCAGAAAAAAGTTTAGAAATGTTTTTGAAAGAAACGACATACACCTATATTAGCTAAACAGTACTTGACGATAATTATTCTGAAAATATATGAAAACAGTTTAAGATATTATACTACTTTTGGTGTGTTTGTGGCTGCACAAATTTTGTCATTAGTGAAAAACTTAAATGGCTTACTTATGAGACACTATACTGATTATTTATCTTGTTTGTCACGCTGCAGTTGGGAATAGGCTTTGAACAACGTTTAAAACTCTGAAGTCTAAAATCATTACGGAAAATCCCAAACTACAATGTTGTATTAAAAAAAAAAAAGACAGAATAGAGACAATATAAGAACAAGAGGAAATTAAATATTAACATTCTACAGCAGTAATGTTCACCCAGCAAACATCTGATGCAATTTTGCTGGCTCTGCTAAAAAATAGTTTTGTTTTCTTTTTAAAACAAAACCCAAATGCAGTTATAGATGATTAAGCTGGTGACCTACTATGAGACTGAACTGCCATTTTATTCTTTTCCCATCACAAACTTCCTTGTGCTTAAACAGCACTGTCATCTTTTGTCCAGCATCAGGCCAACACTGACACTCTCCAAAGGGAGAACTGGCCATTCAGATATGGACAAATGCACCTTAAGCTTTGAGAATGTCTTTTGTAGTGTTTGGAAGAATCAAGCCTTGAGGTACCAGAAGCAACCTGAAACATTTCTCAGGAACAAAAGGTATTAGTCTTTAATTATCTAAAAAATTGAGTCTGTGATGAATTAAATGAAACTATAATTTTTAGCTGTTTTATTTACAAGGTGACAACTGACTGAACTCTTCAATAATTTTTGTTTAGTAAAATAGAACAATGCTAAACCAAAAAATAGTAATAACTTCTCATTTTATTATCTATACTCAGCCTAGAAATAAGTAGCTCAATTCTGCAGACTTCATCAGAGTTCAACATACATTCACTATGGCTGAATAGTGAAATAGTGTTCCTGTTTACAAAATAATATAATATTTTATATTGTTAATAAGAATATAATATTTTGTATTATTAATAAGAATATAGTATTTTATATTATTAATAAAAATCTGAGGGGTTATATCACCTGCTTTGGAAACATACCTAGGTAGGCGTCTCTCTGGGTTCGTGGATATTTTCTTCTGAGAAGGCGTTCATAAAGGACCTGCATGCTGGCCTTGGCTAGTTATAGGGATTGCACACACATCACTAGTTACTACACTCCTTTTTTCATCTGTGATTTATTATTTGCCTTAAAGTTAGTAAAAAAGCTTACTGCTAGCCTAGCAATTAGTGCAGTTAGATCAGTACATGAAAGCATATAATTTTAGTGTAGTTTCTAGATTAGATATCACTCATGATATACATTAAGCTAGCATTTTTTATTTCATAAAACCAGTAATACTTAAATGCTCAATTAGTTATTGAGTCCAATACAGTCTCCACATGCTTCTGCAAAATCGCTGTCTTGTGTTAAATTATATGACAGAGCAATAGCAAAGCAAACAGAAGAAACAAAATTAAAGAGATAATAATTTAATTTAAAACAAAAAACTGAAGATTCTGGGATTTAAACAGGACTTGAGATTCTTTTCTGCAAAGCCCATTTAAACTTCACACATAAAATCTCCACTATAAAACACTTCATTTACTTTAAAAATTAAAAACAAATGCAAATGAAAATTGTGTACTTTGTGAAGTCCAGAGAGCTTCAATTTCTTTACAGACATCACAGAAACACGGGGGTTTTGGTTTGGTTTTTTTGACAGATTTTAGAAAAATTAGCATTAATGGTAGGCATTAGTTATTTTTCATGAGCAAAAGGTGAGTAATAGTAGCATAATTAATATTTACATTATTAGTCCTTTTTGTTATATCAATTGTCCCAATCAATGTATATACAAAATAACTGAAATAAATGAAAAAAAGATTTACAAATAAGAAAACAAAGTAATTCTAGCAGAGATTTAAAAAGTAACAAAAAAGCCCCACAGGAAACAAACCGTCAGCAGAATATGTACAATGAAAGTTAAATGTAAGTAGTAATTTTCTCTTCATATATTTATTTTGAGCATTTCTGTTCAAGCTTGCATTCCTAAAGGTAAGCTAAATTACCCACAGAAATGACAAAAGGTCTGACTCAAGTTCCACTGAAGCTTATGAAAATGTTTTTGGTGACTTCAATGAGGTTTGAAAGATACAACCCAACTATGCAACTCAATGGCTGGCTTTTTTCTATCACATACATATTTTGTAAGAATGTTTTAGGGGAGCTGAAGGTCCTATCTGAAACATTTAAGTATCAAGATTTAGTCTAAGCCTATCCTTACAACAACAATAGTGCCAACAGATTCTATTTGGGAAAAAGCGCATTTTGTCCTTAAAAGGAAGACCAAGAGTTGAGTCATTCCTTTAATAGGGTGTTCCCCTCCATATCAAGATTAAGATAACTGACACAGAAATATTCTTTGCACCATAGCTGTAGCAGTATTTTTGCTTCTACAAAAAGCCTCAGTTTCTGGTATTTTTCTATGCACAGATTTGTAATGCACTCCCTCCCTCAAAAAAAATTTTTTTTTTTTTCAAAAAATAGCTTTGTATTTTGTAATATACAAGAGAAACATTCTTTGGCTGAATCACTAATTGACCACATTACATTTTTAAAGTAGTTTTCATATCTCAACTTCCAACCTTATTGTTTCATAATGCTTAGTTTTGACATTTACTGGTAAAATTAAACAATACAAAATCAATAAATGCTGTCTACAATCAAATTCCAAAAGACCTGTTTTTTATATTTAAATGGAACTTTACATGACTAAAAAGGTATATGCTTGATGAGGAAAAGACTAAATCATCCTTTATAATGCCAATGTATTTTCCTTTTTTACTTTCACTGCTCTCCTAGTTCACAAGTTGATGCTCGGCTCTCTAATATACCTGCATTCTACAGAAATGTAACGTACATTTCCATACATTACATTTCATGTAATATTTTCAGTTACTTTTATCAAATGTAGTTACTAGAAGTCTTCATTGCCATAAAACTTAAATTTCTTTCTATGAGACTGCCCTGTAAGAGTTTAATTTTAACTTTATTAAAGAAATAGCTTCTCTGGAAGCGTATTTTAACTACTCAGCTTTATAGAAACAGTTCTTGTCTATTCAGATCTTTTCCTAAGTCTTAGGTAACTAAGTCTGTTTAAAAAGTTATACTACAAATTGAGTCAGCAGCAATTTCTTCTTGTAGGTCTTTTTTTAGGTAAGGTTCCATTGTAATATTCTTCTCAAATCAAAGCTTACAGAGTTCCAATTTTTATAGAAATATACAATGTTTCCTTACAACAAACAACCAAGCCCAGCATGCTACTTGGATTAAGAGTTCCTCTAACTTTCTCACCACTAAACACAGTGATTTGAAATAACAGGGCAAATCAAGACCAACAAGAAAAAATATATTTGCATAAATTCAGGCTGTTATCTCCTACTTTTATTAGTAACGTGACAGTACTTTTTTTTTCTTGAGTTATTAAATTCCAGTTCAGTTCAAGCAAAAAGATTTTAGATATACAAGATGTATGAAATTTATGCCAGTTTAGTCTAGAAGAGGGGTATTTTTAATAACCATCAACAGGAAAGTGATGCATTTTATTCAATTCAACATACCCAGTTCAATTCGGTGAGAAGAGGGGAGCTCCTTTGTTATCATAATGAAATAGCTGTGTAACCCTTTGAAAGCAAGCAGCAAACTGGCACAAAGTGTATAGTGAAAATTATAGGCATGGCTGAGGAAAGACTCTGAAACAACAAAACTGCATCCCTAAAAAAAAAAAAAAAAAAAATATGAAGCACATACTAATTTTGTACAATAAATGAAGTGTTAACAGAATAACTAAGAAGACAGATAAATAAATTGCCTCTTTTCATGAACCTCATCCATATTTTTGCAATTTTGAATGGATTGCAATATCTTAAAAACAAGGTTAAACACTAAATATTGTAAGCTTTCCATCTGCGTGTTCCTGAAGCATGTAACATAGCCTTTTGGAACAATTTTTCTCATTTCACCTATCACGTGGCACACTGCAGTAAGTCTAACAAAGTTCATTCACTATCAAGTAATACTTCTGCAGAAAAGATAAAATTAACACCGCCCAACAAAATAAAAATCAAACGTTATACTGATATATTCTTACATCTGCTGATAACTGTTTTGTGTAGTTATTGCCAAAGACCACACTTTCAAGAGAAGGAATCACAGAGTCCCTGTTTTGTGCTGGTGCATTCCTGTTCAACCATGTATTCTTCACGGGGCGAGGAAAACTGCAAAAAGCACAAATGAATGGATAATTTGAACATACTATGTGTCACAAATCTATCATAGTTAAAACAAATTCTTCATTTTTCTTGAAAAGTAGTAGAAACAAGGACTCTCGGTAATATCCTGGAAGTTCCTAGCATGGTGGGCTGCCCTTTTAAAACCCCTCAGGATGGCCCAGATACCTCAGTCTCTGGTGCTGTGCTAGGGGAGCAGTGCTTCTAAAGCAGTTCTCTTCAAAGCGTATTTCGGCTAGTTGGAGAAATTTAAGAAATTATTACCCTCAACTGTTCTGTTGCCATCTCTCACCATGAAGGTCAGCAGACTCTGTACCAGGAGATTGTGGAAGCTCCTCCTCATTATTTCCAATGCAAACCTCAACTAATTTAAACAATATGCCTGAAAGTTTAAGCCATAAAGATAAATTTTGAACTGTAACAGGTAAGAGGCATTCATTTTCTGCCAACTTTGCTGTGGACACTTTACCTCCTAAAAGTGAAGCAGTAGCAAGCAGTTGGAAAGCTGTCACACAAACTGCCATTGCTGTTTTCCTAAGGGATGCCTGACCTCTGCCTACTGAGGAGGAAAGCCCATCCTGAACCCCTGGGAGAACAGAGCATCCCACAACAGTAGCCTTGTGAGGACACAGAGCTAGGAAAAAACAATGAAAGATGCATGAATGCAGAAAGTGGGGACTTTTAGGTAAGTCTTAATGGGCAGAAATAAGCAATGGCAGGTTAATAAAAAGAGTAGATTGTACAGGACTCCAGGGCTGTAACCAAGTGGAATTACCTCCTCTCTTTCAAGGAAAGTGTTAATACTGGTTGTTCCCGAGACAAGGAGAACCTGGATGCTACTCAGAAAATGAAAACACTCAAAAAGTGACCCCCTAGGAAAGGAAGGGATGCCAATAATGTGAGCGTGACCCAACCAGAGGAGCAAACTGTCACCCAGGAAAGCCCAAAGGACAAAGGGGAGTGAAGTCTGCCAATGTTCAGATTTTTCAGAAAGAGCTGCTCCAGAAAAGCAAGCAAGATACGGATACTGCAACTATGAAGTATTTGCTAAGTATTACAATATGGGATAGCCCAGCTGAAATAAAATACTGTAAATTTGAAAGTTTCTTCCTCTCCCCCCCCCCCCCCCCAACTGATTTAAAGGACAACTTGGATCCTTAAAATAATTTTATGGACACCAGTATGTTCTACTCTAAAGATAACCGAAGCAGCATGGAAGTTGCTGTTTTGTTTCAGAATCTCCTTACACAAGCTATATCAAGTTGAGGTTTAAAATTAAATAGCATTATTGTATCTTCACTTGAAAAGCCAGCAACAGAGAAAAAATTGTATGAAAAACCTCAGGTTTTCTGCAACCTTCTAAAAAGTCAGCAGGGACAAATACATTTCTGGCTGAAAATTAGTAACAAAACCTGTTTTTCATTTTCTCACAATGAAGTGAAGTTTGACCCCACAGCTACGGGATGAATACAGGGGAAATGCTTGAATTTCACTTGTGGTACGGTGTGACAACTTACATTTTACATACATGCTGCTACTTTAAGTGCATTATTTTATCAGATGAAGTCTTCAACAACAATACTAGCTTAAAATAATTCCCACCTCCTCACTACTTGTTCTTCTCCCAAAGAATGCTTTGCCATCCCTTCAGATGTGCCAGTTCAGTTACTATATGACCACGCCTAAAACACATCTCCAAAACAATCCAACTTGGAGGGGAAAAAAAGACAGAAAAGAAAAAAAGCCAGTTGAACCCTCCAAACCAGCACAGTTCTACTGCACAGAACAGCTGTCTAACATACATAGAGACACAGCTTTCCATGATGTGAAGACAGGGACAAGCAGTGGGAATACCTTAAGCTAAAGGTTTGGACATTTATGGCACAGCCTTAATTTGACTATGAAGAAACTTGGGTGAAGTAGCATGGAGTATTTGAACACCATGAAAGAAGGCAAAGATAGATATGCTAAACAAAAAGCTGTGTAACAAACACTTCATATGTGTGACTGACTGTATGGCCCTTTTTCACACTTACTTTTGAGACAGAGAAGCAAGGTAAACAGAGATTGCAAAGGGTGACACAAGTCAATGAAATAAAAAGGCTTCAGTAAAAATTAGGCAAAAGCTTTTTTAAAGAGAAAATGAAATTCTCCAGTTCCATTTACTTTAGAAAATGGTAAATGCATCATGTGCAGACATCACTGCCATTACAGTAGTAACTGAAAACTGTGAAGATAGCTAACAGAGGATGCCCTATTTCTATTAATGGCACCTATTTCAGTCACTAACTAGAGTGAGCAGCAGATCTTCCCGATTAAGAAAATGTGTAAATATTTATACATATAAATATACATGTATAAACACAGCAATTTATACGTTCCTCCTCTTCTCTGGTCTTGGGTATTATCTTTCTTCTACACTACATGCTCTTATTTCTAACAAAAACAAACTCAAAATTTGTTCCAGGTAACTTTGAAAACAAGAAGTCTCTCATCCCTCTGGGCTCTGAATTCCAAAATCATCATCAAGAAAACTACATTGGCCATAGATTTAACTCCTTCCTAAGTATTCTATTATTGTAACATTTCCATTTGGACACTCAATAATTTATTTGCATTTTATTAACAAGAGATTACCTTATTAATGGCTGATGCAGAGCAACCAAAGAAGCATGGACTATAACCGATATGACAGAAAGGTGGAAGTAATCAAACATAACATTGACATAATGATGAAGGCCCCGGTGTAAATTAAAGTGCAACTTTAAAGTTCGGCTACTAATTGGCTGTAGTGTGCTCAGGTCATCTGGTCTAAAAAGAAATTAAAACAAAACAACATACAATTAGAATGATCGTATTTAAAGTGCAAGTTATTAATAACTGATGCAGATAGCAATTCAGCATATGTCTATACTTTGGAATACAATGACATCTTCCCCCAGGAAAAAAAAAATATGAAAAAAAAATCAGAATGAGACAAACCAGTTATGAAATCTTAACAGACTTCAGCATTGGATTTCTTTTTTACCCTTATATATGTCTAATATGAACAAACTACATCTATATATAATACAGATTTAATCAGTTTAAAAAGTTAACATATATTGTTGCTTTAATAAAATCTTCTATATTTAAACTTACGAATAGTCTGTATCCGTGAAGTGTAGATCTAATGTTAGCAGAAAATTCATTTCATTAAGAGACTCCTCAATCTAGAAAGAAATTGTAGAAGCATGAAACCTTTTCAGGTCTCTTATTTATACTAATCCAAATTGTACATAATGAAGACTTAATTATTTGAATATAGTAAAGTTGAGTGGTAGATTACCTTCCTCTCATCTAACAGCATTTTTATTTTGAAAATCATCACGTCGTTCACAGAAACTTCCTCATTTTTGTAAAGAATCTGAAATGTTTTACTGCAAACTATATTGTCATGGATTGAAGCAGGAAAGGCAAGATCTGCACCTGAAAAGAGAAACAAGTATTAATATAATTGGCCTAGAATCTGGAAACCCCGGAGCAGCTATAAGTGGAACTATCATTCCTATCAGTTTCATGACCACTATTAAAACTGTAACACCAACAATATCAGCAGTTTCCATTTCAGTCAGCAACTGCTGGAGTTTGAAGGAGTGCATTTTGTTTCAAAGAAATACTGTATCAATATTTTTAATGTAATTTGCTTTTACTATAATTTCTAGACTGAAGAATTTTTGCTTTGTTCCAAATTGGAGTAAGACATTCTAGGCATCAAAAATACTAATAAAAATCCTGAAATCTGTCTTGTTTCATCCAGCATTCATGTTGATTTGCAAGGTTTAACCACACTGAGAACGCTTAATTACCTACAGATGAGGCAAAGAGGTTAAATGACATATACCACTCCACTGAATTAATCAAGAACAGAGGTGGTTCGTTCTTTCTTTCCAGATCTTTGCATACTACTCTGGCCAGACCAGTTCCAAGTGTATCACCTGAACCTTACATTTCTCATTTAATACGACACTTCTGCTTGCAGTCCAGAGGCTGCTCATCAAAAAGAGTTCAGAAAAGCATGATAAATGGTTGGGGAATCCTTTGCCAAAAAAAGGTTAAAAGACTTGTAGAAGAAATGAGAAAGGGAATGGTTTAAAACAGTAATTGAGGAAGTATTTAGCATAATAGCAAGGGGCTATCACACAGGAAATACCATGACGGGCACTATCCTGTGAAACAACACATAAAAGAAGGTAGAACTTGGAAGAACAAAAGTAACAGAAATACCAATACTTTCTTATCACTCCTCTACAAGCGGGCTCAATAACATTAACCTCTTCCAGAGCACGAAGTCTTAGAAATTGTGTAAATGGGGGTGCAAAACATTTTTTTTAATTATTTTGTTTCTTCTTAATAAATTACTTCAAAGGAATCCACAAAAGAAAAAAAAAATCTGCAAAGTTTGCGCTTTACAGATTTGGGGTCTACAGGCCCCCGATAGAAAATCACTGCACCTGGCAAATATTCCCACTCTACAATCTTCGTAACATCTTAGTTCAACTTCCTTTCAGAAACTAGAAACAATTAAAAATACTGGGGTTTGCTAAAGTACTTTCATACGTATCATCAATTTAGGTGTCCTGGACAAAATGCTTACAAAGGCTGAATCATTAAAGAGTAATTCCCCTATATATAATGCCACTTTCAGCTTATATCCATCCATGTCATCTGTTACAGGTGAAGGGCAGAGCGGGTACAGTTTGACATGACACGTAATCTGATATAACCACACAGCATCAGCAAAAGGGATCTCCCGCTCCAGTCTGATACAAAAGAAGTAACGGAGCCATGTGGCCGAGGTCCCACTTCCTATGCAGTGTCCAACTCTGAGTCACAGCCCTCAGTTCTGCTGACTTCAGTGTAACGTGAAACAGCACCCTCAGAAGTGAGAGAGGAGTCGAAGAGGAAAAGCAGATGCCAGGAACAGGCTGAGCCACATCTACGTGGGGAGCGAGGTCTCACAAACGTGAAGTCAACAAGGCAGAGCTACTATCTTTTAAGTCAACTATGCACTGACTGGCCAAGACTATTTCTAGGCTTCTATCCACACAAAAAAACACCTCAACTATGGAGGGAAAAAAATAGCGGGGAATTAATTTATTCTTGCATCGTAAAAATGGACATCTCATTCCTAACTTGCCTTTTTTTTTCTTCTTTTTTTTCCCTGAAAACCAGCCACGAGTTTCTGATAGAAGAAGAAATTGAGAGCAACCTCAAACCTGAAACAACCTCATACACGCTAGAATTACATAAGTTTTTCTTTTAACTTTCTAGAGCATGACTACATCTCCCTTCAAATTACAAGAATGCCAGGAGACCTTCACAAGGCTGGAGCTAAAGCAAGTGGCTTGCCATATCGCATCTGTAATGACACTCGTCCTGGGTCCCGAGCAATTCTAGTGAACTACTAAAGGACCTGGGAAAAAGAAATGGAAGAAAACTGGACTTACATTATCACGGGACCTCATGAAGAGCTGGGAAGGGCTGGGCAAGGGGTGGAAGGAGATGCAAAGGAACAGGAAGAAGGGAAAACTGAGACTGTATATTTGACTTGGGGAAATGAAAGGAAGAGATAGATCAAACAGTCTGTGGGAGAGGGGAAAACACACAGCTAAGGTAAGGAAACTGCAGGTGACTTGTGCAGAGGCTAGGGAGAGCTGGAAGTTGGCAAGATTACTTGGACTCGAGTGGGAAAACCATGATGCTGTCAAAGGGAATAGGATTTAGAACAGATAAGTATGAGGAAGACAGAACAAGAGATATACAGACAAGTATAGGAAGAAGTACCTGACCAACACAGGACATCATTCTCAAGAGTGAGAGCTGTGGGCTCCTGTCCAGCCTCCTCTGGTCAACAAGCAACAGCTTCTCTCAGATCATGAGTAAACCCTCTTAGTGCTAGTCCACAGGTAGCATAATAGCAGCTATTTTCTACAAATAACAGCAGTCTCAGTAACTGGCATCAGCTATTCTACCACCTTGAGCAGGAGGGCAGCAGTTAGAGCTACAGTGTCCAGCTCTGCTAAATTAAGCAAGCAGCTGAAAAGAATGGAAGGCAGAGGTCCTCAGCAAGACCAAGCACGATCACATCCACAAGAACAAACTAACGCCCCTTCACTGACCAACTTGCACCCTTCTCTCTGCTTTGTTGTGGCACAAACATTATCCCTAACTACCTGATAAACCAAACTGAGACTGATCTAAAAAGGACCCCAGTTTTTGGATTTGAAGGGGTTTGGTTTTTTGTGAAATGGCTGCTTGTCAGCTGAATGAGTTCCCGGGCCAAATCAGACACTTGTGTCAACAGAGCACAGAGCAATATGAAGGTAAGAAGGAGTGGCCAGGAGGAATCACAGGATGATTTTTTTTTTTTTTTTACTGTGCTGCTGATCTAAACTCACATCAAATTGCAGTCTTAATGTTTACATCCCTTTATGCCTAGTGAGAGACAAAGGAGCTAACACATATGCCACAATTTACTAACAAGATTGCAGCTTTCTGACAAAATAACTGAAGACCATTCTAAAATATACCATGAAATGGAAAAACTTTTTTGTCAGCAATATTAAACATATCATTAAGTGACACTATTAAAAAAAGTATTGTTTACTAAAGGATCAGTTTAGCAGAGCTAAATTCCCTAAACCACACTAAGGTTTGCCCTTGAAGTGGAATAATCTTGGTTCATAAGAATTATTTATTTATTTCACACAAATCCAAGAAATATTCAGGAAGCACGACTAAAACTCAGTATCTACATTGTTGCTCTACTCAGAGTTACTTTTAAAACAGCCTCAAAAATTCAGGTTTCAGTAATCTCATATCACATTTTCTCAGACTGTAGTAGTTTTTTCTTCCTTGCAATTCCAAGAATTCCACCTGACATTTGAAAACTTAATTCATTTTTTGCTTTTCACATTTTTACAGAATGCTGAGGTGTGGGCTTCACAGAATTGGGAGAGCACTAACAGGTTTCTCCAGGTTCGGTTTGCCTGGACAAAGAAACCAAAAGTGAGTGCCAGGTTAAAAAAAAAAAAAGAAAAAAAGATGAGGGAGTGGGTAATTCTATTCAGGAGGATAAATCAATTTTCAACTTTGCCACCAGACAGCAAGAAAGCAAGTTTGAAAACAGCAAGACTGGATCCTTTCACAGTCTTCGGTAAAAAATGGGCTTAGCAATCTGTATAAAAGTCTATATCTGAAGTTCACTACTTTGAGGATATCTACTTAAACGAGATCTGCTCTTGGTCATCTTAGTCTGAACAATGGAGAAGACTCAGTAGATCAGTAGAAAAAACAGAAGACACGAATATAAAGGAATCACCATGTTTTGCTACCAGCAAAGGGAATTAACAGAGGAAAAACAGTAACACAAATTCTGTAATCAACTTTTAAGTCTCATTGCTATGAACAAGCTAGTTATTCAGCAGGTCATCATGAAACAACTTACATTTGTATTGTGTTAATAACAAAATTAAACAATTGTATTAATAACAAAATTAATAACAAAATTAAAAACATTTATATTAGTTATAACAATGTAAGACAAAAAGCATGCTCCCTTAATTAGCAAGGCAAGATAATGACCTCATTTACTAAAAGTTTTTGCACTTACCAGTTGCACGTAACAAGCTAGCTTCTAATTTGTGTGGAATTCTTGGTGGAATTTTCATAGATGCACGAATCTGGTAAAAGCTAAAGCAAAAGACAGTGATTTGCAACACACGCAGTACAGTTCATCTCATTTACCATATACAGATACATACAACAATAAAGGCAGGAATGGTGGGTGGGAAGGAGGAACAGCGCAAGGAAGTCTACGAAGCTTAAAACTGTCTTTGTTTGACTCTTCATCCTCTTGGTTTATTTTCTTAATCATTAACCAGAGCGGCAGCCAAATGTGAATAAAAGAAGGAAGCCTCCACACAGAGCTAGTCTTTCCATGCCCCACAGTGTTGGGGCAAATATTTATGGAGATACCTGGTAATCTACACTGGAGAAGTTATATGAATGAAAAATCAGGATTGTCAGCTACGCTGCAACCATCTCAGAAGGGTCTACCCTGTAGCACATCTACAGGACTGCTATAGCCAGTTCTGCAGCTGAAGGAGCTATTTGTAAAACTGCAACACGCCCCCGCCCTCCTCCCCAGCCCCCAGGACCCCCAGAAAACACACCGCTTACCAGACACTTTCTACATTGCTTGTGGCCACCAGATATTAAAAAGTGCAAATAAAGGGTCACACTAGGCAAAATATGATAGTACTTGCAGTGTTAAGACATAGTACTATTGCCTTTATGCTATCAAAGGCAAGAACTGCAGGCTTAAAGCCTAAAATTAAAAAAAAACCCCACCACCACAAAAGTCTTTGTTTTCTGGGTCTCTGCCCCCATCTTTAAACAGTTTTTAATCCTATTCAGCTCCATGCTGTTTCCAACTTTGATTTGTATCTATGAAATCCCTAATTGTCACCCATACTGATTTTATGGAAGTCTTTACATGACACAAGCACCCATAAATACACTTAGATGACACGTTCTCTCTATCTCATCCCATTTCAGATCAATTATTCTTGTCTGAAGGAGTTAGCTTCAGCTCCTCAGTGAGCTGACATGACCTACCACACAGCCCCACAAACACTAACACCAACAGAAGGGAGGGAGCATGAACATTCACAAGTAGAGAGTAGGAAGACAAAAATGCCTTTTTAGGCAGAAGCATGGTCTTAAATGCCCTTATGAGTATGCAATTTACCCTTTGTATTCCACTCACGGTGTGCATCCACTCAGTCTTATGGCTCATTTTCATCATCCCCACTCTCCAAATCCAAACTACTCTGATCTATTGTGTTGTTCTGATTTTGGCTTCTAACACTACAACTAAAGCTGCTCATCCAGTACTTCACTAGCAACTGATGCAACTGTGTACTAGCCTAACAATCAACCAATAAAAAAATTCTTAATGTAATCCTTCCACAAAAGTAAGAAGTCAACTTTAGTCTGGTCAAAACTGTATATCAAAGAATGCTTTATAACAGAAGATACTTAATGAACGAGTGATATCGCTAGAGATAAGAGATGACAGCAAAATGGTGCCTACCTTTTAAAAATCGAATAAAACTTAACCTATTGCAAACTAATAATTATATATTTTATTTTTAGAAATGCACAGGTCAAACATGATTCCATATACACTTCTTAAATGATTCATAAACAGTAAATGAATTCATTTTGTATTGGATTTAAAAAAAAAATAACATTAAGCTTTCACTGTCATCTTCTCCAAGAGTGTAAGGAATTGAGGAGATTAAGAGAGTCTTCTCAACATTAATCAAGGAGGATGCAATCTAGTACACTGATGTACTCTTTTTCTTTTAGTCAGATGTGACTTCCATCATTCAATTAGTTACTCATTTCACCTATACTGAGGACACATGATACATTACAATGTATAATAGCCTCAGCAAGGAGATACTTTCCACCAGCCCCAGTTTCACAGTGTCATTTCTGGATCCACAGTAAACATTTCTCAAGAGCCTGACATGCTACTACAAGCTGCATCTTCCCATGATCCAAATGACTAGCCTGTCATGGCAGAGCATACTGCTTGTTATTTCAGGTATTAAGAAAAGAATGCAGTATCGTTGTTATGGTTTATATTAAATATTATGTCTCAGTAGTTCAGAGACATGCCAGATATTTTACTTCATCTCACCCTAACCTTCTACCAAACTGGGTCACTTTATTAGACTTTAAAATATCCAAAATCTGCATAATTCTCAGTTCATTTTTAGAACCACATGACAGCGCTACAGAGCATAAATTTAACTAAGGCTTAACAACTTTACCGAATGTGGATAGAACAATGAATGAGGACTGTAACAAGGTAAAATGAAATGCACAGGCAAAATAAAAACTGTGCACCGAACAGAAAAAAGGCGCAAGGTGATATTCCTATTACTTAATGCAGTAAGACTTGTTTGCCCTAAAGACACTATTAAGTGACTGTTTACAATCTGGGCCTCAAAGAAAACAATCAATAGAATGTTCGTGCTTAGAATATAATTTGTGAAACCAAAAGGCTGTTAGGACATGCTTCCTTTACCTATTATTACTTGCTAGCAATTAATCAAAAGCAGATTATTCTACCCTTTATCCAGGCAACCCTTTGCCTGCCCGATAAATTTTAATTTGGGTTAATGGGGAGATGAAGGTGTATGCTTGTTTGAGACAGGTGGCTTTGATTTTCAGCAGATTTGTACTTTAAGCAGTTTATAACATAAAACATTCACCTGTCAATCTGAATAATAAAATCCTGTAGGAGTTCAGCTCAGGACAAATATGTAAACATTAATTCAAAATCTTGTGCCTAGATCTTTGAAACACTTATAAAACTGCATCAAGATATTTAAATAAGAAAAACATCCTCCTACACAGTATTTACCCAAATGATTCACTGCCATTCATCTTTAAATGCCGTATATATTAAGGATCTATCTGCAAATGAAGAGCTATGATACTGAAACAGGGTACTTTATTTACAAAGGAATTACACTTGTAATACATAAAATAAGGAAATGCTTTCTAAAGTTATGATATACATTCCTCATTTGACAGCAAATTTTAAAAGAAATTTCAAAAAAATGCATCAAGCCTCATCACTCTTCCCCCAAAGCCCTGCCTTCCTCATCTTCCTTCCATCTCTGGTTCAGCTCATTAATAAATTTGTATTGTAATGCTTCCTTTTCTATTAAAACAAAACCAAAACAAAACCAAGTCACTTTCAACTATTTCCCAGCTGTACCATAAACACTGCTTAGTTCTCATATACACTACTGACCCATAAACCTGATGTATTCTATTGTATCTGCTTGGGCCTCCACATAACAGTTCAGTATCAAGGACTTGTTACTCACCTATCACATTCAATTATCCCAAATATCCTTAACATACTCTGTAAATAAGATCTGAATACAATCAACTCTCCATTATCTTCTGTAACGAGAGAATGAAGATACCCTGGGTAGTGGAAAATCCCAGACAATAACAGTGCTACAGAACATGCCACCGATGGTACAGCAAATGTGCCCAAACAGATGAAGTAGCTTGGCTTACCAAAGCTTTCAAACCCCAGTCCAGCATCTTCCAAGAGGTGGCATGTGCAGACCTAATCAGGCAGTTGCAGGCTTAGTACTACAACTTTTCAGAGGGTATTAACAGTTTGGGTCCATCAGTGTGTCTATACTAAAATGCTTTCCTGAAGCCTACAGGAATGGAGAACATGGTACAAACATTTCAGTGGCACGGCCTGTGCTAAAGCAAAGCCAGTAAGATTCACATGCCCAACCTCGGTACAGCGCATTTTCTCTGACACACACCTGCAGTCCCAGAAACATGACAGAGGAATACTCGAACTGACCCCACTCCAGTTTGGCTCCTTCTCAAGTCCTGACTCTGATGGCAACCTGGAAAAATGCCTTACTGATAATAGAGACAGGGGCTCTATGTTCGTTTCAAGATTTATATACAACTTTTCCAGAGCAGAAATATTAAAAAAAGACAATAGAACAAGCTTTGCAATTAGCATTAAGATTCCAGAAAAGTGCTGGGGTTCTCAAAGCTTAGACTAGTAGTGATTTTTGGGTGAAGATTTTTGAAGAATAATTTGAAAAATTCTGTGTTATAACCTGTCCCTTAATCTCTCTTTTGACTGCATCAAATGAGGAAAACACCATTTTCAGATTATTAACGGTTGCAATTTTCAGATAACAAAGAAGTCAGAAATGTTTTGATGAAGATGCTGTTTTGAAGAAAAGAATCAATGGTATTCAGAAAGGTGGTATACTGTAAGAACACACATTAATCACCTGCGAAAACTGCAGCATCCATCAGTGTAAGGACCTTTTGCTACCTTTTGCTCCATCAGATGAAGCAGGATAGCTAAGTATTTCACTAAACAGAGAATAAAACAACAGAAATATCACCAATAACTGTAACTTACAATATGATGAAAAATGCACTAAAAAATGGATCAGAAGCAAGAACCTGATATGCAGTCGTTGCTAAATTACCCTGATAGATTATGCCGTGATGTTTAGAACCACCACCTGATAATTCAGCAAGATGCATTTGGATCATCTTTGATGATACAACTACAGTTTGGCATTTTAAAAGCCTAGGCTACAATGGCAGCTAATGAAGTAGTCTTAATGTGAGTCACTACAGTACAGGCAGTGCAAGGAACAGATTTGGGATGAACAGCAGACTGAAAGTTGGATGAAGGTCTGACACCAGACAAAGAAAAGATTTTCAGTGACTCTTTAGCACCATTTTGTCAAGACAATAAGCAAGTTACAAGTGCTTGACCTTCAAGTTGCTGATGTAAGAGTGATTTGAAGGACAGTCTCCAAAGGGAGATGAGCAAACTGAGACTTAAGGATACTTAAGCATGGGAACAGACTGTCCAGGTAAGTTGTGGAATCTTCACCCATGGAGGCTTTCAAGACCTGAGGGGACAGAGCTCCAAGCAACATGGTTTGGATCTAGTGCTGACCCTGCTTTCAGCATGAGGGTGGACTATATGACATGTTACTATCCTTTCCACCCTGAATCAGTCTATGATCCCAGAGGTTAAAGGAAACCTGTAAAACAGGGTTCAGCAATTTACAACATGGTGACCGAAAGGCAACAAATCAAGAAGTGCATATGGTTGGGAGCTGGTACACAAAACAAGTTGGAGAGATATCTGTGAATAGAGCATATTCCAGCTCCTGGCTTTCCCCAGTCTAAACTCAGGAAGACATTGCTGCGTGTACACAGGCAAGATACTTCTCAACAGCAAATCTGCTTGTTTCTCTGAAAGGCAGCATCTTCCAATTCCTATTAAATTTCCAATGTCATAGACTTGAGAAAAAAAAGACAATCTACAACACTACCTCTGAAAATTTGCTAACCTCTCCTTCTCTAAATGCTTCCAGCATTTACCTTTACTTATCTTGGCCACAGACATGAGGTTGAGGATGAACACCAGATCTCTTCTTCTGGTTGCACTGCTTAAAAGCTTTGTCCTGAAACAGTTTGACATCCATCCCCCAAGAGGTACCTCTGCATTTGCTTCACAATGTGCAAGTTAGCCTAAATATTTGAGAAGTTTACTGAGACAGCATACACAAGCAAAGCCAAAGTCACCAATGGAGAGCTTATAAATATCCAGGAGATTTCTGCCAACCCCAGTCTATGCAGCTTTTCTTCAGTAAATAAATGTGTATACTTGCTGATGTCCATTTATCTCATTTGGTCCTCAATATAATCATATGCAACTCCATAACCATGCTATCCTCAGTATAATCATATGCAACTCCATAACCATGCTATTAAAAGGTTCAAGGATATCTGGACCTTAGTGTCCTTGCTATAGACCTTGTAGGAAAAGGACTTCTGAAAAAAGTAGTTAGAATTACTGCTCTCCTGTAGGCAGAGGAGACCTCTACTGTCCATCCTGTATGAAAGATTAAATCTTTTCCATTGAGCTGCATTAAAATCTTGAAGATTCAAAATCTGACACGTGCCAGAAAATGCTTTCCCACACAGGAAAATTGATAGGTTTCTTTTTTTCACTGGGATCATCATCTAAATGGGCATAAGTAAGTTTTGTTCATCACATTTGTTGAAAAACATCATTTATAATCTGAGCAAGAAGTAGGTTTAGCAATAACCAGAATGTATCTTGCTACCAACAAAAAAGGACATGTAGGAAATAACGGTTATTTGATTTTTTTAATGCTCTCACACGGAACCACAGGCAGTAATGCGTGCAACTGCAGTCATAAAGGACAACCATGATTTAAAAAAAAAATTCTCATGCATAAAAAAAAGTCTATGTGCTTTTACAGAGATAGCTGCATGAGCATTTACTTGAAAAACCACTTAATTTGCCAGCTAAAGTACATTCCAAGGGAAACGTATGTCCTGAAAAAGCTTCGTAATACAATTCATCACTGAGGTGAAACTTTTTTGCAGTTCCTCTCACCCAGCAAGGAAAGGCAGAAGTGCACACAGCAGAGTCTGACCCTTCCTCTTCTGTGAATCCCAGTGCGCTCACTGCACACTTAAATGCGCTCAGTCACATTAACAAGAGCAAGCATTGAACATCGTGGAGTGCAAAATTCACATGCACATTGGGTCACCTGCAGGGCGGCTTCTAAATTTATCAGTTCACCAAACGAAGGAACAGCTCTGACCCTGCAGATGCAAAACCTCAGGAGAGCTCTTGGGATCTACTGAATGCAAGGCCCCATTGAAAACACACTCTCCACTGCAGACCATCACTAAGACTTCTCTCCTTCTCCTTTTTCCAAGGTGACAGAACAGTGGCTCAGGCAAGCGTGCTTCATTTGGTGCATGGGGAAATGGAGCTGGGGATGCAGCACTGCTTTGTAAATACAGAACGTGGCACTGAAATGAGGAACTGTGAGAAAAATGGATAGAGGAGAGGGTCTCCTGAGGAACAGGCAGCTCTGGAGGCAGCGATGTCGTTGTAATGGCTGCTTCAGACTGACACTGGCAGACCTGTGTCTTCTACAGATCTTCTACAGATCACACCTTCTCCTACAGAAGCAAACCTGCACCAACAGAAACTCCTGCTGCGGTGAGAGGTTGAGTCAGCAAAATATTGAAAGAATCCAACAAGAGAGAACGTCCTTTTACTTCTGTTCAACATCCCTCTGTCCTACAAGCTAAGCCCCTTGCTACTATAGAGACCCTACATTACTAATTCTTTCATGGATTTATAAAAATCCATCTTAAAAGCAGTAAAGATATTTAGCATTTCACACAATCTAGTCACAAGCCTATACCGACAAATGCCAGCATACACGCATTTTTCAAGGCAATCTGAGTATGCTTCTGATGTTTATAAAGCATTTCAAATGATCTTGGAACACAAATACTCTATTTTAAATATTACCACAAATTCGTCAGAATTATTTGGTAACTTCATAGGTATTGTGCAAAAAGGCAATCCAGGTAAAGGCACACAAATAAGGGGCAAAGAGGAAAATCAGAAAGGCAGTAAAATAAGGTATAAGGGAACAGAAATAAGAGAATATACAGAGACACATAATAAAGCACAGGCAATGAAATGCTGATTCTCAAAGTGACAAATGTAAAAAGAATAGAGAATTGGTTAGACTTATTCCTTAATTTTCCCCACCAGGAGAAATGCAAAGTCATCTATAAAAATCTAATACTACCAAACCCACCTGTGGCCCACAGACTACCAAATGGCCACCAAACTAGTTACAGAGCTTATCTAGACAGGGAATTATTTAATACAGGTATAGAACACACAAAAAGATTCTTATCTTGCAATCACTTTGTACTAAGTACTTCTAATATGGACCAATATGAGATTACACTCTGCTATAATTGTAGGATTTATCTCATTTAACAAATTCTAATTCAGATACTTGAGCAGCAGGAAAATTATCGTGCCCAAAAGACTTTGTTTAAAATCTTTTCTCAATCCCTTTTATGAAAAATCCAGGTATTTCACAGCTAGCTAACATACTTTTATTAAGATAAATAAAACAAAGGGCAAACTTACAGGAAATAGATAAAAGGTTCCCATTTATTTGAAAGCAAGTTTCCGTGAAAGTGAATTACTTTCAAAAAGTACCTCACATGTCTATGGTACACACTATTTCTGACAATTAAAGATATATATAAACGAAACAGTTATTAGACCAAAACTTTGATGAGAATTATTTGGGAGACTAATACCTCAAATAAGTCACAGCAGCTTGTTATGAAACAGGATTAAGTACATAGGACAGAGGGGAAAGCAAATGCAGCTGGGGATTTTGCCTTATTATTACAAAAGCCTTTTCTCCATGTTCTTACCACAGGCACACTCAGGCAGAATTCCTGCAGTGGTTATGAACATTTATTTAAAAACTTGAAAAGGGCATACCCTCAAATAAGTATTGCTTTTTTAAAGAGCCATATAAAAATACAATACTAGATTAGCTCTTATTTAATCAAATAAATCTTAACTTACATTAGTCTATGTTTATAACTTTAGTTCCTCTTTTATTTCCTGTTATTACTGAAGGGAACAAGAAAGAAATCATACTAAATTACCTTGCATCTTTAAATTATAACAGCTCCATGAAGCTCATCTTCAGGGTTAATGATTTCCTGTATTCCCTTATAAGACAACTTTCCAACTCCATTTATTTAGCTTGAAAGTATTTTTCATTTGACTTTTTGATTCAGCATACTAGCCTCGCAAATGACATATCACAAGTGTTTAACCACTGAGTGGCCTGAACATTTACGTTTTCTGGGGACAAAGGTATGTTGGGTTTTCCCAGTAACCAGGGTCCCAATTTTTCAAAAGTTCCACCCCTTGCAAACAGGCAGCAGTTTTTACTCAGACACATCGTAACATGTAATTTTGAAATCAAGGTTTAGCAAACACAACAGATGGGAGACCAGAAGACAAGTCTGACAACTCATTTTCTGGCATTTACTGGTCTTTCAAATTTTTTAAGTTTTGCAGCTGTGCAATTCTGTTCCTCTCATCTGTCAGTAATCTGTAAAAAGTATACAAGCCTTTCAATTCACTTTGCAGCTTATTTTAATGAAAGGCAATCTCTGTTTTAATAGCAAATACCTCATACATTTAACCAGAGAATTAAGAATCCAGTAGGGGCTATTACAGAAGGCAGGACCGCACAGCCAGGGGAGAAAGCGGGACTATTCCCTTCAGTGACACGACATGGGGTTAGGTCAGGTTGAGCTACTGGTGGGACTCCACACTCAGAAATAATATGAAATTTTACTGCCACTTCTTGTAAATTATTTTTTTCCTCAACTTCAAGAGTTTCAACTCTAAAAAGATTGAGAGAAACAGATCTGCTCACTGTGTACTGTATTTATGCATTCATTATTAACATAATTCTTAAGGAATAATCTCAGAGAATATTACCAGAACAGTGTTAGAAGCAAGCTATGAAAAGTTAGCAGCAGAAGTCAAGATCTGTTTCTTTAAATTCCAAATTTCACATTCTTATTAAGATGATCCTAAAAGCTCATGAATGTCAAAGAGTAAGGTGAGCATTCAAGATTTGAAAGCAAGAGATTCCCAAACACACCCCTTCTTACCCCTTCATGAAAATGAAAAAGTTGCTGTTCTTGGATAGACTTTTTACTTTTGCCACAGTAGAGCCACCTCCTACAGCAAAAATATCTTCAGTTTCCTAACACCTACCCCATCTAGTACATGGCAGCAAATATACCCTTAGAAGAACAAAGTTAAAAATCCAAACTCACAAGACTTAACCTTCTGATACCAGTTTAAATAAACTAAACAAATTACATGGGCACAAACAGACTAAGTAGCCAAACCCCTTCTTCTCCTGACAGGTTCCACAAGCTGGATACCCCAAAGACACACAGTGCCCACTGAACCTGTTCAACAAGTCTAAAAATTTAAACAAGCAAACAAAACAAAAAAAATTTATTGTGAGAAAACTGTAATGAGCATTGCAGAAAACTTCAGATGGTGTCCAAAATAATTTGAAATAAATTGTATGTAGGAATCTATTCAGGAAAGGTAGGAAACAAAGACTGCTGAAGAGAAGGCATGCAAAAAGACTACAAGATGAAAATTGAGAAGGGCAGAACAATGTGATGGGGACAAGGGAAAAGGTGCATAGAAGAAGCACTAACCACAGTAATAGGATTCAAGTGCAGAGATGATCATCAAGGTGTTACTATGATTTACTGTATATGTACACTGAGGAGCCTTAATCTTTCCATGGGCATGGGTATCTGAATCCTTGAGTTCCCCTTATGAGGCTGACCTCCTGCCAACTGCTCCCTGTAAGCAGGGATCCACAAAACCTACTGAAGAAGAATCCAAGTTCTCCCTGGGGAGTTGGAAGCTGGGGGTCTCTGCTGCTCTGGATGTCTGCAAACTCCTTTCTATCATTTCCTCCTTCCTCCTTTCAGAGCTGACCTACAAAAAGGGACTTGGCATTCTGGGGGTGATTAGGACCCTTTCCCCAGGAAGTATCAGGGGTGGGTCCCTCTGTCCTCTGCAGTTGTCTGAGACCTTCTCTTTGTTGCTCACGCAAGCTGGCATCTGGGAAATCCTGCCCCTCCTCATAGTAAGGAAATACAAACAATAATGTCTTGAAAATGAGACTATACTTTTACAATATAAGGATTTTTGCAAGAAATCAAGCTTAAGGAGTTCTGTTTTCCCCTTTTCCTCTGCCCTGTCCTCCCAGACACTCACTCTTGCCCCTCTGCTGCAATATATTGCCCCCCTCAATTACACCAACGCACTACTTGCAGAGCAGTGCTGCAAATTGGACCAATTCAGCAACTCAACTTACAGTAGGCCGCTACAGCAGCTCAGCCAGCACAACCGACAGGGCAGTGCACTGAGGTGGCACGAAGCAGTCAGCAGCAAGGAAGGCGGAAACTCTGCAAACTGGCATTGCCAGGCAAGCTCTGTTTCTCTACATGAGAGCTTAGGGAAATTAGAATTGACATACGTGACGTATGTCATAACTCTGTATCCTACGGGCAGGGATGCCAACTGAGATGAATGCAGAAGTTCAAACAGAGGTTTTGTTTCAAAACATACTAATCTCGGGGCTGCTCTCACTCAGCAGATCATACTGACATAATGGCCTCTCCTGTTCAAGAGATGCCTTCCTAACACAGAGATCAGAACTTTTACAGACATCTCTCTCAGGAAGTGGTCCAGCACTACAGTTAAACCATCCCAAAAGCTAGTCGGTGACAGAAGTAGGGATCCCATTCCTTCTGTGTATTTTATACTCCTTCTGCACCAGCACTGACAGAATATCTGATCCTGACGTGGACCAGGGAGATAAACTGGCAAAACCAGAATCATATTCTGTGTTTTTTTATTTTTCTGCTGGCTTACCATTTTAAGCTGACCAGCCGTAAGGTAGAAGAACATTACTGCAGCCACACAGAAAGCACCAGAAGCAGGACCACCCTGTTCAGGCAGCTGCTATTCAACAGATCTCCCTACATGAAACATCTATACCCTTAGCCCAGTGCTCCTGCCAGCTTAGCTCATTCTCCGACTACACTGCTGCCAAAAGCAAGCCCATCTGATTGACCACAGAACGGCATGACTGCAAGAGCAAACAAAACAGGAGATGACCACGCATATCATACCTTTGGGCAGACACATGCAGTTGTACTGGCTCAAGCCAACTACAAATCCATAGATGAGAACACTGTTTCACAACAGATTCAAGTTCATGGTGCTACGGGTGGGCCGTGCTGGGTGCACTTTCTCACCCTCTCCCTCCACCAAAACCAATGGCTCAGGCAGTTAGTTACACAACCATCCATACCAAAGAAACTTGCACAGGTGAAAAATATACCTTTTTTTTTTCCCCCAGTCTGATCACCTCCAATAGCCTGTAAGTTACTTCTGGCATTAAAAACACATGAAAATACAAAACGAGTAGCAGCAGAGGTCTTGATCATTTAGTGTATGGTATTCACCATCTTTCTGGAGAAACAAGAAATATTTTAAAAGTAATTTTAAAACTTTGTGGAGAAACAAGTGAAGTTATTTATAGACAAGAATGAACATGATGCTCCAGTCTGGAATGCGTCTAACCCATTGGAGGTGACTTGAGCTTGTTTCCCAACTGCCAACATGAGTCAGAATTTGGGAAAGGGAGAACAAGTGGAGGGAGATGAAATAAGGTAAAAAAAATTCCAAAAATCTGAGAAGTTACTTTATATGGAGTACAGCAATTGGCAGGAGGTTTAAGGAGTGAAAGAGGAAGATATTTCGGAGAGAGCACCTGATTGAAGCAGAAGCAGCAAGTCTGAGTTTAGTGGTGGGACTGAGCCTGGTTCCATATTCAGATAAAGCTACATGCTTTCTGAAGTATGTGATGATCCAGTAAACTGCTGTTTGTGATTACAGACACAGGTATACATAAAGGTATGATTAGATGTATGTGTAGCTGTCGTGGTTTAACCTCAGCCGGCAACTGAGCACCACACAGCTGCTCACTCACCCTCCCCCCAGCCCCGGTGGGATGGGGGAGAGAATTGGAAGAGCAAAAGTGAGAACAATCATGGGTTGAGATAAAAACAGTTTTATAATTGAAATAGAATAAAATAGTAATAATAGTAACAATAATAATAAAAATATACAAAGCAAGTGATGCACAATGCAATTGCTGACCACCTGCTGACCAATGCCCAGCCAGTCCCTGAGCAGCGGCCCCCCCGGCCAGCTTTCCCCAGTTTATGTACTGAGCATGATGTCATACGGTATGGAATATCCGTTTGGCCAGTTTGGGTCAGCTGTCCTGGCCGTGCCCCCTCCCAGCTTCTTGTGCACCTCCAGCCTTCCCAGTCGGTAGAGCGTGGGAAGCTGAAAAGTCCTTGACTAGTGTAAGCATTACCTAGCAACAACTAAAACATCGGTGTGTTATCAACATTATTCTCACCCTAAATCCAAAACACAGCACTGTACCAGCTACTAGGAAGAAAATTAACTCTATCCCAGCTGAAACCAGGACAGTAGCAGAAGAGACACAAAAAGACACCATGCCAGGAACTTCTGTCGTATCACGAGGCAGTCAAGACTTTGGAACACAGAATGAGCATCTTTCTCTCTCCCTTCCTTCAGATAGCTACAGATGGCAAATAACTTAAAGAACTAACATAACACCTTTCTGCTGTAACTATTATGTGTATTAACCAAGCACACATAAATAGGGCAGAACACTTAGGAATGACAGATCTTTCTCTGGTTTTTAACTACCATCAGCCAGGGACAGGTCTGAACTGTAAGCCTATGCAGAAGCTACATGCTTCTGCACAAAAGAGTGCTAACTTGTGAAAGAGTCTCAAAATTAGCAGTTTTAATGACTAAACAGGTATTTAATGCAAAGTTAGAACTGCTACTGCTGTCACATGCCATTCCAGAATACTGAACTCAGTAAAACTCAGATTTAGAAAGAGAAGGTACATACTCAAGAAACCATTATTCTGATGTCTTCAACTAACACCTACCCATTCTACCTTCATACTACACAGAGAAGCTAGCTATATTATCCTACAGATTAAAAAAATGGGCCTGCTCCAGAGAAAATCCTTTTATACTCAATATTGTCTTACACTGTCATTTACTCCCTCACTAAACTAAATTCACTCTGATCATGTTTCTGCTGACAGTCTTTATGGTAAGGCATGCTGATATACAATCTTTACTTTGCAATGTGAAATGGTACCTGGTCTTACACACACAAGACACATCTTTCTTTGACTGCATAAAGAACGAAGGAATTACACAGACCCCCCCAAATACAGTCCTCAAAGGAGGACAAATTACATAACCCGTATCACAATTACATATAACCTTGCTGTCACACAAAATAGCTGCACCTATCACAGTGCTGTCAGGCTCCAGCAAGACATTAAGATGGCATAAGTACACAGGTGAGCTCTTTATTTTTTTGTTCTTAAAAAATGGAATTTTGCCAAATCCAATGTCTGGAGGGTATGGGATACAATTAGACAGCTTTAATTCCGAGTTGACAAAATATTTTCAATTTCAAAATAACAATTTCAATTGCAAAAGTTATGATGTTTAAAATTTAGAATTACTACATGGGTCTAAGAGCTAAAATCTGAACAAAATTCAGGGGATTTGAAATTTGTACCCAATATCTGAGAAGTCTAGAATATGCAATGAGTACCCATCAACATTTGACAAAATTTAAGGTATATTTCTTTGAACCAATATGGGGGGCATGCAGGAAAAAAATCAACACACCTAAGTTTTTATAAAACATACCCCCAGGACAACTACAATTACCAACTGTTAGCTATGTCTCTATGAATAATGATTGAGGAAATAAGCACCTCTACCATCATCTTTACATGTCAGAATACGTACCTAAAACTGTCCAGGCATCTGATTTAGTTTCTTAAGTTGGAGGCTAGTCTTCTAGGAATTAACATGGGGGGGGGGGAATCCTGTAGGTTTCAGAGTAGAAGCCCAATTTACAATGGCTCTAGGTGACCCCTAGATAAGCTTCCCTGTGTGGCTAGAAGTCTCCTAACACAGGTGTTGTACTCACATATCTGAAGACAAGCAGTACAACCTCCCCACGTCTTCAGTTCCACTCACATAGCTAAGGCGGAGTATACTTCAAAAGCCTTAATTTCTCAGCTAACTCAAAGGAAGCAGTGCTCGATTTTCCACTTACTTTTCCAACTCCTACTTTCAACAAATACCAGGCTTTTTATTTTAAAAGACAAGATTCTGAAGTACCATCATAAGGTACTTCAAATTGTTATTGCTCTTTGGGACGAGACCATGTCATTGGTCTCTCAGACATCCTGCATCAGACAGGCTAATGGGATATTTGATTATATTAACTTTTAACTTCTGAAGCCATACCAACTTAAAATATGACTTCCCCACTGCTCATTCCCAGTCTTACCCATTCTTGCCTCAGAGCAAGCAGGACCTGTTTGTGTGCATCCACTGTTGAACCAGAATCAGAAACTGATCCACTTTTAAAAAATAAAACCGAAAGAAAAGTATTTGCAATATTTTTCCTAGACAGACTATTCCCTTGAGTTTACAGCCCAGCTCTCCAAATCTTAAACCCGTATTACTGCTATTTGTATTACTGTAAAACCATAAGCTGAAGAACAGAGCTCATCTTGCAACTGTTAGACAAATTTGACAGCTTTCTTCTCCCTTTGTAAAGGTTGTATTACATTAAGTAAAGATCACTGTATTACATTAAGTAAAGATCACAGTACAATACTTCACAAGATAAGCTACATGTCAGAAGGCAATTCACAACACTTATTTCCAGAAAGCTATGTCATACAGAAATGTAGTTTGAAAGTAAAAGTTATGACTGGGCTGTATGAATTAAAAAGAAAACCAAACAGGGGAGCCTGAATGTTCCTTGTCCATTAAGAGTTTATTATTTGATCATATGCTAACACCACAAAACACTAGCAGAGGCTACTTCTTTATTTAAGGAAAAAACCTTTTCATTCCTGAAGTAGCCAGGAGAAAGAAAAGTGGTCCTACTAAAAGCATACTCTTCAAATCTTGACTTTCTGTTAATAAATTATAAAACTAATGTAGACAACTCACTGGATCCAGGAAAAAATACAACTTTTCATATATTGCATTATTTCTCATGAAATTACTGTGTAATCATAGTAGGATTCATTAAAATTCATACTCCGATTCAGTGTATTTTCTTTTATGCTACATTACACTACCACACACATGGAAGCATAAAATGTCAATGCTGCTCAGACACATCAGTAAGTATCTGCACATGGAAAAAACACAAATCTATGGAACAGAAGAATACCATAAGGCTAAATTTCCAGTAGTCTCTGAAGCTTAAATTGCTTTGACTTTCAATGGGACTTAGGTTCACAAACAACTTAGTGCTACTGAAATCCTACCAATAACCTAATTTCAGGTATGATACACCTCCAAAAATGTGTTTTATGTGAGAATCTGCTAAAGTATCTTCTGTGGAAGGTATTTAATATTCTTCTTGCATCTGTTAACCAGCATTTATAAAGCAAAAACACTTTAAAAAGTGTGGCAGACTTACATTACTAATGTAAATTCTTGATGTGCTTTTGCAAGAATCCTTTAACCCAAAACAAAGTCAAACAACAGATAACTAGATACACTGAGCACAAACGTAAACCTGCAGCTATAATAAAGAGCTACTGTTAACACTTCATTTTACTTGCACCATTCACAGTCTACTTGGGTTAACAACAAATTTACACTTAGCTGAAATAACCATTACCAAAGTCTATTTCTGAAACCCACAATGAAACAGCAGATATTCTACTTCACAAAGAAAACTGCTACAAAAAAAAGGACAAAGCACAGACATAGAGACATTACTATTGAAAATTGTCTAAATCCAGCTTTGGCCAGTTGTATGTGCATGCATATTACTGACAAAACAACAAATGATTAGTGACAAAGTAAGAATGTAACATTGGGATTACAAGAATGCACAGAGATAGGGAAAAACGTAGACTAAAGCTGTTTTCAAAGCAGACCTTGCAGCAATGCGTGCGCTATGCTAAACTAGAAACCATTAGCTAAGTTTCTTTAGCCCATTAGATTTGCCAGTTCACAGGTGAAAAAGCAATACACAGCTCCAGAGAAATGAAAACCTCATCTTCTCACAATTGAGGGTTACCAGGAAACTTCTCTCACTACCCACAAGAAAGGCTTAACTATTCCAAGTTAGACATCAGGATTCATCATCCAGTGGTGGAACACTGCAACTTAAACTGAGCGCTACAAAGTACTGTGGCACTTTCAATAACCAGTTGTTTGAATTCAGAGATGCTCAATACATTTAGATCTCAGTTCAGGATGCTGACACAAACAAAACACATATGTAAATGTGGAGGGTAAGCATCCACAGTCCACAGCAGAAAAATGAGTAATAGACAACTTGCTCTTACAGTAAAAACATCTTTGAAAAACAGCATTGTAAATAACATTTATAATCATCAGGAGGCAGTGGCAGGAGGTAGAGCAGGAAGTGTTATAAGTAAACATCCCAAACTTCTGTTACAAACAGTGCTAAATTCCACTGGTGTCCCACAACCTCCTACCTGCACAAACTTTTAAACATCAGGAAAAGATAGGTCAAAATCACATTACCAGGACATCATATATTCTAACTGTCCATCTAGAGCTGAAAACATCACCACTAGAAAAAACAAGAATGCGACGCTGTAAGTGCATATGAAAATGTTTCAAGAGAATGTTGTCATCTGTTCTACGTCCGAATGATTTTCATTTCAGTTACACACAACAAGCTTGTTGACAAAGTATTAAAAGGTTATTCTTATTAAATTATTATAAGTAGGCAGAATAGGCCTTTCAGTAATAAATCTAATAAATTAACTAGCTGTCTGTTGTGCAAACAGAGAAGAGTCCTTATGCTAAAGGACTTAGAGAAATAAGAGACAACGTGAATGGAAATATAAATAGGGAAGCACAGTGACACAGACACAGTATTTGTCAGCGTGGCAAAAAATGACTTCAGGAAACAGCTTTTGTCCAAAGCTATTGGCCAAACAGAAGAAAAACCCAACTCTTCCCCATCTCCAGCACAGAAAGTAATATTAAACTGATCATACGTGTCCAGACCAGACTCTGGTCCGTAACTCTCACCAGAGAGAAACCCTGTATCTCTAATAGTTCTCAAGTGTATGAGAGAATTTTTTTGCAAAAAATATAAATGTATTGAGCATCTATTTTGCACATTTTTCAAAGAGGATAATCAGTATGGAAAGACGAGTATCCTGGTTTGAAAACTGCGTAAGTGGGAAATACAGCCTGACAGCACTGCTAAGCTGCTGGTAGGAGTCAGGCAGCATAACACAGGAAGGGCAGACACCTTGCTTTTCCAAACTATGCCTGCTGCTACACTCTCCTTAGGACGGCTTGGTATACAATTGGCCTTCTTGTGACACAACACGCTGCTGGCCCATGTTTAACCCATTGTCCACCAGAACCCCCAGGTGCTTTTTTTGCAAAGGTGCTTTCTAGCTGGCTGGCCCCCAGCCTGCACTGACACGTGGGGTTATTCAACCCCATCTGGAGGACTCTGCATTTGCCCGTAACATGATGAGATTCCTATCAGCCCATTTCTCCAGTTTGGCTAGATGCCTCCAAAGAGCAGCTCTGTTCTCCAGGGTATCTAACCATTCCCTGCAATCTGTTATCATTCAAAAACTTGCTGAGAAGGCACTCTGACTAGGTTGTTAATCAAAACACTAAACTACTGACCCAGTATCAGTCCATGAGGGATGCCATTAGTCATCAGTTGCAAGTTGGACTTTGCACCACTGACAACTCTTTGAGCCCAATCATCCAACCAGTTTTCCACCCAACTCATTCTCCACTTCTGCATCCCACATCTCACTCAAGTTATGTTGTGTTTCCCTTTACATTTATAAAATATCAGCACTACAGAGCCCAAATCTAACTGGAGCTTTTATGAGCTAAGATGACAAAATAACCTGAAGCCTCACTATCTCAGACTCTCATTCTCACAGGTCCCAAACAATTACATTTCTTTTATTCATTTTGTCACACAATACTCACATATCAATCACTGTTTGGGCAAAAATTCCCATCATCACATCCCACTAATTCAAAAAGGAAAATTATGTGAAGCCTTATTTGAATGTAACAACAGATTAAAATAAACCAACAGAGCTACCTGGAGCAAGTTGGGTTTTAAGCAAGTGGCAGAGAGTTATAAGAAAATATAATGAAATAGCTGTATTAGATAAGGATACTACTTAACTATTATTTAAACTATACCACATACTTCTGTGACTTACAGCTACAGTGCAACTTTCAGAAGAAGCTAACCACCAGAATCACCACAGACATAGGAACAATCTTTCTTGAACTAGATGAGAAGCAGGGAGCCACACATAGAGACAAGTCTCATGTATTAGAATGAAGTGTCTGCTCTGTATTTTTCTCCTCCGCTTAGAATAGTAACAGTTATCTGAAAGTACAGAAAATAAAGAGTCTGCTTTAAAGGGTCAGTTAGGACAATAACATGGTTATAACAGCGAGTCCGTTAGAGGACCCTTCAGGTAAATTTGATCTTGAGTGAAATACTAGGAGAAAGTTTGGCTGAGTCTGCACTACTGATTGGTTTAGATCAGCAGAGTGGTTTTGAGGCACTTTCCCCAATGATCCCAGTTTGCTGCTTGCTGGTTCAGTTCACTGAGAGCTTTCCACGTATATAACCTAGATGTCTCCTGGAGAAAGATAAACCACAGGCTCTGATCTACATGTCACAAAATGCACTTCAACCACCGGGGGGCAAAAAGGTCTGAACCAATTACTGGTATGAACAACTTCAAAATACACTCATGATGTAAAACATCTGGTCCAGAGGACGAGATTAAATCTAGTCTGAAGTAACTCTGGAACCACACAGATACAGGGACGTCAACAGTGCTTCTAGTAATTCATTCCTAAAGTACCAAATTAATTGTTAGTGTAAACACAGTCATAAGTGCTTCTGGCAATAGTATCACTACATATACAGAGCCAAGAAAACATGCTACAGTTGGATGCAATAGCTGACAGTTTTCTTCAAATAGTTATAAAACCAGGAAGAGATAAAAATGGTTTTGATTGGATATTGGGATATGTGGACTTAACAGAAAGGGGGGAGGGGGGGGAATGTGCCACAAATTCAAATGACCAAACTGATTCAGTTCCTATTTAATAGAAGAGACAAAAGACTGACATCTAAAAATACACCAGGGTGAACACTTGGACTGATAGAGTCATTCAAAGCATAGGACAAAGCTGCTAAGAAAAACAACTTAAAACTGATCAGTAGGAAATTTAGGTTGGAAATTATGATGTCTCCAATAATCAAAAGAGTGCTAATCTGGACTCACTCTCTAACCAGTTTGGATAAAAACGTACTAAGTTTTAAGAAGGAGCTTGATCAGCTTGATGTGATTACTTGCAATAGCTGACATTCCCCCCCCCAACCCCCCCAATTCAGAAGGTCATTATGCTTCTAACACCATGAAAACAGGCATGCTAAGCTGGGTAGGCTTGAATGCACACAGTCCCAAACAAACCCAGAATACAATCAATTCTATACCTGACTTTTGGTGAGAAAAAAGATGCTAAACACAGCAGTAGCTCAAAAATAGGAGGCTAACAATGAAACTAAAGATTTCCTTTTTTGCCGATTCAATCCATCATCCAAGAGCTCCTCCAGCAATGGAAGTATTGCATCCTGTCTCCAGTAAATACAAAGACAGTTCCCTGGAAAAATACTGGAACTTACCCAAATTGACAGAAATTATTGCAATAATCACATTACTCAGTCTCTCGAATTATTCTGGAAGCTCCCTCTCTTTCCCGACATTGCTTTCTAAGGGAACGTGCCCAGAGTTAAAGGTTCAGCTTGAAACCAGAGGTAGTACCTACTCATGTCACTTTTCTCATTATGTCAGCATTCCACCTCTCTGAACTTGCCCTGTGAATGTACTGCTTTTTAAAGAGTAAGCTAAGAAGAAACATGCCAAGTAGAGCACTGGTAATTATACTGCTGTGCTTTGCTTCTCAACTACCTTTCTGAGAAATCATTTGAATTGTAAGGTTAAAAGACTTTCTTCTCTTCAGGCTCTTCTCTATTAGAGTTAACATGCTGCCATATTCTACCCTCTCCTTCCCCACCAATTTCAGAGATTAAAAAAGGCTACAGTTCAATAGACTGTGCTTTTCTGTTGAAGTAATTAGAATATTCTCAGTGTTTTCCCTGACCTCTTAAGCCTTCCTTAATCCTCCTCTCCCAATGAGGAGTGAAATTACAATTTTCCCTAAAAAGGGGACATAGACAGTTTGTTGCATATACTTTGACTGCAAATGGTAGCAAGCGTAATGGGTAATCACTTCTGTCAGTACCAGCTTCAGGTCAAATTTAGAGAAAAGCTAGCTTTAATAAAATATAGATGAAAACTAACAGCAACAAGGCAAAGATAGAGGCTAGCTAGCCAAGGTATGTTTTATAACAGTATTTTATGCCTCTTTCTCTTGAGCTCCTTCCCAATCCTACCTCTTTTTTTTATATCATTCTTCCCCAAAATATCCATCTCAGAGGGTTAATACAAGGTGGAGGAACTATGTGCATCCCAAAGCAATGAAATTTTCCCGTTACTTTACCTTCATCAACTCACTCTGTCAAAAAAACCCGAAAAACAAACAAACAAACAAACCCCAACCCTATCAAAAACAATAACCCACCCATATGTCTTGAATCATGACAAGGTTAAAAACAAAAACGTATTTTCTTATTACTGTTTCTAAGGAAAGTTATTCTACAATGTTTTGGAAAAAGGAGCTATCATAAATCAACACTAATATATATTGTTCCCTGTCTGTAAACACTGACACAGCCTCAACCAGATTTATCTAAAACAAACATCACAAGAACTACAACTCTGACATGTATTTTTACTGTAGTCTGTTAGAAGATTGACAGAAGGGCAATGTACCACAACACTAGATGACCAATAATCTTTAATAACTTGAAAAAAAAATACAAAGGATTATTTCCTATGTAGCCATGGGAAAGGAGGACCTTAGAAAGTAATCTGGGGACAATCAGGTAGTATCAAATGAATGGAATGTGAAAAAGCCTTCTACAGAGACCAGGTGGAGTAAGAGGAGGTCAGGAGAGTCTAATGAAGCAGTATGGAGTCTTCTGTAACTGTGGAGGCACAGCACAGCGTGAGGAGGAGAGAAGCTGGTGAAGTTCTCCACTGCCAAATTGATAAATGAATAAGTTAATTGGGGCAGCAACATTTTTAAAAGATTCAAGAGAAACACCTATCATATTTCAAACAAAAGGGATTACAGAAATTAAGATATGAAAGGGTAAAGGCCTGGATAAGAATATAATCTACCCTCCAAATCTACAGTTTCCCTCTTCTCCAATTAGACAAAAAATACTTTATTACAACTTAAGTTTTAGGCCAAATTATTTATTTAATTTTAATTCCTAGAAAGTATATGTCTTTCCAATAAGAAATAAATTTTTTTCAAATCACTATAAAAATAGTCAATAATACATGAAGCAACGCTACATGACAGTACCCATTAAGGTCTTTCCAACATCAGCCATTCACCACAGTAAAGTTTGAAAGAACGCACTACCTACCCTCTTTGAAACAAATCCACATTGAAGAATTTGTGGAGCTCCACGGAGAATTCTACCATAGCCTGAACTTCACTCATGTTTATGAGGACGAAGAAGTCAAAACTTGTCAGCACCTTAGTTACTGAAAACAAACAGAAAACAAACTTTTTAGAACACAAGCTGGGGATAATGCCTATCTGGTCCTTAAAAAGGACAACGCTATACACAATTTTGCACAGCTTCCTTAAATATACAGGCCCTGGGGTAAACAAGAATATAGGATGTACCAAATCCTGCCCACAACAACTTCTATCTTTGTCGTGAAGGAACCAAATGTTATCAGAGAAGTATCACAACACACCATCAGCATAATACAATCCTGGCACTTACTGATACCTACGTACTGCAGTTCTGCTCTGGTACTTGGCTGGAGAGGGGAAAAAACTGCCAACAAGGAGAAAAAGACCATGGTCTGCTTCCAGCCCTTGTTGAAGCAGAATGACCATGCAGGCAGCAGTGCCTCAACTCTGACATGAGGACGGGACAGCTGAACTACACTGTGGCCAAACAGTGCAGAGAAAGTGCTTGACCAGGTCATGTAGGCCTTTAGATGGAGAGATTCTAGAAGGAAGGCAGGAGTTAAGGAGGGCAACATGCCCATTTTTAGTCAATCTTTGTTAGTAGTAAAGTGTTAATTCTTACTGTCTTCTTCGCAGCCAGACTGTCACCTTCCTGCTAATTTACAACTGCTTGCTGATACTTAAATTAAAATCCTACAGACTTTACCGAGTTCCGCTATTTTTCCTTCAACAATATCAACTAGATTAATAAAATAGACTACACTTTCAGCAAACACTTGTCTTCAAACTTCCCAGTTCCTGCAAGCACTGTCTGGTTTGAGGAATAAGCAAACCAAAAAACCTAAACCAGACTATTCTTCATGCACATTAGTCCATCTTCTGGGTCTAATGCAGAAGCAGTAAACATAAAAAAAGCCAGCCTCACTGGAGCTTGAATGGATTATGGGGTTTTTTTTGTTTCTAAAATTTTGAACATGCATTTGGGTGTTTGTGAAGCAGCAGGCAGTATTGCTGTGACTGAAACAGAGTAGCTGGCAAAAAAAGTCATCACCACAGCAGATACCAGTCACCTGAAAGCAAAGTTACCTTTAAGGGCTACCTCTAGCCTACCAACTAAATTATCTTGGCATATGACTCAAGATAAGATTTACCTTTCTGTACTCACTCTACAGGAGCTGGAAGGCTTCAAGCACCATCGCACAGGTCTAGATTTTTAACTATAAACAAGAAGTTAATTCTGTCCTTGGTTTAACAGCCAATACAAGGACTCTGCATGCACTTTACAAAAACACAGAAAGAGTGTGTTACTGAAGTAACAAGAGACAGGGTAAGAGGAATTTTGGTTCTGAAGCTGAGTTATGACAATATGAAGAACTCGGATCAAGGGCCCTTACTGCAAGATCAAAACTTCAGCATCTAGATGATGCTATTAACCCAGCTTGTCTAAAAATCCTGTGATCATTCAAACTTCAATCAAGGGACTTCAACAGATTAACTGAATGATGCCACAAGTTTTGCTGCAGTATGCAGCATTAGGACTCACTAATAACCTACAGGGCTTTGCAACGATTCCCTCTTCCACTGCTTTGTCTATAGGATTGTGTAGGGATGTCCTCAGTGGTCTTTAAAGCTAGAATCAAGAAGTTGTGCACTCTAATTCTCTGGGGTTGCCATACTGCATTATCACACGTGCATCACCTACCAAAGAGCAAGCGTATCTTCTGCAAATGGAACCTGACCTGCCACTGAGCAGAGATCCAGAAATCCTAGACCCACCATGACCCTTGGCCACTGGGCAACAAACCTTGTGAGCTGTGCATAAAACCTGTGATGAAACTGTCCAATACCTCAGAAAGGAGCCCACTTTAAAACATTCAGGAAAAAGCAAAAGGACTTACAGACAAAGGATACCATAGGGCAGTCTCATCCAGCTTGCATTTTGATGAAACTACATTTTCAAGGGAGGAAGACATCACACGCCTCTGACTCCCCAGCACAATAAGTGGCACTATGTCCCTGAACAGTTTCCCTCCACTAAGAGAAGGGAAAACTGTTCCTGCAGGAGTTGTTAGGTCAAGCAGTCACTTCCAAATGCTTCAGGGTCCCTCAAGTCCCCAGTAGGAAAACTGAGAACAATCCAGAACTAGTCCAATTAGACAAGTTCAAAGGTCCATTTTATGAATGAGTTAATTCAACAAAAAAAGCTAGGAGAGCCACATCTTGCATTACTGCCAAAAGGGATGTCCAGTGAACTTGTGGTATTTCTATTGTGTCTAACGGCTCTAGCTGGGGCCACTCCCTCCCTCCTCTGTCAAGCTGACTTAGCATCCCCAGCCAGCCCACTAAAAATTGCCTGGGCTGGCAATCCCTGCAGACCGAACACAGGGTCCAGCAAACACAGGTCTGCACGACACAGCACCATGTGTTTTAATCCAGTAACGCAGCCCTTGCTCAACTACCAGCAGTATTTGGAAAAGTGGCACCCATGCCTTATTCCAGTATCAACTGCAAAACCAATAAGAAATATTGAGCCACAGTTCACAAAACGGTGCATCCAGAAAGCAATGCTGCATGCCACCGCAGGTACCCGGGATTGCAGTCTATCAGCTGACCTTTGAGGACGACTTTTTCTTTGCCAAGCATCAGCGTGTTCCACATGCATCTTAACCTGGGTGAAGGGAAGCATTCACTGCCCTGGGCCAACATAAACCAAATCACTACTTTTCTGTCAAAGTCCTTCATATCAGTGCAAAGGAAAGCAGTGCTCTTTGAACTATATAATAGAAAGTGTTATGCAGTGATTAAATATTTTAAAGGAGAAGCTCAAACTTGGGCAATGTCTTTTAATTTTTGTACGCTAATCATACAAAAGCCAACAAAAAAAGTTAAATTCATGTAGAAGTATTTATTCATATAGATTCCATCCAAATTTGCAGCTAAACTTCACTGACTAAATTCAATGGTATTAAATGTCCACAACTCATTTTAATACTTAATGACTTTATTGTTGTATTTTAAAGCATAGAATTAGCATTCAGAAATCGAGCTACTGAACTGCCCGTTTGTTCTGTCTGCCTGTAAGAAGCAGAAGAATCCTTCAGCAGGAACTCTCTACACACGAGCAACAGAGGTTAATGCAGCATATAAACGTGTCAGAAGATCTGATAATAAATGAATACCCTAATACACAGGTTAGAACAAACAGAGGGTTTAATAACTTTTGGTAGCGACTTAACACTTACAATCAAAACAGCATTTCAGTATTCAAAAATATTTAAGCACTGAGACTGAGCATCTCCAATAGTTAAAACGTCAGTTAAAGCCACTTGATCCTATACTGAGGGCCAAAACTTTACCTTCTTTCACACTTCCGGGGGTTTATTTATTTTCTTAAGTTGGAAAATCTCCTACATACGCTGGCCAGTCCATGCTGTCCCCCACACTAGCTCACCACTTCCTTAGTTATCCAAACTAATCTTTTCTGAGGCCACAGTACAAAATGGATCAGAGGATATCAGATTTTAAAAGACCATCAGAAGGAAAAAATGCTCCTTGATTCTGTTTTTTTCTAAATTGATCATTTTAGTGATACTTTACAGCAGCTGCATCAGAGCACCTGAGAGTGCAATGAAAAGACAGATGGAGGTGTACAGATACCTCCTAAACCAGCTTTGTTCTCAGAGAAATGCTTGTGTAACAGTGCCATTAATCTAGCTACTTGTATTGGGAACTGCAAGACAATGCTAAGAAACAAAACCGTGGTACATTCAAAGAATGTCTTACCTCCACTGGTAAATACTCCATTTTAGTATGTTAATTAACCAGTCTTCCAGTTCTTCACTATTGCTGTCAAAAACATACTGCTTGAACTAAAAAACAAAACAAAAAAATGTTTTACTAAGAGCAATATCTCTAGAACTTTTCAGTACTCAAGTTCTTCATTCTCTTTTCCTGCATCCTAATAACAGCACCTATCATGTCCTCTCCAACAATCATACATGTACCGCCTACCAGCATTCTCCAGTCTGCCTTCGGTTCCTGCACTGCAGTTTTCAGCTTTCTGCAAGTGTAGCAGTCTGATACCTATTTTTCCAAAATAAAGTAAAAAAATAAAACTCGTGAAGCCCATGCTCTGGCAAAGCTGATGTTGCCATGTTCAGCCAATCTATCCCTGTCTTCACCAAGGAATTCTAAAATCCAGCTCCCAGAGGACTCCAGTACACCCCCAGCCGCCCCACAGCCTCCTCGATCTCCAGAGAGACTCTCAGCTCACCAGCAGCAGCGTAGCGATGAGGAGGTAGGAGGATATTCTAGCCTGAGTCATCAAATACAGCTCATGTCCCCACACAGTCCTACATAGCTACCAGGGAGGAGACAACTTACAAGAATAGGTCAGATGAAATTCTCCTGGTAAATCTCGTGTCCCTTCTCCTCAGGAGACAAAATTCAGGGGACAAGGGGGACAGCCCTAAGACCAAGAACCCACTTTCTTAGAGCAAACGCTACATGTAGGTCAACGCCACCTAATATTCTGAAACTCTCCTTGAAGCTCCTGCTAAACCACTACCTTAAAACTGTTTGTTAAGAATCAGTCTATCTCCCCTGTATTCTTAAACCATCAGGGTATTTAAAAAAATACCCTAAAAAATAACCAAAGTCTCCCTTTTATCTGATAACCTTTAGATTTCGGATACAAAGAAAAGAGAATGCTTAGTTATCCCTTCTTAAAGGAACTTTGCGTCCCTTCTGTACATACGTTTCAGACAAATACAAACACAAAATCTATCACAGCTTGTGCAGGCAAGCCGAGAAACTAAACTGGTTTTGCCTTAGCTTCAAAGAGAAGAAAACAGAGAAAGTGGAGCATAAAAAAATACATTATCTGGAATTTTTTAAAATAGTAATCACTTGTGCATGTCACTTGTGATATTACGTCTTTGATACCACAAATTACCAATAATGCCCCAGTAAAATCCTGACACTGTAATGCTGCATCAAAATGGCACTAACATTTATTCCATTGGTTTAACAATGCAATACAGCCTGTGCCACACCAGTTCTCTTTTAAAAAGGACTAAGTTCTTTTTTAAAAGAGAGAGAGAAAACACACAAAATTCTGAGTAGCTGGACTTGTTCTAGCCTTAGATTTAATATTTTATATTCAGCGGACATCAAAAGCAAAAATACAGAATCCTACAAATGAAAATACAACAAAATGTTTATTTTCCTCCAGTTTTCTTCTAGCTGCTCATTTAACAGTCTTCAGATAATTTTTTTCTTCTAAGTTGCTGTAGGAGCTTTGTACACCTCCATCCCTGACCTTTTTTTCCCCGTCCTCTTCTCCTTTATGCTCAGAGATCCAGCATCTGCCAACACAAATTCAGCCACCATCTATCTCTGTGCTGATGACTCACAGGTTTGTCCCCCCACCTGAGAACTGCCTTCAATTCCAATTTTAGCTGTTTCTTGGACACAGCCTTCAGCTGAAACTCAGTGTGGCAAAAACAGAGTTCTTGACCTGACCTGCAAGGCTATTCCTAACACCTACTTTCCAAGCGTGCACAATAGCACAACCTGACTGTAAACCTAGACAGTATTTTTCATTTAGTTTTCTCTGGGTTCTCATAGACTTTGGCAAGACTATGCACAAGACCTGCCAAATTTTTCTGCATGTGATTAGAAATATGTCCCATCTATCCATACAGCCAAAACTCATCCAAGCTAATATCCTCTTTTAATTACTGTGAGGCTGAAAAAGCGTAATTCACTGCATGTATTAGTTCAGCATGGTGCTGCAAAGAACCAGCCTGTTATTTTGATCATTTCACCTCCCTCTCTGCATCCCCTGCAGAGAGAGCCTGGGCTACTGCATCAAGCATAACCCTCTTGTCCTCCTTTGAAATCTTTTCGCAGCTGTGCAGCATCCGGTATCACAGTGTTCTGGTTGAAGACTAGAGCTTCCCAGCACTACAAATAAACCCTGGCTCTCCATAATTAAAAAGGTGAGGGGGCAGAAAAGAAATGCTAATTTAATTTTGGATTGCATAATCATCATGTTGTAAAACAAGGAAACAAACAAACAAAAAAACCCCCTTAAGTGGAGGTATCTAGGATACCTTATTCCATTCGTTATCCCAATTTTAAAAAGGCAACATGACCACCACTCAGAAAAAGACAACAGAATAGACTGCTTTATATCAGGATTTATTCATTAAATTCTTTTTAAAGCTTCACAGTTATAAATAATTATATGAATGTAAATAACCACAGTTACTTAAATATAGTTAAACAATGACCTAATTTCATGGGCTCAGGGCAAAACTCAACTGTTACAATTTTCTTCTTGCCTGGTTCTCTAAGCCTAGGTTATTTCCTAGACAGCCATTACAAGGTTTGATTCACCATTTCTAACAAAGCTAATGCAAGATATCTATGACATTTTAATGGGCTAGATAAACAACCACCTTAATCAAGCATTAAAATTCAAATTTTCCTACTTTTTGCTTTAAATTTAGCACCAATATCTGGTCCTCTATGCAGCGCACTGATAAAAACAACATACTCACTACTTTGAGCTGACAACTTGATTATTCCCACCGAGCATGGAAGGCATTAATATGTTGCATTTATTTCTTCTATTCTCCCCTATTAATAGATCATGTATGTGATACAATAATTTATCTTGAACATTTATTAGGCTTATTCCCTTCTACCCTAGCATTGGTCTTTGTCTGCCTGACAAATGACATGTTATTTCTAAGCTTCCTCATTAAAAAGTTTAACATGAAAAGTTCTATGAGCAGCACAGTTAAAAGCTTGCTTTCCTACCGATGTGTCCTTCTCCCTCCACCACCACAAGCCCCTACCTTTTACGGCCCCTTGACTAGGCAAAAGATCACACATCCCGCAGGTACGATGAAGCTATATCCACAGCAACTGGCCAGCTGCTGCAAAACGGACCCCATGATAGCTGACTTCTGTATTTTTCCTCCCAGTAAGGACACTAACTTTAGTGTCTTCTCTCTTCAGCTGCCGATTTACACTAAACAAAAACTTCATCATCTGAGAGCCCTTCTCCGCTTCCATGTTAGGCTGAATTGAGCAATGGTTTCAACAGTAATTTGCAAAGAAAGAGGAAACAGAACATGAGCAAACCAAACTGAATGTTTTATTTGCCTTTTACAAAGACTTCCCCTAAAAAGAAAACCCACATTTTAGAAGTTGTGATTAAAAGGGTATGAAATAACTGGCACAAATGTGACTGCCTTTGAGTCAGAAGCAGCAAAATGCAGCATTCTGATGAAAAGCAGTGGCAGTTCAGGATATGTGCTACCACATTAATCTAGCCCTTTGTCCCACTTTGGCCCCACGTACTGTCTGAGTAAGAAAAATGAATCAAATACTACTACACTCATGCTAAGAACCAAGGAGAGTGGACAGTGTAATTCAGCAGTTAAGCTGTCCATTCACCATCAAGCCACCTTAGCAACAGTGATGAAAATAAACACCTCTAACTAAAGCAGAAGTAATGTATCTAGAAATACACCTGTAAATCAATTGATTACTTATTTTGCTTATAATTCTCAATTAATACTATCAACCTATCTTTTCCTAACAATCTATTCAGAAGAGCAACACGAGGAAGGGGCGGGGAGAATGAAGTGCTTACTCTAAATACTTAACTAAGTCTTCTGGAACTTTACATAAAAAGCATATAATGATCTTACAGTAAACTAAAAAAAAAATTAAAATTGCAAGCTGTAGTATTTTGGCTTAAAGAACATATTGCATAGCTTAATACATTCACCTTCTCATAATCTCAAGAATTTATGAAGGATGCACTAGGTAAGAATTAATAAAGTAGGAGAGGTAAGCTTACTAAAATAATTTAATTCTGCCCAACTGAACAGGTTCTTCATAAAATATTAAGGGTCTGTTTTAGTGTACTTTAAAAATACTTCATTTTCCTATTTAAACAAAGGAAGAAAGCATTATCTCTTTGAATTCCACGTCCCAAGCAATGCCATTAAATGAAAAATAACTCTCACATGGATGGATGAATTTGGCATTAAAATGTCTGCAATGACTGTTAATGTCACTATTCTGCAATATTTTATGAATCAGAAGAGTGTCCAAAAGAAAGATATTGCAACTTCTCTCCCACCCCAAGCAAAGTTATTGTAAAACAATAAACCTTCGATTTCAAAAGAAATGAAAAATAAATCTAACTGTACATGCTCAGTAAATTATTTTTAATAGGTAATAATTCCATATTATTGTCCTCTGTAAATAAAACAGAGCACAATTTACAGAGTTGAGTCATTGTTCCAATATCTGCTCTGAGGTCATGGTTTGACAAGACAGTAAATACAGTTTAGATTTGACAGGTTGATTTTGTATTGGAAGTCTTTATGCCAAATAGTTACTGTCTTTCCTCCCACAGTACGCATTAAGTCAGCGCAAATGATATATTGTGTACTCTTATTAACTTAAGAAATGTGATAGTTTCCCTGCCTGATCAAAGTTACATTAGGAGATAATCTGATAGTAAATCTGATCCAGGATCAGTGGTCACAAAACCACCTCCTTGGTAGTTCCTACACTAATATCATCTGTGGTGATAGGCTGGATGGGCCAACATGGAAAAACAGTGACTACGCTAGGACTTTCATACAGATATAAGTTATTTTAGAAACACATGGGAATACTGTATCAAAGCCCATTTTATTTTTCAACAACTAATGTTAATAACCTAATATAAAGTCAGCTGATCTGGGGCTGGCTTTAAAACATCTTTAAACACATAATCTTTGATTCACTTTCTTCCGTGTGGTTTGGCTTCCAGTTTCCTACTATTTTAACAAAACAAATCAAGACAAGCATTAGAGCGCATAAATTTAGGTTAAAACTTTGATTTTCAATGAAAAAAAAAAATCTAAAAACTCTGGAAATATAAAACATTGTTTTCATCTTCTCACAATTTCTGTCCACTGTCTTTATTCAATACCTGCCAGAGAAATGTCATAGATTCTTATTTTGTTCTTCCTTTGTTGATGATTTTCTGACCATAGGTCTTCTAAAACCCTCCCTGCAACTCTTCTGTTACACAAAACATGCATTAATTTTACCGTCAAATCCATATTATTCTAGTACAAAGTGCAATTTAGTTACAGTTGTATGGTAGAAGCGTAAAGTTAAAGGACAATTAAGCAGACTGCCATTGCAAGCAACGACCTAACACGGTCATGGGAAAGTATTTCAGAATGTGCATTAAAGCTTTTCAAAACATACTGTAGCAAACATCTACATGTCAGTTTGGTATAAGACTTTAAGCTCTCGCTCTTGATGACCAGGTGAGGAAGAGCCATACTTTTCTCTGCAACCTCAGGTGGCACCTCCAGCAACTTATTTCCTGCTCGCCTCCAAATCTAAGAGCACTAAGTTGAAACACATCTAACCTTCTAAGTTTACTTAGCTATTGCCAATACCAGTCAAGCACAGGATTTTAATGCTCTATCCTTGATGTCCCCCACTCTCTTTTCTACCATTGAAGCCTGGAGCAAACCAGATCTGACCCAACAGCTACTAGCAGCAAAAAAACCCCAAGAAACACCCCCCCCCCCCCAAAAAAAAAAACAAACCACAAAATAAAATCACTCCCTGCTTTCCTTTATCTGCTTTAGAAGAGAAGGGACTAAACACAGTGCATAGAGTACTGTGTGTGCTTTTTGATCAACAAATGCTCAGCACAAGAAGTTTCTGAAGAAACAAGTGTCAAGTAAAGAAGACACTGATCAGCAGTGGTGGACAACTGTGATGACAGCTTGAACAAACTGAGCAGAGCTCAGCATATATGCTATAGGAAGAGCGGATGTCAGTAAGCACCATAAGAAAATAGCACATTATATATTATCAGCAGCAAAGTCTTTAAAAGATTTCCCTCTGCTACGCTTGGAGACTTGCTCCCACCCACCCCACAAACAGCCATCTCTGCAATTGTGCTGGCAATTGTTAGGGGCAAAAAACACACCACCACCAAAACAAACCTTTACAGGTATTTTAGAGGTTACTTTGTAAGTTTTTTAGGTTTTTTTTTTTTATTTAAACCGCAACATTTCCCTGATTTAAATACAGCACGGCTCCACAAACAGCTGCACTGATACATCTGAAAGACTATGCCAATATTAACATCTAACCCTGAAGAAACGAGCAAGGGCATGGCAAGAATTTAAGCTAACTTTGCCCATGAAACTACATGAAGCCTTCCACACCAGCAACAGCTTCAGAAGTTTCTGCCCCAGGTGCTCATTCCCATCTTCACAGAATCAGTACATCGCCCCCGCAACGCTGCCAACACAGTGCTCGTGGGACAGCATTTTAAAATGAATTAGTTACCATTTTAGAATAATCTATTTTTGCAGGGCTTGATCAGATCACTTCCTTATCCTGTTTCAAAGCACAGCTCCACAAATAGCAGTGCCATCGCAGCGACAGGGAAGGGAAGGTAAGCAGCAGCACGACACAGAGGTTCTTCTGGCTAACTGTCCCCTCAGCACGCCTGTCTCCTTAAGCCATGGCCTCGGCACAGCAAAGCAAAGAGGTTTAAGTGGTAGGGCAAGAGCAACTGCCCCTTCTCACAGCCATTCGTGAGGTAAAATACCCTCCATTCCTTCCTTATATTCACTTCAAAAGTTGAAAGAGGAAGGAGACAGTACTCCTCTCCCCTCAGGGAAGAACACAGCCTCAGAGCCCAACCACCAGCCCAGTCCAACCTCTCCCGTGCTCGGCAACATGTCCCGCTCCTTCCTCACAGGCCTAGCTTCCCAAGGAGGCAACCACCCACCTGGGAACCCTCCCTGGCAACCCAGACCAAGGATATTTCTCTCCCAAAGGAGGCATGGGAGGCTGGAAAGCCCAGCAGCTCTTTGTCCCAACAGGCCCAGAAACACGCTCTGCTTGCAGAGTTACCGACTGACAGATCCGGCACTGGGGGACAGGCAGAATTTTTGCTGAAGAAGGGTTCTTCCGCTCCCTGTCACGAAGGAAGAGAGAGACAGGGCCACCCTGGTCACCACAGCCTGCACCACCCCCACGCCCACCTGAGCTCCACAGGCCACAACCCTCAGCACCGGCGTTGCTTCTCCCTCACTACAGTGCCAAAATAAAAGTTACTATTAAGAGTCCCTATTAAACAGACAAATATAGCAGCCTTACCAAATTCAGGTTTTGCTTTTGTTTATTTTGCAGCTTTAAGGCTTTATACCTCCCCCTCCCCATGTGGCATTTAACCGACAGAACAACACTGACACCTGAGAAGCTGCTAAAAAAACTGACACAAACTTAAAATGGCATAGCTCTGTTTCCAAAATAAAACATTCAAAATAAAACAAGTCTAATGATCACCTTCAGTAGCTTCAACGGGTAGACTTGAAGGGTTACATCAAAACAAAGCAGTAAACTGATTTTTTAATTATCTTGAACCGTCAGCAATGCTATTTAAACAATTTTTGACAATGTTTTATATGGAACAGGTTTTATTCACGCCTTTTCTCCTACAATTTACTTGTCATATTTAGTCACAAATTCTTGTACTAAGGTTTCATAATCATTAAATCCCTTATATGCTGCTTTCAAATTTGCTCCAACAAGAACAAGCAAAACCACCTATTAAATACAACATAACACATCCAGAGGAAAAAGGCCCAACAACCAAGAACCAAAGTCATCAGAGGCTTTCCCTACCCTGCCGATAGCGTAGCTGGTTTGTTTTCAAACAGGACCTTGTTCCTGCCTGTCCTACCTGAGAAGGTCAAACCGACAGCTGACCATACTGACCGGCCATGAAAATTCATCTTTCCATCTAAACTCTGCCAGCTTTTACACCTTTCATGAGTCAAAAGGCAGGTACACATCTATTAGAGCTTCTAGTCACCAACCCAAATTCAGACCAAACGTTTGCAGCATTAGCTGACATTCAAATTAATTTCAGAGCCATACAATGTACTTTCCACAGAAGAGGTCGTATCTTAAGAACACGCAAAGTAAAATTAGCAGCAGGTAAAACCTGATGGCTCAGAGCTTCTGCCCCAGCAGCAAGGGCTTTCATTAGAAAAAGAAGTCCAGCCTGACAGAATGGCCGCAAACTTGGAGATCTAAGTCTTGACTTCCACCTTTAGGTCTAGTATTGACCTCAACTGTTATAAAGTTTTTTCCTCTAAGCTGTTTTACATGTAAAGCAGTAAAATGTATGTTTTCTGCTATCTATGCCTCATTGTTTTAGCACTTCAAATATCCTCAATACCTTGGCACATTTTGATCTGAATTATTTCAATGAGGTGAGGGGTTTAAGGTCAGAGGTGCATGAAACCGTAGGCCCCAGAATTATCTGATAGCTGGTATAATCTCAGTTGGCCCAGAAAATCAAGAAAATCTTTAAAAAATATATATGTGCATTTATAGAAAGCTAGATGGGCCACATATAAATAGGCAGGCAAGCAATATACTGTAGTTTAAAAGTACTAGATATGCAAATACCTCTACTACTAAAAGACAGCAGCATTAACACTATTTAGTTGGAATTTTTTTACATGGAGATGTACAATCATTATGCAGAAAAATCATCAAGTAACTACTGAACTAACAGCCTGGGAAGAAAGTACAGTTTCTTTGAATAATACTTCTTAAACCTGCAGAAGAGCAAATACTATTACGTTTCTCTTGTAAGTTTAAATAGAAAGAAGATAAAAGATATACTGCAAGCCATTCTGATACCAAAATTTAAAGGGAAACCTTGCTTATTAACTTTAGAAGATCATTTAAAGCATAAAGAGAATTCAGTTTACTTTATAGCTAGAAAGCGTGATAAGCTTATCTAGCTTGACATCGTGTACACAACAGGTAATGAATGATCTATGTCATGATCAGTAACAGGGATAGATTCATGAGGTTACAACATGTGAACAAGGTTGTGATTACAGTAAGCAGAGCTAGATCTGAAAAACAAGCCAGCTTATTATTTCAAAACGTCAGAAGTCAAAGGTAAGGCTTCCTGCACAACTGATGAATGCTGCAGATTTTTTCTTCTTAATTCTAAGAATTTGGGGGTGTGGTGTGTGCAGGTTTGTGATTTATTTTATAAATGAGATTCAGCAAACTATATGCATACATATATATGTATAATTGTATAGGATTAGAGGTAACAAATTTGTAACTTTTCACCTGAAAATTAAAAATAGTAAAAAGTGTATGTTTCCAATTTTCCTGATAAAAGCCATGCAATTCAGAAATGAGGAAATTTTTCATATATTTTTAGTAAGAAATATTGATAAGGGAGACTTCGTATCTTGTTTCCAACAAAATTGCTTGCAAAATATAAAGTTCAAGATTCTTAGCACTGAAAATGTCCCCAATTCCAAAACTTCTAAAGAAAATCCATTAAAATAAAGAAGACAGCACTGAAACTACGTAATGAAAAATAGAACTGATGTCATTTCAATCTGCTTTAGTGTTTTCAACTTTTGTTCTGCTTGTAAGATGAACTCTGCGAGGTTTCATTCTGTTCCTTATTTTTCTGCCTCTTCTTTCCAAGAATAGTGCTGTCACAGATTTCCTGCTTGAAGTAAACACGATTTGCTCACCTGACTTCTCCCTGACCCCAAACTATGGCAAACTTATTTCCTCCCTTTCAGATTTTTTTTTTCTTGTATACTCTTTGTTGTATACTCGTTACCACAAATGTTCCATGTATTGTTCTTTGAGGAAGACAATTTGTATGACAGACTTCTACAAATATCAGCAACACCACATTACCAACATACCAACTGCTTTTGCTAGAAATGAATGCATAAATATTTAACTGCTATGTTCATACTTCTACAGTGATGTAGTTTTCTATAAACAGTACTTCATGAGATGTATCCCATGAATGAACGTGATCAAAAGGTGCTTAGTAAAATGCTAGAGTAGGCCAAAATCAGCAGATGCTTAACAAACGTAAAAGCACGTGTCTTGCCACACAGAAAACTTATGGTGCATGAATGTCGACAGAATGTAAGGACATACTTTACTGTTTTGCCTAGCTGTGGCAGAAAAACACAGAAGTAGCACTTATTCAGAAACATAGTCTGATTGTAGCAAGCTCGCAGGGACAAGAAAAAGTGGCTTTTGAGCAGATTTACCAATCAAACCCAGCCTCTCACTCGTGATTTAAAACAGCAAGATTGTGTCTTGAAGGTTCCTATGTACGATCCTATATCCCACATATAAACCATTTGAAGGTTGCTATATAAACAAACTTTTCATTAAAAAAAAAAAAATCATATTTTCCAAGCTTTTTCACTAGGAGGGAAAATGAATGCAAGATTAAATCATTCATAATTCAAGAAACTCGTAAGTTATGCTCATAGTTTAACCAGAAGAGAAATTGAATGTGCCAGTACTTCACATGAATATCTATTTTGGCTACAGGCTCTTGAGCCAATGGCCTGTCAGAGGTACCTGACATACAACAGCAGGCTGGCAAACCAAATATCCATCACAAACAATTGCTGGTCAATACGCAGATGCTACTTGTCTATCCTGTCATGAAAACAACTAAAGCACTAGTGAGACTGTATTTTTCCATACAGAGGAAAAGGGGAGGGGGGAAACCCCACACAGGAAAAACGCAACTCTTCAATCTTGGTTAACGAGAAGGTATATTCTGCCAAGCCTACCCTGTAGTCTGTAGGGATTGGGGGTTGAAAAAGAATAAAAGGATTTCAAGACAGAAGACACAAAGGAGAAGATGAATCATTCACCAAGCAAGGATGAGAAGCACCAGTCCATATCGATAACAACTTCAAACACTGAAACAAGGTCAACAGCAACAAGAATCCACAACCATTTATCGTAATTCTCACATTGAGATCCATCTTTGGTACCAGTTTAACTCACATTTGTTCAGGACAGCACCCAGGCCAAGAGAGAGACAGGCACCAGTACTCTCAGCATTACATTAATAAACATTTAGGTACCTGTCTCCTAGGTTGGTGTAGACAGCTAGGTTCTCTTCAAAGAAATAAAATAACAGTATAAGAGTCAGAGCTCAGACAGGGCTCCCGTATCTTTACCTGCAGTAGTTCAAAACTTTGCCACTCACAGTAATTTGCTTCACCCCTCTGCCAGAATTTGCTTTCCTATCCACCTCCACAGCCAGCCAGATGGCTGTGGCACACATATCCCATCCTGGTCACTTCCAGCACCTCAAAGAGAAGCTCGCACCAAACCATCAGAACATAACCTGGTGAGAGCGAGATACCAATGGAAACATCCTGTCACAGGCTGTTCGCAAGGTCTTAAAACCACGACAATCAAGTACACCAGAACTTGCCAGAGTCTTCCTCAGTGAAGAACTGACCAGCAAAGTCAACAGGAAACACTAGAGACAGCGAAGGATCTCAATTTCCGTATCTCCCTGCTTGGGAACTGTATTCACTAATTCTTCAACGTGGGATAAAATGCAAGAGGCAGTCCTAGAACAGAGTTTTGGAACCCAGATACTTCCAAGGGAAACGTTACAACCAAAAAACTAGAGTGCCAGGTAACAGTTTCACATCCATCACTGGGGCTTCAGAAGAGACACTGGGGCTTATTTCTTCTGTAGCCTGAACAGAACCCGAGGTGTTATTTTTGAGGTTTTGCTGAACTCGGAACTAAATTCTACAGAAACGGAATTAAATTGAATCAACAAACGTGTTGAGTTGTCTGGCACATTTTGAAAACCAGTTTTGAAGACAGATTTCAGTTGCTGAGTGTGCTTTACTATTACTGATTACTATTCACGCCAAACTTTACCTAGGCCAGTCATACTGACTGTAATTTAAAGTGAAGAAAACAAATCAATTTTATTAATAAAGCAGGTGTTAATTTAAGAACAAAACTAGTATTTTCACATATATCAGTCAACTCTTACCAGTTTTACAGGACTGTATTTCACATAAGGGAAATTTAAACCATTCCAAAGAATGAGCTCGACTTCATGTTCCGTAATTTTTATTGATTACTGAAGAAAAGCTTAAGAATTGACTTATGCTACTTACAGGAGGAAAAATGAGAGGCAGGAAAAGGAAAATAAGTTGGTCCATCCAAGGAAAGCATAGACTAAGATTTATAGCTGCGCTCTGACATACCAAATGCAGGTACTCAGACTGCAACTACTGGCACAGTCGTATGGAAGAAACAGAGCAAGATGACAATTCTGTGTTTCATTCATTTAAAGCATTTGCAAAGATATAGCCAGAGCCTGTATTATTGTTCACTTCCTACAAAACAGTATTTTCAGTTCTAAGGGGAAAAGAATTGTTGAATGGAATAATAAAAACTATGCTGAAGTATTTAATTTGCTCCTCCACAAACCCAGAATCCTTTCATCCTGAAAAAGCCGTAATGTTCCAGCAAAACACAGCTTTAATGAACCAGGTTTGGACTGTGGCAGTTATCCTTTAGCAAGGGCCAAGTAGTTTTTCCTTCCCAACCAAAATGCTAAGTAAGACCTATTTTATGGATGAAAATGTAATACATTCCCTTTCCAAGTAGTAAGGATCACGCCAGTAGCATTCCCTACCTCTTATCGGTCCAGCAAACTAAAAAGCAGTGCGTGTGGGTTTTAGCTCAGGCTTTGCCTGTGTACAAGACAACATTAAGCTAGTTGACTGAATTCCTTAGAAAACAAAGCAAAACCCAGAAAACAAAACAGACATTTATGCCCACTTACTCGATAAAATGTAAGACTTCAAACAGAAGTTTGTTTACCTTTCAATCAGAAAAATCCACTGCAATCAGGAGAAAGGGGAAGTGGGCTTAAACGCTTCAGCATGAATACCTCTGTAGTTATAATATCAACATGACCATAAATCAGAATTTTTTAAAATCTGTTATGCTATGCAATTTCTCTTCAAAGTGGTATGTCTGCAACATATAATAATGAAATAAAGTTTTCAAATAAGTTCTATTGAAAATTTTGCTTAAAACAACACAAGACAGAAAGGAAAGATTATTTCCACAAGAGTGCTACTGATCATGCAAATTCTGCCATAAGCGTCCTAAGGTTAATTCACCCCTAAAGATATCCTACGGAAGGTAACAGGAGTTACAAGCATCCGCTGAAAGCACGCACCGCGTAACTGCAGTGCCCTGCCGTACACCCTACAACGCACAGCCTGCGTTTTGGAGGAGAACGGGCTTTCCCCTGCTCGGACGGGGCGAGCAGAGCCCGGCCGGCCCCGCCGGTCAGCAGCTGCCGGGCGGGCGGGGAGCCGCCAGTGCCGCCCTCCGCGCACCAGGAAATAGCTGGGAGCTATTCCTAACGCTCAGCCAGCAACTTTCCACACCACACGAAGAAACGATATTAAAAAAAAATAAATAAACCCAAACACCGTTTCAAACCCTGGGAGAACCCGTTATTTCTCAGGAAGGCAAGGAGGGAGAAGGCAGCAACGCCTCCGAGTGCCTCCGAGTGCCCCGGCACCGCGGCCGATACTCGGGCACTTCACCGAGGGGACGAGGTGGACATTATTACTGACCTATTTTCGGTGCCGCCTCAGAGCGATAAACAATCAACAACGGCGGCGAAACGCTGCTCGGGCAGAAAGTTCCCCGGCCGGCGGGAAGCGGCGGCTGGAGAGGGGCCGGGGTCGGGGGAGGCGGCGTCCTCTGTCCCGCGGCGGAGGCGGCCGAGCCCCCCGGGCGGCCGCCAACCCCTCGCCCCACCTCGCCGCGCCCCAGGCCGGACTGCGGAGAGGCTCCCGGAGTTTTCCTGCCGGGACTGCCGGGGTGCGGGGAGGGGGGATCAGCCCTACACAAACAAGTCCCCCGCTCGCCATGCCCCCGGCGGGCACAGGCCGGGCACGGAGGGGCGCCTTTGGCGCCCGCCAGCCCCAGCCTTGCGGGAGGGGCCGCGACAGCCGGAGAGATCGCGTCCCGGCCCGCCCCGGCGCTCTCCCCCACCGCCCCCCGCCCCCTCGCCGCTCCCTCGCACCGACCTGGGACACAAAGGAGCGGCCGCCGCTGCCCGCTGATCGCCTGCCGCCTCCTCGCCCGCGCTCCCCGCGGAGTCCAGGCCGCGGCAGCACCGGGATGGCGTAGCGCAGGCATCCGACGCCAGCGCCTGCTGCTCCCGCGGCGGCCTGTGCCGCCGGCGCCCGCTCTGCGCTGGGCGGGGAGGGCGGGGGGAGGCGCGCTGGGAGCCGACCGCGCCGGCCGAGCGCCGCTTCCTGCTCCCGGCACCGAGGGACGGCGGGTGCCGGAGCCTGGCAGCTGCCACAGCCTCACAGCTGCCGCTGGGGGGGCTGCGCCCGCGGCTAGGCAGAGGCCGCCGGCAGCGAAGCCCGCGGCTGCCGCATCCTCGGCTTCTGCGCCGGGCTTTCTGCGCCGCCTCCGGCTCTGAGGAGTCGCCCGCGCGGCTCCTGCGGCGGCTGCTGGGAGCCGGAGCCCCGGCTCGCCCCGCTGCTGCGCCCGGCTCGGGATCGGGCTTGGGCTTGTGCTCCCCCTGCTGCCCCGCCGGGCCGGGCCGCGGCTCGGGCTCCTCCTGCGGCTCCGCGGGGCCGGGCTGGGGCGGCCCCGGCGGGCGGAGGCGGAGGGGAGAGGCCGGGAATCCCCGGGGGCGGCGGCCAGGCCACGCCGGGCCGCGGGCGGGAGGTGCGAGAGGGACGTGACCCACCCCGGGCTTGCCTCTGGCCATCTTCCACCCGCGGTCCCGTTCCCCCAGAGCCCCTTTCATGGCGCACACTGGAAGGCGGAGGAGGCTTCCCTTCTGCCGGCGGCCTTGGGCCCTCCGCGGCAGCCAGCGCTGCCCTCCCGGCACCCTCTGCTCTGGCCTGGGCACGGAGCCCCCGGGCAGCCTCCGGGGCTCGGGCCCTGCAAGCCGGTGCAGGGAGCAGCCCGCGGGGATCAGGCACCCCGGGCCTCGGGTGGAGCAGGTGGGGGGCAGCGAGGGGAGGGAGGGAGCGGGGCAAGCTGTGGGGCACCTGCCTGGGTGCAGGACTGGAGATAATGAGCTGCTTTTAAGCCCTTTGGGGCAAAAAGTTCTCATTTCTGGAGTAAGATGTTCTAGCAATACGTGATAGCAAAGTACAAGTAAATGGGCTGTAAGAGGCAATAATAAAACTGATTGTCTTAACAGGAGGAGAGATGCTGGGTACTACCGTCATTAACAAGTGCGATGCGTAGCTTGAAAGTTAGTTGGTTCAGAGAACTTACTGGAAACAAAATAATCAGTTGTCTGGAAAAAAAAATCCTTTTCTTCCCTTCTGTCTGCTTGCATTCACCTGAAAAAAAAATACCCTGGATGTGAAGAAAACTTGCTTATAGTTCTTCAGACTCCAACATGGGCTTCCCATCTGAAAGCCAAACCTAAGCCTGTAGCTGTTTTGCAGAAAGAGGAGTTACAAAGCAGTAGATTTGCTTTTAGTTTAGGGAGTCTTTCAGGCCAGTCAAGTGGCCAGCAGTGTTAAATTTGATCTGTTGGTCTTTGGATGGGATTCTTTCAGTAATTCTGTCACTGATTGATTTAGCATCCAAACATGCAGACAGAAAATTAAGAGTGTGAAAGCAGGAAGCCTGAGCAATACTGGATTGGGACAAATGACAGAGGGATGAGAAGCTGATCGCCATGGAGTACCGAGAGCAGCTTTGTGAGACACCCTTGTGAGTTCCCAGCACCTGTTTGTTTCTGTAAAATCTGATGGAGATTGTGCTGATCACTGCCAGTAGAATCTTACTGCAGGCTGAACTCATGGCTATCTGGGAATTTAATTTTCATAAAAGAAAGTTCATGGGAGATAAATGATTTAAATGAAACTTGCATCTGATTTATCAGGACCATGCGAGGGTCTCAAGGCTTTTTAAAAAGGCAGTTTCAAAAGCATCGCTATTGTTCCTTGAACCTGAAAACGCATGGCTGCTGTTTCACTTATTTACCCTTGGTTATTTCAGGATAGGCTTGAGTAACTGCTTTGTGGTCCTGCATAGTCAGTTCTGAAATACCAAAACCAATACTAAAGCAGTTTATGCATGGCTGACAAAAGGACCCACCAGGCCTAAACACAACACACCTCAAACTTACTTGGCTCAGAAATACAGCCTTTTTGTACTAAAAAATGCTCAGCACCAAATAGTGCCTGTGGCTCTCGAGAGCTAGATTTTGTTGGAGATGTTCTGGTTTCTGAATAGTCCAAGGCCAGGCTGGCAGTTTTGATGTGCTTTATGTATTTGCACAGATACATATTTGTCTGGCTCATTATTTTTGTTATTTTGTCTCTCCCGAACCTTGCCTGGACTTCTGCTATTAGGAAAATGTGTCTCACAGGCTTCTTTCCCATTAAAGGGAGGAAGCATTTCTTGGCAACTGTCTTTTCTTCTGATGTGAGCAGAAGACTGGCAGCTTGTTCCCATAAATGGCATAGCTCCCATTAAAGAAATCTAATTTGCTCCCTCACCAAAATCCACTTGCAAAGATCTATCATCAATCAGCCCAACTGCCGACCATGCCCTTCTTTTGTATGTGGCAGTGAGTACTGTCTTACGGGGTGGGGTCCACTGATCTCCCTGAATGTCTTTCTGTTGCCTCTCTGCTTGTTCATGTAAAGAGGGATGATCCGACAGCCCTTCTGAATTAAGACAATCTTCTGGAATAGCAGTTCTCTCAGTCCCTATGCAAAGCTGCTCTCATTTCCAGGAGATTTTTAAAGTTGGGGTGCTGTACGTAAAAACTGCCACAAAATGGGTACCCCATTCAGGACTGGATGCACTGGTAAGCATTACAGTTTAGAGATGCCTATTGGGAAGTTATGGATTATCCTCACTAATAACTAGTGTAGAGAGACCCAGAAGTAATTCATTGCTTAGGTATGATGCAGGAGACCCTAGAAGCCCACTTCTGCAATTGGAGTTCTGCCGAAGCTCTTTCCCATGGGAAATTAAATTAAATCCTAAGCTCATATTGCTGAGCATTTTTACTAGTCCACGATTTTGTTAAAAGAATAATTCACTGTTTTATGGGTATGTCTGCATGACTCAATACAGCACTAATGTTGGTCTGTATCCTCCAGCTAGCACCAAACTCGTGCAGACTAGGAAACAAAAGCCGTGTAGCCACCAGCAGCTGAACTGAGAAGCAGGACTGGGAACCCAGACGCGATACCACATGAAAGCAACTGCACTGCTTCCAGTTTCAGAGCAGCTCTGACTGGTGATAACCCGGGGATCTCTCCACACTGCTCCAGTGTGCAGTATAGCAAGCACACTGTGGGAGAAGAATAACATGGTAAAGGGCCAGTGAGGTAGAGTGGAGCTGCAAAAGTCTTGGAAAATTGGGTGAAGCTTAATCTTGATTCCTGGGAGAAGAAAACACAATGGATATTCTGGCAAGGAAGCTTGGTAACAGTGTGCACAAGTGGTTGGTGTATCAGTATGCCATTCAAGAAGAGTCTGGAGTAAATAAACTGAGAGAATAGAATCATTGAGGTTGGAAAAGACCTCTAAGATCATCGAGTCCAACCGTCAACCCAACACCACCATGTCCGCTAAACCATGTCCCTAAGTGCCTCATCTACTCATCTTTTAAATACTTCCAGGGATGGGGATTCAACCACTTCCCTGGGCAGCCTGTTCCAATGTTTCACCACTCTTTCAGTAAAGAAATTTCTCCTTACATCCAATCTAAACCTCCCCTGGTGCAACTTGAGGCCATTTCCTCTCGTCCTATCGCTTGTTACTTGGGAGAAGAGACCGACACCCACCTCGCTACAACCTCCTTGCAGGTAGTTGTAGAGAGCGATGAGGTCTCCCCTCAGCCTCCTTTTCTCCAGGCTAAACAACCCCAGCTCCCTCAGCCGCTCCTCATAAGACTTGTTCTCCAGACCCCTCACCAGCCTCGTTGCCCTTCTCTGGACACGCTCCAGCACCTCAACGTCCTTCTTGTAGCGAGGGGCCCAAAACTGAACACAGTATTCGAGATGCGGCCTCACCAGTGCCGAGTACAGGGGCACGATCACTTCCCTACTCCTGCTGGCCACACTATTTCTGATACAGGCCAGGATGCCATTGGCCTTCTTGGCCGCCTGGGCACACTGCCGGCTCATGTTCAGCCGGCTGTCGACCAGCACCCCCAGGTCCTTTTCCAACAGGCAGCTTTCCAGCCACTCTTCCCCAAGCCTGTAGCGCTGCATGGGGTTGTTGTGGCCAAAGTGCAGGACCCGGCACTTGGCCTTGTTAAACCTCATACAGTTGGCCTGGGCCCATCGATCCAGCCTGTCCAGGTCCCTCTGCAGAGCCTTCCTACCCTCGAGCAGATCAACACTCCCGCCCAACTTGGTGTCGCCTGCAAACTTACTGAGGGTGCACTCAATCCCCTCATCCAGATCATTGATAAAGGTATTGAACAAGACCAGCCCCAAAACTGAGCCCTGGGGAACACCGCTCGTGACCGGCCGCCAACTGGATTTGACTCCATTCACCACAACTCTCTGGGCCCGGCCGTCCAGCCAGTTTTTGACCCAGCGCAGAGTACACCTGTCTAAGCCGTGAGCCACCAGCTTCTCTAGGAGAATGCTGTGGGAGACGGTGTCAAAGGCCTTGCTGAAGTCCAGGTAGACCACATCCACAGCCTTTCCCTTGTCCACTAGGCGGGTCACCTGGTCATAGAAGGAGATCAGGTTGGTCAGGCAGGACCTGCCTTTCATGAACCTGTGCTGGCTAGGCCGGATCCCCTGGTTGTCCTGCTCATGCCTTGTGAGCGCCCTCAAGATGAACCGCTCCATAATCTTCCCCGGCACCGAGGTCAGGCTGACAGGCCTGTAGTTCCCCGGATCCTCCTTCCGGCCCTTCTTGTAGATGGGCGTCACATTGGCAAGCCTCCAGTCGTCCGGGACCTCCCCCGTTAACCAGGACCGCTGATAAATGATGGAAAGCGGCTTGGCGAGCACCTCTGCCAGCTCCCTCAGCACTCTCGGGTGGATCCCATCCGGCCCCATAGACTTGTGAGCATCCAGGTGGCGTAGCAGGTCATTGACTGCTTCCTCTTGGATTACGGGGGGTTCATCCTGCTCGCCGTCCCTGTCTTCCAGCTCGGGGGGCCGAGTACCCTGAGGATAACTGGTCTGCCTGTTAAAGACTGAGGCAAAGAAGGCATTGAGTACCTCAGCCTTTTCCTCATCCTCAGTGACAATGTTCCCCCCTGCATCCAATAAAGGATGGAGATTTTCCTTGGCTCTCTTCTTGTCATTAATATATTTGTAAAAACTTTTTTTGTTGTCTCTAACGACAGCGGCCAGATTGTGTTCTAGCTGGGCTTTTGCCTTTCTCATTTCTTCTCTGCACGACCTAACGAGATCCCTGTACTCTTCTTGAGTCGCCTGCCCCTTCTTCCACAAGCGGTAAACTCTCCTTTTTTTCCTGAGTCCCAGCAAGAGCTCCCCGTTCAGCCAGGCCGGTCGTCTTCCCCGCCCGTTCTTCTTACGGCGTACAGGGACAGCCTGCTCCTGCGCCTTTAAGACTTCCTTCTTGAAGATCGTCCAGCCTTCCTGGACCCCTTTGCCCTTCAGGACCGTCTCCCACGGGACTCTCTCAACCAGCGTCCTGAACAGGCCAAAGTCTGCCCTCCAGAAGTCCATGGTTGCGGTTTTGCTGCCCCCCCTCCTTACTTCACCAAGAAGCGAGAATTCTATCATTTCATGGTCGCTAAGCCCAAGACGGCCTCCGACCACCACATCTCCCACCAGTCCTTCTCTGTTTGTAAACAGCAGGTCAAGTGAGGCACCTCCCCTGGTAGGCTCACTTACCAGCTGTGTCAGGAAGTTGTCTTCCCCACACTCCAGGAACCTCCTAGACTGCTTCCTCTCTGCCATGTTGTATTTCCAGCAGACGTCTGTGAAGTTGAAGTCCCCCATGAGAACAAGGGCTAGCGATTGAGAGACTGCTGCCAGCCGCTTATAGAACGCTTCATCCGCCCCTTCATCCTGGTTGGGTGGTCTATAACGGACTCCCAGCAGGATATCTGCCTCGTTGGCCTTCCCCCTCATCCTTACCCATAGACACTCAACCGTACCATCATTACAATCGTTGAGCTCTATACAATCGAAACACTCCCTAACATACAGTATGAGGAAACATATGTATGAGTACAGAGAGGAAACAGTTTTTCTGAGAAATCTATATAGGTGGACAAAGAGAAAGGTTGAATCTCAGAAAAATTACCAAAGAAGAAAAAATTGGACATAGAATAGGATGATAAAGATTTCTAGATTTTGAGTCAACGTTATATCACGGGGATGGTTCATGTATTACTGTGTCTAGGATTTAAAATTGGGTAAGTAGGAGCGGAGGAACGATTCCTGTCAGAGAAGCAGCTGTTGATTGTGCTTCTTTGCTGTCAAAATATGGAAAAATGCTGAATGAACGTTCAACTGATTGCTCAATGAAAATAAAATTCTAGACAACTGCCAGATTTGGCTGTGTGCCCCAAATGAATATCCAGATATAAGATACACAGCACTAAGCATGTTCATTTTCAGATAACAGATTTGTGTGAAACATCCTCTGCAATGGCTTTAATCATAAGAAAACATAGAAACTAATTACATCTTGAGAACATTTTGATAACTGTCTGTTGAAAACTGAATGAAAAGATACTTTTGTGTACTGCAAGGGATTGCAAAAGTCTCATTAGAATATATAATTACAAAATCATAATTAAACTAGTTGCTACTAAAATAGAAAATGTTACAATTGCAATGTTATTTTTTACTTTAAAGAATTTGATCAGTACAATCCAAAATGAGCTTTTAAACTTTATTATATAATAAATGGATGCAATATATATTTATAGGATTCACAGAAGATTGGTTAAAAGTTACTTTTTAACAATCGTGACTGTTTCCTCATACAACAAATAATGGGAGGGTTTTGGTCATTTGGGGATTGCAAAGAAAAGCGGTGAAGAATCACGAACCACGTATAGAGAACAAACTAGTAACATAAAAATATGGCTACAGAATTTAAAGGGTCAGCCTCCACTTGTCAGCAGAGGCTCTCTAAAGGCTGCTCAAAATGAGAAACTCAGTGCTGTAGCTACCTTCAGCTTGCATGCTGTTAGGTTGATGCAAAAATAAGGAACTTGCTTTTTTAACACACAGCGTGCTAACAGTGACATAGGGAACCCTTCAGACCGCTGCTATAGTCAGTGGTTTCAGAGGAGGCCACAGGAATTCAGGTTTACATGCACCGACTTTAAATAAGGGACTTTCAGGAGGTGTCAGCGTGGCTAGAAACAGGATTAAATGAATGGACACAGGTTAGGTGTTGGAAATGTGCAAGTAAAGATGGGAACAGAATTAATGCAAGATAATAAGAAGTTGAAGTTGGAGAGGGAGAGGGAATGATCCAAAGGTCGAAGTACATTCAAAAGGGAAAAGGGAAGGAGAGAAACCACTAGAAGACAGCAATGTGAGGCTTGCAGAAAAATAAGATTTAAAATACAGCATGTTAATTATCCTTCAAAAACAGGAGAAACAATCCATAGGATGTTAGAACAAAATACCAATAGACAGTTAGAAATGCTGGGGAAGACAGATTCTACAGAGAAAATTGCATTTGGTTTTGCTTTTCTTTACAAGTGTAGTAAGAAAGAACTGCAATAGTCATGAGCACAGCATATGTTATATTAGTGTTCATCAAATGAAAGCCAATGAGGGAAGGAGCTGTAAAAAAAAATTCTGAGTCTCTTAGCTAGGACTTATGAAAGTAATCTACTTGAAGATTTGCTTTAAAAACTCCAGTGCCAAGAAAGGCTACAGAAAATACATTTGCATTAACTGTCATTGCTGTTTAGCAAGTTATGATGTATCAAACATCAATAGCTCAATGCAGTAATACTTAATAATCATATCAACATCTAACAATTTCATTTCTCGTCCTTTTTGGGAAAGCAGCATTAGGAACTAATTACACCTTCCAGAGTGCAACAGCAGTACTTTCAGAGCAAGTCCTCTTAGACAGTGATGAGACCATAAGTGCCCTGTTTGCAGGGTATGGGTACGCTCTTCTGCGGGGTCTCTGAAAACAGTTTTCTCCAGGTTGTTCCCTGGCCCTGTCATGGGAGGGAAGTGGCTTTCATGCCTCTGGCCCCAGCTGCACCCACACTGAAATTTCCCCCTCCGTCTTGGTGACACCTGGGGTTGGGTCCTGCTAACACCCAGCTGTGCAGGAAGCACATGTGGTCAGGTCAGGTCGCATGTCAAATGATTTCTGCCTTGGGGCCTACTGACCTGGCTGTTGGAAGGATATTCCATAGCCTAGCAGGTCCCACCTTAAAACTAAGTATTTCCTCATACTCAAATGACATTTTGCTTTGTCTTAGGTTGCACTTAGCATTAACAGTTCTATTATTACAGTCTGCAGTGAATGCTATAGATACTAATGTTCCCACCAGAAATCACTGTTTATCACAGGTTTAGGACTACCAGTTCTTCCCATAAGATAACTTCACTCGGTAACTGATGGTGTCTGAATTCTTTCCAATTTTCTGTAGTATTCGTATGGAGGAAAACACAGTATTTGAGGTATAACCCCGCTGGTGCCAGATGAAGAGAGACCACTGTATGTACTGATGGGTCGGTCTACATATACAAGTCAAATGCCCCACAACTTTTTGATTTGCGTTTCGGCAATATCAAATGAGATCTTCACAAACGATTTTCTATCCATTACCAACTCTGCGATATTTTGGGGTATTTTCTCTCTTGTTGTATTTGCTTGCATTTTTCTGAGCTCAGTGTTAGTTTATTTTTGCCAGTCATATACCTAGTTTCTCTGGAGCTATTATTTCTTTGTGCTGATTGTTTTTCTTAATTTAGCTTGTCACTTCTAAGATTAATTAATGTATTGTTTGATTTTGCTTCTGAAATACAAATGAAAATTGTTAATTAAGACCAAACCTAAAATCAATGGTTAAAATACTCAACTAGATGCTTTTTCCCAACTTTCTGTGTTGCTATTTATCATTGTCTTTCGTGTACAGTATCTTTCCCAGACTTCTGTCTGATTATGTAGTATAAGATTTACTGTTACTCTTTTTTAAATGTTTATTTGTTTATTTTTAAATGTTTATTACTCTTTTATCTACTTCTGTGAGAGCTGAGGAGCCCAGCAATACAATAAACCCATATGGATTTATTCTACACCATGTAATTGATGGTTGAAATGACCTCTCAGCTCTCACAATAAGCTTGAAAAGAGGAGAGAGCGAGCGGTATGGTGCAACACGCATGAAGAAAAGAGAAGAAAAACCTTCTGGGAGTCAACCATGTTTTGCTCAGTCCTTTGCTCTGTGTTTGTCAAGCACATGCAGTCATATATGCCCTGAGGCCAGGGCTTAAAGAACCTGATTCCTGCACTGGTTTGCTACAGGACTGGTACAAGAGATCCCCACAGTTGCAATTGCAATCACAAAAAAAAAAGAAAAGACTTCATTGAGATTTGAAGGTGAAGTAAAGCATAGGCCTCAGTTAATTACTTAATTTTCTGAAAATGCAGCTCTGTTAGTGAAAATGTGTTAAGAGCTTTGTGTACCTTTTTGGTATCTAACTTAGAATCATAGAATCATTAAGGTTGGAAAAGACCTCTAAGATCATCAAGTCCAACCGTCAACCCAACACCACCATGTCCACTAAACCATGTCCCTAAGCGCCTCATCTACACGTCTTTTAAATACTTCCAGGGATGGGGATTCAACCACTTCCCTGGGCAGCCTCTTCCAATAGTTTAACCACTCTTTCAGTAAAGAAATTTTTCCTCACGTCCAATCTAAACCTCCCCTGGTGCAACTTGAGGCCATTTCCTCTCGTCCTATCGCTAGTTACTTGGGAGAAGAGACCGACACCCACCTCGCTACAACCTCCTTTCAGGTAGTTGTAGAGAGCGATGAGGTCTCCCCTCAGTCTCCTTTTCTCCAGGCTAAACAACCCCAGCTCCCTCAGCCGCTCCTCATAAGACTTGTTCTCCAGACCCTTCACCAGCTTCGTTGCCCTTCTCTGGACATGCTCCAGCACCTCAACGTCCTTCTTGTAGTGAGGGGTCCAAAACTGAACACAGTATTTGAGGTGTGGCCTCACCAGTGCCGAGTACAGGGGCACGATCACTTCCCTACTCCTGCTGGCCACACTATTTCTGATACAGGCCAGGATGCCATTGGCCTTCTTGGCTGCCTGGGCACACTGCCGGCTCATGTTCAGCCGGCTGTCGACCAGCACCCCCAGGTCCTTCTCTGCTGGGCAGCTTTCCAGCCACTCTTCCCCAAGCCTGTAGCGCTGCCTGGGGTTGTTGTGGCCGAAGTGCAGGACCCGGCACTTGGCCTTGTTGAACCTCATACAGTTGGCCTGGGCCCATCGATCCAGCCTGTCCAGGTCCCTCTGCAGAGCCTTCCTACCCTCGAGCAGATCAACACTCCCGCCCAACTTGGTGTCGCCTGCAAACTTACTGAGGGTGCACTCAATCCCCTCATCCAGATCATTGATAAAGGTATTGAACAAGACCGGCCCCAAAACTGAGCCCTGGGGAACACCGCTCGTGACCGGCCGCCAACTGGATGTAACTCCATTCACCACCACTCTCTGGGCCCGGCCGTCCAGCCAGTTTTTGACCCAGCGCAGAGTACACCTGTCTAAGCCGTGAGCCGCCAGCTTCTCTAGGAGAATGCTGTGGGAGACGGTGTCAAAGGTTTAGGTTTCAATTGCCCTGGAGAAAAGTGAGTATAAGGTTTGAGAAAAAAGGTGATGCTGTGTCGGGGTGGGCCACCTTGCGTCTCCAACAGAACATTTATTCATTTTTCTCTTCAACTACCTCACATATGAGCTGGTTCAGGTATCTGCTGAAGTGGAAAGCTGTAAGACTCATTTTATAAAGCAGGATGAGCAAGAACATCACAAATTCTACTCACGACCAAAAGTCATACAAATACTGCTGCTTACAAATACGGAAGAAAAAGTGTTTTGCAGGTTATTGTTCAAATTCATGCTACCATATTGCTTCAGACAGTTCTGACACAAAATTAATTTTGCAACTAACTAAGAAAATGGAGGAAAGGCCCTTGTCCTTTATCATGTCTGCTACAAAACACTATTTTGTTTCTCGTTATTTTATTATAAATCTCACATTATCTGGGATTTTAAATGCCAGATTTCCCAGAAATATGAATATAAACACACAGTCTTAGGTAGTGTTAATTCTCAGTAAACGAAATGTCTCTGCTCTTATGCCTATAAAAATAGGCTGGAAAACATGAATCCCAAAAGCTGGGAAACCTACAAAACAAATGAAACTCGTCCATTAATTCAGTTTTTTATATTGCTAGATCTTTTGGATGATTGAAGTGGTACTGTGGAAAAAATAATATATTTTTGCAAGTAACCAAAAGAGTTCCAGGCAAGATCATGGCTTTTACTATCGTCTAGACAAGAGTAATTGGTTTTCTGCCTCTTTTGTGGTTGCCCAGACATTGGGTCTAAGGATCTCTTTATATTTTCGTCATAGTAGGTGGAGCTGAAATGGGCAGTACCTTGGCTCTCCCCATCCTACTCCCTATCCAACAGAGCAACAGAGCCAGCAGCAGGTGTCTGTCTTTACTGCTGGTACAGACCCAAAGCAGGCTGCTGTTAGCCTCTCAGAGAAAAGGTAGGAGATAAATGAACCAGAAGGGTTTCTGCAAATTATAGTACCTCAAGGTAAGATGCAGATTACACACACAGCCCATCACATCCAGGTGTTTCTAGATGTGTTCATTTCTTCGCAGACATCATGCAGTTAGTCTTCTGCATAGTATAGTCTGCATTAACAGATCTTTTTCTGAATGCTTGCAAAGCTACCCTACCATTGTATATACAAGCCAGATACTAAAAAAAAGCTTATCCTGCCACTGCTAAGTCAAATTAACTGTTGCTAAAATCAGATCAAAAAGGTGTTTTTTCACAAGTTGTTGTACATCCATCCTGTGCACTGGTATAGGCACCCAGGAATAATACCACGCAACTATTTAGCTGGAAAAGAACCCCAAGATACAACTTTGGACCAAAGGGAGAAAGAAAACATGGTTTTAATTCTTCAAAATGTAACACTGAATTGTCCAGTATTAGGTCTACATGTTTGTCGTGGTTTAACCTCAGTCGGCAACTGAGCACCACGCAGCCGCTCGCTCACCCCCCCAACCCCCGGTGGGATGGGGGAGAGAATTGGAAGAGCAAAAGTGAGAAAAACTCGTGGGTTGAGATAAAAACAGTTTAATAATTGAAATAAAATACTACTACTACTAATAATATAATAATAATAATGATAATAATACACAAAGCAAGTGATGCACAGTGCAATTGCTCACCACCCGCCGACCGATGCCCAGCCAGTCCCCGAGCAGCGGCCCCCCCGGCCAGCTTTCCCCAGTTTATGTACTGAGCATGACGTCACATGGTATGGAATGTTTCTTTGGCCAGTTTGGCTGTGCCCCCTCCCAGCTTCTTGTGCACCTCCAGCCTTCTCAGTCGGTAGAGCATGGGAAACTAAAAAGTCCTTGGCTAGTGTAAGCATTACCTAGCAACAACTAAAACATCGGTGTGTTACCAACTTTGTTCTCATCCTAAATCCAAAACACAACATTGTACCAGCTACTAGGAAGGAAATTAATTCTATCCCTGCCAAAACCAGGACAACATTTACGGGCTTACAATGGTGTCAAGGCAACTGGACATGAGGGCAAGAATTAGGTAAAGAAGATGCCAGGAGGATGAACCAGGCCACAGACTGTACAATGCTGTGAGCAATGAGCCTCATTTAATGAAAAGTCAATGTTAAAAACTGGGATGTCTGCAAAGATACGTCCCAACCTCTCCTTCCATGCAGGCCCCCTTAAAAGCTGATCAGATCAGTCTTCGGTTCAAATGATCTCTTCCTCACTTTCGACAAGGAAGAACCTAAGTGAGCTTGAAAGAGAAGGAAAAAAATGAGCATCACCATGGGGTATGATAGGCTCACCTATCTTTGTTTTCCACAGACTCTGAAATTTGTGGGTGGGGTTTGTCCTACAGTCCTTTGCTGCTCCTGCAGCAATGGTTGGAGGATGTTTTTCCCACTCTACAGGTCAGCTCTGCTCCGCCTTTATTCCTTGCTCATGTTATTATTCTGCTTACAGTGGCGATGGGAAAAACCTTCCTGCAAACTGGCAGCAGACGATGGTTGAATGCAATAGTATCTTTTAATGGAAAACATTAATGCAAAAATAAAAAGCTTCATACTTGAGGTATTAAGACATTATCCTCTAACTGCTGCTCTTACGCATCCTGTTCCTGGAGATTAATAAAATATAGCTCTTGGATCATCAAAAATTCCAATGCATTTCTGAGTTTCTTTGATATGGAAAGTATCTCTATCACTGCAATTCGAGATCTAGTTATATGGCAAGACATGGGAACGTTTTGCCTGCACTGCTGAATGGCTTCCTTTCTTAAGTAAGAAGATGGCTTGCTTTCTTAAGTAGGATCTTTCCTCCATGCTGATATCTGAACAGTACAGTATTTATGAAGTTGCAGCACATTGAAAAGGATTTAAAACAGTTACTGTTCTTCCTGCTGAGATCTAGACTCTATCATTACACTGACTTATATTTTGGAAAGATAATTTATAGATAATTAACTTTCCAGTTGCTTTCCTGGGGAAAGCAGTTCTATTACAAAGTTTCACAATATGCAGAAAAGTACTGTCTTGGAGATTCAGCTAGCACAATGGATTTTTTTTTTAGATGAAAGTCAGTACTTTTCAGTTATGGCTGTGTACTGCAAGTAGGGAATTATGTTATACCTTTCCAAACTGTATTTTCCTCTATCAGGTTCACGTGCATCAGGATCAATTCCTTCAATGTTAGTGACAGGCTTCAAAGAATGAGGTCAAAACAGTGGAAAACCAGGGTGTGACAAAGTTATACGCAATGTTTTCATAATTTTTCACCACAGTTGGACAGCTATTTCACTCACATTGAATGCCTGCAAAAATGCTGAATTTAAATACAAGCCAAGTGCACCAGTGAACTATCATCTCATTGACCAAGTTTCAACATGTTACTGATAAGCCTGAGAATTTAAATGCATACAGGTGTTCCTTATCATTTTTGCTGCGACAGACAATGCGCTTGTGACAGGCTTAAGTATTTCATGGCTGCAAAGCTGTTCCTTTGTTCGCAAAGATATTGTCAAGAGGAAAACATGCCCAGTATCCAAACAAGAAAGCAAAGGGCCCCTTCTGTTGTCAGTCGGCCAGGATCACATTCCACCACGGTGCTCTGAGCACCGTTATGCTGCCACTTGTCCTGCTGGCACATGCCAGGACAAAGCGTCTGCAATCAAGGCAGCAGATGGTTCTTTGGGTCGCCTAAAACCAGGGTTGGCATGGACACATCATTTATGACGCTGCTAAGAGAGAACAAAGTATTGGCATGCACATAATAACAGATCTCTGGATAATGAAGGCATCCTGTATCCCATTAATCCAATCACACAGAACAGCAACCCCCAAGTTTCTGAATAATGTTTTTTCTATTAATGTGCTTACTTGTTTCATATCTGGTGATACATATGCATTCAGTCCATAAGCCATCCATTTAAACCCAATTAAAGACAACTGTTTGGCGAATATTTCAGGTTTTGACTATGCTTGTGGACAGCACAGCACGAACTGCCTTGAAAACATCTGTGACTGCTGGGCCAACGATTGAATTGCCAACACTCAATTCATGGACAATTCATCTCTTTCTGCTTTGCCAGGCTCCACAGAGTGAAAGCAACACACTTCTGAGCAGTGGTTGGCACAATGGTTAAACCCCCCTAAAAGTTTCAGCATTGCAGAAATTTCCAGACCCCAGTGCTGCTCGTATCCCATTTTCACTGTGATATTTTCAAAAGAAAGGAGTGAAAGGGAGAAGAATACAGACCTTCGGTGTGCCTTCCCTGCCACATCAGCTTGAGTTGTTCCAGGAAATGTTTCCAAATCTTAGACCATTTCATGTTTTAATGCTCACAATACATTGGCTGAGAGCACTCCACAAGTGTTAACCTAGAGGAAGGCAATGAATGATGATACCATGGATTAGAGAACATGCACTCTCTTAGCTGAATTGCTTGTTACAGCCAAATGCAGATACAGAGTGCTGATATCGATCACTGCACTTACATTAATGATGTGATCCTTCTGCAGTGGATCAGGCTACCATGCCTTAAATAATCTGCAATTAGTATTAAATGACTTAGCATGCATTTTCAGTTAAACTCTGACGGGGAAACCAGTTGTCAGAACATCACTCAGATACAGCACAAGAATGTCTTCTGAGAAGGAAGGAAGGAAGGAAAGGAAGGAAGGAAGGAAGGAAGGAAGGAAGGAAGGAAGGAAGGAAGGAAGGAAGGAAGGAAGGAAGGATGGGAGGGAGGGAGGGAATAGGAAAAGGTTTTTAGTTACTTTCTTTTCAGAGTTGATGTTCCCTTTAGTCCTACTGTGTAAGGTCCTCTTCACTGTGGAGTGAGGTGGTCAAGAGCACAAGGTTTACAAAAGAAAGAACACAGACCCAAATATATATGGCCAGCAATTATTCAGGGAGCAGAGATTTTGTTCTTCTTTAAGGTGTTTCTTCTGCCTCTGTTTCCTGCTCAATTAATCTTTTGGTATCTGCTCCTTGTAAATGGACCGAGTACTACGGTTTCTTCTATGCCTATGAAAAATTTCCTGATGGATCCTATGCCTCTCGGCCTCTTTATGGAAATGGGTAGGAAGGTGTCCTGGTTTCGGCTGGGATAGAGTTAATTTCCTTCCTAGTAGCTGGTACAGTGCTGTGTTTTGGATTTAGGATGAGAACAATGTTGATAACACACCGATGTTTTAGTTGTTGCTAAGTAGTGCTTACACTAGTCAAGGACTTTTCAGCTTCCCACGCTCTACCGACTGAGAAGGCTGGAGGTGCACAAGAAGCTGGGAGGGGGCACGGCCAGGACAGCTGACCCAAACTGGCCAAAGGGACATTCCATACCATGTGACGTCATGCTCAGTACATAAACTGGGGAAAGCTGGCTGGGGGTGCTGCTGCTGGGGGACTGGCTGGGCATCGGTCGGCGGGTGGTGAGCAGTTGTACTGTGCATCACTTGCTTTGTATATTCTTATTCTTACTCTTATTCTTATTCTTATTCTCATTCTTATTATTAGGATTTTATTCTATTTCAATTATAAAACTGTTTTTATCTCAACCCATGATTGTTCTCACTTTTGCTCTTCCAATTCTCTCCCCCATCCCACTGGGGGAGGGGGGGGGAAGTGAGCGAGTGGCTGTGTGGTGCTTAGTTGCCGACTGAGGTTAAACCATGACAGAAGGGAAGCAGAAAACCCTTGTTTGCCTCCTGAAATACATGTTCCTTAAATTACCAATACTGAGCTTTTAAAAATGTTGAGGTTTTAACAAAATAAACTACTGTGTTCCACATCATTAACCTTTTTCCCCAGGTTTTGAACCTTTAGGAATTTCTGCTTCCAGCTTACATCCGTAACACAAAAGCCACAAACATGATGTACTGCAAGTAGAAGGTGAGATTGTCATGACGTCATGAGCAAAAACACCAGGTAAGACAGGACAAAAAGATCAGAAAAGGTACCACAAAAACCCTGTGAGAGTGAGCAATGGCAGTAGTGCCAGCTATAGCACCTTGGCTTTTCACTTAGCTAAGCCAAGGCACTGAAATACATGCACAAGTACCAGTTACTCAATTCTTCACCTCTGATGCCATGTCGTCATGTGTAAACGTGCATCCACACCTACAGCATGCTGCAAGGATTTCAATGGCCTTTTAAAAAAATCTGGCCTTTGAACTGTAGAAGGCTCAAGGTTTAATGCTTAGTGAAAAAAGGAAAGAAGACTGTGCTGTAGGTAAAATGGCATAATCCAAATATTCCCAAAAATAGTGCTATGAAAATATGAATGACCCATGCATAACTGGAATTAACAGGCTATTAAAGCCATAATAGCTTTGTCATCATACTTGTGGGGTTGTAGCACTGCCTGAACAAAACTGAGGCTCGCAGAGGTGTCTGCGGCAGGTCACGTCTCACTGTGGTTCCCCAGTGCCACTCCTGCTTTGTGGAGTTCAGTGTCAGGCTAAAGGCTCACCTTCACAAAGTGAGGCACGGAGGAACTGCAGCGGGTGGGGGCCCCATAATCTAGTCATGGAAATGGAGCTCCCACCCTGGCCTCCCCATGAGGGCTGTCCCTCGGGAGCAGCGGGGGCTCCCTAGGGGTCTGTCAGGGCAGGGCCTGGCAGCCAGGGCCCGTCCCACCGCCCCAGGCAGGAGCAGGGCAGCCGGGGGCACCTGGACAGCCCCAGCCCCAGGCGTTGCGCACCTCCCCGGGCTATCATAAGGTCCTGGGCCATGGGCAGGTGGGGGGCACCCAGGGGGGGCCGGGCAGGGACAGTCAGGCCCATTAGTGCCCTGGCATGAACCTCTTGGGTGCATGTGCTCAGCACCTCTACTGGCAGGCCCCAGGGACATGGGGCTAAGGCAGCCTTGCCTCTGCTGGACTACCCCGTTTGGCAGCTCCTAACGATAAACCCACACTATTGGGAATAATAAGCTTTTCCATTACAAATTACGTTTTTCTTAGCATGCTTAAGATCCAGCAGTTGTATTTTATCAGATGGCATTTTCTAGCTTTATAGTTTGTTTTTAATATATGATAAAGCTGTTCTGAATGTTTTGTATTATTTCTTATGGAAGGGTATGTTAAACAGTCATATAAAACATACAGAAATTACTATATCCACTAAATTTATCTTCTCACTTTTTATGGGTTATTTTAATTATTGTATTTGTTTTCTTATAGATCATGATCACAGTGTATTTTGAATTACTTCTGCTATGGAGGTTGGTCTCCATTAACAGGAAAAGAGTTCACCTTATGAATACAAAAAGTGCATACATTTTCAGCAACTAGAATATATTTTTAAATCCCCAATCTTCACAGTATCAGGAACAAATTTTACTCATGCCATAATATTGCTAAGTTGGATAAGCATAGTCCGAGTTATTTAAAGATAGCTTTGAAGCATTGAATACAGGTGAAAAACCAGAGCAATATATTCAACGACATGTATCGTTGGTCTGTCCTAATATACGTCCTCCTGGATTTCCCTAAGTAAAACCTTGGGCCTGATTTTCTGACCCACATGGTCTTTGGAGAAGGTGAACAGTGGCAGGAGGAAGCGGTGCAGAAATTGCTGGGTGACATACAGCACCTTTGAGACCACGTCCAAGTAATAAGTTTGGCACTTGAGCTCAGCTAGACGCAGTAATTCTGGGACCTGGCAATACCTGTCCTAGTTTTTCCTTTTTGTTTTAATTGCTTTGTTAGGTTTTTTTCCCCCTTTTGAATAACAGGTTCTGCTTTGTGATTTGCAAAGCAGAAACTGGAAACATGACTCTGCCCATTTTCTTATCTTATCTGGGCTCTGAATGCATTTAAATTATGGACAGTGTTCAAATAGGCTGTGGTAGTGCAGCGCCAGCCTCTCACTGAGAGGGATGAATGTAGGATCAGCACTTTGGAACAGGAGAATCAGCACATCCGTTGTCTGTTTGACACTCTGCACATCCATAGTGTTCAGCATAACAATAGGAAATATTTAAATTGCAATAATTTGCTATGATGTATATAAACATTACTGGAAAACAACTCATTAGTTCTGCACCCCTCAGACCATCAGGCACAGCGCTGTGGTGAAGAGCTCTGGACTGGCAGTCAGGCATGAGGCGTTCTCCACCTCAGACTTGGATGACACGCATCACGAAGAAACTTGAAGATCCTTAATTGAGTGAGCTCTTGTGGGAAGTGAGGCATGACTAAAAGGGTCAGAAGACACTCAATTTACTTAGTTGAGACAATTTATTAATGTTTATAATTTGCTCCATAAAAAATTAGAAGTAATATTTTTAAGGACACAAGTGCAGTGTTTCCCCTCTATCATGTCCATCCATGCAGGAACAACTTAGAGCAACAGGAAAAATGGTATGTTACAATCACTTTTTTTCCCCTAATTGCCCAGGAAATAGAAACTATTTGCTAATATTAACCAATAAGCAGTGAAATTGATAGATACAGTCTGTTTGTAACCTGATAGGGAATTATTTCCAATTTTTTTTTATCCAGGTCCAATGATAACTAACAGTTTACTCTGTAGTACAAAATGGAATTGTATTATCATGATAAATATATTACCCCAAACAAACCGTGTTGCAACCAAATCCAGTGATGAAATTTTATCATCTGTGCTGTCAGCAGGCCTTCAGCCCAGTTTCTCCTGGATTCAGTCTTCATTTGCTGAACAAGCCTAGACAGGTCAAAGCAGCAGAAACTAGCTTGGATTCAGCATGGTTAGGCATCTGGTACAGAGGAGCCCAGAGCATGTTAGGATTTGTGCTCTGCTCTTCATGTTGGGAGCCAGCTCAGACCTAGCTCTTGCACAATGTTGTCAAGGTTTGTATGATCAAAGCATTTTATGTCTAGATGGGAACATCATCACTGAAAGACGTAATCTAGCCAGAGTATGACCTATCCACATCAAACCCTGAAGATTACATAAAAGCTCAGCTGTGGATATGTATCCTTTCCAAAACCTCTCTGCATAAGAATTTGCTATGCTCAGCAGCAATAGTTCACGTGAGGATTTCTCAATCATTTCATTTGCAGTGACATGTATTAGCTTAAGTAATATACTATTAACATTACATCTTTTTATTACCCCAAACAATGTAGTGGCTTAAACTGTTAGCTTAAACTATTCAAACAGTCATTGCTGAACTGGAATTTCTGAGTGAAATGTGAGGAGCTCTCTTGGCAGATCAGCAGGGGTGGGAGCAAGCACAGAGGGCAGGCAGAGCAGAGGGCAGAGCACAGCAATCTCATACACCAGGGCAGATGAACCCAAAAAGGGCATCATCCACAGCCACAGCCTGTAAGCGTTTAAAAAACCCAGCTGATCTGGTCTGAGACAGTTTAATGTAAATGTAGTTTTACACAGTAAATAATTAATTCCATACGCTTTGTACTTCGTATTCTTTTCTTTGCCTTAGCTAAATCATGTCTCACTTTAAAAAGCAGAGTAAAGCTAAATGTCAGAACAGTTTACTTCCAGATGAGTGATACAATTATTAACAAGCAAGTAATCAAGCCCTCAGATAATATACAATTCAGAGCATACCTTTGACATTTTGACTAAAAGTATAAAAAGTGCAGTTAAATCAATGCACTTCCCCAATAGAGTTCTTACATCGAAATTCTGGATGGCTAAGGTTAACTCATAATGATTTAATTCATAATTTTTTAAATTACACTTGATCACTGCTATCTGTTTCTGCAGAAAATCATTAATGCTCTTTAGTGAAATTGGTTATCTATCACAAAGATTGTCCTATCTTATTAATAAAACTTGTCATGGAAACCTGTATGTATTATAAATATCAGAGGCAGAATTATATAAAGGTGTCATAGAGATAATTTGTAGAGCCAGTTTAAATAAGTCTAGATGTTGAATATCTCACATATATTTTATTCTCAAGATAAACATACAAATTTTTGTTTCAGGGCCGTAGGCACAAATTGTCTCTCTCCTTTATGCTGAGAAGTCACAAAAAATAAATCACTGTTTGAGAAATAAATATGTTTGGTAACATCCTTCGGTCCTCACCAATCATAAAGATTAAATTAAATTGCAAAGCTACTATAACTTTCATGAAATTCAGATTTCACAGACATACGTTGTCTTAAAATGTCAGAAAGATAATACTGTCCAAGGGATTTAAACACCCATTTCTTTTTCTCCTCTCCATATCCCCAATTTTATTTTCCTATCTCCTATTTTGAAGAAATTGGCACAGTACAACAGCATGCCAGAAAAATATGTCATTTATGTACAATTATCCTTATGCAATACTGCTATAAGCCGCAGGTCCTGTTGACCAGCTGAAATCCACTGAACTCACATACAAAACTCATCAATCTGGCATTTTAAAGTTAAAATTGTTCAATAAGCCAGCTGGTTTTGAAATTCTGAGCTGGTATCTTCCTTCAAAACTAGAGTCCTGCCAACCTTGTGGAGATGGTTTAATCTTACTCTCCTGATTAGTCTGGGTACATTCAATCTTCCTGATGTTTCTTAAGTCTAGTTTCTCAAGCTTTTTATTGCAAATCTGAGTAGACTGATGGAGAATGGAAAACAATAATAGACAAAATGACTATGAGACATGATAATTTGAGAAAATGAAGATATTTCACTGTTTTCCAAATACTTAAAATGTTTTGGAAAGCCATCGTTTCAAAATAGGTAGGCCTAGAAACTACAATTAAACAAAACCAAAAAATGATTAAACCTAAAGCAGGGTCGTGCTTTGCCTTCATTACTATTTAGAAAGGTTTGATTTTTTAGTGTTACAATGACTGAAACCTGATTTCCCCATAGGAAGAATACATCATCATCAGACAGGTAAATACTGTGGCTCTTTGTATCTGAACTATCTTTTTCTGCTGGCAGCTCCCTTGTGTGCTATCTTCATCCATACCTCTGCCTTTCTAGAGTTTTATTTGAAAGAAGAATCCTAAACTCAGACTCACGACTCCTAAGGGACCAGGATAGGAATATTTGTTGATAAATATTCAGGGACTGCAATATGTAACTGCTGTAGCTACAACAACAGAACTAATAATTGAGGCTGGTGATCAGGAAGCTGTGAGTAAACATTTGAAATGGACTTGGGCTGAGGTACGTATCGCTGATCAATGCACTGTTCATCACCTAGGGTAAAGCTGCCATTGCTTATGCTGTGCTCAGATATTATAGTAATTACTGTGTCACAGATAAGTTGGTTACAGAATAAGTAAAGTGGTGTGGACACATTAGGTCCCTTTTTGATGAGTATAGTCAATGTTTGCTTGTTAAAGGAAAAGCTGAACATCCTTACAGAAAAAGAAAACATGGCAGTATTTAGCATTTGTCTTGAACCTTCCTTTAATAAAAGGTTAGTGAAAGACATTGGTTTTCCCCCCATGTTTTGCCCTGTTCTCTAATAACATGTATTTCAATAAGGGTGTAGACAGTGTGGCATGAGATTGGAACTGTGATAATATTTAGGACTGATGATAAATAAAAAGATTAAAATGCATCATACAAAATCTATTATTGCCTCTGTTCTTGATACTGTTAACCCAAAGTATAGGAAATTCACTATCAATAACGCCCAGAAAGGTTATGGCTGTTCTTTGCTGGGCTGTCTCCTTTTTTTTTTTAACTTGTAGTTTTACTGGCCATCTTTTTCCCTTCTAATATCTTTTGCATATGTGACCCCTGGGTTCTAACTATCATCCCTCCAAGTTTTTGAGCATCTTATCAGAAAAGGAAATTATTTTGGCTGGAGCATTGCCTAGATGCTGATGCTGTGTTTGCTCTATGTGTACTTTGTAGACCCGGCAATCTTGGGGAAAGAACTCCATCTCAAAAGGGACACACAAGCCCTGAGACCGCTAATAGCAGGCTGGAGGAGGACGCTGAGGACCCTAAAGGAGTGTGTGATGTTGGCATGAGGTAGCATTGGCGTGGAAGACAGTAGTTCGAAGTAAAGGGTGGAAGTCTGTTTGCTCTACAGGGCAGACATAGTGCTATAGATGATACAACAGCCCAGAATGCAACTTGTAACTTAATGGCCTTCATGACCATTTTGAATGGTGTTAGGAATCACTGCCATACCTTCGTAGTCCAGGCTGAGAAGGGTGCAAAGGTAGTCTAAAGCTACTTCATAGAATCATGGAATCATTGAGGTTGGAAAAGACCTCTAAGATCATCGAGTCCAACTGTCAACCCAACACCACCATGCCCACTAAACCATGTCCCTAAGCGCCTCATCTACTCGTCTTTTAAATACTTCCAGGGATGGTGACTCAACCACTTCCCTGGGCAGCCTCTTCCAATGTTTAACCACTCGTTCAGTAAAGACATTTTTCCTCACGTCCAATCTAAACCTCCCCTGGCGCAACTTGAGGCCATTTCCTCTCGTCCTATCGCTAGTTACTTGGGAGAAGAGACTGACACCTCAGCTCTGTGATGTGTGCTTGATCATCATTACTTCAGCTCTCTGATGTGTGCTTGATCATCAAGTTCTTTGTTATGCCCGTAAAGTACACAATACAGATTATCTCCTGTTTGCCTGAGGGAAAAAGGGATCTAAATTTAAAGCAGACTGGCTATCAATGATGATAGCATTTGCCCTGGAAAAGGCAATTCAGGTTTGTTTAGATACTCTTCTGACTAGTTCCTAAGCTTGAATGCTGTGTGACCTGTGCAGACATCTTTTCAACTGAAGCAAATCACTCTTCTTGACATGCCATCAGAGTCACAGACTACTGACCTTCAGGGCACAGTGCAAGAGACACTTATTTTATTGAGCAGCGGATTGACTAGTTATGGATTTTTTCCTTGGTTTTGTTTTTGCTAACAGCATATCTAATTTGCGATTTAATCTTTTTATTCAATGCCTAGCTGCCTCAGCAGTCCACTTTAAGAAGTAGCATATGAAATATATACATTTCATGTCTGTTGTTTGCAATTAATCATCAGTGATTATGCTGTGTAATTATCTATCCCATTTAATTTAATATCAGTAATGGTTGTATATTAAAGATACTTCTGCCATCTGCATATTTTTCCTGCCAACTGTTATTCAGAGACCAGCTTTTTAAGGCATATTCTGAGTGGAGAAAGATGGCCATCTGCTAATCTTGACCATGCACATATTTTAAGATTTGTTGACTTGATTATATAATGGAATTGGAAACAGGGAACATGATATATGCAGTTGAAGACTTTGTTGTCAGTTTGTTGATCACTAAGTATTTAAGTAATTTCTTACCGTTATTTTCCCTTTCTAAATTGCTGAGATTTCCCATTTCTTGTTTAAACATTCTTGAAGCTTCTGAAACTGTTTACTATTCAAGACAGGATATTTTAGAAAGGGTTTACTGTAGTCTGGTAAAAGACAGCAAGTTTTCCTCATTTTATTAATCTAATCCCTGTAGCAGTTTCCCATTTTCAGTTTAAAAACCACTACCTGTATTTATGGGTAAAAGTATATTTTCACACTATTTTCATTACCCATGTAAGTGGTGATTTTGGATGGTAACCAGTCAGCACGTAAGAAGTTCAGTTTGAAGTCTATGTTAGATATCATTACTCACCTTTAGATCCCACCTTCCTCCAGAGCGTTGGAAGAGTCCACGTGAGTAAGGATCTAGCTTCGTCTCGTATAAAATGAGCAGTGGGAACAATCTGTAATATCCTCTACCATTTCCATGCACTGTCTGAACATTGTAGAAGAAAGCAAATCTCTTCTGTCAGATGATGCAAACTCAATAAACCTCCTTTTCTTCAAAACAAGACAAATCTGACCCTTTCCAATTTCTTCCTCTCACTGTGAATCCTTTTCAGTCTTTTCCTTAAAATCTCTAGCTGTTCAGGCAAGACCTACAACTTTTTTTCAGGGAAAACTCTTTATAAAGGGATTGGGTGCAGCCTATAATGGGACAAATGGGTTTCTCTGGATGCCTAGTCTGCTTTATTAATTTTGTTTTGTTTTTACATGAAACTAGTTTATTTATCTGTTCACTTACTGGAAACTGATCTTCAGTGATGCAGTGAATTTTCACTACACTGAATGCAGGGAGCCCTTCTTCTGACTCTATGTTCTGATTAAATGTGGACGTTGGACAGAAATATCTGGCTATTTCCACCTACTAGAAAAAGCCAGAAGTAAATGCATACATAAAGTTTACTTGTAACCCATTTATAAATGTAATGACAAATTTTTTTTTCAAATAAATGATTCATCCTTGGGAAAAGAAAAATACAGAGTTTTCTAATGCTTTTGCCAAGCATTGGAAGGGTAAATATTCAATTAATGAAAATGTCTGTATTCAGTGGGTAAATAAAGTTCTGTCTTTCTTTCACTCCTATCCATATCACCACAAACATAAAATGTAGATTTTAGAGAATGTGTTTCCTGGTCCTTGGACTAATATGGTTTTCTTTTTGCATTTTTATAATAATTTATTATAATACAAATAAACATATGATTTAGCAACATTATTGCCTTTATTCTGACAAACCACTGCAAAGTGTCATCAATAACTTCTCCAATTATTTCCATTATGTTTCTCACATACCAACTGCACTGCAACTTCTGTTTTGCTAATGAATTAATATCTTTCCAAGAACTCTAAGAAAAATTACATTAGTAATTTTACTTTATTCTTACATCCTTAATCCTTATGTTGGTAAACTGTATTTGGTTTTTGGTTATAGTATACTGTCTATCTTTTTTCTTCAAAGCTTACTAGTGAATCACCAATGTAAGACATATGAAATGTGTTTCCCTTCTTTTGTAATAGTTGAATGTAAAGTATACGGTAGAAATTCCTGAATATGTTTTTGTTCAACTAACCAGAGAAACCAGAAATTTTTGGTTTAGGCCAAGTGAAATGGAAATACTCACCTGTTTTTGATTTAAAAAAAAAAACCAATAATTTTTTTAAATTCATTTCAAAATTATTCATTTGACTGAATATGAAATGATACTTTTAGTTGCAGATCATTTTCCACTATTAATTTTTTTGTTGGTAAATTTTGATACATTCTTAAAGAAATAATGTTTTTAGAAATGAAGAGTAACAGGATGTAAAATAATTTTAAAATGTTTATCCAAAGTGTTTCTGTATTTCTGAAATTAACTATTCATTTTTTACATTAGAAAACACTCTTTTCTTTTGGCCAAAACTCATTTTTTTGGCAAATGAATGGTTCCTTAAAACATTTGGCCCAACACTTTTTCTGCTGAAGTGAAAATTGATATTAAAAAAAAATCTTATAGCTAACTATCGAAGATACTTTAACACCTGATTTCTGAAATATCATCCAATAATCCCATAAATTGTTCTTCATTTTTTGTGTGTTTTAATCAAATGCTAAAAAATTCATATATTGCAAGAGTTACAATATAATGCCAGTATTTGTAATTCAGGAAAGATAGAAAATTAGAGGATACGATCATCTCAAACCACTTTTTTGTTTGCTTTTTTTACATATAGGATGGGAATGTGAACAATCTTACCTAATGTTTAAGAATTATTTTCTAACCAAATCAACCTTATCAAGCAGCCAGAATTCTGCCAAGTTGAGATTCTGCCCCGATCCCTCCCAATGCTCTGAGCAAACCTGGGTCTGGTACTTAATCATGGATTTATTCAGGATTCTTTCACCACCATTTCACTCATCAGCTATATAAAGGGCAACAGAGAAAGATGGAGTCATCACCTGAAAAGTCTTTAGTAAAAAGGCCACTTACTTCTCCCGAGTGGTGGTGTGCTGGTTTTGGCTGGGATAGAGTTAATTTTCCTCATAGTAGCTAGCATGGGGCTATGTTTTGGATTTGTGCTGAAAACAGTGTTGATAACACAGGGATGTTTTTGTTATTGCTGAGCAGTGCTTACACAGAGTCAAGGCCTTTTCCGCTTCCCACCCCACCCCACCAGCGAGTAGGCTGGGGGTGCACAAGAAGTTGGGAGGGGACACGGCTGGGACAGCTGACCCTAACTGACCAAAGGCATATTCCATACCATGTGACGTCATGCTCAGCAATAAAAGCTGGGGGAAGAAGAAGGAAGGGGGAACGTTTGGAGTGATGGTGTTTGTCTTCCCAAGTTACCGTTACGCGTGATGGAGCCCTGCTTTCCTGGAGATGGCTGAACACCTGCCTGCCGATGGGAAGTAGTGGATGAATTCCTTGTTTTGCTTTGCTTGTGCATGCAGCTTTTGCTTTCCCTATTAAACTGTCTTTACCTCAACCCACGCATTTTCTCACTTTTACTCTTCTGATTCTCTCCCCCGTCCCACCGGGGGGGGAGTGAGCGAGCGGCTGTGCGGTGCTTAGTTGCTGGCTGGGGTCAAACCACAACAGTTATAAACTACAGATGCTGTGAAAGATGTACTTTATCTGTTTAATGTAATCATATGTCGTGATGGTTTGGTCTTATTGTACACATCTCTTTTATTAATAGAATCTGTGATTCAAACATAGGTTTTCGTGGATAATAATGTGCACTCATTTTAACCATTTAGCCTTTCCATGGAAGCATATTGCTCTACTGTATTCATTTATTTTTTTCTTTTTTGGCATATAATTAAATGCTGTAATCTTGTAAAGTAGTTGCTTTCCCTAAAGACATGCTATACCTTTATTTACAAAGCAGGCAAAATGCCAATAAAAACATACAAAAAAAATTGTGCTTCAGGGTAAGGCTTGGTACACAGTTATTTTTCTTTTTCCTTTCCAGTGTATTAAAGTTTCATTATTTTCCTTTCGTTGGCTTTGATTAATCTTTTTATAGTATAACATACATGGAGCTGATGCAATCTACAACAGCATGTGATAAGTAACAAACAACCCATCTAATTTTAACCTTCTTTGCCTGCATACATGTTTTTTTGTCCTTGTAGCATTAGAATTGCTAATCTGCCTGTAGCTGAGTCCTAAACCAAGCACTGCAAAGTCACATAAATATATGAGAAACCATATTCGGTTTTGAAAGCTGAACTGAAATAGCTTGGATTTGGGGGCAAGAAAAGGGTTATTAAAGCCTTCAGGAAAGTCTACAGCATGATTAGATAACAGGTATTGTCCCTGTCATTCAGTGTGTTGTACCTCATTCCGAGAGCATTTAAAGGAAGATTTGATTCCTGATGACATTTCTGTTCCCAATTCTGATATCCATATTTCTGTTGGTCTCTACTCTTCAGCACAAATACTCTGTCTGTTTTATGAGAATACCTAAAATTGTAGGTACAATGCAGTGTGAAGAAAAGCAAGAGAACCCTGAGTCTTGGCAGTGTTGCCACGTTTTAAGGAAGATGCATTTAAGGGAAAATCAAGAAGGGGGAGAAATAATGTACCTGAAAGGTGTCAAAGGGAAATGAAACAGTGAAGAAATGACATAATTTTATGAGAAATATTTATACGGGAAACACTGTCTTCTACTTGCCAATTGTTCTCAGTGACATTCAGATGGATCATCCATTAAGACAGATGGAGGACAGCCTATTTTGTGAGTCTTACTGAGGTTTAAGTGTGGAGGAGCACAGGGGATTGTACGAAGGTCTTTGAGACAGAAATTTAAGCACCCATGGATTCTAGTAGAATAAATAGTCTTTTGGGCAGAAAACACACTGAAGCAAAATGGGGGTTCAGAGGGTACTGTTGACTGAGTTTTGATTTAAGGCATCTAAACCACTTTGGGTTTCAGACACAAAACCCTAATCCGTTACTGCTTTGTGCTTCATGTAGTCATTTCAAGTTTTGCTAAATGGCTTAATAATTTCTAGCAGTGCCTTGGAGCCAAAACAGCTGGTTCTTACAAATCAAAGTTAGCATAAAATTGAAAGAACACTGTTAGGTCAAGAAACTGCTTTACTTGTTTTCATGCTTTAAACCTCAGAGATACATTTTGACACATGCACCCTAATGGATCTGCTTATTTTAATATTGTAGTTTGCCTTGTAAAAACAACAAAACAAACCCCAAACCACTTCTGTGCCACCACTAGAACAGCTTGGGGCTTTTCAGAGAGGAGGTTTTTTGTATTCATGAGCCATTAATGTTCCCCTCAGCATGTTCGGTTTCATTGTATTAACATCTCAGAATAATTTCTATAGATGGGGAAAAAGAAAGAAGCCAGCTGGTGTTTCAGAGAAACCTTCAGTATTAAAGTTAATCAAGTTTAATAATAGTAAGTAATTTCAGGTAATATTTTTGCCTATTGGGTGTGGTACTACAGCAACTTAAACTGACCTCAGGTGGGGCTGTTACATTCCTACTCTCCTCTCCCACAGCCATAAATACCCCTTACCCCACATCATCCACAGTGCTGGCTCCTCTTGCTTCCGTGGGCAGCTCATCCCAGGAAATAAATGATCAGAGAACGGCTCCTACTGAAAATATAAAGTAAATAATTTTCTACTGGTTCTTTATACAAACTGCCCATGTCCAATGAGTGGTGTGCCAGTGCAGCGGAGGGTGCATGGGCTGGGAGGAAAGCCCTGAGCGGCTGCGGCTGATGGTCACTTAAACTGGTGTGAAAAATATATGCTGTCTGCCTAAGCAGTTCTCTGATTTTACACTGTCATTCGTGACCTGCTGCAAAGGTGATCCATGTTATTATCCACAAGCTGGTGAGAACCCTGGTTTTGTAATGCCTGGTGGTGTTCAAGTGAGTGGATTTAGTTACTCATGTCTGTAAAATTAAGCAAGTATCCGCTTGATCTGGCTTCACTAGGGAAAAGCAGTCAGCTAAATATTGTCAACTGCATGAAATAAATGAAAAAAAAAAAAAAAAGACTTCTTTCTCTTATCTTGTTCGCTGTCAGAAATCTTGCATAGTATTTATAACAACCATGTGTAAAAATTCAGGTGCAATTTTCAAGATCACTTGTGCCCTTTTTTTTTAATTTATCAGCTTAAAAGATGCATTCTGATTACCAAAGATGATGTGTTCAGTTTCTTTTTCTTCTTGGAAATCGTGTATTCAGTTTCTTTTAGAAGAGTGCATGTAACACTCATCAAAAGAATATCTGCATTTGTCATGAAGACTTTCATGGTGCAGTGGAAGAAATACATAGAATTTCTGGGGAAACACAGCTCTCTAAGGTATTCTCCTCAGGCACCAAGGAGTATTTAGATATTTTTCTGAGGTTACCACATGCTGTTTATCGTTATTAACCACATCTGAACAGTCAAGTAAAAAACGAGTAATCTCTGAAAGTGTGGTGTAGATGGAAACAACCAGCACAAGCATGAGGTAAGCACAAGGAGCGTTGGAAGTGAGTATAAGCATATGAACACTTTAAAGAGGGACTTGTCCAGTAGGACAGACCAAAAGCAATGATTGTTCTAGAAAATGGTGGAACCATATCAGCAACTTTCTATCATCTTCTCTGTTTCTACAATGAAATATTTTTATTTGCACAGGATTTACCCTTAAAACTAAGTTAGTATCAGAATTGAGAGGTATGGACAAACTGGTTTGGAAGCGCTGAGTCAGCAGAACTCTCCTGCAAAAGAGAATCGGAATAGGGAAAATGAACCTTAAGAATAATCTGTACAGCCAAATAACATAGAGATAAACTAGCACTACTGGGAATTTAAGGCAGCCTAACAAAGAAAATCTTTCAATAGATTTTGAGCAGATTTTGAGTCCATAACTTGCTTTAACAGGCTGAATTCTAGAAACTACTCCTCTGTATCTCAGAAAATGTTAGCAAATGACACGCACCAAAACTGCAGCAGAATTTTAAAAGCTTTATGCAGCACCCTAACATTCAATAGCCAGGGATTATTCTTATTTTCTTCTTTTGTTTAATAATTTACTTGTGTCCTGAAGAGTATAATTTTATGGAATTCTTTACAAATATATTTCCTGATGAGTACTTGATGAGTATCAAGATTATGTTCCTGGGGCTATTCAGCCACTGTGCAAGTCAGTCTGCAAGGTAAACCTGGTCCTTGGCCCTAGTACCACAAGGCACAGCACCATCCCAGCCAAGATGCTTCACACCATCATCACCCTTTCAACCGGATGAGCTAATTATGCACGTCGGCATTCTGGCACTTTCTGGGATCAGCAGCTTTACTGTTCATGCATGTTCTTGGTCCTGCACAGACACAGCAGCATCAGCCTTCCCTGGAAGCGTCAGGCTCTCTGAGCAATGTCGAGCATCACTGAGTCCAGGATGGAAATCAGATGCCAATTTTAGGAAGCAAGGATTGTCCCGCTGCAGAGTAGCAGCAGGACCAAATGCCCAGCATGTGCTGGTGCAGCTTGAGGCTCCAGGCATTTGGGCTCCAGGTGCCACCCCAGCAGCTGCTCCCCATCTGCACCAGCTCCTCCCCAGGTGACACAGACAAAGTGCCAATGTCCCATTGTCAACCTGCAATGAACTACACCAGTATAATCTCTGCAGATCAAAACCTGTGAAGTTACTGATAAGGGCTCAAGAGTTTAGTCATTTTCTCTGCTGTCAACAATTTATCCTACTTCAATACTTGGAAGAAGAAATAGGGTATTAATCCTGCAAGGAGGAGATTGGCTAGAAATCTGCCTTACTTCCACCTCATGCATCTTCAAGAAATCCAGCTTCCTGCTGGAGCATATATATATGCATATTCCCTCTGAGATTTCATAACGTGAATACAGATCTACCCTCTGCTCCTGAAAGCAATATGTGCACTTTGGCACCATTTAGGATCATGATTTCCGGGAAATAATTGTGACATTGAACCTTCAGGTCCTTGACTCCTCCAGAAGAATCCACAGCTCGGGCTGGTGTACCCCAGCTGTGTGCATAGTGGGTGACAAGTTCTGGGATGCATCACTATGAGCAAGTAGAGAAAGATGTGGGTGAACATAGCCTACACTTTTGGTGACCTCGATAATTTTGTTTGTTTTCTTATCAGTGTTCATCCTAATATATATGATTTTCTGTTGTATGATCTGGAAAATATGTGAATACATTTCAGAGTGATTCAGCTATAATCACAAATACATAACAAGCCTATAACCAACACTCCAGAAAGAATTTCTTCATAAATATCTTAAGAATGCATATGAAAAATCTTGTCCTTATTGGTGGGTCTCAGATACCCACTGCAGCTCACAAACACATAGATTTTCCTTATTAATTTTTAAAATTTTCATTGCAACAAGTCAGCCATTAATACATCTGATGACAATCCATTTCTATCTCTGCGTTTTACACACCTTTGACCTTTACCAAAGCACATTCAGGGGTGAAAGACTGGCTATACTAATATTCATTTACTAAACAGTTTACATTAATGCCTCAAGACCTGCAACGGGAATCCAAATGAGGCATCTTTAGGCTGACTGTCAATGACTCTCCTTTGATGTAAGTACAGGGGATTCAGAAGGCTGAGTCTTTCATCCATATGTCTTTTAGCTCACACATTGAGTTGACTTGCAGCTACAAGCTTACCTTGTGAAAGTATCTGGGTTTTGTAACATTTTGCAACCCACATACCGTAAGTACCTTTTAAAGAAATTACATATGACACATTAATAAGTTGGTGTCTGTCTTGGGAACAAGGTGGTTAGGCTAAATAGCTTCCTTTACTCCTCTGGGACAGTCGGGATTATGGGCCAATGTGACACAGCAGAACCAAAAGCAGAATGCAAGTCTGACCATAATTATGAAGCTACGTGCCATGGGCACTCAGATGGGAGAGAGGATTTCTCTGTCATTCTCTCATCTCAAAGGTGGAGTCCTTCCAACCAGAGACAATGAGTCACCACACTTCACGTATGAACAATTAATCCTCCCAGTTGCTGTCCTTACCTAAATACTACCTGGGTAGCTTGCACAGTGACACATCCTCCTCCTGCTCATTCTGTGAGATGTGGAGAGATAATGGAAGGCAGAATGCGTGTTTAAAGTGTTTTCAGTTCACAGGATAAATAACCTTCATGCCATAAACACAGACAATAACACAGCTGAAAGATAATTATCTGTTATCATCTCATGATCTATATGATTTGGTTTCTAAGGATTTTTCCAACACTTGTAAGTAAATTATTTGCAATTTCCATTTTTTTTCTGTAACTTTCTTCAGGATTTTTTTTCGTTTTACATGGCAGTTAAAGTAGTAAATGAGAGGAGATAATTTGTGTATGAGTTAGTTACAATGGTTGTAATGAAGCATAAAGATGTGCATGATTCTACCAATCTGTGATTCAGTAGTTTTTATGAACACAAATCTTATGTCTGTACTAAGATGTATTAGAACATGTTAGATATATTAAGATGCATTAGGTGTATTAGAATATAAGATGTATCAGAATAAAAGACGTATTAGAATAAAATTAAATAGATGACTAATAAAGATAAAACAATTAGGCAATTTGAATTTCTAATAGTCAATAAAATAGTTAAGATGACTACTGTACAGAAGTGTTACTTATTGGATGACTTACCATGTTACTCACATGATAAATATACAGGCTGATGGCATGTTACTTTATCTGTAGATCTGTACACAAGGGAAGCAGGAAAGAATCTTAGAGGCTCGGTTGTAAGAAATAAGTATAAGAAATCTAGGAGGAAGACATTTTAGATAGATATTTTAATTTTTTAAAAATTATTTTTTATTGATGAATCTAGATGTCAAAGGAGATATATTCTTGACTCATAGAATCATAGAATCATAGAATAGTTTGGGTTGGAAGGGACCTCTAAAGGTCATCTAGTCCAATCCCCCTGCCATGGGCAGGGACATCTTCAACTAGATCAGGTTGCTCAGAGCCCCGTCCAACCTGACCTGGAATGTTTCCAGGGATGGGGCATCCACCACCTCTCTGGGCAACCTCCGCCAGTGTTTCACCATCCTCAGCGTAAAAAATTTCTTCCTTAGATCTAGTCTAAATCTACCCCCCTTTAGTTTAAAGCCATTCCCCCTTGTCCTGTCACAACAGGCCCTGCTAAAAAGTTTGCCGCTAATGCATGCATGTCAAAGCATGCACATCAAAGCTATTCAAAATAGCTATTGATAATACCTACATATTTTATAACCAAGATGCTTGGAGTATATAACAAGTTTTTTTTTTTTTTTCTGAAAATCCTAAATATGTTTAAGCAGGCAATTTAACAGGCATGACTGGGAGTCAGCTTGGTTGAAAGGACAGCACGTCACTGAGCCTAAATACAAAGAGGAAGTGTACAGAAGGTGGAAGTGGGGCCAGGTTACCCGGGAGGAGTGTAGAGGCATTGCCCAGGCATGCCGAGAAAAGCCAAAGCTCAGCTGGATTTGAAGCTGGTAAGAAATGTAAAAGGTAAAAACGTCTTCTATAGGTACCTCGTCAGCAAAATGAAGATCAGCAAAAATGTGGCCAGCTGCTGAATGGGGTGGTTGAAAAAGAAAAACACAAAGAAGTACCTTTTTTGCCTCAGTCTTTTCTGAGTAGGTATTTCCTCAGGCATCTCCAGGTCTCTGTGCTGACTGAGTTTTGGGGGAGAGAAGTACTGCCCATAGTAAAAGAGGATCGAGTTATGGACTGCTTAAGCACATTGGACATAAAGAAATCCATAGCTCCAGACAGCATACTGAGGGAACTGGCCAAAGTATTGTGAGACCAGGCTCTATCGCCTTTAAAAGGCCATGATGGTCAGGGGAGGTCCCCAGTGACTGGAAAAAGGCATCTTCAAAAGTGCATGAAGGAAGGTCTATCTACAGGACAACTACAGGACAGTTGGCCCCAACTCAGTACCTGGGAAAGTTATGGAGCAAATTATCTTGGAAGCCATTTTCAAGTGCGTGAAGGACAAGAAAGGAATTGGGATTGGGAATTGCTGATCAGCATGACTGTCTTCTGTGAGGAAATGGCTGGCCCTGTGGACAACAGGAGAGCAGCGGATATCATTGACCTTGGCTTTAGCAAGATTTTTGGCACATTCTCCTATAGTATCTTAATAGCCAAATTGGGAAGGTTTGTCCCAGATGGGTAGGCTGTAAAATGGGTGAAAAACTGGTCTCAAGGGGTTTGTAGTCCAATTGGTGTCTACTTATAAACTATGTTCCCCAGGGACTGAAACAGAGATCAAAACTGTTTAACATGTTTATTGATGACATGGATCATAGGGTGGAACATAACACCAAAGTGGGGGGAACAGTCAGTATGCTGGAGGACAGGGTTGTCTTTGAGAGGGACATTGATAAGCTGGAGAAATCCTCATGAACAGAAACCTTGTGAAATTCACCAAAGACAAATGCAAAGTCTTGCACCTGGAATGGGAAAATAACGTGCAACCTTGCAGCCTGGGCACTGACTGGGTAGAAAGCAGATTTGCAGAAGGGGACCTCAACAGCCAAGAAGTTGAACAGGAGTCAGAAGTTAACCCATGTGGTGAAGGCCAACCTCACACTGTGCTGCACTGGCTAGAGCACAGACAGCAGGCTGTGGGAGGGGATCCTTCCACTCGGTGCTTCTGAGGCTGCATCTTGTGGTACCGTGTATTGTTGTATTTTACAGTTTTTACTTCCTTCAGCTTTCCATATAGTTCTCTCTATCTGTGTTAGAAACTCTAGTTAAGCCTTGGACATTGTGTTTCGTATAACATACTTACTGGAAGTCTTCAGTTGGAAGTTAAGAATGTATTAAAAAAACCAGAATTGTGAAGGTACCTGTTATTTGGTCAAGAAGCAGTCCATAAAATCTGACAACTGCTGTTCCTCTGATTGAGGGGAAGAATGGGAAATGTCTGCCTTTCAAGCTTTGGCATGCATATGCTCTTTATCTCAAGAAGGCAGGCTTTCTAATGTGTTTATGTTTTAAACAGAAATTTGTGGATTAAAAAAAACACTGCAAAGAAATTTGGCTGAGGAATGTAGGTATGTTTTTGCAGAACCAAAAGCATCCCTGTAATGCAGCCATCCTGCCAGGGTACCCATGGCGGCTCTCTGGGACTGGGGACCGGGAGCAGCGGGGGCTCCCCAGGGGTCCGTCAGGGCAGGGCTTGGCAGCCAGGGCCTGTTCCACGGCCTCTGCCAGGAGCAGGGCACCCGGGGGGGTCCTGGCGCAGCCCCAGCCCTGGGCATCGGGCACCTCCATGGATGGGCTAAGGCCAGGCCGGGATGTGGGCCTGTGGGTGGGCCCGGCTTGGCAAGGCCCGTGGACGGGCAGGGTGGGCTGTGGGGAGCTGGAGACCAGCCCTGTTGTGGCATCACTGGGGAAGGGACTGATGGCCCCGGGGGGCTGACATGGGGTCCTGGGCCAGGTGTGGGGAGCCGCAGGGGTGTGGGCAGGGACAGTCAGGCCCATCAGTGCCCTCAGGGCCATGACACTTCCTTTCACGGCACCAATTTTCCATTTAAATATATTCAAAAGACGGTGAAGTTTTTCTTACTGGAAACATTTTCTGCTGGGAACATTTTGAATGCTTTCATCTCAAAACAAGCCTTGACCATTCAAAATTTTCTACCAAGGTTGTTTGTGTAATTTGTCTTCTCTTTCTTGGATGAAAACGTTTATTTAAATGTTTGAGACAGTATCTCTCTTTTCAGATTACAGGTGCAAATGTTGTATATCTTAACACATGCCATTGTATTTAATTACCATGTAATTTTTTGGTACCCTTATTGTCTGAATGCATATTATGTACGGTATAGCAAGGTTCTACACTGGTTACTAAGAAAAGTAGCTATTTATGTTAGAATATTTATATTAATTGGGAAGTTAATTTGGCCAGCTGTCATACACAAGCCTTTGGCTTATGCAACTCAAAAAGAAGTGACTCACATGACACCCACTCTTCTAAGAGAAAAAAGATTATGAAAACAAGATAATGCATTCTTGAATAGCTACTTAGAAGTCAGAAACCCTTCATTAATTTAGTGAGATGAAAGATTTGCATGAGCAATGTTATTTGGATTTATTTGAAACAGATTTCCAACTTTGAAAATATAAAGACTTGCTCCTTTGAATGCAGTTTAAATGAAGGAGGTTTACTGAAAAGTTGATCCTCATGATTTCTCTCACTTATCAGTATCATAGATAACTTACACAGTTAATAAACAGTATACAGGTAATAAACTGCATAGATTATCTGTAATATAGCAAACAGGATCTATCTTTCCACAGAAGAATTTATCAGTCCTTCTACACATTGTTTCAGGTATTTGTGATACGTTCAAATGAGACTTTTTATTAAGGGAACAAAGAGATTAGAAGTGCCCTCTAGAGTAACCAATAATTGGATTTCTGTCCCTCCCTCGGCTTTACAGCTTTTATCCCCCATCTCCCTGTGAGAGATTTGTTAGAATTTGTTAGAACAGAGGCTGAAGACCTGTAAAAACTGAGTCTGCAGTGACAGCCTCCATCCTGGCACACAGGGACATTATGAGACAGGCAACAGGCCAAGGAAGAAGTGCAGCACTCTGCAACTTGAGAGTGAGATTTCTCTCCCTTGCAACCACATCAGCATTGCACCTCCGCTGCATGGGGACTAGACGCCTGGAAATACTTGATTCATTAGACGGTGCTGACAGAACACTTTGACACTTTGAACTTTCCTGAGGCCTACCATCTCCCCAAAGCACACTTTATTTGACCCCTCACTGCGTCAGGGCAAGTCTTCTAAAGATGCATGAAACACAGTTCCCAGCAGGTAGCTTAGTTAACTATGTGTCTTATTTGTTTACTGTGCAAAGCAGCAGAGGAATCTTCAACCAAGGTAGTGAATTCAAGTAATAGCTGGTCTAGTGTGGAACACTGCATTGAGTGAACTTGTACAGCTTGACTGTGACTCATAGCCCTCTTGTACTTCATGCATAAATCATCTTTTCATAGTTTCATGAAGTCACCATGCGAAGGGGAGCAAGAAAATGTGAGTGGATAGGTTTTTCACGAAGATCACACCCAGGATGTACAGGGTCCCCCGGAGCCAAAGGAAGGCTAAGCTTTGCATACAACTGCAGTGGCTGACCTTCTCACTTCTGCTCCTCCTTGGCCTCACTGTACATGCTCCTCCTTTAGCTGGCAACACATTTCACAGAGGCACAGCAGGACAGTTTACTCCTAATGAAGCTAATATTTCAGGCTGTACACTAAGCAACAGGTAGCCTGTTATATTTTTAAGGTTTTCTTCATATTCAGATAGAATGAGAAATGTTTTCTTTTAAAATAAACACTGATACTTTGGTCTCATCATGTGTCCCTGGGCCCTGCCCAAGATTTTGAAGCAGCACCTCCCTTCTCCCCAGCCCAGGTGATTGCTGCTGTATCATGTCTTGGCAATACATGAGCTCTGAGTTCGTCTCCTTGTCTGCATGACTCAACTGTAATTACTCTGAATTTTGATATGGGGGCTTTGGCACGTGAGTCAATCATGGCTTAATAGATGAGTCATCTGTTTCTTACATATGGCTTTAATGAGCCATTGTTTTCTGTTGTCCTAGGTTTATAAGACACAGTACATCTACCTTCACCCACTCAAACCCGCCATTACTATCAGCACAACTGTCCTACTTGTTGGTTCCTGCACATCCACGCAAGCACACACCTTTTCATGTGTATACATATAGAATTATAGAATCACAGAATAGTTTGGGTTGGAAGGGACCTCTAAAGGTCATCTAGTCCAACCCCCCTGCCGTGGGCAGGGACATCTTCAACTAGATCAGGTTGCTCAGAGCCCCATCCAACCTGATCTTGAATGTTTCCAGGGATGGGGCATCCACCACCTCTCTGGGCAACCTGTGCCAGTGCTTCACCATGGTAATTGTAAAAAATTTCTTCCTTATATCTAGTCTAAATCCACCCCCCTTTAGTTTAAAGCCATTCCCCCTTGTCCTGTCGCAACAGGCCCTGCTCAAAAGTTTGCCGCCATCTTTTTTATAAGCCCCCTTTAAGTACTGATAGGCTGCAATAAGGCCTCCCCGAAGCCTTCTCTTCTCCAGGCTGAATAACCCCAACTCTCTCAGCCCTTCTTCATAGGAGAGGTGTTCCAGCCCCCTGATCATTTTTGTGGCCCTCTTCTGGACCCACTCCAACAGGTCCGTGTCTTTCTTATGCTGAGGGCTCCAGAGGTGGACGCAGTGCTCCAGGTGGGGTCTCACCAGAGCAGAGTAGAGGGGCAGAATCACCTTCCTCGACCTGCTGGCCACACTTCTTTGGATGCAGCCCAGGATACGATTGGCCTTCTGGGCTGTGAACACACATTGCTGGCTCATGTCCAGCTTTTCATCCACCAGTACCCCCAAGTCCTTCTCGGCAGGGCTGCTCTCAATCCCTTCATCCCCCAGCCTGTGTTGATACTGGGGGTTGCCCTGACCCAGGTGCAGGACCTTGCACTTATATGCATGGTGCGGTGGGGCATGGTACCCTGATAGAGACAGAGCAGGTACGGAGACCATGGAAAAACTATAAATGCTGACAGATGATGATAAGTTATGCTCACGTTCTTCATACACCTATCTTTGCACACCTGCTTCTCCATGGTCCATTTTCTTAAACAGTCTCTTGCACAGCACATCATAGTGTTTTAAAGAGATAAGAAAAATGCTGATATAAAAAGATTCCTGTACTTTCTTTGCACCAATAAAATGACTGAACAGGAGCATTCACATTGAGGTAGGTCTAAAAGGAACAGCTCAGGCCAGAAAGGTCTTTTCTCTTGGTGAAACAAAGCTCATTTTCTGACTTTTATAGCACATTGAAACAGTTTTCTGGTGTGTTATTGCCTCAGGTTTTCATATGGACTATGTCCTTAAATGTCATTTATATAATCCAAGCGAAAGAAGAGTTGTGCAACAGTTTTCAGAAAAATAAGAACTGCCTGCATGGAAGTATCACAATAACAATCCAAAAACAGATAATGGTTATGTCCGTGTTATCTCTTAAGGAGAGCACTATACTTGACACGTGATGCAAAAAGCCTTAGCTCAGCTGCATACATCTTCAGTCATCCCTTGCTATATACACTACGAAACCCTCCTAAGAAGGGTTAATATGCCTACCCACATATCTGCTAGCCACGTGATACTACTCCACAGCACTCAGGGACAGGCAGTGGAGAATTTTCCCTGGCAGAGAGAGCGGTAACCATTTCCATGCATCAGGAAGAAGAGTCCTTGGGCTCTTTCCAAACAGGGCAAGCTGAGGCCCACTTCTCCCTTTTTCTGCTCCTGTTTTCATGGTGGCATCATCTCAAAGTCCAGCTGAAGGAGAAGGGGATGAGGGCAGCCTTTAGGAAGGCTTTGGCTGGCACTTGTCAGGCAGGTTTGATGTAGCCTGTGGGTTCTGCCCAACACTTCTGTGGGGGCCCATTCATTCTCCCTGACTAACTTTGATGATGAATGTTTAAAACATGGGAAATGTTTATGAAAGGGGTAACAAAGTGCTTCCAGATTTTGTGGGGTAAAAGGTGCAGCATGTGTGTGCATTTTAAGTTAAGGGGGACTTAGGCAAATTTTGGACTGACACAGCAGAGTTAGGCAAGTGTCTGAACATTTTTTTCAGTTTCTGGGTTGCCACAAAGATGCTTCAGTGGAAGGAAGGTGGGAGAATCCCCACAGCTTGCAGTTGGCAAATATCCTATCATTAATAGTCTACTCCTTCATGTCTCTTCTTATTAATTTCCTTTTGAACTTAAACTTTTCAATTCTTAATCATATGGAAGTCTTTCCTTGAGTCTAATCATTTTTGTCACTTACCTCGGAACTCTTTTCATTTCTGCTTGATTGATTACTACCCGCTGCTGGTTATACAGGCTGGCAGTGATGAGGTTGTGGAGAGAAGTCCTGCAGCGATCAAAAGGGACTTCAGGGCACTGGGGCGACTGGTTCAAGGATCGGGAGCACAGGTAGTGTTTTCCTCTATCCCTGCAGTGGCAGGGAAGGATACCGAAAGGAGCAGGAAAACACACCTGATCAACGCGTGGCTCAGGGGCTGGTGCCGTCGGAGGAATTTTGGCTTTTTTGATCATGGGGAGGTTTACATGGCACCGGGCCTGCTGGTGACAGACGGAGTCCAGCTGTCTCACAAGGGAAAAAGGATCATGGCTCATGAATTGGCAGGGCTCATTGAGAGGGCTTTAAACTAGGTTCGAAGGGGGAAGGGGATAAAACCAGGCTCGCTAGAGATGAGCCGAGGGGTGGCGTGCCGATGCCGGGGGCGAAATCGATAGCCCAGCTCAAGTGCATATACACCAATGCACGCAGCATGGGCGGCAAGCAGGAGGAGCTGGAAGCCATTGTGCAGCGGGAGAGATATGACTTAGTCGCCCTCACAGAAACATGGTGGGGTGACTCTCACGACTGGAGTGCTGCAATGGATGGCTACAGACTCTTCAGAAGGGACAGGCGAGGAAGGAGAGGCGGGGGGGTGGCCCTGTATGTTAGGGAGTGTTTCGATTGTATAGAGCTCAACGATTGTGATGATGGTACGGTTGAGTGTCTATGGGTAAGGATGAGGGGGAAGGCCAACGAGGCAGATATCCTGCTGGGAGTCTGTTATAGACCACCCAACCAGGATGAAGGGGCGGATGAAGCGTTCTATAAGCGGCTGGCAGAAGTCTCTCAATCGCTAGCCCTTGTTCTCGTGGGGGACTTCAACTTCCCGGATGTCTGCTGGAAATACAACACGGCAGAGAGGAAGCAGTCTAGGAGGTTCCTGGAGTGTGTGGAAGACAACTTCCTGACACAGCTGGTAAGTGAGCCTACCAGGGGAGGTGCCTTGCTCGACCTGCTGTTTACTAACAGAGAAGGACTGGTGGGAGATGTGGTGGTCGGAGGCCGTCTTGGGCTTAGCGACCATGACATGATAGAATTCTCGCTTCTTGGTGAAGTAAGGAGGGGGGGCAGCAAAACTGCAACCATGGACTTCCGGAGGGCGGACTTTGGCCTGTTCAGGACGCTGGTTGAGAGAGTCCCGTGGGAGACGGTCCTGAAGGGCAAAGGGGTCCAGGAAGGCTGGACGATCTTCAAGAAGGAAGTCTTAAAGGCGCAGGAGCAGGCTGTCCCTGTACGCCGTAAGAAGAATGGGCGGGGAAGACGACCGGCCTGGCTGAATGGGGAGCTCTTGCTGGGACTCAGGAAAAAAAGGAGAGTTTACCGCTTGTGGAAGAAGGGGCAGGCGACTCAAGAAGAGTACAGGGATCTTGTTAGGTCGTGCAGAGAAGAAATGAGAAAGGCAAAAGCCCAGCTAGAACACAATCTGGCCGCTGTCGTTAAAGACAACAAAAAAAGTTTTTACAAATATATTAATGACAAGAAGAGAGCCAAGGAGAATCTCCATCCTTTATTGGATGCAAGGGGGAACATTGTCACTGAGGATGAGGAAAAGGCTGAGGTACTCAATGCCTTCTTTGCCTCAGTCTTTAACAGGCAGACCAGTTATCCTCAGGGTACTCGGCCCCCCGAGCTGGAAGACGGGGACGGCGAGCAGGATGAACCCCCCGTAATCCAGGAGGAAGCAGTCAATGACCTGCTATGCCACCTGGACACTCACAAGTCTATGGGGCCGGATGGGATCCACCCGAGAGTGCTGAGGGAGCTGGCGGAGGTGCTCGCCAAGCCACTCTCCATCATTTATCAGCAGTCCTGGTTAATGGGGGAGGTCCCGGAAGACTGGAGGCTTGCCAATGTGACGCCCATCCACAAGAAGGGCCGGAAGGAGGATCCGGGGAACTACAGGCCTGTCAGCCTGACCTCGGTGCCGGGGAAGATTATGGAGCGGCTCATCTTGAGGGCGCTCACAAGGCATGAGCGGGACAACCAGGGGATCTGGCCTAGCCAGCACGGGTTCATGAGAGGCAGGTCCTGCTTGACCAACCTGATCTCCTTCTATGACCAGGTGACCCGCCTAGTGGATGAGGGAAAGGCTGTGGATGTGGTCTACCTGGACTTCAGCAAGGCCTTTGACACTGTCTCCCACAGCATTCTCCTAGAGAAGCTGGCGGCTCACGGCTTAGACAGGTGGACTCTGCGCTGGGTCAAAAACTGGCTGGACGGCCGGGCCCAGAGAGTTGTGGTGAATGGAGTTACATCCAGTTGGCGGCCGGTCACGAGCGGTGTTCCCCAGGGCTCAGTACTGGGGCCGGTCTTGTTTAATATCTTTATCAATGATCTGGATGAGGGGATTGAGTGCACCCTCAGTAAGTTTGCAGACGACACCAAGTTGGGTGGGAGTGTTGATCTGCTCGAGGGTAGGAAGGCTCTGCAGAGGGACCTGGACAGGCTGGATCGATGGGCCCAGGCCAACTGTATGAGGTTCAACAAGGCCAAGTGCCGGGTCCTGCACTTGGGCCACAACAACCCCATGCAGCGCTACAGGCTTGGGGAAGAGTGGCTGGAAAGCTGCCTGGCGGAAAAGGACCTGGGGGTGTTGGTCGACAGCCAGCTGAACATGAGCCGGCAGTGTGCCCAGGCGGCCAAGAAGGCCAATGGCCTCCTGGCCTGTATCAGAAATAGTGTGGCCAGCAGGAGGAGGGAAGTGATCGTGCCCCTGTACTCGGCCCTGGTGAGGCCGCACCTCAAATACTGTGTTCAGTTTTGGGCCCCTCACTACAAGAAGGATGTTGAGGTGCTGGAGCGTGTCCAGAGAAGGGCAACGAGGCTGGTGAGGGGTCTGGAGAACAAGTCTTATGAGGAGCGGCTGAGGGAACTGGGACTGTTCAGCCTGGAGAAAAGGAGGCTGAGGGGAGACCTCATCGCTCTCTACAACTACCTGAAAGGAAGTTGTAGCGAGGTGGGTGTTGGTCTTTTCTCCGAAGTAACAAGCGATAGGACGAGAGGAAATGGCCTCAAGTTGCGCCAGGGGAGGTTTAGATTGGATGTAAGGAAAAATTTCTTTACTGAACGAGTGGTGAAACATTGGAAGAGGCTGCCCAGGGAAGTGGTGGAGTCCCCATCCCTGGAGGTATTTAAAAGACGTGTAGATGAGGCACTTAGGGACATGGTTTAGTGGGCATGGTGGTGTTGGGTTGACGGTTGGACTCGATGATCTTAGAGGTCTTTTCCAACCTCAATGATTCTATGATTCTATGATTCTATTGAAACGCAGTCAGTCAGTTTAAGCAGAAAGATAACCCTGTGTTACTGACAGTGTGCAGTTTTTGCCATCAGGTTTGCTAAAAAAAAAAAAAAAAAAGAAGTAGGTCAATAATTACTTAAATGAGAAGACAGGCTTCTCTATGTAGTAGATTAATTTCAATACACTGCCAAGCAAAATGGTAATTTACCACTGCAAAAGACAGGCTAAACATGTCAGCTACGAATTCTGTAATAACTGGGGCAGCAATTTCAATAAATCTAGCTCCAAGACCCACTGTCTCAGCATTTATATTCAAATTAACTGATCTCTGGTTATTACGGATGAACTTAGTAATTATATACTTAAAAAGCAAACTTGGAAAAAAATCTCTCTTTTTGGAACATAAGTGTAGGCTGTGAATTTTCTCATCTCAGTTTACAGAAAACAATCTCAACCTCTTGGCTTAGGTAAAAACAGTAGTGCTAAGTTCATTAAAACGCTAACAGGATCATCAGCTCCATAATCACTTGTTTTCCAACATCTTTGTGCTGTGTATCCTTTTTGGTTCAAGCAGGTAATCCCTCCTTTTCTTTGAGCAAGAAGAATGGATTAGGCATGTGGGAATCATCTATCCAAAGCACATTATGGAATATGAGCAAACATGACAACAGTACTTTCAAACCCCTTAACAGTCTGATATAAATGCCAACATCAAGATTATAAATGCCAACTCCACAAAGAGTAAGATTGGTAATAGTGGAAAATCACGCCAAGTCTCTTCCAATAAACCAGCCATTTTTCAGTTTTTCTCTGTTTACCATGTGATTTGCATATGGATCCCTCTCCGTATGAAAGCAAGTATGTCCCTTCATGCTTTGCATAGACTCCAAAGTTCAAGTCCCCAGTCAACAGTGGCTCCTTCTTTGCAGTGAATTCTCAGGACATGCAATGAACTGACAGATAAAAGGGTAAGTTTGTAAAAAAAGAGTATCTGATGGCAGGGTTTGGCATGAGTTTTCCCTGACTGGTCATTGAATTTCCTTAACATTTCTGAAAGATAGTATGTAGAATCTGGAGTGCCAACCAAATCTCAATTCCAAAAATGGGGAGAAATATTCTTCCAAAGCTCCGATGGATGACTACTCTGGTATATCAACAGCATAATGTGATAGCCCACCTTAAAGGAAAGGAGAAAAACATCAGTGACATGAGTTGTGTACAATGTCAGTATGATAAAGGAAGCTTTAGAGTGTAACTGAATTGCAAGATTAAAAAAAAGGGCCTAGCAACAGTAGAATGGTTGGCTATCTTTAGGACAGATCCTGTATGTATGAATATTACACTGTGTAAAAAGGAGACTTGGATCTAAAAACCACTCATTTATGTCCATCATGCCTTTAAAAAAATTATTGTACTTAATGCAAAAAATTAGTTTTTATAGCAGAACTATGGATATGGTAAAGTAGAAAGAACACAATGTAACAGCAATATCAGTAGGTTGTCCTAAGGTTTGACGGGTAGTTTTCAGAAAACTATAGAAGTCAGGATATCTGACATACTCTGGAGACCTCCTTTTTACACTGTGAATTTAAAAGTTCAGTTCTTTTATGCCCCCAATAAACTAACAGAATAGGAGGGCCAGTGGGGGGATTTACAACACAGGGTACGTCTGTGCTATTTTGTCACATTGATTTAAACACTTACAATAACTGCAGTGCTGCTAACAAAAATCCTAAATACAATTTTATACCCTATAAATAAAGAGAAAATAGCATATGGTCCTTAGTCTGTCTTCCATATACATTGATGTTTTGAGTACTACAGATATGTACCTTTTGTGTATCTCCGTGTTCACAAAAACACTGTTGAACTGTTCACAATTCTTATAAAAACAAAAATGCAGAACAAGTATAACACAACTATTCCTCAAAATACTGCAGGCTGCACAGTCGCCTAAGAGCTCAGCAGTTTTGAAAACTCACTGTGATAATGGTTTCATTTTCAAGCAGAAAGCATTATATATGTGCAGAGACTGTAAGTATCTCTAGAAATGTCTGAAAGGCAAACCGGTTTGAACAGATATCAAACTCTACTTGAGCTAGCAAAGGCATTGAATGCAATCTTCCGATAGCCTGCAGAATAAGTGTAACCACCAACATATTGTTTAATATCTTACAATTGATGGAGGAAAGACTGTATTAGATTTTTTTGTTATTTTTTTTAGTAATACGCAGACATATTCTACATTCTAAATTTTATTACATGCTTGCAGCTAGTATCATGTTGATGTTTCCTGGCATTAGAGTGCTATATACATGTGTGCACAGCAAAACAAGCACTGCAAGTACATATTGGCTTCGGAGGAATACAGTATATGGAATCTACAATATCTATACCCTAATTCTTTTTATGTAAATGAAAGGCTTCACTTTTAATATTTTTCAATATTTTGTAAGATTTAAAACGAGTGGGAGGAAATCAGAAGTTAGAATCAGGACTATTAAAATGTGACGTATTTCTTAATGTATTTTTTATAATTTATGACTTAAGGATTTTAAAGTAATTCAATATTTATTTAAACACAGAAAGAAATTACTTTCAAAGGTCCATAATATATTTTTCTTAATAGACTTGTGTTTGTATTTAAAAAAATAAAGTTAACAATCAGGACTTAGAATTTCTGAACTGATACTAACTGTGACTTCATCTGGTTAATTAAAAGGGCAATCACTGGGAATAAGAATTATACACAGGAGTTTACACTACCACAATTGTATTCACCCAACAAAAAGTAAAGCTGTCAGATATAAACTGCTGCCTTCAACACCATCAAGTTTTTTGAAGTGTGATTACTATATATTCCTGTTACAGTTTAACAGAGGAGTACTGGTTGGAAATAAGCATTATTTTAAATTCTAGTGCACTTATGCCATATGATCTTAGACAAATGACATAATCTATTCTCTTGAATTCTACATCTGGTGATTCATACATAGTCACTAATCAACAATATGAACAAGGGATATTCATTTGCAAATTCCTCACATGATAAGTTTATTCTTTGTCTTTCAAAGTTATGGTTATTCCCTTAGGTTACACGCTGAGCTTAGATTTTGTTGCTAAGACAGATGACAGTATCTTTAATGTAGACATAAAGAATGAGAAATAACAAGTATTTTTTACTGTTGACATCTGTGAAAACAGTAATATATTCACCTTCATATTCAGGTAAAGTAAAAAGGATACTGAGAGAGGTAGGGAAAAAAAGGGAGTTGAGAACTCAGATGGATACTTAGGAGTCTGGTACTAGACATTTGTAATTAGTGAATATATATAACATACAGGGGGTGAGGTCTTTCTCCAAACACTTGCGAGTACAGTTGTCATAGCAAGTGTAGTTTTCATATCTTATTCTCAGTTTGCTACTGTGATGGTTCTCCTCCCCAGATGAGACATAAATATTACCATTGAGAAACTACTAACTGTAAATAACTCTAAATAAAAAGTTGTGATTGTCAAATATATTAAAAAAAATTAATACCAATTTATTATGAAAAAAACACATTGTGATTCTTTTCTGAAAATCACAGTATCCAGTTTAAATAAAAAGGAATATTTGGCCTCAGTTCTTCGTTTGAGTAGAGGGACAGCAAATCCATGAACTGTGTTCAGTGAATCAATGGACATAGAACAGCAACATCTCTGATTTTTCTTTTACACACAAATATATGTATTCAGAGAAAAAAAATAAAATCAAGGCTAAAATTCTAGTCCTGCTGAGGACTTGGAGGAGTTCATCAGGTTTCAGTAAAGTCAGGATTTCATCCAAAGGTCTGTTACAGCACTGTAACTGAGAACAGGATCAGTCCATTCTGGCCCCAGTCCTGAGATAAACAGAAATCCTAACAACAGGTCAGGGTTGTATCTATCCTGTGGGATTTGGGAACATTTCCAGGCTTGTAACTCCAGCCGCATCCCCTGATTGCTCATGGGTCACCTCCATGTCAGAATGAGATCTCGTCATTTCACCACACCTTCCCTCATCTCACCCAATCCTTATTTTCTCATGGAAAACCTCATTTTCATGAAGAAACTCATCTATAAGAGCTAGAAGGGAGTAATGGCATTCCCAAATGAGGTCCTTGATCTGGACAACCTGGGAACTAGCACCTTGAGGTGCACCACTTATCCCTAAAATGACCTTCACATCAAAGGCTGGACACGCAAAGGAAGGTATGGAAGCTAACTGTACTGGTCCTGTCTGTACAAGGAACATCGCCATGTTAGAGTATCCCAAGCCAGAGTGTTATATCAGCCAAGCAGTTAGTATAAGCTAGTATCTCTGGCTCTATACCAGATCTGAGCGTGAAATTATTTAGTAAAACAGCCAGCGAGCACTGTATGAACCACTTATTTGCCATGTTTTCTTGACATGATAGAAGTAGTGCCCCATTTTTCCTGTGGGCTGAAGTTACAATATTACTAAAGAAAAACATGAAAACTTAAGCTAATGGTATCCTTTCACCATATGTACTTCACTAAATCTAAACAGGAATTAGCCTCTCTCTGTACAGTCACCTGAATTGCTTAATGGGGCTGTTTTGTAACACTTCTTCAGCTACCAAAACTTTCTTTCTAACCACAAAACCAGAGTATTACAAAACAGACTATGGTACTTCATAATTTACTGAATGCAGACTTTCAAAATGTGTCTTATCTTGTAAACAAATAATTGCTTTTTTCCATAATACTAAAGAGCTTTATCAGCTGGACTATGCAGGTACATCTTCAAAGATGTCAGTGATAATCTGAGAAGCTGGAGTAGAAAGTAAAGCTGCAGAGTATTGCGTGACAGCTGCCACCGAAGGCAACTTGAACTCTGACTTGGGCATTGCCATCTGCACCACGCAGCAGCTGGCTTTTGCACTATGATTTCCCTTAAAATAACCATCTCTAGCTATCCTGTATATTCCACACCACATGGTCACTGTGCTTTTTCCCCTTGCTTTTATGCAAATCTGTACCCGTTGGGCAATTTGAAACCCAACAGGAGCATTGCTGCTGTGGTGCATATGAGGCAGTGTGCAGGAGATGGAAGAGAAAAAGGGGCTGTGTTGCAAAACCGAGCTCAGCCCTAGAGCAAGTGGACAGATTCGGAGTTCTTGTATTAGAACTTCTCTCTCTGAAGTCTCTGATGGTCATCTGTTCACATAAGGAAAGCTCTTGCCCATTCTTATAGTTTTATTTCATTTATTGGTATTGATGGATAATCCTTTCTCCCTGAGTTTCACAGAAGCTGAAATAAGACGGAAAGCAACAAAATAGTTTGGAGGAACACTTCTAAAGAAAGCTGTGGAAACTCTACATTCAACAATTAACAGATAATGTACAGGTGTTCAGTGTCAACATCCGCTTTTTTTGGTCCTTTTCAACATCTACTTGCATCTTCTAAATGACTTGATCAGATCTTACAAAGAGTAGCAACATGTATTAAACTATCACCTTATCACATACTATGTATTCATGAGTAATACCTTCTGTGTTCATCAGGTGGCTAGAAGTTTCTGTCCTGGCAATAAGCCAGATTTTATTCACACCTTCATCACCTCTTAGCTGGAGTGGTCTCTATGATAGCAGGTTGCATTTAGTTCTATCTATTAAAATCCTTATATTCTAAGGGTTGCATTGTTGAAAAGTTGCAACTGGAAGACCATATTGTAGTGAATTACAGACCACCCTGGATGGCCTTTCATCACAAAATACCATCATCATGCAAACCACCCTAGGAAAAAGAGGCCATAATGAAACTCACATTTTCTGAAATTGTTACAAACAAAATAGTCAAGAGAGAGAAAGGACTTGAGGAAAGGATAAATCCTACAAGCAGAGGGGCAGTGTGAAAACATCCTGCTACTTCCATGATTTTCAGTTCTTTCTCAGTGAAGTAAATGGAAGGATGCTTTAGTTCTGGGGCTCAATTTTTTTAAAAGAGAATTAGTGGACAGAAAGATAAACATAGAGGAAAAAAAGTTGGGGGAATAGGCCAGGGAGGAGGAAAGCAAGAAGGAAGGAATACATACTGAGGACAGCTGAACTGAGGTGGAGTTGAAGAAAATGTGAAGGAAGTGCCTGGAAAGCTTTATAGTGAACAGTTAGCATAAATGAAAATGGAAAAAATGAAAACCAAAAATATTGAATGCCATTCCAAGCATCGCATGGGAGGCTGCTCTTTGCATTTACTCATGCACAGCTGAAGTTCTCTAGCCCTTGGACTCAGCTTTTTTTCCAATACAAGCACACACGTCGTGCCCCAGAGCTGGAAGTGCCGGCTGGGTGGGACTGCCCGCTCCTGCCTAGACCTGGTTTTTCCCATGACACTGTCAGGTCAAGTCCAATACTGAGGCTGGAGGAAGGACAAAATCCATCATAGAAGAAAGAGGAGGATCATGTGGGCAAGGGATTGAGACCACGCAGTGAGACTATGTAGAAGGGGTAGAGAAAAATATGTGATGCTAAAATCTGGATTAAGACATGCTCCTCTTCAAGCATCTACGATAAAGTGAGACTGTGTGACACATCAGAGCTGCTGAGAATGCTTTAGATTGGGGTTTGAAGTATAATACGATGCCATGTAAACAAATGCTTGTGATTAAAGCTAATCTAAACCCACACAGTTTCTGAGGACATAATTCACTGATCTTCTGTATGTCATTTACTTGCTTTTGATGTATGAGAAACACCAGTGAATGTCTAAAATAATTTCTGCAGTAGAAGTAAACTATGCTTAGCATCCCACAGTTTCTCCTCTCTGCTTAACAGGTACACAGGTTATAGGAAATATGAGTTGCTAAAAAGGAGCTGCCCTGGTCTTTCAGCAGGCAGTGTACACACGATAACAATCAAAATGTTTGCTTGTCCTGGTTTCGGCAGGGATAGAGTTAATTTCCTTCCTAGTAGCTGGTACAGTGCTGTGTTTTGGATTTAGGATGAGAACAAAGTTGATAACACATCGATGGTTTAGTTGTTGCTAGGTAATGCTTACACTAGTCAAGGACTTTTCAGCTTCCCACGCTCTACCGACTGAGAAGGCTGGAGGTGCACAAGAAGCTGGGAGGGGGCACGGCCAGGACAGCTGACCCAAACTGGCCAAAGGGACATTCCATACCATGTGACGTCATGCTCAGTACATAAACTGGGGAAAGCTGGCCGGGGGGGCCGCTGCTCGGGGACTGGCTGGGCATCGGTTGGCGGGTGGTGAGCAATTGCATTGTGCATCATTTGCTTTGTATATTATTATTATTATTATTATCATCATTATTTTATTTCAACTATAAAACTGTTTTTATCTCAACCCATGATTGTTCTCACTTTTGCTCTTCCAATTCTCTCCCCCATCCCACCGGGGGTCTGGGGGGAAGTGAGCAAGTGGCTGTGTCGTGCTCAGTTGCTGACTGAGGTTAAACCATGACGTTGCTTCATCCATCTAATCCGCTGTCTCCCAAGCTCACCACATTTCAGTTCATGGAGTTTATTCACTGTGGGAAGTCACAATTAAGCTTCATCAGCCTTACTATACTTGACAGGAGTGTTTTTCCTCCTTGGAGACATGCTTTTGCTAGGCTGACTTTTGCTTGATGTAGGTTTTATTACAAGATTACCAAACTTTTTAATGAGAAGTATCAGTATGTGTTTTAATTAAGTAGCCCAGTGCAGAGATTTATGCCATAATTTTCCTTTGGTAAAAATTGTCCAAGATTTTAATGAATTTCTTTATTCCTTTCTTTTTCAACTTAAAGATGTCTTCAGCAACTAGCTATAAGCTTTTAAGCTTTGCCACTCTTGCCCTTTTTTTGAGTATTATGTTTGCAAATTGCTAACAAATTTACTCAATTACAATCTTTAGGTATCACTGTTACAAATATACTTCTAATACCAGTTTTAGAGTGGTGCTGATCCTCTCAGTTAGGCTTGGGACACCCACGAGCAACTCCTGCCTCAGGGATCTTAAGTCTTAAACAGGCATGATGGAGAAAAGATGAGAAAAACCTTATACAACATACAAGGGGAGGGATCTGGCTGTGAATAGGAAATGTCATATCGGTGGCTTGGTGGTTTTTTGTCCTCTTTGGGGGATGGAAATTTTAACGTATTGTAAAGGCTTGACCTGGAGGTAGGGGATTTAATAATGTGAAAATAAGAAACAGATTTATTTTTTGCATGAAGAAGAGAGATAAAAAGAAAGAACCATGAAGGAAGGGACAAAGGAGGAATGAGAGAGGATGAGGATGTTAGGATGATCAATCACTTAGCAGAGAGAAACGTAGAGAAAAACACCTCCAGTCTAGACTGGATATAAAGTCTGGTGATATGGCTTCTCACCACCTGTGTGCAAAGCACATGCAAGAGCTCCTGTGGCAAAAGTGGGAAGAGGGAGTTTTCTCTACCAGTGCAGAAGTGAAGGGTTGTGTGGAAGCTGCTGCCTTTGGTGTGGGTGTGAGATGCTGCTCCCCTCCTCTGGCATGGTCTGACTGTGCAGCCTGGCCCTTCTTCATACCTGGCTTGCCCTGGTGCAGTCACCCCAACTTCCCCACCTTTGCTTGGGATGAGCTTCACAAATGCTGCTGAAATGCTGAGGTTGTTTAGATGCCCAGTGACATGTGTCCTGTGGTTGCAGTTATTAAATACTGTCTGGCACATGACTGTTTCTGAACCAGAGAATTGCTCAGATGTTTGAGGGTTCAAAAGAGTCTACGCATACAGTGAAAAAATATCTGAATTTAAGCAGGTGAGCATATAGCTAAAGACATTAAGCACGAACCCATAGGCTAACATTCAAATTGGTATTGGCAGCACTGTAGCTGCTTGTCAAAAGATAAAGATCATATCCTCCAAATGGATTCACTTTGGCCTCAGTTCAGGAAAAAAGTGTCCAATACAGCATCTACAGTCAATACAGCACGATAACATGATTTCCATTGACATCTTCCTTCTCTCCATCTCTACCTCTACCAAAATGATTTCACCAAAAAAATCCCAAGACCAACAGACAAAAAACTGAGAAACCTTTAAGAAAGACTATGAAAGTCAATAAAATAGCTTTCATAGAGGGAATACTGTGTGCACTTCCTCTTTCAACCTCATCCTGCTGGATCAAACAAACATTTATGGGAGAAGAGCTTTCCTCTTCCTCGCCTGTCACCTTCCTTTTGCAACGTGACTCCAGATCCTGTCTGATGCACAGGCGCATGATAAAAGAAAAAGAGCAATGTTCTCACCCCTTGAAAATAGTTTTATGTCCACAAGTTACTAAGATATCTCCTGACATGTTCTTCAGTGTATTTTTCTGACTTCAACAACCTTTCAAACTATTCAGGGAGTTAGGATCTTCAGCACAGAAGCCGGGAGTCTTCTTAAAACACCTTGTTTTAAGAAAATAGTAATTTGCATCTTCATAGCATTATTCAACATGTCAACTACTTCACAACCTACATGGCCATGCTATGAATTTGCAAATTACTCTTCTCTTAACTCAAGTTGTTGGGACTCTGGGCTTCTCTGTTGGTTTTGTTGTTGATGCTTTGTCTGATCTTTGGTACGGTAATTTCCCTAAGATTTTCCATCTGTAAAACCAAAATAAAATACACCTCCCTGACACATTATTTCACTGTTGTGGCTTGTTATTTCTTGTAAAATCCCTCCTGGGTCTTAGATGGAATCTGTTGGGATCATGCTAGACACTGTTACTTTTCTAGGCTCTTGGATTGTGAAAGGACTTACTGAGTCACCCTCTTCCATTGGATGGTTAATAGCAAAGAAATTGAATGTAACCCTTATCAAGTCAGGATTCAAGCCTGCACTTTAGTCACCCTTTAAAAAAAAAAAAAAAAAAAAACATTTATAAAGTCTGTACATTTGTTATACATTGTGTCTTTTCAGCTGGATGATTGAATTTGTAGCATTACGGTAAAGAGAGCACCTGACCTGAATAAGGACTTTTAATCAAGTCTAACTGCTAAATGAACATGTATTATCCTCAGCATCTCATAACTCTCTCCTTACACCTCTGTTTGGGGTACAGACCGGAATTACAGTAGTTTTAATAATAAGAAAGATGCTGATGGTGCTATTGATGGTGTGTTCTGGTTTTGTTGTATTTGATGTCGTCATCAGCTGATGGACTGAAAAACAGCTGTACAAACCCTGCCCTGTATGAAGGATACCAAATGCTTTCGGAACAGTGAGCACATTTTCAAATCAAGTGGGATGTATATGAAAATCGCTAAAAACTTTGGATTAGTTTTCCAGTTTTCATGACCTTTGCCCATTAACATAAAGGTGAACAGAGCAGTTTCATATTCCATAGCAGATGTTCCATTGCAGATGATTTTTTTTTGTTACATTTTATTACTGATAGAGAAGGTGGAAGTGATGTTGCAATGCTATTAGCGAAAAGCTGGTAAGCATCCCTTCTGGAAAGACCCTGTGGAGTTTAATAGGCAAGAAATCAATAAAGAAGTATTTTATCAGGAAGAGGTAATCTACTGAAACTGATAGAGAATTATCTCTTGTGTTATTTCTTAATGGATCTTAGCGAGCTCTGCACCACAGATATTTCTTTCATTATTTTATATAAAAAATTTATAACCATTCTGATTAGAATTCATACATTAGCTTACAAAGTAATGCAAGCTGGGATCAGAACCATACAAACTATGAATTATATGTGGCTTCTTGATTTGATATCATTCTTTTTCTTCATTTTTCAATCTAGCCATAATATTTATATGCATAACAATAATGCTTAGTATAGACATTGTTTTACCTGTTCGCAATGCTATATAATTAATTTAAACCAAAAGTACCCACTGGAAATAGATAATGTGACCTCCCATTATACAAATGTGGAAACTGAAGAGAGAGGGATTAAATGAACAGTCTGAAACAGTCAGAAAGTGTCAGTACCAGGAACAGAAGTCAGGCATGCCTCAGTTCTAATCTAGATTTAACCCGCTACAGCAACGGCAAAGTCCAGAGGGGTGGTAAAAGGCAAAACAATTTAAAAAACATTAGCTATAACCAGTGGAATGGAAGCATATAGGATATCCTTTGTGACCTTTACATTGGTTAACTGATTTTTTCTGCTTGTAATGTTTTAGAATATATTTTTTTTATATTTTCCAATATAAAGGGAAGGTAAAAAAACCCCAGACCTAACCATGTGATACAATTAATACAGAAAGAATAAACATGCACTGAAAGTGGGTACTAATGATGCCCCATGATAAGCTACATCTGGAAGAGCATTTCGGTTGGCTCATATTCCTTCTCTCTTCCCCTTTTCTATGGTATGTCTCTCTTGCTTATCGCTAGCCTACCCTTGCTAAAAAAACACCAAAAATAGCATGCATTTATGGCCACTGACTAATGCTTTAATGTGGTTCTATGTGCATTGTTTATTTCAGCTGATGATTTTTGTTCAGATTAGTATTATAAAGTTTATTGAAGCGTTTATTATTGAGACATCATTTCAAAATTCCAGCTGCCTGTTTGCCTGAGAGAAGTCACGTTTTATAAGGACAAGTAAAAACATCATTATGCTTTTTAGTTCTCATCCTCAGCATGATAAGGGTGGACAAGATGACTTTTATACAAGGACTGGTAATTTTTTTAATGAAAATTTTGCAAAGTTGTTATTGTGTTGTCCAGGCTGACAATAGCAAAGCATGCTTTTCCTTCTGTTTTGTGAGACATTCACCCAGTACCATTTCACGCATTCTGTTGTGGGTGAAACCACGTCATTTTCTGAAATGCATAAATACTGACGATTTAGAGATACATAATATTTGTAAACTCTAACTAGCCTTTAACCTGAAAACAGGCACTATTTCCCTGTGTGGTTTTCCTTGCAGAAGTTTTAGAGGTGCATGCTGAAGGTGCAGGGGTTTCCATGGCAACTATAGGTTTACAAAGTATTCAAGAAACTCTGCAAGTTAAAATTAGCTTCATGGTCATGCATGGATGATAAGGGCCCAGGGCTATGCAAGTTTGTGCAAATTGTTTTTGTGAAATTTAGCGGAGGATGCTACAATCCAAACCCGACCTATGGTATGTATCAATGGATACAGCCACAGTGGATCTGGAGTGAATACAGGGAGCTGGCAGACTTCGGGCAGCTAAGATAAATGGAGTGGCATTTAAAATAGATTTTAAAAGAAAACCTGACTTTTAAATGCATTAGAGAATGAGGAAAAGTTCATTCTGATTAATTAGAGTTAATGGAAGTTAAATGGCTCAGGAGCATTTTTGTTTTCATTAAGTTAAATTGTCCTTACAAAGATCCCAGTTTATTTCTGAATATCTTTTCCTTGCCTGGGCACTATTCTCACCCATGGTCTGCTGTAGGTTGACTCACTTCATAGCTGCAAAACTGTGAGTTTAAGAGACCTCAAAGAGGGCATAGATTTGTGTCCCCCAGGTCTCCATTTAGAGTACAAATACAGCAGTACAGCAGGAGGCTTGAGATAACGTTTCCGTTTTAATGAATCCCTCTTGTAATACTGTGGGATCTGTGGCAATTGGAGTAACACCGTAGCTAACTTCTTTGATCTGTGTCTGATCTTGTCTTATGTCCCAATAAAGATGAGTATTTAAAGGTAGTACAACGGTGAAGCTATATTTATGGAACAGAATAATTTGTAATTATATGCCTTTGTATTATCTTGCACGATGGGTTGTGCATCCTAACATAGGACACAGTTTCATGTTTTGTGGACATTGTATCCTGAGGAAATTAGAGAGACTATGTTTGGGTGTTTCTCTAAAACAATTCAGGAGATATAAAAATAATTTAAAAGGCATAATCTTACTTCTACTGCAGTCAGAAAGAGACTTAGATCTAAGCAAAGGTGGTGTGTTCTGTCCGGTCACTGCTTTCGGAGATTAAAACCTACAGAATCAGTTATGTGTGATTGCCTGCTTTTTATCTGAACTACATGTTTTAAAATTTATTTTTTATTTTACTACAACTTCAAAAAGAGTATGGGATAAGTCATCCTTCCTTTCTGTTAATGAAAATGCTCTTTCACTAAATCAGCCAGTTGATTGAAGATGCTGACACTATTGCAGAGGAGGAGATCCACAAAATGCTGGGAGGAGAGATGTTTCTCATCCTGATCTTATTATTCTGACAATTTCGATAAAGCATGAATTCCAACAAAGTAGAGTTCTCTCAGAAATGTTTTTTTCTTCCACTGTGATGACTTCTGTATTGCTTCAAAAATACATTCAGGGAACACTAGAATTATACAGCAGACAATAAAGCCACCTAGAATTAAGGGGGCATCGTCAATATGGATGCCCTCTTCTGTGGCTGGATATTAAAAAGTTGCCTGCAGTCACAGGCTTGCCTGCCGTTTCCTATCAACCCAACAGGGACCAACATCTCATCGTGGAAAGAACAAATTGTAGCAAAAGCTGTATCATGCTCAACCAGCAGCTAGGCACTGAAAAACAAAGCCATGTTAAGATGCAGGAGGAAAAAGATGCAAATAAGAAGAAAAGGCAACTGTTAGTCAAATCAGTGGTGCAGCTTCACCTGCATACGCTGTACTATGCAGATCGACCTACCTCAGGGAGACTGTACCTTACCTAAGCTCGGAAAGGAATGAGAAAAATGATAAAGGTGCAGCAATGTCTCTCTGCACTGAAAGGGGACTGAAAATACTGGCACTGCATATTTTATCAAGAAGACAAGGGTACATGATAAAAAATACTTTAAAAGCACATGTAAAAGGGAGGTATGTCAGGACTTCTTTTGTTGCAATATAGTGAAAGAACGAGAAGACAATTCACTATTTAATTTCCCCCTTTCCAGCCCACTGAAGCGAAAGCAGCATCGCTGGAGTCGCTGCCTAACTTCTTACTCCCTGTCTGCAGGTTTCGCGTGCTCTGTTGTGGGTGATAAGGAATTGTAACCAGGAAGACACTTGACAATAGTGCATTGCCAATAGGGGTAGGTAGAGTTTTCCATCCTCTTAAAGTTATAAAGGAGCCAGGATAAATGCTCCTGTAGAAACAGGAGGAAACGGGGCATCAGCCCTGACCAAATCTGTCTGATCCATTAGCTCTTTAGGATCGCACAGCTACACACTGACACACTGTTTCTATATCTTAAATACAAATGTATGGCATTTTCTTTCATCTTATTACATATTGTGCACATGGCGTATGGAAACACAGAATGCTATTTATTAGAAGTAACTGGAAGGAGCTGCAGCAAAAAGCTGTGTGTTACAGTCAGTTGTTTGAGAAACAGCTGTTATTGGAGAAAATATGTGATAGTATTAGCCGTGCACTCATGTGCAGTATTTTTTCAATTTTAAGTGCTCATTCTAAAGAAAGACTGCTCTTGCGCGAAGTGTTATTTTCAGCAAGCTGTAACTTGGCCAGATCTAAACTGATTTTCATCAACACATTCGTATACTTTTCCTCTTTGAGGGCTATTTTGCTAAAAACCAGTGTTCTAGCCAAGCAATTGCAGAACTGCAGCTATTTAAAAGCATACATATGTACATACATACATACATACATATATATATATATATATATGTTTCTTTACTCAGTCAAGATCCAAAATTGCTTTATCTTGGGCAACAGTGACCTGGGTCCACCGGGTAAAAATTTCTGGGAGAAATATGGAAAAAAGAAGATCATAATGGAAGTGCTACAGCATCTGTCTGAAAATGTTTACAGCTACAATGTTACTAGTCAAAATGAATAAAAGCACAATTAGTAATTTTTTTTCCCAAATACAGGTTTTTACAACACTAAACAGCAAATTGTCTTGTGGATACTGTCCTATAATAGGCCCAACTATTAGAGCTATGATTAATGACCCTTCACTAGTTATATTAGGGATTCAGAACATTATAAACATCAGAATGAGAATATCCTATGCAAACCACATGAGATGCTATTTTAGGACATTTTACTTGAAACAGCCTGCTTGCTTTGGCAAACATGAGGATCTTTTCCTTGCCATATCGTATACAGGAAGCAAATGATACAATAAATCCTAACAATTAGGGCAATTAAATCTTTATCTTAAAGGGTGGTCTTAGGAGTATGCAAGCTGTAGAGCTGCAAGTCATAAAGCAACCGCTGTCTACATTAATAATATTAATGACTGAAGATGAAATAGGATGTGACCTGTAGCAAGGAAAACGTGCATGACAGAGGGAAAATTTCCATGAGAACACCGTAAAACATTCTAAAATATCTCCACATTCAATGAGAAAAGATTTGGGCAGACATAAGCTTGTCTCACAGTGGAGTGCCTTTGGCAGTTAACAGGCTCACTGAATAGGTGCTGCCCAAACCCTGTTAATATCACTACTTATGTTCAACCTAGTTGTCTACTGTCTCTGTCTTTCCTCTATCAGCTCTTATAGTGTCTGCTGTGCAAGCAGCAGGTAGGGTGCACACAGAGCAAGGAGGCACACTGAAAGAGTCCCTTACTTACTTAGGGGGCTTTCATAACCAGTGTCAATCAGCTATTTTGAAATATATGTTCCTGGACTAGATTCCAGCCTTGTCCACATCTTTGAAAATCAGGACTACTTCCATTGATTTCTGTGGACATCATGGGGACTAACTCAGGAAGACAATAAAAGAGAGCAGTAGTAAAATGTCTAGCTGTATTCTTTGAAGTGTATAAATCTGTATAAATGTTGTAAACTGGATTGGTTTTGCCAGAAACTGATTTTTATTCACAGAGCAACTGCAGCAGAAACAGTGCAAAGAGTCTGAATACATATTTTCCTGGCTGTGCTTCAAGTGCTTTACACTGTCTTCTTCTCATACTTAGAATCATAGAATCACAGAATCATTAAGGTTGGAAAAGACCTCTAAGATCATCAAGTCCAACCGTCAACCCAACACCACCATGCCCACTAAACCATGTCCCTAAGCGCCTCATCTACACGTCTTTTAAATGCCTCCAGGGATGGGGACTCCACCACTTCCCTGGGCAGCCTCTTCCAATGTTTAACCACTCGTTCAGTAAAGACATTTTTCCTCATGCCCAATCTAAACCTCCCCTGGCGCAACTTGAGGCCATTTCCTCTCGTCCTGTCACTAGTTACTTGGGAGAAGAGACCAACACCCACCTCGCTACAACCTCCTTTCAGGTAGTTGTAGAGAGCGATGAGGTCTCCCCTCAGCCTCCTTTTCTCCAGGCTAAACAACCCCAGCTCCCTCAGCCGCTCCTCATAAGACTTGTTCTCCAGACCCCTCACCAGCTTCGTTGCCCTTCTCTGGACACGCTCCAGCACCTCAATGTCCTTCTTGTAGTGAGGGGCCCAAAACTGAACACAGTATTCGAGGTGCGGCCTCACCAGTGTGCAGGGGCACAATCACATCCCTCCTCCTGCTGGCCACACTAGTTCTGATACAGGCCAGGAGGCCATTGGCCTTCTTGGCCGCCTGGGCACACTGCCGGCTCATGTTCAGCCGGCTGTCAACCAGCACCCCCAGGTCCTTTTCCGACAGGCAGCTTTCCAGCCACTCTTCCCCAAGCCTGTAGCGCTGCATGGGGTTGTTGTGGCCCAAGTGCAGGACCCGGCACTTGGCCTTGTTGAACCTCATACAGTTGGCCTGGGCCCATCGATCCAGCCTGTCCAGGTCCCTCTGCAGAGCCTTCCCACCCTCGAGCAGATCAACACTCCCGCCCAACTTGGTGTCGTCTGCAAACTTACTGAGGGTGCACTCGATCCCCTCATCCAGATCGTTCATAAAGATACTGAACAAGACCGGCCCCAAAACTGAGCCCTGGGGAACACCGCTCGTGACCGGCCGCCAACTGGATTTGACTCCATTCACCACCACTCTCTGGGCCCGGCCGTCCAGCCAGTTTTTGACCCAGCGCAGAGTACACCTGTCTAAGCCGTGAGCCGCCAGCTTCTCTAGGAGAATGCTGTGGGAGATGGTGTCAAAGGCCTTACTGAAGTCCAGGTAGACCACATCTACAGCCTTTCCCTCATCCACTAGGCGGGTCACCTGGTCATAGAAGGAGATCAGGTTGGTCAAGCAGGACCTGCCTCTCATGAACCCGTGCTGGCTGGGTTGACTTGTTGACTTTTATACTCAGGACGGTTTTCTGCTCCTTTCCACGGTTTCCAGGCTGTTCACCTGGGTCTCCTTCTACCCTCTAGCTATTCTTTCAGTCTTTCTTGGCATCCCTCAGAGCCTCATTTTAATCCCCATTGTTTTGTAGGCAACTCATGGACATTAACGTACTGCCCAAGATGCTCTTCTAAGACAGTGACTCTAAAATATACAGAGGGGAAATCTCCATTACAGTCTGGGTAGCACACAAACTTCTTAAACTCAAGGTGTCCCACACAGAGTAAATACCCTTTTTCCAGGGCCGTTCCCTAGCATGAATCACATCCTAGGGATCATCTTAATTTCTCTCTCTCTTACTTCTCTCATATTTGTGCTCTGACATAAATCTAGGTTTTTTCTCTAGAAAAAATGTTTCCTTTAAACCTACCATCTCTTGATCTGACCATTCTTGTGATTCCACTGTTTCCATCTCCTAGTGTTTTTGATACTAAAATTTACCCCTCTCATCACCATCTGTCCCAGATGCTGAAGCTGTATGTTTTGCTTCAAGAACACCAGCCCCTTTTAGAGTTACTTCCCATGGCTGCTTATTGAACTGCATGTCAAGTTAAATCTTGTCCTTCTTCTCCAGGCTTTGAACAACAAAAAGGCTGCAAACTTTCATGAGGTATCACATACTAAAATGAGTCGGTATAGCCACAGCATAAGTCCCTCCTAGATAAGCCATTCCCTGTGAGTAGAATAGCTTCCTTTGCATGTTACAATTGTAATTTAGATTTTGGTACCAAGGTTTTCAGGAAGATCTGGTGACTCTGGGTATATCATCTGAAAATCTGAGGGCACTAATGGGACTATACTGTCCCTGCCTGGCCTCCCCCCACCCTGCCCTAGCCCAGGACCCCATGTCAGACCCCTGGGGCCATTGGTCCCTGCCCCAGTGATGCCGCAGCAGAGCCAGACCCTGCCCTGCTGCCCTGGAGGACCCCCAAGATGCTGCCAGCTCTCGCTACTCTAGACAGACTCCTTCCAAGGCCATGCTCCATAAACAGTGTCAAGTGGCTGTCCTCTCCAAATCAGATCTCTTAAGTTGCAACCCATTAAACACTCAGCACCATCAATCTTTTTCTTGGGAAAAGGAGTTGCATTTTATGTGGTTTCTACAAAGCACTTAGCTTAAATGATAAGTGTACAATTTGTTCTAGCCCTGAATGTTTAAAGAATAAAAGAAGATATGACTTTCCTCATTCCTTCTGGTACAGAGATGGGCAGATTCCCTGAAGCAAGGGCACTGCTCTCTCTGGAGACCATAGTCCTTCCATCTGCGTCTGGCACTCAGCGCTCTGGGCTCAGCACTGCAGCCCAAGGTCATGGTCTGGCATTTAACACGTAGCAGTTTCACTTCACTTCCAGAAGTGTGTCCAGAGAAATGGAAATCTCAGGTGAATCATGTAATGTTGTGTGTTCTTTGGAACATCTGTTTTAAGGTGGCTGATAATGTTGTAAGGAAGAATGTCCATTAAATTTTTATGGCTGTCCAATGTTTTTGTACAGCTACACGGGTGAAAGATGGAGGTGTACCATTGATCAGGGGATTCACATGATATACCTACACTGCGCAGTGTGAACACAAACTCATGTCCGATCCTACGTGCCAGCTGTCCACTTTGTCCAGACCTCCACCATCTTTCTCAATGGTAGAAAAGTGACTTTCAGGAAATACTGGAGAAAACTCGTATCCACACTAGTCCTGAGTACGTATTTACCCTCAGTGTAGATGTGCCAAGGCTCCACTGGTTTGCTAGGTTGCCCCATATATTCTGCCTGCACTTGTGGAGGCATATATCCTGCTTCCACCTACTGTGGGGCTGAAAGGATGGCCTAGGTCTTTCCCACAAGAGCCTGTGGCATCTTCCTGTAGCAACCAGCAAATCAGGTGGGTTTTGTGGTCAGCCTGAGCACAAAGCTGGCACAGGTCGTTTAAGTGCCTTGTAGCCTAAAAGACACAGGCAGTAACCCCCTGTCCCCATAAGCAAGCCTAGGGCAAGAAAAGGGCTGATCAATGCCTTTGGAGCATCCCCTGCTTTTGGGCTATTGTAGGCTGTGTTCTTCCCCTGTCTTCTGTCTTGGTTTCACTGAGATCCAACATAAAAATAGGACGACCCTGAAGTACCTTGAAAGTAATTCTTGTTCTACAGCCAGCTCTAGTTCTCACAGCCGCTGCCCTATGGGTGATTTAATTTCACCAGTTCAGCTAAATCCATATTTACCCAGCAAGAAAAATATTACGGATCACCATTTCAGAATGCTGGACATCCTTCAGCTATCAACATGTTATTCCACTGAGTAAGTAATGATGAACCCAGCATCCAAATAACCCTGACATTTAGTGTTGAGGGATTATATAAAAATTAATAAATGTAGTTCTAATTTAGTGAAGAAAACCTAATTCTAGCTCTTTTTTACTACTTGTAACCACATGCCAGACTATAGCATTTGAATGTTCATACAGCATGGTATGTACTTATTAATTTTCTTGCCTGCAGTGTTTACAGGATTTTCTTGGCCTCTTTGCTATGAGATACAAATTTCTAGCCAAGTAATATTTTCTTCTTCTGAGTGTCAGAGAGACCCGTAAATTATTACTGCTCTGAAACATGTGATAATTTACAGACATTTCTACATTTGGCTTCTATCCAGTTAGATAGAAGCCTGGTTTAAGAGAACACCCATAAAGAAAAAAACCTGCTAAAGCTGCAATTTCTCCATCTCGGTTGCAGAAGGGAAAGATGTGGTCAGTAAGGGATGATGCCAGTCAATTCATTCTTTTCTTTAGCTTTTTTACCACTTTGCGATAGCTGGTTGAATAAATTTTTAGGATTAATTCAACAGACAGCATCAGGAAACTCTAGAGGCTCTCTCTCACCTGACTGTTGTGTTCCATCAAGCCCATCTCAGTGTGTTTTTTCTACACCAGTTTAATGTATTTGTACAAAATGTAGCAGAAGATAACTCTCCCAGGCAATTCCCAGAGTAAATGCCAAGATTATATAATGACTGAAACACCCAGCAAGTTTTTAAGAGAAATATGGACTGGACTAAACAAAAGATTTAAATGCATGCATACCCAACATTTTAATTTTAGGGCTCTCCTCCTTGAACAGAATCTAGGTCATAGAATTAGTCACCTACACTTCCTACACAGACCATAGGGAGAGGTAGGCATACCTTAAAGCCTACACCCCCAAAATGGGGAACCAACAGGAAACGGTAGGTACAGGAATGTGCTTAAAATACTCACCTAGAGCCCCAGTACCTGACTCAAGGCTTCAGGAAATTTCCTCCCTGCCTCTGGGATCCAGAACATGGAGTCCACCCCGGAGATCAGGCCTTTGCAGCTCATTTTTGAAAGAATAATCAGGGCACAACCTTTTCAAATCAACAATAATCAGGATGGTTACAGGTAATGGTACTGCCACACCTATTTTGTATGTAATAACAAACCAGGTTGCACACATGTCCAGCATGTGTGAGATCAAGCTTCAATTTCTTCTTCCACCTATTGGGACTGACTGAAGTCTTGCTATTCCAGGTGTGCTCCTGGCTACACCACCTGCAGAGAGCGATGCAAGATCATCAGGTCAGAAGGAGAGTGTACCATAAGGGAGTATGACTTAAACATGAGAATTTCGAACTAAACCCCAAAGGAATGGATCTGGTTTCTGATAAGGCTGGGGAACAGCCGCAGTCCACAGCTCTTCATCCATCCATCCCTCCCAGCTCTGTCCACAATCACTCTACTGGCTGTTGCAGTTGCATCTGGTTTTAGGTGTTTTTACAGTTGCAGTAAGAGCATTATTGTGTTGCAAAGCAAATGAAAACCCTGCAGAATGTGCAATGTTAAGCAAATACACAAATAAGAATTCAGCTTATCGAAACTATGGGATCACAATGGGGAAGTTACCAAAATGTCTTTATGTAACTAAAAGGTGGACAATCATTGACATGTGTATTACTAATTCTACCAAAGATGCAGAGAGTGCAGAAAAGACTGAAAGGTCATTTACATCAGATGAGTAACAGGCAACATAACACAAGAACATAAAGCTTATTCCTATTTGATAGAACAAAGTGTTCTGATATTTTTGCAGCAAAGTTCTTTTTAAACAAGGTGTCTGTCTTGCAGGTAATGTTAGAGTGCTTGAAAACAAAAATTTAAAAATCCCATTTCTTGACTATCTCAGCCATATGACTATAGATAGAAACAGCACTGCTGACTTTGGACGTCTTAACAACCTGAATACTACATAAAGATGGAAAAGGCCAATAATTCATTCATCTATGCATACATACATCTGGCATTATCAATAGTAAACAGTACTAATATGTGGTTAGGACTAATTTAATTTATAATGAATGAACAGCATAGCATGAGAATCTGAGCATCGGTGATTGTAAAACTCCACCTGTTGGACAGAAAAGTCAGTTCACTAATCACGTTGCCACAGACAGTTTATTTGTGCCCTCTTCACACTGGAAAAAGATTTCTTAATTTAGAGCATTTCCTTCAAATGAAGCTCTGCTTTTCCTGGACTGGCTTATGCCAGTTCAGCAAGTGAAATACACTATGCTGATGAAAGCCCATTTATCTGGTATAATTGTATATGTATACTACGACTTTTCCAGTATAAAAATGTCACAAGAAATCCCACAGTCTGTCATTATTATGCCAGGAAAGGCTTCTCCAATATAGACCTGAACTCATCCTAAAAAAAAAAATTTCCTATAGGCTCATTAAACAGGATTACAGAGGAGGCTTAAAAATAGGAAAGTTCCTGAAAAAAAGAATTGAAATTTCACAGAACTGGAGAAAACTGTGTGTCAAATTTGACCTGCATTACCTTGAAAATTGTGTTCGGTGCCCTGGAGTATTCTTCCCAATTACATCAAAGCTTCTGCAATACTCTGAGAAATGTCCTAGAGGTACAGGAGTGACAGCCTGAGTGACAGCACCTGCAGAGAAGGTTCTCACTTGTTTTTATATGCTGATTGCGGCAAGCAGTGTGGCTGGCACTTCTTTGCTCCAGGACTGCTAACTAGTTCAGCTTGAATGCTGTAAATAAGCATATTTACAAAGTATCCATGTGAGACAGTAGTCGAATGGTAGAACAAGTTGTCCAGAGAGGCTGAGGGATCTCCATCCTTGGAGATAAGCAAAACTTGACAGGTCTTCAGCAACCTGAGGTTAGCCCTGCTCTGAGCAGGGGGTTGGACCGGAGGACCTCTGGAAATCCCTGCAAAGCTGAACTAGTATATGGGTTTCTGTCACACTTTTGATACATTCAGTATGCCCCAACACAAGCAGGATGTTTGTGCTCTTCAGGCCAGTACCTTAATTTTTTGAAGATTTGGCTCGAGAGAACTCACACCTAAAATGGTCCTTCAAATTCTTACCACAAATCTAAATATTCTTAAGAATTCAAACATAACTATCTGTCTGAAATACTGTTCAGAATATAGTACCAAACAGAGTGCTGTTCATATGTACTTATGTTTTTCAGATGGGTCTACAAGGGCTTTAAAGGTATTGTTTTAACCCTCCTGTAAACTCCTCTGGTTATCCTCAAAATTGCTAGTGCCAGGGAAGCAGCTGCTTGCTCACCCTTCCCCACCACCTGGTTTCATCCTTAGCCTGGAAAGACCTTGGTTAGGGGAGACAAGGTAGTTCATTTTCCATGCCCAATTAGTCCTTGGTTTTCTTACAAGGCTACCAGAAGGGAGAGTGATTTTGTGGTGGGATGCTTGTCTGCCAGGGGTTGGCCTGTGATCATTAACTCATTTCACACGGACTAGCAGACATGAGATAGTAACAACTTTTGTTCATCTCTGAGCAAGGTTTGACTCCGAGCACTTGACCTAGAAGTGGCAGAAGTCCTCTCCCACTGTTAATCCTTTGCGCTGCTGCCTTCCCCTTGAACACATGACTTTCCCTCTCAAATATTTAAAGTATGCTGTAAATCTTTGCAACAACTGGCTGTTTTCCAGAGTGGCTGCAGCATGCAATGCAGTCTGCATAACCCAGGAGAGATCACAAATTTTGGGAAGAAATGTGTTTGATATTTCAGAGTATCTTAGTTAGGTTATTTATATTCCCATTTTTTGTGCACAGCTCCCATGGATGGAGATGAGAATCCCATACATAGGAGACATTCCTATTTGGTTTTCATGGTGAGTCACTTGACTCCTGATTTGTCAACCACAGTATCAGCCAAATTTCCATGATCACCTTCCTAATACTTTTGCAGGAGATTTTTTTTTTTAATTGATGTTGGCTTTACAAAAAAGATCTTCCCTCAAAAAAATGATAGTTGGCCGCATGCTATAAATGTTACAGATTTCTCAATCCATAATTTATAAGGACATAAGTTCTGGCAATTGACTGTAAAGTACTTAGGAAAGCATATGAACACAGGTACCATCTCAGCTGTAAGCAAAGGTGAGAAGTCTTGAGGTATATTACAATGAGTTTTATTGTTAAAAATAATTCTTCAACCCTACATACAAAAATTTAACCAAAAGAGATCCAGAAAGTATAGCTTCTTTGGATAATAAGACTTTTCAGGTTTGTTGTACAAGAAGCCCACTGGTGGCAAAAAACCCAAGGAATAAAAAAATGGTAGTAACAACGGGTGTCTTGGGCAACCCAACTATAGGATGTCCAAAAATAAATGAGAAAGCAGCAAAACAAGTTCTGTGACATTTGCAAGAGTGAGTGACTAATTTACACATGACAACAGGAAATATCTAATCATATCTGATGAGATACACTTCAGAGCATTGCATCAGTAACATGGGAGACAGAGAAGCTTATGCTGCTAGATAATCAACATGGATTTATTTATAGGCACGCTACATTCCTTCTTAAGTGAGCTGCAGTAAAACATTTACCAATCTTTTATAAAGCCAATCATTAAAAAATAAATCAAGATGATAAATACTTTCCTGCTCAGCCTCTTTTTTTTGTGGTTCTGTTTTTTAAGAAAAGTTCTTCATATAGTTTTCCAGAAGAAATATTCCCCAGATATCACTGTAAGGTATTTTTCTTTTCTGAATTCATGCAGTCTTGCCCTACGTTGCTCTTAAACTATCTGAGCACTTGATTCTTCACATTCTTGCAGCACAAATAGCTACTTATAGCTATGCAAACTAGGTAGAAAGTAACTATCAAATCACTTGTTCCTGCTAGTGAAAGTCCTTCTCACATTCATTCTCAAGGGCAAGAGAGCGAGGAATGAGGCCCAGGAGCTCTGAGCGCTAACAAACACAGGTACCGAGGTGTTCATAAGTTGTAGTGGTGGAAATTCTACTTGAACAAACAGAAAAAGCTGCCATCACAGTACTGGCTATGCCTTGGTGCAGCTGCCCTGGGCAGTTCTGGAGTCTCTGTCCTTGGAGATACTCAGGTCCCAGCCTGGTAAGGCCCTAAGCAAGCTGCTCTGACTCTGAAGTATGAGTCTGCCTTGAGAGGAGGTTGGACCAGGTGACCTCCACAGGTCCTCCCCAGTCTAAATTTTTCTATGCTTCTAGGCTTTTTGGATTCTCTTCTGACATCCAGTCTGTGAGGTGATCTTTGAGAGTCCTCTCTGTGTACAGGAACAAAGCTTCCATCCCAGTATCTTGCGTTTTGAAAAAATTAGGAAACAGCAGAAAGAAACTCTCTTCCTTCGCAGACCATGGCTGGCTTTGTTTTTAGGAGTGCTGCTAGGTCTAAGTCCTCTGAAATGTGTGCTGGTATTACAAGGGCAGTCTTTCCTTTTTGAATTTTCAGTATTGCAAATCTTTTAAGTGTTAAAAGATAAGAACAGCTGTATCAGGTCAGACCAAAGGTCCATCTGGTACAGCATACTTTCTCTGGTCAGGTATTAATAGTGGATGCCTAGAGAAGCGTGTAGGAATAGAACAAATACATAGGAACACTTCTCCCATGTATTTTCCGAGTCTGCAGTGATTTGTGGCCCGGGGACTTTGTGAGTTGGAGGTGATCCCTGGTGGATTTTCCCTCCATTAATCTGCCATGTATCTTTCTGATCCCATACAACTTTTAGCATTTGCAACGGTGAACGCTAAAAGTGGTGGAAAAGAATCCCACCACTTGCCTACAAGTTGTATGGGGAAGTGCCGTCTGTGAATCTTCTGGCTTCCAGCTTCAGCTGATAACCTTAGTCCTTGTTCTGCAAGAGAGCAACTATTGTTCTTTATTCACTTTTTCCATGCTGCTTAGACTTCATTAGATCTCTTTTTTTTCCCCAGGGTTGAAGAATCCTCATCCATTTAATTGTTTTTCATACTGAAACCAGTCCAAACCTTTGATCATCCCTGCTGGCCATGGTTTATACAGCAGCAGTTTGATGGTTCCTGCTTTGTTCACTATTGTTTTCCCAATTGCTCCTAGCATGCCGTTTGCTTTTTGCCCACTACTGAGCACCAAGGTATGTTTTCATAGCTCTTCCTATCACAGCTGACAGATACCTTTCTAGAATGGTAGAAGCTACCATAACTTTAGGGCTATTTCCTCTTTATTTATATGGAATTTCACCTATTTTATCAAATGCTTACTAGGTATTTTGAGACCTTCCCACAACTTTACACTCTCAGGTTTCATTTTTATTGCTCAGGTAACTTCCTCGTATCTGCAGATGTTACTTCCTCATTATTCACACTCCTTCCAGATCACACTTATGAATATTTTGAACGGTGCAGGCCTTTGTAAAAATTCCTGTGGGACTTCGCTAATAAGCCACCTCTGCTTTGAAAATGATCGTTAAATTTACACTTCATTTTCTACTCCATGGTTGTCATGATAGTGGCACACTGCTCAGAAGCTGCCAGTTGTGGTGTAATGGTGGATTCACTGAGAGAAAAGGGAAGGAATAATGTTAACAATTTTTTGTTGTGTTAGTTTTGTTAGTTTGAATGAGCTTCTGGCCAGAACATTTTTCACAACCCAGTAGCTCTGCTGAGGTCAATAACCAGGTGTAAGTGGAACTGCAAAATCAGTGCAATTGAAATGTAAGCCTTGTTATAAATAATTGAATACTTACTTATAAACTGTTAGAATTATACTTCACAGTATTTAATTATTGTGTTATTCTTACCTATTTATGTCCTTTATGTTTCTTACAAGAAAGAAAATAACAAGTTTTAAATTTTGGCACAGTTCTTTTGATACAGAACATATCTCACAGATTAAAATATATTTTCTAAATGTCATAAATTCTGTATAGAGGCCTGTGTGTGCCAGCTTTCTGTGGTCCTGGAACTGTCCCTCACATCACCTTGTTGAAACCCAGCTTTCATTATAAAACAAACTGTCTGTCTAATTCTCCCCATCCCAGAGCTGTTCAGACAGTACTTGAAAAAGCGTGAACCTACACAGTGATGCCCTAAGTCTGCAACAAGCCCGAAATTACTTTGGAGAGACCTGGGGACTTTGGAGATCACCATTTTGGAAAAAAACCTGCCACAGAAGCCTCATGGTCTTCAACAGTGTGAAATCTAGCTTTTTTCCCCAGCTGCCACTGAAATCAGAATAGAATTTGCTCTTTTGTGGAAACAAGTACATGGAAATAAGTATTTCTTTCCTTCCCTGCCCTGTCAGGACCTCTCATTCTCTGCCATGTCCCATTTGGCTTTTGCTCACAAGGGGCATTGGGCTGGGCTGAGGGAAACCTGCCCTGTCCTCGGGGCTGGGCAGCTGGAACCCGGCTGGGCTGAGGACAGGGAGGCAGGGTCCTGAGCCCGGCCGGGGAAGGCAGGGAGTGCTGGAGAAAGCCCGCCCTTTAAAATTGTCACTGTCCAAAATAGCCATGCACTATTTTTATTTTCATGAGTATTTTTACCTATGAACCAGTGTTGTGGTGCACATATGCTTGTGTAAGAGAGGGAAATCTTGATCCCATTTAAACCAACGGATGTTTTGTTACTGGTGTTAGCAAGGACATGATTTCTCTCAAAGGGTATTTCATGACAGTAAAATAAATTATGCTTGCTGCAGCATTTAGAGATAAATATCAATGGAACTAAGTTCCATCAGGTCAACAGTTACAAAAGGTTCTGGTTTTAAGAGTTGAAATTTGTGTTCAGGTGACATAGTTTCGGCTCAAAAAGAACCTGAATGTATTTAGAGGTATATTATATTTTCCCAGTTCTGTTGAAACATAAAAGAACATGTTTTTCATCATCTAAATGATGTGCTAGTGAGCTGGGATAATATTTAGACAATGTGCAGTGAGAGAAAGAGAACAATATAAAACAATATCATCAAGGCTTATTACACTGGGACTGAAAATACTTCCAAATTTAGTGGAGGATTTTTGTCTTTAGTTAGATGCAATTGTGAATTTTGGACCCAGCTCTTCGTAATACTATTTGTTATTATAGATAAGAAATTCTTCACTATGTCTTACGCTCACCAAATAACTAACACAAGTAGGCAAACTCTGTTTCTGATCTTGTTTCAGTTGTTGAGAATCAGTAAAATCAATGCAATCAGTAGATGGACACAGATGTAAGTTAAGTGAGATCAGAATCCTAATTTCTGCCAAAACACAACTGTGTTCATTGCAATATTAGCATAGTTCTGCTTGAAGTCTGCTTAACTTTTCTTTTGATTTTCTCTGCCATTCCACTAGAAAATCAATTCTCCTGTATTTAAGATAATTGGAATCACTGACTGTAACATTCAGGGATAATCGCTGTCTGGCACCCCTGGAGACAAAGTACAAATCTTCTGACCTAGAAAGAAATGAAAATACGAAAGATACCACAATCTAGACTTTCATCCAAAGGTAATGGGAACTGCAAGCCTCATCCACAGAAAGAACTATTATGGCAAGGGGACGTGGAGCTATGGTGCAAGTTTGTCTGGCCCCATATATAGACCATCTCTGTTTGTGCTCCAAGAAAACTCCAGAGGAATTTGTTGAATTTTGGAGACTACATTGGCGCAGCCTGGGTGTTCACAACCTGGCTGCAATGCCATTACAGTGAGGTTCACCTGGAAAGATGACTGTGCTGAGGAGATGAGAATCTGGCCCCACGTACTCCCAGGTTTCTTTGAGCGACCTCTCCTAGAAAGAAGCTGTTTGGTCTTTATAAAAAATGGCATCCGACAGCTTGGAAAGAAAAGCTGTTTTTCTTCCCATGCCAAAATTCATAAAATTTTGGACAGAAAAGTACATTTGTATGATGAAGGTAAGAATTTATTGTATAGTAAATTATTTGTTAAATTCCAATGATGTGTTGGAGCCTGACAAGGATTATAGTTTTGCTGTCAATTCAATTACCCTACACTTGTGGATGCTGGTTTAATTATTTGTTGCTGGTTTAATTAAAAGGCACTTAAGTCAGTGCAAGTTTTGCCCCTGATGTCAATGAGATCAGTCACAGGTCCAAGTTGTCTTAACTCTTAGAGTGATTAATAAAGAGCAGGTCTTTCAGAAACACCATCACTCACAGCCACACGCAGTTAATCTTGAGCTATCAGAGACAAACACAATGTAGCAACAAACTCACACAAGTTAAGTGAGTAGTATGTGCTTATCCTAGAGTCTGCTAAAACACAAAGAGAGAAGTAACCCTTGTGCTATGGGTGAGAATAAAAAAGGCTGAAATGTATAAAGCAGATTTTTGTTACTGTAAACTGAACGGAGAACATGGCCTTAAGAAGCTAAAGTTAAGTGAAAAGACTGAAGGCACAATTTAGACAAGACTGCATGAGACAGAAGTAACTTTCCAGGAGAGATGAGATAAATAAGAAGTGACCTCCCTCCAGTCTTCCCTGCTGCTCCTCTCCCCTCCAGCTGTGCGTGGAAGAGCGGGTCAGGGCTGGGGGCACCAACCATTGCTCCTTTGTGAGACCACTCACACGGGCAGTGGCCCCACTTAAACAAAGCGAATTGGACTTTGGTTCCTCCAGTTCCTCAAGCCTGTTCTTGAGCTCTCAGTGCCTGCATATATGCCGCAAATACTTTTCAGAGGAAGAACAAACTTGCCTAGTCCCTCCTAAAAATCCTGCTTGAAAGTACAAGCCAGTGACACTGAGGTCCTTCGAGCCCAGTCAAACAATAAATGTCAGGAGATGGCTTAATTTAGCCATCCTAAATTGCCATCAGCCTGAGCCTGAACTGAGGAACCTTCTTCTCTGCCACATTTAACGGCTCCTTCTGAGCTAAATGTTGGTTTCTGTGGTTTGTGTTGGATTGCGCCTTCTGAAAGTCTAACTACAGCCATCTCACTGCAACCTTTTTCATCACAGAGAGCAAGCTTTATATCCGCAAGAGAAGCTGGGTCCACCTGATTTATTTGCTATTTCCCTCCAATCCAGCCGCAGTCTCACCAGACAGCTGTATGAATACATGTTCTCCAACACAGGCTACACAGAAGAACAGGAATACGGAATCAGATATTTGAGGAGAGGAATGTGCAGTCAGATGTGTAAGCGGACTTTAAAATGCTAGCGAGGTGATGACATTCCTACCTAGCTTGTCTTCAGGAGATATTATTTGAACTAAGTCACCATACCTTAGCTAAAGAACAGACATCTTTTGGAGAATCATGTTCTATGTTGTTTAATTAATCTACTTTCAACAGTTTAGCAGTTAGTGCTTAGATGATGAATCCCCAAGTAAGTGGGTAACAGCAATCACCGTGCACTGGGATTTTCTGAAAAAAACCTGTATTAGCCTAATGCATAAAAAGAGAAAAATACAAAGTGATGTAAAGACAGTATTAAAGTACTCAGATCATCTAAATGTGAATGCTAGTTGGATGGGGACTGTCTCTGTGACCCTCAGCAAGATATATATCTACTCCATCTATCTCAGTTTACATCTGCATGAAATGGGAATAATATTGACTATGAAATCAGCTAGCACTAGTTTGTCTACTAACATTTGTCTGGCTCTTTGAAGATAAGGTGACAATTATTAGTAGAACACCTCATCAGGAATTTCATCATAGATTGCAAGTTTTGTTTCAAGATGAAGACATCAAAATGCACACGGGACAATCAGAGCCTATCAGCGTATTTTAAAGAGTTTTTCTTTTGCCAACAAATAGAATAGCAAACGGGTTTTCCAAACCTTAATTACATAGAGTCTCCCATGTTTTATTCAGTATGTCTTTTGAAGATCCTGGATTGGGAAAATACTCCAGGCATAAAATAAATTCCACCCATGAGAACTGCTGCAATGAAATGCAAAAGAAAACAGATTATAGATTGCTCAGAAACAGAGTATGTGTTCTCCGAATTTCTCTGAACAAGGCTCCCCCTCTTTGGAGGGCATTATGTGTGTGTCAATAACCCCAGACACAAGCAATGCCAGACATCTTCATGTCATGTGCCAAAAACTATTTGCTAATTTACTCAAAGATGGTACCCCTTAGTTCCATATCTAACTACAGGGATGGCTTTTTCTTCCTTCATGCTGCCACAAATAGATTGACGATACTAAGCAGTCTCAAAGGCAAAGTTAATGCCATAAATTACATATATGACGAAAGAGATGGTTTGGCACCTGGCTCTTTTCTATTCCTCCACCAACCTTCTGGTACTCCTTCTAAGCCCTGGGTGCTCTCACTTGTTCCTTCCCATCATCCCTTCCCCTTCCTTATAGCTTCAGGTGATTTCCACATCCTCTTCTCCCTCCTGCTCCTTACAGACTCCTCTTGTGCCCTACAGCTATGGCTGCATGACAGAATGGTAATATTTGCATGGTGGACAAGTGACTCAGGTGTATGGTCATTTGGGCAAACTTATTGTGAAATCAAATTAATATTTCTCCAATTTTTAATTTTCTTTATTGACAGTGGTTTCATGTGCCAATTCTGGCACAGATAGCATATGTTCACCATCATGATGCTGGACTGCAAGGCTCCCTGAACGTACCTTTCTCTTGAAGGGGGAAAAAGTGGTATCACCCAAGATCTGCTTGCTTAGGCATGAAAATGAGACATTATTCATGGCAAACTGTTCATGTCTATGATAGAATCATAGAATCATAGAATCATTAAGGTTGGAAAAGACCTCTAAGATCATCGAGTCCAACCGTCAACCCAACACCACCATGCCCACTAAACCATGTCCATAAGCACCTCATCTACACGTCTTTTAAATACCTCCAGGGATGGGGACTCAACCACTTCCCTGGGCAGCCTCTTCCAATGTTTAAACACTCTTTCAGTAAAGAAATTTTTCCTCACGTCCAATCTAAACCTCCCCTGGCGCAACTTGAGGCCATTTCCTCTCGTCCTATCGCTAGTTCCTTGGGAGAAGAGACCGACACCCACCTCGCTACAACCTCCTTTCAGGTAGTTGTAGAGAGCGATGAGGTCTCCCCTCAGCCTCCTTTTCTGCAGGCTAAACAACCCCAGTTCCCTCAGCCGCTCCTCATAAGACTTGTTCTCCAGACCCCTCACCAGCCTCGTTGCCCTTCTCTGGACACGCTCCAGCACCTCAACATCCTTCTTGTAGTGAGGGGCCCAAAACTGAACACAGTATTTGAGGTGCGGCCTCACCAGGGCCGAGTACAGGGGCACGATCACTTCCCTCCTCCTGCTGGCCACACTATTTCTGATACAGGCCAGGAGGCCATTGGCCTTCTTGGCCACCTGGGCACACTGCCGGCTCATGTTCAGCCGGCTGTCAACCAGCACCCCCAGGTCCTTTTCCGACAGGCAGCTTTCCAGCCACTCTTCCCCAAGCCTGTAGCGCTGCATGGGGTTGTTGTGGCCGAAGTGCAGGACCCGGCACTTGGCCTTGTTGAACCTCATACAGTTGGCCTGGGCCCATCGATCCAGCCTGTCCAGGTCCCTCTGCAGAGCCTTCCTACCCTCGAGCAGATCAACGCTCCCGCCCAACTTGGTGTCGTCTGCAAACTTACTGAGGGTGCACTCGATCCCCTCACCCAGATCATTGATAAAGATACTGAACAAGACCGGCCCCAGTACTGAGCCCTGGGGAACACCGCTCGTGACCAGCCACCAACTGGATGTAACTCCATTCACCACCACTCTCTGGGCCTGGCCGTCCAGCCAGTTTTTTACCCAGCGAAGAGTACGTGATCCAGCCCCTCCCTTTCTAACAATAGACATAAAAGTGTGAACAACATTGACACTGGAATTACCAATACTGGGAATGTGAGTACAGCAAATTGGGACTCAGTTATTGCTTCAGACTCTCAGCAGACAACAGAAATCATTGTATTTGCTATATCCTCCACTTAAAAAATTCTGGAAATTTAAACTACTTTAGAATATTAAGAATCTAGAGAAGATGAAACCTTACAAATGTGATGTATTAGCACAAACTAGCATACTTTTCCCTACATACATGAATTTTGACCATGGTAACTATCAGGACCTTCTGGCTGTTCACCTCTTTTTCCTTGCATACTGATTTTAGTCTCTCTCTCTCTTTTTACATCCATGTGAACAAATATGTCTGTGTGTGTCCAAACGTATGTAATAGAAAGTGAGTACTTTATCAATGACAACTGAAGAACAGGAGTCTGCTTAGTAATGCCTAAGTGTATTCCTTGAAAAGGTTCAAGTTTAAGCAATGAAAACCCTTTCAAATAATTGGTTTTATTCAGAAGAACCGACTGGGACATCACCAGCTAGTCTTCTCCTGAGGCCACCCGATGAGTAAATCAGTGAGAAATGGAAATGCTTTCTTTATAGGACCGCGGTTCTCTTGTTCTCAAAGCTTTTAGTCTTAACACCACGTTAGGGCCACCAGCTTCCTCAGCCCCCTCTGGTACGTATTATTCTTTCATGTGCCTGGCTGAACAGCAGACCCCGCCATCCAGTGACTGGCACTGCTGAACTCACATTTCCTTAATCTCCCTGCCCTGATGCTGGCACAAGCAGCAGCCTTTCCTTTGCTCTCTTGGCTTCTTTATATTCAGCTGGCTCCAGAGATCCGCCCTCAGAGCCCGCCAGGACACACATGTCTGTCCAGCCTCCACCTCCTTCCCTTCGCAAGATTAAAACAGACCCAGCAGCCTGCCCCTCCCTCCCTGCTGGGTCCTGTGTGGGGCAGGAGGAGCCGTCCTCACCCATTGCCGCTCTCTTCTACAGGACTAATGAGCGGGAAGCAGAGAGTGTGACTACAGACACCACGTATTCACATGAGAGAAGTGAAGAAAGCCAGCAGTGAAGATGAAAAGCAACTGGTAAGAAAACAAGTGGGATTTAGAGAAATCTGTAAATAAGAGATTAGAACAGTTCAAGCTGTCCTTGCCAGCTGCCGCCTTTGTTGTTTGGTTTTATGACAGCATTGTATGAAGGAAATGGTAATAGAAAGAGTTTTATTGACATGCTTTATTATAAGGCAAAGATAAAAAGTTCTCATGTAAAGAAATTGTCTTGTCAAATCTGTTAGTAAATCCTTAACTTGGGTTTTTATACCTTTAATATGCACGGCTCTAAGAAGAAAGTCAATAACAGAATCTGTCAGAAACTATACGTTCATACTGGAGTTTTCTTTCTGTTTACAGGAAAATTACAGCTTTCTTTTACGTCTGTAGTTTTCTGTGGTCTTTCATCTCAGCCACCATCCAGCAACAATCAAGTAAGGAGACAGACTTTATCTGCATTTCATCTTTCTGTAATTTTGACTGTCAAAAGAATTATTCTGAGCTTACTCAAAATTAAAATCCTCTCTAGCTAGCCATCGCAGGAAGGGAGAACTGTCTGTGTGTATGTATGGATGTATGTATAAGAGAAAGAGGAGAAAAAGCAAGAGGTGTGTGTGCTATTTTAAGCTCACTATTAGATATATTTTTAAGGTAAGGATTAAAATCTGGATATAGGTGGTAGATACAGGACGCAAACCTCCCTGCATCTTTCAGTGCTTCTAGTTAGATATTCTTCTGCTACCTGTGGCAACAAACTGGTTCCACTTTATTTGCTGGGCATAAAATATAAATGGCTGGATGTCAGCCATATGTCTCATCAAATAATATAGAATGAGGCCATTTCTGAGGTGTAACATGTCAACCTGAATGTTCCCTTTAAATCTATGTTGTCAGAAGGAAACCCACATTTATGGTTGAGCCCTTGCAGCACACAAGAGGCTCTCTGTAGGTTAGAAATGCATCTCCTTCCAACTTGCACACTTCATTCTTCCCCATCCAGACTCTACTAACATTTTCCAGATTGACCCGATACTGGACTTGCACATGACTCTTAAACTCTTCAAATAAAAGTTTATTTTTCCTTCCTCCTTCCTTAAATTAGGGGAATCTGGTAGGTTTTCATGTTCATTACAGGGCTTTTTAACTGATAATATTCTGAAAAAATAGATTTTTAAATTTGGTTTCTTCAAACAAATTTCTTCTACATTCTTGTTTGGGTCAACAAAAAAGGTATGTAAGTTCTTCTTGCCCCCACCCTATATTTCATGAATGATCATTCTCTGATCAAATGTGGCACAGAGGAAGGTGGGAACACCTGGAATACCAGAGAGGATGGAAAAGATGCCAACAGTTTCTCTGTTGGCATGAGGTTTGTTTAAGTTTCCTTGAGACTAGGGAGACTGTTGATTTAGGTAACTGGCTTTTTTTTTCAAAGTTTGCTTAAACCACCAAAAGTTCCAACCCAAAAACTCTTTACACAGCAGGCCTTCTTATGCTACAACTATTTCTCCATAACTCTGCAAGAGAGGAATTATTATAACACTCTCATTTAAGACTTAAAAAAAAAAATCAAACGATCAGTCAAGTTATAATTTTAAGTTTGGAGCTCTCTAGAAAGAGATGCTTATTTTCTTAGACCTCTGACTTCACTGAGTACAGTTTAAATTGATTATTATATACATCTAATTATTATTATTTATAGCTCTATTTAATTCATAATATTCTTACAGTTGCTTCACTTAATTTTTTAAGGTGATCCGAGGCAATGTGCAGGCACATGGTTAATAAATTTACCCTTTTTTGCAGGACTACCAGTCATTCTGGGTACCAGTCAGAGAACTGATCTCTGCCCAACAATCAGGATTGGCCAAGATGACTTACCAGGCAAGTAGCATCCCAACTTTTTCAGGAAAAAGCTGCTGTTCAGAAACCTTATCAGGTTATATTCAGCTCTGTGACTGCACAATTCTCTGATTAAATTAAAATGAAAGTTACATTCTGGACATGTATATCTTTTCTTGTAGGCTTTGACCTGATTTCTCAGTTCCAAATAGAAAAAGCTGCTTCCCAAGGAATTATCCAGAGAGTAGTGGGCTCCACTTCTCTGCAAGTGGCTTATAAATTGGGACCCAATGTAGAATTCAGGATCCCAACAAGGTAATGCCTTTTGTTGTTTAACTTTAAAATATACATATTTTGCAATATTATCATTTAAGGGATAGATCCTCTCCCCAGCTAGATCACCTCATTTGCAAAGCTTTTGGAAGGAGAAAGAGGAGTTCAACTTTTTTTTCATCGCCGCCACCAGACCAGACTGATTCTGTAACAGCAATTTCAGGGACTTCCATTTTCCTCTACCAATGACATTGCTCAGGGTGCCTCAAGATTTGCTGATAGAAAGCGATTCACCTCCAGAAAGTGAAGCCAAAAGTTGTTGATGACTTGAAAAGAGATAGGGAGGCAAAGAAAAGATAACAGGAGAAGAGCGAGGAAAGTTTTCTCAAAACTTTGACACAGGGCAATCTTTCTGATCATTAAAGGATTGCAGAGGCAAGGTAGGATAAAAGCTGATTGATTGTATGGTAAGGGTTTTTTTTTTTTTTTTTTTTTTGCTTTTTGGATAACCGGTACATGTTTAGTAAGTTTAGTAAGTTTTAGTAAGGAAGGAAAGTTCCTGGCTGATTTATGGTCACTTAATCTATAAAAGATGAAAACTATTATTTAGCATGTCACAGGCAAGTTGCAATAGGAACCAGGATTTAGGAATCTAATTGTGTTTGTGCTTTACAGGCCAGACTTGCTGCCAGTGAAGGAATAGAGACAGTACAGCAGGGTAGAGATGTCTTTGCCAAACTTAGGCAAGTCTGGATTCTGGTCCAGCACCTTATGTAATTAAGAATGCCTTTACTTAGCAATTAACTGGCAAGACCTTTAATTGGACTACTGTTTCAGCTAGGAATAATCGGAGTACAAAGTGTTTCTGTCATACACCGGCTATCACTGACAACTTTTGCTTGCTGCAGTCCTCCCTCACTTCTACCTTCGTAGCCACCAAGTTAAGCTAGCGTACAGCTTACCTGGGTGGTTACATTGTTCCATCCCACTGGCAAGTCAAGGCTGCTAGTGTATAAATGTGAATCCAACCACAGACAGTAAATGGGATCTTCATTTCACTAAAAGTTGGAAATTCTCAGATTTTCGACTCATGCTTCTTAGCTCAGAAACAGTCTGAGCTATCAAAGCTGTAATATTTTCATTTTTAAGAAAGTTTAGATTTATTGCTATAGATGGCTGTAGAGAGGTGTATGCTCGATATACACGTTATCCCTGATCAGGTCTATTCCAGCTGTGTTAATACACCACGGCATCTGAGCTGACTACTGCCACTGGGCTTGCTGGCTGGCTATGGTGCTGTAGTATCATGAATTTACCACATTCAAGACACTGACTGGTACTTCCAGTCACCACTGTGCTGTTACACTGCAATGCTACCTCATGGTATACCTGAAATTTGGCCCTGGCCTAAACTAAAAAGTCACCGCACTTGAGGTGAGTGTCTTGTCCAAGGTTAAGGCTTGAGTCCTGACAGTGTTCTAGTGCATCAGTGTGCTGCTCCTCTGTCACTGAGCCTGATCTTGCTGCTCTGCTCCAGTGTAATTTTAGAGTGTGCCCCTCTCAGTAAGCTGACTCAGAAGGAGTGAAGTTGGCAGTAAGTAGCTCAGGCTAACAGCACAGGAGAGGCACACCTTAGGCCATTTCCAATATTTTTTTTTAAAAACCAGAACTCTCCATAATCTTTATAATGTGGCATGGTAGGTGGGTTTTACTGGTATGAATTTGGGATGATGAAATGACTGAGAAGCATTACAGAAGTTAGCAAGTTATGCAGAGCACTTCAAGCAAGGCTGGGCATCTTTAATGGCACGGGTGTAGCTCTGGCTTTCTCAGACCCAGGCATTGCAGCAACCACGAACTCCTGCTGCATTTCCCCAATATCCTTTATTCACACGTGGAGTATTTAACAATTGTAAATATTTCCCGGTGTACCAGCGGGCAGCAGCTGCATCCTGCGGCTGCAGGGAGGGGAGGGGAGGGGAGGGGAGGGGAGGGGAGGGGAGGGGAGGGGAAGGGAAGGGAGGAGAGGAGAGGCGAGGCGAGGCGAGGCGAGGCGAGGAGAGAGGAGAGAGGAGAGGAGGGGAGGGGAGGGGAGAGGAGGGGAGGGGAGGGGAGGGGAGGGGAAGGGAGGGGAGGGGAGGGGAGAGGAGAGAGGAGAGGAGAGGAGAGGAGAGGAGAGGAGAGGAGAGGAGAGGAGAGGAGAGGAGAGGAGAGGAGAGGAGAGGAGAGGAGAGGAGAGGAGAGGAGAGGAGAGGAGAGGAGAGGGGAAGGGAGGGGAGGGGAGGGGAGGGGAGGGGAAGGGAGGGGAGGGGAGGGGAGAGGAGGGGAGGGAGGGAAGAGCCGCCCGAGCCGCCCCCCGCCCGCCTCCGGCCGGAGGCGCCCCCGCGCCGTGGAGCTGTCCGTGCCCGCGGTGCTGAAACGCCGCCCGCCGCGGGCTGCGCAGGCCCCGGGGGACCGGGGGAGCCCCGGGGGCGCGGGGGCGGCGCGGGCCGCCGTAGCTGTCGCCGGGCAGGCACACCGAGGTTCGTGCCTCCATCGCTGTGAGCTCCTGCTTCGCCGAGATGGGGGAGGCAAAACTAGAGTGAGCTTGGAAGAAATACACAGCACTGTTTTCCCGAGCTGGGCGGCTGACGCAGGCATGAAGGTAGAAGTGCTATAGGAGCACTGGGGAGGGACCCTCAATAAGCATATCAGGCAACAGCAGGCTCCATGCCTGCTCCGCTGCAGAGATCTCCTCTCACACCTTCATTAATGGGCAGCCATATTAGTACCAGGTAACCTGGCGGCCATGGACAGTGTCTTCTCTTGCCTTATGAAATAGGGAGAGGTCACCCTAAGTAAGCCCGTTCCCTGGCATAAGGCATTCAAGGCTTTTGAGGAAGGGATGGGGAGGTGGGCGCACGCATAGAAATGGCAAGCAAGCCAATTACAGTATCAGCACAGAGGGCTTGCCTGGCTGTCACTGTTCAGTCAGTATTTATCAGGAATTGTAAAATAATTTTTTAGACTAGCATATGATCATTACACTAACACAGACAAGCCCATGTTGCAGTGGCTATGGCATGGGATTGAGAGCTCAATTAAATGGGCACAGCTCAGCGTATTTATTCAGTCTGTGCTGTAGCAATAGCTTATGCCTTGAAAAGCTTACATAGCTTCCTTAAAACGCTACTAAATTGTAGCTTGGTCATTTTGCTGCTTAGCATACTTGCCAAGGTCCAGAAGTATATCCCAGAATGAACAGAAATGATTGCACACAAGTCTTGACTTAAGCTTCTCCCAACATCCACATAAATTCCCATTGGCCATTGCTTCTTCTAGCGTAAAGTCTGCTGAAGAATCAACATAGTGTTCTTCGTGTAATAAGAACCTGTGAAACTGCCATGACTTATACCCATTGTCTCTGACACAGTGAACCTGTCATTTTTCAATTTAATCTATGAACCTGTTGTAGGTGTCCACCAGTTAGCAAGTACAAAATTAATACTGGTAATTCGGATAATAATTGTGTTGATTTTTAATTGCAAGCTTTAAAAAAATATATTAGCACAAAGGAGTATGTTCATGATATGTTTTTATGTGGGGGATAAGGGCTAGCTATCTTTATGCACTGGATGAAATCTTAATCCTTTGACTTCACAAATGCACCTGTCACATCACAAGGCCCTGTGTCCACATGGATAAATTAATGCCATGGAACATTCCAAGGCATTCACACTTGATCATCTATACTGTTAAAATATTATAGAAGGCCTTGGCATGGTTTGGGTCCAGACTAATTAGCACTCTTCAAACAATTCCTGGGCACAGCTTGGCAGCTAGCATAGGCCATGGACCATTCCCAATAAGCAGCCTGCATATAGTCATCATATTTTGGAATTAAGCGGGTCTAAACTTTTTCATGCCAGCTGAACTTAGTATCAGAGAACAGTCCTGGGCATATTGAATTTAGTAGCATGAAGGTAGCCTTCTAGAAATGTTACCTCTTTGCCTGCATCCTCACCTCAGTACAAAGTAGAGCAATGTAAAAATGTAAGCTGCTTTTTGAACAGTGTTTATATTTGGGGTAGTGGTGTACTGCAGACCACTTCAGCAGGTGACATCACAAACACAGTATGATAAGAAATTATAAAATGAAAATTGGAAGTTTATAAAGCTTTATCAGTAAGCTTGGAACATCCAGAGAATTTCATAGGCTGATTTCCTGATTTTTCCTTTGGGAATAATGCTTCTCTATGAAGTAATGCTCCTCAAATGCTTATGCCTGAAGGCTTGGCATTTTACATCCAGCCACCGAAGTTCTTCAGGTGCTTTTCCTTTTGCATTACAAGTAAGATATCTTACATAGTAGCGCTCCATTGATATTGATGATGACACTAATGGAAAAGACAAAATGCAGCTAAGAAGCTAATTAGCTCATAAGAGAAATAATTAGCTCAGAACTGGATGTTTCTGAAGAATAGAGACCAGCTGAGGGTAATGAGTCCTAGCAAATGACTTCTGGCTAATAACTTAGGACAGTTGCTTTTAAAAATGCTTAGCTAGATTTTATTGTTATTGCTTATTTGATGGGTGCCAGATAGTGCCTGCCAGGTCAGCTGTGACTCTAGGAGGCTTCAGGAGGTGCAGACACAAGTGTCTCCATCTTGAGCAAAGGAACCCCCACCCCTGGGTACATGATACTGCATTATCATGAGGTTGGCCAGAGGAATTTCTATAGCCATCTCTAGTGGATTGTACTAACATTTCTAACATCTTCGTTTAGCAAGAAGTAAGTTATCTCAGTGGGCTCACCTGAGAAATTAACTATTAAAGAAACAGGTTTAATAAAATAAGCAGTTATTTTGTAGTATTCAAATCAATATGTAGTTAACCTTTTAAAATACTTGCTGCTTTTGATAAATCCTGAAGTCAGTGGGACTATTCAGGGCTTCCACTGCTCAGCCAGATGACTTATCTTGGTTATATTGATGCCTTGGTAGGAATTAGCCTCGAAATCTTAAAGAAATCTTCCTGGTAAGCACTCAGGCTACGGGATTAATAAGACTCTTAGGTATTTATGAAAAAGATTAAAAGAAAACAGTAGTGTTTCAGAAGTTCCCTTAGATGGATTACAAATGTTTCACAACCCACCCCGCCAACTGTATTTAAAAAATTAAGCAAGGACTCAAATGTTTGATAAAATACCTGATCTTGCACTCATTTCACACATGAAGCAGTTAATAGTGGGCTGAGTACACAAGGAAAGCAGGACTAGACTGCTATCTTACAAACTTAAGATACAAAAATGAATAAAAAAATTATCTGATGGCTTATATCCCTGGCAATTTTAAGTGGGTAGGAAATGGATCAGGACTGAATTTGTTCTGTGTGCTTGAAATAATTTTGCATATTAATTCTTCTTTTGCTCATCTGCCTGATTCTAAATTTAAAATTGCTTGATTTCCTTCCATAAACTAGTGGAATTGGAAACGTGTATGTTAAACATAATTTACCTAAATAATTTAAGGGTTTATATAGTTATCATCTGTTCAAGAAGATTACAGAATCCAGCACTCTTCACTTTGCAGTGAGATGGAGGAATAACTTCTCTACAATTGTTCATTTAAATATCATGATAAATTTGCCCTAGTTTCCAAATATTTAGCATTTTGAGCTGCTGACTTCAGTAGGGTTTTTGCCTATGTAAAGATCACAGGCTTTGGGAAAAACTGTGTACTGAAATACTGATACCGCTAAAGCCAATGGAATTGCTTTTCATTACTGTTGGAGTAACTGAGATGAGAATCTGTCTCTGCTTTACTTGTAGAATTATAGGTATAAATCTTACACAGTACCAGTCCCCTGCAGAGTACCTTTCTGGCGATGGGTCATGCTGTGCTTCGTTATGTTGAGTCACATTACTGATACTGAGTCTTTAGTCTAAAGGCAGCAGTTCTTCTGATTGGTTATTAAAAGTTCCTTAAAATGTAAATATTTATCCATGTTTGTGCACTGACTTTTTATCTTTCCTGTTCTATATACACTTCTTATAATTTAGTTTTCTCTTACCAATGTCAGAAGCTCTTACACAATTTCTCTTCTTTGTATATCACTTGAAAAAGTTAACATATTTCTTTTCTATTTTAATTTCTGAAAAATAAGGAGGACCCATATGATGGTTTGTAAAGGACTAACGCTATAGCTAAATGTGGTGCGAAGAATCCTTTTGTCAATCTGGTATAAACAATCTTCTCATCAAAAAGTGTAACTATGTTTACTTACTAGTTTTTATGTGTGTGTTTGGTTGGTTTTTTTCCCAGTATATTTATGTCAGCTGAGGTAGGGTGAGAATGTGTGTGATATTTTAACCAGTATTGCCAGGACAGCAAAACGTATCAGTGCAGAGAAAGAATGAAAACCTCTCCTCAGAGGATCTGGGATTAGCAATGCCTCCTTTAGCTGCAGAGCTCGGCCTATCAGATCCCCTAGAGTCACTGAACTTGATAGAGAGAAAGTGGAATGTCACGTGGAGGCTAGTTAAAAAATTACCTAACAAACAATACCACCTTCAACAGGGTAGTAGTAAAACCAGCTCTTGTGCAAGAACAGATGGGATTCAGCAAATGAGGAGATAAGTGACTCAGCTGAGCTAAGGTTTTAGCAGCAGAGGACACTGAAATACTTGTTTAAGAGATATTGTGGAGGAAGAAGGACACAGAGGGCCATAAAAGATGTGCTGAACTGGATCAGGAGCTTAGCAAGAGACTAATGTGTGTCTGGATAGGGAGAGAATGTTCCCGGAGCAGGAAAGAATATATAAATATATTGTGTAAGCTAGAAGCCTAACAAAAGGATAGGGGACAGTAGCATACACTGGAAAGGGCCCAGAACAGGAGGAAAGGTACAATGTCTATGCATTGACATTTGCATTTAAGATGGCAAGATACAAACTGAAACAAAACAATAAGACAACACAAGAAGTTAGATAAAATCCTATCGGACAAAGCCAGCTGGGACAGACTACTGCATCTGCAGTCAACAGAGACACAAGTCATAGCAAAGCACAGGCAGTTTAAAGATAATGGCAAGGAACCCCCTCTCCCACCTTTGTATATCTCCACACTTTGTGTAATGAGATAATCTTCCAGCTAAACATTCCCCTTCCTCATACACCAGCTTCCAGGTGTATGTAAAGGCTTGTGGGGAAAGAGGAGAAACACCAGCGGTTCAGGTAGTTTATTAACAAGGTGAAGCTGCTGCTGCTGCTGCCAGGCTTTTCCTGGTCCTTACTGAAGTCTTGCTGGGCTGTGCCGTCGCCTGCTGGAATATGATTGCACTACAGCTTTGGACACTTTAACACCAAACTACAAACTGCGCAGACTTTATCTGGAAGAACTCTCTTACTAAATCAGTAGTCATCAAGCATACAGAATAAGAACTAATTAATTCCATTTTTTCGGTTTTTTCCCCCTTAGCCTAAAGCCTGAGGTTCACTAATGCTGGCTAAATTGCTGCTGAGATAGAATTGATCTGCCACTCAAAAATAATCTTTGTTCAAAATGCCTACTTGCCTGAGAAGTTATTGTAATGAAAGCTGGTGACAAAATAGCTCTGCATGTCTCCATACTTAAGAAATTTATTCAAATACAACTTATTCTTAAATGTGGATAGATGGCAAATAATGTATTGATGTCAACTGGATTATGACACTACAATTTTACGATCCATAGAATAAGAAAAGGCATATTTCTTAATGATCCTACTGGATTCGCCGATGCATTTGAGATAAAAAATGACGTTACTGTTTTGCATAATGATACAGCCAGTAGTACTTGTTTGTGTTGCCAAATCTCATGTGTTACAGGAGTTGCAAAAGAATGAAACATTTTACATGTGGCAAATCTGTTCCCTGCTACTTGTAGTCTCGTGGTTGAATGTCGCAGGACATAACACATTTTTAGTGTGGGTTCTTACTAAGCATATATTTGTCAATGAATGATTTGGTGAATGATTTCTGCTGAAGTGATAGCTAATACATTAACAAAATGGTTATTGTCAGGCTGAACAAGGAAATGCATCTGCAAAAGACATTCTTACGTCTTCAAAACCAAATCAGATCTGCACTATCTACCTGGTCAATTATAAAGTTGTACTATGTTGACTGATTTTGTAAGTCTAATAGTAGGAAATAGCATAATTGTAGGATATACTTTCTAAATGTGAAGTATGAGTCTGTTGTTGCTCCATCCATTACACTTAGAAAGGGTTATCATAAATATTGTACAATGTTGGAAGAACCCACATTTCTGAACCGGTTCCTTTTGCCATTAACAACACTAATGCCTCAAAAGGACATGCCGTTTCGGGACTCTGCATGCAGAAGAGCACTGATAAAAGCGTGGTTGAAATATGGTTCCACTGAGTAACTGTTTCTCATTACTCTGTGGTGATATGTGGTGCTTTTCAGAACAAATACACAACAAATGTACTGTATTTTGATCCTACACAGTGCCATATATTCCAACGGATTGCCCGATGAATATTCCTTTCTAACTACTTTTCGGATGACTGGGGCCACACTTCAGAAATACTGGACTATTTGGCAGATTCAGGATTCTTCAGGAAAAGAACAAGTTGGAGTGAATCTTAATGGTCAAATGAAAAGTGTTGAGTTTTCTTATAAAGGAGTGGATGGAAATCTCCAAACTGCATCATTTTTGCATTTGCCTTTCTTGTTTGACTCCCAATGGCACAAGCTTATGATAAGTGTGGAAGCAAACAGTGTCACACTTTTTATTGACTGTATTAAAATAGAATCCTTAAACATAAAACCAAAAGGGAAAATCAGCGTTGATGGCTTTGCTGTGCTTGGAAAACTTAAAAATAATCCTGAAATTTCAGTTCCGGTAAGTTCCAAAATCTTTTATTATTGCAAAAAGTGTTTTATAGGATCTTTACACTTAATATTTTTTTGTGGAATGCATCTTCAAATGTTTTCTGGAAGCAGAAATGGCAGAAAATAACAACTCCTTGGCAGGTAAGTACTAGCTTTGCTTTTTAAATTTTGCACATATATATACTGTGTAAGGTAAGAGATGACCCAGGTTATGTCTAAGTTTCAATAGTGAAATTTCTCAGACATCCACACTTCTGTCACTGGATTCTGCTCTGTCTGGTTGTATCAGTTGGGTGTTCCTCTGCTTATCTCATATGTGGAGCTTGATCCAGAAGGAATTCTCGAGACATGGATTTGTGGGCTGCACCTCACACCAAAGAGAGCAAAACATTCATTGAGCAAGAACTGGGACCCCTCTCATATGTATGCACCGACCATCACCTAAAGATAATTAAATGTGTCTCTGGCAGAATAAATATTTTAAATCATTAATACAAAGGGAATATCTCCTGTAAGGGAGATTGACGGAGGGCCTTTTTGGTCTACTCTGATGTTCCCACAGGAAATGAGAGACCCACGTTTAAATCTCAGTGCTAAATCAGAGATTATCATGAGTACCTTATACCTCAGGAGACCGTTCTAATCATTGCACTACCTGGTGTGATCATGTTAACAGTTGCTTTTTCTCTTTAATTAGCTTGAGTTTTTTGAAAAAGACTGACCTGGAGTAGACAGTGAACTCTTAAAGAAGGTTCTTGTTTATGAATCCTATGAGGGATAAGTGTAGCATCAGAGACTAGATCCATTCCAGGCAAAGGGCCCAGCAGAGCTGAGACATAAAGCCCACCCATCTCCACAACACTTTCTCCTGGCTAGCTCAGGACATCCCACCCCCATATCATGGCTGCTATGAATCCCTTTGTTAGATATTTAACTTCCCCTGTGCATTATAGCAGGCACCTAAACTCACTGTGGAGTGCTTCTTTATTCTGTGTAGCCAGAGTAGGTAGTGAAATGTTTATTCTATATCCTGTTAGTGGATTTAATGCTGAAAATATCCTCTCCATGCTACTACATTGCAAGGAGAGTTGTTTTGACAGAGAAAATAACATTGGGGGTTACATATGGTAAATATTGAATGCTTTTGTGCCCTTCCACAAAGAAAACTGAATATGAAAAGCCTCAGGGATTTTATTATTTGATTATCTGTTTTAGTTTCTGAGACAAGTGATTAATATAAAACACATACAAAGTGACATACCTGTAATTTCTGACAGAAAAAAAATTTGTAGCTGTCACATCTGCATTTTGCCTTTCAGACATCCATGAAAGTGTTTTCTCAGCTAGTTTTTTTTTCAGCTAATGAGTTATACTGCACTTTATGCTGAATAATGTAACAATTTTGTCCCACAGTGGCACTAAATGACATTTAAGACTTTGGGAAGGCTATTTCTGAATTAACTTCATAGATTAAAAGGAAATCGTTTCAAAACACAATTGAAAAAATTGCAGAAAACATTGCAAAGTTCCATATATTATCCTGTTCCTTTTCCAAGGATCCTCTTTAAGTGTGTTAGGAACATATGAATGGTAAGATATATATATATATGGTACTCATTTCAAAATGAGTTGAATGGCAAAAGAGAATCAGGTACTTAAATATATTGTAACCATTTTCCACATCCCTACACTGAAGTTTTGCATCAGCTTTGAAATAGTGAAGTGAGATATAATCTTTTAACTATATTTTCATGTTGTTTGCAAAAACTGTGGCCACAGGATAACCAGCAATGTATAAACTTGAAAGGGGAAACGTTGCAACAAAAGAAGCACCTCATGCTTCATCACCTCTGTATGTATAGGTTACTATATTGCACTGTATAGAAATCAGTTTTACTTGAAAAATGACGACTGAAAGGTGCCCCAGGTGTCTGAAAGTTGCTATCTAGTATGTTGCTATAGAAGTGGATTAGAAAATATCAATAGCTAAAAAGTTATATTAATTCTGTTGAAAACAAAAGTTAGTCTTTGAAAATGTCATTCAAAAGTAATCAGCTGGAGCTGATAACGTAATGATTAGCTGCACACGTATCTTAGCTTTGCTAACTGGTCTGAGGGATACTGGTGGATGAATGGATGGATGGGATGATGAAAACATTACATAATCTACGCATGTTACTAGGATGAAAAAAATTCTACCCCAATATTGTATTCCTCTTGGGAAAGATATTTAGATTAAATGCACAGAGAGCTATAGGCATTAATGTAATAGTATTACAACACCTAGTATACAGTGCTACAGTAAACCGTGCCCTCAAGTTAGGCACAGAGTCATTCCTTTAAAAACGAGGAGGGTTCCTGTTGCCTGTTGAAGTAATGATCAGAAATGGCAGCCTACAAACGAGGAGAGAGATGTGGTATTAAGGTCACCTTGGCAAGAACTTGGACTTCTCCCCCTTCTCTGTTGGTGCTCTGGCTGACCTTTGGCTAGGATTAAAGAAGTCAGGAAAAGCAGCAGAGGAAATTTGGAATTTTATCCCCCTTCCTCTCTAGCCCGTGTTTTGCAGACACTTGCTCTTTTCAGCAAGGTATACACATGAGGAACACTGATCACCCTAGGCTCTTCAGGCATCTGGTGGGGGAAGAGTGTCTAGCATTAAGTTCTGCCTCATCTATGTTTAAGCACGTACATCATCAGGCACTAGTGTGAAGCTACGTTCAGTGTAGGACACCCTTCTTCAAGGACAAAAGGACAAAATGGAATTAAGTACATTTACAATTTACCACTTATCGTGCAAAATATTTGTTTACACCTTTAGCATGTTTCTGGGAAGATTCAGTCATATTTACTATATTTTATGAAAAACATCAAATATTTGCATAAGGTAGGCCTTAAAACAGGAATACGATGCACATTTTTTGACAAAAAGAACAATGAAGCATTGGAACAAATTATCAGGGAAGGAAGAAGGTAAGCATCACATTACATTTTAAACCGAGTTTGGATGTCTAAAAATACACTTTAATTCAGATGGAACTGTGGGTTTGACATAGGACTCACTGGGTTGAATTGCACGGCCTGTGCTATGAAGCCAAAACTGACAGTGGTAGTGGTCCAACTTGATATTATAAAAATGTAGATTTAGGAAGACCATATTCTCTGAAATTATGATAAAGGAATTACACAATCTGATGGACTAGTAATTTTAAAATGGCTGTTTCTATTGCACAAGTTTCTGTTTTAGCCTGTGCATTTAGTTTCTCTTTAAATCGCTTATCCTTTAACTTGCTTGACTAGACGCAATTTAAACATCTCACCAGTCTTGGTTATTTAATATGTCCCAGGCACAATTTATAATTTATTTCCAGGCATTGTTAAAGTATATTACTTCCAGTGGTATAATTTTTGAAGGACATAAATCATGTGTTTCCGATTCTTTTTTTTTTTTTTCAGTATTCTGTGAGTGTTCTGCTTATCTTGCAGAATAGGTCAACTTCTTATAGGTGCACTGTAATACATGTCATTTCAAAAGAGATTCTTTATCACTTGTTGTTACTATGATTGCCTAGGAGAGTAACAGATAGAGTTCCATTAGAAACTACGGCTTGCCTTTGAGCCTTTACAAAGATTTATTCCAGGATTTCTAGAATGTTTTATTGGGGGGCAAATTTTTATGCAGGTTTACAGCTGCATTTTATCTTTTTTTTAGATTAAAAAAAATAATTCTTTTTATCTGAAAGTAATTCAAATAATTCACTATAAATTCGAAGCAATACAAGATATATCATAATTTCAAAACTGAAAAGGAACTTACTCTCTAAATTACGTGTTTGTTATAGAAAGGTAAGGGCATTAATTTCTTACTGCTCAAAGATTAACTGCTGTGAGATGATATAAATTGTCTTAGTTTCTGTGATTTCAGAGACATTACCCTGATTTTCTCATAATAGACACTAAACACTTTGCTAGAAGTGAATCTTGATCATTATTTAATTGACATTTTATGCTGTTAACTAGTTCAGGGCAGCCGCATGACTTGGAACATCTAAGAGGAAGCTGCTTATCAATATTTGCTGAACAGGGATTAATTCATGCCATAGAACAGATTGTGTGTGTGAATTTTAAAAAGTCACGTCTCAGGTTTTTTTCACCCTGTGAAATCTCACGTTCAGAAGGCTGAACCCTTGCTATGGAAGGTCAAATAACACCAGAAGTTGCTGTACTGTTCTTAGACTTTGAAAAAAGATGCAAGGAAATTGAAGCTCTAAAAACCCGTTCCAGAGATGTAGGAAAATGGCTAAAACATGTTTAAAATAGCTCTAGAATGAGGTATATTTAAATGTGTAGCTTATTCTTGGTCACTTAACAAATGTACAAAGAATTGATAGCAGACTTCCCTTAGAACAAACATAGATACCATTGACAAAAAATTGTAGAAAACCTTCACCTGAAAATTGCTTAGCCCAGTTGTACTTCCCCTGAAGGGATGTCTCCCCTGAATCATCCCCGAGGCAGCAATAGCCCCGTGGGGCACAGGGAGCCAGTTCTCCCAGAAGGGACCTGCAAATGTGCTCTGAGTGTCACAGTTTTCCTTAAAGCCTACAGTACTGCTAAATGCTTCCCTGTGACTGATGCTATACTGAAAATACTACCCTAGATATTTAGGTCTCATTTACATCTTACTTAACCTTCATCTCTCTCATCTAAAGCACTAATAAGACAACTGAATTGCACAGCTGATACGGAGATGTGCAAAGCTGTGGGCATTTGCAGGCATTTCCATAGAATTTAAGAGGACAAAACAGTGAACTGACAAGACTTAACTAACACAATTGTACCTGTGCTGACTAAGAAATTAAGATGAAATGGAAATCCTGTAGGAATCTTGGAAAATGGATGTCAGAAATATAGACCTATGGGTCTTAAACACCTATGGGTCTTAAAGGATTACATTTTAATAACTTTGCTTTATGATTACCCCGATTTATCTGAGGTTCATTTCTGAGAACTTTGTGCCTGTACTTCATCCCTAATAACACTTTGTATTGATATCAACAGAACATCTACATGAGACATCTTCAAAATGGTGATGTCCTTTAAATCAGCTTAATATAACCAACAAGATCATTGTGAAATACCGTCCAGGGAAAAGATACCTTGACAGCAAGGCTAGGACATACTTGCCCTTCTCTCACCTCTCCTAAATCAATGGGAGGCCAGTCACACCTTCTACTACCTTGCCAACAAAAGAGTTTTATTTTTCATTTTAAAGAAGTTGAACAGTTTTCATCTCAATTTTTGCTTTATATAGCCCCAAAACATACAAATAGAGTAACAAAAGCACTAAGCAAAAAATTTACAGAGCAACCAGTTTATTTTTTAAATTAATGCTGCTTGACTAAGCAACTGTGAACTAAGAAATGTCAAATTAAAGCTGCACGTTCAAAATATTTCAACTCCTTTTAAATTCACATTATGGTACGGTGTTTTGTAAATAATGCTAGGTATTTTTTCTGCATAGGATGCCTGCCTCATTTATTCAGACTTTTTTTTGTGTGTCTTAAACTCATGAGAGTACCAGGCCTTACTTAATGCTCACCACTCAAATCCCATCTTGAACAAAACAAAGTGATTGGTTTTCTCTTTGGCCATTCAAGAGCGTTGGAAGAAAACATATGAGACACTAAAAGGATTTCCTGGCTCAGTGAGTCAAGTTCCCACTGCAGCAAGCAATCACATCTCATAATCTCATTAATAAATTTATCTCTATTTTAATATCGATTATGTTCAAAGTTGAAAAACTGGGTTCAAACTTTAAAAATGTATATGCATTTGCTAGTAGTATTCTCTTAAGACACAGATATTGGCACTTGGACAGTCACGCATCAAAGTCTAACAGTAATTAGCATTTTATCATCTCAAATCTGTCTCACCTTAGTACAGAAGCCAAAAACCAGACACACACACACACACACACACAAAAGACAAAAAAGAGACAATGATTATCTACATAAAAAAACTAGAATGTGCTGATGCAGATATTGGCTGCTGGTGGTATGTCTTAAAAGTCATTTTTTCAGTGTTTATAGATTTTGTACCATGTTATAAGTCGAAAGCACAGCTCAAAACTATTGACTTCAGTTACAGTTGTTACTGATCAGCTTTTTTGCATAACCTGTACCCAGATACTTCATTTCAGGCATCCAATTCCCTCCTCCCGCCCCATGCAGAATGCTCTCTAATGTGGCTATTTTGATTTAAATTATTTGTCAGCACAATATAAGAATTATGAAGCAAAAGCAGGCTCATTCAGTGGCATCTGTCTGCCTTTTCCACAAAGCCATCCTTTTTTTTTTTTACCACGTTTCACTCCATTTACTTCCAAACTTACAGTTTCTGCAGCATGGGAACCATTTCCATGGCCGTTCATTTATTCTTGTGAATGAGGGAAGCGTTCTAAGGAAAGAAGTGTGGAATCACACAATTTCAGATTACATACAGATTAAATTTGTATAGGCAACCTTAATTATGGTATTTTCTAACTACTGAATGGATGACCTTTCATTTTTAATATTATTTAATACAATTTTAATTCAATATTAAACAGACCAACTGAAAAAGTAGAAATTCTGTCACTTAAAACCATGTCTATCTTAATTTAAATCAGAAATAGATTATTATTTAAATCAGAAATAGATTATAAACTGCTTTAGAGCCAGTTACGGATCTCTTTCCCTCTGCAAGTGAACTTCAGAGGTGATTAATGTAGAGACTCGGGACTCAGAATCTATTTGTATGGTACGAAATAAATTATCATATAGGTATCATTTGATCCCATTTTTATGCCTTTTTATAAATCCTCATCTTCAGATTCCAGATACCCTCTTATTTTTATTATTGTATTGCTGCCTTGTAGTATTAAATTATAATATACATTCAGTTCTTTTTTATGTATATTATGACATTCAGTTGTCTATTATTAAGGACTGGGAAAGGTTTTAAAATGAGAATTGGATAAAGGAGGTAGAGAATTGACTCACAGATGGTGGTGTCAGATAATAGGTAAAAGAAATGAGGGTACTGCCTCTTTTGTGCTCTAGGCTCAGCACTCTGGAAACTGATGACTGCAAAGTAAACAGAACAGTAGAGATGTGATAGCGAGGATTTCAGGAGTGGCAGCACTGAAGTGGTGAAGGTGAAAGCCAAAAAAAAAAAAAGCAACTTGTGGATATGAGGGTGTCTTGCAGAGATCTTAAAGGACTTCAGACTCAAAGCATTTGTCAAAGCATTTATTAGCTCTAGCAGTCAGTATGCAGCTAAGTCAATGTAAGGATGGTGGCGGGAGAGGAAAGTATCTCAGAATGACAGTCTGCCTTCTGCGTCAGTTATGGGTTGGGACTGAAGAGAGCAATGAGATATCCTAGAGGGAGCACAGAAGGCAGCCAGGAAGCACCGAGACATTATGTTGTGGGAGGGGTGGTGGGGAGCTACTTCAGCTCAATAGAATAAGAAGAAAGACTCAGAGAAGCAAAGAAATAAGAAGTGAAAGCCCCCAGACACTCACTTCTATTTTCAGCTTCTCAGAAAAACCAAATCAGAGTCTTTTCCATACCAAGGCTCTATGTTGTTACAAGAAAAAAAACCTCAAAACTTTCTTTCCCCCCAACTCCTCAGCCATCCATAATGAAAAGAAAGGAATAGGAATCTCTAAATTTTATCATCAAACTGAGAAATCTCTGGATAAACCACTCATTAGTGGTTCATAAGCCAAGCTGATACTGTGTGTGATGGGAAGAGAAAACAACCCAAGACTTTAAAACCTAGATACAATAAATATGCACAATTTAATATGCTTCTGGTACTTAAAATTCCATGTGATGCATTATATGTCAACGGATATACCTCTGAAGCTGTATGTTTGAGATATTCAGTAACTTTCAGCAGAGGGTATGCTTTTTAACCTATATAGCAAGTGAGTCTCAGTTGCAGTTTCTGAGAAGAGGTTTGCCTTAATCCTGTGTCATTTTCCAGTGCCAAATACAAACATTCAAAGATGTGAAATTTCACAGATGTATATTACCCAGTTGCAGAATGTTGCCAGTGTGCATATAATCCTGCTTTCTGAACTTCTCACACTTAGACCACATTTCTGTCCTCAGACCTACCTTCATGGGCACAACTATCCACTTGGAGAAAATCTTTTTGTGTGTCTAATAAAACAACCACATAGCATGAGGAAAAATGCCTGTGTTTATAAAGAACATGTAAAAAAAATGACACAAGATGAATCTCACCTTCTTTCTAAATCCCTCAGCAGGTTTATGCCCCCTCTTTAAAAGACCTCCACAGTTAGGGGTGGGGGAGCACAGTGTGGAGCTCAGCTCTGGACTGAGCTCCAGGAGCTGGGTCAGACCCTCCCCGTGCGCAGTGCTGAACTGTGGCATCTCCGATACACCCATAGCTACTGTCATTAAATACCTACCTTTTAAAACATGCCGTTAGCTCACCAGTGTTCCTCCTATTACACCCTCGGCCAGTGTGACCCCCCTGACCCAAATTAACGTGATCTTTATCTCCTTTGCCAGTTCGAAATCCAGTGGATGGTGATTCACTGCGACCCCCTGCGACCCCAGCGCGAAGGCTGCGGCGAGCTGCCGGCCCGGGTGAGCGCCCTGCCCTGCCCTGCCCTGCCCGCCGCTGCCCTGCCCTGCCCTGCCCTGCCCTGCCCGCCGCTGCCCTGCCCTGCCCTGCCCTGCCCTGCCCTGCCCGCCGCTGCCCTGCCCTGCCCTGCCCTGCCCTGCCCTGCCCGCCGCTGCCCTGCCCTGCCCTGCCCGCCGCCAGGCTGCCACCGAGTCCCTGCTTGCTGCCGGCCAGCGGCAGCCCACAGGAGCCTCATTTTTTCTTCCCCTTTTTTGGCCCGAGATGCCTGTTTTTACAATATCTGCCTGGAATTTTGTGCCTTTAAAGATCCAGTCCCCCCGCCCGCCCCGAGCAGCAGCCGCCTCATTTTAACCCTTCCGTGACTTACTTTCTCCCCCACCTCCCCTCACCCGCTGCTTGGGTGGGAGACTTCTGAAAGCTGTGCCTTGCAGACGGGAGGGATTTTCGCAGCCACCTCCCCGCAGCTGCCGCCTTACCGGAGCCTGACGGCGGGAAACCCCTGGCGGGGGGGCAGGGAGGGAAGGCAAGGGTCGGTGCCCAGAGCAACAGCAGCAGGGCAAAGGGTTAAGGCGCTGCTGGCATTCAGTCCTCCCCTTCCCAGCCTTCAGCTTTCCTCCAATCCCCACGACCCTCCCCAAGGCGTTAGCAAGCAGCCGTGAGGGGCTGCAGCGGGGCTCACCTTTCCGCTGCCCGCCCCAGCAGCCGCAGGCCGCTCCCTCCATCGCCATGGCCCGGGCTCTGCGGGGCCTCCTGCCTTTGGGGCTTTTCCTGCAGGTTGTTTGCCTCTGCCTGGCTCAAGTAAGTTTATTCTGACTTTGAATCTGTTTTCTCCCTCGCAGATAAGCCAGACGGTAATTGAGGTAAGTGTGAGGGAAGGGACGGTGCCCCGTGCTTAGGGAAAGGGTGTGGGTGAAAAGAGACTTGAAGGCCACTCTCTGTCATGCCCTGGCACTGACCCGCTGGAGGGTTTTTGACTCTTTTCTTCCCCACAGTAGCTGTAGCTGACCCTGACGTGGTGCTGGCAAAGGCGAGTTGGCCGCAGGGCAGTGGGTGCCGTGTGTGTGTGCCTACATGGTGCTACCTGGTGGGCATCGGGCAGGCGCCCGGTGACATGGTGGGGCTTGAGCTCCGTCTACAACTACCTCTGGATGGATTATTACTGGGAAGACTGGTGTGCGGAGGAAAGGTGCTCAGAGCAGCAGTGCTGTGGGGAGCAGGGGGCCAGGCTCAGGGCCCCTGCAGGGCCCAGGCCAGCCTCCTGATCACAGAGCACTGTTGTGGGGCCGCAGCCGGAGCTCGCTCCGTGGAGAACAGAGCCCCCCATTATAGGTACGGAGACCTGTAAAAGCCTTTCTCTAGGTTTCCACAGGCTGGTGGCGCCTCCCGCCTCCCCCTCGGGAGCCTGCTGCTTTGAGAAAGCGCCTCTGTAGATGCTAATGTAATCCTGAGGAACCAGGGGAAACCGCTGAGCCCGGCAGTGAAGTGGGGAAAGGGTTGTTCTAAATTTTCTTCGCTAGCACAAACTCTTAGGAAGACTGTCTCCTTTGTGTTGGCTGAATGAGTAATTAGAGTAGTTCAGTGAATTTCAGTGTTTGATTCGCAAAGATCACTCTTTTTAATTTCTGCCACCCTGTCATTGCCATACGGCGTTCAGATCCTGCTGGGTCAGGGATTCAAGCCCCCTCCACCTTGCCCTGGCCCTGCCAGCATTGTGGGGCACAGGAGGGCAGCTGGGCCCGGGGAGCAGGGTTTAAAACCTCATCCCTGTTCTGCCCACGAGGGGAGCGTTGCTGGTCATTGCAGCAACAGCTAAGATGGGATATAGGGCCCGTGGGTCCTGACATGCATGGAGTGAGGACATGGCTCCTCATCACAGCTGTGACCCCCTGACTAACCCATAGAAGCTGCCTCTCATTGTGCTGGTCCCCCCAGACTGGCTCTCGCAGGTTTGCCAGGATATAATTGTTCCTTTTTTTTTCTTACTCCTTGTCAGAGAGGTCTCCCTGGTCCAGCAGGCCCCCCGGGTCCGCCAGGGCCACCAGGAGTTCCCGGTATCGATGGCATCGATGTAAGTGTTTCCCATGCCGTACCTAGGAGATAAGAAATGCCTCAAGCTGTACCTGCATTGTCCTCACTTTCAGCATTTGACCCTGAGGAGTTTGAATTTGTCTGGAGATCCACATAAGAATTGATGGGTCTCATACTCTGTAGCGGGCCGGGGTGAGGGGAGAAGGAGGCCGTTCAGATTATCTCTGATATGGAAAATACAGGATTATTTATTTTATGTAATCGGCATCATATGCTATGATTATTTGCCTTAAATGGGGTGTAGGGGTTTTATAATTCTAATCTCAAAAGGGATTACGTAGCATCACTCATACTAAGCATGATAAGGATTTGTGCCGTTATTCCTGAGAGGAGCTACTATGTATTTTCCCCCAATTCCTGTCAGAAGTTTCTGTGATTATTTCTGTTAGTCTATAATAGAGTTTATATGGGTTTAATATTAATTTCCTACAATAAGAATCAGTTTGGGATTATTCCTGATAATCTGTAAATCAGTTTTTTTATCATGAGGGACCATAAAAGGTTGCTGTAGCTCTGACTAATACCTTTCTTTTCATGTCTTGTTAGGGAGAGAGAGGTCCGAACGGCCCCCCCGGTCCACCGGTGAGTGATTTCAGCTACTTTGCATTTGCTCCTGCAAGAGAAGAGGTTTTGAGTTTTGTTTCTGCTTCCCTCTCTGAAACGTGCTTAACTGTCCATTTAAATCCTGAAGGGTCCAGATGGGGATGCAGGCAAACCAGGATCCCCTGGCCTGCCTGGAGAGCCAGGAGCTGATGTGAGTACACTTGATTTTCTGGAATTTCCTCGTCTTTTTTTTTTTTTTTTTTTAAGAAAAATACTTGGTTTTAGTCTATTTCTGTAGAAGCATGACCTCCTTTTGAGGTCTCTGGCTTCCTCACAGCTGCCAGTGAGTGCCAGCGGTGTGCGCGTGGGAGAGGCTCTTTTCTCCAAGCTGAAAGATGCTCTCTTGGAGGAGCACAGCCGGGCTGAGGGTGGCCAGGGCAGCAGCTGAGGAACAGCGCAAGGGCTGTTGGGTGCTGCCACCCTGCTCTGGAGAGGGCGCTGGGCAGCGGTGCCGCGGGGAGGAGGCCATGCTGCGTCCTCTGGAAGCAGCCTCACGTCAGCGCCTCGCTCCCTGCGGGGCGAAGGGCAGGGCAGGAAGGGCAAAGTGGGGGGGATCCAAGCCCAGGCCTGGGCAGGAGGGTCCGCTGTGGCCGAGGGCACCAGCGGCGCCCGAGAGACCGGGCCGGCCCCGGGCTGGGTAAGGCCCGCTGCCCCCCCGCGCGGGGCGGCCGGCAGGGGGCGCCCGTCGCTGCTCCCGAACGGTCACCCCCGCGGGTCGGCGGGGCGGGCCGGCCTCTTCCGGGCTGTGGGCGTTTAATGCCCGAAGGGGGTGTGTGGGGGGGCCTTGTGTTTAGTAATTTTAGGTCTCGTTCCCTAAAACGGAGAAAATAGGAAGAAAAAAAAATCAGATCAGCCCTGTAGGCCTGATGTTACGGTGAAGTGTTATGAAAAAAAAAAACCAACCCAAAACCAACCTCCCAGACTTCAGCCACTGCAGAGCCTGAACCTGCTGATATATCTTCCTTTCTCTGTGGAAAATAATAATAGAAGAATAAAGTTTCAACATCAACTAGTGTTGATGGCCTGTTAGGTTGTGTCTCTTGAATAAATTAGTGGCAATAAAAACACCTTCATACATTTTTGGGAAACTCTTCGTATTTCTCTCGCGAGCAGTGTTTGAAAGCATTTCTTGCTATGAAACAAGATTGTTACATTAGTACTTAGATCTTATGCCAGGAGGCAGGCAAGCTTATGTTTAATTTACATAAGTGGTAGAAGACTTTTATAATTTAAAACATCCAAAATAAAGATTATATACAGCAAACTAGTATATTAGAGAATATTGCAAATTATATAAATGAAAAAGCCTAATGTTTATTGAAGATTGCAATACTGTTAGACCTTAATTTTTAATTTGCTTTTTAAAAGAGATTTGGTGGACATGGAGCTGAAACAGGCTTTAGTTAAACTCTTCAAATTTCAAATCTGTAAGACGAGATGGGCTTGCCATGAGTGGTATCTCATACCACTTCATTTTTTCCTGAAAACAATACAGGACCACAACCCATCTGTACATGTCAAAAACCCATAAGCAGATCTTAAAAACCATTGCCTCTTGTAATTGTCACTTGAGGCATGATTTTGTTTTCCTTGCCAGAATTCATGGTAACACAATCAGGTGAAACAGAACGTTTTAAACTCAGCTCAGCTTTTGATATTTGCACTTGCATATTCTCTCATACTAGTGGATGAGTGAAACTGTAATACTAGAATACTGTCTTCTGAAATGGTGAACCTTTTTTATTTTCACTTGAAGACAAAACATGGGACCTTAATGTACTCCCACTGTGCATTCAACTTTTAATTGGGGTTTTAGATTTATAATACCTTCTTCCATATTTAATTGGTGAGGCAGTTCTGACTTTTTAAATCTCATTTTTCTTTCACAAACTATTTCAGTGTCAGGTTTAATAGACTGAGTAAAGATACTATACAGTAATTGCCTGTAATGATCATGTAAGCTTTTGAAAGCAAATTATCAAAGAAAACACCCCTTTGGGTGAACACTGAATTGCTGGAAGTGTACCAAAAAAGAAAAGTATTGGACAAATGTAAAAGCAAGGCTTTTCTTATGGATATCTGGAAATTTCTAAAAACGGGTTAAAATTTTGGAAACAAAAGAAAACAAAAGAACTCCAAATGAATTCATAGTTATAATATCATGATTGCTTTTTAATTTTAGCGAGATAGACAAGTATGGTTCAAAGACTAACCTCAAATCCAGCCTGGCAGCTTTGTTGATTTTTTTTTTTTTTTGGTCAATGGATGATTTATTTGAAATGGAAAACACTGACAGTTGTTGTTTTTAACCTGAGCCATGAACTAGATTAATCAACCTCCCATTGAGAGAAAATAAGATCATTTGCGATCATGTGTTTAGTTTAATTCTGATTTAACTGAGTAATTTTTGAAGGATACATATCACAGGCACTGATGTTTGTCACCAGAAGCTAGTACTTTGAACTTGGGCAGTTCTATCTGTACGTGTAAATAGGCATTTGAATTGTAAGTCTCCTGCAGTTATTTCTCTCATTTAATAGCTTCATTAGTCTGTGTTTTAGAATGTTTTCTGTTGTCATTAAGGAAACCATGTAACCTTTGTATCAACATTGTATACATTACTTCCAAAGGGATTCACAGGGCCTGATGGTTCAGGTGGAGCCACAGGACCAAAAGGACAGAAGGTAAGAACAAAATTGTGCATGAAATCATGGGATTTTTTTTTAAAGCAGGATTTTTGTTCATCTCTATGCAACTAATGCGATGCTGCAGCCTTTCTTACTATATTAAAGCATCTATAGAATACAGACCCACTGGGCCCTTTTTATATAGTACAAAGCAACTTCCATTCCCCCAGCCAGCAGTAAGGAATGGTGGCATTACATTGATGACATTAAGGTTGAGCACCTTCAGTAATGGTGAGGCTCTTTCCATCTTGTTGTACTGTAATTATGTCATAGTAATAAGCAGTGGGAACCAGAACAGTGAAACCTGACTTCATCAGCAATCAGAGAAATGAAATACACATCAGAAGTCAGAGTAACCAGCATGTTTGAATTTTTTTTTTTGGGGGGAAGAGAAGGCCTGAGGCGGTATCTTTTTAATATTGAGAAAGTCTTTCCTTTCTATCAAGTCTCACTGAAACCAGCATAGCGTTAATGAAGTGAATAATAATAATTGCAGAATATGCCCACTAAATGATACCCTCCAAAAGGTGACAGCATCTTCCTGTATGTTGTTCACAAAACTTTATGCTAACGCCTCTTGAAAAACCTCCATTTTTATCTTCCGAAGGGTGAGCCAGGACTGCCAGGTGCTCGTGGACTTCCGGTAAGTAATACATTTAGTATATGAAGAGGCTTTTCAGACCTTAAGTATCAATATGAAGGATTCTTACCATTAAATCTAGTGAAGAAAAGCCAGAAACTATTTCTGAGGTTTCAAAGAACTCATAAGATACTAAAGTGGCACATTAAGGAACCTTCTTGTCTTTATGTCAGTGTGCAGATATTACTGAAAGGGCATGTTTGGTTTGTATATGCTGTAGAAAAGAAAGGGGTGTGTGTGATGTGGTCACAAGTTTTGGACGCATACCGTTGTTTTCCATCTCTTTGTGAAAATGCTGTAGAGACAGGAGAGCCCATGTTTTATTTGCATAAATTAGTCTACAGTTATTCCTGTCTCAGCTCCTTGCCATGTGTTTAAATGGGATCACTGAAGTGTAAATGCTGTATGGGACTTCCTGTGCATATGAAAACAAGACAAAATATGAGAAAGGACATGCGAAGAGTACTGTTCCAGTTGGCATGCAGATGGATTTAACATCCGTCTTTGGGGGCTGAAAATAATTGTGAATTTTAGGAATTTTACAGGGTTGAAGAAGTGAATGATGGTTGGCATATAGGAACTTAGATTACATAGGAAACCAGGAAAAACCTCAAGGAAAATGAGTAATGGAACAAGATGACTGGCATGAAATTGTAATAGGACTGCACATGATTAAAATTTAATTAAAAATTAGATTCATTTTGGAGAAATTATTTGAATTAAATAGAAGAGGCATTGTATTCTGATATAGCACTTCTTGCTGTGAAATTCTGTATCTTTGACTGTATCTTTGTATTTTTGACCCTGTCCCATTGACTTTCATTAAATTTATATTAAACAACCATTTTGATATTTGGCCCAAGAGGAAATTATAATGTTATTCTTGAAGACATTACATTATAGACACATTCAAACTTAAGATCAATCATTCTATGTGGACATTTGCATTTAATTTTCATGGATGGAAAATAGGTAATACTTTTATAATGGCTGGTCAATCTGTAGACTCAATATATGAGCTAAATTTAGTCACAGAAAATAGCAGAACTGAGGTAGCTTCTAGGTAGACTGAAAGCCCTACATTTTTCTGTTAGGGGTTTGAGGTTTTTTGTTTGTTTGTTGGTTTATTTTCATTTTTTGCTGTTAAGTAGATGGGGAAATAATTTCTGTTTTGTTTGCAATGCATTTAAAAATGTGTAGCTGGAATGAAGAGATAGCTTAACTCTGTCAGATATGTTACTCAGATGATACGGAAAAAAGTGTACAAGAAAAGAACTACTATGGGAGAGAAAAAATGGGGAATTAAAACTGAATTACTGAAATACTAGGTTAAAATACTATAGTATTTTAGCCTGTCAACTGAAATAAAAACTGACTTGGGGAAAATATACATGATTTTACCTCACCATTAACAGACTAATATGAGAACAAATAATTTAAAAGCCTTCAGAAAAAGTGGGTATATAAAATATACATACAGAGGGTTAATCTCAACTTAGAAGTGGAGATGTTACTATGGGAAAGCAGCAAACTGAACCAACTTGCCAAGGTAGAACGCTGATTCCATTCAGAGCAGCACCTACCTGATTCAGGTCTTTTGTGACCATATTTTGAGCCTGTAAAAGCAATAAATGTGATGAGATTTTTGGACCATTGTTCAAAGTTTAGTGATTTTTGTTTGCCCTGAGACTTTCAGTCTTAAGGTGATAACGCTTCAGTGAACCTCAGTAGGGATTGCCTTTGGAGTTGTTCTGCCTCTGCTTAATAAGCAACTGGACCTTGTATTTAAAGATGAATCTGCAGGAATATTTATAATGAGGAAATGAGAATTCTTAGTTATTTAAAGGCAAAGAAAAGATGGATATACTTAGTCATCTCGTGTCATTACCCTTGTAATTATTAAGGTTAAGGTTAATCCTTAGACCTCACATTTTAGGAAGAAGCCTACTGTTTGATTTTGGAGCTCCATGGTTGTTAACCTGTATATGCTGAATCCGGATGGAAAGATTAATGCTCATAATAAATCTCTTGGGAAAATTCCATTTATACAGGCTTGCCTTTTGATGAATGGCTTTAAGCTGCTGAAGAAATAGAGCAGTTAGTGGAAGTTTCTCAAAATGGCCAACACCGGTCATCTCACCTTTAGTGAGATTAAACTTAGAGTAATGAAACCTAATTAAAAAAAAAAAAAAAAAAGGAAGGGTAGAAGTGGTAGTGCTAGAGTGTGATGGTTCTAATTCTCAGATTCAGAGACATTTTGAGAAGCTCTTACTACAAGCATGAAGTAGTGGGGCTGTTTAACCTTTGCAGGTCTTTGGTTTGATCCGTGAGATCTTGTTTACTAGAAACATAGTGAGCACACTTATAAGTCTGCATACTAGTTACATGATTAATTGAGTATTTAGGTGTAATTATGCACTGCTTTGAATTCAGTCAGTGGCCTTTTGCAAGTGGAGTAGTCTCTGGATGGTTATCCGAAGACTTCATTTCTCACAAAAACCCCTTGCTTAAGTTGTTAAAATGCTCAGTGCAAACAGAAAGTCAGAAGCCTTGGATACAACATTTATTAGTTTTAAATTATTATCATTGTTTTTCAAGCTTGTCCAGTGGAATTTATTGGCCAAGTTAGGACTTCGGGGTATCTGAAAGAAAGAATATTGAGTATTTAAAGTTTTATATACAGCATTTGTTTTTCTGCTTCTGTTACCCTTTCTTCCCCAGAATGTATCCTGGCAATCTTCAGTTATCTTTTACTCCCCCTTTCCTCTATTTTTTCCTGCTTCATCATTTAGTTTTAATTTATTCTCTTTGTCTCATCTCTTTTGTGGGTAGTCTCTCAAATGACAGATTTACAAAATTAGTGGAATACTTCTGATTAATTCAAGCAATTTACCACCAAATATGCTGATGTCTCTGATCTGGCCCTGGTAAAGGGACCTGGGGCTGCTACGTTCAGTGCATGTATTGCACCCTTCAGTCCATTCTCTTTGTTAAGTTCCCTCTAACTTTTCTATTAGCTGATACATTGCTAGTGTTTTACAGATCTGACATATGGGTAGGACTGTGTGCATTTAGTGATAGAGAAATTGAAAATATTTTAAGGTCTACTAAAGCACAGCTTCCGGCACAGGGTACACATATGAGCACTGGTATGTGACTCTTTGTGGTGGATGGCAGCAGGTCTGCATTGACAATGTGGAGGTACTTACCAGATCTACAGGGTAAGTGTCTCTGAACCAGGTGTTGACAGACTGTGGGTTACTACCCATGCCCGTGCACTCCATGTGCTCCGTGGGTCAGATAAGAACCTCCAAAGCAGGCAGCAGGCATCTGGGGATGTAAGGCTGCAGTCCCAGGCTGCGTCGAGAAGCTTTCCCTTTGGGATACAGATAGAGGCAGAAACATGGGCAGCTGGTTGGGGTCATTAACTGCTCTGTGTAGGCCCTTACTGGCTGATTGCCCTGGAGCTCTCAACTCCACAACTTGGTCTGCTTGCAGGGAGTTCATGGCCAGAAGGGTGGAGTAGCTGGGCGAGAGGGAGGCATGGATTTCTAGGGGACAGCCCCTGCTTCTTGCAGTCCTAATTAGGAGGGTGAGGAGATGCAATGGAGTGGGCAGAGGCGGGGACTGGGTTATCCTGGACCTGTGTGTGGGTTGGACACAGCAGCTGTAGCTGCTTCTTTTGGTATCACTGACTTTCCTGGCTACTGTTAGGGGCACATTAGCAAGGGGTACTTCAACGAGAACCTGCAAGTAGTTGGTTTCCTTCTTTACAGAGGCAGGTGATATTATAATATCAGATATGTGATGCAGTGAAAATTTGATTTCATTATATAATATATAATATATTATATATATTATATTATATATAATAAATATAATATAATGAATTGCAGCAAGGGAGCGTTAAGTAATAGCAAAGGTATTATGTAGGTTATGGAAGATGAAAAAGTTTACTTTCTGCTGTGTATTAAATGGTTAAAATGGAATGACTGATAAATGCTTGAAATTTTCCCTGTGTTATACCAAGTTTTCTAAAGACAACCTTGCAGATACAGTCATAGAATCATAGAATCATAGAATCATTGAGGTTGGAAAAGACCTCTAAGATCATCGAGTCCAACCGTCAACCCAACACCACCATGCCCACTAAACCATGTCCCTAAGCGCCTCATCTACACGTCTTTTAAATACCTCCAGGGATGGGGACTCCACCACTTCCCTGGGCAGCCTGTTCCAATGTTTCACCACTCTTTCAGTAAAGAAATTTTTCCTTACATCCAATCTAAACCTCCCCTGCCGCAACTTGAGGTCGTGGTATGATATTCTGTGGCTTTTAAACTCCACTCAGCCCAGGCGCTTTATTACATCAAATCTCCTGAAGATTTAAGTATGTTTGTGATTTTATATGCCAGTGTTTCATACACATCATTAACACTGTTCTCCATAAAATTATCCATTTGCTTTAGTAATGCAAGACTGAGGGATCTGTTTTCTTAGAGGGATTGTATTGTCCAAATAGGCAGAAACACATTTGTATCTTGGACACTTCTCATTAAAATGATTCAGAGCAATACTGGTGGAAAATGTAAACAGGAGCAGTTTGGTGTTCTTTCTGGTTACCAAAAAGCACTAATTTAATGGATTTAGACCTTGGGGAAGCACTGACAAAAGAAAAAAAAATTCTCTTTTATTATCAATTTAAATGCACTGTTAGAAGGAAATGATTATAACATAGATGTGTTTATCATGGTACTTGATAATTAGCTAAACCCAAAGGCTTTAATGTCTTCATTCCTTTGTGGAAGTATATGTGTTTGTAAATACATGTAAATAAATGCTACTGCAAGGCAACTTAATAATTTAATTTTTCTCACGATATTGATTACCTAATAATAAAATTGATCTTTAACATTAGTTAAACAAGTTTTCAAAATGATTTTGCAGAATCAAACATCAGGTTTTTTTGTACCTTGTTATCCCAAATACTCTGTTCTTGGCAGACAGCTTGACTAGGTGTGGAACCTTCCCCACACTTCTGACATTTTTTCATATTTTACAGGGCAAGGGGCTTCTTGGACCACCTGTAAGTATCATCTTTACAATTAATAAATACATTGTTTAATGAATCTGTTAAAATATTCAATAAAGCTATTATACTGTAATAAAAAGTAATTCAGTGAAAAAAGACACTGTTTTAATCCTGGTGTTCTATGTCTATTATGTACGCTTTCTTCAGCTACTGCTGAGGTTGCTTAGGTCTGTGTTATATGGGCAAGAATACTGGTGTCTGAAGGCATATTTTGTTGTTTGAGAGAATTATATGTTCTCACTCCTTGGATGCTTGTTATAGAGGTATTGTATGGTTTAAAAATACTATTTAACTTGGTTGTTATAGGGTCCAACTGGTGCAGCAGGACTTCCTGGGGAAGTAGGTCGTGCTGGTCCACCTGTAAGTACTACCATGTTTGCTAAAAATCTAGGTTTATTCAGTTGCTAGAAGGTATTTATAGAAAAATGAATAATTACTGTGCCATCTAAACACTATTTGGATTATAACCACACTTGAAAACATATTTTTTTCCTCTACAGTGATCACTGGTAGAGGAAAGATTGTGTTTGAAGCTCATCAGAAATAAGGAACAGTGAATAGCACAAAGTCAGGGCCACCCATTAGATTAGAATTAAATGTTTCATATAGTGTCCCATACTCTACTTCTCTTCTTATTCAAGGAAAGCTAAAATCAAAAAGCAAACCTGCCAGAAATACAGGAAATGTAAAACTTAAGATTACACGCAGACCTTTAGCTGTACTCCTGTCTTCTCACATATACATTATGGTACATGAGCACATACTATTTCTGTTTTCCATTTGCATATCAGTGAACATGGCAATTCAGTATTTCTTCTTAGTCTCATTTTAAGTGTGACTCCATCTACTGACCTTACTACTAAACTGTACACTCAGTTTCAGCATACTGTCATATTTTGACTACATACTTTACCACTGAAATGCAAATTGAAGCCAATTGTTAATTTTTTACTTGAAACCTGAAATAGCATTAAAATTTTTTTTAATGCATACCTCTCCCTGTGTGTTGCACTCAGTCATATAAATGAATATAAAAAAGAATATTAAAAACTGCCAATTTGTTTCAGAAGATGATCCATCTAGCTCACTGTCTTGTCTGTAGCAAGGGCAATAATGGATACCTAGGGAAGTGTACAGGCTATTTGTAAAATGACATTTTTCTGTCATACTGTCCCACATTCTGGCAGTTGGCAGTTCAGAGACTGCCTGAATCAGAAGTTGCATCTGTGCTGCCTGTTTAAAAAGCTACATATGAGCCTATCCTCCATTAATATAGTCAGTCCCTTTTTGAATCCATTTATATCATGGGCCTCTACAACACATTGAGATAATGAGTCCCACAATGTAATTATACATTGTGTGGAAAAGAAAGATTCCTTTTCAGTGTTTTTAAACCTATGGCCCTATAGCTCATGCATTGTGAGAATTAGTGAATAATTTTTCTATATTCATCCTTTTAATTTCATTTATGATTTAATAACATACCAAACATAATATTGAAATGACAGTATTAAGTTAAAAGGTGGTCCCTGTCAGAATATTAAATTCATTTTAATTAAAAGCATTCAGAAAAAATAATTTGCAGAGGTTCTGTGTTGTCTTTACTTCTGAAAGCACTGGACATCAAAACTTCACAAACAGGAGATTCTAACTTGGTAAATTCATCTCAGGCTCTGAAAAAGGGGATTTTTTCCCCTCTGTGCTTTGGGCATTTTTGCCAGTTACTGGGATTCTTTTAATTCAGAACTTAATTAGCAGTTATGAGATAGAGGAGTGCATAGATGATCCTGTGGTCAGATGTTTCAGCTTTCTAAAGCAGCTGGAAATTTACTGGTTTTTTGTGGCTCCTATTCCACAACCTGGCTCTCATTCTACTAAAAAATCGGTTTTCCCATTCTAATATGGGAGCCATTTTGTGGGTTGACATTTTAATTGGCTACCTAGCATGTCCTTCTGTAGCTACTTAATTTCTTACTGTTGTTGTGTGGTATGAATACGTAACTACTAGTTGTCATTATTACTATGAATTAACAAAATTATTTTACCCTTTTTTAGGGAGATCCAGGAAAAAGAGGGCCACCAGGGCCACCAGGACCACCAGGCCCTCAGGTAAGTGATTGCCTTTAATATGTGCTGATGTCTGAATTACGTATTGTTGCTGCTTGAATAAAACTTCTCCTCAAGTCCTACAGCTGAATACTGACTTTAGGATTTCAGCAGGCTGTATTAATTCATAATGTCTACAGGCTTGTGTTCAAAGCCTGAGATACAACTCATTTAATCATATCAACATTCGATCTTCCATTTAGAAAGCAAGTTTCTAGTCTTCATGGTTATAAAAGATAGTTTGAAATGCAAACTGTGTAACTTCTGTCATGATGTTTTCCCATTTCTACAAATGGTCTTAAACTGTAACTTTTACAGCTTTTAAACTTCCCTGTGCATTATAGTATTACTGTAAACGTAGTCTTTGTTGGACCTCACCGGTCCAACAGAGATAGACTTTTCTCTGTTAGGAGGAGAAAAATTTAATATTTATTTGGCTCATGAGCCAGAAATATATGCTCCCAGGTGGGCTAAGTTCTAATGTCTTTCTTGCAACCAGGCCTGCTACTTGCAAGGGATAGAAGAAAGCTTTACACCAGTGCTTTGCCTCTCTAGGGGAATGGTTATCTTCTTTGAGCCTCTTGGGAGGAGGGATGTGTGTTATGCCTTTGTCTTGTGGTTATTTACCTGCTCAGAGAGATAAAATGGAGCGTTTGGCAGACACATCGGAGGCTGGATGCTGTGAAATGCAAACCTCTGGGAAACATGTCATACTAATGTCTTTGTAAAAGCTGTACTGTTCCAAGGCACTGTAAATGATATGAATGGTAAAGTGGCAAAGAATAATTAGGAAACAAGTAAAAAAGAATTCTCAATAATGGCATATGCTGCTTCTATTCCTTGGCAGTTTTGTCCTTTTTAGATTTCTGAATTGCCACAATCCCACTCCAGTTGATGACATTATGGACCCAAACTTACATCAGCCTTTTTTTAATCCTTCTGTATAAAAGGAGACCAGCTCATACCTTAAACTCCCCTGTGCTTCTCTCTGAAACAGTGTGCTCCCTCTCACTGGGCTTTAAAGAATCCAGCTGCTGCTGTGAAATCGTATTTCTCCTGTTGTGCCTCATAAGCCTCCTGTTAGCTTCCATCAAGTATTTGATTTAATATGAGGAATGGCCTTCCCCCCCCCCCCGAGTCCATCTCGTTGTACACTGATCTCTAGTTTATTACAATTCCATTAACTGCCAGACATCTCACTCGTCTACCAATACTTGTGTTGTGGGAAGATTATTTTCTCTGTAAAGATCTGAACCTTTTGCTGAATGGTAAGTTGGAGAAGTAAAAGTTATCCTTATTGCAGAAATTGTCTTGGGTTCTGTTGGAAATTCATGGGGTTTGGATATATTTGCTCTACATTTAATAGAAAATATGTTTTAGGTAGCTTAAAAAATAAAATAAATATTTTGTTTTTTGGAAAAGTTGATCTAATTTAGAGGACAGGATTTTGCAGGTACTTGCAATCCTACAATAAAATCCTACAGTACCTGCAATCCTACAATAAAATCCTACAGTTTAGGTGCTTTTCATGTCAGAGATCCTTTGGTTGATTATACTTCTGATTCCAGCTTTAGATAGCAGTATTTTCTATTTTGTCTAATGACTATATTGTCTAATGAGTCAGGTTTGCTTATTTCTCTTTTACTGACTTTGATTAATTTCATTTAATTTAGGGAACAATTGGTCTGCAAGATGGTGACCCATTGGTAAGATAGTTGTCCACGTTTTTTTTTTTTTTAAATAATCTCAGACAACCTTATTCAACCTATGTGGTAGTAACTATGTGGATGCTTTTCCAGTGTCCCAGTGCTTGTCCACCTGGCCGCCCAGGACATGCTGGCTTAATGGGAATGAAGGTAAGAGAATCTGTTTGTTCAAGCATTCCTTACAGAGATACTGTCTCAAAGCACTAGGGAGGGTAACTGCTGGCTTAACAGAAGGGCAGTTCACTTTTAATTTCAAAAAACATTGCATCAGTGTGGATGCTTAGGGTTATTTCAATTCTTGACTGCCAAAATAACCTCTTGTTGTTAAAATCTCTTACTGCTGTTGTAATCTTCAGGGTAAAATTTATGTGTGGTCCTGAAAGAATTAGAGTATGTGAAGGATTGCTTCGTTCACTTTCTGGACCATTTGTAGTCTGACTCCAGAAACTCTCAATATTCCCCCAAATCCTTAGTCTTTTTTTGTTCTTTCTCTCTTCCTGGGAGACCTATAACATACTAAATTGAAATGAACACTTTCTGAGTCTCATTTTATCTAAGATTTTTTTTTAATGTATTCTTTGCTGGTTTCTAAGAATACTGTTGGCCTGAGGAAATTGTTATGGGGTAATGTAAGAAGAAATACTAACCTGCCTAGAAATACAGCCTTGTTAGGTCCAGGAGCAGATCTTTTTGGACATGGTACTTGATATGTGGTGTTAACTAGATAGATGAGGAAGCAGTGGTAAATGAGGATTGCAGAGGGAACAGTAAGATAGTTCTGAGGATTCCGTGTGTTTCGCGAAACTCAGTATTTTAATTTTGAATAAACTCTAATTATTTATTTACTTTTTTTTTACATTTATTTTAGGGACAGAAAGGTTCAAAAGGAGAGTCTGGTGAACCAGGAAAACAAGGTTATAAGGTAAAAAAAAAAAAAAAAAAGAGGAAAAACTGCTGTTGTTTTTAGCGAGCTAATAGTAGTTTAACCTCTTCTTCAAAAACAGTATTATATTTTGTTAGAACTATTAATTATTTTACCAGGATGCATGAAGAGATACTACATATCATAATGACCCACAGTAACCAAAGGCATATCTCTATTCTTCATTCACCTGTACTCTGTATTTATTATGATGCACAAGTCATAGTCCTCTTGCTTTTTATTTTGATAATTCAATATAATTATTATGGAACTCATGGCAAAAATTGAAGTAAAATTTATTAATTGGAAAGCTTCCAAACACTTAAATGCAGAAGAATTCTGTGGATTTACCAAGTAAATTGTTCTGTGGCACAGATGAGTAGTAACAGGAAGAATGAGAGGGAAAAATGTATTTGAGAGGGAAAGACACAGTATAAGTTCATACGCAAAGAAAGATTATAACTATAGTAAAGAGGCCAAGTCCAATTCAGCTTGAAGACTGAAATGTGAACTCTTTTAAGGTGTTTCATTTTAATTAAACTTGTTTAATATTGAAATATTTGTAAGAAAAGATGAGAAGATTTGCACTGCCTTGGTCCATGCTTCAATGCTGGAGGAAAAAAAATCAGAGAAAAGTTTTTTCTAAAAAAAACCCCTGCTCTCTATTCCTAAGCATGTTGAAAAGAATATTAATTTATTAGAAACAGCTCACCTATTTTTTTCCTGGATGTTGAGCAGTTGTCTTATGCTCCAAAATCCCTTTTTGCAAATTAAACTGGCAGTAACTACTGTCATTCCATTAGTGTGCACTATCATTGTACGAGAGACGTTGTCATCTAATCAAATAGAGGTTTGACCAGATAAGGCATTTTACCATTTTAATTTTCAAAAAACTCTGAAGTGCAATGTGCTGCATTGTGATGCAGAGCTACTAGCATATCCAGTCCATTCACATATATGAGTATACCTTCATTACACTTTTAGCCTGAAAGAACAAGAAAACCTAAAGGGATTAACGTCAAGAAAAAAAGGAATGACAGATTAAAATATCATTATTCTTTATACTGGGGTTGCTTTGAAATTACCCTTTTGACTAATAGTTGAATGGAATGTGAACCTAAATGAGTATCTGTCTGTGTTCTGAGGAAGTAGTGTGACTTTAGATTTCCTTCAAGCAGGACATAGTGACAGAAAACAGTGAGTAGTAAATGTACTTCCTATGATGAGAGAGCAATATGCATGGTATGGATTAGCTACAGATGTATTCCTTTTGCTTTCCCAGGGTGAAGAAGGGGACCAAGGACCCAGTGGTGAAGTGGGAGCTCAAGGCCCTCCAGTAAAGTATTTCCTCTTGAATAGTGTTACCCGTTTGCTTTATTATGTCATATCTTTTTTTCTTCTTATTGTAAGAAAACAGATATTATAAAATCTCCTTTCTCTTTATTCCGCAATATTGTCTATGAGTGAAAGTAGAATTATTTAAGTCCCACCAAAAAGCTACATATATTGCTTAGCACAAAACTCTAAATAGTTCTATGGAAAGGCTTATTTTAAAAAGTATTTCATGTCCTAAATTTTGTGTTGTGCTTAGATGGTGCAAATAGTTGGGGGTTTTTTGTTTTTGTTTTTTTTTTTCTTGGCCTTCCTTTCCAGAATTTTGATGACTGACTTCATCCTTGCAAAGCTGGTGTTTGTTTAAAACATGGTTAACTGAAATTCAGGCTTAGCTAAAACTTGAGGATGAAGTAGCAGCCACTGAAGGATAGATTTTTTTTTTTTTAATTTTTTTTTCTTAATTTTTTTTGCCTTTTTGCCTGCCAAAGAAGCATCCTTCAATCACACCTATGATTTTGGAATTATTTTCTTGTCCTGCTTCACTTGACTTCTTTGTGCTGGCACATACCTCCTCAGCTTGTTTCCTTGTGAGGAGCTCTTCTTATGGTTACCACAGCTGAACAGGCAATAGGGAACAGAATAAAGGGGTCATTCTAAGAGAAATAGGCATAGGCATAACACATTTAATTTCTATAATTTATTTTCTGATGGGGTCTTATGCTTTTTTCCTAGGTGCGAAACTGTTTCTTTAATGCCATTGGTGTCCAGATGTGATATTATACAGGAGCTTACCTTGATGCATATGACATCCAAATCCTAAATTACAGAATTCTCTATAAGCACAAGACAACATAAACCTCTGGATTAGGACTAGAGAAAGATAAAGAAAGAGCAGAGACTAAGTAAAGGAAAGGGTGTAATCCTTCTTATGTTTGATGCTGAAAAAAGTATCCTTGGCGCCCTGGTGCAGAGAAAGTACTTGTGTGAGATACAGCTTCTGCTGTCTGAAGGGCCTGTGGGGAGCAATTCATTTAACTCAGTTTGGTAAAGTTCTTCAATCACTGTGAAATAACACAGTAGAATTAAAAACCAATTAGAGATTGACTTTCCTTTCCTTTTTTTTTTTAATGCATTACTCATTTCACTTCACTGTTTCACCAGTTGATGACCTTACAAACAAGCTTTAAAATAATTGTTTCTTATTAAAATGTAGGTTTCACAATATGCAGAAAGTGATGTCATAGACAACCTATGGAAAAGAGGATAGACAAGGCTTTAGAGACACAGATGGAGAGGCTGTAGACTGTGTTGTATTTTCTTGGACTTGATGATCTTAAAGGTCTTTTCCAACCTTAATGATTCTATGATTCTATGATTCTTGTATGTTTCTTACATAAATGAATGTGAAGCTCAGATCCATAGAAGGCATTAGGAATCCAGTCTCCACAGCAGCACCTGCAATCCAACACTTTCATGTAATGCATTGACAAGAAGACTTGCATAAGATAGCAACCTGGGAGAGGTGTTGCTTTTGATAGATAGTAGTGGGTACCGCAATGTGCCTACTTCCATCTCTGATCTTGGAACAAGGATTAGACTGTGGGTCTCTCCCTTGTTGGGCTGCTGTAGTCACTGTTGCATTATCACAGTTTTTCTCACGTTTTGGGATGACAAAGCTTTAAACGTTCTGTGCAAGATTCCATGTAACTTCGTTAGGAGCAAGTAAAAGGACTGCCCATCTAGAGTCTGGTCAAGGAGTAGGTTTGCCTACACTGCGTTGAAGTGCCTGTAGCTGTTTCATTAACACAGTTGTAGTGCATTCTTTTTGCTGCAGGACAAACACGTTATGGCTGAGGGTTTGGTCTCTCTGCAGAGAGGAGGCGTGTCATGTAGTTTCAGTCTCTCAGGAAGAGGAAAGAATTGAAGCCAAATTTCCCACGAGACTGTATTTTGAAGGGAAGTCATGATAGTTATGATACATCCTTCTGCACTAGGATGTCTACTCAGTCCAGCCTCTCAGGTGTAGCGGGCATATAAACTTAGCACTTGTATTCTCAAAAACCTTGCCCAATTTTGTCTACCTCTAGAGTTCTATAAAGTCTGATGGTGCTTTTCTCCTGCATCTGTCCTATACCCCACTGAAGACAACTTAGCATTTTTGCAAATCTGGCCTTCATGTGTTCCTCTCACACAGGCTGCACAGGGAGAATGCTTCAACTCTGTGGTAATTAAGAAGAGAAATCAGTGGTTTTTTTCAGTCCTTAAGGCATATTTGTCGTTGTAGCATTCAACTTAATAGTTTTGTTATTCTTTTAAAAAGTCTTAAATTAGTAAAATATCAAATTACCATATAAAGTAAATATTCTAATACAGAAGTAGCTGGATTTCTCCTTTTATACTAAGAAAATAGTAAAATAAGCATAAAGAAAGCATAGAGAACTCTGAGTCTTCTGTCTGAAAACTAGGACAGTTCTGATGAAAAGATTTAAGCATAATTTGAATATACTGTTCATTTTCAGGGCATCCTGGGTATCAGAGGTATAACTGGTATAATGGGACCTAAAGGTACCAAAGTGAGTATTAACCTTTCTTTCCATAAAATGGCCTGGATAAAGAAATGTACACCCCTGAATGTTTTTAAATTTAAATGTCTCCTTTTTCCCCCTGCATTTTCTCTCTCCCGCCAGATGTATTTCCATAGCTATTTCCATGTACTTCTGGTTAGGAAGAAAGGCAGCTTGGTCCTTCTGATTAATGAAGTACACATACTCTTCACACCTTTCCCTCTGATCCTTGGATTTTAGTAGTTTGGCATGTGTGCAACTATGTATTTAGCAAGATAGCAAGTTATAACAGTTATAAACTACAGCATGTTTTATTTAAAGCTAAAATTTATTAAGTAGTCCTTTCTGTGATTTGCATCTTCCTGAAGCCTTTTGCTTCCACTGTCCCAGTTTTTGTCAGGATTTTTAATTGAGAGTTTGTTCTTCTTCCATTCTTTCTGTCTCTTGCATCTTTTGTGTCTTAAATTGCTACCAGTGGGATTCATGTTTATATGGGCTCTGACTTTGCTGGCTAACTTTCCTGCTGTTCAGCGAAGTGTTTCTAACTGTTATTTCAAAACTGACTGTTACATTTCTATTCTTATGATCTTGCTAAATCTATACGGTAAAAATTTCTGGAGAAGTAAAATGTAGCAATCATACCATTGTCTCCTTCTCCAAAAATGAAATCATGGAAACCTTATTCTGTGATCATCTATGTTCAGAAACAACATCAAATTTGTCCTGATTATGAAACTTCTCATGAGTGATCCTTCCTAACCTCTCAGACACATTTGCTAAGCTATTACTATCTTACTTTGCTTTTCTGGCCTTCTTTGTATCTTCTAATTCTTCATAGTTATTTGCCTACAGTTTTGTGCTGTTTTGTCTATTTGAAATATTTACTACATCTGTTTGACAGAGTTGTTCCTTATTCTCTGTAAACCTTTTTGAAAATATTTGTTTTTTCTCTCCATTTAAAATTACTTACAGGGTAGGAATTGCATTGTTTCCTTGAAACATTTGATAAAAATACCTGCACTGCACTTGATGATTTCTGTTCACATTTTGATGCTATTCTATTATGTGGTGAAGGATATAGTAGTATTAAGGAAGACACAGACATTTTCTGAAGTAGTGTGAAAAGGTCTATCTCCTCACTGTCCGATATGATTTTTTTGAGAATGAATGGAAAGCCATTTTTTGAACGACGTTTTTCCATAGTTAAAAAATATTGGCTTTCATAACTCCACAAAAAAACAAGCTAGATCAAAAAAAAAGTTTGCCAAAACTCCTTTGTGGGTTTTTCTTTTTAAAATTAGAGCTATACAAAAACCTCAGCTGTAGAGAATTTGCAGCTCCCAGCAAACCAGGAGGGAGCATAAGTTGTTAGTGTTTCAGCACTTCATTTTAATGTCTCGTGTTATCTCCTTGTTTTGTAGGGAGCTCGTGGGCTTGATGGTGAGCCTGGTCCCCAAGGTCTTCCTGGTGCACCTGTAAGTAGAGCGTGTGTTAGCCAAACACTTCCCAGGGTCTACCCAGTTAGATACTAAGTCCTGAAACTTTGTGGCTGTGAATCAGAAAAGCCTCTGATTAATCCAATTCCATTGATTCCCCACAGGTGAATAAAGGATATGACAGTGATGTCAAGTCCAGAATCTCTTACTGTCCCCAAGGAATTATGGGGTAGATGAACACATTTTAGCGTCTTAGTATGTTATTGTTACCTCTTCATTCTAAGTGCTACTGTGCATTAGGGTGGCTTGGAATTTTTCAGGTTTTAAACTGGAAAATATTCATTCATTAGAACAAAACCTGTACAGGGCAATTTGTGTCTTTTTTTTTTTTTTAAATTCTTCTTTGCTCCCTGCCCCCCCAGCTGGAATTTATGCTTGGAATAGCCAGTAACTGTATGGGTTGAAGAAGTGAGTGCAACATCCTTTGCTTATACACTCCTGGATTCCTAGGGGATGGCCTGAGCTGTGTTTTTTAAAATGTAGCTGTCAGACGCAGTTTTAAGAAACCGCATTTTTAAATATAGTATGAGTTTAAGATGTCTGCTTTAACCAAGTGTGAATTGTACTGTTGTTGATTTACTGGAGGTTTTAGCTAATAATACAAGTAAGTTTATTCTGGTTTTATTGCTAAATAATCTTTTTTTTTTTCTTGTAGGGGGATCAAGGACAGAGAGGTCCACTGGGAGAGGCAGGTCCGAAGGGAGAAAGGGTGAGCACAGACAAATTTCAACTTGTGTTGACTTGCAAACATTGGTTACTTATAGCATATAAACATACAGCATAATTGGTACTCTCAAAGTAATGCATATCTGAATAAGTATGTGTTGACATTCTTTGCATCTGTCATTTCAATGTGTTTATTTTCATTTTTTAAAATTATTATTATTCTTAGGGCCCTCAAGGTACAAGAGGAATAAATGGTCTCCCTGGGCCTAAAGGAGAGTCTGTATGTATATTTCATTTCTTCATTTGCTTCATGTCATGCTAATTTGTATATCAGAGTGCTTGGGTGGAATCTCTCCAAAAAATACATTAATTTCTTTTTCTTTTTTTTCTTTCAAGGGCTTACCAGGAGTTGATGGCCGGGAAGGGATCCCTGGAATGCCTGGAGCAAAAGTAAGGCACAGTTGGCATGTATCTGAGCTTTGGTAGTGCCCTAGATTTGTTCACTCATTTGTGGCTTTTTATTGTGCTGCTGCCTGTGGCTTTATGCACATTATTAGGGTAATTGAATGAACTTTCCCATCCTACAGATCCAAAAGTACTCCAGCTCTGTGTTCCAGAAATAAAATTTCCCCTTTTGTTTGATTTGCATAAATTACAACTTAAAATGTTTTTCAGGGTGAACCAGGAAAACCCGGATCTCCAGGTGACACAGGGCTTCAGGGACTTCCAGTAAGTATCTGGTATTTTACCTTGAAAGTTAGGCTCAGTTCGAACCATAGAAAGGCCATATATAGGTTAGTTTGATGCTGATGTTGGAGTAATTTAAGTGAAAACCTAAGCAAAAGGCCCAGGAAGAGTATGTGTAATGTAAGGGGAAATTCTGCTATGTGTATCCAAAACTTTTGCACAAAAGCCTAAATCTCCTCATGGTACTGTAATGAGGAACTTGGTCTTACAAGACGTTTGTGGCCAGTATGCAATTCTTTTAGGGTTTCTCATGTCTAAGTCCCTGTGGATATTATGGTGTGACCCCACAATTAGAGCTGGTCTCAATGTATTGATTAGGGCCAAACCTATTCCCAGGGTGAGCTGGAAGAGCCGACCTGCTAGTCTAACATACCTTAGATGAACAGTCATCTCCTTTTGATATTCTGATGGCTCAGAACATCTGGAATGCATCACACTCATACTTCTTTCTGCAGGGGGGGGGAGTTTTCATGTGTATCCCCTGTGGTGAAGTTATAGGGAATCAGGAGTGCTTTATGGACTCTTTTAGAAGGTAATCCTTGCACATTAACTGAGTAAGTTTGAAAACTGTGCCAATTGTCAAAAGCTAAATAGAAACTTCTTTGAAACACTATGCTATAGGAGTAATTGCTGTGAGGATATAGTGAAGGAGCTGTATTAAAACAGAACTGGAAGTAAATTTGTAATATGAAGTGAGCTCTTAAGCTTGGAAGAAAATTTGGTAAAAGCATACTTGCTATGAGCTGTTGCACAGACGTGAGGAAGGGATGAAATGTATACAAAAAGTATCTGTTAAACTCTCTACCTCCAGCCTCAGAATACTGGGACCAAGAATCTATTTTTAGTCTAAGCCAGAAAAAGCCACAACTCCTCATTTTCCATGCTCCTTTTGCCAATTTATGAAGTAGGAGTAATACTCCTTATCTGTTACTTTGTAAATAGAAAGAATTCAGGCTTGGTTCATTATTGGATAGAAGTGTTTCAGTATCGAGTAACAGGATTAGAAATACTTTAACATGAGAAAGATGTTTTTTAACACCATTTCCAATCCCCTTAACAACAAATAAACACTGTAAATGCTATTTCTTTCAGGGTTTACCAGGCTCTCCAGGTGTGAAAGGCATTCCTGGCCCAAAGGTAAATCATCTTGAGTATTGACTTTCTTGTAATACTGTATTTGTGCTTATCAAGTTCTAAAGTCTTCAGTGAAATTATATTAACTTTCTGTTGTGGTAAGAGACAAGCCTTCGGTTGAAAGAATTAAATATATTCTTTTATCAACTCTAGTCCTGTGCTTTTTCATGATTCTTTTGGTACATGAAGTGGTTTTCATGATTCCAGGCATTAAATAATACCTAAAAAAGGCCATTTCCTTTTAAATTTGTGGAAGTCATTGCTAGAGGAGGCATGTGACATGGGTACCTCACTACAGTTTGAGATGAGGGATCTTGTAATAAGAATAATATTTATATCTGCCCTAAGTTTATTGAGTCACAGAGACCGTCACCTCTATTTACATACCACCAAATTGCAGCATTAATTCCAATTAAGTTTAAAAAAGTATTGTATGATCGAGGCTATGGAATGTTTCAGACAATAATGTTTGAGTTTAGTTTTAAGTAATTGAAAAAGAAAACTAGATTGAGACGTGAATTTCTTCTGAAATTACATGGAATGATATTTTCCTTCTGTGATTTGAGAGCAGCAATCAAGTCTATTTGGGATTTGTCAGTACGTAAACAACAAAAGAACTGAAATCTGACTTTTGAAAAATTAGATAGAAGGAATTAGGTGAAAGTTAAATGAAAACCAAAATAAAGGTGGAAGTTAAAAAATGAATATAGGCTGATTTTTTTTTTTTAGACCTTATTGATTTCCTTTTTTATTTTAAAATGGAACAGTAAACCATTGGCTTGGCTAATATTTTTCATCTTTTGTCCAACAGGGTAATAGAGGTCCCCCTGGGGTGCCAGGTTTGATGGGAAATTCTGGTAAACAGGTAAGATCATTAATCTTATTCAAAAGGTCTAGAAAAATGAAAAGTTTTGCATTGTGTAAAAAATCACTTTTCAAATTTGTTGCATTCTTCCCATCCCCAAAACAGGGTGAACAGGGTCCAGAGGGAGAAGCGGGTCCAACAGGTCCCCGGGGACCACCAGTAAGTATTGAATAAATTTCTAACTGACTGTATGTAATATTCCAGTGTCTCAAGTTATGGTTGCTGAAGCTAACCATGAGGTAAAAATATGATGCAGTACAAGTGCTAATTTTTAAGGTATATACTAGGTGTTCTTTAACCCGCTTCTGTACCAGGTGGATGTGCATCATCACATAGAGAAATCCAGAAGCACATGTCCTATGACTGTTTCTGGCTTTGGTGATAAATTAAATTTTAAATCTTTGTTTATATTCTTCTGGTCTTTGTTTTTAAATACTCTGAGTAAAAGCCCAAACAGAGGGAATGAAGGTGGTTTGTGACAAAAAGCTGGAACCAAACTCCTGTTCTTCCACTGCAACAGTCAACTCCCACAACTGGTGTTGAAAAGCTTAAAGTCACTAGCTGTCAGTAGATCACTTGCTCTTTTCTTTAACTGTTTCAGCCTCTTAAAGAAGCTTGTGCTATATATTACAAGGCTTAGCTGTATATTACAAGGTTTTGAACTTTGGACTAAGTATTCAGAACACGAATTTTTTTGGCTAGGACTTATTTCTAATGCACATAATGTGAAGAGTGAGGCAAGGTATGAAGGAAAGGTAGCTGTCTGTCCTACCTAGTAAAGAAAATGGCTAGAGATTGTCCTCAGCCCCCTTGGTCAACTGGCATGGCGTGGTTTGTCTTCATACTGCTAAACTCTCTTAACACACCCTCGTGTCTAAGAGGAGTCAAGTTGCATGTTGGGAACAGTCTCTTGCCAGTGTTCCCAAAACTGTTCTTGGGCGTTATCTAGGTAAGTCCAGTTCACCTGAGACAAAAGCATGCTAACCATTTATCATGGATGATGGTGGGATGCTGCTTGGGCCTGTGCCTCGGCCCTTTCTGGTTGGTATTATGAATGTAGCTGTAGTGATGTGAAGTATAGCATTTGCTTGGGAACACTGATGTAGTTTTTTTCACTGGAGATTTTTCTTAACACTAGAAAGATTCGGAAGACTGGAGAAATCGTTGCTGGGCAGGTAGCTCACTGCAGGACATAAATGTGCATAATAATATGCACATAATAAATATTTCTATAATAAATAAGGAAAGTGAACTGATGGCATTTGCTGAGGCCCAGTGTTGAAGACAAAGGACAACTGTTCCTGAGGCATGCTTGGGGTACTAGAGAGTCTGCTGGGTACAGATTTCTGATAGCCTCTAGAGTGGACCTGGCATGGATTGAAGTTACATAAGGATGATCTAATTTCCCTTTGCTGTTAATCCTTCTGTGAGGGATGAGAGGGTCAGTGATTTGAAGAAAATCTTCATATAGCAAAATTCAGCCTGATGACATTGACAAGGCTCCAGGCTCTGTAACCAATTGCTTTTGCCAGCTTCTCTCTTGCCACTGATACCCTAGGGATACTTTCCTGGAATTTTCTGAGCTTCTGCTACCATACAGTGACATAAGAGTTTTACTCATGCAGTTGTAGGGTTGTCCTCATAGAGGGCTTAGAGAGTTACGGATAGGGATATATTTGTAAGGATATTTCATGGGTCAGGAGTATCTTCTCTGAATTAACTCTTAAACACACAGCAGCAGTCAGCCAAGTAACAGATTTAATTTTCTTCTGTTTTCTTCTGTGGTTTGCGTTCTTGTGTGGTAGATGCATTAATTCATGAGATCACATTTATTTTAGACTGAATCTTTGTATGAGTGCTGTGTCCACAGCTGCCTATGAATGATATAAAAAGGAGATTGTATGAGCATATACTTACTAGGATGAAATACAGGTATCTTCAGCCTCCCATATACCCAGCTTGCAAACATTTATTTTTGTTTTTTGTGTTTAAAAGTGTTGGGTGCACTAGAAAAAGTTTTCAGTCCTGTTCTTCTTGAGCTGATATTTTGTATACTTGTAACAGGAATAAGAATTATAATTGAATCAGACCAAAGCACTTGCCCACTCTGATAATGCACTGTAATCTGTTAAACTATGCTTTTAATCCTTTCAATGTGAACATGAATTTACAAAATCAGCAGTCCATAGAACAGGAGTTGACACGCAAGGTTAATTATTAGTAACCCTGTAGTCGGACAGAAATACTTATTGCAGATTAAATACAATGAACCAGCAAGACATCTGGATATCTTGCCTTTATTTTCTCTGTTTTTACAAAGTGCACTCATTTTGGAAAACGTGAATATTAGAACAAAAGCAAAAAAAGAAAAAACTTTTGGTCAATACAAAATGGAGAAAGGAAGTAAATTATTGATAATAAAGTAAGGTTGCATGTAGAACATTAAACAGTAATCTATTTCTCATCTATAGTTCCTTTAAAGCTATAAAAAGCCTTGAATAAACTATGTTTATCTTCCTTCTGCTCAAGACTACAGGCGGCATATGACTGGAATGGCCTTCTGTTTTCTTTTTGGGAACACTGGAAAAAACATTACTTCTACACAAAAAACTGGAATGATCAGGATTTTTTGTTCAGGAAGGACACAGGGTTGGATTATTGAACCTCAGTGAGCTTTGGTCCAAGTTGAGTTTGTATTTATTTTCAGGGCAGAATAAAGAGTGTTTTCTCTTTCTTCTTCAGCATGTACATACAGTAGATATATTTGATATGATAGATATATTTGAGCCTCTCAGCTTTTAGGACTCCGCCCTTACATTTCCAGGAAAAAAAAAAATCTGCCAGTTAAATAATTCTACACGCCATGATTTTCAAACTTCTAAAACTAGTAATTTTGAAAATAATTTGAGAAAAGCTTTTATAATTCCTCTAAAGATAATTTTTCTTGTGAATATTTTTGTATTCAGATTTTGAAATTTTCTCACAACTTTAACATTTGATAGTTTTTGACCAAAGTTTTGTAACCAAACACTTTCAAAGCCTGAGGATTTTATGGTTACTATTCAGGTATTTCTCTTGTCCTTTTCCTTCCTGTTTTGAATTATCCTCTTTAGCACTCACCTCAGTTCTTTTCTTTCTCCTTTACCTTTTGTTCCATTTCATTCTTGGCAATAGCAGACTCGGGTAGAAGTCAAGAGGGGCTGGGCTTCTTCCTTGGAGTTGGAAAAAACCTTGATGTTTTGCAGGATATGGAGAACTTCAGTCCCTTAATGTATTGCTGCATGGCAGCAGCCACATGAGAGATCCTCTTCGCTTTCCCATTTCACTTACCCCTGTTTTTCACGTCACTACTTAGAATCATTGAGGTTGGAAAAGACCTCTAAGATCATCGAGTCCAACCGTCAACCCAACACCACCATGCCCACTAAACCATGTCCCTAAGTGCCTCATCTACTTGTCTTTTAAATACCTCCAGGGACGGGGACTCAACCACTTCCCTGGGCAGCCTCTTCCAATGTTTCACCACTCGTTCAGTAAAGACATTTTTCCTTACATCCAATCTAAACCTCCCCTGGCGCAACTTGAGGCCATTTCCTCTCGTCCTGTCACTAGTTACTTGGGAGAAGAGACCAACACCCACCTCGCTACAACCTCCTTTCAGGTAGTTGTAGAGAGCGATGAGGTCTCCCCTCAGCCTCCTTTTCTCCAGGCTAAACAACCCCAGTTCCCTCAGCCGCTCCTCATAAGACTTGTTCTCCAGACCCCTCACCAGCTTCGTTGCCCTTCTCTGCACACGCTCCAGCACCTCAACATCCTTCTTGTAGTGAGAGGCCCAAAACTGAACACAGTATTCGAGGTGCGGCCTCACCAGGGCCGAGTACAGGGGCACGATCACTTCCCTCCTCCTGCTGCCCACACTATTTCTGATACAGGCCAGGATGCCATTGGCCTTCTTGGCCGCCTGGGCACACTGCCGGCTCATGTTCAGCCGGCTGTCGACCAGCACCCCCAGGTCCTTTTCTGACAGGCAGCTTTCCAGCCACTCTTCCCCAAGCCTGTAGCGCTGCATGGGGTTGTTGTGGCCAAAGTGCAGGACCCGGCACTTGGCCTTGTTGAACCTCATACAGTTGGCCTGGGCCCATCGATCCAGCCTGTCCAGGTCCCTCTGCAGAGCCTTCCTACCCTCGAGCAGGTCAACGCTCCCACCCAACTTGGTGTCGTCTGCAAACTTACTGAGGGTGCACTCAATCCCCTCATCCAGATCATCGATAAAGATATTAAACAAGACCGGCCCCAGTACTGAGCCCTGGGGAACACCGCTCGTGACCGTCCGCCAACTGGATTTGACTCCATTCACCAATTACTTGGTGAATTACTGAATTACTGAGTCCTGTTAATGCTTCCATGGATAAATCCTTGAACCTAAATTAAGAATTCCTCTGAGATTTTGGATGAAAATAATTATGATAAGTTAAAGTCTCACAGGCATAATTACTTGGTGAATTACTTTCCATTATTACTTGGGAAAGACAGCATGGCTGGTAGCTCCAGGAGGGTCAGAACTATAGAGGAAAGGACGTCCAGTGAAGGTTCATGGGGGATAACAAGGCTGACTCTGCTAATATGGACAACAGGCTGGTATCTGCACTAGGGAAAAATAACAAGCCTATATTTGTGTTATATTAAAAAATTGCCTAACTTTTCAGCTTTAGCTACTTGCAAAAGACATCTTTTTGAGAGAAAATTTTCACTTCAACTAGTGTGTAGTTTTTTGAGGAGTTGCACAATGGAGTGCTATTAAGCAATCATCATTGACTTTGTGGGACAAATTAATACTTCTATACTGTTTACCAAATAGCCTGTAGCATCCTCTGGCATAAACCATGTCATTTCAATGTTGTTTTCATTATTAAACCACTGTTGGAATGTAGTTGGAACTGTATTGTTACTAAGCAGCAGATTCAAATTTTGGCCTTTTGCCTTTTACAATTTCACAGGGAAGATATCAAATGGTTGAAAACAAGATAACTAGCTCTAATTAAAAATAGGCAAACTCATGTGTTGGGAGACTCGGACAAATCTCCCTAGGAGAAGATTACTTTCAAAAGTACCATTTTAGTCTACCATTGCTTTTCCTTAGAAAACTTAAGTTGGCACCTGAGCGGAAAAAAAAGTTTTGCTTTTGTTTATTTAGTTTACTATTCATCTGTTCAGTAAAAAAGAAAAACAACTGCAGCAACATGAAAATTTTGTCTTTTGTTTCTAAATCAAACATATTCTCCATTCCACTCTAATTACTTTGTCAGTTAACCTTATGTTTGCCTTATATTATGCTAGCCAATCCAAGTAATTACCAAACTCATTTGTGATTTAAACCTTTCTAAGCCAGTCATCATGGCAGGTGGCCCAAAGGAAGCAATTCTCAAACATCGGAGTGTCATTCCTAATCAGTGGAATTTAGCCATGGTCCCTAAGCTGTTTAACCATTTTCTTTCCTATTTGCTGAGATTTAGTAAGATTTAATTTTTCATATTGTGTCTGCAGAAAATACTGACCCCTGCCCCTGCTTTTTTCATCCCTTGTTTTTCTTCAGCTGTTTAACCTTTAAATTGCTAGCATTTGGAGAACATGTATCCCATCCTCTGGTTTTGCAGTGAAAAGAGTGCTTGGAACATTTAAGTAACCATTTAACTTAAAGTTCAATACTTGCCTAGCAAATTGAGCAAACTCTTGATGTATAGGCAGGCCAGCATATATATATATTGTTAAGGATTTAGGATGTAATATATGTTTTCCTAACATTAACAACAGAGGTTAAGTATCTAGCTGCCTAAGATTTGATACCGTAGCCCCACTCCAAGAGACTTCTGAAGGGGTCAGGTTGGGTTGGGCTGACTTGCTCTCTTGGAGGTGCCTTTGTCTCTCTGCTCATTATAAAGAAGGAGCCTGGAGAGTTCCTTGGATTTGGTACTAAAATGTCAGACAACCTAAAGTTAGATGAGAATACTGTTTTCAGCATCTTAAATTACTTCAGCTAAATAATTTTCTGAGTCTTCTAAAGATATTTTTGTCTTACCTACCCTGAAATGTATCTGTGGTTACCCTAACAATTATAATGAAAATGTAGTTTTTCTATCATATTCTATTTACATGACTCCAACTGAAATAATGGGTCATTTTCCATAGTTGGTATTGGTGGAGTGGTGTTGGTAGTGTGACAGGATGAAATGTCCTTCCCTCAGTTTATATGATATGTTTAGGTATTAGTGGACATGTTTTATATATATAATTTCAGAGGTGTTCCACAAGTGGTGAGTCATAGTTTACATTTAAGATACAGCTAAAGGGGTTAGCATTGCACAATCTATAGCAGAGTCAAAAGAACAATTTCCATCCTGCCAGGCATGCTTTTTGTCCAGTAAACCTAAGCCTCTAGATGGATATAACTAAACTTTCTGACCTTGCACAATTCTGCAGCATGGTTTGTACAGGTAGCACTTTCTCCTCTCTCACTCACAGACTACATATCCCAGCCAAACCTGATTAGTATCTTCAAGCCTCTCCAGTTCTCATACTATCCACCCCGTCTTTCCAAACTGCATGGTCAGATTCCTGTCTGCTACCTCACTCTTTACCCCTCCACCTCCAACAACAGCTTCCTTTGACTTTTGGGCACGCTAGACCTCTGGATGTCAGCAGATATCCCAATCTTGGCTTCTCCTAAGCAGTGTAGACAGTAACCTGGGTAAAAAATACACTTATTATGGAGTTGGTGCACTAAAGCTGTCCTAGACTTCAGTTAACACTATAGATGCAGCTGGTATGAAAGGTCTCTGTCCTTTATACTTGGCCACAGTATCACCCTTGAAAAGAATGGCAGCTGTTAGGTTGCTGCTTGTGCCCAAAGCATGACACACTTAAGAGGAAGGTACATTTCATGCTACACCTATCTCTTACCATTATCCTGAGCAGTACAATTTAATTATTACTCTGAGAAAGGTGCAAAGGTGCGTTTAAAATCTCAGAGAAAGTTTGCTGTATATTTACTCTTCTAGCAAATAATAATTTATATTTTTGGATGCTTTTTGGTACTGTACTGCAGGTCAAGGGAAGAGTCCTGTTAATGCTTCCATGGATAAATCCTTAAACCTAAATTAAGAATTCCTCTGAGATTTTGGATGAAAATAATTATGATAAGTTAAAGTCTCACAGGCATATAATTGATAAATGGGTTACCTTTTGCAAAAGACTGCAGAATACTAAGTTTAAAAAAGTTCATTGCAACATGTACTTTGTTTATTCTTTTTTACTCTGTGCAGATTTAATTCTATATGGCACTGCTATTGAATATACTAAAACCTGGTATGATATGTATTATAAAAACAAAATTTTTAAGAAGAGGAGAGTTTATTGCAGTATACACTGTGAATTACCTGTCAAGAGATTCTAATTAGTGTTTCCATTATCTGAGCAGCTAAGTGAGATGCAAATTACCTGGGGAATATTCTCATTCTTATTATTGTTCTGCTAACAGAGGCATCCTTAACAGGATCAATTGGTCAACATGAAATCAATAAACCAGTGAAAGAAACTGTTTTAGCGTGAGAATGCATTCTGTAATGGCTTGTGGGAATTCTACAAAAGCATCAAGTCTTCAAAATTTCAGTGAGGATGAAAACCATCCCAGACAACCTAAAGGAAGGTCTGCTGTGGATCCTGTAACATCCCCTTACGTACGTTACATTCAAAGGCTAAATATAGATCTAACAGAACTGTGAGAGAGACATTACATCTTCATTTAAATGTATTGAGTGGTCCAGCAATCCTCCCTTGGAACAAAGGGAAGGTAGATTTTGTTGTAATCACAGTCTAGCATATCAGCTGTGGAAGGGCTGCATCCTGGTATTGTTCAGTATTGTGGTGCTGTACTACCAATTCACACCCTACCATTTCACAGGTGCCTTGCCGTCCTTTGAGAGAATGACTTTATCCTCAGCAGTAGTCACATGCTAAGCGATAGTATACTTAACAGAAATCAAATTATTTGTACTGTTAAAGTGCTGGAGCAGTCCTGGACATGCTTTTGGTCCACACTGTCTAAGATCATTGACTGAAACAATCTTTAGGCAGCGGCCAAGTTTTAGAGTACTTCAGGGACCATTTGCAGTGGGAGTCCACATGCTGCCTCCCTTCATTGTAGGCCAGGAAAGTTTACCAGCATGGGTGCAAGCCAGTCTGTCCCAGCTCATGCTAAACCAGAGTAGCTACTTTCCCTCTTCAAGCATTCCACCTCTAGGAAAAGTAAGAATTTTGAAGTGTGTCCAAAGTGCATAAAACATACAGATTCTGGTCTTTTTTTTTTTTTTTTTGTTAAAACCAGTGCAACATGCCCATTGATTTGTGAGTGGCCTGTGTTATATATAGGGCCGCCATGTAAGAAAGGTAGGCTGAGGACATGGCCAAACTGCCTTCTGTTCTGATTATTGCCTATGAGTAACTTAGAGCACAGAAGGAGGTTTCATCTGACCAAGTACAGATGTCAACACCTGAACCAGTTATTACAGAAACCCTCTTATAGGCTGTGGGGAAAATGTAGATGCTTCTAGTACATGACTGGCGATGTATTTAAAATGTTTACATGAGGACATTTCAAGATGCTTTTTTTTTCTTCATCCCCTATGAAGGGAACCAAGAGTAACTAGCTCAATGTAAATCCTATCCCAGGGCCATTTCAGTCAGGTATAACTTGGATGAAGCTTCACAGTCTTTTAAATAATGCCATGGACCAATGGGATTCCTGATTGTTGTCTGGGTTACAGTTCTCCTCTTACTCGCTAAAACACAACTTCTGCAGATCTTGTAGTGGTGGCCCTTAGTTTGAAGTAATCTGTCCTTACAGACATAATGTCAGTGTTTATGGGAAATACTATCCTTTTGTATTCCAGTCTTCTGTATACTAACCTTCTTTTTTACCACCTTAGAAAGCATTGGTGTTTGAAAAAGTGCCTGTAGTGTATAATTGACAAAAGAGGTTTTTTGCATTTAAAATAAAATGGAAGATTTTTCTTGCATTCTGTATGACCAACAGAACCTTTGATGTGCTTAAGAGGTTTATTATATTATTTTTACTGTATGGAAGGTGACATTGCTTTTGTTTTATAGCTGTAGGGCAATCAGATATGAATGTTATGACATATATGAGGAGACAAGTTTCTAATACTGATCATAATTTTAATCTTTCTCCTTCCTGCATCAGAAATGTAGTAGTATTCCAGGTCAGAGATGTAGTACAGAATTATGTGATTAAATAACAGATTTTCAAAAAGGTTAATGCATCTTCTGGGTTGTAAGATGAAGGTGATTTGTTTTTTTTTTTCTTATTTTCTTTTTCTTTAACATGAAAAAGCTTCTAGAAATTATAGAAAGTGCTTTAAAAGGATAGTGATTTTAACAGCATAGGATATTTTGAAGGAAATGAATCGAAAAGTCTGTTTATGTTTGGTTCTGTGATCTCTCCGGGATACCTAATTATTTCTTGAATTGTAGAGTTAGTTTTCCTAAGCTTGTGTGAGAAGTTGTCATTGCATTTATGACCTGGTGTAAAAGGCCATGTCTGCCATCTCCTTTTATTGTTCAGTATGTCACAATATTTCACAATATTTTTCTAATTATGAAGAAAATATCTATATTTAAAATTATCTGTTGTATACAGCATTAGAATGCTTAGATTTGCTTATATCCAAACTTTTCTAAGTTATATATAGCAGGTTTTCTACTTACATATCTAATAACTTCAATTCTTGATATTTTATTATCTTAAATGCTATATCATGCTTTTATAGCAAGTACCCCTTACATATTCACGCTGTGGAAGTAAGAAAAGTTTCTCAAATGAGACTTAGGCTTGTGTTGGGACAGTGTTTGTATTTATCTGTACAGGTATTTATCTGTACAGGTGAGAGTAAATGTACAAAACTTATTGAGCTATTGTGAAAGGTTTAATCATAAGAGACAAAACCCTTTTGAGAAAGATACTTTAGTTTGAAAATTGTATAAAATCTTTGAAAATTTGACTCAATGTCAGGTTTACCCAGAGTATGTATTCAAATGGCTGCATTAAGAGATAGAGTTACAACACTAATGTGAATATGATGATCTGAATGGATGAACATATCTGAAGTGAACATATAAAGTAAAAATCCAGAAAAAAGCGTATTTATACTTATCACTATTATGAATGGGGATTTTTAAAGGTTACCCTTCCCATTAACAATCTAGACTTTTTTTTTTTTTTAACCTAAATGAGTTTGTTAAGCATGACTTCTGCACACACTTTTCACATTTGTCCATTGTACATGTGGGATCATGGGCTTTTAAGTATGTGATCAATGTGGGAGTTCAGTTGGTGAAACTAAGCAAAAGCCTAAAACTAAGCATACGTGTCAGAGTTGTCTTAGTGAAGTAAATGTGTTCCTGACAGGTAACTCTAAGGTGCGATCCCATGAAGGGGACTTGATTGTGCATAATCACTTAGCAGAATGAATTAGTTGAATCATTTAATGCCAGCTAAATATTGTATGCCATTGTTAACTAAAAATGTTTAGAATTCTTAGGAAGTTTCACTATTTTTAATGCATGTGATATTTTTGCACTAGGAAACAGAAGTCTTGATTAAAGCCAATTGCTAAGTAGTGTAATTCACTAAACATTAAGAAAAAAACCTATATTTTAGTCCCTGTTCACAGGAAATATTTCAGGAAGTAATGATGTCCTTCTATTTCCTATAAGGGTAGCAGAGGGGAGCCAGGTCCTGCGGGTCCTCCAGGTTTACCAGGGAAATGGGTAAGCAGTTTATTTCCATATTCAGTGTTCATGTTTACTTTCAAGGAGCTATGGTATCATCTGGAACTACACTTACCCATTTATCCACGCAGGGAACTGAAAATAATGTTGAAATGAGTGATTGTTGAGTTTCTTTTTCAGTCTTCTGTGACTAATATTAGCAAATGCTGTTTTAAAGTATATGGAGATGTGTGGGACTTTTTCTTCTGTTTAAGAAAACATAAATCCTGTGATGTGCAAAGTTGGGTTGCACACTCCTGTGTGGGCTGTGTGTACTTGGGTAACAGGAGCAGTGAAAGACCGGCTTTCTGCTAACAGCTACGTGAAACTATAATGAATGGAGCAGATTATGAATGCCGCCTTTTACCAGTGCTCCAGCACTATTTACTTAGTAACAGTCAGAAGCATAGCTGGGGAGGTTTTGGCTGAAAGAGCCTGCTGTTACAGAGGAATGCGCAAATCACAGAGTACAAGATCTTAGGAAGTATTTTTAAGGGAACCAGACTGTTGTCGAGGGACTGGAGGGTGGAAAGACCTGTAAGCCATTTCTGTTGTGTTTGTCAGCAATAAAATCATAATAAGATGCTGTTTAAAGGGCTGTATTTTGAATCAGCTCTATTTTCATCAGATAATCCTCTTTTATCAAGTTAGGATTGTTCTGGAAATAAGATTCTGCCCCATATTCTTGTCAGGATATGACCCTTAGTTGCTCATTTTAAAACAGATTGTGTAAGTTTACATCCTTGACTTATTTTCACAGGGTCCCCAGGGTGATATTGGACTTCCTGGACTGCCAGGTCCTCCAGGCCTACCTGGTGGTAAGGGTGACCGGGTAAGAAAAGCACTCATACATACAGACTGCAGTTTGATGTCAGGAGTAAATACAATAATTTGAGCATTGTTTGCAGTTTTTACATGAATCAATGTCTGGTTTCTTGCTTTGTATGTAGATTTGTTAACTGCTTGAAAGCGGTGCTCTAGGTGCCCATTAAATACTTGTAGCTCATAAAATATACAGGAAAAATCTTGACACTGTTACTTAAGGGACTGAAATGAGATTACTGGTGTAAATATTTCCTTTTCTTGGAGTTTGAATCATTTAAAGGCCTAAATCATATTGCAAATCATTGACCCAGCCAGATCCGAAATTGTAAATCAGGGTCTCTGGTCACTAAAGAGCTTTGGAACTTCAGCCCTGGTCTATAGTAGATACAATGCCTTTTACATACGTCTTAGGACCTGCTATGGAAATGCACAGGCAAATGCAGCTGTTGAGACACCTATGCATACACGCACAATTACAGGATATAAGTACCTCTTCTAATACTTTGTTAGGAGGGAAGAACTGGGCCCTGGGGATCTCACATACCTGCAGAGGATATCTTGCTTTGCTGAGTACGTCAGTGAAGACTGTATATTAAAAAAAATACGTTCCTTATCTTCTCTTGCTTATGGGAGGCTACAGAGGATGGAATTCACTCACCAAACTTTGGACATCTTTGTTATAGAAATAGTCAGTTCTACACTGTGTTTCACCCTTCTTACTTGAGACATCTACTTCAGTATTAAATGAATTGCACTTCTGAAGTGCCTCTTACTTTCCACTGACCATCAAGGAAGTATAGAACTGTTAGTGAGACATAGATATCACTGCTGTAGATGTCTTCAGTTGAACAGAGGAATCCTGCCCCTGGTATGCTCCCAGTATACATCGTAGGGTGGCTAGATAGGGCTTGCAGTTGTTTTAGGCAGTTTTTAAAAGCTGCTCAGGCACTTAAAAACAAGTTTCTAACACAGTCTTTGTTGTTGAGGTATTTCTTCATATGTTTGTTTTTGTTTATTTTTTCTTTTTTTAATGCTGAGATCAGGAACATATATTTCTAGTCACATGTAAGTATTGACATAAAGCAGTCTCTTTGTATTAGATTGGTAATGATTCATACTTTAGACTTCTCCAGAGGGAGATTGAAGCTACCTGAGGAAGCAAATCTGGAAGGAAAATAACTAGTATTTATTGCAGTGCTGACAATCTCCCTCCAAAGATGCCTGATTTTTCTCATTTACCGTATAAAGGGTCTGGACCTCTAGGATAAGAGCAGAATGTAGATGCTGTAAACAGACCCATTGAGATTCAGGCTACACCCAGGAGGTTTCCATTTATATAACTGGCAGATGACAGTATCTTATGCCTGGAGCTTTTTTTAAACCCTAGGGTCAGTTTAATGCCCTGTGCTTAAAGTACCTGACGTTAAAGTCCAAAAAGCTATGCTAGCAATTATCTCATCCTGTGATCGCTTTTTAGCTTTCCTATTTTGAGACAAGTGTCAACTGGATCCATTTGTATCCTTGATTCATTTTTTTTCTTCAGTTGCATAGAGGCTGTAGTGAATTTTCTGGGGCAGGCTTAACATGGCTGCAGCGTTGCCAGTAGCACTGATCTGCAGTATGTATTCCAAGTCAGAAACCTGGAGAGCATTGTGCCACTCTTATCCTTTTTCTACCCTGTTCAACTTGCAACTGCATCTGTCTTATACAGAGCCAAACATCCTTGTCAGGGTTTGGAAATAGGTATCTCTGTAGCCTGTTAACCCTAGTCTTTGGGTCAACCACTGGTATCAATAAGTTCCAGACTGAAGTAACCTTTCTTCCCTTCCTGATTTCAAAACTTTATGGGTTTGTACACAGGGATGCTATAAAGTTCTGTTGTGAAGCCCTTATATGCCTGATAAAAGTTGATGTAAACAGCAACCGGAAGCCAAGTAGAAGTCACAAAAAAACGTGATTCAGTAGTCATTCTTAATCCCAAAGCTGTTAGATACTGGGTACTACCTGCTGGCACCTTGTCACGTGCAGGGGATTTTGACCGCTTAAAGAACCACCACCAAAGATATCAGCAAAAGTGGTTTTATTGAAGTAAGATGTTGTAAAAGTGAGACTTAACAAAGTTTGATGGCAAGGTTCACTCTATTACTTACTGCAGAGGGTATAGTAACGATTCAAAGCTACCAACTCAGAATCTTAGTGCACTGTAATACAAGGTTATGCACAATGTCGGTCACTTACCAAAGATCTGCAGTTGGTAAGGGGTCTCTCAGCCTCGAGGAGTAACCTTGCGAGGTGTCCCAGCTCAAGAGGAGATCACCACCATGCAGCCAGCTGCTTAGCAGGGAGAGCTCAAAAAAGGCTCACTCAGGCTGTCCTATTTATGGAATAAAGTGGTTGGCTCGTAGTCAAGTTATGTGTGATGGAAAAGGTAGGCATGAGACTCCTTGTACCCACAACTTACTTTGTTCCTTGACAAATGAGTCTTGGAAGAAGCACCTGCTCTTCATGTGTTAATTGCATGGTCGGTGTTCCAGTTTCCAAGCCCATATGCATCAATGCTCACCATGTCACCCTCTTCCTGTGTGGGTTTTCAGAGAACAGATTGGAACTCGAGAAGTTCTTGGCCCGGTTATGGCCTGGGCCTTTACTTCTTTTGGAGCCTGAACCAGACTGCCACTAGTAAGGTCAAGGAGTCGAGTGCACCCATCACACTCCACCCCGTGACTACAGTCAATCCACTTTATCGACTCATAGGGTGTTAGTACGGTTACCTCTTGCCTTTATGTCATAAATATGTGGCATACTGCAGATCAGTGAGTGGTAAGGGTACAATTATCTGATGAGTTGCTTAGCTTAAGCATTACAATTAATGCTAATTATATACCATTGCACATACAGAATCAGTTGATTGCATATGTTTTACATGTTGGATTAACACAATTTGTTTCATTATTTGCCAAACTTTGATATACAGAATGATTACGAGCAATAAACACAATAAAGTCAGGACTAACAAAACAAATTAAATTCAAAGCTCCAGTTGATGTTGGTGAGCATCCAAGGAGAGTTTCCCACCAGTGATGTTCTCCATCTTTCTTCACTTTTTCTAGGATGTGGTATATCTTCTCTGTGTCATGATAGAATCAGGATTCTTTGTCTGTTGTTTTGAATTCGTTTTAGCAATTGACACAGGTCGTCACGTTGCAACAGTTTTCTTACCAAAGTGAGATTCATTCCAGTGGGGGAATGAGTAATAAATCTTGATACAATGTGTAGTTAGATTGTAACAATTGGTGGGATGTGACAGGAGCTGAATATGAATGGCAAACATTTTGTTTGGTGTCAAGACAAATGTCTTGGGCCTTACTGGTATTACTTTCACAAATAAATCCTTGTTATTCCTGTACAATGGATTTGTCAACATCAACAGTTTGCCATTTGTTCCCATTTTGTTGGGCCCATACTCTATGTTCTAATGGGTAGAGTACAGTTCCATTGTGATTTAATCCCAGCGCAATGATTGGGTATATGGTGTATACCGAAGCATTGCGTATTGTTAAAAGCTGTGGCTTTACTGTCAGTGGGGTCATAAGTGAGATTGACTAGATACCACCAAGATTGGAAATCCCTTTTGAATTGAGTCACATTTTCCAAATTAGCTTTTGAATCTCAGTGCCTTTCCTTATAATTGCCACTACAGTAAATTGCACCCATAACTGAGCTTTGATAAAGCTAAGAGCTAGAGAGACATTATTCTGGGCAATGCCAAGTGCATCTGCAATTAGTTGGTGGTCCTTCTCATTAATTCTTTCCCATTTAGGCAATATATCAGGTAAAAGCCATTGACTAGTTCCCAGTGCCAGCAAAGATGATCGAAATGGATGTTCTAGTTTACGCAAATCACTTGTTGCTGAGCTTAATTTATTTGCTAAAACTTCAGCGTCTATGCTGTTTAGTTCTCCTAATCTTGTCCCCAGAACGCCCATCACATTCCTCCATGTTCATTTTGGAGAAGTGAGGGTTCGCCCATGCAACCATGCTAACTATCCTGTATAGGATGTATTTAGGAATGGTGAGCAAGTAGGTTTAACTGCAGAGATATTAACCTGCATTGATAGTTCCATGCATCTGAGGGACCATGATGGATTAAATAGCACTTGTTGCTGGCCTGTATATTTAATAGCATAGCGTCCAATTTCAGCAATCAGGATATGTAGTTTGATTGGTTGTGGGAGTAATAAAATAGGGAGTAGGTTAATAGGCAGTAGGGGTAGCTGTTGGTGTAGTGTGAGGGCTGGGAATAGGTGTTAGCGTGACCTCTAGGGATAGTCCATTTCCTTTATCTTTCCCTGTATCTGTCAACAGGCATACTGCTTCTATAGTTGTGTCATTAAAGAGGAAACTAATTATACAACTGGGTTGTGAAAAACAGTTTGCTCTGCTTTTGATTGAGTTTGATTTGTCCTTTTGATGACCACGTAGGTGTTTCCCTTTGAATAATTTGTTACATTACATTCAGTAGAGATTTTGTCACCTGGTGTAGCAAAAATAAGGTGACTTTTATTTGCTTTTACCATGCTGTGATTACCAGTGATTATCATTGTTAGGTTTTGTCTTGGTTTTCCCATTATTCCTGTATTCTCATCAATTTTAAACATGTATGGCACAAAATGTACTATAGTTACTGTATTGATCAGCATAAACAAAAGAATTGCAAGGTTTCCATCCTGTGTGTTGGGCTTGTTGATGTGTGAATGAATGTGGTCCATGCTGGCAATGATTACTCCTGTGAGAAGGATAAGCAATCCCTCGATGGTTAGCCTGGTCTCCAGGGGAGGTGTGCCAGTATCATTCCTGGTATCGTCCTGAAAGGAAAAAAACAATACAAGTCTCAGTGGGATTTTTCTGGACTGGTTACCCCTTCTAGTTAGTGGCTAGGATGTATCCACTTAGCGCTAATACGATGTTTAGCTCCATTGTTGTCTTTTGCTTCCCAGGCCAAAGGGCCACAGGGTTTTGTTACTCTTATTGGGACAGTGCAAATTTGCGGTAAATCTACCATAATGGATTGCCCTGGTTGAAGGGCCAATAGGGTACATTTTTACATCTGATGGAGGTGCTCCCTAAGGTGCTGACAGAAAGAATGCACGAGTGACTGGGCTCCCTGTTAGTCCGTATCGGTTATTCAATTGGTGAATCACTTTAGGCAATCGAGTATCCCAGTGGGGCTTGTGTGGTTTAAGACTCCTTTTTAATAGACCATTTCTCTTTCTACTATCCCATTTGATTGGGGATAGTAAAGGGTATGGAATACCCGTTGAATGTCTTCCTGCTTTGCCCATTCCTGCACTTCCTTGCTGGAGAAATGTGAGCCATTGTCTCTTTGGATGACATCGGGGGCCGGTAGCCTGAAAACCAAGAGGATAATCCCCTGATGGTGTTCTGACCATTTAGTTGCCATAGTTAGGCAACTTCTATTCCCATGAGGATGTACTGATATCCTGGGGAGGGTTTGAAGGGTCCAATGTCGTCAATTTGCCTCGCTGACCATAGGGTTTTTCCTTTATTGAGACGTAGGGGTTATGCTTTAGCAGGGTGATATGTTTGCAATTTCAATTTACATTGGGGGCATTCTGTAAGGATGATTTCACATGTTTTCCTGTCTAGAGGCCAACCTCGGCTTTGAGCCGCAAAATAAAGTGCTTCTTGGGCTGTGTGGCCTACTGATACAACCATTCTCCCAGTCAGTACCATTCGGGATTTGGCGCGTCTCCTGTTTTTATTCCCCTAGTTCTGGCTAAGTCATCTACTTGTTGGTTCCATTTTGTAGCTGGCTGGTCATTTTTTACATGGGCTTTTACCCATCCTAGTTTAAATGGCGCTTATCTAGCTATATCTAATAATAATTGCCAATCTTCAGTTCTCCAAACTGGAGATCTATTTACTTCCCAATTTAGGGTTTCCCTTTGGCAAAGCCATTGTGTGGCACCTGCCCACACAGCATAGGAGTCAACATGGATTACTTTTGCTCCATTTTGTGCTGCTAAAACAATTGCCCTTAATTCTACTTGTGCACTACCTTTACCTTCTTCTATTACTTGTTTGCCGTGGTAATGTCTAATGCAGTGGCCTCAGACTGCCATCTACCCTTTACCCTCTTTGCTGAGGCATCGGTAAACCAAACGCCTTCAGTCAGTGTTCTCTCAGTGAGGGGAGGTGCATTTAGAATTGGCGAAGGTTTAAATGGCTGGTTTAGTGCTAATGGGTCTGTGTGTTTATAGGCATTTGTAATGTGGGAATTTTTGTATGTCCTTCAGTCAATTGCATTTTGTCTGCTACTCCCATCAGGTAGGCGTACAATTTCCTGATAGTGGGTTTCTGTGCAATTCGTTCTGGGGGAGTAGTTCCTTTCAGAACTGTTTCTAGCAAATTAAATGGCCCTCTAGGCTGTCCCTGGTGTATTTTCTCAACTTGTTTAACTGCTTGGACTAAAGACAAAGGTCCCTTTTCCCACTGGGAATATGTCTGTTCTGTTTCTTTAAATGTGTTTGAGCTAAACATTAAAGGCCTTTTTGGCCTGTTCAGCCAGTTTGGAATACATTTCAATAAGTGCCATGTTCTGCAAAACCCCATTCTGCTATAATACGGTCACGGGGATGTACTGGGCCCAGTGGCTGATACGTCTTTAATTCCTGTATTAGGGTTTTGACTGCCTTTTCATGTTCTGGCTTCCATTTCCATGGTTTTCCTTTTTGTAAAAATGAGTACAGTAGGTGAGCAATGATAGAAAATCCAGGTACATGTTTCCTCTGGTACCCTAAAGTACCCGTAAGCTGTTGTATTTCTTTCTTAGATTGGGGCTTCTGCAATTGTTCCATTTTACTTAGAGTGTCCAGTGGAATTGCTGCACTATCTGCAATCCACCAGATACATAAAAATTTTACTTCTCTACTCGGTCTTTGACATTTTTCAGGTGGAAACTCAACTTCTGCTTTGTATAGTGCTTGCCACACTGCTGCTGCTGCTTCCCCCTCTCTTTCAGGGGAAGTCTCTCCAATCAGAATATCACCTATATATTGGTACAGTTTCACACCCTGAGGAAGTGAGACTGTCTGTAAAAGTTCAGCAAGTGCAGCATGAGCAATCGTAGGTGAATGTTTATAGCCCTGTGGGAATCTGTTAAAGGTATGTTTTATACCTTCCCAAGTAAAAGCAAATTTCTCTTCATCTTCCTCCTGCAAGGGGACCATAAGGAACATATATTTCACCTCTTGTACCACCATCCATGGGTGTGTGGCTGCTTGTAGCGTGGCTGTTAAAGCTACAATATTGTGTACTGCAGCTGTTAGCGGAGCTGTGTTGGCATTTAGGCGCCAGTAATCTATTGTCAGGTGCCATCTCCCATCCAGCTTTCGGACTGGCCAGATTAGTGAATTGTATGGGGAGTGGGTTCTGGAAATAGTGTGCCGTTTTTCCAAGACTGCTATTATGCCAGAAATTCCATTTTGTGCCACAGCAGAAATCGGATTCTGTGATACATTGGTAATTTTCAAATCGGGGAGTGCAGGGGCTATGCGGTGTATGTGTACTATAGCTTCCCAGTTTCTACTGGGGTTGGGGTTGGTACTTGAACTGAAGCACTACATGCTGCTGTCTGGCAAGCACCAGTTTCGTCTAGTCAAAACATCAAAACCCAAAATATTTTCATTGTGGTTTTTAACCGCAAAGCAAGTAGACCACATGCGCTTCTCGCCTGGAGCCATAAATTAATTTTCGTGGTTTGGCATGTAACATTTGCTTTGTTTACCCCGATGACTTTAACTCTTTGCTGTCCGGGTCACACACCCGATTTCTTGGCATCCTGTTGTGTTCGTATTGAAATTTGTGCTCCTGTATCTATCAGGAATTTTACCAGTTGTTGTCAAGGACCAACTGGAATCAACATGTAAGTGCCTCCTTCATTTAGTGGCTTTAATATTGCATAATCTACCGTGGTGGATATCCAGGGTATCACCAGATTCTCCCTGTGTGTGCATAGCTTGTATGCAGGCGGCTTTTGTGACAGCAGTGGAGGACATGCTTAGGGAACGGATGGGAGTTATAGAAGATTCACCTTATTCCAAGGCACCTATTCCCCCAGCCCAATAAGCCACCCTACGGGTGATAGAATGGGATTCAGTCACTGGCTTGGGTTTGAGGTTTAAGAAAACTCCCAGACCCCAATAACCATTTGCTTCATCTCCACTTAACATTACTTGGTTGCCGCCGCTCAGGCAGATGCACCATGAATATTCAATTTCAGTTTCACCTGGCTTTCTGCCGTATTTCTCTTGTAAGTTTGCCAATTGCAATGGATCCCAGGGAGTGGTTTGTGTAGTATATCGCGGAGCACCACCCCGAGATTCTTCAGAGTGTTCTGTTTTAGTGATGGGTCTAGCCTCATATTCGGGCAGTTCTGAGAGGAAATCCAATTGTAAATTGGATGTTCTCATCCCAAATCCAAAACACAGCACGGTACCAGCTACTAGGAAGGAAATTAACTCTATCCCTGCCGAAACCAGGACACAGAGGAGCATCATTTTCCTCATTGTAGTCATCAAGTTCACCCCAAATATCACCATCCCAATCCTCTGGGGACACTATTAGCTTCCTAATTTGCATGGGGTCAGGGGGATGCGGCACCCACATGAGCATCATCTCAACCTTTTCTTCCAACTTTTGTTTTTTCTCCTTTTCTTACTGTAACTGCTTCTCTAGCTGCTCAATCTGTAAGGGCAGTAACAACTCAGCTGTCTTCCTGCCTTCTATTTCATCTCTTAGATCTCATTTCTCTCTATTTCCTATACTGACAGGCAGCTTCTAGGCAGGTGCCTAACATATTACAAATAATTCCCTTTCCTTTACTGTCTTTAGCATTTCCTTTAGCTAATTTTAGTTGTCCTTCAATGGCACCCCAGTCATGCCAATGTTTGCGAGCCCATTCTTCTGAGAATTTGGGACTCGGACTTATTCTGTGCCTCTGTAAGTAATCAGTGATACTACTTGCCATCCTGCTGACTATGCCAAGTTGTCACAGGTAAGATTTAGACTGCTTAAAAAACTACCGCCAAAGGTATCAGCAAAAGTGGTTTTATTGAAGTAAGATGTTGTGAAAGTGAGACTTAACAAAAAGTTTGATGGCAAGGTTCACTCTATTACTTACTGCAGAGGGTATAGTAACGATTCAAAGCTACCAACTCAGAATCTTAGTGCACTATAATACAAGGTTATGCACAATGTCGGTCACTTACCAAAGATCTGCAGTTGGTAAGGGGTCTCTCAGCCTCGAGGAGTAACCTTGCGAGGTGTCCCAGCTCAAGAGGAGATCACCACCATGCAGCCAGCTGCTTAGCAGGGAGAGCTCAAAAAAGGCTCACTCAGGCTGTCCTATTTATGGAATAAAGTGGTTGGCTCGTAGTCAAGTTATGTGTGATGGAAAAGGTAGGCATGAGACTCCTTGTACCCACAACTTACTTTGTTCCTTGACAAATGAGTCTTGGAAGAAGCACCTGCTCTTCATGTGTTAATTGCATGGTCGGTGTTCCAGTTTCCAAGCCCATATGCATCAATGCTCACCATGTCACCCTCTTCCTGTGTGGGTTTTCAGAGAACAGATTGGAACTCGAGAAGTTCTTGGCCCGGTTATGGCCTGGGCCTTTACTTCTTTTGGAGCCTGAACCAGACTGCCACTAGTAAGGTCAAGGCGTCGAGTGCATCTGTCACACACCTGACATATTATAGCAGAGATAGCAATACAAAACAGTGTTACAACGATGGATCATGCTTCAGTGAATCTTACAGAGTAGTTATGCAGTGTTCACCACTTATACTCTTTCTGATTCACACATTTTGAATTGGCCTCAGCCACTCTGGTTCTGTCTATGTTAGTAAATTAAACAGCACCAGGCCAAGACCCAGACCTTGGCACTGGAACATGATCCTTTATATTGTTAAATAGTTAGTGTAGCCCCTAGTACAGTTTTGGCTGATGCTTACTGGCAGTTTCGCAAACAATTCCTGGGCATGGTTTGAGAGGGATGTTTACAAATAGGTAAGCAGTATGTCAAAAGAGTGGATATTTTCATATTTTGACATCTTACCCTATTGTCTCCATTGAAATTTTGAGAGTCAATGTAGAATAGATGCAGATAGTTTCAGCTGTGATTTTTATGTTTGCTGATATAAATATTACAGGCCAAGTTTCATAAAAGCAAAAGCTTCTTCCACCTCAACTTTATCTATTGGCAGTTTTGTTGCTCTAAAGAAGAGTAAGTGGAGAAAAAGAACCCCAAAAATGATGTTAGGTTGGAAATCAATGTCTTTTTTTGTGAGTAATTTGGAAAACCTTAATAAGGCACGATTTTGAGAACACTTCAGACAAAATAGTTTTAGTGTTGTTTGAAAAAGTTGGAATGTTAAATAGGTCTGTGATTTCCACTGCTTAGCTTTGTGGATAATTTAGTATTGGCTCTTCGTCCTCAGGAACATGAGAACAAATCTGAACTCATTAAATTGTAAATGTTACACCGGTTTGTGTGCCTATATCTGATATGAATTAAATGGATTTCTGAAATGGGAGACAAAATGCTGTATCTCTGTCTGTTTTAGAAAAAAAAAATACGCACAGTTATAGTTCTTTTGGAATGTATATGTTTGAATGTGCACAGACTGCAACATTTAAGGATGGTGTGATTGGTTTTCTAACAAAACACAAATACTAAGATTTTCTTAAATAATACACTGTTCTACAGATGAAATACTTTTACTATAGAAACAAATTACATATGTTTGAAATGAATCAGGTCATTAATTTATTCCTCTTTTTGGTTCCTGCCTATCCACACTTGTATGTTTGGTTACAGTATTCTAAGATGAAACATAATTAATATTATTTTTTTAAAAAAAGGAATATCGACTTTAAGATACAAGCCATTCAGCTTTGACTGTAATGATCAAAATTCTAGAGACAGCTCTGCTAAGAAACATTGAGAATTAAACAGCAAGCAAGACAAGATTGTGACTGAACTTGTGGATGTGTCAGTGTGCTTATCGCACGTTAGCAGGGCTGGTATGGCCTACAGCAATACCGAATACTTAATAGGGCTAGAAAAAGTGATACACTTACTGGATTTTTCACTTATAACTTCTAACCAATTTGCAGAGCAGAGTTGTAGCAGCTGCAAGAGCATCTGCCATGTAAAGAGGAGAACTACTGTTTCACAGTCAGAATCTGTACCATCCAGTGTGGCAGTGGATTATATGTTCCATGTTGTTACTTGCCTTCAGTCTGTCACCTTAATTATATAGTAAGATTTGAGTGCTTTCTTTGTCATTCTTAAAAATTTGCAGCTTTGAAGGTCTCTTGCATTCATGCTAGATGGTAGGGAGGATTGAAGATAATTTAGTATGCTTTTGAACCTGCAGTTTCAAATTCTGAAATGTATTTATTTATTTATCTTTAAACTTTTAGGGTTCAGTGGGTGAACCAGGACCTAAGGGTGAACAAGTAAGTCATGTTAGAGATCATGGTACTTTCAAGTCACAATACCAAATGCTGAGCACATTATGTTGCCTAAATCTGAAGGCTGACAGTATGTCTTTTTTTTGATATAGGGTGCACCTGGAGCAGAAGGAGATGGAGGAGAAAAGGGTGACTTAGTAAGGCGTTATTTTCTCTTCACCTTATCTAATATTTTGTTGTCGTAAATGAAAACTTTAAAGTGTTGTTGGAGTGCTTCAAGCATATGGTTTGATCATTGAAAGTCACATTTCAGTTTTATATTAACTGGGCATTGCAGAGCACAGCAGTTCTATTAGCCTGGTCATGCCATTCCTGCTGTTTTGAAAGCACTCTGAGATATGCATATTCTATTAGGTGTATAATACAGTACAGACTGCCTTGAAGTGTGTGTGTGTGTATATACAGATAGATACATATGTAGAGATACACTAAGCATTTATATATAAATATATATATGTATACACACACATAAATTCTTAGTGTTTGAGGCAGTGAGGATGAGGAGGTATTTTAATTCAGGTGAAAAAGGAGCACAGATAATAAATATCCTTAATAACTCAGACTTGATGGAAATATTTTGTATTGCCTTTATCTTTGGAAATAAGATGTAGCAACTGGCTGTTAGGGAGAGGGAGAATAGTCTGGGAAGAGGCTGTGGCACTGTGATATTGCTGGAGGAAGGTGTATATAGTGCAGGACATGTAGTCTGCTGTCATGTTGTGACAGTCAACTGTGTCATGTTGTGAATTCACGTGGGTAATGCCTGGGTCATGTGCCCTTGGGTAGAGGATTTGTTTTCCTATGGAAAGAGAAATGCGCTAGTACAGCCGCTCCTATGGGGCCCCATCCAGCAAAGCCAGAACTTGATCTTTCAGAAGGAACTAAACTGTTCCCTATCTAAAAAATGGTAGCCAGGTTGTGTGCTGGAAATGAGCACTTTTTTCCTTACACTCTGCAATTCTGAAAGGCTTTTAAAGTTAATTAACAGCCCTAGTGAGCTAGATGTCCAGTAATGCAGCTTTACCATCACTATACAGATTCCCAGGAAGCAATACTATGGGTTGTTTAAGTGTGCTGCCAAGTTAGTCTGTTTTTAAACCTTTAACAGTTGCTATTTCTACTTCACTTATAGCATATTCATTAACAGACAGTGGCCCTTGTGACCTTTAGAAACCACTTATTTCACCAATGACATTTAGGAACTAGGAAAATACAATATTGAGAAATCTCTCCAAGAGTAATACGAAAACACCGCAGAAGAAGAGTTAATCTGTTTCATAGGTGATTACAAGATTTTGAAATTTTTTGTTTTTTCCTATTCAGAGGGAAAACAAAAAACTTCTGAATAGTGGGACTGCTATTCTCAGTCAAGTGATAGAGGGATCTCGGGGTTGTTCGAGCCAGGAGCAAGGTTGCTGGGAACAAGAACTTCTAGGGGTTTGGCTTCTTCACAGCACATTGGGTAGACACCTGCTCGGTTTCTGTTGCAGTTTTGTTAGGGATAACACAGCACTGTAAAATATCCGTAATTCTGTCAAACTAGAAAATCCTGATTAAATAATGCTTCCTCTAAAGTTTTCCAAGCAATCTACTGTCTAAGATTGTCCTGTGCTGTAACTGTGGTTTGAGAGGTTAGAGCCATGTGTCTAATTCTAAGGTAAGCAATACAAAACCAATTATAATAAACACACTTTCTTATTTGCACCTTACAGAAATATTTTTGAGAAAGGAATTTTACAAAAAAAATCTGACATTTAAGTTTTATTTCCAAATGAATTGTAATTCGTTTGAGATGTAATTTTGCGTAAAGCAACTCAATACTTTTTTTTTAATAGTGAAAAAAAAAAATCATGTCAACTTTACTGCATTTGTAATGTCTATGATAACGGATAGTCTCTTCTAATATAGTTTGTCTTATTTTTGCTTAGGGTGACATGGGATTACCAGGAGCAAAGGGAGCTGTAAGTATAATGAATAGCACTGTTGCAGAAATAGAGAGATCTAGTAGGTCAGATAGATCATTTTCTGATTTAAGAAAGAAAAATACAAATAATGAGTTCTTTATCACAGTTAAATTGAATGAGTTTCAGCAGCATTTCTTTTGTTTAAATTTTGAATACAGTTAATATTAAAATGAATTAGCTTTGGAAAGGAATTAATGTCCTGAATTCTAAGCTCCATAAAAGAGAAGCATCATTCAGCAGCAGTTTGCTGGCCAGCTAATTTTTTTTTTTTTTTTAAGGAAATGAATGCACTCTTTGTACAGTAGGTGTTGTATAGAAAGGAGGCCCGGTGCAGTGGCTGTGTGCAGCCTGTAATCTTTACACTGTGAAAAAGCTGGCAGCAGGACTGTGATGTCTGTGAAAGCAGAAGTATTTATGGCCCAGGTTGCCTTTTTTTTTTTTTTAAGAAATAACAGAATGATAGCTTTAATGTAGAAGGTGAGCAGAAGCTTGCATGTCACATAAGAAAAAGAATCTGAGAACTGAATGCATTCTTTTATTTCAGGATCACTAAAGAGTGGGATTGTTACAGCAGCTGACAGTTTGGGCTATGATACTAGCATATCAACAGTTCTGTGTACAGGGAACTGAGGTGGAACGTAACAGAAAGAGCTATGCTTGTGTTCTCAGTGGCCTGTGTGTCTTTGGGGCTAAGCAAATGCAAGCTCGAGAGTGTTTACTGCTGATCAAGATCTTACAGGAAGGACATGAGGAAGAGATAGAGTAGAGGAGAAATCTGTAGTTTTATCACCCTAGATTTTTAAAATCCTCTTCTCTTGATGAGACCTTAGAGAGCTTGTCATAGTAGTGAGTACATACACAAGGATGAGTAGTCCATCAGGGAACCTGATAACTCGCCAGACTGGGGAAGAAAGAAATGATGACTTCCTGGTTGTATAGTCCACAAAGGGAATTTTGCTGTCTTCTTAATATATCCGTTGAAGAGTGTTCTTTGGGGTTTCTTCTGACAGGGACAGCAATTAGCTGTCTCAGATGCAGCATAGATGGGACTGAAATGGCTCCGTCTTGTGGATTTAACTGATACCACAGTTGAGTAATTTGCTATGTTTTTGAGCATCTCTTTCGGCAGGTGTTGGTTTTTTTTTCCCCCAGTAGATTTGGGAAGCCATAAGTATGTAGGATTTTTTTTCTGTTTGTTTTGTTTGGGGGTTGGGTTTTGTTGGTTTTTTGGGGGTTGGTTTGGTTTTTGGTTGGTTTTTTTTCTTTGTTAGTATTAGTATGGATTAATAGTAGTACAATAACTTGTATTGAAAGTAACTCGAAGGCGCCTATTGGTGTACTCTCTATGAAAGGGAATGAAAGGCATTTTGAACAAGCAGGGAGCTGGAGTTTTTGCAATTTAAGGAGTTATGTTAATGTTATATATACATATATATATAATGTTAAGGAGTTATATATATCTATAATGTTAAGGAGTTAATGTCTAGAAAAGTTGCATGTGACATGCACAATGGCAGAAGTAGAAACCACGTATAGGAGATCTGTTCTTTGACAAAAAAAACCCCCAACGTCTTGTGCATGTCAGTATGGATGCCCATTTGCCTTTTTTGACAGAATATCTTATTTTTCCACTTCTCCCCTTTAAGGAAGGAATACAGACCTCTTTTTAAGTTTATAAATCACACAACTACTGACTCCAATTGCTGACTTAAAAAGAAGCTGTTCAACAACTCTACATCCCAGCACTCATTGCTTTGCAGTTGCGAATAGCTCCTGTCACCATTTTGATATGTCAGAATGAGTCTAACACTAGTATAGCAGTCCACTGAAGATCTCTTTCATTGTCAGGTTGGTAATCCTGGAGACCCTGGTTCCCGTGGGCCTGAGGGAAGTCGGGGACTGCCTGGCATGGAAGGGCCACGAGGCTCACCTGGACCACGAGGCTTGCAGGGCGAACAGGGTGCCCCAGGTCTGCCTGGCAGCCAAGGTCCAGCTGTAAGTACTGTGTTAATGTGATTGGTATCTTTTGAACAGTTAGCTGTCACTCACACCACTCCTTTTCTTGCATCAGAAGCTACATACACATGCAAAACCCAAGTGCCACAGTACAGTTTGAAATACACTGTACCTCACAACAGGCACATTTGTGCACCAGAGAAATCTTAGGGTTGTATACAGTTAGGTCCTTGGGTCGTCGGATTTCAGTTCAGTTCCATTTTCTTACGCTCACCCCACTGCTGTAGTGCGCGTGTACCATGTTTGATACATGGGTGTCTCACACATAGTATCTACCTTGCTAGTCAAATTGACTTCAGCTGGAATAGTTGCACTTGCAGGGACTGGAATATCTTTTATTGACCGGCCAGTACTTTTTGCATCAGGCACACTTATAAAATGTACTGTGATATCAGCTGGTTTTTTTAAGCTATTATTTTTTTAATCCTAGGGAAAAGAACCAACCGATCAGCACATTAAGCAGGTTTGCATGAGAGTCATGCAAGGTAAGCATACTAAAAAGTATTTGATGTTTCTTGTGCATTTAAATCGGGATAATCTACTGCTGTGGAGGCAACCAAGATTTTCCCACTCTTATCCAGAACAAATAGCGTGGCCTCAGCAGGGGACCTGGCAGAAAATCTTCCCACATGTGAATGTGGGCACAATATGAGAGAATATGAGAAAGACGTCCCTTATTTTATATATACTTTGCAGCCTCATTGAAATACCTGTTGATTCCACACTATTACTATAGTAACCAGGCAATAGACCGAAGTGTTTTTATGAAAAACATCTATTTAGTGTAGAAATCACTTGCTATGTTTTCATATATAAAAGTACGCGGCTTCACTGAGAGCTTGTTTTGCCATTTGTACTAATATACTATTAGATTACAGCAAACAAACTATGTGGAAAATAGGTTAAAAAAAAAAGAGGAGTGCGGAGAGGCTTTTTGTAGATAACATACCGTAAAATGAAAGCAATAGGCAGATGTTCTAAACCTTAATTATATTTGCTCAGTTGTTCTTGACACACACAGAAATCTGGAGCTTTTCTAATACAGTTGGGTGCATGGGATTTACCAAGTTTAAAATTTATGCTGCCCTGTAAGCACAAAAGATACTTTTCAGTACTTGCTATTGAAGATGCCCTTAGGGATATTATGCCTTTGTAATGTTAAGAATTTACCAGAATGAAATTGCTGCTCATGATTTAATCTAAAAATTATCAGTAGTCAACACTGTTCTTGATACTGCCCAACAGGGTATTTTTTTTTTTTTTTTAAACTTTCTATAAATAGGATAAAAAGGCCTTTTAAAGTGATCCCTTGAAAGACACAGTAATATTGAGGAGGATTATATTGGAATCAGATATGATGCTTGAATTTATTCATAACCATCAGAATTAGCAGTGAAGAGAAGGATATGGGAAAAATCTAGACTGTCTTCATTGCATCCCTCTTGAGAGCCCCTATAATTGTCAATGCTGTCATGCTTTAAAAAAAAAAGACAAAAGGAAAAAAAAAAAGAAGAAATCAATCCAAATGGGTCCCTGGAACCTTGTCAGCTTAAAGACAACTGTTACTGAAGTTCAGCTCCTTAGTAGGCTTTGCCCACAGATTGCTATCCCCAGTCTTCCTCATGTATCTGCTAGCCATAGTTCCTGTTTTATTTCAGATCCTTTGCACCACCTCACCACCCCCATCTTAATTTTTCTTAGTTGTGGGCACAAAATAACTAGTTTTGCCAAGTCATGCAGATTTTATAGCAAATGTCATATGGAATTGTGTGTGGCTGTATCCAGAGAAAGTTATTTCTAAGGCATGCTTGGAAGATGGATTTGAAGTCTAGAATAAAAACTGTAAGCAAAGAGAGGACTGCTCTCATGGTGTTAGAGCAGTGGTCTGAAAGGGGGATGAGGAAAAGAAAATAGCTAGCTTAGACCATTCCAAGGAATGGCAAGCTGATCCTATGCCTAATGAAGAGCAAAGCTCCTGCTGATCTACCTTAAGAAAAGATCAACATAAAATGTTTAATTATTTATCAAACTTGAGCTCACGAGTACCACTTTCTTCTGAAAAAGAAGGCCTGCACTTACTTCACACGCCAATGTAGATGACTGCCCTCATGCTTTTCAGCTGTTCCTTCTTGTAAAGAGGAAGGATTAACATGTAGTAAGGAAGAGAGATATTTGCTCTTTTAAGAGGCAGCAATTGCATGAGTAAGTTTTCTTACTAGATGGTTGAAATTTAAATGACATAGAAAATTATAAGGACATTTCTAAATAAACCATAGAAATTTAAGTAATTTCAGCTTGCAAACATTAAATGTTTAAGATGTAGGCTTCAGAGTGACCAGCTTCACCATGTGTCTATGCAGTTTCCCTCTAGTAGTACTAAGATAATATCTTACATGTAACAAACTTTGTAAATAGCCTTGTACATAAGGAAGGTGCTGTACCATGATCTGTCAGTTTCTGCAGCAGAGAATACATGTTCTTCTTCAGTGAACATGAGAATCTCTCTATTCAGATCCACTTACTGCTTAATTCTGTCTTCCTGTTCGTTGCAGAACAACTAGCTCAGCTGGCAGCCAGTCTTAGGAGGCCGGAATTTGGTGCTCCAGGTCTTCCTGGCCGACCGGGACCACCAGGTGCTCCAGGGCCTGCTGGCGAAAATGGCTTCCCAGGACAGCTTGGACCCCGTGGCTTGCCTGGCCTTAAAGGTCCCCCTGGTGAGATCGGTCGTAAAGGTCCTAAAGGTAAGAAATTCTGTAACTGGCTTTCAGTTGTTGACTGCTCCAATTTTTCGTGGTTTTGGGTTTTTTTTCCTTTAGATTATAGATTGTGGATGTACATTGTACACGTGTAAAGTCCAAAGAGATCCTGAATTAGGAACCTAAGCTGTTTCCTGTAACTGTTGCCTCAGTTGCCCCAGTGATTAAAAGGCATATTGGCCTGGCCTCAGCAAGACTTGTTTATAATTCCGTTTTTTGTCATCAAATCACTTATACAATATGAAAAAGGACAGGCATCTGCCTTGAACTAGAAGTAAGCAGCTGAGTCAGATTCCTAATATTAATTTACCCTCTCATGGACTTTTGAGGTTTGTGTTTTTCATATGCTGAGAAGTTCCAGCAGTGATTCTCTCTTTCCTCTACTCAGTCTGGTTGTGGACCTCACTTCTGCAAGACTTGCGGTCCCAAAAGCTAATGTAAACAGTCAGATTCATTTGCTAATCTCTAGCCTACTTTTCTAAGTCTATCCAGTTTCTCACATTACAAGTGACTGACAACAATCTGCCTCTTTTATTTGGGTATAATACTTGAGCCATTTAACATCATTGCACCACGTACCACAATTGATTGATTCTTTGGAAAGAACAAATCCATAATAAAATTGACTAACCTTATACTTTACAAAAAAACTTTGATCTAAGTTAATCTCTTTTGTTCCTGACTGAGAGGGTTTATAGACCTCCAAAGGATTATACAGTAGAATTTTCTGCAAAGTCTTATGACCGCTATGTATGTATTAGTTTCTATTCAGCAGTGGTTTTGATTTGTTTTCTTGAAGGAAGGTTTTATTTTAAAATTGTATTTCTGCACAAAGCTGGTCTGTCGCTGGATTAGAGCATTTACTTTTGTCTCAAGTTTTATTTGAAAGTAAAATTGGGAAAACCTTTGAGAGAAGGAATAGAATACAAACAAAGCAAACCTTAACAGCATTGTCACTGGAGCTCTGTTACTGTTTTTATTTAATGTAATGTCATCTGTATTCACAGAAGCAACAAAAAATGGAGATAAAAAGGTGATCTGATATGCTGAATTTGATTCATCACACAGCAGGCTGCACTGTGTTAATATTAAAAAAAAAATCTAGAGAGCATAAAAAAAGCCCCAAACAAGCAAAATGCTTTGTTTCCTATCATAATTGTCATGAAAGTCCAAGTTACCTTACAGTAAACCTTGAAATACAATTACAGATACAAGAGAAGTGGTGAATGCTTTCATGTGCAAGAGCTATCATGATGGTACATGGCAGGCACCCTGAAAAAAATCTCAGTGCTTCACACTCAGTTCCTGGTAGTTACCAGAGTTCCACAGAGGTCACAGAGATGAAATTACTTTCCCCATCCTTTTGGGGAGTTGTCTGAGATGGGAGTGAGAGGAAAAGGGTACCTAGGACATGGGATAAAAGGGAAAAGGAGGAGCATGTTGAGAATGGTTTAGAAGGGCACGATAAAGAGGAGAGAGAAACACGAGAACGTGTTACTGTGAGATAGAGCAGAAGGTACAAAGGTACAGTGATTTTTAACAGCATCAACAACCGCAGCATCAACAACAGCAGCATCAAAAAGAGCTGGCTCAAGGAAGGAGGTTATAGTGACTTTAATGAGCAACCTGGGGTAGTGAAGGAGGGCAGAATCAGAAATAAGAAGTTGGAGAAGTTTGGGGTAACCAGCAGTAAACACTATTCCAAAGTGTTCAGTAGCTGGAAATAGCAGAAGTATATATGGGCAACCTGACATCAGCGCTTCCAGTAGCTGTATTTACAAAGACAGGCTGAATCTCCATGTTGACTAGGCAGTCTGAAGCGTGGAGTTAAGATTCCTCCTCTAGTACCCTGTGTGCATCTTTTATTGAAACTTGGACTTTTGTACTGACTCCTGTGTTCCTTTACATAGCTTCCTCATTTTCTGCTGTGCCATTTCTAGGCAAGCCCCAAACTTAACAGTCCATTCCAACTCTCCTCACTGCAGTACAAGAAAGTATGGAAGTATAAAACAAAGCTCACTCAAACATTATTAGGCATATACTTGCGACTTTCGACTTGCAGCAAAAAAAAATAAAATCAGGAGTTTACATAGAGTATTCATGAGTGGTAGATATATGTACTTTTATGGAATATATACAGTGAACAGAATTTGAACTTTACAACTAAAACAACAAAAAACCCACCTTCTTACTAAGATGCTTCTTGTTTGGAGCAACATATGAGTTTGAAGAAAAGCTGGGCACCCACCAAAGAAAAGTGTTCTCGTATACTGGTATTACGGAGAAAGTCCTTTGTTTTACTTTTATGAACGTCTTATGTGGATGTCAACAGAAAACTGTAATGTGTGCAAGCCAGCTTCTCTTTTCTTCTCTGCACTAGCTGTCTCAAGGACCAGCACTTGAGAATTTTTACTTATTAGCGGAGTTCGCGTGGTCTTGCAAAAGCCATTCGCCAGTACTCTCAGTCTGTATTCCGAAACAGCCTGTGTTGTTCTGTGAGTTTGGTTTATTTTTGTTATCTAGGCTATGGCGTATTTCATGTGGTACTTACTGTCTGGCCCCAGGTGTTTTTTTTCCCCTCCAACGTGTCTACTTCAGAGTATAACTCAAATGGGGGAGAAAAATCCAAACAAACCCCAAACCTCTTACAAGGACATGTGTCAGGACATCATTCAAAGATGCTAACAATACATACAGCCACCTGAATTCTTTGCTTGTTAGCCATTCACCTCTGAGAGGGAACTTACTGAAAGTAATATTCCAAGCAGGCTGTAACTAATATTTCATGAATTTGCTTTAGGTGAACCAGGAGAAAGAGGAGAAAGAGGATTTCCAGGCAGAGGACTGAAAGGTTACCCTGGACCAAGAGGTCTTCCAGGTAAATATAACAAGGATGAGGATAAAAAAGAAAAGATGTAGCAAAAATTTTTTCAGAACTGATACCTCAAGCTGCCTTGAAAAGATAAAAGGTGTCCATTAAGCAATAAGCTCCCAAATAACAGAACGTCATAATTTTTACTTCGTAGGTAATAATACAGTCACACATTAGAATTAAAAGCTCTTTTACTAAAGAGCTACCACCCCATTTATCTCAGTGTAGAAAGACTAGGAAAAATGTATACAAGGCATTAAAAAAAAAAGACAATCACACATGTGTGTATATATGTGTGATCACCTCTTTTTTTTTTAATATAAGTATTTATTTATATATAAAATAAAACGAAAAAAGGCCACAATCCCAGATTATCTCACTGGCAGCAACAGCAGTCTTCAAAATCTCCATTCATAATTTAGGACATTCAAAATACAATTCTCCTTTATTTGTGTAGTAATTAATTGCAGTGTTATGTAACAAGAGTCCAGGACAGATTCTTGCTTATAAGTGCAGCACAACTGGCCTCTAGTGGCCAGTGAGTGAAAATAAACATGTTATTTCCGTCAGTATCTCTCTACAGTGTGTTTCAGTGTGTGTATATACAGACAGAAAATACCAAAATTTGTTCTCTTTGTAAAAAGGAGAAAAAAATAAATCAGTTGAGTATAGACTGATAGCTAGGACGTTTGTGAAACTTGGTGTTGTCTTCTTTAGAAATTTATCATTGGAAGAGGCTTACTAAAATCACCGTATTTCATCCCTTCATTGAAGATTTAGAAGTAAAAAGATACTTTAGTGCTCAGCAGTTCCGCTCTATACATCTATTTCCCCGACACATCTGAGTGGAGAATAAAAATAAATTCTTGATAGTCTCTTTCTGGAGTGCTAACAGAACTCTGAAGTAGCGAGTAGCATCTACACCTTCATACGCATCGCCAACAGGGTTGTCTGCAGTGCTGCAATCAGTTGTACTGCATAGCTTTTTATAGCAGCGGAGCTGCTCCAGTATAACTGGAGAGGGTTGGGCCTGAAATTCCATTGCTGTAGATGTGTAAACACAGCCTGGTTGGCTATTAGAAGAAAACCGTCCCTCTAAGCAGGCACCTCTCTGGGGAATCCACTGAGAGCAGTAAAAAGCCATCTTCACACAGCTTTGAAGAACAGGATGTTCGGTAAAGCTACATTTATACTAAGCAAGTCATATGCTGCCAATTTTTAGACCTGCATCCACTTTTCCAGGTGAACCAGGCAAACCCAGCTATGGCAGGGAAGGCCGTGATGGTGAACGAGGTCTCCCTGGAGTGGCTGGTCAGCCGGGGGTTCCTGGTCCTCCTGGCCCTCCCGGCCCTCCTGGGTACTGCGAGCCATCATCTTGCAGAATGCAGGCTGGACAGAGAGCTGGTAAGAACATGAAAGGGCCATGAATGGGCAACGCAAGTGCCACCAAGTGTCGGCATCAATTTACTTCCTGCACAGACAGCTGAGAAAAAATAAGGAATGAAGGAGAAATACAAACAAGGAGAAACCTTTCAACCAAGGTTTCAGTAAGGCATTTTTAACACAGTGGTTGTACATTCTTTCTAACGGTGTACTTAGCAACACAAGCTGGACCAATGGTGCTTACAGAAATACACAGGTGATGCCTTCTGGCTTTTTCTCCCTTTGGGGGAAAAAAAGGCACTTGTCTATTTTTATTTTTTTTTTAAATAAAGAGTTTCTGTGATGTCTCCTCCTCCCCTACTTAATTCCTATGATGTATGATGTACAGTGAAATAACATGCCTTCAGCCATCAAATAAAAAAGGAACAGTTTATTTACTTCAGTTGTAGCTATTCTTTTATGCTTATAAAATAAATTCCAGAGCACTCCCAAGCAAATTACATCACTTCATGCACAGTCGTTTCATTGTATGTATGTGCTGTACAGGATATGCTAAACCTCCCTCAGCTCTTCTTCTATTCAACTGTAGAAACAGAGTTGGGAGGCCGGTCTTATGGAAACCTGACACCTTTTACGCTGTAAATCTCTGTAAAGGTATGATCGCTGGGTTCTCGTGAATAAGCCATGTGGAATAACCTCTTCATTTTCCACTCCAATTTGTGTTGCATTCGTAATTTTGTATGAAGCCTGTTCCAGCTTGCCTCCTTCTATGTTAAACTAAAACAAAAGGCGAGAAGCCACTGTCAAGGGGATTTTGAGTCCCAGAAATATGAAAGTTTTATAGTAGAGATTACAGATTTTGAAGTAACATCTGTGGTTGTACAAAAAACAAATAAATAATGTTTTAATCCCCCTATATGTTTTTGTACGTATGGTTACATTCAATACCAATAACCAGACCAGCTAGAAGACCGCCATTAGACATCCCAAGGTGCTTTTTTAGATAAACTCGATTTTTAGAGGAAAATGTGCAATGTGGATATTTTGTTTCTCTCTGTATAAATTAAACTATTTGTGGTTTTGACTTTACCTTCTCTGAAGTGTATTCTCTCTCAAAGACAACAATGAAACCACCCTATGATGTTTCCTTTTATTTCGCTATTAGTCATCCAAATTTTCAAATACAAACTTTGGCACACTTGCTTTACGCACTGATTTTTTTTTTTTTCCTAGCCCTTCATTGTCTGTTTACATTCAAAATCGTTGACTTGTATGCCATGTGAGAATATAAAGAAATAACACGATCATTTGAGCTATGCGTTTTGCATGTAACATGTAAGACAACACTAAAGGGAAAGATACTGGTATAATATATACTCTGAAAGGAATTATTGAAAAAAAACAATATATAAGCCTTGCCCAAAACAAACCCCTAGCTGCATCTAAGAGCCGCTTCTCTGGCACCTCATGTGTTGACAGAAAATGCCTAAGTAGAGATCACTTGGGAGAAAAATGTCTGATAAAGCTGCCTACTAAAAGAAAGTATATTTGCACATTTATTAGAGACTTCTGAGAACGAGTTAAATGGGATTAATTTTGATAATCTTTTTATGTGGGCCCATGTGAACCTCATGAGGTTTAACAAGGCCAAGTTCAAGGCCCTGCATCTGGGTCGGGGCAACCCCTGGTATCAATACAGGCTGGGGGACGAAGGGATTGAGAGCAGCCCTGCCGAGAAGGACTTGGGGGTACTGGTGGATGAAAAGCTGGACATGAGCCAGCACTGTGCGCTCGCAGCCCAGAAGGCCAATCGTATCCTGGGCTGCATCAAAAGAAGCGTGGCCAGCAGGTCGAGGGAGGTGATTCTGCCCCTCTACTCTGCTCTGGTGAGACCCCACCTGGAGTACTGCGTCCAGCTCTGGAGACCTCAGCATAAGAAAGACACGGACCTGTTGGAGCGAGTCCAGAAGAGGGTCACGAAAATGATCAGGGGGATGAAACACCTCTCCTATGAAGAAAGGCTGAGAGAGTTGGGGTTGTTCAGCCTGCAGAAGAGAAGGCTTCGGGGAGACCTTATTGCAGCCTATCAGTACTTAAAGGGGGCTTATAAGAAAGATGGGGACAAACTCTTTATCAGGGCCTGTTGTGACAGGACAAGGGGGAATGGCTTTAAACTAAAGGGGGGTAGATTTAGACTAGATCTAAGGAAGAAATTTTTTTACGCTGAGGGTGGTGAAACCCTGGCGGAGGTTGCCCAGAGAGGTGGTGGATGCCCCATCCCTGGAAACATTCAAGGTCAGGTTGGACGGGGCTCTGAGCAACCTGATCTGGTTGAAGATGTCCCTGCCCATGGCAGGGGGGTTGGACTAGATGACCTTTAGAGGTCCCTTCCAACCCAAACTATTCTGTGAGTCTATGTCCCTTGCACAGCCCAGTATTTTAAATGATAAAATATAAAAGAGGTTGAATCTTTACAAGTAAGTCTTTATCTACAAGTGTCTACTGCTGTCTAGTTCCACAGAAGCAGCACCAGGTGAGATCTCGGGGAAACAATGGGGGAAGAAAACAGGCATAAAGATGTGCCATCCTTCCCAGAGACTCTGGGCGAAACCCGAGACAGGACCGCTTTCCTGCACCTCCAGTTTGGCCAAACTCTCTCATAACCGACATCTCCCACTTTAATACTACAAGAAGCCATCAGAATAGATGAGTGCAAAGAATTTCATTCTTAAGAAACAAATCGAGACAATTGTGTATGCGGTGATTAGCTTGTTCACACATAAGGGTGTTCCATAAAATTTTAGAATTAGGTCAGTTTTTACTGATTTAGGGCTTGGTCCTCAGAAGTACTCCTTACGTAGCGCAACAAATAAAACGTTCGTGGTAATGACAAACTTTAGTTTCACCAGCAAACTTTTATTTTGACTATAAAGTGTGTAAAACTTTTAAAAAGAAAAAAAACCCAACTGATAACAATGAAAATATTATTTTCCATATGCAATGCATAAACATAATGAATCAAAAGAAGCAAAAACCCCCAACATTTAAATACAAGTGTGAAGTGCTTTAAAAAATAGTCTGAAAAATGCATAGAATTCCACAATGGAACGAAACTCATGTAGGAGAGAAAACATTCATATGTAAAAACCAAATAAGAATTATTACAATCAAACAAATTCAACACTGAGGGTCAATTCAATGCAGAATCTGTATAAGTGGATAGCTTAAGATTGCGACAGATTTTCTGCCTTCAAGCTGACTCGTGAGTTTTAACTTAAACCACAGAACTGAAGAATAAATCCTCAGGCCCATTGTAAGTCGGTATGGGACACGTTGGTTAATCTAAGTATTTACCAATTCCGAATCTTGTGCAAGAGCGGAAGAATTTTATCTGAAGAATGGTAGACCGTATACCAAAAAATCTCAGGAACTGAATTTTAGTATTCAAGTAAATAAAGATGTGGAAAATAAAGACAGGATTATGAATTTAAAAGAAAGGCGTATCAACTATGGTGATACAGAAAAAATAGTGCTCGTTTAAATAAATATATTTAGAAGGCACAAAGCAAAGAGATTGAGAAGTTTCACAAGCCACTGACAGCGTGTTACTCATTCTAACCAGATGCTCCTGGAATCTCGGTGAAGTCCCGAGTAAACCTTGTTCTCATGTCTTTCTGGTTCAACATTATAAAATGCTATGAGATTTTTTGAACAAAAGACTAATGAGAATCACTTTTACCCATCAGGATCTCTGCCGCCACTCCTAATTCTCGAGGTTTAACTGCACTGTGATAAATACATATTTTAGCTGCCCAATTACTTGACTTAAGCGTAGGCAAGAACCAAGAGAAAAATGTTTAACAACTGTCCTCACAATGATAACCAATTCTTCACAATCCAATCTGGTATTTTAAAATGGTGACTGCAATGCCTTCCCTACTAGGCTACTAACAAGTATTAGTAACACTGCTGCCAAATACTGCACTAAGATACTTACATATATGTGTGTGTGTTATACATACATAGTTTATATTTGTGTATATATATAAGAAGTTTTCTGCTACAGCCATCAGTGGGTTCGAGCAACCAGGTACAAACTGTGAATATTTCACAAAGGCCAAAGTGTCTCTCTAGCCAAAGGACAAGTGATGGCTCTAGAGCACAAGCTGGAGCACCCCAGTGAGGCAAGAAAGCAAGGCACGGGAGGATTCTGCTAGATTTTGCTTCCCTGAATACCCTAGTTGTGATGGGAGTTTACGCAGAGCCAAACACGTATCTACAACTAAAATTTGCTCTTCCTTCAAAAAGGGAAGGTGTCAACAGATGGTACTTTCAAGGTTACTTGAAAGACAGAGAAAACAAGAAACCGAGTCCCTTAGTTTCAGAGACAACAGTGTTGGTTCCTCCCAGCAGAGCCTAGCAGTTGTGCTCCATGTACAAACACACGCTGCATTTTTGCAAATGTTTTTAAATTGCTTAGGTAATTGGGTGAAATGTGTTTGCTTGACCTGTTCATCTCTATATTCTTATTTGGCCATGTAGTTTCTGGTTCCTTTACACTTAAAATGCAGTCACTGCATCTCCTTTGCTCACGGATCACAGGTAAAGAAATGTCTTTATTTTGTAGGGCATGTTACTCCCATCTGATTTGTTACGGCTTCAGTTTTATTTCCCTCCCCTCAACCCTGTTCTGTTTTGCTTGCTGTGTATGCATTCAAAAGGGCTAGTAAAACTGTGGCAGCTTAGACAACAGATGAAGCAAGCTTGCTGAAGCCACTATGAAATTTGAAGAAAGAAAATCATGTTAGTGGTCAAATTATTACCTAGCATCCTTTAAAATGCCATTGATCTGGGAGTTCTCTTTTTTCTCCTGGGAGATTTAGGCAGCAAGAGAACAATGAAAATACCTAAAGTTACCTGTCTCACATTCAGACAGGAAAGTTATCTGCATCTGATTCAGAGATTACATTAACTTCCATACATTTTATATCTATCTATATATTTTTCTTATATATATATATATATATATGTAAGGCCAAGGTTTTTCACTTTTTTTTTTTTCCCTCCAGACTGTGGAGCCCTAAGTTTCACCAACCCACAGGAAGCACAAGCCTGACCTCAGTGTGGTCAAAAGCAACCCCCCTGCCCCGAATTCAGCCAGCCCAGGCTTGCAGCCCTGGTGCCGAACGCTCCCCAGAGCTCGCTGCGGTGGCTTTGTGCCTCTCCTTTCTCTCGTTCGCAGTCGCATCCTCCCCCTCGTGATTTGACACAGAAGGAAAGGTTGTCATTTCTGACAGAACCACATACAGAAAGTATGTAAAACATTTCTATTTCCATCCAGAATCCTATTTCGGATGTAAATGGCTACATAATAATGTAAAAAGCAATTTTCTATCCACTTAATACATTTCCATTGAACCAAACCTTAAATGCTGCAAACCAAAAATATAATGAAGGAAAGAAGCAACCAGTCGGCACGTACTGTGATTCATTCAGTGACAGCTGCGTATCATTCAGAAATGAAAGAAAATAATAAAATAAGGTATGTCATTGAAAATCCTCCAAATATATTGACTGGAGACAGAATATATTTACACTGAAACTTCAGTAAATAATTAAATGCATTCGTGTTTGTAGAACAGTAGACTCGGAGATAAAACTGCTAAAAGACATGCAGACTACATTCTTCTTAGCTACAAACTTATTTTGGTCTAGTATCTGTAACGTTTGTTAGCACTTAATATTTGGAAACCACATTTCCCTAAGGTATCGTGAAGCTTGAGTTTTCCCCTTAAACACCAAGCAAGGCAAGGTCACGGTTAAACTTCTTCTCCATGGCCTACACCCACCTACACGTATGCAGATGGATTTCAACATCCAACCAGTACAATCTAGTTGTAGTGGACATAACAGATTTCAAGGAAAATTTATATGACTCAGTACATCCAGAATCTAACAAAAACACGATTTTAAAAAACCCCAAACCAACTTTGTTTTGATTCCTGAGATAATTCTCATGTTCCAACATGGCATGTTAGAGCAGCGGTTCTACTGCATTGGTAAAATGCAAGGTTAGGGGGTGGCTTTACATAGTATATTTGGGGAAACAAGTTTATAAAATGCTAGTTTAGCCCGTGGGATTTTTACAAGACTTTTATGTAAACATTACAGAAAAAGAAGAAAAAAAATGAGTGTATGTTGACATGAAAAACAATATTTCACTCTTGTGAAAAAGAAGAGCCAAAATATTTTGCATGATTATCCATTAATTTAAAAAATACGCTTATTTAACAAAGCTGTGCATATCTAACATCTGTCATAATCCACAATCATAAAACATAAAGGGAGGATGGATGATACAATCAATCCTGTTTCCATATCACAGTGCTCTTTTACTGAAACCAAAATCCAGTTTAAGACAAAAATATTGGTTCTTAAAACATTACTAAGTAGGCTGCACTGCTACTCAACCATACGAAGTACGCTGTTGTAATTTTTACTAACTGTAGCGGACTCCCTGCTCCCCTAGAGACAAACACCATTACAGTGGACATAAATGATGCCTGAAAGCGGGATACTGCGTGTTCTTCTATAAAGTGTGTATGTACAAAACACAAATAGAATCTAAGCAACACTACCTGAAAAAAACTATCCAAGAAAGGCAGTATCTCTGCAAATACTACCATGCAAAAATAAATGGATTTTTTTTTTGGGGGGGGGGGGGCGGGGGGAAAGTCAGGCTCAAGAACAAAATCAGAAACACTGACTCTTGTGCCTGGTCTATGCAGCACTGGGTCATTTCTTGCGCTGCTGAGCGAGTTCAGCCTGGGCTTTATCCTTTGTACTGAACAGAAGTTTTGAACTCCACCGTGTGGACAAAAGGAGGTATGTTGCAGCCTCAGGAAAGTTTCCCTCTTACCAAGTTTATTACTTTCCTTAGGCAAACTGAGTAGTTCTGTACATAGCTATTTGAAGAAAATCCCAACACATTCTTAGTAGATGATAACGCAGCTTGCCATAAAATATAAGTCTGACCCTGAACTAGAACAAAGCTTAGAAAGCTTTTAAGAAAGGTTTAAAACATTTTGTCAAAGATATTTCAGGTCAAAGTCCTGTTGTAAGTAAACATTCCCAAATCAGAAAAATTATCTTGTGCTACTGGAAAAAATAATCCTCCGTGTTTAGTTCCTTGCAATGTGTACTGCAGCACAGACTGCTCAAAACAGATATGAAACTGATAAAGCAAATTACAAAACAGATTAACATCACTCTGCCCTCCCCGGCCCCCTTCCCAAAAACTAAGACAACATCAGCCTGAAACTGCAAAGAAATTTCAGGGGCCAAACCTGAAAACCATGCAGAAGCATGTTTCCAGCTACATTCTGCTTTCAATTCTAAAAATATAGAGTAGGAGCAAACCAGCGTGAAGTAAAGTTAAGCTGGGATTAACTCTGTTCTACCCCAGTGAAGAACGCGGGGTAGTTCTTTAAAAGGTATTGAGATAGCCCATATAACAAAATACCCGTTTTCTCGTGTGAGAAAATTAGCGTCAGCTTTTAGCAAAATAAAAAATAATGCAACAAGATAGTTACCAAAGCTACCTGCAAATAAATTCAAAGTGTTCAAATTCATTTTAAAAAGACCTTTAGATTTGAGCCTATAAAAAGAAAAAGGCATCTGTAGGAAACGTAGATGAAAAAATAAAACTTCTTCAAATATAAAAAGTGTTCTGCTTTCTGATAAGTTCAAGTAAATTAACATACAGCAATTGCATCCGGCAAATAACAGATGCTTGGTTTCAGCTAGCTAAAAGCCCCAAAATATACACATACCATTAATGCGGCGCAATAGTCTTACGAACAGCCTTCCAGGACGGGGGCTGCTTGGAAACCTCTCAGTCACGCGGATACTCTTTACAAGACAGCACCCTTTTTGATATTATCACAGAAAATCAGGTTTAAAATTAACTTAGGAAGTAAAAAAATATTTAGATTTTTACATATATTGGAATTACTAAAGAAGTAAAAAGAAATCAATGAAAAAAATGTTCATGCAAGATACCTGACCAGCAGTTCATTTGACTGAATGGAAAACAGTATGCGGGGCCTGGTCCTCCGGTGGTGTATGTACACCGATACATACATTGGTGCAAGGCCCCTGGCTTTACTCGCTGGGCTGGCAGACCTGTGGCCCAGACAGCAGCAGGTGCCTCGGGACAGACAAGCGCTCGGTTTCAAGCCGCCTCGCCAGTTCCCAGCGTTGGCACAGCTACGGCGCTCCGAGGACCAGATCTGGAAAGGCGGTCAATACCACAGCGCAAACCAAGACGTGCTCCATGGGCACAGGAGGTCTGGAACGGGAGCAGCACGTTTTGACCTAAGCACAGGCGGGACCACTTGTTCCAAATGCACCTTCACCCCAGCGGGATGGGCGCCACCGCCCGCAGAGCAGAGGACACGCTGGCCTGGAGAAGGGGCAGTGACTGCCTCCGAGGGACAGCGAGGGATGAGCAGAAAGGGAGGCCTGAGGACTGTGATTCACCTGCGGGCTTTGACCCATCCATCCCCATCCTCACGAGGGACAGGCAAAGCACCCTGACCCCCCCAAAGGGTCGCCAGCTGCAGAGCATATTACAGCTCGCAGATTCCCTTCAGGGGGTGGTTTCATGGTACGCCACAGGTTTCTGCCATCCTCCTTCCTGCTGCCCTCTCCTGTTCCAGGTGTTTACTCTCAGCCTTCAATCTCTGTGTTTACATAAACATCGCTCTGGTGCCAAGCACCTTGTTCCCTCCAAACGCCTAACCGATTAGCACATTAAGTGGCACTCTGAGGTTGCTCTTAGGGTGTGCTTTCTCTCTCAGAAAGCATGGCTAAGGCTTGCCTGTGCTCCCCAGCTACCCGGGTTAACTCTGTTACCTCTTGCTCCGGTCTGGGTACAAGTGGTAGGAACTCTATTCAGAACAAATGCCGATGTGTTTTGTTTTTTTAAAAGACTCCCACCATTCATTCCTTATTGTTTTTAAGGAAAAAACAGAAGTCAGCCAGATTAGTCTCGCAACAGCCTCCCTGGAACCAGCACTTCCAATTTGGGAACGCTTCCCTGGCGGCTCAGTACTGCTCAAGCACGGAGATCACCAAAACCGCTTACCAGCCTGAGATGGGAGCGAACGACTGGCTTCCTAATGGTGGGGCAAGAGCCCTCACTGCTGCTTTTGTACTATGGGTTTATTTTGAGGTTGTGGGGTATAGCTGTCCACGTTCTCTCAATAGCACCTTCACTTTCCATTGCACTGTAGCAATTCCTTAGGACTAATCTAGGATCACTTCTTTTTCTAATAATCAGGAGTGAAACTTCACCCACCCTCCTCCCTCCTTTTCAGAATCAGCCTCTGTATGACTGATTTTCTTCATCTTTTCTTTTGCTCAACCCTTTGAGCTCTATAGGATTTACACTTTGTTCTGTTTTGTTCTTCATTGACAATGTCTGGTCCTGAAGCATTTACTCAATGCCTGCAAACTGCATGCAGTCATGCTCTCTGTAGTACACCTTTCCAAGGAGGCTTTTGTAATTTTTCCGAATTTCTCTTGAGCTCAACTTTTTGCAGCCAGTTATTAGGACCTGTGAGTGTTACGTTCTACTGTTTCCACGTTCTTCTCAAGTTTATTTCGGCACACAATTATTGCAGGAGGAAGAGGAAAACTGTGCCATCCGTAAGATTATAGAGGTTTGCGAAGTTCCTTCTTTGGCTGTCTCACTGTGTACCCACCACCTCTGCTCTAAAGCAAGAGGCTGTCTTTGCTGTAAGCAGACATAACGGCAGAGTAGCTTGGCTACAGGCAGTGGTACTACACCTACTAAGTCCACGTTAACGGTTAGAAGACGTGCCAGTTCTCGGCTAGGAACACCACCACCAGCCCCTAAGGGTTTAATATCTGGAGTATACGTAACCATGACTAAACAAATGTACAAGCCCTCAGTTGGGACAACATCCAGTCAGGAGAGACGCTCCTCGGGGCTACACCTGGCGAATTTCCAGTCAGTCTGAAGCTAAATGTTGGATGGGGTTAGAGAGACCATAAACGCATCTTCGTTTCCTTCTTCAACATCTAGGAAGTGACTGAAACGGTGGGTAGCGTTCGCGGTGCACGACAGGGACCCGGTTCAGAAGGTGTGCCGGAGCCTCCTCGATGTGAATGTTTAGTCTAAACAGAGTTCCCAGCGCTCCAGCTCAGGTCCTGCATTCGCCATGAGGGGGTACGCTTTAAAACTTCAGAACTGCATTTTCTCCACTTAAATTTCACCACCAGCAAGAAAAATAAAGCCAGCTTACATACTGAGGCATACATACTGTCTCAAGTTATAATAAAATATCTTTTGTTTGAAGAAAGAAGCTTATGAAAATTATTTGGGCCTATTTTCTCCTCTAAGCAAAATAAATATGAGAAACATAACACATGGAATGCACTCTGGAAAATATATGTCATCATTTCATAATTCGACACTGCAAATAACATAGAAAAAGGCTCAATTCTGTGCCTTATAAATAATCTATATACCATGCAGTGTCGAGGGGAAAAAAAATGCACCAAGTATTTCAAAGATTAAATTAACTTATTGAGAGGAGTGAAAAGTGACTGTGAACCCAAGTGTCTATGGGAGAGGGTTTTTATTTCCCGCTGGTGCGTGACCGAGCCTGTGATACGTGGTAATAGCAATCTGCCGGATTGCATCTTCCGTTGGGTCCAGGTGGCCCCTGCGGTCCGGGTGAGCCTGGTGTTCCCGGTGGGCCCGGCAGGCCAGTAGCTGGTAAAACAAAGCTAGAATTAGCAGAGTCCTCGCCAGAGCGCGTGCAGTGCCCCGTGTTTCATCACTGACAGTCAGCTGCACGCCAGCTCATCCGCGAGAAGGCAGGTGGGTCTGACCTCATTCTACGACCAAGCTTGGGAGGAAAGGCATGGGTGTAAAACCGGTGTGAAAACCAGGAGAAAGGCCTGTTAGTTCATAAATAACAATAGCAGAAATAAATGTGGAGACTTGTACCTGCAGGGCCGGGTGGTCCAGGGTTACCGGGCAGTCCAATTCCAGGCTCGCCTCTTTCCCCTTTCTGTCCTCTATAACCTACACAGAATAAAGATATGAAAATAAGAGCGTCCTCTCATTATAAACAGTGATCTTCCATATATCTTGTTGACAGGAAATTATCAAGACAAATGTAATTGGGAAAACACATGCTCACTTCTTTTTCTGAGACGGGTATTTTTTTCTGAGAGAGCTCTTATGTTTATAAGTTCCTTCTGGAACATATGAGCATTTCTAGCAGTAACTGTTGCATCCTCTCCCAGAGGACTCTCGCTATGTTCACTAGCCAGACCTTTCTCTGAGATTTTAAGTTACCTTCCTGACGTTCCTCTAATAAAGAACCAAATGTGTATTCTGCTCCAGTGTTACCTGTTCGATGAAGTGATGTAAAGCACCAACCCAAAGGCCATCTGGAGTCTGACCAGCCCTTCTCTGATAGCCCACAAACTGAGCGGGACTTCGCCCTCTCCACTCTACATAAATCTTTATGTCTGCACTTTTTAGACTGTTAACTGGTAGTTGCGTGCTTAGATATTTCCCTGTATGCAAGAGAAGACCCACTCCCCCTCCAGCGTTACACAGCTGCCCTCACATGGAGTGAGGCGTCCTTAGAGCTTGTGCAGATTTCGGGTTCTAGCAGGCAAGGCCTACTTTGACCCAAGTGGCTGCATATTGTTAACAAGGTGTGACTACTAATTATACTTTGAGTATTTGTGTCCGTTTTCTTCACAGGCCACAGCTTTGTACTTATCTAAATAGCTTCCCTCTTCTCGGGTGCTGCAACTCATGTCCAATGCCTGTTTCTTTTTCCTTGAACTGTTTGTAAAAAGTTTTATCAGTTGGAAACACTGGCTGCTTTAGAGCAGAGGATTCGTGGCTATCGGTATAACATTTTGCTTAATATTTCAAGTTAAGAATCCATCTACAAATGTAGATGTACATGGTCTGTTTAGACCATGTAGGACAGGGGATGAAGGCATTTTTAAAGGAACAAGTGTGATACCTGCCACAACCCCTTACTTTAAAAAGGATTATAAGGAAACCCTCTTCCCTCCCCAACACCTCAGACATTGGCATGTAAGGTGACAGATGTTGAAGATTAGTTTGCCAACTTCTGGTCACATTTGGAATTAAATTTGTTCTGCTTCAGGGACCAGTATATTTCCAGTGTCGCGTATGCCATACAATAAACTTCCTCTCGTGAAGAGCTGTAACTTAGTTTGAATTAAAAGAGAAGAGTCACGGCTGATCAGTCAACATAGTGATATCAATCCACCTGATGTCTCATGAAGATTAATGGGCACTGGCAGATGGATGGCAAAGGTTGTCTTGTCAGTGTACTGCAGTCTGTGGCAACACTGGTACTTTACAGGACAATCCAGAAGGAAACTATTGTCAGTGCTGTGGGTACCAATTCAGGGTTGTTACGACAGACACAATGCAGTAGGAATGGTACACAGAGTATTCAAGCTTTCTATTAAACACAAGCTCATTATGCACCTCGGTAGAAAGTCTATTATCCGTTGCAATCATTCTAGGTTTCAAAACAGAGCATCAATTATCTTTCTCTTCTCTCAGCACCCCAACAAGGAAATTACGGTGAGGCAAAATCATTAGAAAATGCATGCAGAGTGACATGCATAACGTAACAAAAGGAAATCAACTGCTTAAAAGCTCACAGAGAAACAAACAATATTAATCATGCATTCTGGTCACTGAGTTGTGTTAAGCAGAATTGTACAAGGCATATACGCACACAAGCTATAAAGACTCAGAAAAGGGAATATGCAGGTGTTGTATTCAACTGTGAATTCTGATTTTGCTCTTTAATGACCATAGTAGTATTTGTAACTACATCAAGTTGGTTTGCTCTGAAAATCTTGTGTAACGCATAGTAGTTGCTACTGTTTGAGAAGCTCAATCATACAACCACAGGATCTATTACATTTCCTATTTATTATATATCTCTCTGTTTCTTAATTTACAATAGATAGTTACAGTACATTTCTCACTACAAATCCAGTTAATTGTAATTTTACAAAGCAGCGCTGCCACTAATCATTTGTTTTGCATTTCTTTAGTTTATGGGGAAAAGAGAGAAATCACATTTGCGATGTATCACATTTACAAGCTCCATGATAACCATTACTGTAGGTATCTGAGACATCATAATTGAAAAGGGACTGAGATAGACTAAAGGATTCTGTAAACATCACTGGAATTCAAGACAATAAGGAAAAAAAACCAACCCACAATAGGACAAAGAGCAGCCTGCCAATGCAAATATACGATCCAGGGTAGTGTAAACCACTACTGGCTGTATCTGAATACACATGCAAAGGTGTAGTTTGTACACAGTGGCAGGTAAGTTCTGTTGACACTGAAGTTTAATAAAAAACTCCTACATATCTTTTCTAAAAATAAGGCTTTATTTAACAGGGTGTAAGCATATTAATAAACAGGGCTATATGTAAACAGTCTGAACAAGGTAATTTGTAATTCTGGCAGGAAAATATTTGATTTTTAATGAGGTATATTTTGCTCAGAAGTAGGGCCATGATTACACTTCTAGAGGATAATATCACCTTCTCTCTGAGCTTAAAGTGACAAACTCATACACAGTCAAAGGAAAATATTACCATATACGTAAATCAGATTTTGATTTATTATTTTTAACATAAAGGCACATATAAGATGCTGTCTATTTTTACTGGTAGAATTACAATTCCAGTAAGAGGTGCCTGCTTAATTCAAAAGGCGACTGCTTTAGCAAAGCCTTTCACTCGGGTTCCAGAAGTTTTGCTGGGATTTCTGCAACCCAAAAGTTGTGGTATGTAAACATGTACCCAACGTGGGTAGTACGGTAAACACGTGGTAGCAGTATGTAGCAAGTATGTGTTCAACTGGATAAGCTTTCTTCTGCTCATAGATGAGTGGTGACGGCTAAAATACAGCTCTCGGTTTGGTGCTCTCCACAAACATCACAGTCAGAAGCATCGCTACCACAACACCCTTAGCTCTACTTGGAAATGACACAAGTTCACCTCTATGAACTTGGAAGTAAAAGGTTCTCTCATTTAAACAGCTCCAAAAGGTATTCCACCTATATCATGGAGACCCTCTTCTAGCCGCATGGATAATGCAGCATCTGGAACTAGCATGTCAAGTATCTAGAGAAATCTGTGGTTCTTTAACACAAATACGAGGCAAACACATTACCATGACAAGGAACAATGAGACCGAAGTATCCACTGTGTTTTACTGTGCAAATACTCTGCGTTCTTAAAAACAAACAACTGCAAAGCAACAGGAAGGGTGCTGAGAGCAAGCCCTCTCATGAAGCCTCCAGTGTATATTCTGAATTCCTTCTGTGTCCTATAGCCCTCTCAGCTGAGAGGTAGTAACTGAGTTTCAGATCAAAGTAAAACAGGTTAACTTCACCCTCCACAGCAAAGAACAGTTTACAGGAGGTAATGCTTGAAACCAGTGCAGCTATTTTGGAAGAGTGACCGTGTCTGGACAACATCCACTACAATGGGTTCCTGATGTCAGCCAAGGTTTCTAGCTGCTCCCACCATGCAAATTAATAGTAAGAGAGAGAAATTTTACAACAGAAATCAGCAATAAAGATAAGGAGTTTTGACTGTTCATCACATGGTATTTTTCTTCCCTGAGCTGTGATGCCTGATTCCTCCAGGCTACCATGAGTTACGAGAACCTATAAAAAATTCTTAATTTGATAGAAATAGTGGAGTTTAACTACGATGAAACCTTCTTTTCTCTATTGAGAAAAAGTCAATAGTCATATTAACATAAAGGATAATACGCATCTCTGGATTGCAAAATTATCCCAAGGTGAATTTGGTCTAATGGACCAAAATTCACGTTCTATTATAGTTTTAAAAATCCAATTAAGTCAGTGGAATTAATTGAGCTAGATCCGCTAACACATGACAATCTGACTGACTTTGCAAATGGATGACATTGCGATAGCTTGTCAAGAAAGTCTTGAAATAAACCTCCTGTTTCTCTACGAGACATTAGCATCCTTTAAAATGCATACAGAGTAAACAAGTTCCTCTGCTCCCCTTAAGCAGATGCTGTACATTTCACTGGTAACACTGCCTCACAGTATCAGCTTGCTGATGCATATGTCAGGTTATTTTTTTTAAATGAAGATATATATATATATATATAAAACCCAAAAATCTTCCAATCACTATTATATGAAGTGTGTTTACATACCAATTGCATATTTCATAATTTATGTTGCAGTTCTTTCTTGTTTTTTGTTTGCATGCTATATTTTTACTGAGATCACCATATAAAATCAAAATTATTTGTACCTGAACCACTGGGAAGTACCTGAGGTACACTATGAACAAACTTGCTGAAGGCCAGCAGGTAACAATTCTGGACTTCATTAGAAATGAATGACTCTATGCCCAAGAGTCTAGCAATTCCTTCAATACACTTTTTTGAATGCCATGTCTACACTTCCAAAAGTTAGTATCTATGTTTTCTGCCTCTGGGACTAACCCCTACCTATTGGTTTGCCGTGCAGAAGGAGGCTCTGGTGGAATCTGGCCGGGTCAGGCCAGACCAGTTCCTGGGGGAACTGGCACCATACTCGAGGCGTACAGAGGGACCCCAGCGAAGCCGTAAGTCAAGCACCTCCCTGGGCACATGGTAACTCCCGCCCGTCCCGCCGGCTGGCTCTAGCAGGCTCTCTGCTCAGCACGCAGCATTGCAAACTGCTCTGGAGGTGTTTGTAGAGGTCCTGTTAATTGCTCTCCAACAGTATCTACTTCTTTTCACTGGCTCTATGGGACAAGTGACTGTTTCATTCCGCCAGCCCAAATGTAAATTACTATACACAGCAAAACCTTGGAGTTGGCAATCTGAGCTACAACCAAGTGAAAATTATAATAAGGAATATCTGGCAGTCAATACCAAATATCCTCTCCAATGCATATTATGACTTGGGCATACGTGCACACAGCATGCTACCTTGATGATCTGAGCCACACATGCACGTAACATGCTTCTCGAAGAAGTCTTGTCTGCTGTGTCTTTTATGGCTGAAAATAAACTGGAATACGGAAGGATACTTTTCAATCTGCTGAGAGATTTGAATTTCTTTTTACTGTTGGCACAAAACAAAAACATGCACAGGCACAACTGGGAAAGGCATGAAGGGTATTTGTAAGTGTGCTTCTCTCATGGGACTCTCTCTTACTCAGTGTAAAAAGGAGGCAAGACAAATTTTTTGTTTTCTTTCCTTGGAAATATAATTTCATATATCTTTTGAGGTATCAGAGAAGTAAATGCTTCTCACTTAGCTTACCTTTTACTAATCAAAAAAGAGTATTGAGCATATCAGTAAAACAAATGGAAATCCTGCGTACATGGGGCACTACTTTTACTTAAGCATAAGGCATGAAAAAGCAGCTTTATTTTTTTTTTTTCAAACATAGCTATCATCTTTACTCTTGATGCTCACTAGCTGGAAATGAAGCCTAGTACAACGTTCCACTTCCCAAAAGCATCTGAGACTATCCACCACATACATCATCATTGAACAATCTGGCACTGACATTGAAGTTGACTGTTTACAGTGATCTGAATCTTTAGGTAATGATGAAGTCAGTGTTGTAAGATTCTAAGCCTTTTATTGTTTTCCTTGATCCTTTATTCTTGTTCTTCTCATTCTGAGCTCATCACATTTGTCAAGCTTCTGTCAGGGGTTTGCGCTTATCAATGTTAGTAAGTCTTTATTCTTCTGATAGCTTTAGGATCCACACATCTTCAGCTTTGCTCTCATGTTCTTCATTCCAGTCTGACTTGCTCTGACTCCAGAGCAGACCAAACTAACAAAAGATAATAAAGAACTACCTACAGATAAACTGCAAATTACATATTACCCACCCACAAAATATTATTCATCGACAAATTCTTTTTTCCTTTTATTCTGTTCTCCTCTTCCTTTTAATCTCTGAGAGGCTGACTCTACAGTAGAGCACAGCTACAATGAGCCCGGATCCCTTGAAGCTAATTTTGCAGTGAAAGACAGTTCAGTGAAACGAGAGTCCTACATTGTCCAGATGCATTGCAATGTACAAATTACCGTTTGGGGTATAGTGAAAAGCTGATTACTCTGAAACTGATTTGTGAAAACAGATTACTTCACTGTAAGAAGAATTCATGTGGTAATATTTCAGTTTTCACTGCTTCTTAAAGAATAATATTTGCCTTCAGTTTTTCCTCTCCTGTGTTGTCTCAGGATCAGAGCTGAGAGCACTCAGACTTGGAGATCATATTTTGTTTCTTAAATAAGATAGTCTCTCAATATGGAACAGGATCTAAATAGTTACATTAGAGTGCTGGCATAGTTTTTCTTCCTTGTTAAAGTATTTTGGAGAAAAAAATAACTGCTACAGTGGTCTAGATATCTGTCAGCTTTAGATATCTGTCAGTAATTAACTTTATCACTTATTAGAATAAAATGCACTGATTAGGAGTTTTTAATCAGTAAAATCCACACATTTACTATGGGTTAATATTTAGATCTAGTCTGGAAAAACATAAGTACAGTTTTAAAAGTTAATCATTAGGAAGCTAGATAGGTAATCCTGGCTTATTTAATAATCATTAGCAAGTGTATGAAGATTTCAAGATACAATTCATGGGAACATTTTTTGGAATTCCTACCTTGAATTCCACGATCTCCTGGTGGTCCTGGCAAACCATCCTTTCCTGGTGGCCCTGGTAACCCATCTTTTCCTGGGGGTCCTGGTTTTCCATGGGCTTGGGAGGCAAGCATTGCAGCAGGCAGCTTCAGCTGGGACACAAACTGAGCCATCCTTTCTTCATTAACAAAGGACACAAGAAAAAGTGAGTAAGAAATCTGCTAGCAAAACACGGCAAAATAAATAAATCCCAAAGCCCCAGCTGAAGTAAGTTTCTGGAAGTAAGGTGTTTAATCCTTCTAAATGTCAAGGTATTAAATGCTCCTGTAAGTACCGAGGCCTTCAGTTCCAACTCAGACTCATGTCTGAGTCTCTACCCTTTGAAATAATCTGAACGAATTTGTACTAAAGTTTCGACCACTACTCTCTTTTACTAATGTATTCCAATTATTTCAAATGACTTCTGACTCCTGTTAAAATACATGAACACAGAATAATTGGTACTTAACACCCCTATGAAGGGCTACCTTATATGTTTGTAACTCTTATTAAGTTGCAAAGTAGAGCTTAAATACCGTGAACAGTTCTTGGAATGTGCTGAAACCCTGAAAACAGTTGTGAAAAAACCTTTAAGTGCTCAGCAAACATTATTAATTGCAGAGATTTCAGCATGAACTGTTCATGCTGGTGGAATGAAGTGCACTTGGTAACATTTCAGTGCTCCTTAGAGGTAGGCAAAATAGATACTAACCTTGAATCTGTCTCATTTATAGTGGATTAAAAAACTTAAATAAGCATTCCACAATTTAGCAGGTATTTACTGTGGTGGAGTTTTAAGATTTGAGAAAAAAATTAGAGTAAAGAGAAGAGTGGGTATCAAACAAAAAATAAGCAAGGTGATAGAATATAGGCAAAGTGAAACAAAGCCAAAAATAGAAGATCTGTGGGAACACTAGTGAGGTGTAGAAAAAGGAATAGCTATTAAAGACAAAACCCAATATTCCCTGTAGGCAGGACACCTTTTAATACTTTCTTTTTATGAATAGGCTAAATACTTGTTACCAATCCATTTGAAGGGGAAAAGGAGGTAACTTCAGCCAACAAACTGCTCTTGAAATACATAGTAGGTTGAACTCCTAAGGGGTAGCAGTCTGGGGAAGGGTGAAAATACACAAAATCATAGACTTGTTATAAAGTGAAAAACTGCCTGAACAGTTTAAAAAGTCTTAAACTTCATATGATTTCTTTTATCCCTAAAAGAGAAAAGGTTTTGTATCCACAAATATTAATGACAAAATAGCTAAGCATATTGCAGACATAAGAAATGCATTTTGCAATGGAAGAGAAGCTACTGTTAAGAGGTGTTCGAGCAGAAGCTTGTTTCAGACACCTACCTGAGTCACAGCTTTTCAACCCTGACTAAGAAAACGCTGGGGAGGAAAAACATTTCCTTTTCAGAGTAAGGAAACACCTAAGAAAGCTTACATAGTACAAAGGCCTTGCCTGAATCTGGTACTTGCCTAGAACCGTGCCAGAAGATGGTGGTCTGCAAGGGAGCTTTGGAGCTCAGCAGGGATGTTTGCTGAAAATGCACAGCAGTTTAGACCTGCATGACTGAAAGCGGTCAAGCCGTTCGTTCGTTTAGATAAGTTATCCACTAAGTGGCCAAAATAATTAGATATTTCTATTCTCTCCACTTTAATAAATCTTCAATGTCTTAATGATACGTTGTAGATACGTATGTATCTGCAACGATATATGATACATATATGTATCTACAATGATACATACATATGTTTGATATTATGATTTGGAGCAAACTACCTTTTAATGCTAATCTTTTACATAAGGGAATACTCTGGTTATAATTTACAATTGTTCGAACATAATTATATTAAGTAGACTTAACAGTTAAGCATAGCTACGGCAACAAGGCAGCTGCTAAGTCCAATGTAAGTTAGATGACATGTAAAGAAATGTATATAAAGGCTGAAGGGATGTAAAACATTTAGAACAGAATTTAAGATTTACTTTTAGTTGTATAATACTTCATTTTCTTACCTTCAAAAACCTTAAGAACCTCTTGTTTGATATATTTTTTTATTTCTTCAAGTGAAACTGTATCAGCCTGATGAGGGGAAAAAAAAAGGTGATATGTATCAGAAGAAACATACAGAGGGCACTTTATGATGCTACAAAATTTAAAAAATGCTGAAATTAGCATTAAAAATGTAAAGCTTTCACCAAAAATTAAATATTTTAATATATTTGTGTTATTTACTGAACTGCAAAGGCCACTTTATTGCAAATACATTATAATATTATAAAGACCACTAATACCATGAAGTGGAAGAGGCACTCCCAACTGCCAAGATGACCAGCATGTTATGTGTATGGAAATTAATTTGCATAAGACAGTAAGGACGTCCAGTTACACCGCTATGCTTTACTTGACTTTTGCACAGCATATGCCAACTTCTCACCCCCTCTAGGGACTAACTGCTTTGATGCACAGCCGACCAACTAAAACTGCATCACAGGACGAATAACTTCACTGGAAAAGTTTTTTAGAGCTTTACCCCACTTGATTGAGGGTAAAAAGAACCCAAAACGTGGCTGTGTGCCTGTGTGCACATGGAGACAAACCAAGATATCTACAACTGACAGGCAGCATTTCATTGTCTTTTTAAACGCTGATTTCCCTTTTATTAAGAATCATTTTTGTCTGCCTCCTTTTCTTTCTCAGTTGCAAAGACTTACACTTTAGCTCTTAAGCTTATGGAAAACTTGAAAATTAACAGTATTGAGTAGCCATATTGATTTGTCAGGAGCTAAAGAAATAAATAAGTAAAGTTCATCCATAGCACATGTTTAAAAAAAAAATTAAAATAACTGCTTGATCACCTGGGTATATTTTTTCCACCTCTTAACTGAACACTGAAATTATCTCAGAGATATCTTAGTTTTTCTGATGCTGTGGTATTGCTTGGTTGAATTTCTACTGCTCAGCACATGCTACCTCCACGTCATCTGAATTCACAAGCAACAAAGGAAAACTTGTATTTACTTACCGGAAACCCTGGGGGTCCTGGTGAACCCGGGGGACCTTGATGACCTGGTGATCCTGGATAGCCTCTGTCTCCTGGTGGCCCAGTAGGACCCACATCCCCCTTTTCTCCTGACGGGCCAGGTTTCCCTCGTTCGCCTTGTGGACCTTTGTCCCCTGGAATACCCTGATCCCCCTGTATAAAATAAAAGCAGAAAGAAAACCATTGCACACAGTGGAACAAACTAGGAAAAGTCACCCAAGAATGCTAAAGAGAAAATTCTTCCCTGTTCAGAAATACATTTTATGAGTCATGCAGGGAAGCTGATTTTACAGGCTAACCCTTGTCTCTGAAAACAGAGCAAGTAACGTTTTGTTTTCTTACACTTTTAATGTCGAAGTCAATGACAAAAAAAATAGCTTGACTCTGTGACCCACTTTCCAAGGACAGAACTCGGGTGCAGAAAGTTTATAGCCCTTACACAAGGATCTAGAAATGTCAAATACGGCATAGGTAGAATCTAGGTGCTGAAACTTCCCCAGGCACAAGGCATCAGGCTTTTTTCTGTAACTTTTCCTCGAAGCCTAATACTTTATTTCTGCATATACACAACATTTCAGTTAATCAAAGAAACAACAAATATACAAATACATTTGTAACGAGTGAATTCCTTGCAAACAAAATAAATTAAAGGTCAATGTTCTGGCCAGCAACAGCTTCCATCATGGCTGAGATGGCGTTTACATTTGTTTTATTTGTGAGGAATTAGATCCTTTAGAGTGACTTAATGTATTAGCTATTAGTTCACTGAACTACAGCTGTGGTGCAGAGTGCCGCAAGTCACACGTTCGGTTGTTAATGAACAGCTGGCAGTTCCTAAGGGTCACTGACTGCCCTTGCTGCATCACTTTAGCTAATGGTAGGCTCCACCATAAGCAGCAAACAGCCCCAAGAATTGACTACATCATTACTAGATACATCCAGAATCTACATTTATGAGGGGTGAATGAATGGAATTAACTGCATTCTTAATCTACAGCAAGTGCTGGTAAACTGTATTCAGATCTGAAACATCATTGACCGATAAACCAATAAAAGTGTAGTTATATTCTTAAGTTGTATTTACATGACATTTAAAGATTGAAAAAGAAAGAAAGAAAGGTAAGGATGCAAGTAGGAGGTTGTATAACATTTTTATCACCTATCTGTCTTCCAATCTGTATGATTTCCAGTGAGTTAGAGTTTATTACTGAGTATAACTAAGCTTCACTACAAAGACCACTGTAACTTGTGATGTTTTATTGCATTAACAGAAACCATAATGCATTCCCAATTGGAGTTTAAATTGCCCTCAGTAAGAGTGCAGAGGCTCTGAACCCTGAAAGTCTACCACAAGAAAAAAAAAAGTGTCAAAATCTGAGACCTCATCATTTCACAGCTGTAATTTTAACCTCTGTGGTGGGTTGACCTTGGCTGCCTGTCAGGTACCCACCCAGCCGCTCTCTCACTCCCCCTCCTCAACAAGACAGGGATTGAGATGATAAGCTTGTGAGTCAAGATAAGGACAGGGAGATTGCTGACCAATTACCGTCAGGGGAAAACAGACTGAACTTGGGGAAGATTAATTTAATTTATTGAAAATTAATAACAGAGCAGGATAGTGAGACCTTCCCCTCAAACCACCCCCTTTCTTCCCAGGCTCAACTTCACTCCTCACTCTTCTACCTCCTCCCCCCAAGTGGTGCAGGGGGATGGGGAATGGGGGTTGCAGTCAGTCCTTAACACTTAATCTCTGCTGCTCCTTCCTTCTCACATTCTTCTCCTGCTCCAGTGTGGGGTCCTTCCCATGGGATACAGTCCTTCATGAACTGCTCCAGCATGGGTCCTTTCCATGGGCTGTAGTTCTTCAGGAATGGACTGCTCCAGTGTGGGTCCCCCATGGGAAACAGTTCCTGCCTGAAAACCCGCTCCTGTGTGGGCTCCTCTCCATGGGCTGCAGGTCCTGCCAAGAGCCTGCTCCAGTGTGGGCTCTCCATGGGCTGCAGCTTCCTTCAGGGCATATCCACCTGCTCCAGCACGGGGTCCTCCACGGGCTGCAGGTGGATATCTGCTCCACTGTGGTCTTCCATGGACTGCAGGAGGACAGCCTGCTTCACCATGATCTTCTCCACAGGCTGCAAGGGAATCTCTGCTCTGGCACCTGGAGCACCTCCTCCCCTCCTTCTTCACCGACCTTGGTGTCTGCAGAGTTGTCTTTCTCATGTTTTCTCACTCCTCTCTCCCAGCTGTTGCACAGCATTTTTCACCCTTTCTGTCACACAGGCAGTACCAACATCACTCCTGGGTTCAGCTTTGGCCAGCAGCAGGTCTGTCTTGGAGCCGGCTGGCATTGGCTCTGTCTGACATGGGGGCGGCTCCTGGTGCCTTCTCACAGAGGCCGCCCCTGCAGCCCCCCTGTTACCAAAACCTTGCCATGTAAACCCAATACAATCTGTCAAACTGCTAACATGATCACATAGTCATGGAAGTCAGGGAAGTCAGCGTGCCACGGAAACAATCTCAGTGTGATTACGTTTATTATGTCTCTCTTAAAAGACCCATCCTGCCAATACTGCAGATGTCTGATTTCCAGTTTTAGTTTCTGGGCATTAATACTTTGGGCAAAACTCTAAATATGCAGCATATGAATGATTTCCAACAAACACATAGCTAATTTAGCTATTCAGTAGAAAAAAGACAAGATATTATGTGATACACAAAAGACACCCGTAACCCTTGTCAAAGACTCCCAAATTTTCAACAGTCGATGGGAGCAGGAAAGGGAGCGGATGTGCATTGGGGGAAGTGGAAGAGTAATGTTCTGATGGAAGAGGTGTACCTTTTCAGGTTTCTATAAATTTTAAGATTTATAGGAAAAAGTGTTCTGCACTGCATACAGCTATTGTATCAGGACGTGTATTGCAACACCTTGAGAAATTCAGGGCAGAGGAAGGATTCTGACTGAGAAGCAGAACTTTTGCAGTCTGCAGGGAAGAGGCTCTTTTGGGGCCTTAACAAAATTTTTGCATCCAACCTCCACCTCCTACTTCACTCATATTGACCGGAAACATAAAATTGAAGAACAACTCCTGTTCTACCATATGTTATTGCAAAACTTGAAAGAGGTACAGGCTTTAATATAATTTTTAGTTTAGTCACTTTTTTGGAGATGGAAGTCCAGTATAGGGAGACACCGAACACACCATTTTGTCTGATAGTGCTTTCAAATGAGACCACGCACCCATGCATGCACCCACATATATAAAAAAAAGCTGTCTGAACATTACTATACTTACAAGAAGCCTTCATTAAAAACATATTTAAGGCAAATTATACATATATAATTTCTCAGGTTTATAACCCTGCAGAGTAGGTATGGATAGCTATTCTACTAGAAATAAAGAAAAATGCAGGTTTCTCTAAGGCCATGGTGCTATGGCAGTGTGAAGCTGATCCTGGAATTGCTTTTCTTCTAAATGATTCCCATTTTACAGGCTGCCAATGTGTAGAAGGCAGATCAAATACTACAGCCACTTTTCAAACACACATTTTTTAAACTGCCTCCAGTGTTTTCTTTGTGTTTGGAAGAAGCTCCTTGTAAAAACTCATAAAACCAGGTCATATCTTCCTCCACATTCCTCTTTAAACTCTCCTTCACTATGAATTGTACAAAAAACAGGGTAGGACATTTGCGTTTTGCGATCTCTGCCTACGGTGCTGATTTATTCAGTCCTCCTCCTTTCTAGTGTTCTCCCATCTCTTGCATTTAATCTTGTACTAAATCCTGTGCAGAAGGAGCTATTGTTTTGCCTGGGTTTCTACATGCTCTAGTCCAGCGGGCTCCCGGTCTGTGATCAAGGCATGCAGATAATAGCAATAAATGAGCCAGCCACCAGTACTTTAATCTGTTGTTGAAATTACTTGAAAGGCGTATTTCCGATTGGTATAAACCACATGTTTTCAACTGGTTTGTCACTCAGTTTATAAGGTAGTAATAACAGCAGTGTTTAATCACTCAAAGGATGTATAGGATTATTTCAGCCCAGGTGAATTCTTCCTTCTTAAAACAGACTCTACAAGGATATACTTATGAGAGACATGAAAACCTCAAGAGTTTTATTCTGTCCTTCCAATTTTGATGCTTCTCTTTTCTGTAATTGCAACAGCTGGTCTCAAACTGAAGGAGTACGCTGTACAGCAGTCATAATAATGGCTGCAAGAAAACCTTGACTTTGTGTTATTTTCTGTAATCACTGCAATCTCTCTCACAGATGTAGGTCTGTAATACTTGATCCAGAGGCAAAAAAAAAAAAAAAAAAAAAAAAAATCAATTCCAATTCCCCCACTGATCTCTTATCCAAGATGCAGACTTCTGCTGTGTATTTCACTGTTATTTCTTAGGCAAATCTTCCCTTGTTTTCAACAAACCTTTTCTTTTCCTGCAGAATTGTAAGGAACAACTGACAGCTTTCTGAAAACTGTATTCAGATACTGCATTGGGCATATTTATAGCTTTCCTGTTATAAAAGGTTGTGAGAGATTTTGATTATCACTTGAGACAAAAATACTTCTGGAAATTGATTTATGTTTTAACATGTATCTATATATTTCTTCTATTGATGTATATGTGTGTGTGTGTGTGTGTATTTATTTACTTATTTTACTCTGTACAGAGAGAGCTAGATCATGACATGTTTGCCAGTGATCCCAGAAGCGAGAGCAGATTCAGGCACCTGTGACCTCTCTGAGAGCAAGCATATATCCATATTTCCATCTATAGCTACATGTACATGTGTGATTGTATGTACTCTGTCACCGATGAGACTGGAATAAATACACCCTCTGCTCTTACCCTGAAGCTTCCCAAGTTTCACTCTGATGAAGCAAGCTAAGGCTGTGTCTCTGTCTCTCACAGACTTTTTCAACATCCTCCTCCCTGTCAGCATGTTTCAAGGTCATGCACTTACAGGTCCAGCCTCCTCTTTTGGCTGTATGTGTATAGTACTATTTGCAGGGCATTCAGGTAGGTTGACACTGAGAAGGTCAAGGCTGAGCGGTGTAATGCAGTACACAGTAGACGGTACTATAAGAAGGTTCTTACATTTTATTTGTGTCCTTAAAGGCAGAAACACAACATTGCAAACTGTTAATTTTTGTAAGGGACAATTATTGTAATAATGGTTAAAACCTCATGTTTTTATGTGTCATCATTATGACACCCACAGTGTCATAAAGCAGCATTTCCTTTTCCAGATTACACAGGGGGGTGCTTTTCTGATTCATCAAATAAATGTGGCATCAATTGGATTAGGACATCAGGGCTTTAGCAATGTTATAACAAGAGCAGAGTATGCGCTAGGATTTTCTTTGCTCTAGCAAAATAAAGATCATCTCTCACCTCCCGTAATGATTCCTGTCCACCATGATCTTGTTACCATGAACAGAACTGTCTAAACATTTTGGGAAGCAGTAAAGTATTGCATTGGCATTCCTGCTGCCTAAGTGCAACAAGCTTGTTTTAGATAAAACATGATTTGCATTTGTGACATACAAAGATCTCGGGGATGACAATGGGGTAAGCTTTATAGCTCTTGCAAAGTCTGACAGCATCACAGCAGGATTAGCTACTTTCTAATTTTCAACCTATTGATCAATTTACACTGTCCAGGCCAACTGTGTTAGAAAATCTATGAAATGTGTTTTTCCTCTAAATGCAGAAGCAATTTGATTCTAATTTGTTGAAGTGGTGTCTAGGACTAAACCTCTGAGTTGTCTAAGAGACTGACTGAAGTTCATAGAGAATTAATTTCTTGGTTTTGCCTGTAAAATATGTGCTGATGAGGTGCTTAGATGCTCAGTAAAAAGAAAAAAAGTTATTAAAACAAGGGACTTACACGTTCTCCTTTGGGTCCTCTGTCTCCTGGTCTCCCCACAGCACCCTGAAAAATCATTTTTGAAAAAAGATAAACATATCACTTAAAGGCTTTTTTGTATATTCATCTGTTAGCAGAACTGAAAGCAACGGCCTAGGATTAACAGCTCTGGTATCTGTGAAGAATAAAATACACTAGTATGTAAAAGCATGTTTTCCTACCGGAAGACCTGGCAATCCATCTTTTCCACTGATTCCCTATTAAAAAAAAAAAAAAAAAATTTTAATAAATATGCTTATGTATATGCATTTTAAAAATATAAAGGGTAAAGCTCAATGTTTAGTGCTGGTATCAGTACATATTTTGAAGCTGCAGAGGCAGCAGTTTGTGTGGTTACAATATAGAACTACTCACAAATAGTCTTGAGACGTGAAATAACAGAGCTCAGGGCGATACTGAACTGCAAGCACATTAAATTTGAGCTGAGAGCAGAGCAAAAAAAATCTTTGGCATCGAGATGTGCATCAACTTTAATGAACACACAACTTCAAATGACAAGTTATATGGAAATTCCACAAATGTGGAATATGGACCTGTACATGCGCTTTTCCAGTCCCAGCTAGTCATTATACAACCATAGAGGAGATTTCTCTTATTCTAGATATTAGCCCTGATGCCCTATTACCCTTCTGCTGTTACAGAGATTATGCCTTAATAGTAAGTGGCCAGATCCATTCTTTGGTCCTTAGGACTTGTGGCATGGCACAGCTTCAGCCTCCTGGGCTAAACATGTTTCCTTCCCAAAAGAGGGTGGTCTCATTCATACCACCTGCTGGAAACAGTCCCAGGCCCATGTTATCCCCCAAACTGGAATGTGGCATTATCTGAGAGTCCTAGTCGGCATGGGCCAAAATAATGTCAGAGTATGTTAACAACTGCACAATGCCAGATAATTGCAAGATAAATGCTCTGGCACTGTTTAATTTACTAGGATATACATGGATCTGCATATGCAGCAAACTCTGCTATTTCACTGAGTGAGAAAGAAGGACTTGCATGAGCAAAGACATCAGGAATGTTTGCTTCCCTCTCATGCTGCAAAGTGGAGTTTTGCACAGATTAGGCATCTTGGGCCAATTTGCTGCTGAAGTTACAGAAATTGTCTCTTCTCTCAAGACAGAAGCGTAACGTGGAGACGTGCTGACAAACTGAAATGGTCTGCTTCTCATGCTTGTCCCCAAAACACCAAGCTTCGGGGGAGATAATGAGTTCTGCGCTATCCTTTCTGAACCATTTCTAGAATATAAACTAGGTTGTTTTAAACCAGCTCAGACAATGCTGACTACACTGTTGCCACACTTTTATTAAATAAAGAGGTCAGATTAGACATATCCTAAGTGAACAGTAAATGCTTTAGCTGCAGTGTTTCATCACCTGTATACAGAAAAGTTATGAAGTTTATTCAGAGTCATGAAACACACGCTTCTCTATCTAAACCAAAACCGAGAATGTATTTTGTCACCCCATCCTTTATAGACTGTGTTGAGTGTCTGGGTTAATATTCTCCTTCTGAAAAAATAAGAGAGGATCCTTTATGTCAACAGGATCCAAAGGACCCTCATAAGACCTTTAAAGGCAACATCTCAGTAACACTAACTATTAAATCATCACAATACGAGGAATTCTTGACTGGATGGTTAATACTGAGCACTGTAGCCCTAAGTGTTCTTCAGATGTTACCTAGCCTAACACAAAGCAGGATGTAATCTGATTTCTTTTGTAACTTCTGATACACTAAGATGTATCCTTTTGTAATGAACATATATATTCAGTATAAAATTGCTTACTGGTTTTCCTTGTGGCCCTTCTGGCCCAGGGAAGCCTATATCTCCTATAGGTCCTCTGTCACCCTAAGAAAGAAGAAAACACGTATATAAATCTGCATGTAAAATTTTGCATTCGGTGTTTGAAATATTTGTGTATTATCACAAGAGTCCATAACTCAAATCTGTACTTACAGGTTCCCCTGGCATCCCTGGGGACCCGGGAGATCCCGTCTTTCCCTGCAGAAAGAGAACATTACAAATTCAAATTACTAGGAAGCAAAATATAATTTCTCTTAGGTCAAAAATAAAAGAGGATATATATTTGAGTGAAATATTCATGTTACTGTTCATTAAATGCTTTAAGAGAGGAAAAACAAATATTTTGCCAGATTTTTTTAATATTTATGCCATGTTAATCTGGCTCTTGTGTATAACATAACTCAATCACTTGGTCGTCTTTACCCTTTCTGAATACTGAGATAAGGTTTTCATGAAATTTTCTTTTACATCACCATGATTTCCTTCTTGAGAAGTCATAGTCAGATCAAAGTTTATCACTGCATATGTGAAATCAAGATTTTTTCCTTCAGGTACTTCCTAGTCCTGATTTTTTTTAAAGTGAGTTTATTACTGACTTAACACCTTTTGCAAATTTTCTTCATGCTCTTTTTCGGCCACTTTTATTGTCGTTTTAAGTTCAGCCTGCCAGAATTCACAATCCTTTCTCATCTCATCATTTAGATGGTGATTTTAAATGTCTTTGTTTTTTTTAAATGATGCCTTGCTTTTAACAACCTATCTGGTTCAGCCCCAGAAAAGAATCTATTACCCTGAATCTACATTTCCCGGAAATATCCTTAGACCAGATCCTCAGCTGACTTGTACAAGTGGGGGATCTAACACATCAATGCCAGTAACAACTTCAGGAACAACAGGACTGAGGATTCGTGCTGAGGAAATAGGCATTGGTGGCAATTCTTGCAGTATGTCCGTCCAAGCTTCCCTGATAATCCCGCTCAGCAAAAAGCCAAGGCTAAAATGAGAGGTTTATATTCCCAAATGGGAAAAAGGGTCCACTATTCAACCTAGGGAATAATGCCAGGCAAGGAGGACAAATTCTCTTCCAGTAAGATATGTGGATATATTTCAAAAACTCTTCCTAGACTACTAAGAAATATTGTCTCTCATATGTCTATTAATTTGTTAATTAAAACTGCTTAGCATAAAATGTTAAAACAAATAATTTATTTCAGTGGATTTTATTAGAATTAAATGTAATCAACAGAATGCAACTCCATCAGTGATGAAGGGAACTCATTAAATATTTCATATCCAGCTAGAACAGAGAGCAACAAGAATAAGACTTGGAACATATCCAGTGGGAAATACACAGGGAATGAACAATTGTAATCATCCTACTGCATTATTGATTCACAGCGTGAAATATATTTCAGAGCAACAAACTCTGAAACTCATACATGGGCTATAAAACTCAGAGAAATACTTCGCTTTTCCCCTTAAATGTGCAATTTTACCTTGTTTTAGGAGAACTTAACTAAATTAATCTATTTAAGCTGATGTTCTTTCTTGGAACTCACAGTAAATAGGCTACATCAGTGGCTAATGGAAATGGGAGTGCATAGACACAAACTTCTCTTTATTTCAGAAAACACGTATTTATAATTTAAAAACAGTTCCTGAATGGATTGGTAGCTGCTGAAATTTAATAATAAATGTATTTGCATATAAATAACTCCATATTGCCTCCTGAAATATGGATAAACTTTTTTATTAAACTGTGAATGCAATCTAAAGAAAAGTTGCCTTCATTTCCTTTAGGAACACAAATGAATAATTATAATTTCAATTTATCATTAGTTACATTTACTTTCACCTACCACAAAGTTTCTGGATGATTATCAGAAACTTCTCTGAATACCACATGTAAATAGCTGACAAAGCATTCCCCTAAAGCAAATGTTTGGTCAACTTGATATGCAGATCCTTGTAGATTGCAATAACTAACATTCATAATAATTCTTTGTGATAGAAAAATGCTCAGAAATTTGTGCATGCCCAGGAACACAGAAAATGTCTTCATCTATATTAAACTGAGGCAATGAGAACAATCTCATATGCTTTCTTAAGTAAGCATATGCAGCTTCAAATTCCAGCTTTATCATGTATTCATACCATTCCCTCCTGTCATTTTAAAAATAGTATGAACCCTCAGTGGTAATAAAACTCTAATCTCTTTAGGAAAAACACATCATTTTCATACCTGCCTATAAAGCATTAGCCAAGCACTGGTGTTCCACAAACAGTGATCGAGATTACAGCTCAGCACCTTGCTTGACCTGTTTTTTCAGCTTCTAACAAACTGAGTTTTCTTTAATGAATATACATACCGGTGTCCCTGCTACTCCTGGCGTGCCAGCTGGTCCACGGTCACCCTGAAGAAAAGATAAATCTATACTTAAATGGTAACAATCAAACAGAGTTTTGTTTGTGGATTCCCATTAAAACCTGAGGAAGGATTATTCAGTGAACTGAAAATGAGGACAAGAGCCAGGCTCTGCTAAATGCTAATATTTAGCTCTGCCACTGACTCATTTTACAGACTTGAGCAAGTAACTTAAATCCTTTGTTTAGGTTCTCTTGTACAATGTCATAATTTCCATGCTATCCCTTATACTCTGCTTGAAGCCTTCCTTGAAAAGGGATGGAAAGTCCCTGACTTATCTGTAGTTTTCCAAATAATTATCATTTGTCGTCATGACAATGACCAAAATTCACATAGGGTAATTCACCAGCATATCAACATCCCCATATTTAAGATGTATCTTTCAAAGAAGTTTTCATGTTCTTGCTACCCAGTCATCCGTTTGCTGCAAGTCAGCATCCCCGATTTGCTTGTGCCATGGTCCTTTCAGGGCAAAGTTTCTCCTTTTAGCATACAGCCACCTTCACCTACGCTTTAAGCTAAGACAATGGGTTTTGTGCTGGAGCTGATGAGTTATGGGCACAAATTCATCTTTCTCTCTTGAGAGGACTATAACCCAAAGCAGACAGATGGAGCTCACCAGTGGTAAAACTCTACACAGTGAGATTTGCCCTAACCCACTGCTGACATGTATTGGTCTGTAAAACTACACTCTGCTAGTATAACGTTGGTTAAAAATGTAAGAAAAAAATCAGGCTCCTAGTTTCTGTAAGTGTGTAAGAAAAGCCCTGGCACAGTTAAAAGCCATACTAACAGGAGAATATTTTTGTGAGATGAGTTTATGTTACCTGGAGCTGTTTTGCAAAAGCTCTGCCAACATAGCTACAGCCCCGTTCTGTTGTGCAGAAGAGCCCCAGGAGATGGTGGGATTTCTGGTTTCTGTTCTTATACCTAATGCTGATTTGTCTCATTCTCATCATTTTGTTCAGGTAGCGCAATGATAATACTGGGAATTAGAAACACTTAACTCCATTAGACAAAGTGTAGACAGATGACAAGTTAAACGTCTGACCTTGCGTCCGGAGGGAGAAGCTTGCTTACAGGCCACAGTTCAACCTCTCTTGCTCTGGAGGCTAAAAGAAGTCACTTAATGCAAGTTCACCCCTCAGTGAGGAACGTGCACCTCAGGAACACTTGAGCACTGAGTATCTGTAGCAGGGCATATTGGCTGGAGCACTGCACTCTGTCCCTGTGGTTATTCTGGACCCAGAACTTGTATCGTGGTGTTTTCCCTATACGCTGGCTATGACAGTGAAGCTTAGAAATTCCTAGCACTTCCCTTGCAACTTTTTTCTTTTAAGGATTATTCTGGTCCTTTCAGCAATCTGATTCGCAGCACGGATGCACAAACCACTGTGTCAGCACAGCTGAGGGACATTTTAATGCGAGGACACGAAGTTTTTAAGACAGTTCATGCAATTCCCATGAAATTACAGCCAACGTTGTCTGTGGAAGATGGCATTCTGCTACACAGATATACCTAATAACTCTAAATGCACCAGCATGCACTGTACTGTTGGGAGTGGCAGGCAGACTCTGGGATTCTGTTCATTTATTCGCACCAGACGTGGAATTTTGACCAAATTTAGTTAAGGAAAGGATATTTTTGCTTTGGGAAAGGGCCAAACACTCACTTAGCTTGTTTATACGATCTGCTCCATTGCTTATTCCCTTTATTTAATTCTTGTCCCCACTTTGTCTCAGTTAGACCTGTAATAGCTCCCTGTGTTTATTCATTCTGAAATCTTTAATTGCTTGTAAATTGCAGTCTTCCAGAGCAAGAATCATCTCATGTAATTTAAATATCTAGTATAGACACCTACCTTAGATCTTGTCACTCCCCACTCTGCACAAGGAGTAATGCACACTGATATTGAGAGAAACTTTTCATTTACATTGCTTTTTGATGAAAAATAAGTTTCAGTAAACTATTTTTGTATGAAGTAATTGAATAACATGTAATTCAAAAAGCTGAATAAATATTCAATTTAAAAAAAAATTACTCTTTTTTCTTCTTAAATGTAGAAGATATGGGCAAAATCAAACTGTTTTCACTGACAGAAAATATATTTACAGATTTTTTCATTTTGCCACTGAATTTTTTGTACTTTGCCATATTTAGAAATAAATACCAAAATCTTGAAATTTTTAGCATTTCATGAAAAACTTTTCTCTAAATTCGTATCAGCCTCCACAACCAGTAAGTGAAAGGCTGAAACATGCCACCAGCTGAAGGAAAGGATCATTTCCTAGCGCTGGAATGCAGACTTGAACTACAGGAAGGAGCTGGAGAATGTGATACGGTTCGGGATGTGCTATGGTGGCGTCATACACGCAGTACGGAGTGCAAGAAAAGCAAAACAGAAACAAGGGGCCTTTTTTAGAATAATGGGCAACAGTCTGAGAAAAGAGATTTTTGCTCACTTTGGAGCAGGATGCAATACAACAGGAACTGTAGGGAATCAGTCTCTCCCTCTATTTCTACTCTTTTCAACATTTTTACACTCATCTGAAATGGTCTTTTTTTTTGTATGGAAGTCTTGCATGCACTAGGTCTAGACTAATTCAGGTACAAAATTCTCCTCAGATCTGTAGCTATGCTGTAAGTCTTAGAACAAGACAGACAGACTGTAAGCATAAGACGATGTTCAATAGAAAACAAGAACTAGTGACCATACTTAGGAACATGTTAACTATATAACTATCAAGTAATACACTTATATATAGTGTGTGTGTGTGTATATATATATAAAATATAGTATATAGTAGTATTCTATGAAGTTAAGAAAACAAAATATTACAAGGCCTCCTACACACAATTTTCCACTTGCGGAAAATGAAATTTTATGTTGGGTGAGTATAGGATTTAGATCCACAGTAAAGGAAAAAAAGAAAATACAGATAAATATGCAAATATTTTTCACACAGAAACATTAACTTACACAAAAAAAATTCAAATAAGGTTTCAGAAAACATTTAGCTGCAGATAGTTGCCACTAAGAAGCCATGACTTCTTTTTAAGAGTCCTACCTTTTCGCCTGGGAGTCCTTCCAGTCCTGGTAATCCCATCGGTCCTGGGTCTCCCTGATTTTTTTTTTTTGATTAAAAAGGATTGCATACATTAGAATTTCTGTACTCTACATGAGAAATGTTGAACAGCAAGCAATAGCAGATTATTTAACTTGATATTAGTAAAACAGCTAACCAGTTATTAGGTGAACAGATTTTCTTATGCCTTATTTTAGTGATCTGCGAATTAAGCTTTTCCCAGAGGCATTGTGTAAATATTTGAGCAATGGTTTTAATTTTGATGACGAATATAATCCAGAAGACTCTCCTCCAGTGTTCTTGCAAGCCAAGGTTAGCTCTAAAGCACCTCCAGGTGGTAGAGCCTCGGGGTGTAAGCATACGCCGTCAACCAGAGAACCAACCTCCAAGCAATTCTGTGCTCTGTTCCCTAAACAAAGCTTACTCTGCAGCAAGGGACACACAGACTAGGTCCCTGTGTAGGTCTTCAAGTTTTGAAAGAAAACCAGAAACATGCTCCACTGGAGAAATCAGTTTAATGTATAGAGTGGGGAGGCCCTTTTAATTCTTTTTCTTTTTTTGAAGAAAATCGATAATTTACCATAGAGATTTAAACTACAAATCCAACAAATCCAGTATTTCAGCAATTCTCAGTTAAATCAAAAGTCACAGCAAATTCCCGCCTGGATTTCATGAAGTCTCTGGCAGATCTCACTTTCCACACCTAAATTCTGTTTGGGAGATGATGCTTCCTGAGTAGGAAGTGGATGCTGGTACAGAAAGACGTATTCAGCTTCTGGGCATTATGATGAAACAAAAAAAGAGGCTTTGTGACTTTTTTTTGAAAATTGGTTAATCAACTGTTTTAGGAAACTATCTCACAACTCCATGTTTTGCTGTGAGTGCTGAGGGGTTCTGTTTTGGGTTTCTTATTGTCCTTGAGGAGCACAGTTATCACATTGGTTTATAGATCAAAGTTCAGTTTTTCATGTGGCTGGCTCTCCATTAACACTTGGCAAAGAATCAAACATGATCCTAGGCCCTGCACAGGTTGGCTGAGTGGGGATTATGCACCTTCATGATAGATGAAGTCCTAGCCAGCTGTTAAAAATGTTAGCTTCCCATACCACTTTGGTCTTGGCTGGGTTAGTCTGAGCTAGCTGCGCTTTATTCTGCTGCTATTTTTGTGTAGATATTGTGCCTGCACTGCTAGGAAAAAAAATACAACTAAATGGTACTGGCATGCTGCTTTCATGAGTAGAGACATTTCTCAGTAGTTTCACACTGATACTGAAGAGAAAGACTCTTATATGGATATGATATGGATATATGATATTATATGATATGGACCCCAGTCAGAAGACAAGAACCCTTCAACAGAGAAGACACTCATCATCATCTTCCAAATACTGTGGCCTGATACGTTCAGATAAGGCCAGTCTTTAGTGACTTACCTTTAAAGGTCTCTTCCAACCCAAACTATTCTATGATTCTATGACATTTGAACAGTCTATGTGTTGTGCTCTGACCTGATTCTTTACTACCAGGCATCCAAGATGTTGGCTGAACCATCTCCTTATTTATTTTGCCCAAGACTAACAATTCGAAGACAGGACAGCAGCTGGAGAGCTCAAGTGTCAGCTTCTTGGTGGTTGAATGAACTCCTGAATGTGTTAAGGAACTCTGTCAGTATTCTCTGAAGTAGTAATTTGTTTCATTAGTAGCAGACATAGCTGTTCTTTACTTTGCTGGAAGGGATGTGATTTTGTTTCAAAAATGATCTCCAATATTTCTCAGGGTTTCCTGATCTTTATCAAGCAGACAATTTATCAGCACATCATGGGGAACGCAGTCCGATTGGGCACAATTTTCTTTCCTAACTAGCTCAGCTTCTACTGCTTTTATCAGCAAGCTCTTCTCATCAATTTCCATTAGCTGACAGATGGTACTCATCCTGATTCAGTCATACTGCCTGCAGTTCGAAAGAGGTTGCAGTGTTATAGTGCTGCAACTATCATTATGCAGTTATGTGATGTTCCTTAGACTTGAAAAAGAAGTACACAATGTATTGAAATTTTAACTGCTGTGGAAGCACCTATCCAATTTTTAATACAATATCCATTTAAAATGACACTTGATACTATCATACTTTTTGGGCTAAACCATCAATACTCAAATTTTACTATTATCTTTTGGGTATTTTCACTGATGTCCAGTCATCAAGACGCAATACCCGTAAGTTTCAACTTTGCCACCTTCAAGGCTATGAACTGTAGTGACAAATCGCAAGCTAACGACAAATATCGTTTCTCTATTACAAAGGCAAGCGACATCACATGTCAAGGACTTTGGGAAAAATGTACACACCCAGTCAGGATTTGGATCTACATTCTGCTGGCAGCTAGCCCTATGCAACTGCTCAAGATTCTTCCACTAGTTGTCCTTCCCCTCCTCATAATTTTTAAAGAAAGATCACGTGAAAAGGACATAACACAATGCTTAAAGGAAAAAAATATCAAAAGCTATAGATCTGCTTTTGAATGTCACACTGCATAGTTGAAAGGTATAGTGGCTCCCATGATCATCATCATCTTGCTCACCAGAAGCAATGTGATCATACTGAAACTAACCATCATGCCATTTCCAAAGAAAACATCAACTTCTAGTTGTTACTAGCTAGCATGATGTAGCACGCTGTCCTTTCTCCCTTATCACTTTCAAATTTAATGTTGAGAACAATCTAATTGCTCCTAAGGTATTTTCTACCTTTATTGCAAATTCTCTATTCTTAGATATATCCAGGGACAGCTCAGCAGAGATTAATCCACAAGCAGTTAATACTATGTTCAGTCATTCATTATATTATCACTTAGAACTATTTACCAGAAATTGCAAAATTTGCAAGCCTGGCAATTAAAAAGGCTTTTTCAGATGTACTGATTCTGCAGGAAGTAAGCTACCTGCTGAAGAACGTTAATGGACTTTTCCACCCTTGTGACTAGGATCGTGTGTTGAACTACTTGCGGAATTCTCTATCATAACCAAAAAATTCATACATACCACTGTGCCAGGATCTCCTTTTGGACCCTGCAAAGAAATGAAGAAGTGGAAACACATTTAAAAAAGAACAGAGTTACACAATAAGATGGTATTTTTTTGTATTACTGCATTGAGTATACTTTGCTAATGCAGTGCATTTAGAACCAGTATTAAGCCCAGCCCTCTCAGCTGACTAATTTAGTATAAAATCTTAGTAATATTTGGTTTTTGTTTTGCTGTTCCAGAATACGGAGAAAGACAGCTCTGCAGTCTGGTGCGAGCCTGTGACTACAAACGGCACATAATGTAAGGACAAAGTCCTCACTGAAGGTTGTGGTTACCAAAATGACAATCATCTTAAAACAGTAGAACTTGCCTATGACCCTAACAAGAAGGAGGACCTAAATAAGTGCATAGCATCTTTGGCTCCACAGAACCAAAGCAACAGTGTCCTGCTGCAAGGTGGTGCATCTGCACTCTGCAGCGTGGAAGACACCAGCCCTGCGTTACTGCCACAATAGAATTCTCGGTTTGACACATTTTTCTGCACTGTAGCTACACGCAGTGAATCAGTGACAGAACTGAGATCAGAGTTCATGAGCTTCTCATTGCCGGCATCAGATTTAATCCATTACAAAACTATGCCACCACTAACTATAAATACTATATTACACATTTTAAGATATTACGATACTTTCACTAAAGAGTCCAATACCAAATTATGTACCGTTTTTGCAGCCTTTACTTGCTAGGGTGAAATACTTAAATCAGAATAAACTACTCTCCAAAATGGGCTAAAATGCTTGATAAACACATAAGATCACATACTTTATAATTTACTACATACCAATCATACCCTTATTTTTTCTATCTTTCACATATAAAATCAAATTCCATGCCACTTACCAAAACTGCATGCAAATTACCAACCCCTCTGTTGCTATGTTAATTAACTATTAGAAATTACGCTTCTGTTAATACTTACTGGAGGTCCTGGTGGACCTGGATAACTAGCGACACTCACACCTCCCTGTAACAGCAAGTTTAAAAGTTGAATTGGGCCAAAATTAGGTGTTGATTGGGGGAAAAAAAAAAAACATTAAAGACAAATACCTGGAGTTTATATAAGCTGCTCATTCCATTTCTTTCATTGTAAGGCATACCCTTTAAAACATAAAAACCAAGTAAGTGTCACAACTATGAATCACAAAGGCAGAGCTCTTGCCCTGTTCAAGCCCCATAGCTCAGCAAAGCTGTGGTATCATTTTTGTTCTTGATCAATTTTTCAAAGATTCCAGACATTTCACTAAGAACATAAGATACATACCAATGCAGCTTGGGACTTTTTTTGAATTATGAAACGAGAAACCTGTAAATCTCAGTGTATGTTACATTTTGATATTTATTATTATTATAATTCTCCAGAATTAATTTTGAGTTAGGTACCATTCCAGTTAATTCGGAGTCTAGTGAGCTCCATGGACTTTCCCTAGGTTCCCTGAGTTCCCTGATCTCAGGTACCCAAGCTGTCTAAATTACTCTAATAACATTGGACACCAAGGTTAACCCATTTGACCCAGTTTCTAGGATGGCTTTATTGACCTGAACTTACTTAGCAATGAATCACAAGAAAAAAAAGGAATACAGAAATCTTTTGCAAAAAGACATTGCTGTCTTCCTGCACTATTAATATGTATTAGATTGACAGTCAATTCTTTATATTACATTACATTTTACTCACAGGTATATTGTTCCTAATATAACATTCAAAATATAAAACAAAATGTCTCACCGGAGGCCCAGGTGGTCCAGGTTTCCCAGGAGAACCTTCACTACCCTAGTACACCAAGAGATTCATATAACTCATTTACTGTAACTGATGTCCAGATCTATTCCATACCCAAGCTATGATGACCATAATGACAATAAACAAGAGATACAGTCAACATGAGCAGGTAATATCAAGAATAAATTCTCCTGCCCAGCTCCTGCTTAAGCTTTAGGCAAGTTATTTGTCATTACTTGATACTAGTTTTTCATTTTGTTAGTTACTTGATGCTTTATGTGTAGTAACTTCCTTGTGGCAAAATAGTAGTGGTAACGTGGGTTGTGAAACACTTCATATATACCAGGAAGGAGAGGAATAATAAAAAAGAGTTGTTAATATCAATTTCTAAGCAACTGACAGATAAAAGTTAACATTTATTTTATGCTTTGTATATTATTTTGCAAAAGCCAATCCTCAGTTGATCATTCACAGGTAAATAAAGAAGAGCTACAGTTTCAGAAGTTCAGTTTATTTAGAAACACACTGAATAAAAATAAAGATCTTCTTTATTAAGAGATATCATGAATATCTTTTTGGTTTTTACTGTCAAATATTCATCTGTGGTTACTGGTATCTGTAGTCTATTCTGCTGATGTGCACTGAATTGCTTATATTTATAAAAAAAAAAGCTTCTGAGTTTTTGCCCCAGCAGAATGGTGGGGTCTCTGAACAGTATGGTTACAAAAGTTTCAATATCAAATTTCCCAAACAAGATCTTTTCAAAATCTCATCACTACGACTCAGTTAAAAACACTCTATAATTTGGAACACGTCTGCCAGAATTTTTCACTGACTTTGTTGGATCTTATTAAACATATGTCAGTGAGACACTTAGGCTGCATATTTAAAATTATTAAGGTGCCAAAAGTCAAGCTAAGTGTTCAATGGCAATAATTAGCTCACCAGAAAGATATAACTGCAATTAAATGTTTGTACTAGGATAATTTCCAAATGGTCCTGTTAATTGATAGAAACTGTCAGCCTCCAAAGAGTGATTTGGAGTACTTCACAGGGAATAAAAATACTATACTTTAGAAAGCATATTATATGATCATTTCTCAAACATGTTCCCCAGATGAAGGAAGGAGGAAGAAATTACTCTGGCTATATAGAAGAGAAGGCTTCAGGGAGACCTTATTGCAGCCTATCAGTACTTAAAGGGGGCTTATAAAAAGGATGGTGGCAAACTCTTTAGCAGGGCCTGTTGTGACAGGACAAGGGGGAATGGCTTTAAACTAAAGGGGCGTAGATTTAGACTAGATATAGGGAAGAAATTTTTTTACAATGAGGGTGGTGAAACCCTGGCGGAGGTTGCCCAGAGAGGTGGTGGATGCCCCATCCCTGGAAACATTCAAGGTCAGGTTGGACGGGGCTCTGAGCAACCTGATCTGGTTGAAGATGTCCCTGCCCATGGCAGGGGGGTTGGACTAGATGACCTTTAGAAGTCCCTTCCAACCCAAACTATTCTATGATTCTATGATTCTGTATTTCAGTTTACTTCATTGCTTTTCAGCCATCTGGCTTTTGCCCTTTTTGATCGATGAGACACTGGTTATAGAGCAGTGGCTTCTCATTCCCACCTGTGTGTGAATTGTAAACAAGGAACTAACAAAGACTTGTGTTTTGCATTCGGTTACATAAAAAGGAAATAAGTGTGGTAAATTTTTGCTATTATGGCCTGCAAGGAGACAGCTCTCAATCAATTTTTATACTGAAATAATTCCAGAGCTTTACAAAATAATTTCCTACTCATACCAGTGTCAAGGTTTTGTAGAGTACTAGTAGGATTATATACAGTGTTGTGGCAGTGGAAAACTCCAGGCTAAAGCTGAAAAAAACTTCAGAGAAGTGTATTCATATACAAAATGAAGAACTTGTCCCAGAAAGTATTTTGCAGCAAGCTAAGTTTGTGTCTGCTGTATTTCACTGGTCTGAGGTGCCCAAGAAATGAAACTGACCTCTTAGTTATAATGGATAATATCGAGTGCCTGATAAAAGAGCACAGAAAACATTGATAAAAAGCAGTACTATAACAGTGTAAATTAAGTTAAAAGGAAGCTTATATATTTTTGCAGAATGACTTAGACTCAGTAACTTTCAGTACTTGTGAAGCACTTTTAAAGTATGCAGTTACTTTTGACTAAAATACTGGTAAAAGAATGAGAAGCAGAGCAAGTAGTAACTAGTCATATACTATTTCACAAATGTATTTTCACTTTCCTAAATTTTATATAATATGCCATACTTAGAGAACATTCTCTGCAATTTATGTACACCACAAGGGCTACATGTCAAAATATAATCCCATATGTATGGCGTTGTTTGGGGAAGGTACTTGTATTAAGACACAAATAAAAATTAATTTGAAAATGTACATCGAGTTCTTGTTTGCACTTTATGTTAAAAAAACCCCAAAACATAGAAGCATAATGGGATTGCAAAACCTTCTTTACCAAGACTAAAAAGAAGGAATACCTTTTCGCCTTTTGACCCTGCTGGACCGGGATGTCCAGGTCTTCCTGTGGCTCCCTGCACAACACAGTATTGGTTTGTATTAGTTAAGAAACACTGAAACACAGTATTTTTGCATTGTAGCTTAGTTTTTAAAACTTGTACTTTTTGAAGGTCATTTAAACCTAATTATGCCTATCCTCCAGGTTTAAGTATTTCTTTTCTGTTTGATACAACAGCTGTGTCCTTCTGATAAGCCCTTTGAAGGGTAAAACTTGTGTTTGCGGTTGCATTTTCACCTTGGCAGACTAAATGCACTGACCTTAACTGGCACCTCTTGATACTGCTAAGAATCACGCTTTACTGCTAAAATGCCAATTTACATATTCCACATTAAACTTCCTAAATGTATTACAATTTTTGAAAGAAGGGAAGCATTAGTACCGTCAGCAACCTAGGAATGAATAATGATCATACTAACTAATGTGATCCCATCCAGTATGTAGAAAATAAAATTTAAAAAAATTTCCAAGAGGAGTTTTCCCAGAAATACCAAAATTTTTAATGATATTTTTCAGTGACTTTACGTATTGTCAGCTTATTCTCATACTTTTTAAATTGTGAAACCAAGCAATTACTTGGTTTCAGCATTAAATGTTTTCAGAATGCCTAGCTGGAATTATTTTTAGATTTTTATTACTAACATTATTACTGTAACTTGGGTACAAATACATAATTAACTGCAAGTTTGCACATCGTAAGTCATGTAACCTCACAGAGTCTCTAGGAATGCCAAAACTCCAAACCCATTTAAGTTACATAAACTTTGAGCCCGGACAATGACAGTATTTTCAGTAACATCAACTCACAACATAGTTTCTTTTATTAGAGCCAGTACGGGTAAGATTTTACTATTGCTCTCCTAAAAGCCAAAAGAAAGGACAAGAAACTAAGAATATGAAGTTTTACTAGATAGTTATAGCAACCCCTACAGAGATAGATTAGATCACAGGTGATACCACACACTTACAGATGGTCCACTGGGTCCTGGTATGCCTGGCAGTCCAGGAGCACCTTGAAGGCCCTAGAAATTAAAAGAGCATATGTCTATTTCCTCTCCCACTTATACCTCAAAAACTACTTATATTCAGCATGTCCAGCAGTATTATAACTACAGTAAAGCGCATTTTAATCTAAAACGTTGGCATTATTTTTAGGAATGAAAAAAACCCCCACCATGCAGGGAAGAGATTATCATTGAACAAGGTTAGAGGCAACTTCTTGCTTGACTGATAAACACCACTTGTCCTTCAACCTTTCACATTGTTAGCGTATGTCCTGTATATCTTTTTGTCTTTAGTTGTGCAGATAAGAGCAGGACATCTGGCTTTTCCTTAGAGATTAATTTTCTATTTTTTTTCAGTGTTTAGCAGCAGGTTTTGATTACAGTACTTTGAGCGTGTAAGTGAATTTATTTCAGAAACACTGAAATTTAAGTGCTAAACACTGAAAATATCAGAGCTAAGGCAGCTAACCAGCTATCAAACAGTGATGAAGCATGTGAATAGCTAACTTACTAACACAGCTCTATCCTGTACTCTTAAAAATTAGCATTTAAATGTATGTGAGGCTTTTAAATATACAAATGAGCAAAAATCCTCAGACAAAAATTAAATAGATGTTATTTAATTGAATAATAGCATTTAATCTTGCTGAAAATTCAGAATCGAGGGCTATTTATAGCAATACGTTACTATCTCAGCAGTTTTAAAGAAGTGAATAACATTCTGTGCATTTCATTCTCGGTCTAGATATTTATTCAGGTTCAGATAAGAATGCAACTGCTATAGAAATGGAGTAATTTTACCTCATCACCCTTCTCTCCAGCAAGCCCAGGAAATCCACGTTCACCTTTGCTTCCCTATGAAAATATAACATTCAGACAAATACCTTCTATTAGAGAACAATGAATTTCATGCTCTGCAGGGCATTTTATGACCCACATTTAATATATGCTAGCATGAAGCCCTTACAGCTATAGTGCCTAAAACAGAAAAAAGGGCTCAATACTACCTGAAAGCTTTAAAACACGCCTCCCATCGAGGTGAAAGGAAATGACTGCTTTTTACCTAGTAGGCAAACTAGCCAAAAGGCCTGAGGGAGACATCTTATTAATACCAAAGAGCTTAAATGCTTGCTGAAATGGAGAAAGTACACTTTCATGGAATTATGCTCAACTATAGGGGATATCTGTATGCCAAAGCACGTGGCATTTCATCCTATTACAGTGAAGGAGAAGTTTGATGGTTATCAATGAAACTTCAAGTCCCAGTGAAATGGCTGCATTACTCCCATGGGAACAAGGTGCAAAGGCACAGGGTGGTCCAGCTGTTGCACACTTGAGGGAGATACGGGAAGCTTCCTTCTTCACCGCGGGATTCTTGTGTGACTGACTCACCTAAAATAAACATAAAGATGGCAATGCGCTACTGGACAGTCAAATCTGAGCTAGCTTTAATGGACACAAGACACAAAAGACCTATTCTGGCTTGGGATTCAACTCAGGCTATTTCGATCACTTTCCTGAGAGGAAAGGCGAACTTACACAGGAAGAGGGCTGAACCATAAAAACTGTTTGAACCTTTAGGCTGCTCAGATGCTACAGGGATAGGGATCAGACAAAAAAGTCAAGACTGTCAGAGGTAAGGGTCTGGCCTTTTACTTTTAACAAGCAACAAAGCAATGTAAAGTACTCTCTTCAAAACTTACCTTTGGCCCTTCTCTACCAGGGATGCCTGGAGGACCTCTTGTGCCGGGATCACCCTGAGGACCAGACATAAAGCAAAGTGATAAATAGCCATTTTGTGACACAGGCGGAAGGTCTGATCTACGCAGACTGCTTCCTTCCTGCCTTTGTGACTATCCCTTCATTTTACCCCAAAGCCTTCTCTTCAGTCCTTTCTTCTACACAAAGTACTTGTTCAGATATCCTTCCTTGTTTGCCTCCCCATCTCTCACACACTCTACTCAAACCATGCTAACAAATTTTTAGCTTCATTTTGAGAGGAATCATAAATGCCTTCATTTGGATAGTTCCAGATACACCTGTGTTTAGGTTTGAGGAGACCATCTTCCTTTTAAGGATTAGGTAGAGATGGAGACTACTTGTTACTCTTGCCAGCTTCAAATCTACAGTTATTTTAAACTAAATGATTCCTGCTTTGTTGAGAAAAGCATTTTCCAGCTAAATTACAACCTTATAGAAGCGCTAACCACAAAACAGAGAGAAATGAAGAATGAAGCATAAAGAATCGGTAAGAGAGAGAACTGACAAAGAGGTAGAAGAGCATGTACAGGAGAAAGAAAATACAATTACAAACAGAAAGAATCAGGGAAAAGCCCAAACACAGACCTAAAAGAAATCAAATTTGGGTATGAGAAAGTCAATAAACTCTAAGTACATGTATTAATAAAGGACAGTAGAATAGGATAATCTCTCTCCTCAGAAATGATGTGTGCTTTTCATATAGAAATCCTCCTGAGCACAATTTTCATCTTGAAATATGGCAGATCACTTCAATTTTTATTATTTTTCAAAATAATACCTTAGAAGTTCTAGACTATTTTCCCCCTTTGGTATATTACCAATATTAATGCTACAAGGTAAAGTGGAGAATGCGGTATACACGTAGCAATCCATACTGTGGGCTGGATGTACTGAACAGGCACTTGGCTGGCTACTACCTCACATACTGTTCAAATGCTATTTTGCAAAATTCCTATCAAATACATTTCTTGAGTATTTTTTAAAATCAAAACAAAACAAAAATGTCAAAATTATTTTAGGCTAGCCAAAAGTTCAGAATTGAACCTACAGAAACTTTCCAGTGCATATTTTGGTTTAAAAAGCATGCTTATAGTAAACAAAGATACTTAACCTCTGACAATGTTTACCTTCAGTATAGCACCCATGTCTCCCACAAGTGGCAGTGCAATCTGAAATTAAAAAAGGCAGCTGCAGTTAATGTTTTACACAACACTACCAATTCTGATGAGTTCTCATTGCTTCTAAAGTTTACATTGTTACATACATAACTGAGTACATATATATTGGCTGAAGCTATTTTTTAATGAAAACTCTAAAGAAAAATCAGGGTTTCAAATACAGTTTTTGAATGTTAAATATCTCTGTCTATCCAACCTAACAATGTAATTCTTTGTTACAATTTCAATAAAGTTGCTTAAAGCATGACAACAGCATAACTCCAGATCATAGTAAATTGTACTTTAAAATATTAATAATATATTGTTGTCTTTTGTAGCATACCAGCAACAACTTATTTCTATTGGAAATTCTCACAGACTATTCTCACCTGATTATCTTCAACTGTTTTCCTTCTGCTTTCTCCTAGGCTTTGACTCTACTGTGAACTGTAGCATGAATTGTGGAGATGCCAAAGCTAACTTCAATAGGTTAACTCAGATGCTGGAAATAATCCAGCTACAGCAACACAAGCAACAGATACAGTATTTTGTCCTGCCTTTGAACATTAAGAATTAGTGCAAAACTCTGTGGTGCCACAGCTAAATTGCTACCAATACTAAAGCTAACCCATTTATAGCTCAGCCAATAGGTTTACACTGTACTGCAATATAGAATCATAGAATCATTAAGGTTGGAAAAGACCTCTAAGATCATCAAGTCCAACCGTCAACCCAACACCACCATGCCCACTAAACCATGTCCCTAAGCGCCTCATCTACACGTCTTTTAAATACTTCCAGGGATGGGGACTCAACCACTTCCCTGGGCAGCCTCTTCCAATGTTTAACCACTCTTTCAGTAAAGACATTTTTCCTCACGTCCAATCTAAACCTCCCCTGGCGCAACTGGAGGCCAATTCCTCTCATCCTATCGCTAGTTACTTGGGAGAAGAGACCGACACCCACCTCGCTACAACCTCCTTGCAGGTAGTTGTAGAGAGCGATGAGGTCTCCCCTCAGCCTCCTTTTCTCCAGGCTAAACAACCCCAGTTCCCTCAGCCGCTCCTCATAAGACTTGTTCTCCAGACCCTTCACCAGCTTCCTTGCCCTTCCCTGGACATGCTCCAGCACCTCAATGTCCTTCTTGTAGTGAGGGGCCCAAAACTGAACACAGTATTCGAGGTGCGGCCTCACCAGGGCCGAGTACAGGGGCACGATCACTTCCCTACTCCTGCTGGCCACACTATTTCTGATACAGGCCAGGATGCCATTGGCCTTCTTGGCCGCCTGGGCACACTGCCGGCTCATGTTCAGCCGGCTGTCAACCAGCACCCCCAGGTCCTTTTCCGACAGGCAGCTTTCCAGGCACTCTTCCCCAAGCCTCAGATTTCCAAGTGCTACCATTAAACTTGTATTTAAAGACCCTCCGTAAAAACTGATTGAACTGGTTATCATCAGATCTTCAATCTTTTAACAGGAATTATCAAAGTATGCTCCTGAAAATTTGCATTATACAGAACTGCTTCTGAGGCTGAGGAACACTATGCCAAGTTATAGCCTGGCAGAAACTCTAGCATACAAACTGTAACACCTGAAAACAAAGTATTTATCCTGTATATGTTAACATAAGTTTAATTTATACTGTAATATAATCAAGTAAAAAAAAACAAACAAAGGATATAATCATTGAAAAATCAAATTAATTTAATCAGTTGGACTTCTAGACTTGCTAGGTTATCTCACCTCCTTTAATTTTAAAATATTTACACCAAAGCAAATGCACAAGCTTTCTATGTATACGTACAGGATCACCTGGAGGGCCTGGTAGTCCTGGCTTTCCATCTCTTCCTGGAGTGCCCTAGAAACAAATGTAAAATTTGATGGCCTTAAATCACTGATGAGGGACACGTTACTTTTTGCTGTATATATAGAGAACTGTCACTTACATTGACACCAGGGGTACCTGGAGTTCCTGGTAATCCTGGGGGTCCCCTAGGGCCCTAAGAGCAGGAAAGGTCATTTAGGATTTAAGAATATTTTTATTTTACTGTAAACTTCTTAAACTAAATTAATGTTTTTTATATTAAAGAGAAAACTTACTCCTACCTGCACACCTGCTGATCCAGTTGGACCTATAGGACCCTGAAAGAAAACTCCAAATAATCAATAGTTACACTTTTTGGGATAAGGGAGATGAACTTCATAAAAAAATACTGAATGTGGGATCTCGGTGCAGTTTGCATTGCAAGAAAGACTTGCTCTAAGGTTTGGCTTTAAATCCAAATCTAATTTTGCCAAAATTATAGAGTTCAAGATTTTGCTGAGGCCCATTTTTAAGGGCAAGTAATACCAAAGAATAATGATCTGTGGTGAAACTTGCTATTTAGCTAGGAGATTCATAAGAAAAGCTGATATTCAGCTGAATAAAAACAAATTAGATTATTTAAATATAAATGGGTGATTTTTAAAATTCAGATTTGAAAATATTTTAACTGAAGAAATTATTTTTAAGGATTATTATTTCAGATTAAGATCTCAGTGTGAACCTCTAGTCACCTTTCTCAAACATTTTCTCTCTGTACCTGAGTCCCGTCAATAAACTGAAATGTATCAGCTGACTATATTGGTCTGGACTGAAGAGAGATTGCCCTATTCACCACAGTAGAACTCATGTAATAACATGTACCACCTATCATCTACACCATCAATACCATCAACTTTTTTACTGAATACTCTGAAGACACTGCAGATGGTTTTATTTAAAGGCAATAGAAAGAAAGAAACCCGGGAAACAAGCTGAATAACTGAAACAGTTATTGTTATAAGTTATTTAGTATGAATGCTCTAGATACACTGCATCAACTTGCTTCATGTTTGAATTTAAACTGCGTAGAAATGCGTGAAGCAAGCTGTGCAGAATCAGGACTTCACTATTTCCTGGCATAGTGCCTGGCACTGTAAGGTTCTCATTTATAAGCAGTAGACCTAAGCTTGTAATTAGCAGTCATCACAAATGCAAAAGCTAGGAGCTGATGCAAAGCCTTCCATATCTCTTTTACGTGTCTTTGCCTTTTCCAGTACCAGCATGGATTTCAAAATGCCATCATCTACAATGTCGAGTATACCTCTTCTCTTGTACCAGTACTCAGGCTGGATTTTGCTGACAACTGCAAACAATTGTTGCTTAGAAACAGACACAGTCTGAAGATGTCCCAGAAGAAGACCATCACTAGGAAGCTCATCTGTAAAGTAGCCATTGACTCTTTCAGTTCTCCAAGGCTTCCATTTCTCACTTAGCACTAGATCTTTCTGGGTCTGGATAAAGGGAAAAGATGCTGAGTTGGGAGTCAAGTCAGAAAGGAGTTCTTGGCGTGGCTTTTTACTATGCTTTGTTTACTTGTTGCAGTTTCTCAGTGATGCACAGTGAGAAGCCCAAATTCTGAGCATTGGTATACTTACTGGTGATCCCTGAATGCCTATTCCAGGGGGCCCCATCTCCCCAGGTGCTCCTTGTACACCAGGCAGTCCTCTTTCTCCCTGAGAAGGGTACAAGGCTTTCAGTCACAACAGGTCAGAAAACGTAAACTAGCATATTATCCCTTTTTTTTAGAAACAGAAATAATATATTTTTTATACCTTTGGTCCCCGTGGACCTGGGTTTCCAGGGATACCAGTGGGACCCTAAAAAAAGAAAACCAGGAAAAAAACAAATTATGTTTTGAAATCAAAGACACTAGCTGAATTTTATTGCCAAAATTAGCCAGCCTTTATAAATAAACTATGACAGATTTACATATGTCTGTCTTGTTAATAACACTGTCCCTAGGAGCACGTGTGAGCCTTGCACTATTTCTAGACTGTATTTTAGTGCACTTACAATACCACTATAACATATATTTCAATTTTGAAGTTACATCCAAAAAGATAGTTGTTCTGATTTCTTTCATTGCACAATGAGAATTCTTTAACAGTTGTCCCTACAAGAAATAAAGTCATAAAAGCCTTTTCAGACTATGGACTTACTGGTGTTCCAGGCAGACTTAGTCCAGGAGGTCCCACATCACCTTTTGGACCTGGATGTCCAGGCGGTCCCATAATCCCACCAGGGTCCCCCTACAAGATAAATTTGAATCACTAATTGAAATGTGAGAATTTTCTCTTATGAAAAAACTCTAAATATTATCAAGGGTATCCTAGAAAGTGCCAGTACTTTGAGAAGAAATAGAGAAGAAAAAAACCCCCATATTTTCCTTCAAAAAGTTACAGAAGAGGAGGCATGGACCACACAACCACTAATAGTAACTAGCATTGTCTCGGTTTTCCATGCTTGCAATGCATCTGATCTACATTTCTTTGTTGCCAGGCCCCTAACATGCAGGCTGTCATTAAACCCTGCCAATTAATTCACAGTAACAGCTTCAAACTGTCTCTCTCCAGCTATCTATCCCTACTGCTAAAACCCTGGTCTTCACTGTATTCCTGTTTACACCTCTATTTCTTACTTCAACGCATGCAGCATCTCTTGCTGCACATCTCTACAACTCCTCCTGCTTACACAGGAGAATTTGTGCCTTTTATTACGCTGTCCTCTTGTCTTTTACACACTCCTGTATCATTCTCTGTGATTCTTTCTGAATCCACTACTTCTCATTTTGCAAGACGAATACATTTTTGTCATTATTCCACAGTTATTTTCTTCTCCTGCCTTTTAATCGGCTCACTTCTTCAAACTATTAATGGATTTTATTAGTTTCCCTTGTACCCCACAATGTGTAAATACCATAACACATCACATAGCTCACAGTATGCGTATATCCTCTTTTCTTCCCTTCTCTACATTCAACATATACACACATACCATTTTTACTCTTGCTGATGTAGCTGAATTCTAACTAAGGGATTTCTACACAGCAAAATACAATGCCATAAAGAGATCCCAGCCTTGGCTCACATCTGAGAGAGTATAGCTGCCCCAGTGCTCTGCCAGGAGGAGTATGTCTGACTGTGAAGTGGGATTTTACACATTAGTCTGGTTAGGACGCTACACTGAAAAGGCTGTTCTGTGGTCAGGACCTGAACTGACATATCTGCACTGCACAGATTTAATGTAAGAGCCCAATGCAACCTCCTTGAAATATTACTTAAATTATGAATCTAAAGAGCAACTGGGTTGCCAAATTGGCCTGCAGCGTCTCCAAGGAGCAGACGGGGGTTGCTGCTTGTACATTTTAAAATCAATTCATAAAGCAGCCACACAGATGCGCTACAGAAGGATGGAAGGGTACTTCAGACAGTCTAATATGCTCTAACATACCAAGCTTAATTAAAAACACTTAAAACATACCTTGTCACCTTTAACTCCTGGGTTTCCTGGTACCCCATGCTCTCCTGGTAAGCCCTGGAATTAATAAAAATATAATTGTACGTTTTTATAGCTATTCCCTTAAAGATTATCTAAAATTACAGATGAAAATGAGTTTACACTGGATTATTTACTGTGCATTAGTATTGACCCAAAATGTTAAAGACTACAAGTTAATGAATGCTTCTTTAATCAAATATATGAATCATTTTTCTTTAAGTTGAAATGTAATAAACTATTTAAATAATAGGGAAGGTTAAATTGTGTTCTCTTACTAAACTGTAACAAACACAGAAAATTTTTTCCATAAGCCTTCAATGCTATTCAACCAACTATTGTATCAAGCATTTCATTAAGAATGCCAGTAATTTTCATAGTAAATGATAAAATTGTCAAAACTGAACAGTAAAATCTAAGTATGATACTTAATCCCGAATGGAAAATGAACTTCCTGAGGAAAAAACAAAGAAACACATATTGTTTTTATTTTTCTTCACAGTGTAAAACATAGTTTTGTGAACATGGACATATGAAGGATGACAACATTTTCATGGCAGTAGTGAGGGTTCAACAGCTGTGTGTTCGCTTTCTCTGCTGTACTCTGTCCTTAATACAGACAGACAGCTACTTGTTTCACCCAGCCACGCAAATTAAAAGCATAAGGAAAAAAGAAAAAAAGTACCTTAATGAAGAACATTCTGCTTATACCAATACAAAATCATTATAAGAATATATGGAAGTTTAAATTTACTGATTATGGATCAGACATCATGTCCTACCCTATCCCCTTTTGATACCGACATAAAATGTATACAGTCTATCTTCTTTCCTAAGGATTTCTCAGGGGTTTTTTTGGTTGGACCAAGCTTAAGGGATATCTTAGGAAAGGAAAGAAGCAAGTCTTGTCTGCTGGACGACTCTTCGATGACATAAGTGAAAGTAAAACAATTTTCAACCTTTCATAATTCTTATCATGCTGCATAAGATGAATTACTATATTAGTTAATCCATAATGTTTCATCTTTAGAAGATAAAACAAAACAACGAGCCTGGAACTATATACATGTTTCTAGAATATGTTTAAATATATGTTTTTATATACTAGAATTGTGTGTACAAATATGAGTCTTCAAGATCATCTATATCTAGGATCTACATATATATAGTATTTATCTCTTCATAATGTCACTTGATCAAAGATCCAGCAGAACAGCAGTTTCAAAAGCAGCAATTATGAACTCAAGCGGGATGATGGCAACACAAGCAAAACAGCAACACAGTATTTTGTTATCTTTCACAGCAAGATTGGGGATCTATATGTAAAAATAGAAGCACAGCAGAAAACGCTTACAAACTATTGTTATAGAAGACAGGTAAATTAGACACAATTTAAAAAATGTGTGCCTCAACTGAGTAGGAAAATAAGGTATAAAGAAATGGTCAATAAGTAACACAGTACAAAATGACTACATGCAGATCTGAATACTAGTTTTTTTTCTCTGCCAGGAGCTGAAGATGCTGTACTCCAGCTGTCACTTTGCTTATATCCCTAAGACTTCTAACAGGTCAACAATGAAAAGTCTGCCAGCTGTGTGTACCACTCACAACTGTATTTTAATATTAATAAAGTATATGACTTAAAAATCTGCTCAAATTAAGATTTCTCTTCCACAAAGTAGTCTCAGAGCGTGTGTGAAAAGGCCTAAGATAAAATGCAGCAACACCAGCTCCTAGATGCTTCTGTTTGTAGAAATAAGATAAAAACCAAAACCAACCCATAGAGCAAAGATCAAAATCCCAGTTCTTTTCAGGTGAATGACTTAACTGCTAGGCTAAAGCCTAGCTCTCCACCGTCTGCTTTTCTTGGTCCACTTCTTGGATCTAACCACTCAAACCTCCAAAATGGTACTTAAAAACCATTTTATGGTTTACGGAGGAAGGGAGGGAGGAGAACCAGGGAGAGGGGGTAGGTGCCACTTGTTAGGTTATGTGACACCACCACTGTTGTGGACCGAAACCTAATTTCAGTTTACATGGGGGATTAGGCAGAACAAAGCTGCCTGCACACCTAAAAAGGGATTGTGCCATAATTTGGAAGGGAGACAGGCAGCCACCTCCTCAGAATAGGCTGTCTGCCATATTAGGGTGTCAAGTCAAATGCCCAGGGAAATTTTAAGCTTAGTATAACGGTGCCTAATAGTTTAAGGTGTTTCCTAGAGTATTCAGACTGGATTGAAGTTTCACCCATGCTCTTCCTGCCCAGAGGCACAAGGGTTACAGGTGTGCTGGGTCTCGGGGGAGGCCCCTACCAGTTTGAGGGATCCTGACCAGCCAGCAGACCCATCAGTCTGTTGCCCAGCAGCATAACGGTTACAGGTACACTAAAACTCCCATGAAGGAGGCCCCCATCACCTTAACAAACCCTAACCAGTTGGCAGACCTGCATGTGGGGCACCCAAAAGCGTAACAACTACAGGCACATTAAAACTCTGCTGAGACCCTCCACTGCCTTGACAATCCCAATCAGTTTTGCACCCACAGGCATAAAGATTACGGGCACACTGCATCTCTGATGAGGTGTTCTGTCTCCCCCAACTCCTCCTGGAGGGCCTTCCTCAACAGGCCATGATGTCAAGGTTCAATAAACCATCTGTATCCTGCTTCTGATACCATCTGACAGCCTGTAGGGGATCTGGATATTGGGGTTTATTTAAGAACCACTGAGATGAGAGCTTTTACCCTTCTTGATTATCTCACACTCTCACTCTCACTTGTTCCCCCGTTAGCATTATGTTCATTGGATCCTGACTTCCCTTTCCAGCAGGGAGATTGTTGCTCATCCAGGATGGTTGGGCAGCAAGTTGTCTTGGTTTGTGTTGTGCAGCTGCTCAAAGTTACCAGTCTCAGGTGTTAGTGGCTATGGTCCCTGGCAATTGTTTCCATGCATCTCCCTGATCTCCACGACCTTCCCCCACTCCCAGGACCTTTCCTCCAGCCAAGATCTTCCCCTTCTTTCTTGAGAGACTGTTCTTTCCTTTCAGGAACCCTTCTATTTTGGCACCACTTCTTCTTCAAGGTACCCTCACCCCTTGGTTTTTGCCATCTAAATAGTCTACGTGCAGAAGCACAACAGGTGATCAGCCTCCAAATTGGTGAGTCTGTCTCCTGTCTCTTTATTAACTGAAGAGCCCGGGATGTGCCACTTTTGTTCAGTCCAGGTGCTATCAAAATTTAAAAGCAGCCCCTACTGTTGCATCTAACAAGTAGTGGGCTTCTGCTTGAGAGTTCAACAGTTCAGGTTTTGATGTTCTGGCACGGACACACAAACACACATCATCTGCCACCTGTCAGTGCTCAGAAATTAAGCTATTTTTCACCTATGGCAACCATATAATGCCTTTAGGTACTTTATGACTGTCAGTAAGCCTCTGCACAATTAAATTGGAGTATCAACTGACAATCATAAGAATAATCTCTCATTCCACTTTCTGCAGAAGTATTTTAGTAATTTAATCTATTGAACAGTAATTAAAAAAGGAGTTTTCTATTAAATTCTTTCCAACCAATACTTCTACTCTGGCTAAAGATTTTAATATTGTCCCTAGTTTTAATGGAATTACGTCTTGCTCTGAATATGAGCTTTACTCATAAATCTGACCTAAATTCTAAGATAATAAACATAATTGTTTATTCTGTTCACCTTATTAATCTTTACCCCTTTTACAGGAAGTAAAACAATTCAGAATAATACAAAACCACAGACAGAAATAAGGAAGGCCATGTGTTTAAATCCTTGGGGGTACTCTTACTTTCCCTGTTTCTTCTCATTTTGCTCCACACACACTGTCCTTTCCAGCTCATGATGTAACATTATTAAAACTTTGCTAGAGATTTTTTTAATTTTCACCTACTCCTGTGAGATGAGTGATTTTTGCAGAGCTAATTATCTGTGAATCAGACAAATTAGTATTATCATTCTTACTTGTTCAGATGGTAACACAAGGACAAAGAGAACATAAGCAAATAGCAGAACTCCATCCTGAGGCATCCCATACTACTGTGCTTCAACACCTGATTGCTATAGTACCACCCACAAAAGGAGCACCTATGATAACTTCTGTGGTACTGCTTCACTGGCTAGCTGTTCACACACCACAGTTCTACAGCTTGGTGAAACTGCACAATACATACAACTTCTCCTGGCAGTCCCCTGGGTCCGACAGGTCCTGGGGGTCCTTGCAGTCCCTGTGAAATGATATAATACGTGCTTGAGGTAAAAGTCAATACACCTGTTGTAATTCAGTGTAAAGTGTTCTCATATATAAATAGATCAAAATATCTGGCATTAAGAATTATCTTCTACCTGGAGTAAGATGTACAGAGTTTGCTCATTCTCCTTTAACCTAACGTTTAGTCCAATAAATCTTTGGGACTGATACGTACAAAATCCAAAGTATGTATACAAAGCAAATACAAGTAAATACAAAGGCACTACCTAAAAGGAAAGACAAAACAAAAGGAGTAAATCAAGATTTTCTCCCTCAAGGCACAGATCTTGAAGTGATTTTTAACTACATGGTAGGTGTTCCTTCTCTTTTTGGAATAGATCTCATCAGAAGGACTCCAGAGCACCAAAAGAAAAGGGGATTGAGATGTAGAGATAAAAGGATGACTTGGTGCAAACCCTAATGATCCTTTGGATCTCTATGAGCCTCTTTGGAAGGTATACAGTGTGAAGGTGACCTAGATTTCCACTGCAGTAACAACAATCATTTCAGTAGCTCCTACCAAGGAAGGACATTAGCCTCCAAAGAGCAGCCTAAGGAGTTAGAGTGGAGAATCATTTTTAAGACCACAGTTTCGTGGACCCTATAGCTGCATCTATTCTCCCTGGGACTTCTTTTGAGGAACTTGGGTACTATCATACCCAACAAGAATAGTGTTGGGTGGAGGTTACATTTTCACAGTTTCCAATTCTACCTTTATCTGACACAATTGAAGGCATCATGAGAGATTCTCAAGAACATTTGTGCTTCAGTTACTTTCTTGAAAGCAAGGCAATGACTACTCTGACATTACTTGCAGTCTCATAGGATTAAACATAGGAACTGCTAATGTACTGGCAGTGGTTACTCCTTGCCTCACTGATGGATAAAGAGAATACACCCAGCTACCGGTGGATTTGTAGTTGCAAAATGGGTGCTCATATTCTTGAGTGACCAAATAACATTTGGGCTTTGCATAAATATTCCTTGCTGAGCGATGCTGAGATCAACAAGAATTTTATGAACTAAAAGTAAAATAGCCATGATCCATGCACAAACTTTTGATATAAACTATTTGTATTCTCTGCCCTTTACTACTAGCTAGAGAGTTGATAGCATTCAGAGTCCTCTTATATAACAGCATAGAATGTAATGGCTGTTAATACCACAAAAATACCTTTCACCTACCTTTGATCCTGGATTTCCAGTAAGACCAGGTGGTCCAGGGTCTCCTGTTTCACCCTAATGATATTGTTTGAGAAAATAAAAAAAAATCCAAACTTACTTTTATGTCTCGCAGTATCAGCTATGTACACCAGTGATGTATATAGTATGTACAAGCCAAAAAATACCTTATTTCCTTTTGATCCCTCCATTCCAGTTTCTCCCTGAAAATACAACCGTAAGAAGTTAAAACTTGAACTAAGATCAACTAAGAGTTTAATTTGCTACCTTAAAATATTATAATATAGTTTGCAAACTTAACAAATATTGAGAAAGCATTAAAGAATTTCTCATGCCTTGTGCAAACTCTGAAAGGCATTCCTCTTTCAAACTTGTTTGCAGGTTTTCCTAGTGTTTTAAAGAAAAATTGTTTGAAAACACCACATTTGCTTAAGAGCTTCTCCAGTCTAAAGCCTATTCTTCACCACTAAATCTCTACTGGTGACACAGTATTCATCTCCAAAACCACACATTGTTACAGTATGCCTTATTTTGGTTATTATAATATGTTAATCACAAGTATCTGAGCAACCTTCAGTTGTGTATTAAACAACATAACTAGCTTTTGTCAAATGTCATAGGAGAGGACAATAGTTAATTAAAAATAAGCAACACATGTAAACAGACTCTTACAGAATGAATGTTCTGAAAATATCCCCCAAAATAACAAAAAAATGATGCACACATAAAATGGCTATAAGAAAACTGCTTGGTGCTAAATGCCACACTGGAAACTGGTAAAACAATTAAAAATAATACACTTCAGCCCACATATAATTTTATGAAATAACTGAAAGAAAGAAAGAACCTTCAGGGAACGAAAAACCCGTGTACTTTAAACTCGGTTCATGGACTGTACCAACTACAGAAATGCTGAAGAACAGGGCATCCCTGTTTTTTATTTATAACCTGTGTGAACTTGATGCATGTGTAAGAAGGAGGCAATACATATGCTATCCTACGTAATCGCTGAATCTAATGAAAGTGTACAAAGAAAAGAATTACAACATGAATACAGTATGAAAATCATATCAAATGTAAATTATTCACATCATCAGTTCAAAACATAGCTATACTTACTGGATCTCCCTTGTCCCCTTTTTCAGAAGGCTCTCCCTATGGAAACATAGGGAAGATGTTAACACAGATTTATTTCAAATGATAAATAGTACATATGTCTGGTTTTGGTGAAAAGTCCTTGAAAAATGTTGGGTTTTTTTAAACCTATATAAAATGTAAGTATAGGGACTACAAAAGTTTACTTGAGGGATGATGTTGATTTAATGACAAGACCGTGACATGCGTAATCCTTTCAAGCAGGAGCACAAGGGAGGGTCAGCAACAGGAACTAAAAAGAGTGACAACGTGTACAAATCTGACAAATTCTGAAACAGAAGTGCTTTATAAAACACAAAATCATGAATCTGTCATATCAGCAGAGTAAAAAAAGTTTCTGCCTGCATGAAAACTGTTTATACACAAGGATATGACCAAAGAACCCAGCTGGAAGCCTAACAGCTGAAGGGCAAAATGCCTGTTATTCAGTGGATGAAGAACTGGGTACATCACATGTTCCTAGAAAAACACAATACGCACCTATTCGTCCCCCCCCAATCTTTCTGGAAAATTTAAGCTTAAACTAAAAGATATTAAATTAGAAAGTTTATTTATAAATTTTAATAATTTAAAGACTCCTGTTTTTTCATATAGGTATTGAAGATCACATTTGTAACTTGAAAAAGTATGAATGGCGTCTAATTCGTGAGGCAATCACTGGTTGTAAACTTATATAAACATAATTTTAAACTGGTATTCAGTAAAAGTCTGAATGTGTTTAAAGTTAAGGACTTTGTGAGCTGTTGGAACAGGGAAATGTACTTTCATACGTAAATACTCTCTCAAGGAGGGGCTTAAGTAAATTACTAAGGACATTCAGAGACTGACAGCTTTTCCGATGCCCAAATATACTTTCTTGATCCTGAGTATATTTTTCCAAAATTTGATTCATAATCAGTACATTCACCCACCTTCTAGTAGCACACATAAGCACAGAAGTAAGGAATTAATTTACCTTTTCTCCTTTTACGCCGGTCATTCCCAATTCTCCTTTTTGACCCTTTTAACAAAATAAATTCTATTTAAAACCTTTTATATTCTAACAAATGCAAATAAACTCCTCCTCTCCTTCAACTGTATTTTGTTCTGTGTAGGGCACAAAATCTTAACTTCTATTGCAATGGAAATCTGAGATTTAAACATCTGCAAATTAATTTAAATGCCTGATTTGTACAGCAGATCTGCAGGCTTCTCAATAAAAAACGGTATCAATCCTGTGACATATTCAGAGGACTTGTCTCTTCCAAGTTTAAAAGGCATCCAATTGTTAAAAATTCATTCCATTGTTTAAACAGGACAGATGCCTATAAACAACATACTGTCATATGGTGTGGATTCAGAAATTGACCTCCATGTAATTTTTAGAGGCTGACTATAAGTATTTTTGGTATAGCAAGTCCCATCGTTACAGAGAAACTGCTTTAAATACTCATGATTTACTATTAAAAATATTTTCTGAATTTCAACTCTTTTAGAGTCTTTTCCCCCTAAACCAGCAGGCCAGCTCATTTGACCTCTCCTCAGACAGTGTTATAGAAACCACACACAATTCTTCCTGCATTTTCCCTTTCTGGTTATCACATATGAGAGGAGAAAGGCTCACGTGCTGCACCTGCAGGAAAGCATGATGAGTTGCAATATTGGACTACACAGATCAAAGAGCCAGTCACATCTAAAATCTATTCCTTCAAAGACCATTGTGATAAATCAAATAAAATATACTGTGTTAAGGGTGGCAGAGACAGGTTAGACAGGCACTTTGAAATTTCTCCAAATTCATCCAAAATGCTTACAATGTCTCCCTTCTGGCCGTTAGGTCCAGGGGTCCCAAGTAATCCTAGTAGTCTTGTATCACTCTGGGAAGAAATATCACCATAAAGATCAGAGAACAGAACACGTCACCATTTATTTACAGTAACAATTTATTTACCATAACAATTTCATGTAATTTACCAGTATGTAAATTCAGAAGTCCTAATTTACTACTAGAAAGGGATACTAAATGCCTATGCAGTACATCTAAGTAATGTATTGCAGCAACACATCCTTTGTCATGCATTCGTACTCCAGTCAGACTAGCAGAAGATGAACAAAAGCATAAAAAGGAAATGTCGATGTTGAATATTGCTATGCAAATCTGTGTTGGTTTTTTTCTTAACTCAATGCAAAGAGCATATTTTTATGCTCATTATTACAGTACATTTCTCAAGTATGTTAGAAAAGAACAATAAAAATCACTTCTATGACAAAAACACAAGCTTTTTACTTTTGAGCAGCATGAAATGTAAAATAGAACTAATTTAAGTCTACTACAGCAGTGAGACAGAAGGAGAGGGAATGAATATGATCAACAGGCTCCTCACACTGCTCCTCAAAGAAAACAGATGGATTTAAGGACCAGGGGTGCAGGTTGTATACTTGCTCAGGTATTATTGCACTGCATCTATTTACTCTTCCGTACAAGGTAAAAACACAATAAAATACAAAGCAAACGGTTTCATCTTCACAAAGCCAGGCTCAGACTACCTAAGGGGAACATGTTTTCTTTTAATGAAAATGGAAAAAGCAACAAAACCAATGACCCTGAAAAATGGGCTCGAGTCTGGACCCAAGGAGTCCAAGACCTAGAACATCTGCCACTGGGCTGAATGGGAACCCTGAGCAAGCCAACTGCCCTTGCCATGTCCCAGTTTCCATGTCTCTAAAATGGGAGAACATCACGATGAATAAAAGTGCCATTTACACTCTCTTAATATTTTCAGAAGTTGATAACTGAATATAACCTGAATAAAATTCATAATTATTTTACAAATGTTAATGTCCTGAAGGGTGTTCTTCAGTGTTTAGGGTTTGTAACATTGTTACTACCCTAATTATCAAAATCAGCTCCAGAGCAGATACCCAAAGAAGGGAACCTGAGTATTGCTGACAAGTAGTTGACTACTGCTTGACTGAGAACAATCTAGGTGTCTGTTATTATGAATATACTATAAGTTACGACTTCTTCTGAGTTGTGCATTTCTTTTGCATACATGCAGGAAAAAAAAGGGTGTTAGAGTAAATAACTACTTTTATGCTCTCTGCATATTTATAGGTCATTTGCTCTTTACAACAAAATGTAAGTAAAATATGCCAAAGAAAAAATCTTAGAAAAGTAATAATGAATTATTCAAGAATAATCTATAATTATTATGAATTATAATGATTTTGAAACATTTCCTGAGCAGATTGTGATGTAGTTTCAATTGCTTTGTGTTGTGGTTTCATTTTTATTTTTACATGTTGGAGAACATTTTAGATTAAACTGATCTGTATGCCCTTTCCAAAGATGTTTAGAAGCAGGTTTGACTGAAGTGACCTTCTATCTATGCATGGAAAACTGGTAAGTAAAAAAGATGACAAGCAAAGGCCTTGAAAGCCCAGGCAAAGGATGATAACAGAGGCCCGAGAGTGTATAAACACAAATCACGAGGTATCATTTACCAGTCACTGAAGGAATGTAACCCACAGAGCAGGGCAAAACCAGTTTCTTGGCATAACGAAGAGAACAAAATGCATGTATTGAACAAATGCAAAGCATCTAACTTACGCTGAAAGCGTGAAAGACATAAGAAGAAGGAATATAAAAATAGTCACACGCTTTGCAAGAACAGGCACAAAGGAAGAACGATGAGGGAAGAAATGCTCCAGCACTGTCTCCTGCCCCATTAAGGATCAATGCTACTACTTATCCTCAGCAGGTTCCCCTCACCTTCGTTGAAGAAAGACTGCTGTTCTTGGTTGGCCATTCAGCACAATTTGCTGCTGCAATTAGCAATTGTATTTATAGTGCTCTCTTTCACTGTATACATGGATCAAGTAAATTATGCTTTTAAAAACTTGCACTCCAGCCTCCTTACACGACAAGGTGATTGATACTGAGCCAGAAAAAGCTTGGTTGCAACAAATTATATAAAAACATTGTACAATTACAACTACTCATTGATACCACACAGAAATGAGAATTGCAAATAATATGCTAAGAAACAGAGAAATTATAGGTAAAAAAGGCATTATTAATCATGATGTGTCTTAAGATCTCTCTCACTGATCCCCGACATTTCTTGGTAGCAGTTTCTCATGATTACTAGAAACATCAATGCAAAGAAGCCATACTAATATCCTCAGAAAAAAAGATATTAAAATCTCTATAGCAACAAAAATGTGGTCACAATTTAAACACTTTAAAAAACGAAACTGAAAGAAGACCTTGTGAGATCCCTGAGAACATGCATAAAATGTTGGAAAATGAGAAGACTGTTTCCTGTGGTGTAAGGAATCTCAAAAACCTCAGAATATCACTGAAATGTCATCTTACAAACACAAATAATTGAGGCACATTGCAAATTATATACTGGAATGTGAAAGATTGCTTGGTTCCTCCAAGGTGCAGTGAACGAAATCAGCACTCCTCATACTACTTAAGAGTGTGGGGAAAAAAGGAAAGTTATTGGTGCATACATCTGTCTAAATGAATAATCAATGGCAAAGCAGACAAGCTGTCCTTGTCTTTGATGACCTCTTTGATGTCTTTGTCTTGTCCTTGATGGGAATATCCCGTTCCCATCATAAAATGTGTAGAAACTAATATGTTTGCTGTAGCAGTTGCAGACTTAAGTTGACTCTAGGAAGATCTGAACATGTAGTTACAGAAAGTTTGCATATTTAAAACCTGCTACTTGAATCAGAAAGCCATCTCCTCTCTCATCTGAAACCAAACAGCTTTTCCTCGTTGAACAGTTAATTGCTCGTGACAGAGTCATTAAAATCTTCAAACTAGACAGCTGAAGGAAGAAGAAAGTTGGTAAACTGTACGGGATTTAAAAGATGATTAATTTATAGACACAGAGCAGCTGGTCTACATTTTTCCAGAATATTGTTAATTAGGAAATATAAGTCACCTTAGGAATGCTTAGAGCCTTACAATGATAAGAAACGTGATTTTTGGAGACAGATGCTTGCCAGTTCCTGAAGATCACCACTGTTTGTATTTCCTCCTGCAGAATTAACCTTAAAGGCACTATCAGAGTAAGAGAGATTAATAGTCCAGAGGTGGGGAATGAATTACGATAAATATGGTATTGATAGAGGAAACAGGGCTGGTATCAGTGAAAGCTGTCTTTCGCAGGAAAAAAAACCTGGTAAGAAAACGAAAGGTAAAAACCCAAAATATAAAAAACTTCAACACATATGAAATGGCAGACCAAAACCAGAAACAAAGTCTCCAGGTATGAAAATGTCCCTGTCCAGGACAGCATATAAAACTATGCCTAACTCCTAATCCACGTTTGAAGGTGATACACTGAGTTGGAATGGATTAAATATCAGAAATATCAGAGAAATCACTTCAGTGATAAAAGCAATTGGAAAGATACGTTTGACATGAATTTAGCTCCAGAATCCCTCTTCAAAAAAAGATTTTAGTACTCATATGGGTGTGTTATGTAAGAAAAATATCCTGAATTCACCTGCTCTTTATAGTTATGCATTTTAATATTAAAAGAAATGGATGTCTTTCAGGTTTGACCCTCATGACTTAAGGTGTGATACACACAGTAACCTTTGTATTAAGCAAATATTCCTGTAATACTGCTTCATCAGTCTTGCAATGAAATACAATTTTCTAATCAGATAAGTTATGTACTCACTTTGGCATCAGTTAAGAAAACTGGCGGATCTTTGAATTACGATGCCTTACAATGGCAGACACTACCACCACTTAAATGATTCAAAAAATCTGTGGTAAGAATTTAAAAGCTCTGTCACATAGAACACTGTCCTACGCAATTTTAACTTTTTTTCTATGAAGTGCTTGTAGCTGCAGGAGATTCTATAATTAAGACAGTATTTTTATTAGTCTGTAATACAAACATAAGGATAATTCTCATGGATTGCTAGCAGATCTTTTAAAAGCATGCTTCCTTGTCCTTCTATTCTACTCTCAGGATCATGACAGAGTAGGTCAAGAAAGAAAAAATGTCATGTACGGTTTAGAGCAATTAGGTTTAGAAATGAGGAGCTGGTGCTTTACGCTAACAGCTAGGTGGTCCACCCACCTCCTTTTTGAGATATACCAGGCAAAAATATGTGAGTAGAAGATGGATGGGAGGTAAGACACATGGCAGCAGGATAGATGACACAGTAGGTATGACTGGAGCATGGACTGAGACTATACAGGGATGCGGAAAGGGGACAGGGAAGGATCTACCTTTTGGATTAATTTGGAATGTGGTTCACAGGGATCAAAACTGTGGTCATTTCTACCTTAGCTACTTCTTAGTCATAAACACACACACAGACACTATATCAAATCTCCATACCTCATTATAATGCTTGTTCAATGAATCCAGAATTCCTTTTAGTCCAGAAGGACCCTGTATGGAAAAACATGCATCAGAAGGTCATTTTAATTTCAGTAATGTTATGTTTACATACCTGTATTCAAAGAGCAGTGGTCATGTAAAAGTGTTTAGATTTTTATTTGATTATACAGTAAATTATTTTCTGTAAGTTCATTATATCTTTTTTTCAGGCACAGAGGAGAAGCAGAGTCAGTTTCTAAATCCCTGAGTTTTGAAAACTGGCAACTTCTTTTGGAGTGAATCGGTCTGTCAGAGAAGGCAGAGGTGACATCCATATCAATTTTAATATGACTCCCTTCTGGTATGAGCAGCATCTTTGTTTGCAGCATTTAAAAACTCTTTCCACTAACTCAAAGCACAAGTTTTGATGTAGAAGCAGCTCCTAGTGTGAGTAAACAGCTAGATTTTTAACTTAGAGTACAGAAAGTGAAATTGAGGAATGCCAGAATTCTCCAAAAGACTAACTTCCTGGTTTTATTAGCATTGCAAGTTTATACTTACACACACACACCTTTCATCAAGAATTTCAACAACGGAAAAGGAACTTCCTACGCAAATGCAGGCTTAGGATGGAGAGATTAAAAAACATGTGCTTGGGAAAAATAAAACATTTTTAGACATAATCTGCCATAAACCAGGCCCTCAATGAGATTTTAAAGTGTTGTAAATCAGGGCAGATCACAAAAAGTTCAGTCAAGACCTTATGAATTAAAACTCAATTAAATTTTCAAATTAGCATAGTATCTCTCCAAAGATACTAAGATACAAAGTTGAAATTTTCACATCATGCTATATGAACTACAGCCACTCGTGATGGCTATAAGAAACATTTGACTACATTAGTAAGATTACAATATACTCAGTTAAGTCACCTGGTCTGAATGACCTGCATTTAACAGAGACAGGGCACAAAGACAACTCCCCTCCTCTGGGGCTTTTTATAATTACAGACAATTTACCCTCTGCAGCTTTTGTGTTAGTGGGGAAAATGTAGCTGGCATACATGCACCCTAAAGACTGCTTTAGGAAACTGAATTCTTTTCAGTTTTGAAAAGGGTTGTTCCTCAAAAAAAAATGGAGGCTGTTTATCAGTCAGAGATGCTATGTCAGAGATTAGTCAGAATTTTTATCACACATTTTAATTTTGTATAAGGTCTTTGTTAATTGTTTTATGTATGTGCACTGTTTTTATACATACATCACACAACACAAATATTCTGCTGTTATGCATTGTAAAAAGAAAACAGCTTTCTACACTTTCAGAATAAGAATCTATTGAAAATTTCTCCCATTTTCATGCTAAAGCATCTACAAAACTATTACAGGCAGTCAGGGATCAAAATCATTTCTCACCCAAGATACAAATTGGTCAAGATGAAAATACCATTCTTTTCAACTGGCTAAGACTTTCGTAACAAGAACTGCTGTAGCAGTGCAGCAGCAAGACTCCAAAGTATTCCTAGAAAAACTGAAAAACCTTCTATCCACTGATTTAAGCTAGAGATCCAAGGAAAATACTGAAATGCTATGTATTCTGGGTCAATATAAGCTAAATAACCAGTCACTATACTTTTCTAAGGAGGACCTCAACTGTTTACTACTTCAGAGCTGCTGCTGTAAAAACCACCAGGCAATACAGGGAGAAAGATGATGACAGGAAGAGCAATGATTTTGTCACAGGTGGCATTCCTCATAGCGGATAATTTCATATCTGTATAGAAGATGCTGCTTGTGAACTGAATATGACAGACAATCCTTGTTATTTGATACTTTTGCATCACAGTAACAGTTGTAAGGGTCACTAGGACATAGTAAATGGATTTATGGAAGTAGTGTAGTTCAACTTTTAGAAAATAATAGCTCTTACGAGTAAGGGAACTCTGACTATGGCTGGAAGGACACACGATACTGTCACAAAGCTAAAACTGAAAAGCATTTCTGTTTTCAGAAAAGCATCATTCTCTTGGTAGGATAGATTAGTGTTGGTTTAAGAATAACCAGCTTCACGCAAAGAATATTAGGTCTTCACAGATGTTATAATTGTCACAAGTAGTTTAAATGTATTTTTGGGTGGACAATTAGTAATAAGAAGGAAAATCACTGCGTAGGAGGCATCAGAATATGGTAAGAAGATGGAGCCTCACAGAAATGACTCATGAAGACTGAAGAAGGCTTTCTTTCACTAATGCAACTATTCTGCATAATTTGTTAGCACCTTTGGAGGGGGGCAGGAGAGACCGTAGACAATTTCAAAACAAGAGACTTGTAACTTGTTCTCCTCCAGGAGGCTCACTCTTCAGGAAGTTCACTTTTTTCAATGTGTACAATTCCTGCATCTCTAACTGGGAGTAACGAGTCACAAGGCTGGTTCCTAAGTCCCAGTAGCAGGCTACGCCGATGAACGATTACTAAAAGCTTGAGAATTACCACAATGTAAAGTACTTGCATAAAAAGTAAGACACCAGTTTGGTGATATTGATTATGTGATAAAATGACATAGCTACTTTGAGGATGCACATCCTGAGGGTGGTATCATTTGGCTCCTATGTAATCATATTTTGAAGTGTTCTGACAAAGCATTTAAATGAGGTAGGTCATGATTTGCATTCTGACAGAAAAGCCTTCTCTGGCAAGATGCATCTGCTCTCTAAGAGTGCACAGAATGGCAAACACACAGTTTTCCCACATGTAGAAGATCATTCTGCGAAACCCTGATGGCTCTCCTTACCTGTAAAGGTACTTCCCTTGAGGTACTGAACTTCAAAAAGGTGAGAAACAGAACCATAATTTTGATTAACCAAACAGACTGCTACTTCTTTGGGGAAAAAAATTCAATCTGATGGAAACTAACTAATAAAAGAGAGACAATCACAAAGTTTCCATGGACTCTGAAGGTATAAAAAGCTATGAAGATGGTAAAGCCAAATTAAAGTCAAATAGGCAGAAGTTATTAAAACTGATGGATAAGTCAGTAAGACCTGGCAGAACATTACTGCAGCATACCAGAACGAGACAGGCGTGTTCTGAGACATCATCACTAAATTATGAAATATGATCCTATGTATTTTACTGTGATTACATTGTTACAGAAAGACAGTGGTACTTAAATATTAGGGGACATCACGAAGATTTGGAAGCCTCATGAAACATCACAGGTGCCTCACTTCCTCTTTGTTCCCCAACATCGGAAGAGATACAAGGCCATAAAATTTTCCATTCATTTTATTTTGGAAGTGAATTGTCAATTCAAATTTACATTGAAAAATAAGATAAATATAGTCATGATGTTTTGACTGAGATGCTCTGCTGGTTTTGGCTGGGGTAGAGTTAATTTTCTTCATAGTAGCTAGTACGGGGCTATGTCTTGCATTTGTGCTGGAAACAGAGAAGTTTTCGTTATTGCTGAGCAGTGCTCACACAGAGTCAAGGCCTTTTCTGCTTCTCACCCCACCCCACCAGCGAGTAGGCTGGGGGTGCACAAGAAGTTGGGAGGGGACACGGCTGGGACAGCTGACCCCAACTGACCAAAGGGATGTTCCATACCATGTGACATCATGCTCAGCATATAAAGCTGGGGGAAGAAGAAGGAAGCGGGGGACGTTTGGAGTGATGGTGTTTGTCTTCCCAAGTAACCGTTACGCGTGATGGAGCCCTGCTTTCCTGGAGATGGCTGAACACCTGCCTGCCGATGGGAAGTAGTGAACGAATTCCTTGTTTTGCTTTGCTTGCGCGCACAGCTTTTGCTTTCCTATTAAACTGTCTTCATCTCAACCCACGAGTTTTCTCACTTTTACTCTTCCAATTCTCTCCCCCATCCCACTGGGGGGGAGTGAGCGAGCAGCTCTGTGGGGCTTAGTTGCCGGCTGGGGTTAAACCATGACAGATGCTCACTCAAATCTGATTTCTAAAGTTAATGGAAGAATTTTTGCTTTGATATCCATATTAAAGATGGCAATCCAGAACTGGGACTGAACCGTGATGACACTGCCTACTTATTAGATGTCTCAGCTTCAACACTGTAATCCTGCAGTGTCAAATCCTTGAATCCAGAGTCCTTGCAGTATTCTGTAATCCTGCAAGCAGTCAAAACTAACAATTTATCCTCCCTTCTCATTTGCCACCATGTTGTTTGTTTTACTGTTTTTCCACAAATAAAACTGCTGCAATCACACAACCCAGGAAGGATTGATGCTGTATCTGCCACCAATCCTGACCTCTTAGATATTATTTCTATATCAAATAAATAATTTTTGACAAAATAGAAAGCCTTTGTACATGTCACGGTTTTGAAAAACAGACATAACCTCAAAAAGACCCAGAACTGTCTTGTGGCTAAGGCAGTCAAGGGGAACTTATGGCATGTGGGTTGCATTCTTGACTATGCCACAGCCTTGTGCTACCAGAGGTGAACCATCTCTCTGTTTTAGTCTTTCCATTTTCAAAAATTGACATAAAATTAATAATTATGTATTTCCATCATTCTTTCTAAAATAAAACTAATAAAATGAGTATACAACAACAGAAAATACTTTTATTCAACAGTGTCTTCCTAAACTCTAGTCTCTTTCTTCCCTTCCACACTGTTTCTCTCCACTAATATAGCTGCATAATGCACTCTGAAGTCTCTACAGACAAAAAAAGAACTAGTAGTATTGGTTTGCAAGTGGAGAAGCAATGAAATCAACCAGAGTTGAAAAATTATTGTACAGGCAATTTCTAGCTTTTGAATGAGAATTTTGCACATCTGCCACTTTGGATGTTTTTCAGACTTGCTGCTTTCCAAAGACCAGTGAAAGGCTCACTTGAGCAGGGTTTCCTTTTTCTTTTTTAATATCAAGTTTTGTAATTGAGAGAACTGAAGCACACAGAGAGTACAGTTGTATGAATAAAAAAAGAACTGAAAATGTGTCCTGATTGTTTTCCAAAATTACAAACAGATTTCGGATGTTATTTCTATAGACAAGGCAGGAATAGAAATACAGGTGCTTGAAAGGAAATAGCTCCAAACTGTGAAACTACTGGGGTTTATAATATATTTTTCTCCCTTAGCTTTTATAGTTCAACTGCATTTCTGTAAAGATGAGACTGCTGAAAAAATCCACCCAGTCTCACAGCCCATGCAGTAAAATGTGTAACAAGTAAATCGCATTAGTTGCATCTCAAGAACAGGCCATTTCAGAGAACACAGCAGTGCAAGTGACTCAGTGTAATCACTTTATCCATCTATTTCAGATCTGTGCCTGCCCATTAAGATAAAATACTGTTTTTCTTATTACTATAACATAAAAAATCAGGAAGCTCATCAGTGCAGATGTGCAATGTTGTATAACTATTCCAAAGAGCAAATGGAAAGAATGATGAAGGCATGACATCTGCCACAATAGAATACATTAAATAAATTACATTTTGATATGGACTGAAAAAACTTGAAACAAGCAATATGACCAGCCCTTGCCAGCCATTCCCATCCTACCACGTAAGCATTTCCAATGTTCTTCTAAAAAGCAGCTGAAAGTCCAGGAATACCAGAAATGATACTGCCAATTTTCATTTATCATTGCTTTAATTTTCTGTTTATTGTAATTAACTGACAACATTCATTCACTTTCAAAATATTGGTAGAGGAATGACAGTGTTTCTTGCGGGAGAGGAAATGAGATTTCCAAGGCAAACTGCTGGCTACTTAAGATAACTAGTTTGGTGGCACTGACATTCATACTGAATAACAAAAGACCAAAAGTGTATGGAGTTAAATGAAGAAATTCAAGTAGTCTGTGAACTTCTCCACTGCCTCACATGCAACACAAACAAAAATGAACCCCTATTTTAATTTAAGACTTTCAAGAGTAACACAAAGCTAATCTTCCAAGCAAGAATAGCTGTGAAGATAAAAGATATGAAGTTCAGCCCCTTGCAAAGGTAAATGAGGAACTGAATGATGAGCTTCAAGGGCTATAGCAATTGTGAAATAAATCTATTCTGGTTGCAAACAATAACTTTGGACATGTTGGTAGAAAACAGCAGGTTTAAGAGGATGAATAATTGTGATTGCAGTTCACTAACCTGTGATTTAGGAGACTCAAAGTTTTTTTCCTTTCTCTGCCACAGACAGCTTCTTGGAGAAGATGGCACTTGGCCAAATCAGGTAGTCCTCATGTTTCCTACCTTTAAAAACCAGTGCTGATAGCAATTCCCTTCTGCCAAACAGCAACACTGGGCAGAAGTCATACTCGGACTCACCCCAAAGAATGCTGTTATACCGGTGGAAGTCTAGCACAACTCCAGCTTAGCACTCTTTTTATTTTAAAAACAATGTGATGTCCCACTAAAATGGGAACTACTGAGAAGTGGAATTCCTCCAGTCATAACAGTTCCAGCAGAGACGAAGAAAATTGGGACAGAAAAGATAAAGTTAACCCTTAATGAAGAAACCAGTAAAACTTTTTCTGTCCTCTAGCCTACCTATGTAAATAGAAATACCTGGCTGCTGATTCATGTAAAAGTAAAAATAAAAGAAAACAACAAAAAAACCCCCCAACACCTCCCACAAATGACCACAATATGTAAAACAGTGCCAGACATCATGCAGCTATTTTCTAAGCAGGACAAACAGAAAAATAAATGATCTCCTCTTAACAGAACTCTACACAAAAACAGGCAGGTAGTAATTCTACAACCCAAGACCAGAAAAGCATTTTGCCTAAGTGAAGACTGCAGAACTGGGCCTGTACATCCTTAGGCCAACAGCATATAAATACTAAGTTCAGCCACCTTCCATACATTTGCTTTTATGTACTGAGAAAAAATGGTGCAGGAACTAGAAAGCCAATGCATTATACCTATGCAAAATAAGCTATGATCTGCTGGTAACCCCTTCTGCATTGCTAAGTCCTCTAGATATTTTTGTTAGCAGCTATGGCAGAACAAAGCTATCAGTTCAGTTCTGCAGTCAGATCAAAATGCTGTACTTACAACGTCACAGCATCCTACTATGATAGTATTTCTTTTTGTTTCATAAAATCAGCATTTCAATTTCAGTGAAGAGCCATGAAGAGCAGGATAACAGCATGTGAAAGAGACAGCATCTCTTTCAGAAGACTTCAGAAGAAAATGCAAGCAAGAAAATGTATGAAATACATTTGAAGGGTACAGAGATTTTGATTTCACAATCATAGTTTTCAGAATGCTTCTGAGAGTGAAATGAATAGTGTATTTAACAGAAGCTTTAAACTGCTCTCTAGACTCTTTAAAAGGGGGGAGGGAATCAAAAAGCACTAGAGGGAGCTGCTGTTCTACTTAACCCGTTTGGATTCCTTGTTTTCACCATAAACTGTTACTCACTGGAGTGAGACACGTGTGAGCACGCATCTCAGCTCTCCAGCACTGAAATAACAGAACAGTACTCAAAAACAACATCAGACAGCAAGGATGCAAACCATGAATTCTGAACCAGAAGGGAATAACAGAACACTTTAAAAGTCGATAATATTTAATAAACCTTAAAAAATACTCAAAGGAGGATCGTCATCTGGGTAGGCTTACAGAAATATTTTTTATAACCCATCAGTAAAAATCCTCATTGACTCCTTGCCTTTTGCGGGCACAGGATTTGCTCCAAAGGGAAAAAATGACACAAAAGAAAGGATACCTGGAAGAAGTTCTCTGGCTCTGCAGAGGGACCTGGACAGGCTGGATCGATGGGCTGAGGCCAACTGCATGAAATTCAACAAGGCCAAGTGCCGGGTCCTGCACTTTGGCCACAATAACCCCATGCAGCGCTACAGGCTTGGGGAAGAGTGGCTGGAAAGCTGCCCAGCAGAGAAGGACCTGGGGGTGCTGGTCGACAGCCGGCTGAACATGAGCCGGCAGTGTGCCCAGGCGGCCAAGAAGGCCAATGGCATCCTGGCCTGTATCAGAAATAGTGTGGCCAGCAGGAGTAGGGAAGTGATCGTGCCCCTGTACTCGGCACTGGTGAGGCCGCACCTCGAATATTGTGTTCAGTTTTGGGCCCCTCACTACAAGAAGGATGTTGAGGTGCTGGAGCGTGTCCAGAGAAGGGCAACGAAGCTGGTGAGGGGTCTGGAGAACAAGTCTTATGAGGAGCGGCTGAGGGAACTGGGTTGTTGAGCCTGGAGAAAAGGAGGCTGAGGGGAGACCTCATCGCTCTCTACAACTACCTGAAAGGAGGTTGTAGCGAGGTGGGTGTCGGTCTCTTCTCCCAAGTAACTAGCGATAGGACGAGAAGAAACGGCCTCAAGTTGCGCCAGGGGAGGTTTAGATTGGATGTAAGGAAAAATGTCTTTACTGAAAGAGTGGTTAAACATTGGAAGAGGCTGCCCAGGGAAGTGGTTGAGTCCCCATCCCTGGAGGTATTTAAAAGACGAGTAGATGAGGGTCTTAGGGACATGGTTTAGTGGGCATGGTGGTGTTGGGTTAACGGTTGGACTTGATGATCTTAGAGGTCTTTTCCAACCTTAATGATTCTATGATTCTATTCTATAAGTTGCATAGAAAGTCCCACTTTAACTGAGTAGTTTCACCACCAATTGCCAATCAATCTACATTTCTGACACTGATACAGGTTTTTAACCAAAGATATGCAGATGATGTTAAGGGACTAGAAAGTCACTACAAACATCAATTTTACTGAAAAAAAATCCCCAGAAATTAGGTTAGGAAAAAAAAAGATGAGGTATTGAGAGAGGGTTAGAAAAGTCAGATTAGAGGCAGATAAGAATATCAAGAAAATCTTAAATGCTGCCATGTGACAAGCAGGTAAAAAATTATTACTTTAATTAATCAAAACTCACACCACTTAGTAGTGTCCAATCTAAAGCCCGTTTGACTGTTCAGAATGTGGTGTCATAATCCCTCCCTGCACACACTTTTTTTAGGACTGTCCTTTATACCAAATCCCCCGAGTATTGTATCCTGTTCACCAACTTCTTCCTCAAGGAGGCAGAACTGTCCTTCTCACAGGTTTTTTTGTCATTACTGAACACCTGGCTGTTCTCCTAATGTCTAAATTAAGTACTTAAAGTCATGGCATAAACTGATAAATAAATTAGGTAACTTTATTAATTTCAAACACGCAGTGTGTACTCTAGCTACCCTAACAATTAATGACTGAATCTGCTTTTTCTCAAACACAAGTATCATATTCTTCTGAAACATCAAACAAACACCAAACTTACTTTTTCTGGAGAGTCTAATTTTTACATGTTCCGCAAATCTGCTAAGCCTTTTGTACCCTGTATATGCCAAACTTAGATAGCAACCACCCTGCAGGTGCGATAGTTCTGTTGCACTTCAGGAAGGCCAAGGTAAAGGCCAATAATATATCCATGTGCCACTACTTACTATTAGAAGAGAAGGGGTAACAATGTAGCAAAAATTTAATATGGTTTGAGCCTTGAAAAAGAGAGCAGGAACAATGGATCATGTTAAAGTCTTTTCAGTATGTACAAGCGGTAGCACTTTAAATATGAGGATACTGCCAATGTGCATTAATGGGCATTACTGCTTTTAAAGTATACTTTTTCTATGCATTGTATTCTCAATCTTGGAAGAGGAACACAAGATGCTGGTGTAGCTGTATCCAAAGAAAGGACTGCATCAACATAGTTATACCAGAAACAAATACCTTTAACCAATATTTAGGCTATGGTTGCTTGAGGAATGCTTTTCTGATATGTAGTGCTTGGCTACAGTATCCATACAGAGCTCCTCGTAGGGATGCTGCTGTGCTGACAAAGTTGAGCTTCCCATTTGCTGTAAGAAAATCTGAAATAGGTCTCAGTAATAAAAGTGCCATTTAGCTTCCACTCAAGATTTCTGCTATGTCTGTCAAGGATCATACACCTTGACAAGTCTGACCTGCCAGCAAATCTATGGTGGCAGAAATCTGTAATGGAGAAATAGCTTTTCACTGGTTCACAAAAAGCTAAGCAGATTAGGCCTAACATTGACGTCTGCTATGGTTTGGGGGTTTTTTGCTTTTTGTTTTTTTTTTCCTTTTAAAGGTCATTTTTTGGCATTTGTATTAAGAAAGATTCTGCATCACTCCTTTCCTCTGTTTTAACTCCCGCAGTCTGCAGTACCATTTCAGCATTAGGAAGCCCAAGCTGTACAAAAGACTCAAATAAACAAGGCTTCAATATGACTATATGGAGGGGAGAAGAGGGAGAGGGAGGGATTTTTAACTATTTAGTTTTATGCAGGATAAATGAACTCCATCATCAACTCCTCTTTCTGAACACATTTTGCAAGGAGAAGGGGGGAAAAAATATAAAATTTATGCAGTTTCATTTTTAGATGAGTTTAAATTACGTCTGTTTCATTTTATTCATTGTATTTCACGCAGCAGTCCATTATTCTCTTACATACAAATAAGACTAGTTTTCCCTTGCAGTGAGGTTGCAGTAGATGAATCAAATGTTCTGACACATAAACTACTGGCGTTCACCTATTCCAGGTAAACAGAAAAAGGAATTATGAAATCCTTGTTTGATCCTAAAAACGTAAAGCAGCAGTTTACTTAATCTACAAACAAATAACTGTTTTGTATTTGTGCACAACAGCATTTTTACAATACAATATATAGGGAATGTTACAAATATGATCAAGTCTTTCTCTACCAAAAGAAGGCTGCATTCATTCTAGGATAAAATAGATCCATGCCTGACTTCAAATTTGAAATCATGTCTCTCTTAAAAAAAAAAAAAAATCCCAAACCTCTTAGATCTGAGCTAAACCCTTTAGTGCTTCATATTACAAATCCTTCCATAGAGTCATGTATTTCTTAATCTTTTTAATTCTTCAGTAAACTCATTTGAACCACAGCTGAGTGCTCATTCCAGTGCTGGGTATAATCCTCCCCACCATTCAGACAGTTGGCACATGCTTCACACAGTCCTTCATCTTTCAAATTACCCCTCTGAGACAGAAATTATCCCATCTTCTACAGAGCATCATACATTTTGCAAAGTGAATGAATGCACAGTATTCACATTTAGCATACATGGCCAGTCTTTCTTTGAAATGCCTGACAATTTTTGCTTCCTTCGATGAAGTTTGCATCTTGTTCTTTCCCTCCTGTGTAGTCTCTTGTATTTTTGGACCCAGTCCTTTTACCTTTGCTGTATCAAAAGACTGGGGATAGTAGCTGTTTGATGCAGCAGAGTAAACATGCATCAATTGTTTTCAACCATAATTATGATCAGGTAATAACCTGCTATAAAAATGCTAAGTTCACTGTTCCAGGATAGAATGAAAATTTCCCATTCCCCTCGTTAGTTACTCACAGGAGGTCCTGGTGGCCCCGGTTTTCCTGGGAGGCCTGGTTTGCCTCGTCTTCCCTGGAAACAAAAAAAGAACAACAGACGTTTATAAATGTTACAGCTAGTGACTGATTTGGAGTAAGAATTTTCTTTAAAAGAAAGATTTATTGCCTTGCTTATTATCAAAAAGTTCAAAAACTATCCAAAAGAATACTCTGTATCAGTCATGGCAATGCTATCCAATTCTAGTAATTTTAGGATTGTTTTTAATAATTATGACAAACAGTATATTTGCATCACTGTAACATTTACTTTCACGTTTTAAAGCTATGTCTCAAATGTGAGTGCACATTGATAGGGCTATAAACAGAGCATCTTGATGAGGTGTAAAATACAATAAAAAATTGTATTTTATCTGAATATACCAGAGCTTGGGATGTTAAACTGTGCTGCAGTGGTCACCCTGACTTGCACAGTAAGTACGTATGTGCAATATAACCCAATTAACAAACACCCATACCCTTCTTCTCCAGGATGTGAGAACAAGCAGAAAAGTCAGAAATTTCTTTGCAAAACCAATTCACCTTCCTTATGCAATTACTACTGTCTGTGTATATATTGCAAATGCAACATCATTTGCATTAAAACTTAAGGTCCATAAAAGTCTACTTAAGTTAACGCAAGACTTTCCACTCGTAGTCCAAAAAAAATGCACATGTAATTATTACAATTTTTTACTACAGAACTCGATTGAACAACTGCTGTTTTCACACATGCTTTTTTTAGGAAGATCAACATAAAAATGGAAGTAATTTACAGTCATTTACAACTTTATTGCCAAGCTGAAATCTTATGCACATTTTTTAGAAACAACAGCTGAGAACAACCAATACCTAGGTGTGATGGTAAAAAAAAAAGTATTATATCCATAAAGACTAAACTTTTCCCTTGCATATGGCAAACGTAAATTAACAAAAAGCATTAGGGGGACGTCCTGGTGAAGCCTTGGCTTAAGAACTTAAAAAATGAAAATGCTTGCTGACAGCTCACAATTAACACATAGGGGTATTTCTGTAAGCTATGATCCCTAATTCTAAGCCTGCTTCTGTGTTTTATTAAATGATGATCTCACAGAAACTGCAGAAGTAATCTAAGGAACGGCGACTGAAATCTCAGCTTTGCTCTTTACAGGTGAGAGCCCTGATCTGTAGGGAACGACTCTCACGCTCTACCTCTCATTAATCTTGATCTATGCTGAGGGGAAACAAGATGATGACAGTAAGGATGGAAAATCCCTCTTCCTCACACCGTGCAGCTCACCAGGGTAACCTCTTGCCTAGATGCCAGAGACTCTCCTGAGAAGCAGGAGGTAGGGATTCGGAGCCCTTCAAGTTGAAGAAAGAACCGAACAAGGGTTGTGGGGATGTGTTTCATCCACCGGGCTGTGCCACACGACATGCACCCTGCCACCACAGTTTTATGAAGGTCCTCGGTCAGTCAGTGTGTTTTAAGGGCAACATGAAAAAAAACCCCACCTCAGCATATTTGGAGTGCCAAATTCCTGGGTCTTAACTAGCTGAGACATATGTTATGTGCTGAGCTGTTTAATCCCGCCAGTACTCGCACATGCCGGGCTGTAACTGGGGCAGCTCAGAGTAAATTTTCAGAACCAAAATATGGTACTAGGTGCCTATATTGGGCTCAAGGCTATACTGCCCCTTACAACCCTCCCCCAGCATGTCCTCTGCTGTGTTGGTAACACTGTCCACGCAGCCCTGTGACTAGCCAGAGCTGGGAACTCATCCAGGCTAAGGATGGCCCACAAAAAAGTAGAGTTGTTTTTGACTTTGATCGGTTCATTGATGCAGTTCACTGGGCAACCAAGTAGCTTGCCTGGCCTGACAGAGGGCACGGTACTGGGAAAGGCACACATGCACAAGAAAAGGGGGCTGCTGTTAACTAGATCCAGACTTTTGGACTGATCTCTACTTCAGTAATACAGATGGAAACTAATATTTCCTGACTTTTTTGAAAAACAGTAAACTTTCCTTAGCAAGTATGAAAACCAGATTGAGAGGTAATGATGTAAGTAATAAACAAAGATAAATTGCTTCATACTTTTTAAATAGTCCCTCTGAGTTATAATGATCTATACTGTTGACTTCTTGAAGCACCTTCCTTTTCCTGTTTGGACTTATTTAAAGTATCCTGAGGATGACACTTAAAATCTCAGCAGTCTAAACAAAGTATCAAGGAAGTGTCAGGGGGAAGAAGGCAGGGCTTTGACTAGCAGACACAGCTGTGAACGAGGTGTTAATTACACAGGAAAACATGGAATATGTTGGGAAGGCAATTTTATCTCTATTTACAAGATGAGCTAAAATGTGATTTATGACATACTGCAAAGTCAAAACTTGACAAACTTTCTGAAAAATCAGTTATAAAAAAAAATAAAAATTGGGGTTAGTTATTTTTCACTGTCATTTATTAATTACCAGAACACTTACCCGGTGAAACACAGAAGAAACACTTGCCCTACCTTTTATCCAATCATTATATTATTAGTCATTATACTATGTGCCATGTGTACAAAAACCCTGTAGAACAATCACACAGATTGGTATGAAGCATCAGCTTTTTCTAGAGGAACAAAAGTCCTTTTTTTTCCTACATGCACCCTGCTAAACTCTCTGATAATTTAATTTTAACACAGAAATACGTAAACACTACCTTTCAGCAATGCCTTTCAGATACAGAGATTTAAATGTTAGGGATACACACAGCTCCACCTACTTGCCAGCACTCCTGCTTCTCTATGACTTCCCACCATCAGTATGGAAAAAATTAAAATATATAGTAGAGTGTAAGTAGAGAAAAGTAGTTTATGTTTTTGTTTAGGATAATTAAAACAATTAGAAGAGTATTTTTGATAAGCTCATTATGGCCTTGCCTTGAGCAGACCATGAGCCAGACTGAGACTAAATATTTACGGTTTGATTCTGAGTCTTCCTTCTAGCAAGAAAGAAGAAGTGAAAAACATCTCGGTGCCCTCTCTGGTTCGTTGAGTGGGCTTAGCGGAGAGCCACAGTTCCCATCTCCTGTTCAGAAGCAGGTCTTGGCAGCCCTGTGAGAGCTGCACTCGCTGCCGTAGTGCTGTGCGTGGGGCAGGCAGCTGGCACAGGAGGCCCATTACCTTCATTCAGTTGAGTTCACTGAGCAAATATTGGGGTTATAAAACCCCTCAAAATATAAATAAATATTCTAGGCATCACATACTTCAACTAAATAAAAAATACAATACCACCTACACTAACTTAAAAAAGATAAGTGGCATCAACAAGTTGTCTAATGCTACTTAGAATATTATCTAAAGAAAAGAAAACCAAAACAATTGCTGGTTATTTCCTTTGTGCTGCATACATTTTTGTCGGCAATCAATGTGATAAGAAGTTGTCTAAATGTTACTGATATTGCAACCTGTGCCCTTGACTCATGAAATGCCTGCCTTCAACTAATTTGGACAGTCAGCTACTTTCCTCTTTTCCACAGGACAAACTTCAGCTACAACACACACAAATCATTCAAATAACGACTGCTTGGTTAGGGGCAAAAAAGATAAAATATAAAAAAAAAAATAAATGAGAAATTACATGCTTCAGCAAACCCCAGCTGAGTGCCTAGATGAAGTACACAGTCAACTGCACTCTTTATTCCTCTCTTCCTTCGCCCCTTCTGTTAATCAAAATGACTTGACGAGCTTTGCCTTACATTAGATGTAAAGCTGTTCAGAAGAGAGGCTCTGTGCATCTTTCCATAAGCTTGTGCCCTGATTCTGACTGCCGCCCCTGGGCACGGCTGCAGGTCCAACACACAATGCAAGAATTCAAAGTCTATATTGTAACCCCCTGCTGTACCATGTTGCATCCATCTATTCGCATATCTCTAACTACGGAAGAGTAAGATCGCTAATCCTAGTGTCTAAAAATAAGCTGCGGATTATTTTAGGATAAAATCGAGCAGAGTTATGTAGGAATGCTGACATGATTTATGGAAATAATAATTTAAAGAACCCACACTTGAGTACGAAGGGAAAAGTTCTTAGAATAAGCCCGTGTGAATTTTCAAGGGACGCTGCTAATTAGCAGTTCCTGAAATACATCATCACATTTCAAAACAGGAACTAGTTCTAGAGAAAGTAGGAAGCTGGGCTTTAAAGTCTTAACTACTGTAGTTATTATGCAAGATTAATGATGCTTATGTAACTCTTTTGCCAAGCTAAACTAAGATTCTCTTGATTAATCCTCAAAACCAGACTGACAAAGGGACAGATACACCCGAAGCAGGAGGCACGTGGAAAGTAAAGACCCTCGTCTCAGAGTGCCCAACCGATGGACACCCCGTCAGCCCCTTGGGCACTTAAACGCAGCCATGCGAGTGGAGCTCTGGGCAGTTAAAAACCTGTTTCTCCAGATGCCCAAAGCTGCCACCAAGCAGCCAGACAAGTCCCAGTGCCCACGCTAATTCAGAGTACAGAAAAGAGGTTTTCCTTTGTCTCAGTCCTCTAAGCTGATACGCCTAGTCCATATAAACTTCCCAGTTTTCCCTCTCTGTCTGTAGTCACAACCCTGTGCTCCTGGCAGTTCACCTGGAGCTTGCAGAGCTCCAACCAACTCTAACCCAGGGGAAACCCAGCCCAGCCCAAAGCTGGTGACAGTCCTCTGCTCCATGGGTTACCAGAAAAAAATTGCCAGACTGCCGTTTTAGGGGAATGAAGGCAGACATCACATGGCAGTATCAGTAAGAAAGCCAGTTCAAGAGCTAATTGGAAACAGAAGATTAGAATTAATCACAAAAATCAGAGCGATCACCCATCCAACCCAGTTACACAACAGTGTGCATCTACCGATCGGTTGTGGGACAGGGGAAGGTTCTCCAGGATCCAAATCAACTATTAGACAGTTCACAAAGTGAAAATTACAAACCTACAACAAATGCACAGCCTGAATATAGTTATTATTTTCCATCATGCATTTAGTCAAAAATTTGGTAATATCTAAAGAGGGCTTTGACATTTAACCACCTGACTGCAGAACTGCTGTTAATAAGAGTTTTGTCATTAACTTTGGTAGTGTCACAATTGCACAAGTTTTTTTTAATCCTTAGAAATCTTATAGTTTGGATATTCTCTTTCCTAAATTGGAAATCTATGTTGCAGTCAATGAAACCTTTTTAACCTCAGTAATACAGCGTTAGGACTTGAACGTACAATTCCTTCTTCAATCCTATTAACCCTGGCCTTGAGGATGTATTATGGTAACCAGTGTATTACAAATTAACGTCTGTATTAAATGTTAAACCTGAATAAACTCACGGGAAATAAGGCCAGAAGGCAAGAAGTTAAGCCGTTTGCAGAAAACAAGTGAAAGTCTGCCCCTCACATCCCACTAAAGCCTTTCACAGAAACACAGCTCACAGAAGAACAGAGCACACAGACCCTAATCCCCTATTTTGGAAAGGAAGTCACTAGGGAGTTCCTCGCTAATGCAGAAGCATTCCTGCACTCAACCTTGGATCTCTAATTTTAGGAATGAGTTCCAATAAACTCTACTTTCTTCATTTTTGTATTAATAAAATGGTAAAAGGGAGCACCTAGCCAGACTACATAATATTATTCAAATCTATTTAACAAACATCAAAAAAAGTCCTTAAACAGGCATAGCAGTGCCAAGAAATGAAATGCCACAACCTATTCTGCCAACAAATCCCTACACAAAATCCATCACAATTTTTCAAGTGTATTCACAAAAGTGCATTTTAAATTCAAAATCACTTGCAGAAGTATTTTTCAACTACATTTAGATATTTTTATAATGAACACCTTAATTTTCAATTATGAGAAATAATTTCCTATTATCTCATGTTGCTATACCTTTTGCTAAGAGACATGAAAAGAAATATTGATAATAGAGTATTTGGAAGGGACCCTGAAAATTCTAAATGAGATCTTAAAAGTGAAATAATTTCTGCTATTCCATTAAAAGTTAGATTTTAATTTTTTCAATGGAAAATAACACAGAAATTAAAAAATAATAGAACTATTTTCTAATTGACAAATCTGTCTTCTACATTCTAAATTACAACCTTTTTCATCTCATTTTTAAATGCCAAAGTGGGAAAAATACAATTTTTTTTTTAAGCTGTATCCTACGTTACTGGTTATTTACTCTGCTTTTAAGATAGAGACATTCTGGTAGAAAAACTGAAAATTATCTCTCTCTCTTTTACATTAACCATTTTTAGATTGTTAAATACCCGAGTGAAGGAATGTACAGCACTCCAACTTAAAGATAAAATCAGACTGGAGCTTTGCATACTTAAAAACAACTTACATCAAAGTCAAGAAGGACTGAGAAGATTAAAAGAGATTCCAAAACTCCAGAGCTGTAGCTGTGAAAAATATTGTTTGCTCTGTGCCAGGAGCCTGACCTACTATGCAGTAATTATCATAGCTCTGTAAAGCTTGTTTTACAATTGGTTGAGTACAACATTTATTCATTGAACTAGAAAACAAATTATGTCAAAGAAATATTTAAGTTCTATAAACCAGATAAATGCAACCTGAATTTAAATTAATTTTGATGTCTCTCTAAATAATTATGTTAAGAAAATCTAACAGCTCCCCACCCATTTATTTATTTAGGAAGATTTTCCACTGTGTCACAATAATTTTATTCGTGCTTGATTAGAAAAACTTGTAATCTTGGAGAGTAAATTGATTATTAACATAAGGCAAGTGTTGCAATTTCACAAGGTCCCTCCAAACACATAATTTTAGTGAAATCAATGCTGAAACACTAGATAGGACAACCCAAAGGACTCTCAGTTTTATGAGGTGTTTATTACTAAGATAATTCTAAAATAACCTCCTCTTCAGTGAAGTATTTGGAATTATAAACACAACAATTGGAAATAAGGAAGTAGTTTCAAAAATATTTACTTCAAGACACCTGCAGCTTCCCAAGGAATAGCGAGTCAAGAATACGGCTATGGTATCGTAGAAAGATTTGTCAATGTTTGAACTGAATTCATCACTGGAACCAGGGAAACCACCAAAGTGGAGAATCAGTCTGTTTAATACACATGAAACATTTCCAAAAATCCTATTAATCCATAAAAATGAAGTTGTTGGCAGCTATGCTGAGAATAAGCTAGAGCTATTTAAATAAAAAGATACAGAATCATCTGGGTTGGAAGGGACCTCTTGAGATGATCTAGTACAATCCCCCTCCTCAAGCAGGATCAATTGTCCAGGACTGTGTCTACTCAACTTTTGAATATCTCCACCTATGGAGACTCCACAACCTCTCTGGGCAACTTGTATCAGTTTTCAGAATCATAGAATAGTTTGGGTTGGAAGGGACCTCTAAAGGTCATCTAGTCCAACCCCCCTGCCGTGGGCAGGGACATCTTCAACTAGATCAGGTTGCTCAGAGCCCCGTCCAACCTGACCTTGAATGTTTCCAGGGATGGGGCATCCACCACCTCTCTGGGCAACCTGCGCCAGTGTTTCACCACCCTCAGCGTAAAAAATTTCTTCCTTCGATCTAGTCTCAATCTACCCCCCTTTAGTTTAAAGCCATTCCCCCTTGTCCTGTCGCAACAGGCCCTGCTCAAAAGTTTGCCGCCATCTTTGTTATAAGCCCCCTTTAAGTACTGATAGGCTGCAATAAGGTCTCCCCAAAGCTGCCTCTTCTCTAGGCTGAACAACCTCAACTCTCTCAGCCTTTCTTCAGAGGAGAGGTGTTTCATCCCCCTGATCATTTTCGTGGCCCTCCTCTGGACCCGCTCCAACAGGTCCGTGTCTTTCTTATGCTGAGGGCTCTAGAGCTGGACACAGTACTCCAGGTGGGGTCTCACCAGGGCAGAGTAGAGGGGCAGAACCACCTCCCTCGACCTGCTGGCCACACTTCTTTGGATGCAGCCCAGGACACGATTGGCCTTCTGGGCTGTGAGCACACACTGCTGGCTCATGTCCAGCTTTTCATCCACCAGTACCCCCAAGTCCTTCTCAGCAGGGCTGCTCTCAATCCTTTCATCCCCCAGCCTGTATTGGTACTGGGGGTTGCCCCGACCCAGGTGCAGGACCTTGCACTTGGCCTTGTTGAACCTCATGAGGTTCACACGGGCCTACTTCTCGAGCTTGTCCAGGTCCCTCTGGATGGCATCCCGTCGCTCTGGCGTGTCAACCACACCACTCAGTTTGATGTCATCTGCAAACTTGCTGAGGGTGTACTCGATCCCACTGTCCATGTCATTGATGAAGACATTAAACAGTACTGGTCCCAGTACAGACCCCTGCGGGATGCCACTTGTCACCGATCTCCATCTGGACATTGAGCCGTTGACCACTACCCTCTGGATGTGACCATCCAACCAATTCCTCACCCACCAGACAGTCCACCCATCAAATCTATACCTCTCCAGTTTAGAGAGAAGGATGTTGTGGGGGACTGTGTCAAAGGCCTTACAGAGGTCCAGACAGATGACATCTATAGCCCTTCCCATGTCCACTGGTGTAGTCACTCCATCATAGAAGGCCACTAGGTTGGTCAGGCAGGACTTGCCCTTGGTGAAGCCATGCTGGCTGTCTCAGATCACCTCCCTGTCCTCCATGTACCTTAGCATAGCTTCCAGGAGGATCTGTTCCATGATCTTCCCAGGCACAGATGTGAGACTGACTGGCCTGTAGTTCCCCGGGTCTTCCTTTTTTCCCTTTTGAAAAATGGGGGTTATGTTTCCCCTTTTCCAGTCAGTGGGAACTTCACCGGACTGCCACGGCTTCTCAAATACGATGGATAGTGGCTTAGCAACTTCATCCGCCAGTTCCCTCAGGACCCGTGGATGCATCTCATCAGGTCCCACGGACTTGTTCACCTTCAGGTGCCTTAGATGGTCTCGAACCTGATCTTCTACAGTGGGCGGCTCTTCATTCTCCCAGTCCCCGCCTTTGCCTTCTGCAGCTTGGGCGGTGAGGCTTGAGCACTTGCTGGTGAAGACGGAAGCAAAAAAGTCATTGAGTACCTCCGCCTTCTCCATATCCCGGGTAACCAGGTCTCCCATTTCGTTCCGGAGAGGGCCATTTTTCCTAGTCTTCTTTTTATCCCCGACATACCTACAGAAGACAGGTATTTAATTCTATCAGGGCTTTAACTTTCCTAACCTGATCCCTGGCTGCTCGGACAATTTCTCTGTATTCCTCCCAGGCTACCTGTCCTTGCTTCCACCCTCTGTAGGCTTTCTTCTTGTGTTTGAGTTTGTCCAGGAGCTCCTTGTTCATCCATGCAGGCCTCCTGGTGTTTTTGCCTGACTTCCTCTTTGTTGGGATGCATCGCTCCCGAGCTTGGAGGAAGTGACCCTTGAATATTCCCCAGCTTTCTTGGGCCCCTCTTCCCTCCAGGGCTTTGTCCCATGACACTCTACCAAGCAGCTCCCTGAAGAGGCCAAAATCCGCTCTCCTGAAGTCCAGGGTAGTGAGCTTGCTGCGCGCCCTCCTCGGTGCCCTCAGGATCTTGAACTCCACCCTTTCATGGTCACTGCAGCCCAGGCTGCCCTTGAGCTTCACATTCCCCACCAGCCCCTCCTTGTTGGTGAGAACAAGGTCCAGCACAGCACCTCTCCTTGTTGCCTCCTCTATCACTTGGAGAAGGAAGTTATCATCAATGCCTTCCAGGAACCTCTCGGATTGCTTATGCCCTGCCATGTTGTCCCTCCAACAGGTGTCGGGGTGGCTGAAGTCCCCCATGAGGAGCAGGGCTTGTGAGGGTGAGGCTGCTCTTATCTGTCTGTAGAGGGCCTCATCCTCTTGGTCTTCCTGGTCAGGTGGCCTGTAGCAGACCCCCACCGTAATGTCACCTGTCCCTGCCTTCCCTTTAATCCTGACCCACAAGCTCTCGGTCGGCTCCTCATCCATCCCCAGGCAGAGCTCTATGCACTCCAGCTGGTCATTGACACAGAGGGCAACACCTCCTCCTCATCTCCCCTGCCTGTCCTTCCTAAAGAGCCTGTATCCCTCCGTCCCAACACTCTAGTCATAGGAGACATCCCACCATGTCTCCGTGATGCCAATAAGGTCGTAGCCCTGCAGGCATGTGCACGTCTCTAACTCCTCTTGTTTAATTCCCCACGCTACGTGCGTTTGCATAGAGGCATTTAAGTTGGGCCCCCAATGAAGCTGTCTTACTGGCTGGAGTTCCTTTGTGCTGCTCTTCAGGTGTTCTCCTGAAGGTCAGCAACCTGTGATCCTTCTCCAGGCTCTGGGCATCTATTGCTGGCCCTGGCATCAAGCTGGTAGGAGTGGGATGGATTGAGGTTCCCCTCCCCTGGCAACTTCAGCTTAAAGCCCTCTTCACCAGCTTGGCAAGCCTATGACCAAAGATGCTCTTCCCCTTCATCTGACAGATGGACCCCCTCAGCCCCTAGTAGACCAGGTTTCTCAAAGTGAGTCCCATGGTCTAAGTAGGTGAACCCCTGGCTGTGGCACCAGTCCCGTAACCATCTGTTGACTAGCCAGATTTGACTGGCCCTTTCAGACCCCTTCCCTTTGACTGGGAGGATTGATGAAAAACTACCCGCGCTCCCGAGTCCCTTACTGCCGCTCCCAGGGCTCTGTAATCCTTCTTGATAGTCCTCAGACTGCTCCTGGCTGTGTCACTGGTGACCACGTGAAACAACAGCAGTGGATAATAGTCAGTGGACTGTACGAGGCTTGGTAGCCTCTCAGTGGCATCCCTGATATGAGCCCCTGGTAAGCAGCACACCTCTCTAGAGACTGCGTCCGGTCGGCAAATGGGTGCCTCCGTACCTCTCAGAAGAGAGTCGCCTACTACTATCACCCGTCGCCTTTTCTTCGTTGCGCTGGTTGTTATACGGGGGGCAGATCGGGCTGCCTTACTCAGCTCCAGTGTCTCTCCTGATGTGATGCGTCATTCCTCTGCAGCCTGCAGAGCGGTGAAACGGTTCTGCAAGGGCACCTCAGACTTCGGGGCAAGTCTCTTCCTCCTGTTGGTCCTTGCCGTTGCAACCGTCCATCCTTCTGCATTATTGGCCCCCCTCCCTTGTGTGTGTGCCAGTGGAGAGTTTTTGGCTGTTTGGCCATGGGCCCGCTGCAGGCTGTGTGTGGAACCAGCTGTCTAACTCCTTCTCCCTGATGTTACGCAGTCTTCTCACTGCCTCCTGCAGCTCAGCCACCTGCTGCAGGAGGTCCTCGACCTGGGCACACCTTTTGCAGGCAGGTCTGCTGCCTGTCCCTGCCCCAGGAGAAGGGTCTAGGCACTTCCTGCAGCCTGAGGTCTGCGCTGCAGCCTCTCCCTTCAGCAGCTCTGTCTGGGTGGAGGCACTGGCCACTGCTGGGGTAGATGGTGCAGACCCCCAGCTGGAGCTGCAGCCTTTCTTCTCAAATGAGTGCCCGCCATTCTGCCTTGAGGGTCAGGTAGGATGAGTGCCCTTGACCTGTGCAGATGGTCACAGAACGGTGCCTGGTTGCTGGGTTATGTGTACTCCAAGTCCCCCACTTGGCCCGCGGAATGCCCCTCCTTCGAAGAGGCGCTCTCCCTGTGCACCCTCCCATGCAAACTGATGTGCCATGCCCTAGCTGATGTGCCACGCCCCCTGTTTGACCACCCTCACAATAAAAAAGTGTTTTCTTGTGTTCAGATGGAATTTCCTGTTTTTTAATTTGTGCCCACTGCCTCTTGGTCTGTCACTGGCAACTGCTGAGGAGAATCTGGCTCCCTCTTCTTCATTCCCTCACATCAGGTATTTATACACACTGATAAGATCCCCTCGAGCCTTCTCTTCTCCAGGCTGAAAAGTCCCAGCTCTCTCAGCCTCTCCTTTTATGAAAGATCCTCCAGTCCCTTTAATCTGCTTTGTGGCCCTGTGCTAGACCCACTTCAGTAAGTCTATGTCCTCCTTGATGTGGTCTCACCAGTGCTGAGCAAAGGGGAAGGATATGTCCCCTGACCTGCTGGCAATGCTCTTCCAAATGCAGCCCAGGATATTGTTGGCCTTTTTTTGCCACGAGGGTGCATTGCTGACTCATGGTCTTCTTGTTGTCCAGCAAATTCTTCTCCACAAAGCTTCTTCCCATACAGTTTGCTTCCAGTGTATACTGATACCTGGAGTTATTGCTCCCTAGGTGCCGGATTTTGCATTTCCCCTTGTTGAACTTCATGTGCTTCCTCTTGCCCCAGTTCTCTGCTACATTCTGCCCCATTGTCCAGGTCATTAATGAAGATGCTGGACAGTTCTGGCTCCAGTATTGAGCCCCGGGGTACACTACTAGTGACTTGTCTCCAACTGGACTTTGTGCCACTGATCACAACCCTCTGGGCCCAGTTGTTCAGCTGGTTTTCAATCTACCTCACTGTCCACTTATTTAACCTGTACTTTGTCAGCTTGCCTATGAAGTTGACGAGATTAAGTTATGGGAGATAGCGCCAAAGGCTTTGCTAAAGTTGAGGTCAACAACATCCACTGGTCACCTCTCATCCACCAAGCTAGTCACCTCATTGTAGATGGCAATACAGTTGGTCAAGCATGATTTCCCCTTCATAAATCTGTGCAGACTATCCCAATCACCTTCTTGTCCTTCATGTGTTCAGAAATAGTTTCCAGGAGGATTTCCTCTATCACATTCCCAGGGACTGAAGTGAGGCTGATTGGCCTGTAGTTCCCCAGATCTTCCTTCTTGAAGATAGAAGTGATATTTGTTCTCTTCCAGTCTTCAGAAACTTCTCCCAGTCACTACGACCATTCAAAAATAATAAAGAGTGGCCTTGCAATGACATCAGCCAGCTCCCTCTGCACTTGTGGATGCAACCCGTCAGGCCCCTCGCACTTAGAGGGCTCTGTCCTCCATTTGAAGCTGCCTGGGTGCAAGAGTCCGACAGCAAACTATACTACTTCAGTAGTGCCTGGGTCCTGTGCCTTGTGACCATTATCTTTAAGGATGTGTATGCTGGACAGAGAAAGTTTGCTGGCCTCTTCTTTGTGCCCTTCTGCATGAAATGCTGTGCAAACTGCTGCACATCTGTTGGCTGCTTCTGTTATCGCTGCACAAACTGCTGCATCGCCTGGCTGTTATATAGTCCTCTTCCTGGCATGGGCTAAAAGGGTGCTCAAGCCTCACTAATCAGGGGTCAGCTAGAACAAAGGCTGCAGGCACCCTTTGATTAAGGACAGCTGATGGGAGTTCATTTGAAGCTGCTAGAGCTACCCTTACCTTAGCCTTACCTGGCAGCAACAGGCACCCTCAGTTTCCTCAGAGGTTTCCCAGAAGTGCCCAAATCTCAAGAAGATATCAAGGAGATCTAAAAGAAGCAGAAACTGCTGCACAAACTGCTGTGTATGTTAGCTGTGTGCTGGGCCTGGCTCTTCTATAGGCCAACTGAATGAAAAATGACCATTTCTAGATTTCACATTATAGCCATCTAACAATGTTGCTTTGATGCTTTGCATTAAGAGAATTTTTGGAATTCACTAAAATATTATATTAAAAAATTAAATCGTTTTCAGAAAAAATAGTATTTATAAAAAATGCATCAAGTTCAGGGAAAATGCCTGCTACAAAAATATCCAACTGAAATTAAGCATTAATTTCCAAAACCTTTGGAATTATATTTTGGAAATATAAATTCCACTTCACTGCATTTAACATAGTAAAGGCAGAGTCTGGAACACTCCATGCAGTCTGTAATCATAAGTAGTAGAAATTTTTAAGAAGGTACAGCAACATGACAAAATAATTTGAGGACTTTAGAAAATTCTTTACATGGGGAGCTGAAAGACCTTAGTTGAATTTTCTCAAAAGTACATGGAATGGTGATTTGATTACAGAGAAAAAACTTTAAATATCTCTTTAATGTAAAGCAGACGTTAAAAAAAACAGTTGTCAGAGGCTTAAGCTAAGTGCCCAAGCGTAAAATAAAAAGCACATTTTGAAATGTGGGATTGACAAGAAACACTAGAACAAAGAAATCAAGGAGACTTGTGAAGTCTCTGTTGTTGATGTCTTTCAGGTAGAAACTACTTCTGTGAAAGATATACTTAACTAAAGTGCAGGAATATTGAGGAAAATAATAAAGTCCTGCATAACGCAGGAAGCCAGAAAGATGGCGCAGTTGTCCACTGTGGTTTAAATTCCACGCAATGCTAGGTTAGCACCCAATCTTTCTATTTTTTGTTGGTCAGTCATATTGGACCAGGGACTTTTCTGAGTAGCATCTAATTACCTTCTGAAGCTCATGATGTCATTCTGAGCACTGGTGTAATAGTATCAAGTTGCTGCAGCAGTAACATGCTGCTCTGAATGCCTGAAGCCAGCAAGAGGGACACTGAAAAATTATGTATGAAAGTAATACCCACAGAATGGTCTAGCGCCTCTCATGTAGGAATGAGGAAAAGAGAATGAGTAGCTGTCTCTACTGGCCCACTTCTCCTAGTGACGAGAATTAAAAACAAAGGCTCTCACTTAGCAAGGCCTCATGTCTAACATAAAACACTTCACTAAAGATAACAAAACTAAAAAATTATACTACTCACCAGTGGTAGAGCAAGGAGAAACACTGGTCTTTTTGCAGGAACAGCAAAGGTTTGAGGACTCCTTGCACCCACAGGAAAGCACAATGCTGGCTAACACATGTTAGTGGAAGTGGGTACCATGACAAAAGGAGAAACATAAGGGCAGTACATGCTTATACAAAATTTAACTAAGTTTGCTCAAGAGACTGTCACAACAAAAAAGACCTTTAAATGAGTATTGTATATGTCTCGGAGAATCAGAATCAGAAATAAGTTCACTGTATGGTCTCTGGATATGGCCAGATTATCATGTAGCCACTATTTCTTCTGCCATAACCATTACTTTCCTCTTCTAAATAACACCCTATATAAGGATGCACCATGTATGATGAATCGCTGAATATCCGTTTTTTGGTAGAGCTACAACAAATGCTAAGTAGTTTCTTTTGTGTAGATACAGAAGCATGGTAGTAAACAGAAAGCCAATTGCTTCACTTTAGCTCACAACTTTGTTCCTCCTTTTTTATTGCTCTGCAAAGGAAACAAGCTATGTAAGTCTGAAGATCATTCTTTGTACTATCTCATTGCTCGTGAAGATTGCTCTCTTCTGCATAAGCCAGCTATATGCAGAATGAGAAGACATAACAAAGGAGGAAAAGGTGTCACAATAAGTGGAGAAAGAATGGGAACTAACGAGTTTACTCATATAAACATAACCAATACACTTGCTAAATGCTAGACTATCAACGTGTTTATTCAGAAAAGAAATATTTTGCTACTACACCAGTACGAAAGAAGTAATATGCATATGAATCCAATTTTTATTTATCGTTGCACTAGTTCTTCTCCATGACTGCACTACTTCAAATTTTCAGTGAGTTTGAAATTTTCTCTTTAAGCAAAGCCAAAAAATAGAGCGTACATCCTGATACAGGATCCTTTAGTGCTGCACAGATCTAGTCAAAGAGCTTTCAGGGTTTCACCTCTCTCATTCTGAATGATCTCCCTACAGCACATTTCTGTAAATGTATGACATTAGTGTACGCTGTTTTCTGCAAACTCTTTCGTCCTTTGGGATATCTGGAAAGCATCGAGGGAGACCAACTCGGACAGAAGACATTTCACACACTTCTGTCATCAAGTTCCATGGCTGACTTATTTGTGTACCATCACTTAAACGTGTAAGAACCTAACCTGCTCTTTGACGTGGGAGCAAGATCATATCCCAGCATGATTGTATAGTAGTAATACATCGGATCACCAAGCCACAGAAAGTGACATATTTGTTGTTTTAATAATCACGTGTTGGCTCAAATGATACCATGTAACTCTATCTACAGTTCATCCACTGGACAAAAGCTGTTACCACTTTATTTAAAATAATGTATTGATCCCCGTTTGCTCTTGAAATAAATAACCTGCAGTCATCATCTAATTCAGTGATGTTGTAAATTTGCGCTTGTAAGCCAATTTCACATATATGTCAATAAGTATTTTAAGGTTGGCATAACTTTGAACTAAAAACCTACAATTCAGTTAAACTTTATGTTTATTATAATTATGCAATGATATATAATTATACTTATTCTATTTCCATAATAATAATAATATGTATTTTTACTATGCAATTTTTGATGCAGATTATTCCTGTGAGGTGAAAGAAATAGTACTACCCAGACTTATTCCTCTTAATAGGGGTACACTTGTCCTAGTTACCTCTACAGTGAACGCAGGGAGACAGGTGCCCACTCTGGGACAGGGTCTCACCTTTAGTATTTCTTAGTAGTTCTAATATTAAACTCTGATCTTGGATGATATAATAAAATCCCACTTAAGACACTTTAAAAATGAAAATGCATGGCTCAGGCCAGTTCAAAGGAGGAAGAAATCCACTGGCGTGGCTTTTTTTCTTCCCTTTCTATCTCATTTTGTACTGTCGCTTACCTAAGTCACTAGCTCTAACATGAGCCTTCTACATGTTTTTTTGAGTTTTTGACAATATCACCATTAACATCGTTAATTTTCCTCAGTTCCTTATATCTTGCTTTGATGTGTGTTGAGAGGTCTAACTTACACACTTAATGATTCTCCTCTCAACGCTTTATTGATCTAAGCCTAATTTTCAAAGGAGTTGAACACTTAAAAATGCTGCTGAGGTAAGTGCGAATTAAAACTTGAATATAACAAGTACAATGCGAATGGAAAGGTTAAAAAAATTCAGGTTCTCAAAGTGTGGCATCCAAATGGAATAGATACTTTCAAACGTTTTGGAGTGGGTTTTTTTTTTCCCCTGACATGTTACAGTTCCAGTCTGCAAAATGGGCACAGTATCACTTTTAGGTCTGAACAATATGTTGAAGAAAAATCATCAGTTAGTTACGCACTCAATATTACGCTTTAATCTTCAAAAGACAGTCCATGACAAAACCAGTAACTTCATATAATGTGAAAGATGTGGAGGATCTGCTGGAAGTAGAACAGAGGAACATGACATCTATAATTAAATAAAAAGGAATATTTAATAGCCATTAGATGTGCACCGTCCTGTTTGTCATTAAACAGAGCAGAGATCTTGTTACAAACAGTATGTTATTGTGTAATTAAATGTATTGGAAATGCAAATGCACATGGGAGTTGAATTAAGACTGCAAACTATGTTATTAATGCTTGGGCGGGGGTGGCCAGCAGAAAGAGTATTGTTGTGAGCATCTCACTGGTAGAAAGATAAAGACAGATGCTGAGGCTCTACAGTCTGCTGTTCCCATTGTTTGGCTCAAGGCAACTGTGTGCATGGCCGAGATTATAAAACAATCAGCGATCCTGTTTTTATAGAGATTGGAGTGAGACAGCAGTTCAACTTTATGTGTGAATAGGAAATGTCCATAATGAATGTATCAACGCCCTAATTCCCACTGCAAAATGGAAAAAAAAAAAAGTATTTCCAAATTCATTTATCCACCATTATAATACAGTGTGTTAACTCTGAATCTTTGCCTCAAAAATTAAGAAGTTCAAAGAGTGATGTCTCTAAAACACAGCCATATTTATAACTGTTCCTAAAGGAGAACTAATAAATGGTGTGTTTCTGCAGATTCAATACTCCACAGAAAAACACTCTAAAATATGCTAAAACTGGATATCCATAGCTTTTCAGTATCCTGGATATTTAATTGCATAACAGTAAGAGTCATAGTAATTATAAAATCCTTAATAGCATGTTAATATGCTATTAAATATGCTTTAATAGCGTATTCACCACATAACTTTTGATTCTCCCTTACTACGTTGACTTTTTCTGAACAGGTTCTCAATCCTTACTGTGAAACTTAAATAACCTCAGCTTTCAAATTTTCATGTTCAACTTAAGTAAAATTTAGTACTATTTTTATAACTTAAAAAAACAATATAAAACATAGTTTTGGGGCCTACACGCCATTACTCATTTTGTTCAAGAACTGGTCTTCTGTTATTATTATTACTATTACTGGAATTATTAAACTGGCCTTCAATAATTCACTGTAGTTGACTAAGATCAATGATGAGTAATACTAAATCCTTCCACTTCAGATAATTTAACTGAGATACTAAATATCAAGATGCCTAAACAAACCAAGAATTATTGAGAGACCCAACTTCAAAACCACAAACTGGGCACAATTTAAATCATAAAAATACTGAAATGTTTGAGTCTGAATATCTTCCCAAACTTTTGGAAGCTGACTAGATTATAAACTCTCAAAACTGAATTATTTCTTGCGATACCACAATCATAAATATTTGTTATCTGTTCTACTGAACTACCAAATTCAGTAAGTCAGGAAACCAAAAACATAACATAGAGAAACCAGCCAGTCAGTTACTTCATTATATTAAAATTCTGAATAACCAAAGGTTTATTTCATGTCTTGGGCGTAATCTCTCCCCCCACCCCCCACCCCTTACTGTATCTCTCTTCTTTGTATATATATGTTAGGCTCTGACATTTGCAACAAAACTGGGGTCACTAGTACTGGTTTCTGTTAGTATTTTAGATAATGACCCTAAATTCGTATTTTTATATATCTTAGATGTAGTAAGGTATGGCCTATCCCTGCAATAAAATGAAAAATTTTGAGCAATTTTAATATTCTTTCATTTAAAATTACAGCAGAAACATGTTGCACAAATGACAATATCTACATCTGTGCTGCCAGTGATTAAAACAGCTTAGATGGTTCAAATTGTTAAATCTCCTTCAACTGAAGAGAAACCTCAAATGCCAAAGCTCAGTTTGTTGTCAGCACGCTTCATACTCAGCTGCTACCTTTCCATTTTTTAGTAGTGCTTAGAAAGAAGTCACACATCAAGGTCAGTTAGCACACTCACCAGTTGTTCACCAAGTTTACTCACCCTTTGACCTTCTTTGCCAGGTGGACCTTGGGGACCCTCTAGCCCTGGCAAACCCTGAAAATACAAACATTAGACAAATACAACATTCAGTGGCTTTTTCATCCTCTATTATTCTATAGAAGTAAGACTAAGCCAAAGAGCCAGATGTCAAGACAAAGCATTTATTTCTAATAATAAAAATAGTTTATTCATAATAACTTCTTTCAGGATAATGCTATATTCAGTTGTGAGAAAAAACACAAACTAATTATTAATCACATTCCTCCATATAAAGGCTGAATCATTTGGAAAAGAAGAGGTAAGTCAGCACTACTTAAGCATAGTTATATTTAACTACGGTGTTATATGAAAAGTGATTTATCTTGTTAAGTTAGGATACCATAAGAAAAAAAAGTTGTATTAAATGAATGACAACTTACTCTACAACTCAAATTCAAATATAGGCACTGAAGGGGGAGGGGAAGGGAAGGGAGGGGAGGGAAAGGGGACTAAATATAGCAGAAGGCCTTATGCTCGCTGTATTGTAAGAACCACTCCTGTGCAGCTTCCTCTGTGTGCCTGACATGGCTTTTCAAAACCCTTCAGAGGCACTTCTTTCTTGCCCTCTCCCCTGACCAGGCACAGGAGCTTTGGGTGTTTTGAATATACCCTTGACTTGTGAGCCTTCCTTCTGAACTCAGTGCAAGGATCTGCCTTTGCAGTCACAGACGGAATCACAGACTGTTTCTGACGCTTTGGGGTTTTAATTTTATATCTGATTAATGTACGACATAATCATAAAGCCTTCAGGTAACAGCTCTGTACTTAGAACAGTGCCCCCCCCTTTACTTTATGAGTCACCTTGGAACACAATTTAAAAAAAAAAAAAAACTTCGAGGAAGCTATCCAATTTCCATTATAGCACCAAGAAATATGAAATCAGTTTCAATATAATCAGCAAAGAGCACTGAACAGTTCTACTTTGTATAATTAAAAAAAAAGTATTGAATGTAATATTGCATATTCTTACAAGGTATCACAAAATTAAAGAACTTATGTTTAGTTTCTTTAAGAGTTTGACATATTAAAACATTAAATTCTTAACCATTTAAATTACTCAGGTATTGCTTCAGCTTGAGTTACATCTTGCGTCAAATTCTCAACTCCTTATTTAGAATCAATTACACATACTTATTGCCCCAACAAGGGTAAACTGAGGCCTCCTGAGAATCATGTTTTTAAAAAGTGTCCAGATTTCCAGAAATGAATTAAAAAAAGTTCCTTTATGATCTCTAATTCCCAAGATAAACTTTAGAAAGTAAGTGGGCATGCCAAAGCTGCTAGCTCATATATCTTCAAGTGATATTTTGAGTTGATTGAATGAAGTCTGACTTCAATTCTAAATGAAAGCAGTCAGTTCAAGAGTTTTTCTATTCCCATCATTTCTCTACTTTCAAACACTGAAGCTAGAAGAGTACCTCAGACAGTATTTCACTATAGGATATTTCTCCTTTCACTTCAGTTTATAATGTAAACAAGGTAAGGTTTAGGATCTTTTACAAAACTGATGCGCACCATTTCCATCTTTCCCCAAAGTTTATGGAACTGGAATATGCATGACAATGTTGTATCCAACAAATAAATCACGGTAAGTTAATTATAGTGCAGTTATGTAGCTTATACATGCACAAACCCATAAAGCAGTATGTGAATGTGACCTCTGTAAACCTTCTCTACTTTTTCCTCAAGGTAGTTTGGAACTTGCAGAGAATTCTCTCTGTCCAACTGTTAGCAATATTCTACCGTTGTAGAGAAATTCTGGGAATTCAGGAAGAGGTGGAGTTCTGTTTTGTTAATATTTCATTTCTAGTGACAACTTTATGCAGGGGAATGAGATGAAAACCTGTAACGTCTGTTTTATGGAGGAGGAAATACTTAGCTTCACATATCTGTACAATAAGGCTCCAAGGGGACAAGAATTACACAAGAATGTAACAGCACAATAATGATAATTAATAGCCAACATTTTTGTCCAAGACCTACTTCTATTCTTTTTCTTCTCTCTACAATATTATTGTCAAGAAAAAGGAACCAGATAAGGAGGTTTATCTTCAAGGAAAGGGAGGAGAGCAGCTTACAATTGGTAACTAGGCAGGGAGGACTACCCTGTACAAGGAGCCACATCCTGACATTGAAACTGAGGTAAAAGTTCACACTAATTTCAGTGGGATCTTCGGTTTAAAAAGGACAACATGGGCCATGTTAACTAACATGGCTGTAAAACTGTAATAATTTGGCAACGGTAATGACTTAGCAATGCTATCCCAGTTCAGCATTCACTGAATGAGATCCTGGAAAAACAACTGAAGAAGAAACCTGCAAGAGGAATGAAAAAGACTTCTCTACAGTGAAATCTGTCTAAAGGGATGAATAAAACATCCCCTGTTAAACTCCTATAAAACTTGGCAATGAATGTAACAGTTTAGCACAGAAAAGTTTGTATTTGTAGGAAGGCAGACCAAAGTAACTACTTAGGTCGTATCCCTATTTAACTTCTGGAGATCTTCCTTTGGAGATCAAAGATAAGATTCTCGACTCCCTCAAATCACATACGGCACAGTGGGTAGACAAGCCCCACCAAAGGAGCCCACCGCCGCAGACAGAAAGGGACAGAATATAGACTGAATATATACACGTGGCCTCACGGGATATGCTGTCGATTGTGTTGAAAACGTTTATGTCAGAAGGCAATCTATTTTACATGTACCATCTCCCCAGGTAAACAACATACAAAGCAATTAAAATGATTCACTATGTTTCACCCCGATAGTCTTGCACTGGCAAGAGGATGGGTATGGCAATGAGCAAAAGGAGGTGTAGGAATAGCACAAGGCAAAGTGAGATATAAGAACAGCCTACTCCTGTGGCATCAGACTGGCAGGAAAATATTATGCATCCTTACAGGTGGCCTAATACGCATGGGATTTTCCTGAGTCTGCCAGGCCACCTTTGAGGTTGGAAGGTGGTATCCTTCTACCTACTTCATGGAGAAGTGAACTAAAATAACATATGCAGTCTTTACTGCTTGTACCTGTCATGGACCAGGCAAGCCCCTTGGAGTTATGTGCCTGAAGGAGCTTCAGGAACATGAAGTGGAAATGTCTCAAACATTACCGTATAGCCTGGGGAAAAAAAAGTAAGCAAGCTGGAGATGGGCTCAGGTGCATCTGAAACTTAGAAAATCTATTACAATGAGTGAGGATGGCTATGAAAAGAGATGAAACATGATTGATGCACAGGCAGGCACAAGAGGGTTGTACTAAATCTTGAAAATGAAGTTAAGAGCGGAAATTTGTGAATTCCTTTATAAGAGGTAAACCGTAATGGGAAGTGTTGGCAAGGGAAAAGATGCTGGTTGTGGAGCTAGATAAAGAAAAAGCAAGCATGCTATGAAGCACACGCTGACAGATATTTAAACAAAATATCGTCAAAACTTAGACTAAGTGTTAGTCGAGGGCATATAGGAAAAATGACAGGTTTAAAAAATACTACAGTAGAATAGGTGAGCTTTTAAAAGAACTTGCATGTCACTGAAAATATCTGTAGGAATTCACATTTTAATACTTAACAGTTAATATTTTTTGCTAGTATCAGGAGATAAAAGCTACTAAGAATTATTAAACTTGAGATGGTAGAAGAAAAATGTGTTTGGAAGTGATAGAAAAATCAGCTAATGGTTCAGCCAGTTAAGCTGTTTTAAGTTTCATAAACTATCAATTTAAAGTGTATTAGCTGGCATGTAGCTATCAGAAGCTGCTTATTACAGAAGGGCTAAAATCCTGTCATGTGACCCTGCAGGTACAAAAATATTTTTAAATGCCTGATACATCACGACAAGCATCCGCAGAGACATGGTGGAGACTTGGTTCATAAATTTAATAGCTCAGAGTGACTGCCTAAGAACACAGTCCGAACAAAAGCAAAGCTTTTACGTGACCTCTTGGTGAATTAAAACGAAAAAAAATCCCAGCTGAAGTGGAAGAGTGAAGTTACATAAAGTTGTTATTCATATTAGTTCTTCCGGAAGCTTATGGACGATGCCAAAAGAGTAAAATATTAGACAAGTAAGTACATTTTTGGTATTCTGAAAGTTGCTTCAAAACATAGCTGATAGTTTTTGAAGCAGAAGGCTAGACAGCTGCTTTATGTACTCGTAGGTAGTCTTATTGAAATAGGTTCTGAGCACAGCAGCCTTTCCTTCTCAACACAAATTAGAAATATAATACAAATGCTAACAATAACAAGGCAGGTCTAATTAAGGCACAGAAATTATTTCATTATAGACCTTTATAGACTGGTTTCTGTGTTCTATACACAAACTACTCTCATCCATTTTTTTCCTCACTATGAATTCCAGCAAACACATGACCTCAATTTTTATGGAATAAATGTTACTAGACAGGAAGAAAGTGTATTTAGTTTAGTGAAACGAGTCAAGCAAAGACAGAGACAAAGCCTAAATTAGGTATGCAGAAACACCTCACGGTAATGTAAGAATAGGTCATTTTTTAACCATTTGAATATGCGAGCTTTTATAATGATAGAACTTGCTACTTTAAAAAGACCCAGCTATGATAGACATGATTTGGCTAAGCAATTTGGAAACAATATGTTTATAAACAGAAAGGTATAGCTCTACTGAAACAAAATGAACACTTAAACCTTTTTACAAGTGAATTGGTGGGCAATTCCCACTGCAGGGGCTTGACCTAGTACTTCAACACACAGTTTTCACCCGGGTAAAGAAAAGCCGTCACACTGATGAATTTCATATACAATGATCCCTCTGTAAAACCCGCAAGTAGAGCAGCATAGAATCACACGTATCAATAGCCAGGTAAAAAGTGACCACGGATTTCCAAATTCCTGACATAACACAACATGTGATCATGGTAAAGAGCTGCAGCCTGACTGACTTGAAGAGCATTCCCCAGCCACCCAAATACTGCTCGTGGGATGGATGGTTCTGCTGTGGCTGCACTCATGCAAGAATGTTCCAGCATCCCAGACAGGATGCATCAAGATGCAGTTCAGTTAGGTCTTCAATTCATGTACTTATCTGGAGGTGTTACCAGACAACAAGTTCTACTGTGCAGGTCATGATTGTCACTGTGATCCTTCTACCCTATTTTGAGGATATTTTCCTCTTTGGTCTGTTTGTACCATACTGAGGGGAAATGAGTGGCTTCCTCTCATGTAAGAACAGGCTATTACCCTCAGCAAGCAAAGGAGCTGAAATATAAATACCTTCCCTGCAGTCAAGATGGCTACAGTGTTGGTTTCCCAGATATCTTCAAGTCAGTTTACTTGCTGAAGTTGTCATGCTGCTCTACCTCGAAGCCCAAGCAGGAGGGTGAGGAACAGAGAGATCTTAAAATATGACTATGATGGTTTCCTCTTCTTGTCCAGAAGACTGCCCATCACCACCCACACGGAAACCCACAGAGCCTGCAGACACACCTCACTATTACAAAATTTTGCTAGAATGGGAAAAATGGTACAGGAAAATCACAGATGGATGACTAATTCCTTGTTGTATTACCATTTAGTGAGGGAAATTAGACTACCACTTATCTCAAATACCTCTATCTTCAGCATTTCCAAACATGATCTGGTCTCATTCACACCCTTATGGAAGTAAGTCGAGGTGGGAAGTTGAAAGATTTGTACCCCACGTTTGGCCTCTTATTGCTACTGCAGTAATTATACTGTTTTGCTTGGGAGTGCAAAGTGGAATAGGCCACGATTTTGCTTTCAAAACTGCTGCCAACCCATTTACTTCTGTGGGAAAGGAGACAGCATTTAGCAGAAGTATTTCAGTCTGCCAGAAAACATGATCAGCTATATTTTCATGATAATTTATTACTGAAGCAAACAGAAAATATGTTCCTCACTGATCTCATTATGCTTTGGGTTTGGTCATTTCTGTAGCTCTCTCTGGTAACTTGAAATCTACTTTGCTTCAGAGACAAACATTTCAAAGGGAAATTGGAAGAGTAATTTCACAGAAGTTCACACTTTATGAACCTAGTACTTTTCATAGACATGGGTTTATTTTCTAAGCAAAAAAAGTATCATACAAAATCCTGAGTAGTAATTTGAAATTATTCTTTACATTGGTGTCTACTGCATATTGGACTATTCTCAAATCATTCTTCTAATGAAGGACATATAAACCACATTCATGCCAATTTAGCAGACTGTGAATTTTTGAAAAACAAATTTTCTGTGAGGCTAAGACATCAATCTTCACTTGTGCCTTCAGTATCAGTATTACTGCGTAAAGAAGATAAAAAACAGAGTGAAACTGCTAAAACATCTTCTATTTCACTAAAAGGGTAATCTTAATAGGATCTGCTTCCATACTTAAAAAGCATTTTTTAAAGAAGAGAGTATCTGCAAGTTATACTGTGAGAGTTAAAGATCACTATATCTCACGCAAAACAACTGAAAGTTCAGTATTTTCATGAAATTTACGCACCTCCATTAAAAAAGCTCAAGTAGATAAAATCAGATTTTTCTTAGAGAGATGTATATGAAAGGAAGAGATTTAGAATGAAAATATAACTGTCTATACTTTCTTTAGTTAACTAGAATTGCTCTCCTTTACTTTATGTCATTACATGAAAAGAAAGAGAGGATAATATTAGTTCAGATGCTTACTAATGGGGAGGGTGTTTGTCCCCTTCTTAAGTAATACAAGTTATTCAGATGACTTATTTTTTCACTGTGAGACAAGAAAGGAATCGTGGTGCCGAAGTCAAGATAAGCAAAAACTGGCACATGATTTTTCAGGAAGAATCATCTGAAATACTGCTGCCCACTACAACAGCAAGAATGCCGGGATACCAAACGCCTCCTCTTCAGAGTTCCGTATAAATGCCAAATAATCACACTATGACTGAAGTACTGTATCAAATGAATTTGTGAAAGTCCTAGCAACATTGCTGAAAGTGAATTTTAGCTTTAAAAGAATAACTGCCAAAGCTCCGAGGGAAAAGCTGTGTAATCTGTTGCTGATGCTTGTTGAGGGAAGGGAGAGCCAAAAGTGACGGCGGAGCTTGCCCGGGCCTGAATCTGCAGCTTCCTCCCGCAGCCGCCTCCACACCGCACTTGTGCGCCAGCTTCCTTCAGCTCAATTTAACCAGACCTAGGAGCCGACATTCCAACTATCTGTTTAGTAAGCAAGTCTTGGGGACTTCTGTCTGTGACCGACTTAAGCCTTGGCTTCTGCATAAACACTTGGTGCCATCTGGATGACTATTTTATAACTCCTGAAAGGGATAGGTTCACAGGAACGTACGGACGGACGCTCGTTTTCCTCAGGAACTAAAAGCAGCGTATCGAGTGTCAAGAGGAATAGTTACCATATATTTTACAAGAGATGGCTGCGCTACCTTCCCTCACCTGTCACTCTTCTGACACGGCACGCACAGGCTTAAGCTGGGGATACCAGAGCGGGCAAGCTGCAGAGCCAGCTGTGCTCCTGCAGAAAACAGTCCCTAGCTTCTGCCACTAAATTCCACATGTTGACAAAACCACACAACAGAGCAGTATAATCCCTCCTGTTTATTCTCTGAAGGGTCCTCGGCTACAGTACAATTTATCAAGGAACTTCAGCTTTTAAAGACTAAACATATCCCTGCATGAAGTGGGCATAATTAGGGAGAAAAGTTCAAAATATATTCCCAGCATGCATTATAAGGCACTTGAAAAGTACTAAAGAAAAGAGACATCTAGTACTTACAGAACAATTCAGAGAGAACATACCAGAGAAATTAAAGACAGCATAAAGAAAGGATGAGAATCAATCTTGACTTTGGACTACTCCCATAAAACTACCACTATAACTGAGGAGACAAAATAAATACATATATCCTGACTTGTGCAGTGTCAACTGACTCCATGGACATAGAAAAAAATTACATCCTTACTAAAAGTGCTTAAATATGCACATATATGTCAAAGTTAACGATCCGAGCCACTGAAATGTATTTGTATGAATAATGCATGAATCAAATATACTTAGAACTATTGAAATTACTAATTTCATTAGGATTCTAAATAAAGCCCATAATTTTTTTCATGTATTTCTTTTTACAGCTTAGCATATTTTGGGCTACAATGCTGTTTCTTTTTTTCCCCTCTAATTCATCATGCAAGAATGATGAAATTGTATTAACAAGACTTCTGTACCTCCCTTGAAGAAATGTACAGAAACACATGGGCTGCAATTCTAATCCCATCTCTATGCACTGCAGAAACATGTAGTCAGGCATACACAATTCCTTTCTGAATTCTCTGCTATTGCTGCAAGTGAGAAGTTTTGTTAAGTGTGCATCGTTTAGGATTTTGGGAGAGATTTTCTGTTAACTGACATCAAACAGGAGTATTCAGAGCTCTACCTTTTTTTTCAGATCAATGACTTTCTGAGCTATGAGATTTCCATTTCAAACTCATAAAATAATTTTTGCATCTTAAAAAGCAACGGTATTATTTCCCGTTTCACAGTTTTGGCATATGCTCATCCACCTGGTAGGTTGTTACAGCTGCTGGGTATTTATGAATTCTGCCATACATACTGCTTCCAAGTACCCCTCATTCCTTACAGAGACTATAATGGCTATATCTGTCAGTTGAATGCTTTTAAAAATACAGCTTTTTCCTCCAAGTACCAATAACTTCATTCTCTCCTGCATTTTTTCATGTTGGAGGGCAGAGCGCGCTTACCATGCTTCTGAGCAGCACGGGATTTCCTACACGTCAGGGATGCCTGAACACTTTTAGACACAGGGTCACTGACACCTTTTAGACTTTCACAGGTACCCATAGCACAGACAAATGAAAAAACAAGAGTTTTTACTACTTACTGTTATATGCTTCTGTAGATTACCTACAGACAACTCTCCGCGGACCGAAGGACCACCAACCAGCTGTCTGGGAATGACTGCAGTGAAGCAGTCTCAGCCCTTTGCCACCTTCACGCTCCCTGTGCTGAGGACAGGACCATGGTGCAGGTCTGTGTGTGGGGAGAATGCTCTGGCCCTGCACAGCGCTGCTGATGCTCTAGTTTATACCAAGATCAGCATATATGGTAGACCTTCTCCAGCTTATTCCACTGGTGTATGATTTCTATGGAAATACATTGGAATAGAAGAGCTGCACAGGGCAGCAGAGCCCTGTAATGCCATCATTTACCACCTGTCTCAATATGCAATTGCACTGGGGCAGAAGGTCGATGACCCAGGCCCAGTCGTCCAGTTTGAGCAAAAACAAGTCCCTTTCAATATTCCCTCCCTCCCTGCGCAAATGCATTTTGGACTTAGCCCTAACAGTGTGTCATTATTTTCACTCCTCTTCCCTCCCTGCCTCCAGCATAATAATTAATTTTGCACTTTGATAAAAAGAAATAAATTGTTTTCACATTACGAAAAACTGATTATAAGTAGAGGATAAATCTATGACATTATGCATGAGTCCCAAATGAATGGAACATTTTAAAACTTCGCTTTAACAGGGTTCATAACTGAAACACTGATGTCATATTTTGGCTGTAACAGCATGAATGGCCCTGACATAGTAAGTTCTCATTCAGTGACACATGAACCTTGATATTATCTGACCTACTACTTATTCACAGCAAGATACGACATCTTCCTTTCATGATTATATATCGCAAGAGTCACGGCCACACAGAAGTCGCACAAATAAAACAACTCTGAAGACTGGATTTTCCCCGAGCCACCACTATTCATGTCATTCATCTTCTTTTAGCTCTTGCCAACAGAAACGCATGACTATTTACAGTGGTGGAGAGAGAAAGCCTTCCTGCTGGGCCATATATTCCCGCAGCGCTGTAATCTGTCTTCAAACTGCTAAACCAATTCACACTCACTCTTGTCTCTTCTCTCAGTTAGCAGCTACACAAAAAAAGTTCCAGTACATCAGTTAGTAACATCCCTCTAAAAAACTCGTGTCTGCTTTCCTGAAATTTAAATGTTTCCTTTTAAAAAGTGTGAAGACAACCATCAGTGGATGTACCAATGCAGAGACATCTTGCTATGCCTGAATCAACTGAACTGAAACATTGCACAGCATTTTATAATCAAAGAAATGTAACTCTTTGACAGTCCATTTTATGAAAGTGAATCATTTAAGGTACAGAAGAAGTAAGTTCAGTCAATTTGAAACCAGCTTCTGATTTTTGATATCATACTACTAACCTCTGAGTATGACTCTTAGGAAAGCTAAGTGTCCACAACTGCAACTGAAGACAATGAACGCATTCGAAACAGGCCTAACATATCCAGGTGCTGCTATCAGAATGGATGTAGTCATTTTTCCATCATTTACACAAGAAATGCTCAAAAGGACCATTCTATGGTCCTATAGTGCACAGAAAATAGGCATCCTCGATTCTTTTTCCTGTGTCTTATCTTCAGAAGTATCCTATTTCTATTTCAATGATCCCTTCAAGGCCTGTAAGAATCTATCTGAAGCAAGATCTACTCCAATCCATCTACTGCAGTAACAATCCTAGAATCAAGGTTGTTTACTAAAAATATTTCACTGTTAACTCTTTCAACACACATTTTGACTGTATATTCAAGAGCTGAAGGACATAATTGCCCCTGTTTACCTCTAGCAAGACATGAACTGTAGCAAACAGATACTGATCTTGGGACACAGTACTAATTTATCTCCAGGAAATCAAGATACCGGATATTTAGACTTCCTAATCCAAAAACAAGTACCATAAAACATGGCAACTTAATTTTGAAACCTTAGAGTAGAATTTATTTTTACAGTATGGGTCTCTGGTTACATCCTTCAATGTTTGTCAGATCTAATGGTGATCCTTGCTGCTACGGTCTTGGAAATGAAGACAGTGAAAAGACAATGTATAATCATTTACACTATGAAAGATAGTTCTTATGAAGTTTATTTAGGATTACATGGGTAATATGAATAGTGTAGAAGTAGTTCATAACACTGAGTCTGGGGGAAGAGCTATTCATGCTGTGGAACTACAGCCTGGGAATTCAGCAGCTTTTGTCTTTGTTTTCATTTTTGCCACGCTCTTTTGCACCACTCTCAATTGTTTTCACCCAAATGGACTGTCCTTAATGGGAGGCCTTCTCATTTCAGTTTGTGAGCAAAATCACTTGGATTCAGAGAGAATTTATTACTTTTACAAAGCAAAACTTGTCCTGGAGAGTTTTGGGGACATTTCTCTTTAGGCTTCATACATGCTTAGGGCGCAGATCATTGCAAGGAAATTAAAAACATCTTCCACCTTCTCTCTATGGCACTATCTAGCCAGAATACAACTAATACGCAGGTCAATTCTCTTCTCTGGTGCACAAGCATGTACCAGATCCTCACAAAGAAACTGTTAGATCCATACTCAAGAAGTCTTCCCTTGATACTTGAAAGACAACTAATCATCATGTCTGACCTCACATATTCTATTTTGCAGGTAAATTACAGGAAAGGCAATAAATGATTAGTGACCAAATCTGCAACTTCCTGAGTCTGATACACAGACTTTTTCTATAAAGAAAGAAAGGAAGATACTTGTCTGCTTTTTTTCCTCTGAGAATTGTAGAAACCGTAAAAACCCCTAAATTATTGAAATACTGTTCTTCATAAGAATCTAGTATGTGATTTTCCATCATTATAATGTTACATTTCTTTTTCCTTTCCACTCTGTGTTTGTTATGTATATCTGGTCATTATGTAAGATAAAAAGATTGTATAGATGTCAAGACGATGAGACGTAACTCTGTAAGTGTTTGAAATCACAAACTCTAAACAATTTTCTATTCTGTGTGAAAAGAATTTTGCGACCTCTTTTTCTGGATAGAGAATGCTTCATACTGAAGCATATGTTATTCTCAAATATTATTAGACATGTCCAATCACCGAAATGTAAATGGGCTATAATTAAGCCAATACTGAAATGATTTCAATTATTTGTATATCAGTAGCAGCATTATCGTGTAATGCAAGGAACCAGAAGCATGTGACATGTTTCATAAAAGACAATGGTCTATGCCTTTGTGGTACCAAGAAATGGAGTGAGCGCAGGCATGTGAGTGTGTGTGTGATCAACAGTGAATATCAAGCTGGACTGGCTGGCAAGTAGGTGAAATGACCTGGAAGCCAGGGGAATATATGCATATATGTGTGTGTGTACACACATTTTTGCACGGGTGTCTGTGAGCGAGCAGGTCTGCACGAGCAACAGAGTGGGGCTGTGAGCCTCGGGGGGTTAAATGTCCAGGTGCCAGTAACTGGAGAGACCAGGAGCAGGGCCATCTACCGCTCAGGCTGTGTGTCAGCTCAGCTACTAGAGGGATGCACATTGTATATATGTATATATTTCCCAGTACCAGACCATCATCATGATCAGCCAGAGAGGGTAACAGGATTGAGGCTGTTGGTGCTGTTTGTGTTTGTGGGAGTGCTGAGTGTGTCCATCTGTGTTGACCTGTGTGGCCAGACCTGTCTATATGTGTTGTATGTGTGTTTTTGTGCCTATTGGGAATGCACGCTCAGCCCCGCTACCAGTTGGACCTGAGGGCAAGAAGCTGTGGCAGCCTCACATCTATCTGGCTGCTGGATGCGCCCCCACATCCTTAACTTTCTGAAAATAGGGTCCTGTGTGTTAAATTTGAACATATGCATGCTATATATATAATACTGAGTCGAACATATGGCATTACACTCACAACTAAGTACTTAATAAAATAACCTGACAATAGAATATTTACAATATCTTAAAAAGCATTAATTAGTTTTTCAAGCTTTTACTGAAAAATGTTTTTCACTAAAAATAACAAGGGAATTCTTTCACTTTAACCAGCCTATACTATCCACACACAGAATAAAAAAACAATATTCTTGTTAGCATTTGGTGGGAAACAAGATGTTTTAAATATGCTTATTTTCTTTATATTTATAAATTTCCCTTTTCCCTGCTTCAAAATTAATATAGAAAATGCAGAGGCATTCTAAAGAGAGGGACTTGGTTCTTAAATTTAATAATGAAAGTATTTACATTGCAAATAAGCTAAAAACTGCAACATTTCTTAGTGATTTTCTTTCGTCTGTTTTTGTTTTACGCATACTTACACTCAAGGCAGCTGGTCCTGGAGGTCCTGCATCTCCCTAGTTAAAACAGGAGAGTAAGTAAATCAGCAATCTCTTTAGTTATACATATTTAACCTCTAGGCATTTTAGAGGATATGCATCACTGCAGAAGTAAATTCAGTATAATCATCAAACACGCTCTGATTATGATAATATATGAGTAAAGCAATATTCTTTTTCAGTAATGGCACAGATGTACACAGTTTACCACAGGTTAAATGCAAAAAAAATGGCAGGCCTCTGCATAAATGAATCACAACTTAAAAAAAGCAATCCTTCAAAACACATTTGCATATGTTAAATTACAAGCTGCAGCGGACATGCACAAGGTGGCCACTGAAGTCAGTATGACAGCTCACATATGTAAAGACATCTGACTGTGTAAAACGTTCACAGAATTAGGTCACTGAGGTACGAATCACGCTGTGAGACCTTCAGGTTCAGTCCATGGGAGCAAATCAGAGCACCCAGAGAGCAATTCAGAACATCCAATTTAGGCTCCTGCTCTGAATTCCTTTCAAAATTTGCTGTGATAAAGAGTACCTGTCTTCCATACTTACAGTTAGTCTGTATTCGTATTCTTCAACCCTTAAGCTACATAAATGGCAGCAGTGGGTGTTTGTCACACGTAGTTAAGGCAATGTGTTCAATACTGAAGAAATATCATGCACACTCACATATACATACAACTTTACAGATAAAGTACCTTTTCTCCTTTAGGTCCAGCCATACCAGGACTACCAGGGTCACCTTTTAGTCCCTGGGCAAAGAAGAAAAATGCATATTTCTTGTCATCTGTTGAAAGCGTTGGACAAAATCTTGTAGTGCTGTGAATTAGTATATACTAACCAACTAAGCCTTAAAATGTTATCACATTATTAGTACTACTATCTCATAATTCTTTATTTTCATTATTTTGTGAACAGAGAAACATCTATCAAAGACCGCATGTGTCTTCAACACATAATTAAACATACAAAGCCAAACTATCTCCTTGATTGTGCCCCATTAAGGCAAGTAGCGTGTAGAAATGCAAAGTTCCTTTGCAGTCCCAATAGGTCTGTCTTGCATGGCCGACAAAGATAAAACAGAATGCTAGAGAATGTACTAGTACATTCACTTAACCTCTGCTAAAATTGGGAAAGAGGCAGAGGAGGACAGAGAGCTGTGGACTCTATGTGTCAAGTAGCAAAGCTGAGCTGGTGAGCTACAGCAGGGTACATACAGCTCAGAGCTGCTGCACATCCTCCAGCACTCTGATCTTCACCAGTGCTTGAAAAGGCAATTAGAGAAATAATCGAGTCCTTCATACCTCCCTTCTTAGTTCTGCCTTCAGCTGGAGAAGCAGATAATACTGCCTAGTCTTACACATTACATACGCAGCAATTTCACAATCGTAGAATCATAGAATGGTTTGGGTTGGAAGGGACCTCTAAAGGTCATCTAGTCCAATGCCCCAGCAGTAAGCAGGGTCATCGTCAACTAGATCAGGTTGAGCCCTGTCCAACCTGACCTTGAACGTTTCCAGGGATGGGGCATCCACCACCTCTCTGGGCAACCTCTTCCAGTGTTTCACCACCCTCATCGTAAAAAATTTCCTCCTTATACCTAGTCTGAATCTACAATATCTACAATACAGCTCTTCCACTAACATGTCTCACCACAAGCACCCCCAAAAAAATCTTTAGCACCCAGCACATAACCTTTGTTGTCTTCTCCTTGCTGCAAAACACATGGAAAAGCGAGAGGTTTTGAAATATGCCTAGCAAATTCAAGGCATTCTGCAGTAAGGAATGAACTTAATTCTGATGTTGGATCAACCTACCAGGAACTCCTTTTTGTTTAAGCAAAGAGGTATGTCTTGTGCCTTCCCTCTTATCACTGCTTTAGAGGCATGCGACAGGAGAGCATGTACATTCTAAGTCAGAGACAGCTCTACAGGTTCAAAGATTTTACTTGGAAACCAAATGGCAATAATGTAGGCAATACAGGACTGAATCATAATGAGATACTCCACAAGCAGGCCACCATCATTACTATTGTGGAGGTTAAATAGGTCGAGGACAGAAAAGATTCATCTGCATCTGAATTAGGGTTTACTAACTTAAGTTCTTCCCAGCCCCCTTTTTGCCCTTGCAAACTCTCTTCCTCAGTTTGCAATAATTGGAAAGATAGAGACAACTGGCATGAAAATGATAAGTAACATCTGTGCCTCGGTGGGCACAGAAACATTAAATCAGCGCGTGTTCTAAATACTGCATATTTGTGCAACTTCACTTCCTGCTAAAATTACATTAATTCACCATCTGGAAGGAACATCATTTAGAACTATATGAGCATTTAAGTACCCACTTTGGATTAAATTTGTGGTTGTTGTAAATACCCCTGATTCAGCTTTGATTTGTCCTTTATTAAGCTTGCCAAATATGTAATAGTTAAATCAGAAGTAGTTTTGCTGTTTGAACTTAAAAAATGTAATAGGCAGATGGATTCAAAAACCAAGCCAAAAAATTGCTTTCGTTTTACAATCTGCATATTTATGACATAGTTTTAATATTGTCTCCATTTACTACATTTTACTTTTCACCTCCTTCTGAAAGACTGCATAAAACACAACCACTCCATATTCTAAAAAGCCATTGTAGGGATTTTTCAGGTATGCAAACTGTATCGATTTGGTTCAAAATCAATGTTAGCAAATCAGCAGTGGAACAATAGGTTTGAGTTTAAGAATTAGCTCTTAGGCTGTATATTTACAGAACAGATAAGGGTAAAAAAAAAATCTGCGACTCACAGACGGCAATATATATCTGTGTGTCTCTGCTGAACAGAAAAGACAACTGCAGATGAAAGATACTGAATCTAAGCCATGTACTGTCAAGCTATGAACCTCATTTTTTCCTAATTGGTGTGTTTAAAGCTTTTAGTAGTGTTCCTGCAGTGCACCTTGGTGAGGTATGCAGTTTGACAGCTACTGCAGAGATGATGACCACAGAGGTCAACCTCACATAAAAAGGACAAGGGGAAACTACATATTTGAGAACAAGCCTTACAGTGTTTGAAGCAGGATTTCTGAGTAGCCAGAAAGATTTTTATATAAAGTATTTATTTTAAAATACTTGAATTAGCTTTCCTTTGCAGTTTAAAACCCCAAGAAAGAAAAATAGTATCAGAAAAAAAAAATTGCTTAAAAGGTTGTCCCATTAGAAGTATTTCTTGTTCTTCTACACATTATATATCTTTTAAAAATATTATTATCTTAATAAGTTCCAGACAATGAATGCTTGCAAAAACACATCTGGTACTGCACCATGCCTATTCTTCCCTACAGCCACCCTTTTAAAGCTGCTGAGAGGTTTAGCTGCTGCTGACTGTCTCTGAAATGACATAAGAAGTAAGAATTCCTGTGCTAAGTCCAATCTGTAGCCCCTTCTAGTGCAGTACAGTACAGTATCCTGTCTCTAGCAGAGACCAGAACAGGATGCTTCAGTAAAATGGACGTGGTTATCTAAACAGATATAATTTGGATGATTTTAGATTAAGCTTTAAATTAGAAAAGCAGTATTTTCTGCAGTATTTTAGGAGAACGAGGTCAGTTTTGAAAATAACAAACTAATTTCTATCGATCTAAGGAGTCTGTTACCAGATTTGCCAGAAATTCAAGAACTGAGTAAAAATTCCAGCAGCTCTCAAAACAGAGGGTGAAGAATTATTGAATTCTATCCTGATCTAATTCTAGCTTTTTGGGAGCAATATAATAATACACATTTGTAAGTTCATGAACAGTCTTCAGCTGGTACTTTTTCTCCTCTGTAAGGACTACAGCTTGGTCTTTTTACAGGTCAGACTAAACTTACATTATGGTTCCTCTATGGATGTCAAAATGTAAAGTAAGCATTAGAATATGCATGTATAAGGCCAACGCAAGGCTAACAAGATAACAACATGAGAAATGGCAGAAATGAGAAATGTTATATATATATATATATAAAATAAGACAGGTATTACTGTAACACGATTGCTGACCAACAGAGAAATTACTGGAACAAGTATATCACAAATACCAATAAGGGTGTTAAGTCAGCAAAATTGGGGCCAATGGGGAAAAGATTAAACTAGAGGCAGGCTTTTTGTTTGGAAGGGGATGACAATGGTGGAAGGAATTTAAAGGAGAAGTTACCATATTGGTTGACACTATTTTTGACAAATATTTAACCAGCCTCCTCTGTGATATTAGTTTACTGGAGTCTTAGCCAGCCCACAAAACCAACTGGATTAGGAGAAGAAAGCAATTAAAAACCAGTAACTGTGCTTTAAAGCTCTAAAAAGGACCATGGTTTCACAAATTCTTCAAAGGATTGGATTTTATTAATGGTGTCCCAACACCACTGGCATAAAAGGCAACAGTTTTTCTATTTGAATTTTCCTTTTAAACCAGAGACAATCTCATACAATGTTTGCTGTGCTCTGGAGTTCCACGGTGAAGAAAAAATAACTTTACTTAGTGATGTGATAAATATGTCCCTTACCAAGTCTGAGAACATTTTATTCATTCAAAAGAAGTGCCAGGTATAACCAGAACCAGAAAACGAAACATTTTTTCACTTCCTATGTTTTCAGTCATTTGGACAAGATCAGAACAGTCAAAGATTTTGCAAGAAAAGGAAACCAAACAACATTTTCCCCTAAGCCAATTCTTTTGGGTCAACATGATGATCTGTAAACCAGTACTACTACCATCACTAGCAAAAAGGACAGAAGATGAAGAGAACAGAGGATTCACAGCTTGCTGCTTCTGCTGGGAAATCACATCCCATATGCCTGTAGTGTCTCAGGAACTACTCTACGAAGGAATCCTAGCCTGTAGGAATATTATCTAACCTGGCCATCAAATGACAGCAACAACTTGAACCAAGTACACACCTTCTGTGAGTACTCCCACATAAGCTACAGGGGTTATATTAAAAGGGAAATGTGTGTTAGTGCTTGCACAGGATGGGGAAAGCACCCTGTAATTTAAAGGAGTCTGCTTCTGTAAATTAGATTTTCTTGCAGACTCGTCTGTTGCTTTTAACCTTGACACTGTGATGTTCAGCTGGGTTTAAAAGCCACATAAGGGATTTGTAAGGGTTTAATGAGCAGCCACCTCTCTGGCTGAGACCAACTAGCTGGCAATCCCTGTGATAAAAACTCTGTAGCCCAAACAGGGGGACTTGAATGATAGGCCAGGGAAGCTTGAGAAAGACTTTCAGCAGTAGACTGACAATGAGCTGATCTGGGAGCAAACACAGAAGCCTCAAGAAAGCTAGGGTAAGGAGAGGAAGCTTACTGGGAAACTCTTACAGAGCTGCCAGAGTTTCTAAGGCTTACGCTGCCTGGCAGCAGACAACTGGACTGAAGGGTTTCCATATGGACTGGAGACCAGAGGAACCAAGGGCATCGAAAGCCAGGGTTCCGTTTAACAGCTCGTTGAAGACAAACTACTGAGATGAAGAGACAGTTATCAGCCACAACACAAACTTCACCAGTAGTGTTAGAAGACAGGGCCCACAGCCTTTTCTCAGCTGCCATCAGTTACTTACTTATCCACAGATGGGAAATATCTGAGAAGTGCATTAACCTCTCACCCTGAGATAAAATGTTTACCATAATAACAGACATGAATTTCATCAGAGAAGTCTGAAAAAGAGTACCAAAATAACTGAATTGTTAGCTTTGCATGAAGTTATCAATAAGAAAACTCTTTCTAGAGTTCAGGGACGTTGGAAAAATTGTTATGTTAAGTGTTCCCTCCAAGTAAAACATGCTTTTTGTGCCCTAATGCTCTACTTGATGAATTCTGACTTAACATGCTCTAGCAGGTTCACCGAGGCCTGAGAAAACTGTACCATACACAGAAAATTTTCTCAGAGAGAGAGAGAGCAGCAGACAGTGCTTATACATCATCACAGAAAAGAGATGAAACAGGTAAAATGTACCGGCAGCTGATGACAGGTGCTCTTCCCAATGAAAAAATGCAAAGATCAGGTGGACCCCAAACAGAGGACTCCAGCAGCTCCTGCAGCAGCCAAGTGTTGCCCACTGGAAATGTACCTATTTGTGCAGCACACACTATGCTGCATGCATGTGGCAATGGAAAATGCTGTGAGATTGGCATAATCTTTTGAGGAGAACAGGTTTTTCACTCTAAAAGATATCTGTTTGGAAAAACTTCATTCATTATTTACAATTCCCTGGCCTGCATTAGAGTAATCTGGTTCAATCTCACATCAGGTTAAAATTGCCTAGAACAACACATATTATCTAAAGTACTGGAAATACAGTAAACAATCCAACACGCTAACCAACAATGTGCAACCAAATTATTATAGATCAAATTAACAATCTCTACCAAGTAATAAAATGTGGAAACACTCTAACAAGTAGGATAACAGAACTACACTTTCTCCACAGAGCGGCCTTAAAATCTAAATTAAAACAGCTTCAGAGTCAGCTGTACAACACCAAGCTGTATATGTTGGGATAACTTTTCTAATTCATCAAAGTATTTTCAAAGCTCCAAACAATATACTATTCAGTTTGTGTCTCACGTACTTTTAAATATTGCCATTGCTCTTTTTTCATCAATGTCATTCAAAAACTTCAAATTGCTACACTACTAGAATTTTCTGGATCCTGAGCAACGCCTACTGTCTCCTTATACTTTTGTTCCTAACAGAATCCTCAAACTCTAGATATACTTAAATATCATTACCAACTTCATACTTTCAAGCAATAGGATTCTTCCCTTCCTACCCAAGTATTTCTTTACAATGCTAATACTAAGAGAATTCAAGATTAGAGAGACAGACCATGGGGGTGTGAAGGTAAATGACTGTTACTATCATATCAAGACATTGTATCCCTTTAAAAACGTTCATACTTTTGTTCACATCTTCCCACAAGCATAAAAAGAAAAAGGTCCGATATGCTTTCCATCCTGATAAAACTTTCTGTTTTCACTTACTTTTGCTGAAGGATTTCATTTATGTAAGCAAAATGTTAATTGGTAGTATCCCATGGTATTCACTTCCTACCTGCACCACTGATCAAGAAAATGACATGACTCCAAAGAGAGTCTAAAAGTTTCAATGATAAAGATATTCTTTCCATTTCAGTTCAACTGACAAGCATATGAATATATTATAGATCTTACTCCACAGATAGTTTCATGGATATTTGTATTGCAAATTTGTCCTTATTCCGTACGGGATATGAGTGTGATAGAGAAGAAACCATATTTATCAGGATTTCTTTCAGACAGTGTGTCTATGAAGCGCCACTTGTTACAGTGATACAAATGATTGCATTATTAATGTCAAGTGGCTAAAAAAGTCTCAAGGGATAAAACAGAGATACTACTCAAGCAAACTGGCTGTTCATATTATACAGGCAAGTATCTGCTTACAGATGTAATGTGAACACATAGCACGGGAGGACTACATTAGTAATACATGAAGTTATTTATAACTACCCCTTAAGAAGCTAAAAACAATGGCAACCACATTACTAGTATTTATAGTAAGTATTCATGTTGTCAGATGGATTTTGAATAATGTCCCAGACTGGGACACGGCATTGTAGATCTTGGCTCAGATTCCTGGAGTGATAAACTGGGAGATGTGCAGAGCAATTAAATATATTCCCAGTTCCTGCATCCAAACCTGGTTCTCAATGAGATTAACTGACCCAGTCAGCACAACCAGTGAGGGATGAGGGAATTAAACTTTTCAGGTATCTCTTCATCATTACAGAAAGCCTAGTCTCCAAATCAGGCCTGGCTTCCCCTCTGTCACACTACTTCATTCTAGCAAGAACTTTTTGTACAGCTAAGAAAACAGCAAGCAAAACTGTTCTGTGACACCTACTTTCCCGATTTTGATTAAAATAAATTCAAATATGTTTCTACCATTTGTGCAAGATAAAATGTTCAGTCATCATTTTCAAGTTCTTCACTTGCGAGTACGGAAACCCTCACTCCCCCAGGCAGAGACAACAGCTGCCAGCAGCCGATACCGCTAGCTTTAAGTGTTTTCAGGCTTTCTTTATACAGCACTGCAGATTACACCCATGTAAGCAGATTAACTTGATTATTTCAGAAATATCGGATGTTACATTTCTGTATGTGGAATGAGTTTGAGAGACACTGATAGCAACCAAGAGTCAATGATACACAGTCCTTTAAATTTAAACTTAATGACTGGCATCTCCATGCACAGTGATAACTGAATCCAAAGCATTTTATATGTGTTGTTAAAAAGGAATTATGTGTGGATTCAAACAATATAATGTTATATTGCCTTGTGCAATTTTACTTCCAAAATGTTTTAATGACAGTTCCCATGATGATAATCTACCATTTCTTGACACGTTACAACAGTTCAGTAAATATTTCATAATATAAAGGTTCAATATTTTACACTTTCACAGTGCCACTATGTCAACTATGTTCTAGAGTTCACCAGATACTTGGTATACCTTACTCTTCCTAAAAGGTTTATGGAACAAGATCCCATGTAGTAAAGGAGATCGTGTAAGACCAACACAGAAATGTCCCCAGAGCTATGGAAAGAAACACAGATGTGTTTTTTCCATGCTGTCAGCATATATGTATGCATGACAGAAGTATACAGTTCACCTTTACAGACAGGCAGGCTACAAGAGAATACCTCTTTGAATACCTAAATGTAGTTTCAGCTCAGTACATAGTATATGTTTTCATATGGAGGACATCCACTATTAGTCAAAAATACCCTGATTTATCTAGCATAAAATTATAATAACCTAAAATAGGAAAAATATGTTTATGGTTACAGTGTGTGTAGAAAGCCAGATGACATAAAAAGAGTCATAGTTATGTAGTCTGTTTTACTGCATTTTCAGTAGACCCAGCTAGACTGTCACAGCATTTTTGTGTCAAATGCTGACCCTTTTACTCTTTTGGTAAAGTTGCTTAAAAAAGCTTTGCTGAACAGTTTTTCCAAATCCTGTATCTGGATTCCAGTCCTAATGCCAGTCATTCCCCACAGAATTTGGACAGTCAGGTTCAGATCCCTCTGTGACACGCTATGTGCCTTCAACTGCGATACTTTGCAATTGGAGAGCCGACAGTATCCTGCATTAAAACCTAAACCCGGGTTGACCCCCTGCTAGGTCAAGGAGGAGACAGGAGGGGAAGAAGGGGATAAAGAAAACTGCTGGCTCAATTTTATTTTATTTTTTTTTTAAATGTTGCTGTTCGAATCATGCTGGTTGGCCATTTTAGTATTGCATTGAAAAAAATTCTGATTTTCTGCCCTCTTATCTTGGTTTAATATATACAAAAATAAATTTAAATTTAAAAATAAATTAGGCAAAAGTAAGGTTTATTATTGGGCGTGTCTTTAGTGTTAGCTCAGGTTCAAGCCTGAATATGAACTCAATGATCAGGATTATCCAGTATTTTTAGACACAGATTCATGCTCTACCTCAAATATGGACCAGACCAATTAACTAAGTAGGCAGTGAAATCTGGCAGAGAAAAAAAGTGAAATTTTAACTCAAATTCTCTATCACATGAGCCACATGGCACAGTGAGTGACCCATGGCTCTCACTCAGGAATGGCTAACAGCCTGTGTATTTTCCTTTTCAGAAACCAAGGCTCCAGGCCTAGCTTTACCCTGTCTCCAGAAATGCCCTCTTTTCCAGCAGATTATCCAACCAGGAACGATTCTCATCTATATTGTGTTGCTTTAATCCCCACTCTTGTTTCAGTTTGTCTCATGAGCCCTCAGCAGAAATATCACGGAACCTACCACATCCTTACCCACAGCGCTCCTGTCCAACCTGAAAGCCCTAAGAACTCACATCTCACCTGTATGCACCTCTTTTTCTTGCCCCATCGTCTTGTGGATGTTAACTCTCCAGGAATACACATTTTCTAAATCCATCACTCTCCTTACATAAATTCTCAATTTCATTGCTTAACCATCCCCCAGAAAGTTTGTAACTTGACTGTTTCATTATCATTCAGTTTACCTCTCTTCCATGAATGCCTTCTGGTCCTGGTTCTCCTTTATCTCCTTTTTCACCCTAAAAGAATGAATATTTATTTTATTATACATACAAGACAAATACTAACCCATGACACTTTTTAACAGGAAAAATATTTTAAGATTCTAGTCTGTTCTACATGAACCGTTACATATACATTGCTGGCTGCACAAGCAAAACTATTTCTTACATTCCAACAGAAATTCTTTCCAAATAAATGCCTCTGAAAAATGTCTAGCGCTCTGAGGGCTACAGTTCTCTATACTTCACAGTGCCACTGAACATCCATAAAGACTCACCACAGAAAAATATTCTTGGTTCTCACAGTGCTCCAAGAACATGGTGGTGAAACAGAAGTTTACACTGGGGAACAGTTTTCCTTTTGAAAATCTTAACATTGACATTAAATTAATTGCTTTCATTCTGAGACTGTTTTTTAATAAACAATTCTTGTTTTAAATATCTGATAACAGAACTGTCCTCAATATTATCATTTGTCTTTGACTCATACTGGTATATGGTTCACTGATTGCATTTGAAAAATGGAAACAATTTTTGTTCTGAAAATTTTCTCACAAGTATGAATATGAACAACATTATGAATGAAAAGAAAAAAATGGCAGGAAGGATCCTTCAGAGTCGACTACACAGGCTGTTTCCTGTGTTTGCTGATGAAACACTGACTACAAAACAATATTTTTTGTAGGATACATAAAAGGATTCAGTCCTGTATTATCTCTAACTACCATGCTATTCTAGTTAACACATATTTCATCAAAGTGAACAAAATACACCTGCTTAAGAAGCAGAATTTAAGGGAGAATGTCTTCCAGAACTAACAAGTCTAAACAGCTCTATAATTGCATCTCTGTCACTAGACTGAACTTTGTCAAATCATAAAAGTAACATAATTCTGATAAAAGCACGAGGACTGACTTTAGTAAAGTCCCAGCTCTTCACATCAACCAAAGAAAGCGAACAGCCCTGCACTGAATTTCCATTATCTCCAGGGGACTACATTTGTCTGAGCAGAACCTATTCATTATGTCAGCATCATCTTCATAATTCTGTTAGGTAAATGGTATTGAACTGAGATCATTCAGCTAACTCCATTTGTGACACAGCCCTGATTCAGAGCTATTCCTCCAGTGGCAATGACAGAGGGCATTTCATCTAATAATTGGTTTTGCAAAAGGAGTTTGTATGAGCTTTCTCAAACAACTGAAGCCTGCTAACAAATTAGCAACAGCAAACTGTGAATTTAATAACCCAATGCACGAGATGGCTTTGCTATTCATTGTTTCCATTTTAATACATCTTGTTGATAAAAAAACTAATGCTATGCATTAGCCTGAATCATACGGTTAAGGTTTTTCCTCAAGTGTTGCCTTTCTTGCTTGTCAAAAAAAAAGAAAAAAAAAAACCTAAACCAGATAAATCTATGCATTTATTGCAAAAGTTTAAATGACACCAAACAGTTATAGGAATTTAATACGGGTTATTTTAGTATGTTTAAACTATAAAGTCCTCTTTGCTCTCTGGATTAAGGCATTGGTTTAGTTAGTAATTTTCTTTCACTGTCACTTTAAAAAAATAGCAGTTGAACTCCCAAACTTGCTATTCTTTTTTAAATAGCTCACTTAAACCTTTAGAAGAAACTGCAAAAATGACATTTTACTTTTCATCACTGTGACACACGGGACATTTAATACTGCTTTCAGGATCTTTCAACTAGTATCAGTTACACTGCTACAATCTCACAACAGTTACAAAGGTACAGTCATATATTTGACATAATATCTCCTTATTTGAATATATTTCTAGAAGATTTAAAAATCATTACAATTTATGGAGCTGTTTTTTCTTTTATGATTTGTTTATCTGCTTTCATACTTAAGAGAAAATGATATAAATATGTGCAGATTTGCTTCAGAAGTAGTAGCATCCTGTAAATTCCTTGATGTATAGGTGGAAACCAAAGGTAAGAGTATCTTACCATAATTTGTTATGCAACAGCTACATTTACATAAAAACCTAAACAGAGAGCCTAAGCCAAAAGACGACCCTCCCCTCACCCTCGCTTATCATTTGCCTTGATGTTAGATGAGCAGCATGTGTTGGAGCCCATGCCTTTTTCTTCTACAGCAGGCAGACAGTAACTTTAAAATGCTGGCGGGCAGTTCTAGACACATACAAGTGTGGTCGGTGAATGCAGGAAAGAACGAAAAACTCCATTCCTTATGATTTACAAGATATTTGGATTTAAGATGTTTGTCAGTTTCTTAGATAAAATGATAAAAAGCACCCCCTGTTAATGAGCCTCGGACCTCTGCAGTGTCCCAAGAGCCATAGGCTTTCTGCCAGGTATGCGATTTTACTATGAACCTATTCTGATTTTTTAATGGACTAAATGATTTGTCCTCACCAAGCCTGTCACATGGAATGTCCGTGTCCTCTGCGAAGCCAGAATTCAAATCAAACAGAGGTCCAATTTTTACAATTTATTCTCATGAGAACTGAGCCAAGTCACGCTCATTTCTGCCTTTATGGAGCGCACTATACTGCATAATTAACATCTTCAAATCTAGCCAATTTGCAGAATTGCTGAAGCCACTCTGCAGCGTAGAGGAGGCTGTTAATAATCAACATTGTGGCTTACCTCATAGATTAACAAAAAAGAGAGAAAAATGTGTTAATGCCGTTTTGTATCTAATGTTCCTGCCTGCTTCCAGTATAACCGGTGGGAGCGATTCAGTCTGCTGTGTGTAATAGCGGATACACTGAATTCAGTGGTAACATTCTTTAATTAGAGCCAGGGGTTCATGCATGGCCTCTGCAAGATGAGAGTACCAGCCTTCAACTCACTTGTCCACTTTAAGGCTGCCTCATTTTCCTTGCATACTCTTTCCTCCTTATTATAAAGGCAAAGTAACGAATTTGGAAATAAAATATATTCATACCTAAAAATTTACCTAAAAAGGTAATTTTTTTTTTTTGCAGCGCTGCCCGGTTAACGATACTAATCAGGAATTCCTGATATCCTTTGTTCCTAGCATTTTAAAGTACCACTGTTAACAATAGCTGAAATACTCTCTAAAGTATGCAAGCTATACAGTATCACTAACTCAGTGCGGATACCTTATAATTTTTAACCTCTGAAACTCTGTGATTTTACCCTACAGATCTTTAAGATAGTTATGGCTTGTTTTTTTAAAATACTCTTCTGTGTTTTGCTACAGCTCTGTCTCAGGAGAATGCTCTATGTGAATTTTCTTTTCTTGTGACCACTTCTCCATAGCTTCTTTTAAACTGAACCCAGCTCATAGTAATGCTTATTGATTTTTCCTAAATGAGTTATTAATTTAAAAAATCAGCATCTTCAGTTAAAAAAAAACCCTATGGCTCTTTCTGTTTTTGCTGATAGATGTCTGGAGAGCTGGGGTTATGAAGGGCTCCATCCCAATAACATTCTTATTGACTGACCTGTAACCCTTCTGCAGAATGTGGGATAGTATACTTCAGGAAAGCGGCAATACTCAGGGTGAAGCACCTCAGGACCTCTGAGACACTGTACCATTTAAAAGGAGTGGAAATCAAGGCAGACTAATGATCTTGTCTCAGTTCAGACTGGGAGGAACTATGCAAGGAAATGAAAGAGAGACACAAGAAGCTTATTTCCAAACAGACTGTTTGGAAATAATAAGACTATTACCTAAGCAGGGTCAGAAAGAGACAGCATAAAACACTGCAGAAATACACTTCTATTTCTAGTAAAATAAAATCAACAGCGATGACCTGGAAGGATGTCACCGTGAAGCCTGTGTCTTCCCAAACCCACCTATTTAGGATACTGAGACACAGCAAGAAAGCAGGTGATCACAAAGTTTCATAGGCATCAGGAATTCAGACAGCTCACTAGATACACTTATCAAGAAACTGTGACCAAAAACCTTCTCATTCCAAACTGCACCATCGCCGTCTTGTGAAAGAGCCCCAGACAACAGGTGTCATGCCTGACCAAGCCGGATAACATGTCAGGAGAAAGATCTTTCCTTCCTGCTTCACTTATATAGACTGAGCAATACTGAAGACATTCATACTGGCTAACTACCGCTTAGCATCACGCATCACGTTTCTAAGCAAGCTCTAGGCATTTCTAAGCCAGAGAGGCTATCTAAAGGCAAACTACCACCTCAACTGAGTCCAAAATCTTAGGCACAGAATGATCTGAAGCCAGGCCAGCCCATGGCTCCAAAACTGCACTGATGAATTGCCTCTTCCTGTCAGCAGGAATGAGGCAGCCATCCATTTTTATTCTTCGTAGAAAAGCCTTCAAATTCAAAATGACCTCGATCAATCAGAACAGCTATTAAAAATATCAAGTCCAATAAATGTTACAGTGTAGTGATCTCCAAATGGAGAAATCAAATGCAAAAATAACAAGTAAAGAATAATTCCTGTAGCTCTACTGCAGAAAAGGATCTGGGGATTATCGTGGATCACACAGTGAGTGGGAGTCTGTAACACAAAGTTATTTTTAAAAGGCCAGACTCCATTCTGGGATGAGCCAAATGCAAATTGAAAAAAACAATTATTCTGGTTTACTTGCCACTTATGAGAACAGTGAAAAAGAGTGTGTAGTTCAGGGCATCATATTTTTCATGGAAATTTGCTAACTTTTAGGTATCTGCTCTTCTCCAAACCAGAATGATAGAAAGTCTGAAAAAAAAGTTAGGAGGAAGGTGAACATAGGACATGCTGATGAATCTCAAATATGGGAAAGAATGCTATAAATGGGACAATAAGTTTTCCATAGTAATAAAACAAATAATGGGTTTAATTTGTAACCAGAAGGATTTAGGTTTGGGGGGGGGGAGAAATTGGGGTTAAAAAGGCAGAGAAGTACTTTAACGATCTATCTAAGAACAGAGTGAAATTGCCTTAATTGTAGACTTTGCTTGAGAATGCTCTAGACAGACTTGATGATACTTCATTGTATGTGTGTCTTTATGGGGGTGAGGCAGATACAACCCTGTACACTCTTCCAGGATAACATTTCCTATAGACTGCTCCTTGGTTCTGCTATGATCGCTCTCTCTTGGAAAATGTGACGAAGTCACGTTAAAATAGTTTTAGCTTTTCTTAGGATGATGTCCTTGCTGAGTAATGATTACAGTGTTTGCAGGAAGCACGTCTTAAGTGTCAAAATTCTCTCATTTAAGAAATAAATTCTCTTTTTTCATTACGACACTGAAAGACAAACAAACATTGATTCAAATGCCAGCAACATACAGGATAACAATATGACTGAGCTGTTTGCACTATCACCATGCCATTATCACCAAGTGCAGTGATTGAATAGTATCAGTTCAGAGACAAAGAACAGCAAAATAAAAATCAAACCAAGTAACACAGAGGAAACAGGAGTGGACAGATAAACGTATTCTGAAGAGTCAGTAACCTCTTTAGATTGAAGGACTGTATCCACATTTGATCAAGTCATGTAGTTTAGGCACACTTTTACATTCTTCTTGAAAGCTAAACTCTCCCGTTGCAACATCCACAAACACTGATTTCTAAAATTCTATCAATTCCATGGCACCCTGGCCAGCAATACAGTATCCTCGGTTATTGCCTTATTGAAATCTTTTCTTACGTAGCCTACAGAACTATGATATACTTGAGAACTAAGCCTTCAGAAAACTCAAATTCTATTCTTTCACATCTAGAAGGTGCCACAGCAAGGCTACCAGCAACACCTTATTGAAAACACAAGTGAACAATCCTTTGATCTCTTAATGTGTTCCTTACAGACCTCTGAATCTCACCTTGGTCCTTACCTTCAATGTAACCCTATCTTGTGGAAATCTGAAAGGCTGCCTAACATTCCCTGATGCTGACCAGAGCTAGTAATTAAGATTACTAATGAAATACTAAAAGGCATTAAATAATACTGTGATAAGCGGAAAAAATAATCTATGTAGAATAGTACATAACATGCATTTTCATCTAAGAGACTTGTTAGGGTAAAAAAACATAAAGACACAGCTTTGTCCTTTTGGGTGATAGGTGTTAGCCAGCACAAGAAGAAAAAATACTGAGATTTTGGATAACTCCTGCTTGCTACAATTTATACAAGACTAACCACAATCTAACATTCAGCTTTTTTATTCAGTAATAAATGCCCCAAATGAATGTACTCAGGCTTAAGATGCTCACATTGGCTTTGCTTTTTGCCACATGAAATTTAGATGTTGTGGTTTGCAAACTTTGCTCTGTATGCTATCCTGCCATGGGTCATCCTGCCATCACCGTTTCACTTTTTTTTTCTTCAAACCTTTCAATGTCAAGGAGGAAAAACAAACAAAATCAGCTTCCAAAACTCTACTCTTTTGGTAATTATTTGATCATATATTCCCAGACTTAACTTGAAAGAAAAATTCTTAGCCCAAGATTAAAGTTTTATTCATAAAAATAAGAAAAATGGTACAACCTAAAGCATGAGCTATCTGAAAGCAGAGTTTCAGTCTCCTAGATAATATTTATTCTTAACATCCACTCGAATATATTAATACTCTCTTCAGAGAAAGTACAATCAGTCAGTTAAAATGTGTTTGTAAGGAAAAGACACGAAGCTCTTTCGTGGTGATCTTCATTTGCAAATGCTACTTAGTATTTACATGCAGAGGCTTTAGTGGATGTAAATAGCTTTCTAAAATAACTCAAAGCTTCCCCCGAAAGATCAATATTATGTTTATTTCGATAATTTCATCTACAGAAAGAAATCATAGAATATATTTTAAAGACTCTAAAAAACCCATCGTGAATAGTAATGGATATTCTATTCTTTAGTCACTCCATTTGGCTGAGTTCTACAATACATTATATACATGGAATATCACTTCAGTTTAAAAATTGGTGTATTGCACATCATTTATTGTGCTATACCTTTCCTCATAATCCAAAAGCAAAAGGCTTTCCAAACGATAAAGACTCATGAATTCATGACTATACATGCAACTTTCCATGAAGAGGCTATACAGGGTACATTCATGGTCCAGTTTTCCTCTCCTTCTACAGTGTCTCTGGTTAATCTCATCTGCAAATATAAAATCAACAATCATTTCTATGAGTCATCATTTACACTTCTACTCCAGACTTGCCTCCTGTCGAAGCAAACATCTTAACTTTCCAGTGCCTTCTTGTTGATATCTAACCATTTGAATGAGTTTTAAATGTTTCTTTCAACATTTTTTTCTTTGAGAAAGCTTCCCCTTTTGTCACTGAAAAAACACTGATTCTATTGGTCACCAAGAACTGGAATAATCTTGAAGTGAGCCTCTCAGATACAAACCACATACAGACCATAGACATAACCTTTTCCAGCTATCTGCAGAGCTACCACTTTCATCTGGACTTGATCACACTATTTTCACAAATGATCCCTCATCCTGCTCTCACCCACCCATTAGGAATGTCATCGCTAAAACTCTGTTCATCATTTATCTCCTCCTTTGCTGGTTCTCACGCACACATACTTAAATACTGTGAAATCTAAGTACTAAAATCAGTGCATAACTCAGCATTGTAAGGCTTACACAAAGTCATACCATTTATCCCCATTCAATAATCTCTCCCTTCAGCCCAATTCTTCTCTGGTGGGACGAGCACAAAATCTACACAATAGGTGAAGCATCATCTTTCATAGTATTTATTTTTTACTTAACCAACCAAGTCTGGTTGTTCTGTATGTATCCATTTTCTGTCTTAAATCTTATATTTTAATTATATCATCTTTGGGATGAGATAAATGGTCTGCTCTGTCTTTGTATTCTGCCTAACACAAGGGAATCATAATACATGTTTTGACTTGCACAAATATTTGAGCTTTTACAGAATTTTGCTCTTACATCACTCATGAACAAAACTAATAGTTGAATTTGGCTCTAAGTTTCCAGTGCCAAACTCCACAATAATTCTGAATTTAAGTATCTTGCATATATATCAATAGATTAAAACCTAAAAAGAAAAATGCTGCCCCATTTAATGATCACATTATTTTTTCCTTTCTTAAGCAAATACTATAAATGGATTTGACTTTCAGCTACAATAGTTTAAAATTCTATCTGCCTTTTAGTGGGAAGGTTTCTGTTTATACTGGCTTAGTGTTAGCATTGAATGAAGATTTTTCTGTAGGAGGAATAAACTAGTTTCTTTTCAAGGCTGGTCTCCTAAGGCAACCTAAAACCAATCTGTTCTTGTCAGCAGTTGACAAACAGTATTGATTTCACAGAACATAGTATTTTTTAGACACCCATGCTTTCATGGTTTTAGCAGGTTATTGCTACTGTTATTTAGACTCTAAAAGATGTTCTGCAGACGGTTAAAGTAACGTCAAGTGTTTGCGCAGGCTGATGGACTGCTATGTCTTTTCTGCAAAGGCTGCTCCTCTAGCTCTATTTCTATCACATGACAACCAAAATAATGGCATTTTCTGTAGCTGTGACTATTAACCGTGTTCATCAGGCCCATACAGACAGCAGTATCAGTTACCTCTATTTTCTTAGACTACAATAAGTAGTTTATTAAGGTCATAGAAATGCATACTTTAGACCAGGAAATTTGGGTTTCAGTAAAGCTCTCATGGACCCTGGTACAATCTAAAGGTGTGATATGTTCAGTCTTCTGATGGATATTTATCTGAGGAGGAGGCTTGAACTGTGTTCAAAATAAGTACACCTTGGCTCAGCCTTCACTAAAGCCAGTTCAAAACACAGCTAGAAAAGTAGGAAATGGCTGCCTTTTGCATAAAGCTTAGCAATTACAGATTCAACGCAGGAAGTTTTCTCTCTTTTTGAGAGGATCAAAATCCACAGCTCCCACTTCCCTGGCAACTGTCCATACAACCAGCCCATAGGGTACTGTGCACGAAAACAATTGTCATATTTCTGTTCTAGCTGGACCACTGTGCAGTGAAGTGTGAAAAAGAAGCATCTTTAGAAAGGGCATCCTGGGAAATCTGAGCTGTATCTACTGGCTGGCTATTGACAACAGAAGCAAGTTTAAGTTAATACTGGCCTTCAATAAATACATAAAACTCCTAAAAGGGTACAGGGCAAAAATTCTTTATCTATGCACAATATGTATTGGTCTCACCATATGAGCAAGATCAACAATATGCTCCCTGTAGACATCTAAGACAACTCAGTCTCCACTTACTGTCACAGAAACTCTGAACTTCTGTTGTAAATTAGCTGTTCTTCTAAGCTAGCTTCTTTGGTTTCTTAAACTAAAATTTAAGTATACACAAAGATGGCCAATGAGCGTACTGTACAAAGTAGCAGTATAAAGCTGCTGGTTGGGTTAACTACATTAGACACATACTTCTGTACAATTTACCATTCTATAACTTTTGTGCAGATCTTTGATAACAGCCTTAATACCCTTGACTTGCGTGCCTGCTACATCAGGTCTTCTTCGAAGTAAGTATTTTCTAGGTATGTCTACATTAGCAAACAGTGTGGCACAACAGAAGAGGATCTTTGGAGCAAATGATGCAGAGTACTAGGTGTTCACACTATATGTATTTTGTTGGAGCTATTCCAAACCTACCTTGGAGTAGCTTTAGTCGGTTTTCATGAACTCAAGAGCCATTAGCAATTGCAGCACCTCAGGCTTGTTCCTGGAGTACATCTTTCAGTTTAGCTTCATCCAAAAGGAACCATACTGTTCTTCTCCAGCCAAAAAGTCATCTATATAGGACTGCAGCACCTTCTGGTCATTAAGATATGCCTATTCTTCTGGAATACCTTGGTTGCTGAAGAAAAGCCAGACAGCAGTCTGGAGAAACAGAATCTGCTGGGATATAACCCAGTAAACAGAGGCTTTTTTTGGTCAAAACAGTACCCTGATTTATTTACTTTACTAGGCATCACACAAACAGTTGCAATAGCAGTGCACAGGGACACTGGGGATAGGAAGAAGCAGCTGGAAAGGAGGAGACGGGGGAGGCAGACTGTTTTTATCATTGACAGTATTACCTTAACAAACATCAACTACTGCTAAGTAGAGGAAAAAAAAAGTTCTTTGGAAACTTAAATACACTTAAACACATATGTTGCTGACTTTTCAGTAGTAACATCCACATCTGTCTTTTCAGGTTGTGGAAAGCCTCCCCTGCTCACCCCCTGTCCCTCCCCCCCCAAGTTTTATTTTTGGTATATTCACGAACAAAGGTTCTGTCATCTCCTGTTCTATAGTGACCAATGTGAGTAGCTATTTTGTTGTTTCTTCTTTCATCACTCTCTGTTCATGAATTCTGATCCTTATCCTAATTGCAAACAACTCTCTAATAGGATATTCACTCACTCAAAATTGCAAGAGCCCATTTAGGGAGCCCATTGACTTAAACACATGGATTTTATCCGCAAATTTACTTCTTAGCATTCATGCCTATTTTAGAAATACCACATAAAAGAATTTTTAAAAAGGTCTCACAATATAAGGCTAAACTATAAAAACTACAAGGCTGCATAAGCATATATGCAATTTATGCTAAATGATGTTTTCTAATACTGCAGCATCAATACTGTTTTATTAGATTATCCTATTGCCTCTTCTCATTGGATACTTGTCAGTACTCTCTTTTTCAAAAAGAATAATCCTCTGCAACAGTGCAAACTACATAATCTCACTGATAGTAGCAGCTGCAGTGTACTGATGGCCTCCTTGCTGTGGAGCCCCACCAGCTCAGTCTTATAACGTAACTTTGCTCAGCAAATCCCAAGAACTGCCTCCTGTTTGAAAGAAAGGAGACTCACGTGTCAGGAGCTTTATTCAGTTTGCTATCTTAAAGTAATACGCTGCACCTGCCAGCAAGGATTCAGTTGTGCTAACTCGCTATCGCTGTAGTGCCTTCTTCTTCCAGAGCCTCCTTTCTGGCTTGAAGTTCTTGGCAAAGAGAGCATTTCCTTTAATAACTGCATTACAATAAATCAAAAGAATTAACTCGGAAATTATGTAATTTATAAATCTATTAATTGGTATGTTACTAAATATTTTTGTGATTGTAATATGTTATACTTCCTAGAAGGGGATGACTTGTTCTAGTACACACTTAAACATGTATGTAAACATACAAGCGTATTAGTGTAAATGGGCACATTCAACTGGAAATCGAGGAAATACACTCACTTGAAGTTAAACCTATCAAGAAGAAATATCCCACCTAGACTACACTGTCAGAAAATACTGAGAATTACAGCCATATGAAACTACTTTAATTTTCAGTCCTGGCTAACTGTAAGATCAGATCAATGACACCACCTGAAGTTATCCAGAAACCATGAGATCTGTAAGGAGTTGAAGTACTCACGTTATGGTACACTGTACCTACAATGCTTCTCACAGCACTTCCAGTTAAAGACAACTCTTTCCTTAAAGATATTATGCAAAGGTATTAGTGAAATGTAAACAGCTTTTGGAAAAGTAAAACAGGGAAAGAGAATGGACAAATATGTGTATGGGTCAGTGTCTGCACAACAGGAAAGGTAAGTTATGAGCCAGAAAAAAGGTAAGAGAGAAGGCACAGATAATCAAGAACAAGTAACAAAAATAGCAAACAAACCAGACAAATAAATCCAAAAACAGTAATAGAAAAATAAGTTTGAACAAAAATGACTCGATGTTGAACTTCAGTCAGACCTATTTCTCTGAGACTATCTTGTGGGAACGCTCATATGATGCGCTATTTCCAGGCCCCTCTCTAATCCAATTGAGGTCACATTTAGTTTGCAAATTAATTCTATTCTGGCATTTCTTATCTTTTGACTCAGCAATCATCTTTTTTAAATTCAGTCTCTTCAGATTAATAAATGGTAAACAACAAAAAACATCTGTCATAAAGAATTATAAGGCCTTTCACCAGAGATCATCTGTGGAGTCAGAAGAAAGAATATTTTAACTCACAGCAATAAGCTTTATCACTTGAGCTAAAAGACTAGGTAGCTGCAGCAGAGGATGACCCCTCTCTCCTGGTGAACCAAAAGCACAGACTGAGCATGGGACACCTTCCACTCATCACAGAATACAAACAATTCACTAGCCAAGCTGACGAAAAGCAAGGAAACCAGAAATTCTGTATTCTACTTTTGACTCTGAAAAGGAGTAAGATTTACTACTCACAGACTACATCCAGGCCATATACATGACTAAATCTGGTGATGATACCAAATTATACACAGGATAAAATAGATGAGGATGAACTGTGACAAACTCAATACGGACATGATGAGATGAAATGACATGGCAAAAGAAGGACAAATGAAGTTCGGTGTAGGTATATTTAAAATGATGAAGAGGGTAAAACCCTTACATCCCATATGTAGCCATAACGTCTGTGAACACAATCACAGCTTCTTAAATGCAATGACTGGTAATGGTCGCTTCAAAAGGACCAAGAGTGAGATCTTAAGGTCACACTCAAAGCTAAAGAGAGGGTAAAAAAGGAAGTTCCATGTGAGGAGATATTAGGAAGGCACAGAGAACGAAACAAAGAATTTCACTGTGATATTATATACACTGAAGTTCTTGTCTCTACCATCTTTAAACACTGCAACAGAACTCGAAAACATCCAGAGGCAGCTAGTAAGGACAATCAAATACAGAACAGTTTTCATGGTAGGTGATACTAAATAAGCTGGTATTCTTCAGTTTGGAAGAGACAGCTCAGGAATGCATGAGAGATGCTTATTGATTCTTGATTGATACTGAAAGGAGAACAGGAATCTTCCAACAGAAGAAGTAGGGGACACCAAATTAAATTAAGAGGAAGCAGGTTCCAAATAAACAAAAGGAAGTGGTTCCTTCAAACACAAAGATAAATGGCATAATTCCTCACCACAGGATATTGCAGATGCTTAAAGTTTATATGAATTCAAGGGAAAACTGCACTCACTAATGGAAGAGAAGTCTAGTGAAGGCTACTAAATTCACTGAAAACACATCTGGCTGAGATCGCAGCCTCCAATAATCGGAGGCTGGAAGAGTACATGGGGAGAAGCACTGTACTTGCTTACTTTGTCCTTATGCTTTTCCCCGGGCACCACTTCTGGCTATCATTAGAAGCAGGATGCTGAGCCTGATGAACCTTTAATCTGACCAAATGGGTATGTGTAAGTAAATTAAACAGTGATACAGCTTGGGACCTGGAACCTGGTCATCTGTATCATTAAATTGATAGACCCCAGCTGTGAAGGTCTCTTGCAGACATTTCAATGAGTCTAATTAGCATTTCCCCATATAATTCCCAGGCACAGTTCAAAAGTCAGCATAGGGTAGGGACTATTCCCAACAGGCAGTTTTGATTAAGTCTGTTTCAAAGGGCAAGAGAGTTAGTATGAAGATGGCCAGATCAAGCCAAATACCACAGAACTACAGGATAAGCCCTGGTAATGTTTAGCTTACTAGGTTAAATGCCAATGTGACTGCTTTTATTACAGGTAGAGACTTCCTGTAGAGTTAACAATATACTATTCCTTTTCCCCTAGAATATCTGTGTACAGGTGTCTCTCTTTGTGATCGTACATGATCTGCTTGGTAATAAAAAAAAGTTCTGTCAAATAAAAACCCTTGCATGACCATTCATTGAGATGGCTGTCTTGTAAACAACATTTAACCTCATATGACTTCATGAGAAAAATTCTAAAATGCTACCCACGATGTCAGAGCAGAACAATCGTACAAGCAACGCAAAGAAAAACATTCCCCCCAACCCCAAATCTTAAAAGGTGCAAATAGGTGACTAAATAGTTACAAGATGAGAAAGAGAAAACCCTAATACTTCCCTATATAGCATTAGAAGACAAGTATGAAAAAACTCAGTTCACATTTACATCCAGCTGGTAAAGCACCCAGTCTTGACTGCATGAAATAGGATTTAAAAGACTTCAGAAAATCTTCCCCCCGCCCCAATAAAGTATCTGTATTGATGGTTAGCAAAGGTAAGGAGCCACATTTTCAGCACAGTGGCACTGACACCACGACCATCCAAACAAACTAGGGAACTGGACCCTTAGTCTATAATGCAAAATGCACGTTCTTCCATTACTCCAAAAAACATTCAGACTAACAGGTCTGTATATGCAGTGGCCATGGTTACACCAAGATTTGCAGCTTACTGAATTTACTCTTCTAATCTTTTGTTGAGACTGAAACATTTCTAGCAGAATCTACAGCTGACAAATAGAAGCGCTGTACTAATAGACAGGAGGGTTACTAACTCTTTCTCTTAATTGTTGTTTTTTACTATTTTTAATTATAGACCTTTGAGGTCCATGATTGTCTTCTATCCAAGAGTAATAGCTTCTATTTTTCAAGTAGATTGGAAGCTTCCCCAGTACTTGAGCTGTCTTATGTGGACCAGTTTCATCACTGAGATTTATGGTACAGACATCAAAATATTAGAAAGACTAAATAATGACTAACTTCAACTAGGATCTTAGAAAGGAAAGGCGATTCCTTCTTCATTTACTTACATTTATTTAAGAAAAGGATATTGAAGGCTGTGAAATAAAAGACTACACCTGGGGACACATTGGAAGTTTATAGCCATGCGTGTTCTGAATGGATGGAAGATAGACAGAGGAGTATTTTATTAGGCGTGATAGGATGAAGTAGAAAATGTTAAACATCCAGGAAATCTTCTTGACACTAAGATCTATTAGGAATTTTCTTCTAAAGGAAATAGAAGCAGCCCTATTTCCTGGGATAATTCAAATTGTACTTCACAAAACAGTAAATATATACAAAGAACATCCTGCTTTTAGAAGAAAATGAAACAGATGACAAATTTTTCTACATTTAGGCTGAACAAGCCCCAGACTCTTTCTCTCTTCTCACATGTATACACAGGCAAAAGAACAATCAAAACATACAAAAAGTAAAGATAAAAGGATGAAACTTTGGAAGTAATGAATGACTATCATCATGGTTTTACTCTCAAAGTTTCCCTTAGTCAAATACATGTAACTTTTTTATTTATATCATTTTACTGAGAAATATCAAGGAGTTACAGCAAAATAACTTTACCAAAGATCAAGTGTTCTCAAGTGCATATTACAGCACATATACTGCTACATAGCTCAGTTCCAATGACATCCAGTTTTAAAATTGTCTATTTCAAGTGTGAGATGGGAGGGGAATATGCTTTATAAAGGAAAGCAACCAGTCAAGGAAAACTGCAACTAATTGAAGACTCCCTCCCCAGAGCACAGCCATCCTCCTACTCTATCACTCACAACTTCTGAGTCTTCTGAGATATCAACTAGTACTGCGATTTAGTCTACATAACAGCATACCTTACTTGCCTCTCTGAGTTAAAACAGAAACAGGGATTTTATACTAGTATCTAGCTAAGCAAGACAAGGAATTTAGGTTTCCCAGCTCTGTGAAATCACTATTATCTATTAGTGACAATCCAGTCATGTTTCCTCAGCTATAATTAACATGTAAATGTGTTGGTTTTTCTATCACCACTATTCCAAATAAAATATAAATTTGTTCCACACATGCTGCCAAAATTTAATGACATTTACATGGTATTCAGGTTCCATGTATCCCACAAAATGGAATTCTTAGTGTTCTAGCTCAATTACAGAAAGAACCATTATCTGTGAAGTATACTACAGCAAATACATATTCTAACCAAGAAGGCAGACAAGATGACAGAAAAATGAGGGACCTGAAGAGAGTACTAGCTGAAGTGACCAAAGGAAGCAAGAGCCAGGAGATAAAAGAGAAAGAAGTAAAGATTTAACAAAGAAAAAAAGGCATCTTAGAGGTTGTTTATCTGATTAACTAACAGGCTTTGGGCCAGTTCCAACTCCCAAGTGATGCACACACTTCAGGTATCAAAATAAATAATAATAATAAAATAACAATCCCATTTGCTCACATACATGCTACTCGTGCCTGGGGTGGGGAAGGGATATTGAGATAATGATACCAAGGACAACTCAATTGGCCTCAGTATTTATTACCACAGTATGCTGGTTTTGGCTGGGGTAGAGTTAATTTTCTTCACAGTAGCTAGTATGGGGCTATGTTTTAGATTTGTGCCGGAAACAGTGTTGATAATTCAGGGATGTTTTACTTATTGCTGAGCAGTGCTCACACAGAGTCAAGGCCTTTTCTGCTTCTCACCCCACCCCACCAGCGAGTAGGCTGGGGTTCACAAGAATTTGGGAGGGGACACGGCTGGGACAGCTGACCCCAGCTGACCAAAGGGATACTCCATGCCATATGACATCATGCTCAGCAATAAACTAGGGGGAAGGTTGGCCAGGCACCCGGTGCTCGGGGACTGGCTGGGCATCGGTTGGTTGGTGGTGAGCAATTGTTTTCATTTGCACCACTTACCTTTTTTGGGTTTTATTTCTCTCTGTTATTTTCCTTTTCATTACAATTTATTATTATTATTATTATTATTATTATTATTATTATTATTATTATTATTATATTTAAATCATTAAACTGTTCTTATCTCAACCCACGAGTTTTCTCACTGTTACCCTTCCAATTCTCTTCCCCCCATCCTGCTGGGGGGGGAGTGAGCGAGCGGCTGTGTGGTGCTTAGCTGCCAGCTGGGGTTAAACCATGGCACACAGCAACAGTAAGATTTCAAGTAGGTTTCAAGATCTCAGACCTAACTTAGAGTCCATTTCTTGGTTAAGCTTGAAACAGCTGCTAAGCTCAAAACATTGTATGTGCCCACTCATCTGAACTGAAGCACTTAAACATCATGCCTCAGCAAATTAAGAAGCTACAAATTACAGTGTAGAAGATGACTGCTGGAGAGGCAAGGGTTACCTGAGAGAAAGACAAAACATTCATAATTAGGTATTGAGATTTCTGAAATTAAGTTTTTTTTTAATTGCTGGTGACAACGTATAACTAGATAACACCTCCTGCCCAATGGCTGCATTTAAGCAACTCAAACCAACTGGTGCTTGAGCTAAGACTCTGCCCTTTGTTTTTGTTTGGTAGATTTTGGTTTTCTCTATTTAGGGTAAACTGACAGTCATTAAATGGTGCACTAAGTTTTGTGACATAGCTTTAAGAATATGTTTTAAGAAAACCTGGTGCTTCTAACTTTATTGTTAGAATGGAGGCCCATTTTGTGGACCCTTTTGTTATCAGGGTTTCTCCTGGCTTTAAGATCTGTTATTTTGGGGGTTCTGTGCTTTTTGTTCCAACTTGGAGGCTTGTGAGGTACTCGAAGCAGGAACACATGTAACTTCACTGCAGTGCAATTTCTATATGGCTCAAATTCTTGTTGGTGCATTATACAGCAATTCTCTGCATGTAATCCTCTGTATCAACCTATTCCATATTTTATTCCTTTTTTAACATTTTTTATTTATAGTATTTCCCAGAGGTATCAAAACCAGGATCAGAGATCTCCGATTGTTAGAACTCTGTCTCAGAAACTCCATCTACAAGCTGATCGGAAAGGCAGGTTTTATTTTATGTGTCACTGATTTCAGTGCCTGGCTCTCCTTCATACTCTGAATTGTCAAAGACTGACACTGTTTCTATTTTTCAAAAAGTAATTGCTCTGCACTGGGACACCGTTTGGAAGAAAGCAGTCAAAAAAAGAAAGAAAGAAGAAAACGGCAGTACATAGAAGGCTGTAAAAATGAAACAAGAGGATTCACCTTGTAAATAAAACTGTATTTAGAAGATGCAGGGACAGAACTTCAGCTATGGGAATTGCCACAGCTCAGGTAAATGGAGCTGTGATCAGAGAACCCAACAGCTGCATGGCAAATTTCATACTAATAAATTTTAAGATTCTCCTTTTTTTTGGTACTTAACAAATTTTGAAGACACCTTTAGATTTCATTTATGTGGAACAATTTATTTTGTAACTATTAGTATTGGAAAATTAACTGTTTCATAGGGTTTCAGCAAACCTAAGCTAAAAATATCCCAGAGAATGCATACACACCCATCATCCAAGCAACCATGCACAGTGCTACCCAAACATGTGTTCCATGACAGCTTCTATGAGGAAGAGAGCATCAGCTGACAGGTGATCGGATATTTAAGCAAGGGCACCAGTCACCCCCAGATGTGATGCTCCAAAACAAGAGTGTGTGAATGTATATACACATCTTAAAAAATCTCCCTATAACATATTCTGGTGAACAGTATTAGTCCATACTGTAAATTAAACGTACATTCACACCCCACCCCTGCCAATATTTGGGGAAAAAAAAACCAAACCCAAAAAACAACAAAACCCAAACCATTATCACTTTTTATTGTTCTCCTTTTTTACATGGATTTATAATGTGAACACATGCGCCGAATCAGAAAAATATCACATTCATGTTCACTATTCATAAAATCACAGGATAACTGAGGCTGGACGTGACCTCAGGAGGTCTCTAATCCAACCTCCTGCTCAAAGCAGGGTCAGCTAGGGGTCAGGCCAGGTTGCTCAGCACTAGTCTTGAAAACCTCCGGGAAAAGAGGCTGCACAATCACTTTGGGCAACCTGTTCCAGAACTTTACTGTCCTATCACAGAAAAGCATTAACTGGGCATTAAAAACAAACAAGGATATACGCTGAAAATGAAACCGTCTTGCTGTTCTCTGTGCTTATCCAATTAGAAATCAGCGTGATACCTCGCATAATTTTGATTAACAGAAAATGGGAAAATCATTTACGATAATCTGATCTCCTGTATTTTCATGAAGCAAGCCTTTCTTTAGCTTATTCCCTTTTCTGTAACCAGGATAAAAAGTGCAGACCACTGGAAGAGGAAATTACTTTCATAATAAACAACAGTGTTAAAATTAAAAACCCTTTCCTAATGGCTACACAGCATCTTCCTTGCTGCATTTTCAGCCCATTGCTTTGCATGTTATCTACTACAGACACAGCAAATATACCATTCCTTTACTCTTTGCAGCAGTTTTATGTATTTGAAGACTGTTTACATATTTCTTTTCAGCTGACTCTACACTAAGTAATCTTCATTCATGCAATCCTTCCTCAAAGGTTATGTGTTCCTGAGCACCAGTCATTCTCAGTGCTCTCCTTTCAACATCCTTTAAGTTGAAGCCTTACCAATACCAAATAGCACAGAACTATTTAATTAGTGTTGCAGACAATATTCCACTACAAAACATCTTATTAAGAGTCTTTCATTTGCAACTGCCTGAATTCATTTACCTGGGTTCAGCTTCTGATCCAAATAATCCTCAGATTTTAATTTCTGAGTAGATACTATTTAATTTGTTTTTTCGCAGCTCGGATTTATTCTCCCCTACAGGTAGTACCTTGCACTTATTCCTTCTACGTTGGAACCTATTTTTTTCAGGCTACATCTCTGATTTGCCAAGAACATTCTGGATGTTAAAACCTTCTTCTAGTTATTATCAGTCCTTCCTGACTTCCTATCATCATAAAATTTAATACTCATACTTTCTATCCCATACTGTAAAAATTACAATTCTGACAGTATTAGAATGAGGATGGATCCACATGATATAGTCAGCCTTCCTAGCAGCAAACCAATTAAAACTGCTCTCAGCGTATACTTTTTCAGTCATGCTATAGAAGGGTAGACCAATGTTTTTGTTGCAGCTATAAGACTATCATGTAAGACAATGTCATTATCTAAGTAACACAAATAAAGCAGAATACCAAGGAGAATTAAAACAAATTTACACTGAGAGCATATTTTCTGTGGAGGGAAAATTTGCAGCATAACACCTGCACACGCAGTTCTGTAGCTTCCCTTACCACTACTGGCCTCTGTAAGAGAGAACTAAGTTCAATCTGAGACCAAAAAAACAGGAGGGAGGCGGAACAAGACTTCTGGATTCCTCAAGGAGAACCAAGTGTGGCAAAGAAACCTTTAAACAGCCTAAAAGAATCTACCTCAATAGCTTAAATTATAGATGCCTCCTGTATTTTTAATTTACATACAATCAATCACTTTCACCTCAGTTGCCTACGTCTCCCTGATGTCCCCAGAGCTTGCTCTGCCAAAGTAGAATGTAGTAGAATAAAAGCCAAAGTCAACTAGTTTGATTTGGTGAACTGAGAGGTGTAAGGCTGAGTTGGTTTCAAGTATTCAATCCTATGGAATGATATGGTCACCAAAACAAAAATACAGGATTGTTCATTTTAATGTACCTCCGCAGAGAGTTTGAAATGGCAAATACCCCATGTTTAGGCAGCTGTGTCCCACTCTAGGTGATATGCAAAACAGTGTGCAAACACTCTCTTGTTCCTTGATATGCAAGATGGGGCAGAGTTTTTCTGTATTAGGAAAAATACAATTTTAAGTTCCAGGCTTTTTAATTTTGTTTGTTACACACAAATCAGTACACAACTATTTTATTTTGTGACACTATGTTAAAATGCAGAGGTGTTGATACATTTTTAATACTGGAGTTCAGTTACTGGAAACAGCATTGTTGTTCTTCAATAATTATTTGAATTAAGGCTAAACTGAGTAACTGCTAAAGCCCAGGCTGAGTCCTACTTCCCATAATCTTAAAACACATTCTTTCCTCACAAATCACGATGTGTAGCTTCTGATGAGACTGTCCCAAATTATTTTTGAGTGATCACTGATAAGTAAAAATCTTTCCACTTGTATGTTTCCTTTTATTTGAAGGACAGCAGAATACACTGTTAATAGCTACATTGGAAATACTTTTAAATGGGATCTTTTAATTAACTTCTGAAGTTACAAGACAAAAAGAAAAAAAAATGGTTTAAATGTGCTGACTCAGCTTCAGATAAGAAAAATGTGACTATCAGTTGTTGGGTCATTTTACCTCTGCCTTAAAATAGGGGAAATCAAGCAAAGAGAGTGGCAGCAACAGCTGGAACCACATGCCTGTGTCCAAACACAATTTATTCATAAAACTTGAGGAAAGCACAGCACAGCTGCAGAGCAATTATGAAAAAAAAAAGAAAAAAAATCCACAAGCCCTTCAGAACTGATGAATAATGATGCCACCAAGGAAATAAGATCTGTCGGTGGAGTTAGAAACACTCAAGCTTAACAAGTGCTTTTTTTAGAGAATGAATCTTCACATTATAAACATTAGTTGCTATGGATGCTGGTTTTTACTTCTGATATTTCTTCCTTCCTGATTACTGGAATACTGCCTTCTAAAAAAACCTCCACAACTTTAAATCTGCTTAAATTCTGTTAATCCATAACATGCTTTCTTTAAAACGTGAACACTGGAAAGCTGGCTGATGCTTCTAAAGCAGTATGGTGGGTGAGTGAGTATACCCATGTCCAAAGCAGCCTAACTCACAAATATATTGCACTTTTCTAAATTCAGAAGCTGCTACCTACTCTCTATTTTCTTCAGTCTGAATACTGCCAGAATTGAAGTATCTGTCGCTCTTCATCTTTATGACATAAATTCAGCAGAAATGCTCTTCTGCACCTTTTTCAGACAGTGAGCTGAAGCACAGAGAAACTATCTATGATCCAAGAAAAGACTCTTAATTCAGGTTGCTTGAATCGGCCACATCAGCCAAAACTAGTGAAAAAGCAGTAACCAGGCAGTAGCTTGGTTAGGAGCTGAAGTTTCAAGTGTAAACTATCACTGTTGTTACTTTAATTCCTATTAGGCAAGCTAAGAACAGGCTCTTCCTTCCTCTTGTCCCTCAACACAGACTTATCTTTGATGACCTGTGAAGACCTACTTGTCTGAAGCCACACAAGAAGATGAGGTTGCACCATCTAGAGCGACCCAGGCTGACATTTTGTTAGTCAAGACAGCCTTCCACAGAGCCAGTTTAGTTCCCATTTTAATGCACAAGCTTTTGAACTATTTCTGGCCACTGCAGAGCATCTGCAATTAGGGTAAACTGCTTCAAGCTCTCTTTCCAATACCCACTGGTGAAGAACAAGGAAAGGCTTCTCCTGGGATTTACACTTGGAAACGTTTTATGGCTGTTGGGATACTAAGAAGGTCCTTACGGCAATATGCTAGTCCATCAGGCAAAGGGACTGAACTTCCAGTCTGAGGAAGAAGTAAATGCACCTGCATTCAGCTTGGCCGCTGGCAGTCAAGTCAATTTACTCAGTCAGATGTGTGCAGGAGACAAAACTGATGTTAACTACTGTGTAGGTACGCAGAAGTATATCAATGAAAATTAACCTTTTGAAATTAGCAGTCGGTTATGCTGTAGCAAATGTTAAATTTTGCTATTGCAGTAAATTTATGTTCTTAGGAAAAAAGTGTGTAAAACATTTCGTAGTTGCGATCAACACAATAACTTTCTATAAAAGTGCATTTGTAATGTACAAAAGCAATAATTAAGTACTATAAATACCTACATATCATCTCATCATGCATTTCATACTGTATAAATAAACATTCACTAGTTACCATAGAAATAAGGTAGCAGTAGACACTACTGGAGTCCAGTGGTTATGGTTCTGTTAGACTTCATTATTAAATCTTTTAAAACAAAAAAAAGTGGTTCTAAAAGAAGCACTGATAACACCAATTAACATGCATAAAAACCTCCTTATTCTTAAGCGTTTCAGGAATCATTTACATAGCAAAAAAAAAAAGAATTTTATTCATGAATAAGAGTTAAGGAGGACCTTCAGAACAAAGTTCTGCTTGGTTCGCCATATATCAAATCGTTAAATCGATAAAATAAATAATATGTATTTATATATTTAAATCGATAAAATAAATTGATAGAATAATTTACCTTTTCACCTTCTTCACCTTTACTACCCACAAAGCCACGTTCACCCTGGAACACAAAGAAAATAAAATAAAAATCTCAAACAAACATTCTTCAAATAATTGCATTCTTTAAAATAGTTTTATTGCACTGAATTTTTATTATGGGATTAAAACAGAAGAAATCATTTGGATACTGATTCTCTCATTCAAAAAGGTGCGAAACCTCTACAAAAAAATGACAAGGCTTTCCAGAGTTTTGCCAATTAACAATAGTCAATAATTTTTCCATTCAGCCTGAAGGTTCTTCTTGGCTTTAAAAATTCTGAACTATTCATTGATGCTAAACCCACTCATTACAGTCCTGCTATTCTTCTGCAGAACCAGTTTTAACACATTTATTCCTATTAATACCTTCATTTTAATTTTTAAATATGACTAGTCAGCTGTGAAGGCCTCCAAAACCCAGAACAATTGAGAAAAATATACAGATACAATTTACTGAAAGAAAACTCATTCCTTTGAAAACCACATCCAATTACCCAAGTATTAGAAAAAAACCAGGAGTTTTGAAATATTAATTCAAGCTCATCTTATTTCAGCAGACTGAATTCTTTATTTGATGATCTTTCAATAAAAAGACCTGTTATAATGCTCTTCCAGCTCCAACTTGATAACTTTTAGCTCAGAAAAAGATCTTAATGTACAATCTACTATGTTAATGTCTTTGTCAAATAGTCTGCAGCCTGGCTATATTATAACAAGAATAACACCTGTTTTAGATCCTTATTAATGTATACTACTATGTTTTGTGAGACATACAGCAGACATACAGCCAAAATTCTATACTTACAGCACAGAAACTACCTAATAAAAGAAACCCAAACATTCTCTTTCTCCCTCAAATCATCTAGGAGGAAATGGTTTGCATGTCTTTGCCAGTCTCTAGAATTCAGTCTCACCGCCTCAGTACAATGTACATGATTTTCACAGGTCTGAAGATGAAGAGACAGAAAAATTTCCAAAGTAAAGCATATGGTATTTTCTAAATTACTTTCAAAAAATTAGAGTGAGCAATGTCTAAACATTCTTTCACCCTTCAGAGAGTCATTTCCTTATACAGAAGTCTAAGGTTTAAGTGAGGTTAACTAGAACAGCAGGCTACAACTTGCAAAATTTCTAGCAGCATTTTGTCAAATCTTTCAACTGATATAGCATCATGTACTACACATCTGGGAATTAAATTCAAAGCTTTGGAGATGTGCAGGTATTATAGATTATCAAATAGTTCTGGACTTTTCATCAACCACCTACAGCGGCTGCTTTTTGTTTGCTTTCTTTTGGCTGGGGTGGCTCACGCAACCAACAGCTTAGAGGTCAATTTTAGAAGCACGCCCAAGACCAAGCATACAAAATGGGATCTAGTGAAATAACCATCCATATGTCCTCACCTAAAAATGAGTGGTTAATTACTGAAATTATTTCTGCATGTATGCAACTTCTGTTCTGCTCATCTAGTTTCCCTTTTTCACGAAAGGTTGGACCAGAAGATCTTTCGAGGTCCCTTCCAACCCGGGTTGTTCTATGATTCTATGATTCCCATTCTTCTCCAACTGTTGGACATACAACACAGCTAAGCCTATTCACTTTTGACAAATTCCTAGAAACAAAGTGTTTTCTTCATTTAGCTTTTCCATTTGTGAGACTACATATCCTGTCTTTACTCAATTCCCAATTCATTATATAAAAATTATTCTTAGATAGAGTCAAAATTTCCCTGGTTGTAGTTTGTGTCCATTGCCTCTTGTCCTTTCACCTCTGGGAAGAGTCTGGCTCTGGTTTCTCAGCACCCTCCCAGTACTTACAGAAAGCAATGAGTCTGCACATCACCCTCCCCCTTTCCAATCATCTCATCTTAAGGCTGAACAAGCCCAGCTCCCTCAGCGTCCCCTCATGCATCGTGGGCTCCAAGCCTCTGGCCATCTTGGTGCGCCTCCACTGGGCTCGCCCCAGTGAGCTGCTCTCTCTCCTCTCCTGGGAAGCCCCAAACTGGACACAGAACTCCAGATGCGGTCTCAAAAGTGCCAAATAATAACTCCTCCTGACCTGCTGGCCGTGCTCTTGCTAAGGCAGCCCAAGATGCAGTTGGCCTTCTCCACCACAAGGGCACCCACCAGGACCCCCAAACTCCTTTTCTGTAGAGCTGCTTTCTAGCAACTTGGCACTTTGCCTGTACTGTTGCACAAGGCTATTCCTTCTCAGAGGCAGGACCTCATGTTTGCCTTTGCTTAACTTCTTGAGTTCTGCATTAGCCCTTTTCTCCAGCATGTTGAGGTCCCACTGAATATCATCCTTGCCCTACCTTCCAGAGCACTGACTACTTCCCCACATCTGATAACATCCACGAACTTGCTGAGAATCCTATCATCCAGGTTATTAATAAAGACACCAAACAATACTGGCCCCAGTATCACCTCGTGGGGGATGACACGAGTTACTGGGCAGGCAGTTGGACCGCACAACAGTTATTCCACCTTTGAGCCCAACAATCCAACCAATGTTCCACCCATCTTATTGTCCATTTATCCAGTCCATATCTCACAGATTTGACAACAATATGACTGGAGACTGTGCCAAAAGCCCGGCTGAAGTCAAGGTATGCAACATCCACTGCTCTCCCCTAATCCACGCAGACAATCATCTTGTCAGAGTAGGCAATCAGGTTGGTCAGGCATGATTTGTCCCTGGTGAATCCATCCTAGCTGTTCCCAGTCACCTTCTAGTCCTTCATGTGTTTAGAAATGCCTTCCACAATTTGCTGTATAATTTTTTCAGGGACAGAGGTGAGGCTAACTGGCCTACAGTTCCCTGGAACTTTCTTGAAGATGAATGTGATATTTGCCTGTTTCCAATCATCAGAAACCTCCCCTAGTCATCATGATCTTTTGCTAATGACAGAGGGCAGGCTTGCAGTGACATCAGCCGGCTCTCTCAGCACCTCTGGATGCATACTGTTTGGTATCTTGTAAATGTCCAATTAGCTTAAGGGCTCCTTAACACTCTCTTCCCCTTCAGTGGGTAATGGCTCATTCTCACACACTGTGCTAGGAGGCTCAAGTACCTGGGAGGCCTGAGGGCAAACTTCATTAGTGAAAACCAAGGCAAAAAAGGCATTGGGTACTCTCAGCCTTTTCCATGTCCCCCACCCCATTAAGCAGTTGGTCAACATTTTCTTCAGCCTTGTTTTTGCTCCAGATGCACTTAACAGAAGCCCTTCATGCTCCCCTTCAAATCCCCCATTAGTTTCAATTTGAGATGAGTTTTCGGTTTCCTAACTCCATTGCCATATGCTCTGGCAACGTTTCTATATTCCTATTGGGTAGCTCACCCCTGCTTCCACTGTTTACTTGCTTTTTGTGTCTGAGCTCAGTCGGGAGCTCCCTCTTCATCCATGCTGGCCTTCTGCCATGCTTGCTCAACCTGCTGCACATCAGAACAGACTGTTCTTGGGCTTTTAGGAAGCTGTCTTTGAAGATCAACCAGCTGGGCTCCTTAGGCCTGCAGGACAGTCTTGATGGCTCCTTGGCCTCCTCTTTGTCAGACTCAACAAACTTAGCTCCTTGAAACTCTCCTCAAAGGTCTTGTTTTCTAGGCCCCTGAACAAACAGCAGCTCCCTGCTGGACCCTTCTCTGGTTTCTCCACATCTCTTGAAGAAGTGAGGGTGGAAGACCACCCAAACATGACACAGCATACCAGATGCAGCACCACCAAGCAAACGGGGGAAAATACCTTCCCCTGATCTGCCAGCTGCAGTTTTACTAATACAGTCCAATACGTGGTTCACTTTATTCCCAATAGGAGAACACTGTTAGCTTAAACCCAGCCTCATGTCCACCCTGCGGGTCCTTTTCAGCAATGCTGCTGCTCAACCAGTCAGTTCTCTGCCTGTACCAATGTATGGGGTGATTAACTAATTCCTTCTTTTTCAGAAATACAGTTTAAATGTCCAGATTTTTTGCACATATTTGAATTTAAAAAAATTATTTCCAATTACTGAAAATAAGAAATACAGTCAACAGAAAGTGTAGAGAAAGAAATTTAGGTAATTTCCACTTCACAGCATTAAAAATATAACAATATTAGCCACTGGTAAGTTACTTCAAAGAATTCTCGTGTTGCAGAAATAAAAACGTGAAAGTCGCAAAATAACACATTTATTACTGACAAATTCTCCTTTCTGTGGCAGAATTCTCATATTAAGTTAGGCAAAACATTTCACACAAGATTTTTCATGGACAATCACTGATTACTCGTGTTGATACTCACTGCAGGACTGCTGATCTGATTTTCAGCGTTTTAAATATGCCTGCAGTACAAGTCAATGAGATCCTGGCTTTGAACGTATAAATTGATAGATCGTGGTATGCATGTTGCGGAACTCAATGCAGCTACCTCAGCTGCAGAAAATAAGTTCCTTTCTTCCCTTTGTGCTATATTACAGGAAGTATCTGCCCTAAAGATACACAAATCAGCCCTTTGCATCAAGGTCACGCTGCAGAACGCTTTCTTGAAATTTTAATACGAAGAAAATAATAGGGTTTTTTTGTGTAGTCCCTTAATTTGTGGAAGCAGCAGAGCTATTTCCCCTACAATTTTCTAAAAGGAATTAGCTGGACAGACGCATGTAACATTAAGATTTCATTCCAAATACTTATGGTTAAACACAGCTGCAATCAACAGAAAACAAAATCTGACCATGAAAAGTCTTTAACAAACATTACCAGCAAGGTCTATAATACAGATGTCCCTTTTTGCAAGTTCTGGCCTTCCTACAATATTCCGCCTCTGGAAAGGAGCAAAAGATTAAAATGGAAGAGCGGAAGAAGCAGTGCCATCCCTCATCTCATTTTGCTGAGATCACGAGACTCTCAAATTTCAAATTTTTGAATCTGCTATCTTGTGGCTGGAAAAACCTGCACAGTTCTGAGACTTTGGCGACCGCTCTTAATGCAAAATAATACTGATAAGCAGGTTTGTGCCCCTGCACCTCACATACTTTCTCTTTTGAAAGAGAAGCTGATAGTAAAGTTTCTCTGTCACATCACACAACTTGGAAACTGGATATGTAATTCAAATCCAATTTATGTAGATACTGGACAGCTGGCAAAAAGAATATTGAGAGTAAAAACACATAAAATGAGACTGCTTTATTCTTTTATTTCTATTGTTTTACCTTGGAACCAGTAAGACCAGGTATGCCAGGAGCACCTACTAAGCCAGCTTCCCCCTGAAACAAAATGTACATAGCCATCATTTTACAGACCTAACTCATGACGGAGCTAAATTAAGAGAAAAAAACCCATCTGGACATGTATTGCTTCTCATTCTTTTTCTACAGAACAGCTGAATTGATTTCTAGGGTTGTTTATGTCTGCTGACTTATATTGCGTTAAAATACATTTAACTTTCAAAATATTAGGCAAGTAACAATTACAGGTTATCTAATCATGCAGGAGATATAGCTGTAGATTGCTTCAGACAACTGGACGACAAAAAAGATTAGAGAGTTTGGATCATGTGAAAATCTTTCTGAAGTTTTATTTCAGGCCCTGATTCAGAAAAAAATACTTCAGAAGACACTTGCATACTACCCAAGTACCTAAAATCCCAATAAGAGTGCCACAGCTTCCACTCTCTCCCTCATACCTATTAGGTGCTTGAGCCCACAGGGATCTACACTTAAAATGTTAGGTCCCACAGGGAGCTGTACATACGAAGCAGATTGCTGGTTTCCAGGCTCTGCTCAGTCAAAGGGGAGTTTCAGATCTTTTCCCCATCTCTAGGGGAGTGCCCAACCTACTCAGCAGGAGGAAATGCAAATCTTGATCCTGTGCAACCAGGCAGACAAAAATCTGTTTCTCCTACTTCGTAAGTGAATGTTCTGTATATGTTATTAAATTACTGCCTCCTCTACCCCATGTTTTAAAAGAGCAAAATAAATCAGCTGTTCATTTGACTTAGTTACCCCCTGCCCCCCCCCAATTAATTTCTCCTTGAAAATTAAGAATCTGTTCTGGGTTTGTAAATTCTGTTCAAGAAACCGGATGCTTAAAAGTTATGCTCAGCAACTGAGCATAAGTATAAACAAGCACAATGTTCATCAAAAAAGTTTTTAAAAGGTAACTATCCAAGCTGAGTAACATGGTAAACTTCATCTTCAATATCTGAATAAGCACTAGTTGAGCAAAAGAAAAAAAATAAATCAATAGCTCTGAGTTGAAAGCCACAGACATTTCAATTCTGCATTTAATATCAGGCTTTCCAAGGAAGAGGTATAGTTAAAAACCTAGTAATATCTCATTTAGAATCAAAATATAAAATATTGCAGCCATTTCCTTTTCCATTCCTTCTTCGCAAAGCTCGTTAAACAATTACAGACCTAGAGAGAACCAGGCTCTGCCACTCAAAGCTAAGAACCACCCTCCATTTACAGATTCATGAAATATGCCACCGTGAAGTACATTAATTTTGGTCTCAATAAATCTAAGGTTCCTAAACTAAGTTCTGTGAGAAGAATTCATCCGTGCTCATGAGACTTCAAGTGGGAGCTTAGAAGACTTATTAAAGGAATCTAAACTCAAATGCTTTATCCATTCCATTCATGGGTCTTAATTCCTTGACAGAAGTTTGCCCTAGTAACTCGCATGCCATCCAATTCAGTTTTCTAGCCAAGCCAGAATTCAGCAACAAAAGAAAGTTCTGAAAGTTCACTTGTTTGATTCCAAGCCAAGCAGAAGACAAATACCTCACAGACGCAAAAAAAGAACAGACAAAGGAAAAACTCCAATCTCTCTTAACAACAGAAAGAGACAATAAAAGAACAATTACTCATCAAAATGATACAAGTAATTAAGCAGATAAATACAAAGCACTCATGATATACAACAATTAAAATTCAGCTTAAAATAACTTGTTAAAATGGCATTTTTCTAACTCCACTCATAGCAGTTTCCAGTATCTTCCTTCCAGCTCCCCTCTGTAAAAATAGATGCGAGTGTGCTGGAGAAAAATTCTAATTAATCATTACAAGTAATCCTTAGTCCTTCGTTTTCTCCAGATTTACAACATGTATTCAGAAAAATTCTTCATAGTCTAATAGTTACCAGTTAATAAAATTTCATCTTCTCTGCTATATTGGATCACTGTAAACTAGAAAAAAAACCAGCTACATTCATTGTTTTTGTGTGGAGACAAGCCAGAGATGTTTTCCCTTACACTGTTTTATCAGTGTTCTACAAATGATTATCCCTTCAACACAACAATGCAAAAATAACCTCCTACATCAATACTGATTCTTATTAAATCAAAAGTGATTAATGTTGTTGTTGCTTTAACTATTTTGGAAATGTGCAGTGTATTTATAATCAGGGTTCTTAATGTATTTATCGTTTATTGATTTTGCAGTTTGTAATTGCACTGCAACACCCCATAAAATTAGGGATTCAGTTTATACCTAAAGGTTTTCAAGATAGAGTAAGATGCTTGATATGTGTGTACCTCAACTTTCTTAGAATGCATTTACATTAATTTGTATACCTCGACTTCCACTTTTAGCTATTTTTCTCCCTAAATAAGAGATTTTCACATTAAAAAAGATTTTAAAAAAGAGAGACTATCTTAACATGTAAGTATGTGAACTTTATTTAGTGCATTGATTACTTGTACTACCAAACAATACGGTGCCAAAAATGGATTAGGCATCACATTAACTAATCATAAAAAAGAGTTAAGAGAAACTTGTATCAATCACTTGGAATGCGTTTTGCTATTTAGAACATTTTATAACGGCAAACACGCTGGAACTTCATGAGATTCTCTTCAAGGCTGGGAAAGAGAAACAATTGCTGTGAAATATTTTAAACATTTTGCAGACATGATTCTGCAAAATTTAAAAAAAAAAAAAAATCCACCAAGAAGGAGTCAGATGCTTCTCCATCCTCAATATGAAGAACAAACATTCTTCCTTTTATTTTTAAATTTACTGGGGCACTGACAGGAGCCTCATTTACAGAATAGGCTTGGTACTCCAGGGTTACTAGCAAGGAAACTCATCTTAATAGAAGTAAAATCAGCGCAGTCAAACACTACTTACTGTTTTGATAATTTATGGGTATGTGCCTTCCATTACCCTGAGTATGCCAGACCCTTGGAATAATCTAATAGCCCGGTGTTTTAAAATGAGGACAGCTATTTTTAGCATTGCAGAAATGGAGCGGAATGTTCAACAACGTACTGTCAGAGGGCTTGGCAGCATCCTCCCTGTGGAGCACGTAGCGAGCCAGTCCAGAGCCACCAGCGGGGGCAGAGGCTCTGCTTTAACAAATAAAAATCCCACACCAATTATACTCCATTATATGACACCTCCCTTAGCCTACTGGAATATTTCCTTGTTTCTTTAAACAGGCTCTTGTTAATGGTTAGGATCACCTGATAGAATATTAATTACATAAAAATGCATTCAGCTGATATTTACTAAGGCTCACCCCATGAACCTCCTGGATTAGTCATGTCAGGAAAATTCTGCTAAATATTATGACATTTTGGTTTCACTGCACCTACTGATCCTTTTGTTCCCACTTGGTTACTGCTGAACTACCAGTACTCAGCACTTGCTGGGCCTCAAAGGCCCAAATCAGTGCTACCCTTGATGCGAACTTGACCCATGTGAGCAAACGTAAGATCCTCCCTTAAAATAACGTAATGGAGAAAGAGCTTGGGACAGGTAAAAAATTTGTTTCCTTTGCTCTGTCCTGCTTCCACAGCAGCCCCAGAAGAGCACATATATGCCATGGTTCGACCAAGGGGGTGAGGGCTGGTCGGAGGACTCCTGTGTCCTCGTGTCCTAGTGATCGAGGCTCCCATAGCTCTTCAAGAGAAGGGCAAATGGGAACAGCCCTACTAGAATGACATAATCTGAGCTTAGAAGGCATTAGTTTTTCCTCATTCCTAACCCTTCATGATACACATCTTTGGGACAAGTCTGACTTAGGTATACATTCAGGCACCTGGAAGGTAATACTCTCCAGATTAGATAATGTGTGAAAATTTAGGTTTCAGTGCTTTGCATATGAACTAAGGAATCAGCAGCCAGAGGCAGCTCAGAGCTTCAGAGAACATGGTCACAGGGCTCCTTACTCCAGACTGCACTCTCCTTAGTTGGCATTGTTTCCTTTTTCGCTATTAGCATGTGTGCTGGTGTTGGCTGGGGTAGAGTTAATTTTCTCCATAGTAGCTAGTATGGGGCTATATTTTGGATTTGTGCTGGAAACAGTGTTGATAACACTGGGATGTTTCAGTCATTGCTGAGCAGTGCTCAGACAGAGTCAAGGCCTTTTCTGCTTCTCACACCACCCCACCAGCGAGTAGGCTGGGGGTGCACAAGAAGTTGGGAGGGGACACAGCTGGGACAGCTGACCCCAGCTGAGCAAAGGGATGTTCCATACCATGTGACCTCATGCTCAGCATATAAAGCTGGAAGAAGAAGAAGGAAGGGGGGGATGTTCGAGTTATGGTGTTTGACTTCCCAAGGAACCGTTACGCGTGATGGAGCCCTGCTTTCCTGGAGATGGCTGAACACCTGCCTGCCGATGGGAAGCAGTGAATGAATTCCTTGTTTTGCTTTGCTTGCATGTGTGGCTTTTGCTTTACCTGTTAAACTGTCTTTATCTCAACCCACGAGTTTTCTCACTTTTACTCTTCTGATTCTCTCCCCCATCCCACTGCGGGGGAGAGTGAGTGAGCGGCTGTGCGGTGCTTAGTTGCCAGCTGGGGTTAAACCATGACAGCACATCTTAAAAAGCACACAACTCCCCCAATGTCTATATTCAAATACATAAAGGACACATATTTTACAAATAAATTGCATAAGTTAAAAGTTTGTTTCTATATTTTGCTCCCACAAATTATTTTTATTCAACATGAGAAGTCAGAGTTGTTCTGAGAAACCTGAGAATAAAGGATCACTCCATTTATTTCCATGCATAACTATAGGCCTGCATATTTTCTTTCTTTTCTTTAGAAAACTGATAACGAACTGACTGAAGCCTTTATCATAGATGTCAAGGAGCGGTTTTTATACCGTCAACAAAAGAAGCTCTGCTTCTGCTGTCAGTAGGTGTTCTTTCTGCTTTTGGCAACTATAAGTGGTATTCACCCCTATCACACGTCCTTGAAGTGACAACTGCCACCTTCTTGACCTTCTTCATCAAGAAATGACTCCTCAGCCCAGAATACACACTTCCAGTCACCACTCTTAAATGCCACCAATTTCAAACAGAACTGGACAGAAAGAAACTAAACAGCAAATAGAGGAGAAAAATGAAGGCAGAACGTAATATCAGCACATAACCGGGGCCTCGGGTAGTTTGCGTTTAGTTCTCAGTTGTGCTGCAGAGTTGTGTGTAACCTACAACAGGTGATTTACACCTCTCCCTCCTACAGTATTTCTTAAGAGGAAGCTCCTTCACATCTGTGGAGCCCTCAGGGGCTGTAATGATGGAGCTTTACAAGCAAGGGGAAAGTTCTAGGCAGTGTGGAAGAGCGGTGGAACAGGACAGCTTCTCCTCATTTTGTCTCACTGTGTCCTGAAGGGCTTTTACAATTTTTTGTTTCTCTACTTTTCAGACTGCATCAAATGACCCAACTAACACCTTTTTTAATGGCCCGCTACCCAGTTACATTCCTTAGTAAGACGAGTAAGAAGCACACTATACTTTATTACTGATAGAAGTGGGTAATGTTAAAACTTTTTTTTTTATTTATATTATTTAAAAATGCAGTGCAGACATGAATTGAACATGGGCTTGAAAACAATCCAGTTCAGTTGACCTACAACACCAGACAGAGAGCATAAAGAAAATGCAAATGAAAACCATGAGAAAACTTCCTGTAGAGTACTGATAACAAGCAAACAGGCTTCTGGCTGCAAAAGGTTCTCAAAGATTCATAACCTCTTATGGATGAGCAGTTTAGAAAATTAAGTCTAGCCAGTTGGATATTTCTATCATCTGAAGCAACATGGTAGAAAAAATTTTGAAGTGATCTTATACTCATGGACAACTGATAGATTTTTGTAGCTATGTTTCTTCCCTTACAGTGGATCTGTCAAAAGAAAAACTGCTTGACTTACACACCATCTACTGATTTATGGTTAACCCAGCCATAACATGGCGTTAAAGCAAATCTAAACCCAGTTGAAGTTTCAACAGAATTGGAAATTCATCTAATTGGCCTTGCTAAAATAATATTTGAAATGTAATAATGTTGCATATCAGTTAAAAAGCATTCTCTGATATTAATGAATTGCTGAAGTCTTTTTAAAATAATAAAATATATTACGACTATTATACTCACTATAATAACTGGAGCCCCAAGTTTATGTTAGGAAGGTAAACAGCATAGGTCAACCTCTTAGATGTCAGAGGCCATTCTTTACTGCAGGAATTATTATCATCATCATCCATTTCCATAATCTGAAGATTATGATACAAATGTCAGTTTACACTAACAAAGATCTGTCCCACAGACCATTAACCACTATTAAGTCTAATGTCTAAGCATGCAGATATGAAATGCAAAAAAGCAGTAGCAAAACTAAGGACTTAAGATGAATTAAAAATAAATAGACAGCATGCAGACTGGAATTTCTAACCTAGGAACTAAGTCAGATCAGTACTTGTTCCGAAATACCATATTGTTGGTGTGCTTGTGTAGCTGCAAACCGCCCATCAGCTATTGATAAGTAAAGCAGTTAAAGATACAGTTTCCATGTCTCCATCTACACTCGGAAGTTTAAGACTTTCCCAAGAAATATATCTATTAACTTCAAAAACAATGCCTTTTGACATTTGACGTATCTTGGAGATGGGCTAGTATTTGGATGAAGAGGATATACCAACCCTGTACCTAGGTCTCCAACAGACAGTTCCCCACCTGTGAATCCAGGATCAGCCGATCTAGTGTCAGCACAGGAGCCCTGGGAACTGTTCCCTAAAGGTAAGTCTCCAGGTGTACCCCATTACTATCAATTCTGAGCAGCTTTGTAGGGAACAGTGGCACCTCAGCCTAGCAGAGTTGTAACTTTTCCTTTCAGTCCCTTTTCTTCACCTCTTTGAGGTTTATTAGCCTACTCCATATCCTATGTCTGGGATGCCTGACAGAGAAGCTAGTCCGCTATCCGAGGGACACAGGGTCTCTGCATGAGTTTTTAATCATCCTTTCACTAAAACCCAATGTTTATTTAGAGAATCAACATTACTCTGACAGCCACCTCTCCGGCTGCATTCCTTCCTCATTCTTCCGACATTCAGCAGAAGTACTGCCAGTACACTACATTCTACAGGGTGGTATTTCTTCCGGCTATTTCACAACACTGGCATTATAACCCTGTCACTGCGAAGAGCCACACATTTTTGTGAACAGTTCCTGAAGTCTCACCTTCTTCCACATCATAGATTTGATACTGGAAGAGAAAAATGCTCAGACTAAAGTATGATGAAATTGCAGGGGGGGAAAGACAAACTGGCCATAGTCACTGTTACATTACACATCCTACTGACTAAGGCTTTGAGAGTTCACATTAATCAAAGATGATTTGTAAGAGCATCCTGATACTCTACTATTTCCACTGCTGCTTTTGCCAGCAGAGTTGCTATCACAGCAGTGACTAACAAATGCCACAAAGATCATAGTTTCTTCCACTCACGGTTATTAAAACAAAACAAAGTGTAATTAAATGAACAGACCATCACTGAGACAATCTCTCTCCAATTATGCAGAGCTGTTATGTAGCTTACATCAAAATCAATAAGGAATAGCATTGTACACTATTTATTCTCATCTGTTAAGTATTTTCCCACCTTCGCCCTTCCCTCACAGCCTTGGGTGCTTCTCTATCAATACCGCGTGCTCCTCTGGGCAGGGAATTTCTTCTACTCCAGGCTTGTGCTACACAGTACAAGAAAGTCCCAAGACCTTCTTATGTTAAGGGAAGACACATGAACACAACATGTAACGGCTATACCCCAGCAGGCTGGCATTCTCCTTCCATGCCTACTCTTTGATGGAATTTTCATTCTAACAAATGGACAGCTAAATAAACATTTCTTCAGATCTTATTGTCATCAGCTATAAAGAAAAAGTTGTACATCTTACACATGTAAAGGTAACAGGTTACAACTATTAAATAAACGTATCTATGGATTAGTTTCTCCCATTTAGTGCCTTTCTTATTACAAACTAAAATGATGTTATCTTCATTTGTAAGGGAAAAATCAGAACTGCCACACACAACAAAAAGGGAGCATAGTGAAAAGGGTGTTAATTCTGAAGAAAAAGCATCAGCTGACTAGCTTCTCAGTATCTATAAAAAAATTAAATAAATCTGGCTTGTGTGAGGTACTCGTTAAATACAAATCAAACACCTGTCAACCAGCTGGGCCGCGTGTGTCACTGCTGAGCCATCTGCAGAAACACACCCCGCGCCAGTTGCTTTACTTAGCATGGGCTGGGAACAAGAATCCATTAGACAGAAAGTCAACAGTGGAATTAGCAGCACTTTTTCTTTTAGTGCCCTTCCACTTACTTGTTTGACTTCTTGTGTTTCTATTTTTGGGAGCCTCATGCCAGAGCAACAGTGCTGACTGCTGATTAGACAAGACTTGGCCCAGCCTCAGCGTGTCACGTTGATTTAGTCAATTCAGACTTGAAACATGCAGTATGAATCTTAGGTGTTGATAAATACTGCCTAGCAGTGGGAATTAAAAAAATAATAATCCTGTTTTTCAATACCCATGAATGATTTTACTATATGAATAAAAAGCAGGGTTTTTTGTCCAACAATTTGGTATCCACGAATGAAGAAAAAGCAATTCACATGGAATTTGGAATATAAAACTTACATTTTAATGTCTACTTTTTTGGGGGGAAGATGTATATTCATTGACATTAAAAATTCACATCTTAGCTGGATTTATTTAAATAATTATATGACTAATACAATTCACCCACCAAAAAAAGGGCAGAGAAGAGTTAAGAGTTAGTAGGTCACAAGTCACAGCAGTCAACAGTATTATCTTTAACCTCTGTACAATTTGTATTACATATACATTTTCTATTACATGAGGCTAACAATTTTTTTTTTTAAATTTCATGCACTACTTGTACTAGAAGTTGTTAGCCATGGAGAAAATACCGTGGGAGAAAATACTGCTGTATATAAATTAAATAAATTGCAATAACATAAATTATTAATTTTTAAATTGTCCTAATACAGATCAATGATTCATCAGGTCCGAAATCTAGTATTTGGTGAAGTTCAATACCTAATTCCTCTAGAGAAAACAAACAAACTAAGCAAAGCGTGTCAGACAAGCTGTACAACGCTGCAGTACAGTGAGAAAGTTCCTTCCTCTCCGATTAGTCCATCTCCCGCAACACACTGCTGCCAACTTTTACAACACTAAGTCTTGCAATAACGGGTATTTTTCTTAAAGCTCTGCTTTCTGATGAGATGTGAAAAGCTCAGAATATTAGTTTCAAAACCTATAGTCTCTAGCCCTCACAACTGAAGGAGAAAAAAAAAGAAAAACCCAATAAATATAATTTAAGAACAATTGAAGAAAAATCCTCAAGCCTTTCCCCGCCCTTTCAAAGTCCGTAAGGTCCTGACTGAGGCTTTTCAAACATAGTTAAGAATCCCAGAGCCAGGCAGGCTCACAGCTAAAGTATTCATGAATCTCTGATTAAGGAACAAAGAGCTGCATTTAACGACGGCATTATTTAACAACCGCATTATTTTTTACTTCCACGTTACATAACATGCTAACAAAAGCCTGTCCTGCATGGCAGCGTGCCACCCTCAGTTTTGCTCCCAGCAGCCCAGACCCCTATAAAATGGATGGTGACCTCTGGTTTCTTTGGCCACACCTCACATCACAATAGCGGCCGCTGCATGCTGGGCCCCCGTGACCGGCTGCATTCTGCTGGTTATTACAGTTTCATTGCAAATACCAGAGGGTATACCCTTCCACCCCCACTCTTATCTCACCGGTGTCACTCGCCTGAAGGAGCCCATGGCTTTGATGCCAAGCAATACAAGCATTAGCATCTGGCCCCAAAACACATTTGCACTTTTGTTCTACTGAGACGTACTAATCTGATTTTGAGGGAAACCACAAGAGGACAGAAGACAATGACATGACTTTCCTCAAATGGGTTAGCTGACAGACTGAAGCATAATTTTTTTTTCTCAAAAAGCAACGATTCTTTAATTAAAAATGAAGTCTCTGCTCACCGACAGTACACAACCTACAGCAGTCACTAGCACCATTCCCTCCAGAATGGAAATAACACCCAAGCAGTGTCACTGCACGCAAGGTAATTCGATTCCACGGAGCTTTCTACTGAGAATCAAACTGAACTGCTGTCGTTTAGCTTTAGGAATTGAAAAAACAGGGAGCTCAACAGTTCCTGGAGTTGTGAACTGCAAAAATCACCTAATAAGGCAAAAATAAGTCAGCAGAGCAGACAGCTCTCTGGAATCAAATTTATGATCAAAGGCTATTCAAAACACTTCCTTGTAACACGAAGGAGAGAGCGAGAGCAAGCAAGCAAGAACTTTACATGCTGAAGCAATGGAACAAGTTTTGGAAAACACAATGGTCTAAAGTGTATTTGCCCAGTAAGATTTTGAGAAAGCATATTCATGCATCAGAAAGCTATAGAGAGCTATTATTTTCACAGTCATCCATCTCTTAAAATCAGATGTGTGCTAATTATACACAAAGATATCACTGAAAACACAAAAACAATACAAGAAACCTGTACGAAAATTGTTGCTGTAATAGAGGTGTCCAACTGCCTCATTTCCAATGGCCAGCAATTCTCAAACTCAAGGCTTTAACGCAGTGGTATTAATGTTTCTAACTGTAAAACCACTGTCTTTCTTTTTTAGGGCTGATCTATTTACTTCTTTACCCATATGTAGAACCTAGTTTTAAAAAATTTGCACCGTATTTCCTATTAAAATGTTGTTTCGGCTTTACGTTCTTACAGCTCACAATTCTTCTACTTTGAAAAGCTTTCTATGTCAAATACTTTTTCCTGTATTAGTGATTATACTTTTTATCTCTGTTGGAGACTCCAGAGTAAAGCAGTACAGGAATTTTTCAAAAGCTGCATAACTTGCACAATTTATGTCCATACCTGATCTAAAAATATTGAAATATAACTGATTAGCAATGACAGGAGCTCAGAAATTAGATGGCACTGAATGAAAGACAGACAAACTGAGTAAGATGGCTTTAAGCAGTACCTATCCAGTGCTCCACATGAATTTTTGGAAGCTTTCTCAGAGATGCTGATGAGCTACTTCGGAAATATCCTGACCCCTGTCAAGGATCTGTACAGCACATGAAATGTGGAAGGCACTGTGTCCAGAGATCTTTCGAGACAGCTGCAAGGAAAAGACTGCATTACTGTAAGCTCAACACCAATGTCTCCTCAGATTTGTACATTTGCACGAGTGACTGATGCTCCAGGAGCATATGCTGAACTGGCATAATAGGCCATATATCCACGGCTCTTCTGCAAAGTCAAACATGCCTTAGAAAATTCTAGACAGGGTTTCCATGGTCTAGCTGGAGCAATGGGGAAAGCAGGTTAATAGTCACAAGGATCTTCATGATGAGACGATTTGATTTGGATGTACATTTAAGAAGTTTCTGGTTGTGGATTTTATGACATAGCTGGCCGTGAAGACCTGACCCTGGAGTAACTCAGTACGGAGATGGGTATTAAAAGCATCTCTGAAAGTAATTTGAAGTCACATGCTATACTAGTATGTCATTTATAATTTTTTTCCAAAATTAGAAATTAATGTATATATATTTAAATCATGTTGGAAAACAAAGCACTGGACATTTCTAAGCCATGCTTTATATTGCGCTTCTGAATTCAACTACTTCTTAAAAAAAAATAATCTTAGAATGCAGCAGTTTTCAAACTCATTTTCTCAGGTACCACTAAGGGAAAGGGGAGTGCTTCCCACCAGGCAATGCAAAGTAGGCTGTTCAGGAAGTGTTAACACGCCATTTTGATGCAGCACACACACCACAAATGGTATCTATATCACATTTTGGGAACCTTTTTACTAATCATTTCCTTACCTGTACCAAATATAAAGAGAACCCTATTACAAAAGGGTAATCAAATTTAACAGGAAAAAAAAATCACAGTGTTAGGTTTCAGAGTCAGTCAAAACTGAAGACAGCACACTGATAGTGCACCTGAGAAAACTGAAGTTACAGATAACCATCTCATACAGTTAAATGAGAAAAACACCACCACAAACAGCATTATATATTCTAGTCCTGTTATCTTCTAGCTCACAAAATATGTGAGTTCATGTACACTTTGTTGGGCCATCGTCACAAATGCATGCAAGTGAACAAAAGAAGGAACAATCCTATTACAGATACCTACTGCACAGTTTCATGTAAACCCAATTTCATTTTCATGACTCTTGAAGTACAAATAGCACTTGTACAGTTGGTAGAGCTCTTGAAATGTACACTCAGTTTTTTTCTCTAGTCTGACTTTGAATATAAATCTAGTTGTGTAGTGATAAACATTGTTTTTACTCACATAAGCATTTATTTCTCCTTTCATTCTGTCTAAACTGTTTATTTTACTAATACACTGTGGGAGCACCCATACAGTGCAGTAGCAAATGCACAGCATATTGAATATTTCATTGCTTCTTCAGGCTTACTGTGCAAAACCAGCTATTTTAAAAAGCTTACTCAATATATTAATATTTTAGGATGTCTGTTCATAATCTAAATTGCAAAATATTAGTGCAAAAAATGACAACAGTAAAGCTAAGCCATTTGAAAGTCAAGTATTAAGAGTGAATGGTGTCACAAGTATTTCACAAAATGTAGTTTAAGAAACGTAGATGCATCATCTCTCTCACTATGAATTGTATACCATAAACCATAAGAAAGCAATTACTATGGAGGTTTGGATAAAGGGGAACAGACAAAACCAGTTTAGTTTGGTAAGTCTTCTGAATTACATTTCTGGCTACATCAGTTTTATTTTTCAGAATGTAGTGACCGAGAAAGAAGAAAAAGTGTTTTCATAATAGAAAAAAAAAGACAGATTTGGAATGGCCAGGAACAGAGCCAGTTACTCACCTTCAGCAGCTTGAGTCCTTTGAGCCTTGCTGCCATCAGCACATTCTCAGAAGCTTAAGAGCTTTTCAGCTAGCAGGACCCCGTAACACATAAGCCATAACTCCCCAGGAGGCTTAGTACTTTGTATCAAAGTACGTGCCACGGTGGCAACCTCTCTCTCAGAACCAGGAACGCTCCCGCCAAACTTCTCAAGTACACAGAGATCATCCGCTCCCTAAAATGTGATAAGCCAAGGCAGTCGAGAGGTTCATCTTGACTGCCAAGGCATCACAGACCAGCGAAAAAAACCAAACCCAAACAGGACTACATCACCTAGCATCCAGGGCATAAATAAACTTTTAATTTGGAGCTTCACTGTCATGGCATTATAGACCCAGAGCAAAGAGAAGGAAAGGACTTGAGTTATTTGGCTGAGGGACGCAAGAAGTGCAGGAAACAAAAATCTCAACTATACAGAGGCAAATCAAACCCAGCTTGTTCAAGTTAACAAAAAGCTCAGGAAAGGAAAGGGACAGAATGAACTCCCTGTAAATAAGAACAAAAAGATCTGGTGGCTCTCCCTGCCCCCCAGAAAAGGTCTAAGGACACATTTTTAAGGCTGGAATACTTGATCTTCTAGTCATGGTTCAAAGTATACACCTCCTTAAGTTGTCAGACTATTTGGAAGGCACAGAAGTATCCTACAAAAGGAGGACCCAACACACGATATGCTTAGTGCAAAGTCTAATTGTTTCCTGGGCTGGAAGGGTGGAGAGACTAGCCCTGTTCCCTCTTGATACGAAATGTATAGCAGTGAAGGTGACCATCCTTATCTGTATCAATCCCCCAGTAGGTGCTATGGAAAGGACCTGCACAAATGCAACATGTACGGAAGTAGTAAGACACTATGACCTCAGTAAAGGAGAAGCTTGTGGGTCTCACCAACAGGAGATTCCTCTCACCATTTCAGTGTGACAGAACACTAGGAAAATAATCAAACTTTTTTAATAGGAATACTTTCCAGCACTGTATCAACCTTGCTCAGATTACACCAGTGGCATGACCCTGCACACAGCAAAGCTAACACAGTGCTTCCCTTGACGTGTGTTTCTTCTGTCCTCACAGACTTTGCTGAACACTTCCAGAAGGCCAAGGCATAAGGTCTCACATGTATAGTGATTCTGATTTGCCACAACATTCCAGTTCTTCTTGTATCATGATCCGACAGATACCTTGAAGAAGTGTCCCCAGAAGGTTGAGCTACAAATCAGTCCTGATTGCAGGAAGGGGATCATGGCAATGTATTCCATATCTTCTGGTAGTCTACAAATGAAGCGAGTTTCCTTCCAAGGGAGGACTACTGCCCTCTTATTTTTTAGAACTATAAACTAACACCACAGAATTATCTCCTCTGATACTCTCAAGAATTTCTTCTGTTGCCCTGTGTAGGATCTATTTAAAAAATATCTCTTAAGACGGCTCCCTGAAAAAGGACAGGGATGAAGGAACTAGGTACTTAGACATCAAATAGAGAGTCATATATGTGATGGTGTCCACCATCTACTGTGTTGTGACTTTGGGGGCCTGAGGTAGGGCTCCACAGGGACTGCATTTGATTCTTGAATCTCTAGATTGGTCATCAGCACTGTCACACTGACTGCTTTTGCCCTGAAGGCCGATGAGACGACAGACACGTTGTGGTGTGTTGCCAGTCAGTGGAAACATCATTTTTTTTACTTTGGCAGCTTACAAGAACTGCAGTAGAAAAATCAGCAAAACTGCAGAACCATGGCCTGAACACTGATCTGTTTTCTTTTGGGTGTTAAGACTATTCTTATATCACCCTAGAGTCATCAAGACTTAAACTTTGTTCTTCATGTTAGCCCACAGCAGGTCCAACCTCTCAAACGGCAAGAACCTCCTAGAAGCCTACACCACTTAGATCTGCGCCTATTAGCCAGTACAACTGTTGCAAAACCATTGCAGCATTTAGTGAATGGGAAATGATGTTGTCAGCGATAATATGTCTCACAAGTGACAGAAGGCCAAGTGTCACATCTGAAGACAGACTGAAGATATGTGAGGTACACAATCTATTTTCACACTTTAGAACCCTGCAAGTCAAGGCCACATATGAAGCCTTACAAACTTCTCACCATTTACACAGATCTTGAAAATTAAGTATACGACCATGGAGCATTTTCCGGGGAGATTTCTCCTGTCCAGTAATAAAGTATATTGGATAGGATTACTCTAACTTTATTTTTTCACTACAATGTCAGGTATGTTTGAGCTAATCAATTCTACAGAAACAGGCCTTCTAATAGCCAAGTTTGTCTCATTCTAAGGTAAACTTCTAAAATAGGTCAAATGAATTGATACTGTTGCTTACTCACAGCAACATGAGTAAGATCTGCCACGTATTTATTCTCTGAACCTTTCCCCAGGGAAAGAAGTATGAACAATGGAGTATTGCAGTGGATAGCTTTTGGGTGTATCAGAAAGAGGCCCTCTGCTCTCTGAAGCCTCAAACTGCATTTACATAAACAATAATTTTATCTTTTCTTTTTCCTATTTCTAACTAATGACTTAGGGGGCACATCTGCACAAAGCTCAGAAAAATACAGTGCAGAAAAACATGAAAATAGCCATACCAGTCAAACAAATATAACATCTCCACAAAAGATATGTGTATTGAAGGGTTTAAGAGGATAAACAAACTGCAGTAGCTCCTGAGAATGCTCTCCCAGCATTGCAGAGTCTGCACCTCAACTTCCTGAAACATAGGAGATGCCTTTGTATATGACAGTGCTTCGAATATTTTTATTCCTTTACTTTGTTCAGTTGCCTTTGAATCTATGTACATTTTTAGCATCCAGAACATCCCAGAAAAAGGAGCAGAAAAATAACAGACGCACACAAATTTACATAGCTCTTGATGCATCAACTGGGAGACAGAGCATGTTAACACATGTTAACACAACACGAGGAAAATAAAGTGATTCTACCTCCAGAAAGGAGCTAATAATTCCACACAGCACTGTACTACTATGCATAGACATGACGACTCCAGCTAGCAGAGGCTGGATCTCAGTTTCTTCATCGAGTTATGCACATACAAAATACTTTGTTTGCCTTTCTTTTTAAACAGCTTTTGGTTTTGCCAGTTTCAGATTCCATGGTAGTTCATTTTTAATTTGCAACAACGGTATGGCTTTTATATAGTCTGAATTAAAAGAGTTATAATTTCAGGAAAAGCACACTGTCTTGATATTAAATATGATCTGACTGTTGAGCCTTACATAAACTAACAGGAGCTTTGGGATTTGGCCTGACAGTGAGTCTGCAAGGCGCTAAGCAAAAAAAACCCAAACAGTATTAACCATGGAAACTGTAATAATAACTTGTACTGGAAAAGCAATGTAGCCTGGTAATTTTAAAGAAAGATAACATCAGAGAAGGAGCTACAGAAAGAACCAAGGGAAAACACAGCTTCATTCTAGATCAATCTACAATGTTTTACAATAACTCTTTCCATTAATTCACATCTGGGAGCACAGTAAAGTAAAAACTGTCTAGCTGGATCAAATCAAAGGTTTCTCTAGTCAAGTATATGACTACAATTGTGGCAACAACAGGTGCCTACAGAAAACTATAACAACAGGGCAACCATAAAGACTTCTCCAGTGGGCTTCCCAGACTTCAGCGTCTTGGAGCTCAAGAACTTTCAGACAAGCAACAATGTCTGACACACTCTATGGGTTTTTATTCCATCAACTTTCTAATAAATTTTCAGACTGTTTAAATCCTGTGGCAGTGTTCAAACTGTAATCATGTAATAGGAAGAATAAGCCCTTTTCTATCCTTTTTGAACTTGCTATCAGATAGGTTTGATGCTCCAGTTCGCACACTGAAAAGGAGAGTAAAATAAAGAAATAAATCCTTATTAATCTTTTCTGTTCCATTCATGATTGTATAGAGCACAGAATAGGACACATTTCATCTCAGTTGTGCCTTTTTCAAATTGAAGTCCACATTGTCACACCTTAATTGGAAGATGCCCAATGCTCTTGATCACTCTTGACACCTCCTCTGAACCTTTTGCAGTAATATTAGACCCACTTTGAGATGTGGGAACCAGAACTGTATACACTATTCAAGATGCAGCACGATACGGTTTCACTAATAATAGTGACATTAAGATGCTTTTGCTTTGTTCCCTGTTCTCCTCCTAATCATTCCTAAATTCCATTTGTGTATTTGACTAGTACTTAACAGTGAGTGTATGTTTTCATTGATCACTTTCCTAAACAGTAATACTAGTCCAGAGTCGACATGAAATACATAGTTTGCTTTGTTTTTCCTTTTCATCTGCATCACTTTACTATTACTTTCTGAGTCTTACATACCACTTTATGATTCAGTCCCTCAACATTGCAAAGTCCTTTGAACATCTTTGCAGCCTGCTCTCCATTTTTCTACCACATATAACTTACCATCAGCTAAATATCATTATTTTAACTAATCTCTTTGATAATATTATATATCTACCTCCCATTTTTAACAAAACACAATTTGAGACAGAAATAGTAAGTAAAAATAAAAGGTAGTTTCATAATTCTGTATCCTGTTAATTACAAATTTTAAACCTGACAGTCGAAGTGAAACTCTATTTCTTTCAGTACTTAGAAATCTGGGTAATTACAAAATAAACCAAATCCTCTGCCGTTACTAAAATGTTGCATGCATATGAAAGAAGCACGTCAACTAATAAAGCGCAATATTGAAATTCTGAGCCTCTCACAGCAACAGCTGCCTTTAAAAGACGTATTTGTTTATGGCACTGAAAGAACAGAAACTTGAAGTACACAATGAAAAAGAACCTAAATTGACAGAATTGGGGGTTGAGGACTTAAATCGTGATGCTAAAGATACCAAATAAAATAAAATAAAATAAAATAAAAAAATCAGTGAAGTGCACTAGCACATGTATCTGGAGAGTTTCATTCATTGATATATTAACTGGCTTCCATGTATATGCAGAAAATCCACTATTATTTCAACTGTTACTATGGAACAGAAAAAAACCCGCAAGGGGCCAAATGATTAGAAACTCCAGCAACACACTGTTTCCTCCATGTTATGAGGGCTGTCTTCTATTCTGATGATACTGGATATTAGACTAAGAGACTTCCTCTAATACAGGTAACTAGCTCTGAACTCAATAAACATGTACAACTGCCTTAATTTGCACACTAACATCCTGAAATGAAGTGAAACTTATCCTCTTGAATACACAGGTAGGCTGACATGCTTTCTTAGCATGTCATGGCTATTCCCAAGTCTTTGCTTAGAGGTCAGCGGTGTTTAACTCGAAGCTCTACCAAGTGGCCTGTTGAGAGCATAAGAGCTCTTTTCTAGGCTTGCAGACCACAAACCGCACAGTGGAACAAGTGGCTTCCTTCGATTCTGTATAGCCCCCCCTTCTAGGAAAAAAAAACCCAAATAAGCACATCTGCAGAGAATACTATTGGTCTGAATGGCTTTTTCAGTGTGGTACAAAAACATGGCAGTGCAGGTAAGAGAAGTTCATTTTCTAACAGAAGTGTTCTATCCTCCCATTTCTGTACATATTACAGATAAGCCACTGACATAATGAACACTTCCCGTGAGTGAAATCACATATAAATATACACAAACATACCTTTTCGCCAGGAAGACCAGCAACACCATTCTGTCCTTTCGCACCTATTTCACCCTACAAAACAAATCATTCAGTTAGAAGTTCTAAAGACTTCTAAGGTTAACAACAACTACTCACGTCATATCTGATTCAACAGAAAAGCATCTTCTACCCTGTTTTTATCATGCTTAGTAATGTAACCACTGTGGAGGAGGATGCCTTACGTGTAACACTAAAATCAGACAAAATAAATACATTTTAAAACACCTATAATAGCAATTAAGACCCTCATCTGACAAATACTTGCACATGCACATTTCCATAAAAAGCAGGTCTGCTGATTTTAAGGGAATTCACTGCGACAACAGAGTGAAGCCAAGTGGGTCCATTTTCATTGGGTTGAGTGTGTTCTACACTGAGAAAGCTTAACATGTAATACAGGTTTGTTTTGTCTAAAAGTCATGTGCCCACAATATTTTTAAAAGACACTATTTAAACTCAGTTTCTCTCTCCCTCCCTTTTACCCCCAAAGCCCAAACCATAAGCAATCTATAAGAAAATTTTAGTTTTAAGAGACAAATGACTGACTGATCAGGAGAGGTATGGAAGATCCCAGCAGTTGCAAATTGGACCATGACTCTTAAAAATGATTGAAGAAAACATCAAACACAGAAATTTTGCTTCATAATATCAAGTATAAGGGTTACAAAGTTTAAAATAAAAATCGGATGGACACTAGAGTAATATAACGGAAACACTGAAACCATATTATAGTCTTCATTTAAAAACAAAACAAAACATTAGGTTTTTCTGCTTGTACCAAGAAGAGAACATTCTCTAGCAAACAGGAAATGCCACAGCCTTTTTTGGACTAATCCAATTCTTTATGAAGAAAACATCACTGGTTTGAAGAGAATTAATTATCAAATTGTTTTTTGAGAGAAAGCATTACACAAAGAAGCAGAAGAGCCACATTTACACAAATAATTGGTTCCTAAAATAGGTTGTAAATCTAGGTTTGGAGCCCAAATCTAAAACTGCAAACCCAAAAGCCCCTGCTGAGGAAGTGCCCAAGACTCTAAACTCACAAAGTGCATAACTTTTTAAATAGCAGGATCCTGGAAACTCATAATTCTAATATTCAGCATATGCAGAAACTTCTTGGTATTAGGCAAAGTTTATCAGTTTAGTCAATAAACCCACTCTGCAGTAACAAATACCAGTTTCTCATGATCTTCCCAAATAGGATACACACACAGTGCTGCAGTGACTTCTTTTTCTTCTGTTACATATAGGACAGGCGATGCTTAACTCAACAGCATAGCAGAAAGGCTTTGTCCAGGCCACAGAACGTACAAGTTCTCTGCCCTCCACAGCCTATGAGTGCTCCCAGCCTGTACCCCCGCTTGCCTGGACTGCTGATGCCTGCCAGCGCACTGGTGGTCACGGGATCTAAAGTTGTTCCAAAGTTCACAAGAGGAACAGTAGGAACTGCACAAGTGAACCGCATCCCAGCAGCCTGGTGCCTTTCCCAAGAGCAAGGAGACCAGGTTCCTATCTGGATGACCGTTCCTGCATTTTATGTGAGACCGTCCCCAAGTAAAGTGCATAACCATTTCTTAAACTACAACCTGAGTCTGTCCATCAGGTTTAAAGTGATTTTAATTAACATAGTTATGGTACAACAACATCAGCTAGGTATCCCAGAACTCAGTATCAGAATACAAACACTGCTGTAAAGCTTTTAAAAAAACAAAACAAAACAAAAAAACCCCAAAAAACCACAAAAAAACCCCACCAGAAACAAAAATCTGAAAGAGCTTCATAGACGGAATACTGTAGTACCTTGATCTTTTCAGTGTAATTGTCATACCTCTGTTATGAAGTTATTAACCTTTCTGAAGTTAAGAACGGAGCAGTAAGATTGGCAAAAAGTACAAACCAACAGTATTTGCTATATCCCAGAACAGCGATTATAAAACATTTAATCCCTGGTAAAGGAAGGATTTATAATATATGCTTTTCCTCAGCATTCCCTCTAGGCTGGCACGCAGCAACTGCTGACTCAGCACACTGTACTCCGAGGTGCTTAAGTCTCCTTATGCTCTACCCAGGGAGTCTATGGATCGGGTCCAGGGCCCCAGATGGCAGTCGCAGTTAAGTTCTGAGAATTCAGTATTTTTGCCTCTAACCTCAAGGAAAAAAGAAGAAAAAAAACCCCAAAGCCCCAAAACCCGAAGTGCTACAGGTCAGGTCTCCTCGTTAGCTTTTTCTAAAAGCAGAATGATGTGTCCTAATGACTCACCATAATTCTGATGTAAGCTCTCATACCCTAATACTACTGTTGTTGCTTCTTGCCTACCATAAAACTTATCTACCATCCTTGCCCCCCATTTTAATTTCCTAACAACTATTCACAGAAACCATCATAAAATAACTGCATGTACGCAGCCTGGCTCAAAATTCTTTTGTTTATAACACGTGAGCTAAGCAAATCAATCAAAATGAGCGACTCCCAGGTGCAGAGTACTATTGCAGCCATAAGTTTAAACCACTGCTCAGAAGCAACGATGTGCTGGAGGAGCGTATGAGCCACCTCCTGTGTCTTTTTTATTCAAATATTGAAATGGTCCTTAGTTCTCTCTGTCTCAAAAGTAGACCAAAATCCTGTGTGTGTGAACAGCATGAAGCCACTGGCACTATGAGAGATAAAGAAGCAGGACTGGCCCCCGGTTACCTTATCTAATCACTCACAGAGTGACTCTCTTATCTATACACGCTCTGTTCCCTTATGCCACTTGCCAGTATTTTAATAGACCAGAACCACTTTGTTACATTCAGCAGTGTATTTTTATATACCGTACAGTCTAAAATTACACAGCCTGCTACCTGCCAGGAAGCCTTTGGCATATATGACTTACTAGCCAATTAACCAAGGTATGTTTACACTTCTGTTCCACTAACTGCAGACAGTTATTTTCCACTGCAAATTAGATCATAAAGTTATGCTTCTATCTTGTAATTGCGATTTTAATAACCACAGTCTGAAAGATTCTAGTTTTTCATGCTTTTATTCAGTGAGTTTAAAGATCAGATCCTATGGGTTGTACAACCTATAACAGTATTCACACAGACAGCATGACAGAATAAAAAAAATTAAATAGAGCAAATGCAGTTTTTAAGGATTTTTTTTCCTTTTTTTTGTTTCATGGCATTTTCCTTTGCTTCTGCAGATCTCAGTCCTTCACAAAAGTGAAAAAGCATCCTTTTCTCTTTCTTACATAGTAGATGCCAAAAGTATAGAAATGAGATGAAAAAACAGGGTTCCTGACCATCAGGCCTACATCTACCCCTAAATAAATCTCTGTTATGCCTTACAAGAGTATTCTAACTCCCAACACACACTGCAATTGAGCTTTTTAAGCTTATGTAAATAAATTAGTAAGAATGAGAATAAAGAACCGCATTTGCTTAGAACTACCAAAGCCAACAGAAATATACACTGCCAGAAGAACAATTTCATAAGCTGGTGAACACTAGCAGTACAATGCTGGCATTTATAGGTTATGAGGTACGCTCAGTGTAACAGCATTCAAAGGTAGTACCGTGAGCTTTAAGTCTACTGTTAGGGTTTTCTCCTAAGCGTACCAGTGAAAATCCTTTTCAACTGAGCACAAGATACTTATTGAATAAAATATTTAAGCCATAGCATATTTTGCAGAAGGTGATCTCTTGCAAACAATAGGTTGGCTACAATACTTTTGACAATGTTTATATTGGTAAACTCGTAAGCAGACAGGGTGGAAACTCAGCAGGGGCTGAAATGAAAAAAAAAAAAAAAAAGAAAAAGAAAAAAAATAAATGCTTCTGTCAACTTGCCATAAAGGCAAGCCAAACTAAATTCTTAAAAAGAGATTGCAGACAGCAAACATGCTTCTTTCCAATGATACCAATCAGCCTTCTATCTGAAGTGGAAACAATTTTGCACATCTGAGACCACCTGCAGTATTACACTTGTGATTGTTTTTTTACATTAATGATTCAGAGAGTTTCACTTGAGCTTTACCTCCTTGCACCATGCAGCCTTTATTCAATGCACCTGTTGTAGAACTAGGAATGATACACTAGTAGCAGACACAAAATACAGTACCTTGATTTCTATACCACATGTTACTACTGAAGAGTCATGTACAACAAAGATAGCCTAAAGCCAAATGTAGTGATAGAGAGAATGACAGTGATAATTATTTAAGTTAACAAATTACAGTCCTTTCTCATATAAAACCAAAAAACATTCTTTTAAGAAAGTATTTTATTTAAACACATTATTTTGTCTCTTAAATTGCAAATCTATTTGAAATATATTTACATTGTGATATGGAGTGGGATTAACTTGACACATTAATATTTAATCTAGAAAACAAAGTCTACAAGGAATTTTGAGAGGAGGAAAATATTCTCAGCAGGGTTCTGTACTAACCAGGTACAGATGATGATTTTAATACTAAGATAAAAGCAAATGCACTTAAGAAACAGAAAGAATGACATTAACATGGCCTAGAGCACACACTGCTAGAGTACTGCATGACAACATTGCTCTTGTCTACAATGGGGACATATTAGTTCAGATAAAATGAGTAACCTACATCAGTTGTCAAAACACTCCTTAACCAAAATCAGTTTTGGTTTTGTAAGATTTGATTAAGTAAATTAGCTTTCCCGGTTTTCATCTCTGTGGAGTTATGTGTGTCAATTAGCATCAGAAATGCCCAGGTAAGAAAATGTGTATTATTATCAAGAATGAAATACAAGCACACTCTGAAGAGAGTTGTTCCCAGCAGACAGTGTACTGGCAGGGTTTCCAAAAGTGATTAAGTGGAAGGTGAAAGAGGTAATGTAGAGAACTCATCCTTTATACTAGATCTGTCATCTGTATGATCAATGTCAGAGGCAGTACCTGTAAGAAATTACGTAAGCTAAAATTTAAAACTTAGATGTACAGGCAGGTAAACAGTTCTCATGATTATAAAAAGGTGATAGAAGTATTTAGACCTGGAAAAAAACCCACCTCATTAGGAACTTTTAATTGATGAATACAATAAATTCAAATTTGGAGAATTTGGCAAGGGTGAGAAAGAAAACTCATCCCAAAGGTGGCATCACTCCAGGGTTTCCCTAGCACTGGGGGAGAAGCAGGGAGTATATAACCCAGGAAGTATCATCCTTGTTACTCCCAGCAGAAGCCCCGGGCTGAGCGCTGACCCGGCAGTGCAGGGGCTCAGCCTCTCTGTGGCCTGAGCTGGGTGTCCCTGGTTTAACCCCTGCTATGGGGCCCGTGACTGCTGCCTCCCCTGCTCCAGCTTCAGCTCTGGGGTGGCCCCACTGGGGAAGGGTGACACCCCCCAACCCTCTGAGCACCTCAGAGTGCTGAGGACTCTCTGCCATCCTCTCCACTCCCTCTTGAGGAGGACTTGAACTGCCATCCTCAGGACTGAGATGAATACTGGAACGGTGAATATGGGCAAAAGAGGTATATATTTAAGACTTTTTTTTTTTTTTTTTAAATGAAAACAAATTGAACTGTAAACTAATGATGGTTTTTCCTTATTAATTGGATAACTTGGACTACTAGGTGGTTAAAACATTAAGTAGGACTACCAGTAAATTCTTAGCTCCACAGGCATGGAGCGTTCCCTTCTGCCCATTACAAGACTGTAGTCTACCAAGTACCCTGGCAATTCCTGACTTTGTCATCACTGACAGCCAGCTGTATTTTGCCCAAAATTTTTCTTTTTCATGCATTGCAGCTTCTAGGTCCCTATCAATAACCTCTGCAACAAAAATCGGACCAGAAAGGAACCATTCTCAAGGCTGCATAACACGATAGATATGCCTTAGGTGGTATCAGGTGGACCTGGGTTATAAGAGGAATGACAGAGGAGGAGGAAAGGAAGACTAGCACAGAAAATAAGCAAAAAAAGCAGTCAGACACCTCATTTGTTCTCCATGAGTTCTTTTTTCTTATCATTCCATTACAAATACTTTCCTAGTGCAACAATATATTGAATAAACCTATCTCTACCAATCCTAAAATAGACTTTTAAACATCTTTTTTCTTAAGTAAAATTTAAATTAATGGAGCTCACTTGAATAGCAATAAATTTCTCCATGGTGTGCATCAACAGGCACCTTCATGTTTGAAAGCACTCTGCCTCTGGCTTTTTGCTCCCTGCTCTACTTACAGCATTAACCAATGACCCATTAACACAGCTTGGAATGGTTTAATATTATATATCAAAATATTTAGTTCTCTTTGGATTTCAATTAAAATCTTTCGTGGGCACTAAGTTTGCTTAAAAGAAATAAAAATAAAAAAGATAACATACAATTACTTTCTTTAGCCTCTTTGATAGAGAAAATTAGTTTGTATATTCAGTATATATGTAATCATTGCAATTACTGTCTTTCTGAAGAATTTCTACATATTGAGGACAAAACAGGACCTTCACATCATGATCAAAAGACATTTGCTAACAATGAATATATTTGTAAGAGTCTGAGTAGCTATATACCATGCTGAAGTAGTAGAAATTGCTTCCAAGACAGAAAACACTGTAAATTTCTCACTCAGCTCAGCAGAAGAGGAAACCTAGCTCTACAGAACAGATATCAAAATGTGTTAAATCACAGAAGACTTCCACCTGACTTGTGACCACTAGAAACTTGTGAAATACACTGTGCTAAGAATCAAGCTACCGTGAGAGTAATACGGTATATTATTCAGGTGTAACCTAAATTGTACACTTCACTGCTGCTGCCTCTCAGTTTTCGTCCAGTGGGAAAAAAAAGCTATCAGGCAGTCCAAAAAGTGTGTTTCAAGGGCAGAGATCAGTAAGCAGCAAAATTCGCCCTGGTGACTTTTTGAGTCTTAATTATTCAGACGTTAAAGAACAGGAGGTTGTCCCTTGCTGCAGATAGCTGCAGAAGCTGATCCCTCAGCAAATAAAATCCTGCCGAGCAAACATCCCTGGATCCAAGCTTGCACAGGAAACAAAAGGGCCAGTGACTACTGCCCTTGAGGCATTTTTTGCTACACAGTAAGGGGTGTATGGTACCAAACTGAGCAACCTGGTCATTCAAGAAGGGAGACAGTCTTGAAACTGAGCAGCTTCTTTACCCCTGAAGCACCAGAGATAATACTCGATAGTTGAGTGAAGAACTGTCCTCATAATGTCCTCACAAAGCCATAATGGAAAGCCAGGCATACAAATAGGAAGGTCATTCATACAAATGGAATCATTTTGATCAGTGATGCTCCTGTACATTCAGATGGACAGATTGCCAGAGATGCATCAATATTTGCATGAATGCTTGTTCCAATGAAAATACGGCACTTTAGTCATTTGGGCCCACAATACACTTTGGACTTTGGCTCAGACTCAGAGGTACTAAGATGAGCCAAGAGTACAGGACTGCCAAGAGTACTGTCAAGTGTACAGGAATTAAGTGGAAACAGGCTAATAATTAAATTCAAAATGCCTAAAAATGGATTATCAAGTTCCATGCTTTGTACTGGTGATAGCTTAGATATTCCTGAACAGGCAAAACAGAGTCTGATCTTAGGGAACAACTATGTTAGGCTGAAGAGAAGGGCACTTTTGGGGAGCTTGAATACAGCCTAACACCAATTTGTGTATGTAGAGACTCCTCCCAATCCCATAGCAACAAAAAGACATGTAAATTCAGTCATACAATTAATTACAGCAGATGGGAATTTGGAACGAGACAATGTAAAATAAAAGGATAAGGAATGTTGTGCTGAACAAGACATAGTATCAACAGATTCGAAAATTTCCTAGGAAAGAAGCTAAAAAATTAACATTAACTTGTTTTCACTTGGATGCTGCCATGGCAAGGACATTTAAATATAGTTAGTTGGATGCTAATAATAATATGATTTAGAAGCAAAAGAAAACAATAAAATGAGGAGCTAAGCACAAGCAAAGTGGGAAACATAAGCTGAAGAACCATCAGACAACTTAACAGAAATCCTGTTTTTTGTGACTGGCCAGCAAAGTCATCAAGAAGCTGCCTATTTCATGTATAACATGTTACGAAACATCCAACCACAGTCTGTTACTCTCCTTTACATAATCTGGCAATAAATCATGTACCCTGCATGTCTGGAATGGTCTGGGGTCTTGCTGCCCCTCCATCTCTAATTATTGATGTAACAAGGCCATTATTGAGAGCAAGTGTTACTGAAAACTTGCACAAATGCAGAGGTGAAGAAAAAATGGTACTAAAGCCTCAGAGAATGTGGCATTCAACTCCATCATGTTAGGCACTATTCAAGGCAGCATTCGTTTGCTCCCGAAGATCAACAGTGAGACCATCCTTTTAATCACAGCAGTAATGTGCCCTCCACTCACCCCCAAACAAAAACAAAAAAACCCCACCCCATAGCTAGGAAGTAGCAAGTACTGGTCAATTATAAGGAAGGTTCAAATTAAGCAGCTTTCTAGCTGTTTGCTGTACTACCTCTGACTTTAACCTGTGGATCCACTGAATTTTGTGAATTGACATTCACAAATGTCAATTTACTATCATTAGGCTAGGCTGCTGGATGCACATAATCCTGCTGAGGCTCTAAATATTCAGTGAAGTATCAGAGTGGCTGGTGATAAACAGATCAAATTTGGACTTACAGGTAGTAGGCCACCATCAAACAAAATACCTATTTGTATAAATCTTGAAAGGTTTATTTTTCATGAATCTCAAGCTTAACGATTTTCAATTTTACATCTAAAAAAAAAAATTTTGTACTTTGTAATTACCAACCATGTCAGACCTGGCCTCATGCAATTTGCTATCAGTGATGCATAGAAGCTGAAAGTGTTCATTGACTGTGTTCAGTTTTGGGCCCCTCACTACAAGAAGGACGTTGAGTGCTGGAGCGTGTCCAGGGAAGGGCAACAAAGCTGGTGAGGGGTCTGGAGAACAAGTCTTATGAGGAGCGGCTGAGGGAACTGGGGTTGTTTAGCCTGGAGAAGAGGAGGCTGAGGGGAGACCTCATCGCTCTCTACAACTACCTGAAAGGAGGTTGTAGCGAGGTGGGTGTCTGTCTCTACTCCCAAGTAACTAGCGATAGGACGAGAGGAAATGGCCTCAAGTTGCACCAGGGGAGGTTTAGATTGGACGTGAGGAAAAATATCTTTACTGAAAGAGTGGTTGAACATTGGAAGAGGCTGCCCAGGGAAGTGGTTGAGTCCCCATCCCTGGAGGTATTTAAAAGACGTGTAGATGAGGCACTTAGGGACATGGTTTAGTGGGCATGGTGGTGTTGGGTTGACAGTTGGACTCGATCTTAGAGGTCTTTTCCAACCTTAATGATTCTACAACTGTTGGATGGTTTCTGAATCAATGCAATGAGGGTTTCTTTGTAAAACAAACAGGAGAACAGAACTGGAGGTGACCACAGGCATCCATATGCTTCATTTAGAGGTACTATGCTTAGCATGGTAAATATTGCTAATTGGCTGTGAGACAGAATGGAATGGTAAAAAAATTAGACTTCTGAAGTCTCTTTTCTCATCTTAGTAGCAGAAATAGTCTAAATGGATCACGTCAGGAGCAGAAGAGCAGTTTACCAAATAAATGCTAGGAAACTCCCTATGTTGGTAACATAGGCTAACCCTAACACTGACAGTTGTTCTATATACTCAGACCTGGTATCAACAAAAATTCATGATTAAATTTGGAAACTGCCAGCAATCCCTCTAGGTTCAGCTGGGCTATAGAAACTAACGTGCTTGAACTTTTTTTCCACCTAGGAAAGAGATACAGCTAGTATCAAAAGTGAAAGATATATTGAAGTGGAGGAGTTGCGGGGGGAAGACACTATCAAGGAATTTACTTAATTTCAGCCGACTGTAGATAAGCCCTCTAAGAACTGGACCCATTTCAGCCAGGTACTGCAGTCCTAGGAACAGCGCTGGCTGTCTTCACAAACTATTTCAGATCACATATTAAACAGTGTGCTGTGAGGGAGGATGCTGGGTTAGGACACCTCCATCCTAACCTCTGGATTAGGACATTCCAGGTATCTTCCTCACACTGCATCCCCTGAACTAAGAATTCATATCTACTGTCTTTCTGGCTGATTTACAATAGTTTATTCAAGTTGCCCCCTCTATTAGCACAAGAAAACCACATTCCCAGAGATGTCCTAATCCAGCATCCTCCAACCAAATTTAGGGAATGGAGTGCGAAGGGAAAACATCTGATATGCTGACCTTTATTATTAGGAAACCCCCAAGCTAAATAACACAGAAATGTCATGGTAAGCATTACAGAACAAAAATATAGAATAAGCCCAAGGAAAGGAGCACCGACTGGCCTGTCCTGGGGCTTGCCAATGTCAGGTCCCTCTCTCTTCAAAATTAAGAAAATTTCAGGTAAGAGTGATGTCTAAGAATGTACAGTACTGAGGTCATACGAGTGAATTCATACCTTCCTACTGATGACTGCAAGGATGAATCCACGGCACAGGATTCTGTCCATCAGCAGTGACGTACACACAAGGTATGGGAAAATCCTTGTCACAGACGACATACACAACTTTTCTTTTTTTGGACAAGGGGAACGGGCAATAGGACATGCTGACACAGGGTTGGGTAGGCATGTTCTTCCCAGGCAGGTAAACTGTGTTCCATGGAGTTGATGAGGGGACTCTAAAGTGAGACAGCTGTAGGCTGCCTGGCGAGAAGCCCATGCACAGAACCAGAGACTGACTGATATAGGATTTAACCTGTGTACAGTACAGGGAGATTCCTTTAAGGAATAACAAGATCGATAAAGTTTCTGTTTAAGAAAGATAAGCCAAAGATAAAGACTTGAAAGAGAGATTTCAACTGATATTTTACCTTTTCACCTTTATCTCCTTTCTGGCCTGGCAAACCAGCTACTCCTGGCAATCCTGCTTCTCCCTGATTTTAAAAGAAATAAAAAATCAACAAAGCAGATCTAAAATATGTATTTGGTTTGATTACCTTGTCTTTACCACAAAAGCCTAACAAAGCAAATGACTCGGAATAAATATAGCGCAACATCCAGGAGAAGGTTTTTCTTTTTTAAAAAAAAAGCATTATGTGGAAAATAATTTATTCTCAAGTAAAAACATTTACACTAAATATAATTCTTATTTTTACCATGGATTTCTTTTTGGCGTGTATTCAAACAACTAAACCTTACAGACCTCTACAACTCTAACTTTAAATTAACGAAATCTAAAATATACTATTTCTTACCTGGGAAATACAACGGAAGTACATTACAACACTATAAACCGGTATGATATTTTTTCATAACTACAAAAAAACCCAAAAATCAACCTTTTTTTTTTTTTTTTTATTACCTAGCAGGATTAAACAGCATGATGCACTAAAAAGCAATAGGAAAACCTCATACTTTATTTGGAAAGCAGTGGCATCTCTCTCTAGATTCTTGCTGCATTCCTGGAAGCGTGTATATTTTGCTGGCATGAACAGTGACTGGTGACGAAGTCGTAGCATGTAACCTCTCCTCACGTGGGCACTAAAATAAAAAGAAGATTTTCTGATTTTTGGTCCACTTTGGTTAATAGATAAATACTATCCAAACACTTTTTTTAAGTTACTTTCTGTTTTAATACTCCTGTACACACCATATTACAGAGAAGTCACAACAATTGCTAAACAGTGGAAAAAGCTGTAGTAAAATGAAGTCTAGACATTGTGATCCTTCTGTATTAAAATCAATGCCAGTTAAAACTGATCTGACTGTCCTACTTCTATCTTCCAGAAGAGCCCAGACAGAGGAATAAAGTCTCCCAAAATTAGAAGCAGTGAAGCAGAAAATGCCCATGGGAAAAAAAAGAGGGTACTTCTCAGTCTCATCCCGTCCTCCACCCCCCGACCTGAAATGCAAAATGTCAGAGTGAGCGTGAGGGAAAATTCTGTCATCTTTTTGTAATGAAATACTTTGGGCATGCACAGTTTGGAAACAAACAGAAAGCCCTGAAGCCAATATTCACCTACTGTAACTCATGAGAGCTTAGCCAACCTGAAGATATACTACAGAACAAGTCAACAGAACCTGATACATTTCAGAAGCTCTCATTAAGATGTCATGACATCTCCTGCGAGCCTTCCGTCAATGTAATGCCCACATGATTTACAGCTTAGTGTAGAAATTTGTATCCAAGGATAAATTCCTTCGTTAAATTACTGAAAATGTAGCCCTTATGCTTGGTAAGGAAGTCATGAAAAAATAAATCAGAAAACGTAATGCTGGTTTCAATATGAAAGTCATTAACAAGTAGTCCACCATATTTTACGTCTTCAACGTAAGACATACAAATGAAACTGATGGTGCTTTTAGCTATATAGCTGAATGAATGTTTAAGATACTATTAATAAAGCCTATCCTTGATCTTTTTGAGTTCATATATAACTAGGGTTTGTTTTGTTTTTACTTTTTTGCTACTGTGTCATACCTGCTAAATAAAATGTATTTCCATGCACAAAGTGGAACCTACAGAAAAAAAATCCATTAATTTCACTTATCTGTGAGCTTATAGCATTCAAGAGAAAGCCTGCACTATTATCAGGTATATATTTTGAAATATATTTGAACAATAAATTATTTAAAACTGAAATTTCCCTTGATAAATTAGATCCAGCCTTTTCCATGCTTCTGAGCACCTCTCAGTTATCAGTTCCCACAAAGTCTTCTGCTCCTCTGTTCTTGGGCAGCTTTATCCCTCTATTCCAGGTACCCTTTTCTCCCATCTCTTTGTAGATGGAATCAATTAGTCCTTCTGCATGCTCCAGGTTTTTTTTGCTGACCGCAGGCTGGGTGGTGATGGTACTGCCCGCTATCTCGGAGGAGCCTGCTCTTACAGGCTATTCATAACTAGCGGACCAATATTTTAACGTCTTTTCTTTCTGAGATCTTTCTTTCTTTGTTTTTTTTTTTTTTTCCAAAATGGACTTGATTCAGCAAAACAATCACATCCGCAACTTCAAGCATTTCTATAGTTCTAGTGTCTTCCAGTTTACACTGATTTTATCAAAACAAAAGGGAAAAGTGAACCCTCTAAACGAAATCAATGTTCTCCCTTATGTTAAACAATATGTACATCTCAGCACGTGTGTTATAAAGAAGAAAGTATTTGCCAATTATGAAACACCAATTCCTCCACGTTAGCATATTGAAACAAGGGAAACACCCTCAACACCTTCCTATTTTTCTTCCCTTCCACTGTCATGCAGACTCTTTCATGGGCTTTGTTTATCATCTGTAATGCTTCACTAGATGCAACTGTTATTGAAATGGCCTCTGTTATTTGAAGCCATCTTCAGGTCATTGCAGTGATTTGTTTCCTACTCTCTGAGACTTCCTCAGTTACTAATTAGATATTAATCAACGTTAAGAAATGCATTTAAAAAGCACTAGCAGCACCTAGTGCCTTTTACTGAAGTTCCACTGTGGTATTTAGTTAGGCAGCAAAAAACAACGTACCATGACTCCAGATACAGGATTCATTTTTAGGAGGTAATTAATCTAACACTTCTATTGAAATTTCTTCACAATTCTTTAGTAAGAAACAATGAAGCAATTTCTTTTGTATTAACATTGGCATTTTAACAAATAACTTACCAGGTCTGCAGATATTTCACAACACGTATCTTCTGTTGCAAGATTTGGATTACAATAAACTGTTATGCGGTGAAGTTCAATCTATTAAGAAATAAAACAGAGATTAATATGAGATGTAAAAAATCATGCGTTATGGCATGCATTTTCTTATCTTGCATAATAAACTTTCTCTCTGAAACACTGCATATTTCTGCAATGCTGGAAAGAGACAAATCCAAAACAATTACACAGCTCCTCACCTAAGGAACAAATTATGCAGTCTATTACTTTGATGTAAATCACATTTTAGATTTAATTTATCTTCATGTAAGTTACATCCCTTTGCTCTTGCTATGCTACACAGGCATTTTAGCCCTCTAGACATCCTCGGCAAACCTTCTTTTCAGGAACGTAATTTTCTCCTGCAGTGAACTAGAGTAAAGGTTTGATAAGCTCTCTTTCACATACATCTTCTATCACTTTGGACAGACCTTTGCCTGGACCTTGCCACTAAATCACCTGAAACGCAAAAATCACAAGTTCTGTACATAAAGCTTCTGTTTCAGAGATTTTGGTGGATTGGTGAGATGAACAGCATCTAATTTTAACTAGCTAATCCTGCCCTCGTATGCCTCTTTCTGCATCTGTTTTGTACCCTCTTATTCTCTCCCTTGCACTTGGTATTGAGAAGAGTGACTGTTGGCACAGGATACGCTCTGTCTTCATCAGCTTTATGCCCATAATGTTTTCCTGCAAGCGTGGAAATCCCAATTGACAACTTCCACTCAGAATTATCCAGCCTGTGCCATGCAACCAACACAAGATAAAAAGGATCTCTCCTGGGTGCTACTTGGAAATGAGGAGATGGTACATGCATTTCAAATAAAGTTGAATTCAGTCTTAGGAAGTGAAGCATGAGCTTGGCCCCATGAAATAAGTGCTCTGAGTCCAGGCCAAAGTGTTTAACGCCTCAGAGGACTGATTCCTCCCACAATGCTAGCTTGCAGTTACAATGTGCTATTTTCATCTGGAACTGTATAGCGTACATAACATAGCTGAAACTTTCAGACGGTCACTATAAACTCCAAGCCGGGTGCTTTAAACCTGGTAACTGGATGTCAGCGTACTTAAACTGACATTTCCTGGAGCTTTCAAACTACTTGCTGTGAGCTCTTTGCACGAGGAAACAGAGGAGAGCATCTCTGGGACAGAACACAGCCCAGAATATTATGGGGTTGCCTTGGGTAACTCTTGCACCAAAGGCTGCAGGAAACACACCTCCAGCCACTTCCTAATCCCTCCCATTTGGAGAAGGGAGTGACAACTATGAACAACGTGCCCCTACGTCTGCATAGCTGAATTACCCTGGAATGTGATACAGTCTTGATACAGAGGTAATCCTTAATTTTTTTGTGTCTCCCCTTTATCAAAGAGAGACAAACTGTAACAGATGACTGATACAAACTTGTAAATATATCTCATAAAAATTGAAAGAAAAAAATTACCACTGGAAATTATCTCTAAATGCAGTAACAATATGTCTACGGTAACTACGTGGCTCTTACTCCAGAGCAAATACAGAAAAACAGACTCCCGAAACCAGGACTGAGTTTTCGTAGTTACTTTGGTAACAGAAGGTTTGCCTTAGCAGATGCTACAGCACTGAATATTGTTTAGAGAAAAAGACTTAAGGACTTCAAATTAAGAATACACACTCAAAATTAATAACCATCTTTGAACCTTTTATCTACATAATTCTTTACAATGGTGTTAGTAAAAGCGTGGCTAAAATATGATTTCAAGTTATCTGGTTTTCCTTTCATACTACTCACATCTACGGGCTTATCATCTGCAGCGCGAGAAGCAATCAGAGTCCTTCCCTGCAAGTCAATGGTGAATTTTTCATCAGTCTGCTTTCTTTCAATTAAATTACAATCCAAATAGAGGGAAATGATCCCCGACTGCACACTAATACCAAGCTTATGCCACTGCCGATCAAACAATGGATAAATCTCTCGATTCTTAAAAGTGTAATGCAGTATATTTCCCTGAGCAGATTTGGTCATATACTCCACAACCTTTTTTGTACCATCCAGAAGGACGGAGATCTGAAAGCAAAATAAAATAAAAGAAGTGGTCATTTAAAAGTTATGAGTATACAAACACATATATAAACTACATATAATAAAAATACTTCAACTACATAGATTGCATAAGAATTATGTTATGAAGCATTCTTCTGTGTAACTTTGTAAATACGTATCAGCTATAAATCATAACATGCCTTCTTATCCTAGTTTGCAGTCTTAACTCAATTCATTTTGTTAAATTTCTGTCATTCCTATACTAAATCATCAATTCTTTCAGAGCAGTCTGTCTATTCCATATAAACTGTAGCTAAATCCAGTGGTGAAACCTCCACTAAGTTATATTTGCCATATTACATGGGAAAAAAAAGAAACTTAATGAAAAAAATAAATCAAAGACAACTCTAACCTCAGGTGTGTCATACTGATTTAAAACTTGCCATATATACCAACGCTCTTTCTTGGTATTTCGCCGTACACGGAACGTAGCAACTAGAGAGTATTCTTCAGGAAGCCCATTTGGAAAAACTTGCCTACAATAGGAGGGAGGAAAAAAAGATTTCTTATTATTCTTATACACACAAACACTGCTTTAAAGGAATGAACAGAAATAATACGTGGTGAGAACAAGGACCCAAACACTCACTCACACTCATACGAATTCACAAGCTTCAGCATTCAGAAGTGCCTCTTCTCAAAAGTACAATTCAGTCTATTTATAAGAATAAATGGCTGAAGATTGTGCTAATAAATTTTTTATTCTAATTTTTTTAAAATCTGTGATTACTATAAACAGGAGTCTTAAAAGAACTGCTGCAAAGTGAATGCCACACATAAATGCATTTTAAAATACTGCTTTTCCCAATTTATCGCTTGGGATACTGGAACAAGTTTACCAGACGATTTGTGGAATAAACCCCATCCTTGGATACTTTCAAAACACAGCTGGACAGGGCTCATAATAACCTGATCTAAGTTTCAAGTTGGTCCTGCTTTGAGCAGGGGGTTCGATCCAGTGACCTCCACGGGCAATGACTCGGACATCTTGAGTATCAGAACAGCTGGACTTTAGCAGGCTTGAACAAAAATAAGGAATGCATTTCTGAATGAATGACTTGCTGTTGTTTGATTTTGTTATTCCTTTCTTTCCTAAGATATATTGACGCCTCTAAAAAGAAGTCTGACTTGCTACCTATATCACAGAAAGCAGTACAACACCAATTCTACGAACTACTTGAAAAGTTTGTATTCAGAAAAAATGAAATTAGTCCGCAACTCAACTCTACAGACTTTGGTAATCATTAAATATATACTAATTCTGTGCTAAACAAATTAGAATGGTGCAATCACCTTTTTTTTTTTTTTTTTAACCTTCTGCATTTCAAATTATTTCTTTTCTAAGACAGAGGTGAGACAAATGAAAACCACAGATGCAAACACTACACAACACACAAGTAGCTAAAGTGTTAACACTGCTGTTTGCTGAAAACTGTCAGGATTGCCCAAGTAGCCACATTGCAAAAGGCATCCCCTGGATCAGAGCAGAGGAAACCTAAGGGCCCCACGCAGCAGAAAAATTTCCTCCGTTTTTCTTCCCACAATCATGTGAAATAAATGGTTTAGTTCTAAAAAACTACAAATGGGGTTATAATTACACAGTAATGTGCTATAAAGGCTTTATTTAAAAAACCGAAAACCAAAAGAAAACAAAAGGGAAAAAAAAGAAAAGAGGAAAGCACCAGCTGACAAGACAATAACTCCACAACCCTCCTGGAAATTGGTGCACTTCAGTTAACTTAGGATCTCAGGAAAAATGCCTTCTGTGTAGAGAAGCCTGTTCTAAATCCTGCCAAAGAGCTTCTTTATGGACTAACACCTATTTGAGGCCCTTATGTGGGAATCATGCTTCTTTGGCTTATTTCCCACAGCTGATTCCTGTTTTATCCCAGGACCAAATTGGCTGCTCTCCCACATTGTTAGTGGACCCATATGCTCTGTTGTACAGCTATAGATGTTTCAATGTCAAAAGGCAAGGCAAAAGTGAATAGGCTTTGCAGGACGTAGATCTAGATTTCATAGTACTCTGTATTTTAATTATAGAATAAAGAATACGTTTATGATTTGTAAAGAAAATACCTTCATTGGGCACCAGTAATACATGAGCGCATCTCTGCAGAACAGTAATCTGGACACTGGGACTCAGCCCTATGGTTTACAGCACCCCAGGCAAGCTAAGGAGATGGCATCTCAGGTTTACAGCTGTAAACTAGACAGGATATCTGGCTGTGGGAGCATCTGATTAGCTCTCCAAAATCAATTAACTTTCCCAGCTAAGTTCCATATTGGGAGACACAGGGGAGTTTACATTAATGGGCAAAGGGCAGACAACTGTGGAAGGGAAATGATCAGAAGTCTTCATCAAATTAAAGGAAGGGAAACCGTGATTGGTATGATATGTCTGCAAAACAAATGGAAGTAGTTTCTGGACATGGTGGGTATTCCAGTAAACATGGAGCACGTTTTTCTCCCCCCCCCCCATTGTTGCTTTTTACTGTAAGCCTCCTTGACACTTTAAGAGCTATCTAAATGAATGACAGTATTAGTCTTCTAAAATTTTAAGTGTTTCTTTTGGAATTTTCTCAAAAATATTTGGTTGCGTGTGAGTGCACATGATATAAAATTATCTTCCTTAGCTGTTTATCAAACCATTTGGGAAACAGGACAAGACTTAAGGTATGGGCCAGCATTATGAAAAAGGGCAGGAGTTCACTCTAGCTTCTCTCACCTTTGAACTGACAGAGAAACTGTATTGGGAGAAACAAGAAAAGCAGACAAGGTCAAATTAATTCCTAAGGGCATTATACTGATTTCAGTGAAAACAACAAAAGAGGTAAGATTTAAGTAGAATTGGTCCAAGGATAAATTCAATTAGATTCACAAAATAATTTAGGTAGGAAGGTACCTCTGGAGGCCAATGGATCTAACCCCCTGCTCAAAGCAGGGCCAACCTGAAAATTGTATCAGGTTACTCTAAGTCCTGTCCAGCTGAGTTTTGAAAGTCTCCAAGAATGGAGATTATTTCACAACCCTCTGGGAAACTTGTTCCAGTATCTGGCCAACAAACAGCACAAATTTGGTATACAACTACTGTATACCAAAGACATAACTTAACAGAAGCAATATCTTTATTCTGAGAAGAGTTCTCATTGTGTAACTATATGAACATTCCTTGGCGATCAAAAAGTCATTAACAGATGCTTTAAAGTATACACTTAACACTCAGCCCTTCCAGCCAGATGGTGAATGCTAAAAGGAAAAAAATGAAGGGATAAAATACTCAGAAAACTAGCATACTATCTACTACTATACACAATTTCCCCTATGCTCTTGCTCCCTGAATGGCTTCAAGTGAACGTAATAGAATAAAAAGCATGCATCTAGCATTGAAGTGACTTAGGTACAGGCAATCAGTAAGATACTACAGCAGGATTTAAGTATTACTACCATGTTATCTTCTACTCTGTAAAGCTCAGTTAAAAACTGCTCAGAAATAGGCAAAGTATGTACGTGTTTTAAACAATAAATATATAATGACATTTGATGGGGGGGGGAAGCCTGAACAGAAACATGAACATAAAACCTCATATCAGAACATGAGAAAAGCCAATACAAAATTTTGCAGAATACTGAATTTGAAATTCAGAAGTTCTTTGAATGTTTAATATACTGTTTCACCTGATCACATCTACCAACATTTAAAAACTAATGAGACATCATGTGCAGGGTGAAAACAGTAAGGCAGCAGCATTAAACGTTAATGAAAAATACAGAAGTAAGTTGTTCCACGTGTCCACAGCTCAACAAGTACTTCCTCACAGAGTATTTACCCTTTCCATGTGGCACAGGGAAAGAACAATAGGAAAAAGAGAGAGAATAAGGATGAAGGAAACCTGTACCAAGCTCACCTCAAAGTCTACAGATGTAAAGCACAAATATAGAGAACATTAATTTAGGGTAGTACACCATGGTGTCTAAGCCAAAAGCAGTAAGAGAGATGGCAGGTCTTAAGAAAGCCCTAACATTACAGAAATATGGGTAGCAATTAATAAGTGTGCAAATTCACCTATAAAGACAACAAGAAAGAACTTACAAGTTAGAACAGACAAGCAAATGAGGGTATCCTTGGCATCTGGTCTCTGAACCAGGGGATGCTTATGCTTTTTTGGACAAAAGTGTCTGAACCAAAATACATAATCAGACTTGGGAGCAAAAACATGAATCTGAGATTTTCCTCTACCAGGAAATATCCTTAACAGTGGTACAACAGTCAAGTTCTCCCATTCCTGTTGAGCTTCCTTAGCTTAGGACATCCTTCCTGGAAGACTGCTCTAACCTTTAAGGCTATTGAAAAGGTCCTCTCTCCCTCTTCTACACTGAAAGTGCTCATGACTGCTGTGGTTTGTGTTGAATTCAATGCTGTCCAAGCTTATTATGTGCGATTTAAGCACAGTCAATGGCTTAGACACCTCTGGGGACATAGGCAGCGTTCAGGCATCTCTACAGACATCTTTGAGTCACTGTGAAACTTGTGTGGGAGTTACATGCCCAGCTGCTTAAGCCAGGGTGCTTCTGAGCTTCCCTAGAACTTATGCCCAGACGCCAGGGGAAATCTGTTGTCCAAAATGATTCATTTTAGGTGCCACCAGGGGTTAGGTGGTGCTTGAGAGTAAGCAATTTGAATCATTCTCTGAGACTCAGGCGCCCAAAGTCTGACTAAATTATACTTTAGGTGGAATTTAGACAGTTTGATTTTCTCCCTCTGTCCATATTGTCAGTAGTATATAATAAAAAATGAAAGTTGATGAATGGAGCACTGTGTTCTCAAAGCAAAGCACACCCTTGGTGGAAACTGCTGAAAACAATAGCAGGAATTGAAGCACATGAACTGAATACACAGGCTTAAATTTACACCACCCTAGCCTGCTGCATTGAGGTGTACTGTAAATTACAGAGGCGCCAGCTGGCAGATTGAGGAGACCAAAGATAACAAGCAGGAAAATCCCTAACAATACAAGGTTTTAAATCGTACACGTATACGTTACAAATCCAGACATTCAGGTATCTCTTAATGTTCCACAGGTTGAAGCATCAGGCAGATGCATCCAGAATGTTAATAATACACACTGACGTTCCTGCAACAACTATGTGCCACTCTATCAAAGTATATATATACTCAGAGTTGCAAAGGCTTTTGTTGCATTCTGTTTTTTACTGAATTAAATGTAGCCATAATTTTTCCTAAAAACAGGTGCTGTGGCCCAAGCACAGCACAGACTGTACATTATGAGGCTACCAGAAGAGCAGTTACAGGAATTTTGCATGAACTTTACAACTGTATTTGTGCATACTTTCCACTCTTTGTAATGATCTAGTATAGACTGATTTTTGGCAAAATATTTGCTTATTCATTTGTTGCTGCAAAAGTTCTGAAAATTTCTGAAATGCAGATACCAGCTGGTTCTCCTAGTGCCACCATGCTAAAAGAAGTAATTATGAATGAATTAACTGTGTATTCACTGTGCTATAAACAGTTTTAGTTCTATCTTTGTAAAGCAGCATTGAGTTACCCATATCAAATTTAGTAAGGAAATCCTTTATTTACCTTTTGTTTTTATTTTTAAAAAAAGCTCTAATGGAAAAGCAGCATCTATTTTTAAATCTTATGAACTCTAATTGTTCCATATCGAATGGGAATACACTAGAGTATATGATAAACTTCCGTATTTACAAGTATCAATGAAGCCTCCAGCTTGCTGAATATCTTCCAAGAAGAGAAAGATGAGCCAACTTACATTTCCTGAGAGTGAAGTGAGAGATGTTTAGAGTTTATGGCAAGACATATCTTTTCCAGCTGACATATACCATTACCTGGTATATGTCACTTGTAACATGACAATGTTACAATAATTTGGTGACCTGAGCTCAAGGAGTTAGTTTAAACAACTTTCCTATGGTGGGTAATGATTTATTTAGTACTACGTTGACAGAGACACTGAAATCTTAACCTTTTCGTGTTTGCTAAGGGATTTAAACTGAGATCCATTATGAATAAAAAAGTAAGACTCAGGTGACCAAATACAAAAAATCTCCACATTATTCTCAATATTTCTACATCAAATTTCTATATTTTTGATTCTCGGTTTTTGCCTAACTTGACTGGTACAATGGGAGAAGGGGAAATAACTAACTAGAACAATTTACCAATCTCTGCCTAGAAAGGGTATTTTAAATTCTTTTCAAATAAAAGTTAAGAACAGCTGTTTGTTACTCAGAATAAGAAATAATTTCCTTCCCATCTATCTTCCTCAAATCACATTAAGATGCACTATACAGTTTCATGTTACATTAGGCCTCAAGTTGTTTTCATATGACACATTATATGATGCAACTCAAGGGAAACTATTCGGACAGCTTAAGAGTTATTAATTACTTAGGGACAGCTCAACCCACTCAGAAAAAGTACCGCTGAAAGCAAAGCTGAAAATTATTTTAACATTGAGAAAAGGGATTTACCTAATATTTCATATACTTCAGCATGCCTCTGCTTTCATTTACTGAACAGGTATAGATTAGCTGTCACTTTTAATATACAGGTGGTTTAGAATTTTTTTTTTGTGAAAGTCAATGTTATTGCTATTAAAATTTTAAAGGGCATTTAAAAAAAGATTGGCTGAAGGAGAAATAGAAATACCAAAACTGTTATGCCTGTGCAGAGTACTTTTCTCCTAGGGTTTCCAGCAGTATTCAGTATCCTTATTTACAAGAATTATTAGTGAACTCCCAGCCCTAATGAAGTCAAAGGCCAGTCTTCCATTGATTTTAAAGAGATCAGGCTAACAAAACTACATTTGCTTTCCAAGTTTGGCCAATTTCTGTGCATTTTAACTTTTCTGGGGGAAAAGAAAAATATCAGTCAGCGCAATAAGAACAAGACTTAAAAGTAGTAGCATATAATAATGGACATTAGAAATGCAACAATTTTTCTTCTCATTTTCCAAAGCAGAATTCTGCAGCCTGATAAAGTTTTCAGAAAATTCAGGTCAACATTTAGGCTTTTGGAGTCTTATCTTGTGGAAGGCAACTTTCAGCGCTTCCGATACAATTATACACTTGCCTTGCTCAACTCGGATATTTGTTTTATGAACCAAATAGGTCTCACAGCAATCAGTGAACTTTTCTTGTACCTGGAAAATAAAAATAACCCTAGCAAAGACCAAAGGCTACTAAAAGCAAGAACGTGTCATTTGGGCACACAGTCATTCACTCTTTCTCTCCCCTTTTTAATAATGGATATAATGTAAAAAGATGACAAAACAGGTTCAGAAACTAGCAAGACTATCGCATTATAAAATACTGTATACAAACAGCATGTTTCCCCTTCCAAAATATCACACCTTACCCTGAATGTTGCACAGTAAATTAAACTGCTTTAATCAGTAGTAAGCATCTTTCTACGTAGAGGCACACAGGGTGGCAAAGAACAACAGCCATACCACCAGAGAACATTGTGAAGGAAGATGAGTCAGGGAAGAAGAGAAAGCCAGAGCCTGACTACTTCAGCAAGCTAAAACTTTACTCAAAGTAATCTCAAACTCCCACACCTGCACTGGTATAGACTCAAGAAAACACAATGCAACAGAGTGGATCCAGACAAAGGATATACTACAGTAAGCTGCCTTTTTATGTACAAAGCAAGTAAAAGAAATGTATAGGGTACTAGAAAGATGTGGGTGGCTTTTGCAGTATACAGGCATTGAGATGTTCCTCTTTGAGCTCAACATCTAATGCATGGTTACCTGCGATTCAGAAAGACTGGAGTCAATCTATATGATTCACTCAGGTCTTACACTAAATACAGGTCTTGCATTCAGACTGTTTCTTTTCCTTAGGAGATGACCAAAGCACATGCAAACATACCGCTTTCGGTGTCTGAGAGACAGGGAACACAGATGATAAAAACATGGAACTCTAGTTCTTTCACAAAGGGGAAAAACATTTCCTCCGTATCTGCTTTCTCCTAATCATGCAATTGCATGACACCTTCTGGTGTCCCTCTCCCTCATGCTGCTCAAACCAGATTGGTTTTCCATGTGTTGGCATCACTTACTGACTGAGAAACATGCAGAGACTTTCTAACATTGATTGGCACAAAGTGACCAAAACTAGCCTCTGTTGCCCCAGTCCGTTTTTTCAACCTGATTCTTCTCATATATATTTTCAGTAGCTGTGGCAGTCAGGTGACACCTCTGTAGCAGATACTGATGCATCAGTAATTGATACCTTCAGTTCCATCTGCCCCTCCTCGCATGGACATTACAATAAGAAGTCACATTCAGTCTACTGGTTTTAGAGTCTTGTGAATACAGTGATGTTTCTCATACCAAGTGCCCTTTCATTGAGCATTTCTCCGCATTCCATAGATGCCAAATCTGCTTATATATCAAAATTTAAAAATGTCAGTTAGGAAGAGCTCCTTCCAGTACCAGCATCCATCTCCCTATCATAGCTACACTGAAAATACAAAAATAACTCAGAAGAAAACCATCTCTTTTGAATTCCCATCACCTCCCGTCAGGAATCATGCTCTTCCTAGATGTATACCTCATTCTCCTTTCCTTTCTGTAGCTATATGTAGAATATCACACACATGCGCACTTCCCATTCCCATTTTTCTCACAAGTTTCTACTCCTGTGATTCACTGTAGGGAATGAAACCTCCCTGCACACATGCAAACATGGTCTTACTGTCCAGCATGAACGTCCCAGAATTCTTCAGTGCTTTTCCTTACTCAGAACCACACTAGTAAATCAATTGCCTCTATAAGGAAACTTACTCAGGGTCTGACACATTTCTCACAAGCAATCCGCAAAAACTGAACAAAACTTTCTCTTTGGAGATTAATGGCAGAATCCAGAGAAGTGTGATGATCTGTCTGTTTCTTCGGTGGGTTTCTGATTGTCTCCTAAGTTACCATCTTTGTTCAAAATTTAAAGCTAAGATGTGCTTAAAAGAATGACAGAGATTTAAGTTTTCTTCAAGTCATTCAAGAATTGTATCAAGCTTTTTAGCATTTTTACATAATCTCTCAAGGCCACTTTGCTATGCTAAATGTCCTAAAATCCAGTTGTAGTACTCTTCTTCAAGTGTGGCAACCATCAAGAGAAGAGGATATGAACTTAAATACTTTTAAAGGAACTTTACATACTTCTTTTAACATCTACCCATGTCTTTATTTAGACATTTTATGAGCAGCTCTGTAACTCACACGGTCCTTCTAGTTTGCTCCCAGAAATGGAACAAAGACAACAGGTCTAGTTATTAAAGTAGTCTGTTATTTGGCAGCCTCTGAAGTCAATGAGATATTAAATTCTTACACTAAATATGATTATCTACAGTGGAATGGAGTTATTCAGCTGATCAAGAAACCCTCTGAAGATGTTAGAGAAAAAAAATAACTGCAGTAACCTCTGAAAGTCAACTGGCAGCGAAAATTGCTCTGCATGCATTTTTACATGTTTCCTACCCTGAAGCAAGATCTGTGGTACAGTGTTAATTATTTGTAGATCTCAGTGGTTGCTGTTGTCTCAAAAAGCAAAGAAAATGCAGACTACAATAGAGGATTTGTCTATTGGAGGCCATGATCATTCAGTCTGAAGACAGACGATGCACTTCATACTTTGGAAAGGAGGGAGGAAATCAGGAATGGCGTTTCTTGGCCTATATATTGATATCGTCTTCTCTAGAGGAGGAAGAAATCTAAGCATCCATCTCTCCTCGGAGGTTTTCACCGCCAATTTATCAGCACTGTACAGACATTTGTACAGGTATCTAGAGACGCTAGCTGATTCCAGAAACAGAATAGTCTTTTTAGTTTGGTACACAGGAGGGCTAGTCAGCTCCAGCAGAGCTGCGCGCTGAGAGATTCGCACCCTCCTACTTCTCACGCTGGTCTTGTGAGAGCTACCTCGTGTATTTTTGCATGACATCGTGCTACCCAACCTAAATGTGTTGTTTCCTTAGAACCCTCAATTTCTTCCTGTTTAGTCTCCCCTAACCCCCATCCCAAACTTTTTGTAGCTTTTTACAATGAATCAATGGAACAAGTGCTAGCGAAGTGAACTGTTGATTACACTTGGAACAGGCTCTCCCCTTCCTTCCCTGGTTTGTTCTGCCAGGTCCTAGACAACCTGGCTGATGGTAAAAGGCAAACCATCTCACAGGCCAGCACCCCTCCTATGAAAATGCTGAGTGCTCACAGCGAACATAATAGCATGGCTGGCAGTGGAAAGGGAGAGCTAGAAGGACTGCTGTATGGAGTGCAGCTGAACCAAACTAAGGGATGCTTTTTTCCTAACCTCCTTAAATAATTGCCTGGATAATTGCCTCCTCCTCTTCAGCATGCAGGACTGCCTATAAATAAATTCATTCCAGGCTAAAGTCACAAGCAGGCCATGCTAACAAGGGCTTGAGCAGAAAGGCACAGGCCACACTGAAGGTACTACAGCCTACAGCACTGTTACAGATGGATATATCTACCCATCTTGGTTCCAGCAGATCTCCCCAAAAAAAGAAGGTATAAGTGGTGAAGATTAAGTTACCAACAGAAGAGATCGCAGTAGGAAAGAAGGTTAATGATACCAGATGCCAAGGCCTGACCTGAAATAAGTAGCTCTGTCAGCTGCAAGAGTGAAGCTACAGAGAGAGAACATGCTTTTGCTTTAACACCCCCTACACACAGCACGACTAGTCTATGAATATTTAAGCCTGGTGTTCTGCTTACAATCTGAAGGATAATTAGATAAATAATGTGCTCTTTTACAGTCTGTAAAAACTGTTAACATTCATGGTTTCTAAGTGAATGAATATGGAAAATAAAAGATCAAAAAATTCATTTGCATCACACAGAAAGACTTAATAGCATTTTCAGAAACTGGAAATTATCACTTTTCTGAAGTCTCAGGACTTAGAAATGAGTTGTCCAATTAAAGTCAAGTTTAAAAAAAAAAGTACATATAGCTCAGACTGCATCTCTCACTTTCTGCAATAATGAGAGTTTTGGTAAGTTACAGATTAAATGGGGTTAAAATATATCAAGCTCAAAAATATCAACATTGCAGTGCTATCTGCTGAGTCATAACTATGTTTAACAGGATGGGCCAAGGACCTGTGACTTGTTAACCCTGTTACTATCAGGCCCAGCTGGGAAACGGCCAGGTATTCCCTTTAAAGGGCTGGGAGAGAAACCAAAAAAAGCTTGTAAAGAGAGATGGGGTCTTGCATTAGGCCCAAGACAGAGGTGTTGAAAGGAGGCTTCAAGCAGTGGTAGCTTTGGATAAGTCAATGAACATTTTATTTAGATTTTCCTAAGCTTCACATCAAAAGAACCCACCAAACCCAACTTGAAAGAACAGTGGATATTACCAGGAGTCCTTCTCAGGCGGGGGAAACAGGACAGATGCCTTATATCCAAACAAGGAAGCTTGACATGCTGGGAATTTACAAACTTTTCTCAAAACAGCGAAGGCTCCACAGTACAAAAACTTTGCATTAAAACAATGCATCATCTGTAACTTAATTTGAGGTTGAATCATCTATGTAACTTCTATGAGAAAGTAACAGAACTAGAATGAACAATGGTCTTATTTTTCAACAGTAAGGCTGAGATTGAAATCTTTACTGCTGATGAAAATTCTAAGAACATCATATTACCTACTACAAACCTCAGGCTAGTAGATGAAGTGTGGAAGAGTTAAGACAGTAAAGAAAATATCACTAATATCACCAATATTTTGTATTGTATAAAATTGTAACATTTAAGCATGCAATGAGATGCAAAAAATATTTCTAAGTTTTAAAAAGGAAATACTTTGTTCTCTCACTGTCCTGTGACAAAAACAGCACTTTGATGAATTCGCTCTTACCCTATAAATTACTTGCTTGACAATGGAATTAAGTACCCAATATTATGGGAATCTATATTCTTAAGGAAGAAAATATGTTAACAGTATAGTCTATAATAGAATCACAGAATCCCAGAATGGTTGAGGTTGGAAGGGACCTCTGGAAGTCATCTGGTCCAACTCCCCCTGCTGAGGCAGGGCCACCTAGAGCCAGTTGGATAGGAGTACGCATTTACTTGTGTATGGGAACAAAATCAATCCAACATAAGCTGTTTAAAGACATGACATTTAATTGCAGTAACAAAAGTTAGAATGCTGTAAAAAAAATGTAATCTTAGGCATAATATGGATTCATATCAGTAGTGCTAACTGGTCCTTAAGGAGAGCAATGAAGCAAGGCTGTGTTATAACTCTTCAATCTTTCAAGAACTCTAACCAAGTAATGAGTCATGACTTTCCTTTCCATGAAATCATATTAGCTATCTTGAATCACAAAGTGTTTTTTTAGTGCTCCTAACACTTTCACAACAAACCAATCTTAAGCTTATGTAATTTCCTGGTAGCACAGCATATCTGTCTCCACATACTAACAGTAATACAATCATTTATCACTTCCTAAATTTAAAAAAAGAGTCCTGTGGAAAGGAAAGTAACCTATAAAAAATAAGAAATAATTTCAAATTCTATGTTCCTTTTTGAGTAAACACAGATGTCTGATGGCATTTCTTGCATCTAACATTTTCAGACATTCAAGTCATCATATAGTTTCATTACTGAACTACCGCTACAACTTATCTTCTACGTTTGATCCTGTTGTGGTACATTTTATTCCAATGTCTCTGTCCATATGATTATTCTTACGAGTCCTTATCACATATGGTCCACAGTTCATATAGGAATGAAACATCTTATGTTAAACGTTCTCAATTCTCAGTGACTTAATTTCACAGGAGATATTTAAAAAAACCCAACCTACTGCACTAGAAGACTCCCCTCCCAAAACACCTTGTTTCCGAATAACACCTTTACCTACAAAATGAGTGAGCATTATCTACTAATCCTGTACAAGTCAGCTGCTAGATGTCAGTCCTGAGCAACAGCAATAATGTAATGCTGCAATTGCATGTGCTGTACTTCAAAGAAAGCACATCCAGGATGGAGGGTCCTGAATGCAAGAACTGGACCTGGAAGTGCACTTCTTCCCCGCAAGTCTTGGCAAACAGTTCCTGTTACTGTATGTGCTCCTGGTGAATACTATTATCTTTTTTGTTTAGTTTCATAGATTGATTTAAACTGGCAGTCATCTAGCATTCTGACCTGCTCACTTAGAGACAGATCCAGTAAGATAAAAAATAAGGTGGGTGGAGTTACAGCACGTTGATGATGCTATCTGTGTTGTTACTTCTCAGGAGTGGTCCAAAGCAAACCTCACATTCCTTAGCCATAAAACAGCCATTACTATTTTATGGGATATGCATTCAACAGTATTTAAGTAATCAACACTGCTCACCATAGATTATGAAGAGACATTCCTTACAAAACTCTCAGCAGAGTTCACAGAGAAAACTGAGTAAAAGAGGTAAATCAAATTTTATCAAGGACTTCAACATTAACATTGCTATTACGGGTGTAGCAATAAGCAGCAGCCTAATCCCTAAAATAAAAGATACATGCATTTTCATATAACAATTAAAAGCCTAATGCCGTATTAGGAACTATCAACAAGTTATTCAAGGCCTGTATCGTCATGATCAATCCCAGAGTATTTTTAGGATTTATTTTTTTTAATAGAATTCTGAGATTCTGCAACTAGTCACATTGACTAAATCCAAAAATAACATGATCTCTTGCACATGGTTCTGTTAATACACCAATATCTGTACATCAGGACTTAGTTTCTATAGATTACAGACTGTTCTTCATGTTGAAGTTTATTAAATCATTCCAAGTTTTGAAATGAGTTTGTGACACGACAAATATTCACTTGAGACAAGGCTGCAATCAGCAAACTCTGTACACTTATGACTGAAACCAAGTTGATACCCAGACCTCCAGGTGAAAAATCCAGGGCATGGACTGTACTGTTCATGCAAAATTAAAGAAGTATTTTTAAAAATTTGGCAATTTATCTCCATAAATAAAAAATGTTTCATGGCATGATGATAAAAACTGCAAAGAGCTAACCACAGAGAAATGCTAGACGCCAAAAATCTTTCACAACCAACTGAAAATAAATGAAAATCAGTGTAATGAAAAAAGCACCAGCCAGTTTCACTGTGACAGAGCCCATGAACTATTTTTAGACAGAAAAACTAAAAACTCAGAGGCAAGGTAGGGGAAGGGAATGATATCTCTATGACATCTTTAAACAACAAAGCCCCAGTGTAGACACAGATGTATCGGCACAAACATCTTTTTGTAGGTACAACTTCAGTTAAGAGGAGGAATGCCTGACAGCATAGCTAATACAAACTACCTTTCACAAAGTGTTAAACCACAAAAGCCAGGGGAAAAAAAAAAAAATCTGATTTATTACAGTGGGGTTTTTTTTCAGTCTGCTGATAAATGACTTCTGAAGCACATGGCACCAGTGCTTCAGCTGGAGAAATTACATGCATTTTACGAAGCCAGTTGAATCGTCTCAGCCCAATCAGCAAAACTGATAAATGATCTTTCAATCTCTAATTTTATACTACAACATATGGGGGCTACAGTCTATCCTCAGCTGCATGCATTATATCCAGTACATTTCATTGAATTCTGTGTGGTTGCATATAGCATTGCTTTATATACCCATATTTACTCTGGATTTCTAAGAAACTTCAACTGTATTAATTTTGCTACTGTATTTTTGTTCTAAGACTGTTCTGACTAGTGTTCTTATCAAAGACAGGTCTTGTTACAGACTTAGATCTGCATCCTACTTATTGATTTATAGTACTATCTTGTACTCACCTTTGGGGGACTACTTTCTTCAAAAAAGATGGCCAAGAAAAACCAAGACAACATCACAAAGATTTTAAAAGTCAGCATGTTTGGCAGGGAGTAAGAGATGTGTAAACTCTTGTGAAAATTCCCCACAGTCCAGCATCAGTTAAGGCTCTCTTCAGCTAACATACTGGTAAATTTAACAACCTATGGCAGAATCTATGTCCAATTTTTTGAACAAGGGCCACAGGGAAGCGTCCAGGTAAATCGCTTGTGCTGAATCCAGAAATCTAATAACACAGTAACTTTGTCTAGTGATTGCAGTATCTATGACAGTATATGTTTTAAGTTTCGCTATCTTAACCAATAAGAAAACTGAAAAATAGTTTTGGCATCCATATCGGATGAAAATAAAAAGGAAATCTATATAGGAGTATATAGCAAAAGTGAAATTGCTTAGATATTGCAGATGCCGTTGTTTTAATCAGAACAACAGAACTGTTTTCCACAGGGCAGGTTAAACCATTAAACCGAAGGTGCAATTTCAGGGTTTGCTTAAGCTAACGGCAGGCTGCCCCCTGCCCCAGCAGCACGTTCTCGCTCCTTCCCTGCTGTATCAATTGCTGGACATCACACAGCCACAGGGATTAGCTGCTGGCCTCGGTGACCAGAGGGGCTGATGCTGATGTGGCGGAGGTGAGATGAGGCTGAGAGCTGGAGAGGAGCGCTGTGAAGGTGAACTCCTAATTTTATTTTCTTCCAAATAATAATCCTGGCTGGACAGATTTCTCCTTTAAAACAAAGGCAGCAGGAAAAAATAACACTAATCTGAACTGAAATACATGTTTTTCAAATTAAGGAAAGCTTTTTAAGTAAGGAAAGTAAACTGCCTTTATGATTTTGTTCATCTAGTGCTTCTGTGATTTGCTTATCGCCTGCCTTAAGTTTCATCCTGAACTGAGGCACACGGGGGATCCACACAAACACTGCTAGTCTCCTGCACACTCTTGTTGTGGGCCAGTGCCATTAAAGTACACATCTCCCAAAAGCTCCTTCCCTTTATCTGCAAGTGCTTTACAGCAAGAACAACATTGCTGGGGGAAAAAAGGAAAAGAAACAGTCTGCTTCATCCAACATTGTCTTACCAATTCAACTGGTACGACGCTGCGACACTAAGTGCTCTACTGTCGGGGGAACACACTACAGATCAAAGAATTCAGATTCGCTACAGTCAGTGACATAATTAAAATAGTTTTTCTGCTCTCTGTTCCCTCACAGTCTGCTTTCAATGTAAGTACTATACATTTTTATATATACTCTTCCCCTCTGCCACCTCTGTTATTACTTTTGCTTTTCCAATTCTTTCCGCAGAGTAAATTGCATGTAAAACTATAGGATGATTCAAGCCCAATATAGCAATTAAAATCTACTAATGCCTGAATTTTAAATTTTATAAAAAGATCTTGGCGTATTTCTTGTAAATTGTCAAGCAGAAACAAGTCCAAATATGCAGAAGACGATATTCATGTGTGTTCATTCTTTAAAAGAAGCATTGTCCTATCATTTTACATGGTAAGAGGCCCCAGTTTTCTCCTTAGTTATGAAATGAAATAATTGGTATTTACATGGTAGGTAGGGCTCCAATTTGTTCTTTCAACAGTAATCCCTGTATTATCTTTCTTTTTGATTTATAAAATGCAGTAAGTTTTCAAGTTTCTGAAAATAAATATGAAGTACACAATTTCAGTACCTTTCAACCAGAATTGGTAAAAGAAAGATTGTATCACTGCAGCTTCTGATCCACTACTTTGAGAGACCTGAAGAAAGCATCAGGATTAGACTAAATTCAGGCTTCCACACTCAGGAAGCAAATTCCAGAGACAAGGCCCTTTTCTTGAAAATACCCTGCAACCAAAATACCAGACATTTCAGTCTTAGCATTGTTGGCTCCAACAGCTCAAATGACCTCAAATAAATACACGATATAGGAAGGGAGAGGTGGTTTCTTACATAACTATCTAATATTTTAACAGACCAAAGGCTAGCAGGACTTTGTGTAAGCACAGATAAAAGCTGGTTAGTGTAACCAGCCTCCAACTACTAACTACTGCCTCCAAACAGGGGTGCCACCTCATTGCCATTTTCAGTAGGTGTTTTAAAAGTTTTTGATGAAATCTTTTGGAAACTTGTGATTTTCACATATATCCATTCCATACTGTATTTAAGAAATAGGTATACTACTTCTTAATATATATCTTAATAATATTTTTCAAGAAGACTGTTGAACCTGACTGCATTGCCCGAAACACATGCCATGTGCAAAACTGATAAAAAATCATGCCCATGTGGACATTCACTGACAGCTGAAGTCATATGCAAGGAACTCGGTATTTATTATTTTGGTGAAGAAAGAAGTCTCAGCAGATACAACCAGAGAACATACGGCAAAGTAAATGGTTGCAAAGCCACCCAGAGATAGGTGCCTTCGGGGAGCGAAGTGCTAGCTGTGAAAAGGCTTCTAACAGTCAGCACAGAAACTGCCTCGCTTGATGCCAGCTGTGCTCTAGGAAATGCAATTCCCTATGCATTTTTTGTGATTATGAAGGTTAGCATTAAAACCAAAAAAACCCACATAAATATTCTTTCATCATCGATTTCTGTTCTTAGCAGAAAGAATCCTCCAGCCTGGAATATACTGACAGAAGTGGGAACAGTATTTCTGCATCCAGTAACTAGACATCACAAGGAGGTGAAACATTTTCTCTGAAACATGGCCCAAGCCACAGCTCTTCTGGCAGCAGTGAGTGACAACATTGCTGATGGAGCTCAGTAGTCCAAATACAGTCAAAATCCAAGCTCTTTTGCAGTATCTTACACTGAAAGGCGAAGAATTCCTAAAAAAGTCGTGAAAGTAATTCCAACTGCTGTAACTCTGAGATCATTTAACAGCCAGCTATGATAATCTCCTCAGTAAATTAATAGGGTTTGTCAAGCCAAACTATAAAATAAGAAAGCTGTGACTGTGCCATTAAGATTTGCTAATCATAAACATCCATTTCAAAAACATTCTGAAACTCAGCCGAAATCAACTTCCTATCTCCTCTATTGGCGCTTTCAGAGGAGAAAAATAATGGCCCACCAGCAACCCAGAAAAGTGAGAATGAGGAACAACTGACATCTGATGCATCTTTAGAGAAGGACAGTGAAATTATTTCATCATAGTGCTATTTACTCTAAGGCAACTAAAGAACAAAGATTAGCCTAAAAGGCCTGATGTCCAGAAGTACTGAATACTGCTGGCAGATCTAAAGGAGTCGCTATCAGCACAGAGCCCTGTGCTGCTTTTTTGAACAAGCTCCATGCCAAACTGGAATACACTGCATAGGCAGTACATGTTAAACTCTAGAGAACAAAATATGACTCCATAATGTATTTATTGAAATAAAATTAAAACCTTATACAATTGCTATTATTATGACTATATAATTAGATTGTCTGCATAATGGTATCTTACTGTGAATTTCTTTAGGATTCAAAGGCTCAGTTATGCTACTTAGCTCAGGAATAACTTCTATTAAAGTCCACGTAAGAATTGCAATAAGTAACTCACAGTATTTTAATTTAAAAATCACCCTTTAGTTTTGAAAATATTATTAGAATTAAATTAATATTTAATAGTCATTTACATGGAGCATAAGAAAAGCTATCCATCTCCTATCACAAGACAAAATACGTACAGAACTCCCTCACAAAAAGAGATAAAGATAAAAGATATAACTAAAATCCAACACAGATAGACATAATCGATTTCCCAAGCTGACATTGCATTGTAAATTATTTACAACATATAAATAGGTGCAACACTACTCCAGGTCCATTGAAAAAAAAAAACAAAATGGCATCACACAAGAAAAATGGCACAGCATAGCTTTCTATTACCCACACTACGACTGAATGAATGAAATGCAAGAGGAGATGTGCCAAGTTACTTGATACTTGCTAGTCAGCTTAATCAGATACTCTCAGTTTCCTGCAGGATGGATAACAAACACTGTTCTGCTGCTTACTGCACACCACGTCTACTAAAATATTTTCTGAGGCAGAATGATCCTAAAAACCTCTGTGCGTCTAATAACACAAGGGGTCTGGAACCACACAATCTGACATAATGTAAGAGAAGAAGATTTAAATAAAAATAATAAATTACAAGATATTTACGTGGATAACTGAGATAAAGTAAATTATACCGTTATGATGACAGATATCTGAGTTCCTGACTATCCTTCATTGTATCCCTACCACGTCAAAACCTGACTTTGTGCTCCGGACTGCCCTCTGCCCTTATTTTTAAAAAACAACTCAGAAGTTCAGAAGAGTATCAAAAATACTTTAAACAAATAACACTTAAGACAAGATTTTTAAAAATCATCTCAACTGAAAGCTACTATATATTCAACATATTGTATCAAAAAAAGTAAATTCTATTCTTAATTATGACATGCATTTCTCTATGAAGAAAGGTTAAAAAAGCATGAGCAAGACTATTGCCATGAAGAACTAGGATTTAATAGAAATTCTGCAATGCTTGAATGTTATTGAAAATACTTTTAACCCTTTTTTTTCCAGGAAGTTATATGTAAAAGGTACTATTTACTTCCACAGCAAGCTGACTGAAAAGCTTGTCTTGTACCTTATTAACATCAATAATGTGATACTAATTTTCAGCCTAACTATATTCATACATTAGCAGTGTTATGCATTTTATTAATAATCATCTCAGTTGCTTCATCCAGCTAAAGCTTTCATCCATTAGATACGCATATTTTTAGGGGAAACTGGGAAAATTTTCTCTTTAGTTTTTCTTTAATGAGGATACACAGAAGAAAACAACAGGGAGAGGAACATGAGAAGCAGGAGACCGTTAAAACCAAACCATCTGTCTTCCAGGTTTATCCTCTACTGAAATTCTTTATTCCTGCCCAAGTTGCACCAAAAATGAAGAAAAACTAGCCATTTTTGTCTCAAGGAGTCATCCTCCCTCCAAAAAGCTGAACAGATAAAATATAGAAAAAAAATCTGTTAGATTTCTCTCCCGCTCCATAAAGAAAGTTAAAAAAAAAAAAAAAGAAAAGAAAGAAGTATTGTCTTTCTCGAGTATTTTCCTTGCAACCACTAAGAGTTAAGGCTTTGCTAAGCCATAGCTATCAGCCATGACGTGAATTCCCCATTTTCACTGCCTTCACTAATAAACACTTTCTTCTTTTTAAAAGAAGAAAATAAAACACAGACATTAGTATTCAGGCCTACTAATAAAAGCTAGGAAAAAAGCTTTATATTTTTCAACCTCAACATCAGCTGTCAGACCCCTTCCAAAACCACCAAATTCTTAGAAATCAATCCTTGCAAATCATTAATTTTCATAGAATCATAGAATCATTAAGGTTGGAAAAGACCTCTAAGATCATCGAGTCCAACCGTCATCCCAACACCACCATGCCCACTAAACCATTTTCCCACAAAGTAATATGAATTTTAAATAATTCACCCTTTTCCAATTTCTAGCTCCTCTCACTCCATTTTTGCCATTGATTTTCTTACAGTTTCAGAATACAGTAAGTCAGCTTGCAATATGCATTTCACTGCACACAAAGCACTCCTTAGCTTCTTACTCCTACAGGAAAATTGCCCCACGTTTTTTGTTATTGCTTTGATTTTCTACTCTTCTATAGTCTCACGTTTCCCTCAAATTCCCATCCATTGGAAAAAAATCTGTAAAAAAATGAAAAATGAATAATGGATTTTAAAAAAAAGTTTTCTTACTGACAAACTTTCAAAATATTTTTAGTAAAGACATGCATGGGTGGTACCTAATTTTACCTGTTCCTCTTCTAAAGACAATCTTGATAATACTGGGAAGGTCCTAATAAAAATAGAGCACTCTCTGTGTCAAGTAATTTTATCTAGTCATTTTTCCTTCAATAGCTGATGTCCAAGGTATTTAAAAAAAGACAGCAATTACTTTAACTTTGCACAATTACACAAGCATAAAAATTTAGTATTTACAGTATCTAATACCTCAGAAAAACTTAGAATCTATCTCTAGTAATCTAGAATATTTAGGTCCTATTTCTTTAATCATTCTTCTCTCTGAAAGATCATTTTGTTTTTTGTCTGGGTGCCTCCGATTCCTCTCTTCTCCCTCTCCCCTGGCCTCACGCTACCCACAGCCCATCTTTGCTCCAAGCAAAGGGGAAGTCCGAGGGCTGGGTGTATTTTTTCCTAGGCAAGCTGGAGCCAGACCTCTTGCAACAGAGAATACCCCACCTGAAGACACGGGAATACAGTTGCTTCCCTCATCATCACAGGAACACGCTGTACAGAAACCACAGTCCCATGACTCAGAGCACATCTCAACCAAGAAGCTCTGAGATGATCCTCTCTCTCTCCAGTGAGCATGGGGAACTTGAAACTACATTCCTAACTGCTTCTTGCCATTTCCTTGTCCCCGTGCAAACTTAAATCCATTCGATCCCATTGTGCTTTACTCTCTTTCACCTTCCTTTTGATTTTTCATGCGGTCTCTGCCTTCCATCCCACCCTGTGTCGGAATAGGATGCTGCCTAGTTTCACCTCAACACTGACTACCCACCATCTGTTGCTGCTCAAAGGCAAGACGCCAATTCAACTGGAAAAAAAAAAAAATCATGAAAATACAGCGTTTAAGGAAATGGTGACTCTCTCTCTCTTTTTAATCCTGCCAGCAGTAATGAGAGAGAGGACAGCCAGTTTCACTGAGGGAAGATTAGTATAACACTTCTTGTCATACCATGAAAGTTCTTTGTTTCCTTTGTTTTATAAATAATTATGTATAAACAGTACAGTTTTCAGTATCAGAATCACAATTTGAGAAACAGATATTTGCAATTAACTTTCTACCTAGATACTTCCAGATTCCAGAAGAAAAACACACCTGAATCAACATGCTTCCTGAAGAAAAAACTGTTACAGATGAAAATGCCTGAAAACAGATATACTTGTCTTTCTGTGGCATCCTTTGGATACACTGCTCAGTGTTTCAGTTCATTAGTAGCTTTAGTCTGAGCTCTGTCTTTTAAAGACTTACAATTAAAGTAGTATCATACTTACTTCGTGTCTCTGACGAGAGGTGCGCTTCCCAGTTTAAAACAGATTTTTTCCCCTCCACAAGACGTTTGCCTCAAAGAAAAGCTTTCTGCCAGATCAAACCCTGTGAAATATGATACAATGATTTAGTTTATTTAATGGAATTTAAAAAACAGAGGTAAATACTGACTTTTAGCGTGCTTGGTGACTTTCTAGAGTACAGACTGACGAGCTATTTTGAAAACCAGTACTTTAAGTCAGAGAAACTTCCAATATTCGTTTTATCGACAGAGAAACTATCAGTGCAAAATTCATTCAGTAGATGACTTCGCAACCTGAGAAATGCATTCATTATTTCCTTTTATCATCTGAACTGATAAGAACGAAGGATGTTTGGGAAAAACAACGGAAATGAGTGTGGCTGCAGAACTTGAACCAATACTTCCAAAGAACACCATGTTCTGATTTTAACCCCACCTTCCTAAAAACAACAGCTTTTGGAGCATGGGGGTGGCATTCTATAGTGTCCTTTCAGTCTTCAAGCCAGCTTCAGTCAGACTGTGATTACATCCACTACTAGCCAATTAATTCAGATATCCATATTAATGCAGTCATTTACCTGCAACACCAAGACTGTCTCTGTTGATTTGTTTGAGATGATGGACAACTGTTTTCATTAAAGGACACACGGCACCTTCAAGAGAATACAGTTTAGTATCTATCATAAAATTCTATCAAACAAAAATGAATCAGAACAAACTATCATGACAGTGATAGTAATATTAACAGGAATGTTTCTTTGTTTCTTTAGGATATGAAAAACAGCAATAAACCAAATTACAAAATCTAAATAAGAGCAATGATATTTCCAATTTCATACTAGACTTCTAATAATATAAGCAGATACAAATTTTATGCTTTAATTTAGCTGTTTATGATCAAAGCTCACATGAACAATATAACCAGAAGAAAAACACTAAATTCTTACCAAACTCTTTCCATCTACAATACTCTATAAAGCAATAACATCTGTTCTAAGTTTTTTTTTTTAATTTCTGGCTATAGAATTAGAAAAACTTCTTTTTCCCCCATTAATTAACATTAAACAATAAAGCATAAATGCTTGATTACCATGACAATAATCTATTGTTACTTCAGTGAACAGTAATTTCAAAATGTGGATTAACAAGGACATAATCATATCATATAATAAACAATGTAAGCAATACTTATATTTTGAAAAAAAAATGGTTGAAAATTAAGCAGCTTTACAGGGGACTAAGTCTGAACCGAAGTATTTAGGTAAACAAGCAGAATGCTCTAAAATCTGGAACATGGTAAATTCGAAGGTTAAATCTAACTGAACACTTAGATCAAATACTGTATTATTAATATGCAGTATCTTACTTGCATAAAGTCCTTTCTTTTTTTTTTTATATATACACAGGAATACACACTTTTAAGAAGCAAATACAGAGAAGTGTCACTTTTGTGCATGGGTCAGAAATAGGGCTCTTTCTTTAATAAACTTTGCAAATAGCCCCACTAAGCCCTAATAAAACTATCAAACCGAAGATGACGAGCAGGATTTGGCCCATGTGCTTATCAAGCACAGGGCTCCATGTTGAGCTGACACAACTAAAAAGATGGCCAAGGTATATCTGAAGCTGCTGAACAGTGATGGTTGAGGGGCTTTCTGAAGTGTCAGTTCACTGAAAAAAGTAAGCAGGAATGTCCTACCCTTAACCTGGAAATCATCTGTATTTAAAGATTTCCAAGAGCATCCAGTTGGCATTCAAAATAGCTATATTTGTAATCTTAAAGCATGTGAAATTTGTCATTCATTCTGTAGTAATGTAGAAAGCATATTATCCTTCAAAAGTCTTAAATTCTATTAAACGTGTTACAATATTTGTTCTGGATTAAGGATGGCTAATTGGAAATAACCAGTAAAAGTGAAACTAAATTATATAATACAGGTATAAAGACATCTCCTGACAACATGGTTAATGAAAGCTATGTCAGTTGTTTAAAAAGAACAGACTGGGTGGAAGACATCTTTTTGTAAGATTCATCAAGTTACATGTCCTTTAAGTCTAAATTGCGATCTACAGTTGTAAGTAACATCACTCATAAATTAATTTATCCCTAAGGCTCTAAAAGAATGTATTCTTTCTTTCCTTTATATATACACACATAAATATGTGTATATACATGTGTTTACCTATACAGATAGATAAAGTTTCATGACCAATGAGATGAAACATACGCATTAAAAACACTGTCAATTCCCTTTCCCCAGAAAAGACACAGAACTGTAAAGAATATTCATGTTGAAATTTCTGAAAGTGAAATGAAATCTTTCATCATTCTTGCTTTGCAGGGAGTTTTATGTAGTGTGAAAAGCATTCACTGGAATTACTAACATAGCAATTTCAATACACCATTTGATATACACACACACTATGGGACAGAAACAGGCTCACCTTAGATACCCTTTAATCTACAAACCTCAGCCTTCAATCACTTGTACAGATTATTAAACTATAGACTTTTATTTATAGCCACTCTAAAACAATGAACGTGGTTATGGTAGATTTATAGCTGTAAGAAATATGTTGGCGTAAAGGAAGCCTGTTATGGCTGAAGCTGCAATAGCACGTCACACACACACGGACAAACGTTATTCTGAAATCTACAAGTTTTCTAACCAAGGTGGGTGGGTTTTTTTATATATATATATATATAAAAAAAAAAAAAAGACTACCAGGCAGATTCCCTTTTTGGTTAAATTACTTTACAGTACTTATTAGAAGAACAGCCAGATATTTCTTATTGCTGATTTTACCTTGAACTGCTGTAGTAAAATAGAGAACCTGGGACACAACTGTGCTTTTTTTTCCCAGCATTAACTTACATGAGGGCTGAGTGGCAAAAGACTAGGGAGTTTTAGCTTATTCCTGCCAGCCACTTTCTTCCAAGTCCAAATAAAGACTCAAGCCTCAATTTCTGTGTTCTCCAGATGATAGCAACGATTCCTCACATGCCACAGACTGGACTGTGGACCTATTTTTATCAGTGGCATAACAGTCACAGCATAGACAGGCCAGTGTTACTTACTCGGTTGTATTCCATAAACACAGAAGAACTGAAAGGGTTACTACGAATCTTCTATCTCATGCTGTTGATGCACTCTTTTAGCCCAATGTTATTCTTTTTACTAGAGAGCTAAGGCAAAACTCTAAAATATTAAAACTAAAACCTCTCCATACCAAGACTGACAACTTTCATTGCTAAAGACTGATGAAATTTTTTCTACAGTTATAGTTTGTACAGTCAAAAAGTTAGCCTCTTCCAAGATTTTTAGTACTGCTGGCAGATCTCCAAATTTTCTTTGGCCTGAGACAAAACAAACAGTTCACCCATTCATCCTGTGGGTAGCTGAATTAGAAGATCTACATGAAGACATTCAGGAAAGAAAAAGAACAAGACAAACCCTTACCGCTAATCCAGGCACAGAAACCATGCACCTACCTGCCCTGTTACAATACATTACTATAAAACTAATGAAGCAGTAAAAAGAATGATCTTACGTTTATACACTAGATTGCTCTGCACGTGATAAAACTGGGTCTACCTGGGTTGAAGTCAACAATTCATAATAAAATGGTGATGTCAAAGCTCAAGTTAACATACCTATAAGTTAATGAGATCACCTATCCATAGGACAAATTACAGGCCTTAATCTGCAGAAATCAATGAGCTCTACGTAGGAGCTTATTATTATAAAATCAACCTAATAATTTTGAAAATATGTATTTGTGCAGATCAAGCAGATATATCACAGATCACTGATCTTCTGTCTCTTCAATAAGATGCTAGTAAGAATTTTTTTTGTTTTCTAATAGCATTATGCAAAAAAAAGAAAAAAAAAGGTGTTACATCTAGATGTATCTGCTGCAACATGCAATGGCATGTTCTGAATTCCTGGAATGATCAGGGCACCTGTTGAAGCACGCCGCAGCTTCCATCTAGGCCCCATGCCCAGTTTTCCTTTCTGTGCAAACGAGGACAGAGGAGAGACTGGTGCATGCTTCAGTCGCACTCTTACAGACATCTCATGTGCACTTCCTGACCAGGAACTGCAGCTTCCAATAAGCACTCTTGGCTCCTCCAGATCAAGTGTAACATGTAATGGCTAGATTCACTTTACAAGTACCTACCTGCTACTTTATAATTAAACTTTATGTTCAGGTGAAGTTTTCAGCTGCCATCTAACACCACCAACACACACATTGCAAGGGCACCGAAGTTTCCATCAGTAAGCATGACTGGCCAAATGAACGTGGCCGAAGAGCAAAGCCCTGCCTAACATATACCCACATCCTATGTTGGACTCAAGCTTCAGGCAGAAACCCATATTAGCTTGGATTTGTCTCATACTCTTACTGGATCAGGCTTCATAAATATATAGACATAGGAAACCTCTTCAGAGTGTGCAACATACCTGCAAGTGTCAGCAATGACATCCAACAAGTCCACCTCAAAGGTATTTGTACCGAAGAATAGAAGACACAGCTGGCCTGCTTTCAAATAGGGTCAAGAATTCAGATTTCCTGCACACCTGTAGCCTCATGTATACCAGAAAATCAGATGTGATCTTTTTGTTTTCCTTTTTCACTCTGTAAGCCACATCATATTGCATTACAATATACGTGCTAATTAAGAAAAGGGTGGGAAGAGGAAAGAAGGAGACTGAATCTACAACTTTGTTGATACAGGTAAGTATCCAAGTCTGGTGACTATTCAGACGGTTATGGAAATAACATAACAGCTTTGGCAGGTGGGATTAAGAAATCCATACCAATGGAGTTCAAGTACTAGGATGCTCACGCTAGACCCTGGAGAACTGGATTCTCCCATGAGGAAGAGTAGGTAGTGAAAAACAGGACTTCACATTATTCGAGACAGCAGCATGGCTTCACAAAGGGCAAGTCTTGCCTGACCAACCTAGTGGTCTTCTATGATGGAGTGACTACACCAGTGGACACGGGAGGGGCTACGGATGTTGTCTATCTGGACTTCTGTAAGGCCTTTGACACGGTCCCCCACAACATCCTTCTCTCTAAACTGGAGAGGTATAGATTTGATGGGTGGACTGTCCGGTGGGTGAGGAATTGGCTGGATGGTCGCATCCAGAGGGTAGTGGTCAATGGCTCAATGTCCAGATGGAGATCAGTGGCAAGTGGTGTCCCTCAGGAGTCCGTATTGGGACCAGTACTGTTTAATGTCTTAATCAATGACATCAACAGTGCGATTGAGCGCACCCTCAGCAAGTTTGCAGATGACACCAAGCTGAGTTGTGTGGTTGACATGCCAGAGGGACGTGATGCCATCCAGAGGGACCTGGACAAGCTCGAGGAGTGGGCCCATGTGAACCTCATGAGGTTCAGCAAGGCCAAGTGCAAGGTCCTGCACCTGGGTCGGGGCAACCCCCAATGTCATCACAGGCTGGGGGATGAAGGGATTGAGAGCAGCCCTGCCGAGAAGGACTTGGGGGTACTGGTGGATGAAAAGCTGGACATGAGCCGGCAGTGTGTGCTCACAGCCCAGAAGGCCAATCATATCCTGGGCTGCATCCAAAGAAGCGTGGCCAGCAGGTCGAGGGAGGTGATTCTGCCCCTCTACTCTGCTCTGGTGAGACCCCACCTGGAGCACTGCGTCCAGCTCTGGAGCCCTCAGCATAAGAAAGACACGGACCTGTTGGAGCGGGTCCAGAAGAGGGCCATGAAAATGATCAGGGGGATGGAACACCTCTCCTATGAAGAAAGGCTGAGAGAGTTGGGGTTATTCAGCCTAGAGAAGAGAAGGCTTTGGGGAGACCTTCTTGCAGCCTATCAGTACTTAAAGGGGGCTTATAAAAAAGATGGCGGCAAACTTTTTAGCAGGGCCTGTTGCAATAAGATGTAATGGTTTTAAACTAAGAGAGGGTAGATTGAGAATAGATCTAAGGAAGAAATTTTTTACGCTGAGGGTGGTGAAACACTGGCACAGGTTGCCCAGAGAGGTGGTGGATGCCCCATCCCTGGAAACCTTCAAGGTCAGGTTGGACGGGGCTCTGAGCAACCTGATCTAGTTGAAGATGTCCCTGCCCATGGCAGGGGGGTTGGACTAAATGACCTTTAGAGGCCCCTTCCAACCCAAACTATTCTATGATTCTGTGATATCCCAGGTGAATATCTTGGCTGTAGGAGTTGATGCTTTTTTCTTTCTCTACCTTTCCATAAAAGAAAAAGGGCTGATCTAGTTTACAGGCCTCACACTGGCAGAAGGTGTGTAGCTGAGAATGTTCCCCTTTGTGGTCTGGGATCTCTCGTACGTACTCACTAGCTGAAGTGGCTTTTCACAGCATGCAGGCTTTCATGAACCACATTCCTATAGATACCTAAAGCTCCTTATTCGCTGCCCAAGAAGACTTAGTATTTAACTACAAGTTAAGGAATCCAAAGGTGGCAGGGTCGCTTAAACACTGCAATGCTAACAATAGTTTGTGGATCCAACCTTAAATATTCAGAATATTAAGAATATGAATACATTGTATATGAGAGTTACTGTAGAGCCATTATCTTGATTATGAGAAGTATCTAGCTGTACTAAAAACATGAAAACCAAAAAGCTGAACTGATTTGCATACTTGAAACTACTCACTGTATTTGGGTTAAAGTGCCTCTCTAAAATTATGATCTAGAGCCAATACTTTTCACAACGCATTCCACGTCAAAAGGCAATGGAAATTCACCATGCCTGACAGTCCCAGGACTTTGTTTATACTACATTTTTCATGGGTTAGCAAGTGACTTTCAAAAACAGTAATTGTAAAAGAAAGTTGAAAAAGGAGCAATGATCTGGGAATGAGACAAAGTATTAATATTCTTAATATGAAGCATTCAGGAATGATCAAATTAGAACTTCATGTGTCACTACAGAAAGAGCTCATGTCCACGCTCCAAAACCAAATGTTCCCAACACTAAAAAGAATGTAAGTTGACAACATGAAGAAAATATTCTTGAAGTCAGATCAAAAACATGATTGTGGAGAACTGAACCCTCTCCCTCAGATTTGCTATATTCTGTCATTAGAAGTGAGTGCTTCCTTCTGATGAACGATTAGCACATCAAAACTTCTGGACAAGTGAGAACGGTAAGAAATCCTTGATGTGAATCTAAAGGTTATCAGCACACGTTCAGAGCCTAAAGAGCACTGCTCCGAGAAGATCCAGCATACTCTGTCACTCTCTGACATTTTTTTCCAATACTGGTATTTATTTATTACAACATTGACCCAATGAATAAGACCTAAAGTATATTCAGAATGTCAGCTCAGAAAGCTTTCCCCTACATGTGCACACAAGTTAACCCTTTCTCTTGCACAAGAGTTTTCCTTTGCCTAACACATTTCTCCCCCCTGTCCCCCTTCAAATTAACTTTAATTCCCTACATTTGAAGGCCATTCCTTCAGACTCAAGTAGATCAGGTGAGAAATTTCAGTATGTAAATGCAATAATCCAAGAGCCTATCTAAATGGGCTTTGCTGGAAAAGCTTTCATATTAGCACAGTGAGAAATAAATGCTATGCATATGTTGTTGAAGGAAGAAAACCAAAAGGATTGCCTAGGCAGATCCTGAAGGACAGATGCTGATCCAGACAGAACTGGTACCTGGGAGAGAACAAAGGCCCACGAAAGAGCCAGTGAAAGGCAGACAGACAGACAGAATGGCAGACAGAGGAGGTTAGATATTTCTCTCTTCTTGAAGTGAGCACATTTCCAATTTCTAACAGATTCATCTGCATACAAATCATCAAACTAGAATGAGACAACTTTGCAACACAGAGTACTCGGTTCAGCTGAACGGGGCAGATTAACAAAAGGCTTGCAGACACACCTGTACCCCTTACTGCTGCACCATCGCAGGGTCTGTTCTTTCTCAGCTCCTGCTTTCTGGTCTATAACTTCTGTTTCTTTTTTGGACAGTAACCATCCCTTCAGTCTCTAGAAGAGCCTCTTTCCTGTTATCAACTTGAGGCTTCACTCTGAGCCTATTCCCTGCTGTCGGCAGAGCTGCTCAAGCTGGCAGCTATCTACTTGTTATTCCTCACCATCTGCCTGTATCACCTCAAACTGCAGAAGCCTCTCTCAATTGCACACCATCAATTATTCTCAGGAGAGGTTCAATCTCTCCTCTTCTTCCCAGCGGTTCAATTTGACCCATATTTGATCCATTTGTGGCAATCAGATTAAGGAAAACTGCTACTTCCCTGCTGGCTGCCTAGCCACAAACTTCTAACGAATGTAATGTACAGTTCAGATACACCGTTTATTAGCAGTTCAGTGTGTCTGTCACATCTTCTATGACCGGTCCACCTTTTACTAGGACATCTTTTCTTTTTATATTCTTTTTTCTTTCCTAATGAAAAGAGACAATGCTTCCTGGTATTTTCTTTTACAATTTTTCAAGTTTCCATTTATTCATTTATATTATTGGGGAACCTTCTGCACTCACACCCTTTTAGCACTTCTAAAACTTCCCTTCTACAATCCACCAGCTAGCAATGACAGAGAATACAGCTTATTTTGCTCCTTTCAGACAGCTGAAGAGAATGATTGCACAGCTATGATGTAGGCTCACTCTCTCACAGGGATTAAGAATAATTCATCACTAGAGCACTTAGCCTTGCTGCCCTAAAAATACAAGGCAAAAAAGTCTTTGACTTAAATTCAGATTCTTCACAATGCATTATTCTTACCTTATAGCCCACACATTACACTTATTTATTAAATATTACTATTTATTGTTTCCAGGAGTAGTAAAAAGATTATTATCCTAGTCATTGACTTTTTAAATGTCTTGGGCCTGAGTTTCAAATGTTTCATGGAGATTCAAAGTTGTTGTATGTGTATAGCTTCTATTATCTTTCATCAGGTTTCTGGAAAAACAGCATTACTAAATATAAATTTCATTTTCTAAAAAAAAAAAAAATTAATGAAAAAGAACTCTTTATTTCTATTTGAATGGCAACAAGCATGTTCTCCTTGCTAATAACTGTAGGAAAATTCTAGAAAGTTGAGGTACGTGCTGAGGCTGAGCAATTCTAGAAAACTGACGATTCCTTGTTCTACAAGCACACGTGACGTGCCTTTAAGAGAGAATTTACCACACTCTGGAGAGGCAATGTAGAGTTAAAGTGAGAGAGCTAGATAACATGTGGACAGTAAGAGAAAGAAGAAAACAGAGAAGTATGAGAAAATTTGCAGAAGACGGGTAACAGCTTTTAAATTAAACAAGTCACTATATTCCTTTCCCTTGTCTTCTCAGGCACAAGGTTTTGTCTAACTCTACATCTGTGAAACGTATGACCTGGTCTGGGGATTAAGTTTAGGTGAGGTTAACATGAGCATTAGGTTGTTTTGGTCCGATTACTGATCTGCTCTAATAAAGCCACACGATTTTGTTCACAAAAGTTTTGCAAGCTCTGATTTAGAATCTTGTTTTGTATTGTATTGTAAGTTGAAAAAGTACAAAACAAAACTCCTAGGAACTACAACTGCTTCCAAACATGAATCTTCCAAGCACAGGAAACAGAAATGCTGCTTTGGAACTGCTTCAACCTTAGGCTTTTTAAAAAAGAGATTAAAAAAAGTCATGTATAATTTAATCTGCTCATACTGCTTATTTTCCACGTACTGTCATTATTTGTTCAAATTTGTTCAGTACTGAGATTTATGCCTTTGGTCTGTGATGGGCAAGAAAAACTGAAGTACCTGTCTGGTCACTGACAGCCAGAGAAGTAGAAACAGGAAGGAGAAGGAAGACTGCCATACAAAGCCAAACTATGCAGGATCCAATGTACTTCATCTCCCCCTGGACACATGTGAACAATCAGCTACAAATCTGAAACAGAAAATAATCACATTCAGAACAATCTCTTCTTATTCTTTTCCCCTCACCCCATCAGAAAACTACAAAGAAGAATTTCTTAACTGTAAAGAAAAGAGGAAGTCGCTAGTCACACGCAAAGTGTATCATTTATCTGTTGTAAGGAGCTACAAAAAGAGCCTTATGTAATTTTAGAAATAAATGACAAATAGACTCCTTTAGTTCTTTATTAAACTTAGAAGTAACACCTCAGAGATATTAGTTGTAAAGGCACTAAATTTTCGTTTCATTAGTAATGACTAGTTTTCTTTTATTTTTCTCCCAGGTTTTAACTTTTAAATATATCAGCTAAAGCGTTTGGTGTCACAACACTGCCAGTGACTGCTGAAGTAGTCTTCAAATCGAAGAAGGACAACATGCAATTGTTTCGGTTTAAGTGCAAAAGAAACCAAAACACGATATTCCTCTGCCTTGCAAAATATACAAGTGCCTAGAGCAGCCTGTATTGAGTTTACAGTTTAAATCTCACAAAAATACAGTCTGGCTTCAACAACGTATCTTTTGTCCTCTAAAGAGAGTATCGGCTTTTCTTCTAAGCCAACTGCAATGTATAGATACACGTGAATTTAATGAAACACAGAAAATGACAAATATTTTTCTAATCGCATTTTCTGTAAGAAAAACAAATCACATACCTAAGACGCAATTTCTGTAATTATTTTCACGAGGCACCTTATTCATCATCAGAGCTATTCTGTCAGTCATATGTACTGACAGTAACTACACCATCATTAACTTTTCCAGCCTCCCCAACAGCAGCGAAGTGAATACATGTTCAAGTAACATTATCATTTAATTTCCCGCACCTGCTTTACAAGCAGGCATCAGTAATTCCCTAGAGCTGCCGCTCCAGAGGTCTCATTTTCTGAAGGGCTCTTGCCAATTAAATCACTAATACCGCCACCCCCTCGCTGCCACCGCACCTCCGGGCTTGGGTCCTCTGCCGCCGGCTGCTTCGGGAGGCTCCGCTCCCTCGCACAACCGGCGCACCGGAGCCTACGGGGCGGGGGCGACCCGAGCCCTCAGCAGCTCAGACTGTAACGCGGCAGCACCGGCAGTTTAAATTCTCTTGGATCGAGTTGGGTTTGCTGGAGGGAGGGTTTAAAGCGCTAGGCGGGTGGGTGAGCAGGCGGTAAGGCGAGCGGGTAGCTCGGTCGGCGGGGCTGGGCGGGGAGCAGCGAGGCGCCGGCCCGGGCAGCGCCCCCGCCCCGCTGCCCGAGCCCCGCTCTCCCCGCGGCTCGGCTCCGCTCCGCGCCGCGCCTCGCCCCCGAACCCCCGCTCCCGGGCTCCTACTCGCCGCCCCTCGCTCCTACCCGCCGCCCCTCGCCCCGGGCTCGGCCGCCCCGTCTCTCAGGAACCCGCCTGCGGCGCCGGGAGCGGCCGGCCCCCGGCGAGTCGAGCGAGAGGGCAGGCGCCCACCGACGCTTCCTCCGCAGCCCCGGGGCGGAGCGGAGCCAGCAGCCCGCTCGGGCCGGCGGCGCCGGCGAGCGGGGCCGAGCGCCCACCGCGAGCGAGGGAGCCCTCTGCCGCCGGGCCGCTGCGGAGGGGCCGGGCCGGCAGCGGGGCAGCGCCGCCGGCCCCGGGCGGCACCTGCACGGGGCGAACAGGTGAGGGGGGCCGCGGGGAGAAGGCGCTGCTCGCCCGCAGGCGGGTGGGCTCCAGTGCAGGCACGGCGGTGCTGTGCTGGCGCCAGCCTGCCGGGGACCTGCGCCCCCGGCTCGACGTCCCCCGGGGTTTGCCCGAGAGCCGCCGAACCGCGCGGGTTCCTCCCGTCCCGGAGAGCGTTTACCGCGCTCCCCACCCGTGCCGCTGCTCACAAGTATGTTTCAACGAGCTGGATGTGGGCCACTCGATACGCATGCTAATTAGGATGATACACGCTAATAGATGGATTTTTAAATTTAGATATAGGCATACAATTAATAAGCATGCTCAGCATTGTGGCGATTTGCAACAGTTTAATCGGTTTTGTAAATTACTGCAAATTTAGTAATTCACTAATGTTTTCATTAGCATATCTTAGCATATACCTATAGCCACCCACAAACATATATAATGTATTTACACAGTCACGAGCAGAATCCTATAGCATAGACTGATTACAGTGCATTAAAAGCTTACTGGGTACATTACGTTTATATAGGATATAGTTAATATCGGCAAAATCAGTGATAAACTTAAATGGCAATTTTGAAAAAAAAAAAACAAACCAAAACAAACCCACCACAAAACAAGCCAGGAATAGTCTGTGTGCATGTGAGATGTTTAGACAACTGACTACAAACTATGGGTTGCTTACCTTTAATTTTTATTTTAGTATGTCCCCCAGAAGCACTGAAAATGCCTGGACAGAGCTGCTGTGGTGCTGAGGAGCTGCTGGAGTGAGTCTCCAAAGAGTGGTAGAGGGGGATGCAGCTCTGTCCTTATTAGTCTCACACAGTATGACCCTCCCCCTCAGTGAGCACAGAATACTCTGCAAGAAAGGACAAACAGCCACCCAGACACAGATTTTACATCATCATACTTGTATATCCCAAGTCCAGTAACAATGTAAGAAATGTTTTTTTTCTCCTTCCCCCTAAGCCCCCCCCCAAAAAACCCCCAAACAAAAAAGAGTTCCATAAATTAAACTGCCAGAGTGTGAACACATGAATGAAAGAGTATCTGGTTTCTAGTTGTAAAGAACCAATTATGTACATTAGCACACCGGCAGAAACTAGCTTTTATCACTTAAGTGTAAGCACACATCATTAATTTTATATACTTTATCATAAATTTAAAAATCAGCCACCCAAGTAACCAAGAGAGTGCACCTATTTATGGCACTGATGCTGCAAAGCACAGCTGATTACTGACATTTGTTTTGCCTTTTAAAATCTATCATTTACAAACCTGAATGTTCTTGCACCGTAATATCCTGTCTGTGATGAAATGGTGAGATTGAGCACAGCCACTGGCTCTCATCTGAATGTGCGAAACTGCACTTTTCTCAGGTTCTCCAAGTGTGCTTGTGGCAGTTTTCCGTATCACATTTTAAAGATGTAAACCAGATAGAAGGACGGAGAAAAGTAAAATGACTAGAAACAGATACACAGAAGACAGAGAGAGTAGGGCTTTAATTAAAACAGATTTATGTATATCCAAGACATATTTTATCTTTTTCTAGTAGAATCATTCTGATGGGAAAAACAGGAAAGTGGTTACTATTATATGAAAATTTATTAGCTTAACATCAATTTAGCCCAACTGCTCTTCAGATCAGAAAATTCATAGGGTTAGCTTTTTGCCCCCCCCTCCCCCCCCCCCCGCCCCCCAACAGATAACAGATTTTGAAAAGTGTTTCCTCATTTCAACCAAGATAACTAGCCAGGATAACCAACAAATCACATGGAAAGACATGATTATCTTTCTGGTTTAAATTTCAAAACAGTTGTTGCTCTTCCCAACTTAGAATCATGAGAGAAAGATGAAATCGCAGCTTACATACATGTCTGCTAGGGTGTTTCATTCCACAACTTTGCCAGACTTGTGGTCTAACTTACGCAAGTCACACTTCTCGCTTGCTCATCTGTAAATTATAGAAAGTAAAGCTGCCTTACCTCGCAGGGCGAGGCGCAAGAGCCCAGTCCTACAGCTGACAAACGATCGGAGCACTCCCTTCCCCTTCAGACTGTTCATTTGATAAAGGCTTCAGTGTTGAGCCCTAATTCAGTGTTTCGAGCAGAGTTGTGAGATCCTCAGTTGAAAGACCCTTTGTAAAAGCTCAGCTCCTAGTGAAAGGCATTATCATTTTTGACTGCAAAAGAACTGCGTTTCTCATTGCTCTTTCAAGCTACAAAATTCTTAAAATCTTTTTGTTTTATTTCATTTTACATGCCCTAAATATCTGGATTCAGCTGTTACATGAATATACAGTGTCTTATTAATTTCAATGAATGTAAGTTCTGAATTAGCTAAACATTTTAACTGCATAACACTTTGCACACGCAATCTGTTCATCCTTTAAAGAAATACTTCTGTCCCTCGAAGTTTCGTCACTGCTCAAAAGTCCAGATCCAAACTGGGTCTTCGTTTCCTATGAAGCAATAATGAAACATAACCCCTAAACCAAGGATGTTGTTCCACTTACCGAGATGTTGACACTCCAAATGGAAAATTAAAAATACCTTGTTTGGACCATGTCAACTTCGAAACACTCCACATCCATATGAAAGCAGTAAGTAGAAGAATTAGAAACTACTACTACCTTCCCTGGCTAACACTTACACTTCCTGTACCCTGGCCCAGATCTTCAACTAAACAGGATTATGCCAGTTCATATAAATCAAAGGAATTACACCGATTTATACTAGTCGAGGACCTCGACATTAGGGACTGCCACCATACGTATTTATGGACAACACTGTTCGCTTTAATAAATACAGTCTTGAATGTCTAGTGACATGAAAATTGGGACCAAGGAAAACCTTACTGTTTCCAAACTTCTGTCACGAGCCAAAAAAAACGGCTTCTCTCTCTGCCTCCCACAATACAAGAAGCAAAGCCACAACTGGCAAAACATCTCTGTTATCATGAACAGCTTAGAAATCCCAACCACCTGCACTCTTGTTCACCTGCAAACAGCTACTGGTGCACTCCAGAGAAAACAGTCTATACATCATCCCATCTCCTTTGTATCCGGGAAGTACTGGAAAAACGGATGATACGAGCTGATGCACTCACAGCAAATAGATGACATCCCATGTTATCTTTGCAGCAACACAGTTTTCCAGCTATCTCAGAGTTTAGCTAAAGCACTTACTTGCACACTGAAGACGGGATTAGATCTGGATCCAGGCAAGAGCCAAGGCAAATACACCAAGAAGCAGAAAAGAGAGAAATTTCAGTTTGAAACCATACTTAGCACAGATGTGCAGAGCACGTTCCATCTCCTGTGCCAAGGGTGAACTGCACCGAACAGCTTTTACTACAACTGCAGTTGCAGGCAGGATGCAGGGGAAAAACGTGAGAGAATCGGGGGGCAAAGGGGCAGAATTATTTTTTTTGTAGAAAATTTTTCTTTATTGCCGACACTCACTTTCCACTTTCGTTTCTTTTTCGGCACAATTAGATATCCAAACCAGCCAAGTAGCATAATTCACTCTCATCTGTGTGGTGCTAACAGATTTGTCTCCATCTCGTTAGACCCACATTTTTAACTTGTGTTGCTTATGACAACGCATATGCAGGAATGAAGCTGTAAACTTTGACAAAAGTCTTTAAAAGCAGCAGTATTCTACTTGAAAACAATTTCTTAAAAGGAGATTAATTTGAAACACCCCTTACCATGCTATTTCTCACCAAATGTAGAGCTTAGTATTTCTATTCCGTTGTATAAGCCCTTATGTGGAATTGTTCCTTGCCAGATGATCCTTTCTGCCCTCTGCAAGATTTGCCGGTCATGACGACTGCATTCCACTGAAGCAATTAAAATATAAATGCTTTTAAATACATTTGACTGAACTGTAATGAACTTAGACAAAACAGGTGGAATCCCAGCCTTGGGGAAGTTAATGGAAATTTTAACATTGATGTAATTGGGGCAAAAATGTTGCTCAGATGAGGGAACTTGGCAAAAATTACATCAAAAAGCAATTATTTATATGCATGTGCACACACGCTAAGCACTCCTAAGCAGCAAAGCCAACAGAAAAGCTGGACGTCACTTCATTTCTTCTACAGGAGAGGAAAAGAGGAAGAAACCCCAACTGCTACTTCTTTTTCTGAATACTTGGGAAGCACTTAGATTTTCAGTAAAGGGGCCAAAATAACTGTCCAAAAGATGCAGAGAGAATACTTAATGCTATACTTTTGTGGTATTAGTTCTCTCGGCTCAGACATTTTCTCCACTCTTTGACACTTTATAACATGTCTTAAAATAACCAAATACTAATAAATATAATGGTACAGCAACAAAAGATGTCCGTATTTTATCTCCAATTCCAATGCCATTGATAATCCCAATCTCAAAAAAATAATGTGGAGTTGTATCCTTTGTAATGTTTAGTGCTCTCTGGTCCTAATATGTTTCATATTTTTAATAATGACATTTTAATCCAAAATATATACATTTCAAAGTAAATAAATCAATGCCTTGCTATATTGCTTATATTTACTGGTTGCAAACATGTCAACAGCTGTATCATAAGATTTGTAAAGTATTCATTACCATTCCAGAAAAATAAATTTCTGCATATACAACTCTTTAAAGTGTTAGTACAAAAATTCAGTTAAGTTATTCAAACTTGAAATAGTGCTGGATTTGTAGAATTCAGTAAAACATCAGTGCAGTCCAGGCTTAGAGAAACAATACTAAGATTAATAGTGTCAAAATGTATATGTCCTTAATCTATTAAAAGGCATACTTTGCTTTGTCTTCCTATAGATAAATGCACGTATATAACCATACCACCGTACTACAAACAGCTTGCCACATGTTCTATTGTTTCATGAACCACACAAAGAAATACACAATAAAGAAAAAATTCTGAACATTTACCAGTTTTTCTTTCTCTTCTTTCTTTCATATGGAATCCATCCTACCTGTAATGCAGGAAATACGTGCCTTTTGGTGGCTTTCGTATTGTCCAAGAAAAAAGTACGTGGTCAAACAGCTGATTAGGGATGAGAAAAGCTGAAAGGTGATTTTCCAAACCAAGTCAAAGCACATCATCTGGCTTGTTTTAGACTGAAGTACCCGTATGTCTTTAAAAGTCATTACACATAATGAAAAGATGAAAGCCAGGTTTTAGGCAGCTGTGCTGGGAATTACAGGTGTTTGCCCAATACTTCTGTATGAATACGCTAAAATCCTACATGCAGTCTGAAAAACATCTATAAAGCAGTGAAATATGTTAATTTAAAATTTATATAATGCAAATATTAGAAAAAGGAAGGTGAAGAGCAAAGGAAAGGTATCAGCAAAGTTTAAGATCCTACAAATAGACTAGGCTGTATAAGCCCTTCAGGCTTGAAGGGCAACTTTATTTTAAATCAAAAGGCTGAATGCTTGTTTTTTTCTAAACTTCAGGAAGACAAAGCATAGATAGTCCAAGAAATGGCAGTTAAAATTCCATTTTAAATTGTAACAAATATGTCTAAGAATTTACAAGTCTCAGTATTAGCCAGTGTCTCCTACCGTTGTGTCCTTCCTATCCAGCTAATTTGCCCAAATTTTACTTAAAAACCAGAACACTACAATGATAAATAAATCACTTCTAGGTCCAGTTATGAATACTTTCCAATTTTCAGAAAGTAACTTCTCTAAATTTGCCTGTGCAAGACTAACTGATATATGTGACCATCAGTTTTATCAACATAGAAGCTACAATTACATTAACACATCCAGGATTCTGAGTTCATGCAGAGCTATTTACTGTTATTTTAATGCTCTATTTCAATACTGTCAAGCAACATAGAAATGAAATAACAAAATGACAAGTATTGTATTCATATTTATTGCTGAATAAATAGGCACAATAATCTGGGAAGTCAAATTAAGTGCATATTTAATCTGTATCTCTGCATCCACATACTTCATTTGCCTTTCATCTAGGAGTAAATATTCTCAGAATTTAACCGACGTTATACTTTTAAGTCAGTAATTTTACAGATTTATGTAAGCTTGATGTCTGCCTAGAGCTATCTAGTCATGATCTCAGATGTAAAAGAACTCTGAATTCAATAGCATCTAAAGGCTAGAAGTGAGACAGAAGTTAATCACATGCAAAAAAAAAAAAAAAAATCTAGCTGTTACAATGCCCTCTAAACACCCTACTGACCTATACATATTGCAAGTCAACATCCTACGTCACCCTGTGTATATATGTATTTTTGGGAGCTGCGGAATTTGTGCACTAATAGAAAACAACAGTTGAAAGGAAGAATCTGTGAGACTCTGTTTGCATGACTATTTGTATCTTTATGCACTGCAATTCAGATAAGTTTTACTGTTTACTAGGAATGCAAAATCAAACACTAGCTCCTAGAAAGGCCAGCATTTAAATAAATGGAAGGTTCTTAAAACAAATGTAGCTTTGTAGCGTATCTAGCGTAACATCTGCATCAATCTCTAAATTGTTTATTTTTGGCACGTCAAATGTGGTTTGGACACGATGGATGAATTTAATTTTGGAGCAAGGCCAAACAATTTAGCATGAACGTGCCATTTTGATAAAGCTTGGAGTAGCAGCTAGGAACTGCTCTGGTTTCTTCCCTTTCCTGAGGAGTGGAATCCAGATATATCCTGTTGGTTATTTTAACTGAGTACTTAACTTAACTTGCCAATTAGGCATTGACTAATTGTGCTGGAACCAATTATTAGTGCTGGAACCAACTACGTTCTAACAACTTAAAGTGGCATCCTGCAACTATTTAGTGAGGCTGTATTTTCACGTGCAAGATTATTCAAATGCATTTAGAGTTTATGTCTAAATCAGCAGATATAATCTATAATTATTAGAGCAGGAGTATCTGACATAGATACATAGTAAAGAATGCACTTAATCATAAAACTTACAGTACGAAGATGACCTTAGGCCAAAAATACAAATTTTACTGAAGGTAACTACATTGCTGAGGTGTTATCAGGCTGTATTCAGAGAAGAATACAAACTTAGGTCTCGCTTGTGCATTAGCGGGAAGACACTTTTCATGAAGATACAAAATTCTGTGTAATAAAACTGTGCTCATCCAAATCTTTTCAGTATGAATAATTATAGCTTGACGTGCCTTCAAACCTATTTGGGAAGAAGTAACTTTGGTTCATGTATTAAAACTACAAGGCCAGATACTTTAAAAAAAAAAAAAAAAGAAGGGTCTAAGAACTCACAAACTGTTTTAGGACCGACTTGCTCAGACATTCATCAGCAACATTGAGCTTGTCTCTCCTATTGCAATATTGTTCCATTTCCCAGAGCTTAGAACAGAAGTTATTTCTTTAAGGAACCGTTCATATGTTACAGATACTTCACTGATCTTTAGGGAACTTTAAAATTTACTTCAACAGAGGATTTGACTCCTGGAGAATAAAATTAGAAAAAAGGCTGAAACTTAATAAACTAAGCCTGTTGACAGGAGTAAAAGAAAAAAAGACTACTCTAACCATAGAATGCCTGTAAGTAGAAGAATACATAATAGAAAACGAGCTTGCATCAGGCACACGTTTGTCTTCACACAGGGTTTATCTTCCCCACAGAAGTATTTCTTGCAATCAGGACCTAGGTTTGAATGCCAAAATAGACTAGCCTAGTTCCAAACGACAAAGCTGTCAAGCCTTCTTCAGAGTCCTCCCTAGTACTGAGCTTTACTACATAAATCAGTGGGACGTCTGAGCGTATCCCACAGCTGCCTGTGGTACAGCATGGCAAACTGCTGGAGGAATGTTCCCAGTGCACCGAGGAAGAAGCTGTCTACATCCAAGCACGCTTCTGCAATTACGGGAGGACAAAGGAGCACACATAGTCACCTGATCTGGCGTTTCTGCAGTGCGAAGACCACAGAGTTAATAAACCAAAAGCAATTTAAACATGAGTTTAAATCCAGCTTGTCGTGGTTTAACCTCAGTCGGCAACTAAGCACCATGCAGCCACTCGCTCACTCCCCCCGACCTGGTGGGATGGGGGAGAGAATCGGAAGAGCACAAGTGAGAAAAACTCGTGGGTTGAGATAAAAACAGTTTAATAATTGAAATAAAATAATAATAATAATAATATGATGATAATAATAATACACAAAGCAAGTGATACACAGTACAACTGCTCACCACCCGCTGACCGATGCCCAGCCAGTCCCCGAGCAGCGGCCCCCCCGGCCAGCTTTCCCCAGTTTATGTACTGAGCGTGACGTCACATGGTATGGAATGTCCCTTTGGCCAGTTTGGCTGTGCCCCCTCCCAGCTTCTTGTGCACCTCCAGCCTTCTCAGTCAGTAGAGCATGGGAAACTAAAAAGTCCTTGGCTAGTGTAAGCATTACCTAGCAACAACTAAAACATGGGTGCGTTATCAACTTTGTTCTCATCCTAAATCCAAAACACAGCACTGTACCAGCTACTAGGAAGGAAATTAACTCTATCCCTGCCGAAACCAAGACACAGCTTTAAGCAGTATCAGTTTAGGCCAAGGGAACCATGGAACTGTTATGTTCCTGTCTGCAGATGTAACCAAACAGCAAGTGTGGTGAAACCTGAATGCAAGTCATGTTATGTGAAGCACCTGAGATGTCTAAATTAAGGGTGTAATGTCCCTTGGGAAATCCGGATTTGGGATTAACTGTTCTCTGCCAGTGTCTCTCTTCCTTGATTTTAGAGTGACAGTATTCCTAACTTCAACCTGACAGCTAAGTTTCTGAACTGAATCTGTGCTTGGTTAAAGGTTTTACAGAATCTGTGGACATCCCACAAGTTTATTTAAACTTGTTTAGTATGACCAGTACAGCTTTTAGATACCTTTAGATAAGGTAGTCTTATATACTTAGAAATATTTATATTCTTTTTATGGCTAAAAAATAACTACAAAAATGACCTACACTACCACAACACGTATTTACAATTATGTAAATTGTTCACAAAGTAGATTGGACTGGCCAATTGGACTCATTGCAGAGGCTAAGTAAATTGGACTCAGCAACATGAGTCTGCATTTTTAATTAAATGAGTCAAATTCTATGTACAGAGGACTTAAATGAATATTCCACAAGCATTGCCTGTAGCAGATATGATTAAATAAGAATTTTCAGTTACATCCACGTAAACCCCTTCCATTTACATTGAGAGCAGCTGTCCTCAACAGTTTTATTAACCCAAACTTACCTTGGCCTACAGTAAAGGTGTGCATATCCTTTTTAAATATAATCTCATTTTATCATCTAAGAGATGATAAAATTTTAGGTAGTATCTTCAGTGGATGACTTCCACTCCTGTGATTTTATCAGAGTATTAAAGATAAATTTTAAAATTTGTAGAAGAGAGTTCTCCGCTTATATTCTAGATGGTCTCAGAGAGTACAGACAGGTAGTTGTAACTGCTCAGATCCCCACCTTCCTATATTTTCCTCCATGTCATAAGTTGGTTCAGAAGTTTTAAATACTTCTCAGTCTATGCTGTTGCCATTACGTTGACTTCAAACACACTGTCTCACCAAACTCCCCAATCCTTTGCCTTGCCTGCATGGTGACAGTTTGTTTCTAGATTGAAGAGACAAGGCAAGGAAACCCAGACAGGGAAAAGCGGCAGGAGACACAAAAGATTCTTTGATATTTAGCCCATGGGAGGCCATCACTGCTCACGTACGTGAGCTAAAATATCTAAAAAATAAAACATCAAATTAATTTAGTGATTTATTTCTAATCTGTCTTTGAACTATTTATCATTATGACAGTCAGGAGCTGAGGCAGCAGGATAAAATGAAAGAAACAGAAGCTAAAATTAAGATACTAGGGTATCCTTTGACGTAGAGTAGCCAAATGGATTGGGCTGGATTCCTTTTCATCTCTTTGTTAAAGAATCACAAGCTAATATTGATGAAATCAGATTCACTTAATCTCTTTTGGCATAGATTATCATGCAAGGCAGTTCTTTTTTAGATGTTACCAGTTTTAGAGTCCTGTAAGTTTTTTCGTTTAACAATAAATGTAACAGTGAAATATCATTATACGGTTCATTCCACATGTGTAAGTGGGCATGGACATTAAACAAAGACTATGTATCAGAGTGAGTTAAGGATTTGATCTTACTTTTCTGATGTAGCCAAGGGGTATGCTTTTGATGCCTAAGAAATACATAATCAAGCCATAATTTCCCCCTCTCTCCCCATATTTCAGTAGTATTTACCTTCTTTTCTCTGAAGTTAAAATATTTATTAAAATGTCTTCATAACTTTGAGACAGTTGAGAAGTGCCTTTAACAATGATTTACTGAAAATCTATCAACATTAAGAAGAACACCACAACACAGGAAAAAATGAAAATAAAAGAAATACACTTCACTATTAAAATAATACAATGAGAAACCCCCCTGAAAATAGCTTCATCAACTTAATTTCTAATTAAGTAACACTGAAAACAAAAAGAAGTCACTATGGTTAACTTAAAAACTGAGACATTTTTAAACATCTTCAATAATCCTTATCTAGAAATGAATTTTTTAATTCCTTTTCTTACTGTTTCTCCTGAAATAAACTTTCTCCTACAGGACTGATACCAGTTCTATTAATGACCTTGCCCTCTGCTTTCAGATTTGCTTTCTTAGCACAGGGTCATTCTCTCTCCTGTTGCCTGTGGGATACCACTACTGTATAACTCCACTCTAGGCTCCGCTGTAAAAAATGGATGAAAGAGAACTAGAAAGTTAGTGCAAGTAAAATGCTTCTGTCTTTCTGCAGATCATGGGGAGTTTTGGCAAGTTACTTAGAGTGAAATTTTGGCTTCACTGAAGTCAGTGTATGCTTTTCTACAAACTTCAGCTGGGCCAGAATTTCACACCTGGTTTCTATGACCTCTCTTTAGTTGCTGTTGCTGTGAACTAGGAGTACCAGAGACTTCAATCAAGCCAGGATTTCACTCTAAACAGAACACATTACCAACGCTTCCTGTCATCCTCAGGGAGAAGACAATTAAGAAATAAATATACCAGAATGATAGTACTTGCCAGAAAGGCTTTTGTGGATCCTAGGTTGTGCTGTATTTACTGGTAGCAGCGTAACTTGAACAACAAAGACGACAAAATTTTGTGACCCAGAGACTGGAAAAAAATATTATTTAGAAGCTGAGATTTCTCTAGCTTCTCATCTGGATTATAATAGAGTCCATAATGGTATGCTGCAGTTAATACAGGTTTTTGGGTTTTTTTAGTATGGTTGAGGTTCTTCCCTCTGTTTTGCTTTCTCATCCCTTTCCAGCCCTCACTGTGTGTAGATTCCTTATTCTCCTCTCCTGCAGTGGTTGCTGGAGTTCCTGATCTGGGACGTCCAGACCACTGGTGATCTAGTCAGCTACCTACAGATTAAATGACATCTTTTTCCAGCTGTAACGGAAAGATAGCTAAATGACATGAAAAAACAAATGAATAAGAGTAAACACTTGCCCTTTTTTTCAGCACGTTTTTAATGATGCTTTGTTATTGCCACTGTGTTTTAAAGGCCATGATCTCTGCACCCGACTGCATGTCAACCAAGTTCTTGAAGTGGAGCTACCTGCACGTTACTCTGGAATTTAGCAAATTAAAAGATTTGTCATATCTAAAAGTAGACTTTGTAGAAGCTTTAACAAAGTAACTCTTTACATAGAAGTAGCTCAGCTCTATTAGGTGAAACAGTTTAAATAAAAAGGTTTGAAAACATATCTACTCATCGTCCATTGTACCTTTGCAAGGTAAGTCTTTTCCACCCCATTCTCCTGAAAATCTTGCAGCTTTCAGTTGCTACATATGTTTCAGAGTCCATCAGGTCTCTCCAAAAGTCTTTCCTAACTGTCATCACTGAAACTTGGGCTAGGAGCTTATCTTTGCTGCAAGAAGCCTTCCTTGATTATAGCTTCATGCTTCTTGTTTTCCTCTCCCTGATCCAGCCTGATACTGTTGAAGCTTCTCACAGAATGGCTGAGGTTGGCAGGGACCTCTGGCCATCATCTGGTCCACCCCCTCTGCTCAAACAGGGCCACCTAGAGCCAGTTGCCCAGGACCATGTCCAGAGGAGACATTTTCCATCTAGGCACATTAAACTACTTCCAGAGAAGATTCTGTTCTCCCTCAGGGGAGAGCAGAGGGCCCCGTCTTGGCGGGTTCTTTCCTTCCCAATGTTGTAATACCTGTCACAACTATTTTGCCTGATTTCTTTCATAATTTAGACCATAAAATGATATTCAGTCATTTCTGACAAATTCCTAATTTATAGGCGAGCTATACCTCTTCTTTTGGAAAAATATATGTTCTAGTTTTAAATATATGAAATTATATTCTACCACATACCTAGGCTAATAGTTGCATGTAACCATATTTATGTGATTATATTTTTTTTCCATGTGCCTTGTTTTTCTCAATTTATCTAGCTTCAGGCTTCAGCCTTTGGATTATGATATGCCTTTATCTCTAAATATCCTTATGATATCAGAAGTCTTATTTCCGTGTACAAACTTAGGCTATCCTCAGCTCTTCTCCTGAGTAACAAAGATGGATCGAGGAGCTTTTGTTTTGTCTTATCTTTTTTCACTACAAAGCAGTGTGGTTTTGTGGTGGGTTTTTTGTTCGTTTTGAGGTTTTTTTTCTCCAACCATTCCTGCTCACTGACATCAATTAGAAAGCAGAATGCTTGGATAGCAGAAGCTAACATAATGACTAGTTATGCCATCACTACCATATAAAGTAGTAACACAGCTACATTACTGCTACTTAGTATTTCTTTCTGTTAAGCCCCATCTTTTTTAAGCCATCACAGTGTGCATGAAGCTATTGCTACCTCTCTTAAAGCATTACAGTTTTCCAAAATGCCGTATACCGCTCAGTAAGCTTAGCCCTGTAGTATTTGCTCCTGCAAGTGTAACCTTGCATTTGATTTCACTGCATCACCTTTTTCCTGGACAATCTACTTCACCTTACAAAAATGGACATATAATTATTTCCTACTCAATCATTTTCATGTCAACAGCAAGCTATTCACAATGTTTTCTAGCCGAGGAAAGCAAAGCCCCGTGCTCAGTTTAATGAAGTTTATCTAGAGGTAATGTGATAGTTTTGCAGCAAGCCAGCTGAGCAATCTCCAAATCTTAAGGGAATGTTCTAAGTACATGTAAGAACATATTTTTCTGAAAATTGGAAAACTGGAATGGGAAAAGTAGGACTGAAACAAGTTTTCAAGTTGCTTAGCAATGCCTCACCTAGCTTGTAACTGCTTGTATTTCAAAAACTACTTGATCAGTCATTAGTATCATTCAGACCTGCTCTCTCTCATAAAGGAGGTGTACCAAGGCTATGCTTGCAGACCTACTTTATCTACAGAAACAGTCCGATTCTAACAGCAGTCACATGGAGGCCCTCAAAAACCAGTATCGCTATATCTATAGAGTCCCTGTTGTGAAGGAGAAAATAGCTAGTAACAACAAAAATTAATGCTTTAGATTTAAAAGTCTATCCTATGGATGTCAGGTGTGTTTAAAGAAAGTGCTCATATTTTCAACGCATTGGTGTAGCAGACCATTTGTTCAAATGATGCCAAAAGTCAGCAAAACTAAAACCCAAACAGAATAAAACCTGTCTAATATCATCTACAACGGCTAGGGCTTCAAAGGTGATCAGTGTAAAACTGCACCTGAGCAAAGATGATGGTGAACGTAATAGCAATCATAATATAAGTGCTCGTACATTAGAAAATGTTTTTAAAAAAGCTATAAAATGCTAGAAAATACCACATACTGAGCATGCTATTTAAAAATGTGTAAAAATAAAACTGAACTAATTTCTGAAAGATTAGCAAGTGTAAGTTGATGCTGTAGAAAACAAGGTAAAACCTACATACCTGCTAGATAACCAGTAATATTACAGAGTCCACACAGTGGAGACTATGCCCAAACACGACAAAGTAGAACTGATACATAGTATAACAAACAAACTGAAAATAAACAACTGATGAAACCAGGTAAGGGAGGGAGCAATTTAAGCAACATCTACAACAGAATTACTTTACCAGTGTAATATGGTATGCTACCAAAATAGCAGTGTAGCTGCAGCAAGTCAGGTCTTGAAAGCTTCCAAGGAGGGAGGCTACAACCTCTCCAGGCAACCTGCTCCACTGCTTGACTGTCCTCACGGTGAAGAGGTTTCTCCTCATATCCAGTCAGAACCTCTCTCATTTCCGCTTGTGCCCGCTGTCATCCTCCTATCATGTACTTCCGAACAGCTCAGCTTCACCTTTCTTGATGACCTCCTCCTATGTGTTGCTATTAGGTGTCCTGAAGACTCCTCTTCTCCGTGCTGATCAAAGACCAGTTCCACGCTATAAAATACCCTCCTGTAATAACAAGTATACTGACACAGAAAGTAAATTCTTTGCAGACTGTATTTGCTCTACATCTTTTATGTAGTCAACACAGAACTAACAATAATTTGGCTATCAACTCATCTGGGTACATAGTTTCAACTCTTCTTCATACCAGATTCCCACCAGAGTTTTTCTTCTCCTTCTCCGAGTGACTGAAAACATACTTTGTGAAATGTGTTGATGTCCTTTGCCTCTACAAACAGGTATGACCTGTGCACCTGATTCTTTTGTGCACTGCCTCTTTCCTCTGGTTAAAACTTCGGAGACATTGAGTGCATTATAGCAAACAGTTACCTTAAATAGAGCAAAATTTCTTGTGGTCCTTTTTTTTCTTTGGTGACCATAAGAAAGCAAATGATAACACAGTGAAGAAACAGGAGTGGAAAGTTTATTTTTAATATAAAAGCAAACATACACAGAAAATAAATACAAGTACATAATTATTTAAGTGAATACCTACCTTACATTATTTTACATAAAATCTGCACATTTCTAGTATTTTGCACTGAAAAATGCTATCTGTATCACTTTTTAGTAAACGTTAGAAAGGAACTCAAGATTTAATAATCCAAAACAGTAGAACTTGTTTTGCATTTGCTTATTAGACAAAACATTAAATTACTAGCACGTGCTGTATTACTGTGTTGAAGACCGTGTGAGGTAAGAAGCAAAAAACCAATTTCACTCCAGAAGACGTTTTAATCAAATTAAAACACAATGTAAAATATAAGAAATAATAAAAGAAGATGAGAACTACACTAATATGTACTGTTTCTATAAAAGGGAGATATAAATCAGATGTAAAAAATTTCAGAAATCATCACTTTCACGGCCATTAGCTGGTCACATGGCACTTTAGATATTAACCCAAAAATTAGTAGTAATGGGTATTTTAAGACATGAATGGAGGCTCTGTGGACTGGCTTATGAAGGTTATTCCATATTTGAATAGGCTGTGTCAAAAAGGGGGACAGATTCTGGTAAATGAACTGAGCACTTCAACGACAAAACAAAATGGTTGCTGGAATAAAGGAATGAGAACAGACACTGAGGTCTGTCAGTACATAGAAGAGAGACAGGATTGTACAAACTCTAACTAGCTTGTCTGTCATGCAACAAGTAAGAGACCAACAGAGACTGGAGGATGAAGGTGAAAAGATCAACATGACCGGATTTAATATGATTTTCCATCTCTTTTTGAATTACAAAGTTCATCAGAGTTCAGAATGGCAATGCTACGGTTGCAAATATGGGAAATAATGTTTTAGATAAGTTAGTGATACAATAATAGAAAAGGATTCATTCTTGAATATGTAATAGTGAAGAAATCGCAAAATTTAGGTATGGTCTAGTTGTGCATATCTACAGAAATGGAAATTTTTATGATGGCATTGAATTATAGGCTTGAATGCTTTGGAAAGCAATGGTGCCATCAATAGTGACAAAGCTTGACAGACAAAGATTAAGGTTTGAATCAACCCATTTTAGTTTTGAAAAACTGATTTACTTTAAAGTTGATATATACTTAACTAAAAAATCACTCATATATTACAAACCAACTCCTGAAGTTCTTGCTGTGCTAAAACTTCTGTGGAAATGAGAAATTTCTCCAAGTAAGGACTTGAAGATTTGGCTTCTACTGAGATCTCTGGCAAACCTCCTATTGACTGCGTCAGGCATGGAAATGATTTTGGAGAACTACACTATGGGAGCCCTCTGGTGAGTGAAAGAGGAAAATGCCCCCGAAATGCCAACCACCAGGAAAGACGACTCCTGCCACTTAAACTGGATTTTTACATCTAAGATTGCAGTGTTTTGTAATTATTAATTAATCAAAATTTATTTATTTGAATCACCTATTACAAAATGATGAGTTTTGACATCAGTCCTCCTCTATAATTACCCTCCGTGCTTTTCTTCCCACTACTCTAATGGTTATTCAGCTGCAACCCAAAGAGAAAAGCAGTTCACTCGCAGAAAATAAATGAAACAGGAAGAATATGTTAAACTAAATCCTTGTCAACAACATAGAAGAAAAAGTGTTATCATGTATCCATCTCTGCTGTTTCTATTACTGGAGACAGGGAACATTAAGTCTTAGTAGTAGCTTGAAGCCCTAGCATTCCTTTGGGTCTTGTAAAATAAACATTATACACACCAAAACTTTCAATACTGAATAAAGGCTCTGAGATTGCTCCTCACTATGTACATACACAGGCCTGGCTCTGCACGGTTCGCGTATACTCTGTCTTTCAACTCTGTATGTTTAAAAATTTTTGTCTCAGGATACAGGCAAAGAGATCAGTATTTGGTTGTATTCACTGACAGCCAAGTGACACGTGATCCACATAGTTAAAGATCATACATTTAAGAAAGGCTAGAAATAGCAGCAAGTAAAATAATTTGCTCTTCTGCGAAGTCAAAACTACAGATGTAACTGCTGCTAATGCCACTACTGATCAAAAAGGCCTAAATGATAAAACTTCAAAGTCAGCAGCCATAATCTCATGCCATTCCTCCTCTGTGACATTGCTTTGTGTTACTGCCCTACTATTCAATTCCTGGTGCAACTGCTGAGAATAATGATTTCCTTTGCATTCTCCAAAATGTTATCTTCTATCTAAATACAGTTGCCATGTGAATGGCATTAATTACCAACTCGTTCAGGTAGGAAGTGACTCCTGGGACCTTTCTTGTCCAACCTCCTGCTCAAAGCAGGGTCACGATGAATCCAGACCAGATTGCTCAAGGTTTTATCATTCAAGTCGTGTAAACCTCCAAGAATGGAGGTTACAAAACCTATCTGGGCTATCTGCTCCACTGCTTAATTATCCTTACACTTTTTTTTGTTCTTCCATATATCCAGTCAGATCCTCCTATTTCAATTTATGTCTGCTGCCTCTCTTCCTACCATGCACCCATGTTAGGGCCCCCAAAGCTGTCTCTTCCCCAGGCTGAACAAGCCCAGCTTCCTCACCTCTCCTCACAAAGCAAGTGCTCCAGACCCAGCCATCCTGGTGACCCTTCCCTGAACTCACTCCAGTTTACCAATGTATTTCTTGAGCTGAGGAAATTAGATTCATCAACTCTTTCTTTTCACACAGAAGCATTAAGCCTACCTTTTTTCTCATTTTAAAACAAAAGGAAACTTCTGTGCTCCTGGGTGTGGGTTTAAGGCCTATTTTGTTGGTTAGAGATGAGGCTCAACTGTTCACTATAATATAAAATCACCTCTCCTGTGCAGCTAGACAGCCCTTAATGTCCAGGATTCTTTATGCAGTCCATATGCTAGGTTTAAATAACATAAATGGCTTTGAATCAGTCTTCTGAGCCAGAAGAAATTCACCTTTATCATGAAGATTACCCTCTAACTGTATCAAATGATCAAAAACCTAGCCTTTGTTGACGTCCCAAGAACAGGTATACTGAGCTGGACTAACTGAAAGACAGTAACTGGAATGATTGAAAGACTGTGCAGCTTCCTATATTGACCTTTCAGTGCCAACAGCAAACCCTTTGGAAAACAGGGAAAGCTGAAGAAGCTTCCCCTGCAAATCCTGCCCGTTTCTGGCACTCTCCTCCTTAGGGACCTTCTGAGCTGGAGGCTGCTTCTCTATCAGAGTGCTTAATACTGCTTGACAGACCTCTCATCCATGAATTTCTCTATTAATTTTTAACATATGCATACTCTTGGTATTCAAATCATCCTAAGGTAAGGATATCTATTTTTTAAATTGTATGAAGCAGTCCCTTTGTTAATCTATTTCGTGCCCAATTTTCTTGATACGAGCACGACTAATTGTTCTCTATTCACTGTTCCTCGTGCCAGTCAGAAATATTAAAATTCTATCATTTCTCCTTGAGTAGCACCTTTTCCAAGGTGGCGATTCCAAATTATTTACTTTTTTCCATGCACAGAAGCTATTCCTTACTTTGTTCATGCTCGTCCTCCTCTAAACTGTCTCAAATTCTGTATCTCTTTTTAACATGGATGTCAAAACAGCTCACTGTTCATGAAGTGTAATGACAATTTGGTTGTCTATCCCCTTCCTATTACTATCATTATTTGCCTTTTTGACTACCTCTGAAGATTTTGTCAAAAGCTAAACTTAGTGGCAGCTTTGCCATTAAATTCAGGGGGTCAGAATTTAATCTATTGTTTTGCTTACTCTCCATCTAGTTTCCTCAGTCCATCCTGGGAAAATCTCCAAACATGTTCCTTCCAAGTTTATGCCTTGGTTGCAGTTTGCCCATGTTCAGAAGACCAAAAGTATCTCTAATAATTTAGGACAAATATGCAGAAAACAGTACTTTGGATGTTCTAATATGATCAAGCACTCAGTTCATTATTTGGCTGGTACCATGAGAAAAATACTGGGGAAATCTCTTTTTATTCTGACTGAAAACATCAGGCAGAAAGTTTCAGGGGAATACAGCAGTTCGCACTCATTTTTGTTGTGGGAATGTTCACACATTTCTATTGTGGAAGTTCACGTTGTTTTCATTCTTATCAGCCCATACAGAACTGTAATTTACATACAGAACAGCTTTTAATTATTGTTTTTTTGGAAAAAACAGTTTAGAAGTAAATTGACCTTGAAGGCTCCTAATCACTTTTACAGCCCTCATTAAAGAAAACGTTACTGACCTACACTCTCTATCTCCTGGAGAAATTAATCACCTCTTCTGCCCTCAGACTCCTTTTTTAAAATTCTGTTTTTGTTGAAGTAAACAAACTGAGGAACAGAACAGAAAAGAACCTCCATAAACACTATTACGCAGTTGTTAGTAATGTATTAAAAGAACAATCACTCTAAATTCTTCCATAGATTAATTCTAAATTTCTAACTCAACTATTTATTTTTATTTAGCATGTTGCAACCTTTTAAAAGATGATCTCTGTTCCAAATCAAAAAACAACAACAAAAAAAAACCCTGTTCCCCTACTTCAATACTACCACAGCAATAAAAGACACACACATCTTAATGCACAGATTAGCTATTCCTCTCCACCTAGTGACAGTTCTATTCTTTCCAGTTTACTAGTCCCAAACTATGCCAGGTTTTTCTTTGCATGTTAGAAACTCCATGTTCTAGGGACTGGGCTTTGCCTAGGACAATGATCCACTTTAAGTACATCAATTGTTATGTATATCGATTACACAGTTTGATTTATATAAATTATGTTGTGGAATTTATTATTAAAAATATTAAGAATGACATGATAAATAGACACAAAAAGTGATTTGACAAATTGATGGCACAGAAAGCCTATCTTTAGCCTCCAAGAATGACTTGGGTTCCCTGAAGAACAGCCTACCAGTGCTGATGGGTATGCTGGGAGGAATACCACTGTGTGCTTATCTGCTTCATATATGCTTCCCCTATATTCCATCAAATATTAAGAAAACCTTTTTCCCAACCCAATGGGACCATTTGTTTTTCCTTAGTGTGACATCATTACTTCTTCTGAAAACTGTTCTCTTCCCTACGCTTACCCAAAATAAGAACTGAGCTAACTTAAACCAAGTTAAGGTCAAACTGGAATTTTCATGAGGTTCATAAAACTATGTTTTGTCCCTATTCTTCATGTAAATGTTGAGCCACTGATGCAACAGTACAAACTACTGATATTGAATAAGGTTTAAAGGGAAAATGAGGTTTATTTTGGTGAAACGGAATGGTAGACTGCACTAAAGCCAAGCACTCTGAAGAGATGAGCATGATTGAGGAGCTTGAAACAAGGTAACATTTTAGGATAAGGAAACAACACAAGGAGCAAAGATGTAAAGGACACATCATGATGTTCTCTATTAGCCTAGCAATAAATAACGTCCAAGTTAATTTTGTGAATGCCTTCTAAAATATTTGTTAATTATCATGCAGACTGACAGATTCCAATTTTGTCCTTTTGGGGTTTTTTGGCTACGCATGATACAGTGGAAACTCTTATTCATAGAATGAAAATTAACTCTTAATAGTGTTTAAGAAGAAAACCAAAGCTGTGCTACTGGTTAAATAAGGCTAAGTAAGCACTGAAGTACAGTGGTGGAAGGAAAGATGCCTGCATTGAATTAATACAGTATGACAAACCAAACTCAGAAACCTAGTTTGGTCTGCAGTAATGGTAAATCAACTACAGCATTAAATGAAACAGAAGACATTTCAAGAAGCTACAGACAATTTTCTTCATACAAGTTTAAGAACTTTCAAAAAAACCCAAATTAGTTATTATTGCCAATGGTTAATTGCGTGTACTTGCACAGTACCAGGTCCAGTGCATTCTGTGCCATAGGGCTTACAGGTTTTAATGGATTCTAAGCCACATAACACAAAGAATAATGACACCTCCAAGTACAAGACCATGACATGTTCTGTCAAATACTGCTAAACCCAGTTTCACTACCTTTTCTGCTAACCTGGGGAAAAAAAAATATAGAAAAAGTAGAGTTAATCAGAGAATTTTAAAATACGGCATTGCCATTAGCCCACACGCTTTCAGCCCCCTTGAAACTTGTGGGATTATCAAGTGGTGACAAGAGCAGCTCCGTCAAGCGAGAAGGTGCACCTGCTCCCTGTTGGTATGTACACTATCTAGTTCAAGTATGATACTAATCCCTTGTCCTGGCCAAAATGAAGACTGTATCGTGTTTCATATACTTCAATTTCTACAATATCACTCCTCTTCTTTCTCTGTCTTTTTACCACTTGAATACGTTATTAATAACAAACTTGTGGAATTTACTTGTAAGTGGCATCCAAGACATTTTTCATAGTTTGGACTTATTTCTCACTATACATAAGAGTTACTATAATGGTTCTTTTTAGATAAAGATTTTATTTTATAAACAGTATAAATTTACAATTTATTTTAAAATTTCTTTTCTTTGTAACATAAAATTTGTGCTGTCCTTTTTTTTTGGCACTGTGCAACTGTCTTGCCTGGCAAAGCGAGGATGGTATTTAGGGAAGGCCACTGATACAATTCTTTATTTTTCCACACTACGACTGCTACCGTCACAATGCATGTCAGGGTTTTTTTTTTTTTTTTTGAGGAATATGGTAACAGCATTCTCTTCAGATTCACTCATTCTATTTTCATTCACACATTCTCTCAATGATCTGTAAAAATCCCTAATTTTTTTTTTTAGTATGTGCAATAAGAATTTTTGAAGAGTCTGTTAATTATTAGCTTGCAGTTATCAACCCTTGCTACAAACATGTCCAACAAAACCTTTTCAGAAATCATTTCACTTTTTGTACTATTCTCACCCTGTGACCCCATACACGATGCCCTACACAAGTACTTCTATCCACTGCCACTCTTTAGCACATTCACTGATCTTGCTGCACATCATGGCATCTTGATGACAAGCTTTTACTTGCAAGAGCAAAGAAGCGTGAAAGAGGACAAAACAAATCTCTGAGTCTAGGCAGGAAAAGAGGCACATCCACTACTGGAGCGCAGGGGAGAACAGCGCCACAGGGACAACTACTAGGCTCATTTTATAAGCCACGCTAGCTTAACCTAGCTGTTGGAAACACAGCGCTGATATACACCACTGCAGCCAAGACTAGATCTACTGATCATGAGGATCCTAAGCACTCACGTGACACCATGCTGTCTTTCAGCTGGGAGGTGAGCAGTATGAATGAGGCCACTTCACTAGCTGGCCCATACCACAACCCCCCCTACCTTCTCTCAAGCAATAACTCTCTGAAAAATATACCTGTGCTTCTGGGACTCCTCTTCTATTTGTGCGGAGCGGACATGTTTCTTCTGCACTGGTGACCAATTGCCTCATCTCTTATACCTTGACCCATAGTGTCTCATTAATTAGTCTTAATGACCAATGTGCCTTACGGAGTTTTGTTCTGTGGTTGTTCATTTTCACCCCATGACATAACACCACAATTGAGTAAAGTGCAGGTAGACTTGGGGCACTACAAACAGTAGCTGGCCTAGAAGTTGTCTACAGTGACTTTGAAAGACAAACATAGCCCTGGTATGCCAAGAAACATCTAACCAACGTATCCTCAAGGGCAGTCCTGTCAATAGACATTGTGAATACTCTGAAATCTGACCTCAAATTTACCCATGAGCACCCTCTTACAGACAGAGCTGTGTGAATACAGCCATGAAAAACATTAGTCTTAGGTTCCCCAGGAATACTAAACAAGGGATGAAATTTCTGTCTCCAAAAGATATCACAACAGTCAACACATCAACTGAACACCATTTTTAAGACTGAAGTTTATAGGACCTATGTTGGCACAAGGCACAGGAGAAAGGTCACTATTTGAATAATTAAAAAAATACTAACTTTGCTATTAAACTGTGGGGTTTTTTACATTTTTTCACGTGCTTGACACCTGCAGCGTCCCACCCAACAGTAAAAAAAATTGAAGTTGATCCTCTGAATTCTGTTTGTAGATCATTCTTCAGATAAAGATCTGCTGATTTTATTAGAATAAGGGATAAAATGCTTTGCTTTTATAAACTCTGAATTTTAGTGAATAAAGAAAAAACATCCAGATAGCTAGTGGTAACATGGCATTGAACTTCCATTTTCCCTACACTGTACATAAAACCATTACTTCCACTCTGACAAAAACTGAAGTTCTTCCTTTAAATTATGAATTACAGTAATCATTTTACACACAGGGACATGAAAAATTTTTCACTGAAACCTTGAAAACCTTGCCTGTTACCCAATTAAGACCAGGTTAGCAATCATATTTACCAAACAGGAATGGATCTGACAGAGCAGTGCTAATTTCTTCAAAATTACCATTTAGTGCAAAAATATAGGAAGATTTTAACAAAAGACTCAAAGATTGTATTTTTCTGTTAGTAGGAAATATATAATTTTGTGTTTTGGTTTTTTTTGTTGTTTTTTGGGTTTTTTTTACTGTTTGTTAAACTACATAAACTCTTAACTGTTTAGAATGGAAAAGATTTTTTGATCATGCTGAAGTTACTCTTATGGCTTATTTACTAAAACAAGTTAAATATTTATGTAACCATTTCAGTCAAAACAAAAAGATTTGTGGTAGGATATAACTATAGCATTTATTTTTTTTTTTTTACAGCAGCCTCAATTCTTAACTAGTTACACGTCTCTGATGTTTGGCGTTTCAATATTTTATTGATAAAGGTATGCAGTGCTGTACACAACATAAAATCTTTATATACTCCAAGGGCAAATTACTTCCCTTCCCACTTGGGAATAGTTTATTTTTAATGCTGTTCTTTAAGTTTTTAATTCTTCATGGGTTCTAGGGCAATTTTGAATTATAACATACATATTTAATAGTAATGACATGCAGGGAAATATTTTCTGTGGTGGAGATAATACATACACATTAGTAGTAATACATACAAAAAAAATATCTAAGAGGACATACACGATATAGTTAGCTGCTGACTGACCTATAACTAATTATATAGTATCTGCTGCTCTTCTCATCAAACTACAAGCCCACCTGCATTGCCATGAACTGCCCTTCCCCTGGCTCATGAGCACCACAGCCACCTGCCTGCTGCCTGTGCCCTCACACCAAATGGAAACCCAGCACAAGCATCTGCCCCTCCAGAATAAGCCTCCCAAACACCACCACTTCTCCACCAGCAGGCCCTTTCTTGCAACGCTACAAGCTCACCTAAAAACCACACCCGTAACCAACCATCCAAGCAGCTTGTGAATAACCCTTGCATTCTGCTTCCACCTGCACTGCCCTCACAGTAAGTTAACACATGGTACAGGTATTTGCCCCTGCAAGCAGCATTTCCCTCTGTATTGGGTTTGCATGGCAAGGTTTTGGTAGCAGGGGAGCTACAGGGGTGGCTTATGTTAGAAGCTGTTAGAAGCTTCCCCTATGTCTGATAGAGCCAATGCCAGCCAGCTCCAAGATGGATCTGCCGCTGGCCAAGGCTGAGCCCATCAGCAACAGTGGTAGCACCTCTGGAATAACATATTTAAGAAGGGGGGAAAAAACCTGCGCAACTGCAGAGAAGAGAGGAGTGAGAATATGCGAGAGAAACAACTCTGCAGACACCAAGCTCAGTGAAGGAGGGGGAGGAGGTGCTCCAGGCACCAGAGCAGAGATTCCCCTGCCGCCTGTGCTGAAGACCATGGTGAGGCAGGCTGTCCCCCTGCAGCCCATGGAGGTTCATGGTGGAACAGATATCCACCTGCAGCCCGTGGAGGACCCCACGCCTGAGCAGGTGGATGCACCTGAAGGAGGCTGTGACCCTATGGGAAGCCTGTGCTGAAGCAGGCTCCTGGCAGGACCTGCGGACCCATGGAGAGAGAGAAGCCCACGCTGGAGCAGGTTTGCTGGCAGGACTTGTGATCCTGTGGGGGACCCATGCTAGAGCAGTCTGTTCCTGAGGGACTGCACCCCGTGGAAAGGACCCATGCTGGAGCAGTTCATGAAGAACTGCAGCCTGTGGGAAGGACTCACATTGGAGGAGTTCATGGAGGACTGTCTCCTGTGGGAAGGACCCGACGCTGGAGCAGGGGAAGAGTGTGAGGAGTCATCTCCCTGAGGAGGAAGGAGCAGCAGAAACAATGTGTGATGAACTAACCGTAACCCCCATTCCCCATCCTCCTGCACCGCTGAGGGGGAGGAGGCAGAGAAAATCGGGAGTAAAGTTAAGCCTGGGAAGAAGGGAGGGGTGGGGGGAAGGTGTTTTTAAGATTTGGTTTTACGTCTCATTACCATACTCTGATTTCATTGGTAATAAATTAAACTACTTTCCCTGAGTTGAGTCTGTTTTGCCCATGATGGTAATTGTTGAGTGATCTCCCTGTCCTTATCCTGACTCACGAGCTTTTTGTTATATTTTCTCTCCCCTGTCCAGCTGAGGAGGGGAGCGATAGAGCAGCTTTGGTGGGCACCTGGCATCCAGCCAGGATCAACCCACCTCACCCTCCATGAGCCAGCATACCCCCTGCAGGTACTACCTGCAAGGTTTACAAGCTCTCCAGAACCCTCCCCAGCTCCATTATCACTTGGCTCATGAATGCTGCCACATGCCAGTGCCCTCCACACCGCTCTGACAACAAACAGAGAAGTACAGCATGTGTCCACTGCTCTGAGGGGAAGCTTCCAATTCTCCTGTCCTCCCAAACACAAGTCCCTTCTTTGCAAAGCTGCAAGCCCATCTGAACTCCTGCCACCCCCAACCACCTCATGCATAGCTTGTGAGTGCCGTCACACTTTCACAGTAAATTGAAGCCCAGCAAAAACATCAGCCACTTCATGGCAAAGCTGTTCCATCACACACACCATCAGATACCTTCTCCTGAGAGAACAAATCCACCTGAGCACACACCTCAGATGCCCCAGATATAGCTCACGAGCACCACCACACACTACTGCCTCATATACAGCCCTCATAATAAATTAAGGCTCAGCAAAGGCAAAAAACAGTCTGAGGCAAGGCTTTCGCAACCCCTTCACCAACAGATCCCTTCTCTCAAGGCTATGAGCCCATGAGAAGTCCCACCTCTCACCTGACCTCACACTTAGTTCATGAGCATTGCTGCCAGCACAAGCTCCTGTCACCCACACTGGCCTCACAGCAACTGGAAGCTTCCCACTCCAGGGCCAAGCTCCCCCTGCCCCAAACGGTCTCTTCTCACAAGGCTACAAAACAGCCTGAATCTCAACAACCTCTTACTTCGCTCATGAGTACCTTTGCTCTCACAGCAAATGGAAACATAGTAAAGGTATCTACTGCTTCAGGATGAGAATGTGGCCACCTCTGCACCTTGGCAGGTCCCCTCCTGCAGCTCTGTGAGCCCCTTGTACTGAGGCTGATGAACTAACAAAGCTCATGCACATTTTCACCCCGAGCCGCCTGCACACCAAAGAGAAACCCAGCACAGCACTCCGTGTCCCAATCTACCCCCTCGAGCACTCCTGCAGACTCCTTCGCACCTGACCTGCATGAAGCACTCACAGCAAATTAAAGACTAAGACAAGCGTCAGCACATTTAAGATGAGCCTCTCCCATTCCCCGTGCCACCAAATCCACACTCTCAAGGCTACGAGCTCCCCCGAGCAACACCGAACCCCACACCGACTCCCACCCCAGGGCCGCCCTCACACCGGCCGTCAGTGTCTCCCGCTCTGAGGCGAGGCTTCTCGCGAGACCACGATCCCGCCCCGACGCCGTGTATGCTGCCACACGCTGCTCCCGCCTCCCACCGCCCCCACAGACGGCGGCGGCCCAGCACCGCCGCCCCGCGTCCCCTCTCGGTAGGCTCCGAGCCTCTCCCAGCACCTGCCGCCTAACTCACGGGCACCTCACGCCACCTGAAAGCCTCCCAGAGGCGGGGGTTGCTGCAGCGTGAGCCCGCCTACCGCCCTCGACGGTACGAGCGAGCGAGCGAGCGAGCCCGCCTGCCTGCCTGCCACATCCCCCCCTGCCCTGCCCTCCGCTCCTCAGCGCCGTCGCAGTAAAGTCAAGCCCAGGGCAAAGGCATCAGGGTGCGAAGCTCCCCCCACGCCTTCGGCACACACCCCAGCCCGCCAGGCCCCTTCCCCACAAGCCGCGCCCACCTCGTGAACACGGCCCGTACTGCCCTCGCACCCACCGGACCAGGCTCCGCCCGCCGCCCGACGACGTTCCCGCCCTCACGGCTCCGCCCCCCCGAGCTCCTGCGCACCGCTGCCGTCACACGCTGCCCTCCCCTCCGCCCCGCGAAAATGTCTCCACGTGTGTCCGCACGCGTACGAAAGGCTAACAAAGCCTGCACACCTGCCAGGCGCCTTTAGACAGCTGTACGTGATGTAGGGAAATATTTTAGGTACTTTTACGGAGAAAAACAACAATCAAAAAATTGCAAGTGCGTGATACCTCTTAGAGCGTTTTTACCCAACCCCTCTTTTTCCTCTCCCGCTGCCCGTTACGCAGGAGTCCCCACGGACCGAGCGTTGCCCTGCCTCTGCCTCCCGGCCCCGGGAGGGGAAGGACAGACAAACCCCACGCGGGAGCAGGGGGCGAGGACAGCCGGCCGCACGGGGCAGCGGCCCCTCGCCGCGGCTCACGCTCCGCCCCCGCCCACCCAGCGGGGCGGAGGGGATCACCCTGATGCGCCCTAACCCCCCCCCCCCGTTCCCGCCACCCGACCGCTGCGCTCGGTCGCGGGACGGCGGCGAACCCCGGGCGCGGGAGGGGCTCCCGGCAGCGCGCGTCTGCCGGCTCCCGTCACCCTTCCCCTCCGGCCGCGCCTCTCTCGCGTCACAAACTAACGCGGCGGACAGTCCCTGCGTGGCGAGCCCCTGGCTACCAGTCCCTCACTGCTGCTTGCTGCGCCGATAGCGGGACGTGCCAGACCGAGACAAGAGCCGCCACCTGCTAACTAAAGCGAAAGCTGTCACCGTCACAGGCATATGACGTCACACTCCGCGACGCGCCCGGCAGTTGTTAGGTACGGTCCCCGTGGTGACGTAATGCCCGCCCCGTTAAAAGTCCCCGCCTCAGGGGGGCGGGTATGCTGTTGCTGACGGAAGTGAAGATGGCGGCGGCTGCCTCTGAGCTGCTGATGGGATGGTGTCTTTTCGGCCTGGCGCTGCTGGTGAGAGGCGGCTCTTCCGCGGCCGGGCCCCCGCCGGCCCGCGCGGCTGCCCCAGTCACACACCCCTTTCCCTCCGCTTGCCCCGGCCGGGCCGGCTGCGGCTGCTTCCTCGGCCCCTTCCTCGGCCCCTCGCTGTTCCAGCTCCGGGCTTCCAGCCTGGTCTCCTTGTTCGGCCTGTCCCGGCCCCCCCAGCCTGCCCCGACAGCGAGCGCTTCCCTGCAGCTCCTGCCGGTGCCTCGGCGGTGGTGCCGTAGGGCACAGCAGAGCCCAGAGCTGAGGGTGCGGGGCTGTCTTGCCTTCCTGCCTGGGTGATCAGCGCTGCTTGTTTGTGGTTTGGCCTGTTTCGCGTGCGAGTGCTGCTCTTGTTGTTGCTCAGGCTGTTCTCGGCGAAGGTACAAAGAGTGAATTGTGTGTGGTGAATATAACACCGATGCTTAGGGCTCAGGTAAAAAGTTGATGCTATGCCAGTCATCGATACCAAGGCACAGTGTCTAACTTAAGTACTTGCTTTCTGACATCCTTATTACGCAACTCAGTATCTTTCCCTGTGTATTTCAGGCTATTCTAATTTTCTGCTGGGTTTATGTGCGCAAGTATCAGAGTCGGCGGGAAAGTGAAGTGATTTCTACCATAACAGCTATCTTTGCGTTGGCAGTTGCTCTTATCTCATCAGCACTACTACCAGTGGACATCTTTTTGGTTTCATATATGAAAAATCAAAATGGTACATTTAAGGTATGGACTTCTAAAAAATGTTAATTGCCTCTTCAAAAAAAGCACTTGTGTTGAAAGAGAATGTTCTTGGGCTGTCAAAGTGTTTAAAACCAATGCTAATACCTGTTCTAGTGCCTGAGGTTTTTGGAAAGCTGGGAACTGGTACTGTGAATATAACACTGAGCTCTGGTGGTTATTTGAACTGGATTTCAGTTTTCACTTCTATTATTTTTGACATTCTACTCATTTCCAAATGCTCATTCCTCCTATTGTGCTAAAAGGAGTGTGCATACCATCCTGAAGATATAAACAAATCTCTTAAATGTTGCTTTTTGGTACATTATAATGGGGCATTGTAGAATGGAATTTGTTGCCTCTTTGTTCAAAAACACTGTATTGCCCACTTGCAGTTTAAGATTATTTTGATTGTCTTTTTTGCTAGCGTTCTCTTATTTTAGTACTGAAACATTAAGACTTACAAAGTTTTACTGTGTTAATCTATCTGTAATGTAGAGCCTGAATTAATAAGCACTTTTTTAAAGAGGGAAAGCTGGAAAAATCCTTGGGTGAAGGGAGTACAGTAGTATCTCTCCTTGGCTGATACCGCCTTAACTGAACTGCTGTATTTATAAACTTAAACTGTAGGGGGTTGCTGTGCAAAATGAGTTCTTAATGAGATGAGTACTCACTGTAGTCTGCTCTAAGCATTACTGTAAGTAAGAGTTCTTCCCAATGCTTAAAGCGTTGGCCTTTTTAATTTTCAAGGAGGGTTTTTGAAGGTCTTTGAGGATACTAGCATTAAAAACTGGTCAAACTGGAGCATATTAATGATTTGAATAACAGCTTGGTTTGGTTTGGAGCCTCCTTGGATCTCTAGTAAAAGAGATGACCCTGAAACAAATGAAAGAGTGGGCAGATGGTAAATGCCTGCACACTAGACTCGAAGTCTGTGTTCCCTTCTAGCCCTACTTCCAGAGGAAAACCTAGGTCCTGCCAGATTCTTGATAACACTTCAGAACTCGCTTGCAGCTGATATAGTGCCTTTTGGCTGGTGCTCATGTAAATGCTAGTCATAAGAAGCCTTTAGAATTGAGCTGTGACGTGATTTTTGTCGCATTCATCGCTCAGTGGTAATACAGAATAAATTAAGCTATCATTCAATGTTATTGTTAAAAGTTTGTGGCTTCAGACCTTGTTTGTTCAGAATTAAAATGGATATAGAAGATGGAAGAGACCTTTCCTATATCACAATACTAGCAGTTCAATGAGAATAATACTGAGTATTAAGAAATATATTGAGCCTGACTAGCTAGAGAAATAACAATGATGTAACTAGGCCCAGCTGAAAAATGCACATCTGCTGGAGATGAAGCAGAATTTCCTGTTGCAAAGGAGACATATTTTTGTTAATGTGTGCATTCCTTGATTTGAGAAACAAACCTGTGAGGAGAACAGGAGGCCGAATGTGGTCATGCAGTCACTACAGTCTTATTTAAGAAAGTATGATTAATAGAAGGAAAGTTACTGTACTTAAAATACTGTTTTTCTTGAGTGAGATTCCTTTGTTAATGGCCACATGCTGTGATATGATGGGGTGGGCAGATGCTGTTTAAAAATTGTACCTGAAAGCATGCTTTCATGCTTGTGGTAAAGCTTTTGTTTCTTTAAAGTACCTTTGCCTGTGCTTCTGAGGCTTCTTGGTCCTGCTTAGTTCCTAATGTTTGTAGATGCTGCTGATGGCCTGTTGAAATAAAATTGCTCCTTACTGCCTTGCAGCAGAATTCTTCCTTTTCTGTTAAGGTTCAGCTGAATGAGTTTCTAGCTTTGCAGCAATAACATGAGATCTTCTGATATTAATACATTTGATCAACACAAGTGTTGAAATTGTGATATAGAAATATTAACATGGCCTTCCTGATAAAGTTGAGTGGATCTGAAGTCAGTCAGAACATACAAATCTACATAAACACAAAGCTCTATTGATTTGGTAATTTCAATTTAGGAGTAATGTGAAGTTAGGAGGTTGACAGCATCTTAACGTGAGACCTTCATGAAGTGTTAAAGCTTTTAACACTGTCCTGGATAATATGTGCTTCTTTGCTGCTGCTGCTTCACAAGTGAGACAGACCGGATTGGGCTCAGAGTATTTCCAAGAGACTACTGCCCTTCCTCTGGACCATTCTTTCAAACCTAGCACCTCCAAGGCCCTATATCTGATGCTGGGGTCTGAAGGACTATGACTCTGGCAAGACTCCTTTGTTTTGGATGGCCACAGTAAGTTAAGTCTTCACTAGATTCTTCTCAGTGAATTTTTGAGGCAGATCCAGGTAGCAGATGTGGATAATATTCTCTGTAGATAAATCATTAGTTCATCAAAAAAATCTTCCGACTGGATGATTTCAGAGCTTATGCCAAAAGAGTAGTGGCAGTTATCCAGATCCTAGGTAAACAATTTTTTTTGCTGTATGTACTCTTTTCCTCTACCTCCCAACTGTAATTCCCAGTATCAGTGTTAGAGATGAGAAAGTTAAGGATGCTCAACTTACAAGAAAGAGTTCTATATGTGGACTTTCAGTTGATTTTTAATGCATCTGACCCTACTATCTACTTGTAGATACTCTTGAGGTGTTTTTATGAACAAACTTGTAGCAAACTCAGGGAGAAGCATGTTATACTAATAGCAGAGGTTAAATTGAAGGCATAGTCTGATGGTTGAGAGTTCTCATTGTGAATTGTGTGTTCAGTGGCAAGTAAAGGTATGTGTCCTGGTTATAAGGATTGGCTTAATTGTCTGAAATGTAGTACACGGGCAGATTACCCTTCTCTGAAGGCTGTCAAGATGATGCTGGGTGAATTCATTTAAAACAGCGTTGTGTAGCCCTTTTCCATCATGTGTTCCAAAGTGTCTTCCTTGACAACGACTGTACACTATACTTCGGTCACCCTTTGTTAACCTTGAGGTTTTGTCCATTTTGACAGGGCTGTTAAACTTAACATACTGTTTATACATTTTTCAATTAAGACAAGCTATTCTTTACTATAAACAAGTAGCTTGTGGCATTTGGTACCTGTTGGTGTCTCAAGGTATTTTGAGACTTATCAAATATTATCTTAAAGCTTTTGTAGTGAGTGAATTCAGCGGTTTATGGTATTAGAAGGTTTTGCACAGTAGTTGTATAGTCCTTTAGGAAAGGAGCGGTGGTGCATGGACTTGGGTGGTCATTATTCCTATGTACAATAGAATTCATCACAACACCTTTTCTGGAGGCTGGGATTACTTTGATTCATAGTGCTGTTAAGTAGGAAAGCAGGCTTTTGGTTCTAGTACTAATCAAAAGAAGTTGAGTATGACCTTGTAAGCGAAGTCCTGATAATATTCACCAGCACCACTTTTATCTTGAAGGTTTTGGCTGTTTGCACTTGATAGTGCTTTAGTTTGTGCAATGGACTTCAAATACATCCAGTTGGATCTGATCTGTTTGATCTGAAAGCTTGTTTGATTTATAAGAACAGAAAACCTCACCCTAGCTTAAAGACTTAAGATTGCTGCTGGAACCCAAGACCTCTAGGTCTGATCTGTAAGTCTCATAAATATTTAAAACATAGCTGATGCTGTCTTGCAGCAGGAAGACTGCTTGAAACAAGGATGTTATTGTTGCCATGCTGTCTTCTTTTATTCTATTGTTGATGCAGCAGAAGGCAGGGGAGGTGATGAGAACTCTTCTTTTTGAAATGTATGGATACTTGCTATTCTATGAAGTTAAAAGCTAGTGGCATTTCTTTCGGTCTGGTTAGACTGAACACCTCACAAACCTTGGGTGTCTGGTTGAGCTGTTAAAAGCCAGTTGTCTCTTTAGTGATTCAAGGAGTAGCATCTGTTTAATGGGAGATCCTTTTTGCAGACCATTCTATTAAGATTTTTTTGTATCTTGGGGGAAACTCATTATGTAGCTGCTCAGAATACAGAACCACTAGAAATGTCAGATTTTTTTTATTCTGGAAAGGTGTTAGCTGAGAAATCATAAACTGAGACCATGCTTCCTGTCCTGAGCAGGAATTACTACTTGTGAAGTAACAATACTTGACCAAATATTCATGGTAGCTAGATGTGGCTGATAAGCATGTTTGACTGCCAGATGGAGAGTAACATCCAGAAAATCCTGGCTCTGTCCCATTTTGAAGGTAACAAGCTGGAAGATCTGAGACCTGGACATGAAATTTCTTTATGTGGGTCATATGCTATGACCCACTCTCCGGTCTTTGGTATTGTATCTTCCTTTTGTTGGCTAAGCTTTGGGAAAGGCTAATCAGCAGAACGATGACTTCCTATACATTTGATGAAACATCACAAATGCTGAAACCTGGAATGTTACACTCCTTTAAGCTCTGTTAAGGTACATTGTGGAGAATGGGTTCTATCTTCACTGGGTACTCATGAAATTCTTGCTGGGTTCAGCAGCGACAGTAGAAATGTCCCCTTTAATAGGGACAAAATGAAATTCATGGCCATTCCCTCACCAAAAAGTGGGGAAGGTCAAAAATGTCAGATTAACTTCCCCAAAAAAAAGCAGTACAAGCTATCTGTACAGTTTGAATAGTACTGTTATGTTGAAATATGTTAACATAAGTCACTACCTGGACACAGTTGCTGGGAGAAGGAAGACTCCACTCAATGATTACTGAGGGAAGCAAGTGTTCTTCTAACTAATTTTCTGCAAAAGTAATTATAAAATGAATCTTTTGAGGGAGCTTTGCTTTGGTGTTAGCATTTAGGAAAACTGGAAGTGTCTTAAACTGCCTTTTTTATATCCTTATTTACATAGCAACATCTACTTTTTACACTTGTAACTGTATTTGAATTTCCTGAATCCTTCAACATGGCTTGTGTTAAGGAATACTTAAGAGTAATAGCTTAATGTAGGCCATCATACTTATTGCACATATCCTTGCAATTGATTCCCTTATCTATCAATACAGTGCATTGTTACAGGTATTTTAATGGCAATATGATGTATGCTTGCTAAACTGCATGGAACACAATGAAGTACAGCAGAACAGTGCAGAGTGCCTGAATTCTGCAGATCTTGGGAGAATTTGTGGTCACATTTTCATGTCTTAAACTGCTGTTGAAGGCAGTAATGAATTCTCACCTTCCTAATCTATTGTGCTTGTAAGGTATTTGCTGTATATATTGTAAGCTTGGGCCATAATGGATGGAGGAAGAAAACAGACTAGGTCTAGAGGCTGTCCAGATGAGTTCTCAACTGAGTCCTGGATGTGCTCATCCAGTAAATTCATATACCTATCAACTTGATATATCAGCACTGCTGCTGCAAATGTCAGAGCTCTGACACTCACTGGGTAGCAGTGCTGCTTGCCTTTGACAAGACAGTGCTGCTGTCAGTAGCTTTTGAAACAGCTCAGATGAACTGGTACTGCTTTTGAGTTGCTGATGATGTGTGCATATGGATAATTTTCTAATAAGAATAAGGATTTTTACCTCCTTAGTTTGTGTAAATGTGGGGTTGTTTCAGCAGTTGACTGAAAGCTGACATAATAGATATGATACACTATTAAATTGGCTTGTGTTACAGATTCTTCTTGTGCAGAGTAATGCAAAGTTTGTAAGTTCAGGCACATGTACACAATGGTGAAATGCACATATCTTTGCATCTTTACATCTTTTAATGTAAGATAACATCTCAATATTTTAATATGCTGTAATGTATGCTTCCTAGTATGTTACTCTGGGCCTGTACACAAATTAACTTGAGCAACAAAATGAAAAGCAATTACAATGTTTTAAAGTTCTACGTCTGTATCCTGTTATAAATGGTATTCATGCTTTTCTGGAGTTGGAGGAGAAGCAGTTTTTTGGCAGTTAAGCCCTGTTGTATTTCAATTATTGACTACCTCTTCCTGTAAACTGGCTGTGCCACTTAAACTTCAGGTCTTACTGTTGCTGTTCTTACTTGTTCTTGGTTGGTGTGGGTTTTGAATGTCCCCATTGCTCATAGGAGAGAGCTTTTTCAAATACTTGGAAGTAAATAGTGCCACCTGTTCAGTTCAGTCTTGCTTTTCCCTTAGGCATAATTAAAGCAATGCATTTCCTTAATTTTTAACACTAGGCAATTTAAACACTTTAATATTCTGTGTATGTATTCTTAACTTATTATGATCAAATTCTTTTGTGGTATATTTTCATACAAGTGCCTAGACATTTTGCAGTTGAAACACTGTTGGGCTTGAGCCTGACGGTCTTCAAAGATTGGGCTTATTGTGTACCTGACAGACGCTTAATTTAAGATGTTGCTCCTGTCCTTTCTGCTAAAATACTTTTCATCCTTTCTTTTTGCTGATTAGATGACAAAATGCATGTATACTTTTCTACTCAAATTGCAATTGGATGATAATCTAATGTATTTCAGACACTGAACTTTAAAAGCTTGATGTAAAGTGGCCTACTGGAAGTCTTAATACAGTAACATGAAGGAAGGTGGTGCTGGTTTTGAGATAATAGAAAAATGAAGTGTTTATGGTGTGTCATCAAGCCCATATTCCATGAGAGTTTATGCACTTCTGAGAGAACTGATAAAGACTGCACACAATAAGACTTAAAGAAGTTTAACACTTGCTTTAAGGAGTATGCTCACTTGCATTTTTTGTATGCTCTGTATTAGTGCATGCATCTTTACAACAATGGAAAGGGCTTGAGCTTACCAGTTTGAAAAAAGCCTACACATAGAAATTGAAAGGAACTTTGACAATGCTGGATCTTTTATTTTCTTACCAATTCAATCATGTTGGTGTGTCTCCCAAATTGCTAGCTTTTGAAGAATTTTGCTGCTTGATAACTACTTTCTTTATCTTGACTATATGTAGAGTGGATCCCATAAGACTTGAACAATTCTGGAATATGTTTAAGCTGTACAGACAAGCTTGGACCTCTGGATTCAATCCCTGAGTCTTGCTGCAAATGATCATGTTACAAAACACTTACTTTCCTTTTTCAGAACTGTGTTCTGAAATCTAGTGAATGATGTCCCTGCCCATGGCAGCGGGGTTGGAACTAGGTGATCTTTGAAGGTCCCTTCCAACCCAAACCATTCTATGATGATCTCAAGAGACCCTGTTATCAAGATACTGTGGTAATTAGCACAACACACTGGGGAGCTGCCAAAACTACTCTATGTTCTTTCTGGTCTGTAAAATCTTCCCTTTATGAAACTGTCCTATGCTTATTCCTGTATGCCCAGTCATTTGCACCTTTGCTAGCACTCTGTAGCCAGTAAGTTTTTTAGAAGTAGCACTTTTTATATCTATGTCTCTATGTATTTATGTTCTTCAATGAGTAATTCTCTTGCAGTGTTGCCAAATACAGTAATAACAGGAAGTGAAGTACTGTAGAGATTCAGAAGAACATGGATCTTTATATACTATTCATATCATATATGCTTGAAAAGTAGATGTTTGATACCTTAGAAAGGGCCATCTGTAAAGAATTAATTTTTCTTCCTAATTCAAAGTCCTAACAAAGCAGATTCTGCTGATCAGATTTGACTCTGGCCTTTCCATTGAGTTGTGTCTAGAAAACATTTTTATCTTTATCTGACCCTTCTTTCTAAAGGTGCTCCCAAACTCTAGTTTGTGGTGCTGTTTCTGTGGCTGAAATTCAATAATGTGCATGTCAGCCTCAAGTGGGATTTTGGGGCTGCTCTTTCAGCAATTCCCAGTGTCAGCCTTACTGATACAAAACTAGTGCTTTTTTGATTGAGAGGTATTGACTTCAAAATGAGTGGATCCTTGACTTGATTGGGTCCCTCCATTAATGTTTTGCACATGAATATTTTCTGAAGAGTTGCAAAGCAGATGTAAATGTTAATTATGAAGTTAAATCCAATGCATCCAACTACTGGGCTGGGCAACTTAGTTGTTGCTTAGTTGTCTGTGCAGTCTTTTCTAATGTACCATGCTGCTTCCAAGCCTATCATGTGTTGGGTTTTGTAGAAAACTCATCCTGAGGACAGCTTTGTCCCTGCAAGGACTTGACTTTGAAGCTTAACATCTACTGCAGTGCTCGGAGTCCAGACAAAAGGGCTAGAACTGCAAATAGCCATACCTCCAGTTGTCTTTTACAAAACACTTTGAAAAAGTATTCAGATTGAGCTTCAGACTCAGTAGCTGCCTTGTCTGATATGTAGAAAACAAAAATCAGTTTCATAAAAATAGGAGTGCCACTTAAATATTAAGTACAGAACAAAAGCAAATTGTTAGCTGCTTAAAATGATATTAACTAATAATTTTATTTCAGTTGTGTGTTGACAATATAATGTATGGTGACTTAAGGATTCTTAATCTGAAAAAAAAAATAGAGCTTTAAGTATGAGGCTAACAGCCAAAGTGAGTATAAGCAGTGGGGATACTCCTGCAGTGGCTGTCCCCTGAAATGCAGCACACTCCTTAATTGTCCTTGTTAGGTGAATTAGCTCTAACTTAAATTCCAACGCTTAAAATGGGCAAACTGGGTGCTTAATGCTTTTCCTTAGGTATTTGATATGAGCAGTTTTTTCAGTTCTGTAAGAATGCTATTGAAGGAAGTGTTCTTTTGTTTCGTTTGATGTTAAATGTTTCTATCCTTTATTACTAGGACTGGGCTGATGCTAATGTTTCAAGACAAATTGAAGATACTGTACTTTATGGATACTACAGTAAGTATTTTTATCTTCTAATTTTTTGGTTTTCAATTAATAGGACCTTTAAGTGAAGGCATGAATTTTTTAGGGGTCATACTGGATTATCCCTTTTTGGTTAAACATTAGTCTTACACTTAGTGCCCTTCAGTGAATCTTTTTTTACATTCAAGAGCCCCCTAAAAATGTAAACATACTGAAGGCCAGTCCATGAAAAGGCTAATGGCTTCTGTCATATAATCTACTGTTAACATGTTTCCTGTGTGTATTTAGAGGTCCGTTAAGGGAAACACATGGTTTTGCTGTAACTTTTATGGCACTTAACATGCAGCAGTGTCAAACTTGCCTACTGTGTATAAAGTTTGTGCAACTGTGGATAACACTTGTGTTTTAAGTGTTCAGATTAAGCAACTACCGTATTCAAAGTAAGAACTACTGTAAAGGAGCGTGAAGGAGTTGATTCAAGAGTAGTAATCCTAAACAAAACTGAAGCAAAAAATTAACTGAAATCTAATAAAATAACTGTTCACCAAACCTCTGTAGTTTTAGATCAGTTTATTTTAGTTGCCCTTAGGAAACTTATGGAAAGTTCTACTACTAGCTAAGAGGTAGCTATAGAAGAGTGATGCTTATCACAGTTTGAGTGAAATGCCTGTTTCAGTCAATGATACAAACTCAGAGGTAGTTGCCTGCTTTTGGTCACATCTCCCAAGAGGAAAAACTTCAGGAAGTTTTAGTTTAGTCTTAGAAGACTATGGATTGGCTCTTTTGAATATATTTTTTTAGATCAGGAAATAATTGGTTCTAAATAATGGACTTTTTTGTGAAGTTACAGAATACTTATTACCTGTCAGTGATAGCGACAGAAACTAGAATGTGCAGATTCATGCTGAGTGAAGCCTAAAGCCAAAAGTAGTAATAAACTTATCTGTTTTCAAAAGAAACTTTTTGTGGAAAATAAACTAGTATTTAAAGATTCTTCACTATAGAGTAGTGGAATTGCTTTGTATTTGCTTTCTACTCTTGTTAGGTTGCTAAGGTCTTGTTTAATAGCCCAAGCATTTCACAACTCCTAACACAGAACAGTCTTCAAACTCTTCTGTGGACTGTTTTCTATAGATTTGTGAGACTGATGGATGAATTTCTGTAAGATGTTTTGGGCTGAGTCTCTTTTTAAAGCAAGATGTCTCTTGGTAAATCCTGAACTAATTTTTGGAATAGATTGGAGTTTAAACCTGAAAAACTGCTTTTGTTTTTGGCCTGTCTGGACAGGTCTACTTGAAATATTGTAGGACTAATGCTTTATTTCATAGCATATCCTCCAGATGGTGGTAGAGATTTAAAGATGGTTTTAAAAGTATTTTTCTTTTGTGATCTTAATTTGAGGAATTGATGCACATTTTTATAACTAGAGCTACATTGAAGTGAACAGTAATAACTTATTTTTCAGAAGTCTCCATCATTCCTATATAAAACCACAACTTAATGCCTCTCCTGCATCATTAGGTCTAGTCCCCTGCTGCTGTTGCACAGCATAATGATATGAAAGCTGAGAAGGAATAAGTTAAACAACTCTTCCAGTCTTGTAATACTATTCCATTTTTTCCTACTCGTATCCTCTTATAAAAGTATTTGGTCTTAGCATGTTTTTTTTAAATAAATGGGATGAGCAGAACTGAAGTCTCCTCTTGTACTTAAGGACATAAATACCAGTACTGTCTTATCTCTCCTGAAAATGCAGTGGTAACTATATAGATCTTACTTGCCTCCTGTAGCTATATTGGCAACTTATAGTATGAATAATAGGCACACTTAGGTCACTGCCCTTCAATCCAAGTCACTTCTAATTGTGGCAAGAATTTGGAGGCTGTGGTTTAACTGATATTTTAGAATATTAAGGATTACTTTACTACCTGCATTGCAATTTACTGAGAAAGCTGTCACTAAATGTAGAAAAGTGGTGGGTTGTGTGGTTTTGTGGTTGGTTTTTTTTTTTACAAAATCATTAGTCCCTATGAACAATGATCTCTCTCTCATACCCAGCTGGTTTCTTGGCTAGACTGATACAAAAGTAGAATGGCTTTGTACTGGTAGAATGATAAATGAGGTAATTTTCAAAATGAAGCTTGAAATAACTATATTTTGAAGTGGGACTTCAGTAGCCTAAAAGCTTTACTTAGTAAATGAGTCTACTGATTGCTTTGAAGCCATAGTGGCTCAGTGTGTTAATTCTCATAAAACCAGCTGTAGTAGAATGTGTCTGCCAGTACTTGAGTGATTGAAGAATGATCAGTGGTTGGCAGATGCTCTAAAACAGCATGTCAGCTTGTGTTTGGAAGGAAAACCCTTTTCAGAAAGGGTTGTAATTGGAAACTGTCCAATGGCAGTTTCCTCTGTACCACAAAGAATCAAGCTGAAACAATTGACAGTAACCTGGAGCTGTATTCTGTAGCTCTTCCTCCTCTAGTAAGTAAATTCTACCTATTGGAGTCAGCTTGATGTTCAGTGTCTTTTGGTAAAGTTTTGTGAATGGTGAAAGGATGCCATTGGTAGATCCCAGTCTTCCTGTGAGGTAGACTGAGATCTCTTGACCTGCATGTGTTAAGTGTCTCCCAACTATAGCGTGGCAAGGACTGTCTGCTAAATTCTATGGGGATCTCTTTTGGTGTGCTTTGAAGTCTATGCTAAACTTCTGATTTTCCATTTCTTTTCTTCTTAAATAGAAGTATTTTCTTAAGTCAGCAATAGTTATTGTGTGGTGGTTCCTAGGTTAAAGCTCTTGAGTAAGAATTTATCCAAAATAGTACCTGGTATAACTTGGATGATTTTTGCATGTAGTTATGTCTGCTTACTGCAAGTGTTTGATACTGAGTCATTGACACCGAGTCATTGACACAAGGACTTGGGCTTCTAGGAATTAGTAGGCGCAAGTCAAATGCGGCTACATGTTTTCATGGTTTGGTCCTAGGAGAAGACATGCTAAATACTGTGGAAGACTTACATAGCTGTACTTGACAAATATTGTGGAGTTCCATCTATAGAAACACTCTCCTAATAAATATGATTTTTGAGAAGCATTGTGCCAGAACATAAATTGGAAGTCTGTTACAGTATTGACACTTACTGTGGTGAACTGCTTTAACTGTCCTGTTTCAAACAAGTGTCTGATCACTTGAAATTCACTACTGTTTCATATTTCTTAACTTTCACTGGGGAAAACAAGATGTCTGTTCTTGCAGTCTTGATGAAAAATTGTTTCAAGAAGTTTTTTTAGATGTGAGAATAATATATTTGGGAAGAAACACTCATCTTAAGTTTTCTGAAGTAGCTTGTGACTTCTCAGCAGAAGTGAGGGAGTATATAACAAAGCATTGTTTTAAGCAACTTAGTAGTATTAATGTTATACAACACACCAGTATACGATACCATCTGGAAGAGCAGAAGTTTTGTGTGATGGAAGAGACTTCTGATCATATAACATTCTTGAGCCTCCTGTAGTCAAAGGGATTTGAGGGACTATATTGATCTTGGATACTCTGCCTGAAATCTTCCCATTTCTTGAAGATACTTTGGTTCCTTCTGCCTACTGCATTTTGCTGTTCTTTGTTGTTCTAGTGTTGTACCTAGTTGCCCTTCCATACTACTAGGAGAAAAAAACCAAGTCAAAACAAAATGAAGGGACCATTGCTATAACTTACTTGAAGACTACTATCAGGTCTAACTCTCTCACAGTTAAGGTGTTGATATGGTGCAAAACAGAAGAAAATGAGTCATTTTAACTTGAGATAGGAATTGCTCTCTGAGAAACATCTTTAAAACAAACAAATCTTACCAAGGAATTCTTGCTGAAGATTGCTTGGACTCTGTGGCAGGAACCATTGTTGTACTGGCTATACAGTGAAGCACTTTTCCAGTGGTAGTGCTTCAAGCTCCTGATACAACCCAGAAAAATGCTTCAAAACAAAAGTTGGACCTCTGAACCAGAGCAAAGAGCAGTCCCTGATTTAAAACTGAAGTCCATAGAAGTGCAATAATGAAAGCTGAGACAGTCTGTCATGCTGCAAGGTCACAGGGGAGTTAGGGGGAAGGGAATATCTTAGTCACTTGGTTGACTGTCAGTTTGCTGCTGCAAGACCTTTGAGTTTGAAGGTTAGCTTTCCAGGCAATAAACAACCCTTTTAGTGGGCAGAACAACAGGCAATTAAATGCTTGCACTGGGGTAACCAGCTTGTATGAGCTGATGAAAGGTGCTGCTCTTCCTTTTTCATAAGTTCTGAAAAATAAAATTAAGAAACCAGATGATCAGTCTCCTGTTTTGTTGATAGGAACTTTGCCAAATCTTTTAAAGTTTCCTTTGTAGTATAATAGGAAGAACCATGTTATACTACTTTAACTATGTGAGCTATAAATTTAATTTTCAGTTCTAACTGAAAAGTTCTCACAGGCAGTTTTAAGACTTCACCTGATGGATGAACAAAAAGGCCTGTCTTGGAATGATTTTGCTTGGGAAAAGCAAATGCAAAGCTGCTTTTAAGTTCATTTTCTTTCTGTGTTACAGTCCTATAAAATTACTATGGTAATAAGGTTTTTCAAAAAGCAAATAGCAGGGCTGTTGCAACAGTAAGTGTAAGTTGGAGTTTATGCTACTAGATGTAAACAAAGTTACATTCAAGTTATAATATTAAATCTTGTCTTGAAATGCATTGAAAGCCTGTAACTTCTAGAGAGCACATTTAAGGTGAACTTAAGGTCTAAGTGCCAGCAGAGCATTTGTAATGGATGGAAAATTCTGGAATGAGTCTCATGCTGAATCTTGTTGTGTATGCAGATCCTGTCTCAGAGTTGATACGGAGTAAGCTATTAGAGCTTAAGGTTTTTAATACAGAACATCTGTTACAAGTCAGCACTGGCTGAGAACTTCAGTTCTTTTAGTGAAGCATAAATTTGAAGGAACTGTGACTATTTAATGGCTTCAAATAGTGTCTGTGGGACAGAAAACTGCAACCAAAGTTGATTGTTCCTCAGTTTAGGTGGAGGTGACTACCTGACAGGCTTGTGAACTGCCTGAGGGTATTAGTCTCTACTTGGCAATTTCCCAAGGTCTTCACTGAAAAACCACCAGGGAGAACCATTATAGCTCTACAGGTCTGCTGACTTTCACAACTGAGTTGGCAGAAACAAAGCTTTAGCTGCGCCTGGGATTAACTTGGCTCAATTGTAGTCAATAGCTTAAATAGTGTGAGAAGTATCACTTAAGTATTAAAGCTAGATGCGCTCTTGAAATGAAGTGCACTATTTGTGCTAGAAGGGGTCCTGTTTCCAGCAGCATGCTAGTGTGCTTTCTGCCCCCCTGCTTGAGCCATTGTTGGCTTTGACTTTGGATTTGGCAACTTTGACTCATAGAAGTGCTGAGGTTGGAAAGGTAACTCTGGAGATAATCTAGTTCAATATACTCCCTATTCACAGCAGCTCATTTATGCCAGTCTCCAGTTGGATTCTGAATATCTCCAAGAATGGAGACTCTACCATGTCTTTGAGTAGCCTGTTCCAGTTTCTGACTGCAGGCAGAAAAAAGTTCTTGCTTAAATGGAAATTCCTATATTTCAGTTTGTGCTCATTCCCTTTTCATACTTTACCTGGACACCACTGAGAAGTCTGCCACAGGCTTAAATCCCACACAAGTATTTATACACATGGATAAGATCCCTCCCAAAGCCGCCTTTTCTCCAGGCTGAACAGTCCCAGCTCTCGCAGATGCTCAAGCCCTTAATAGTTGTTGCTCTTTGCTGGACTCTCCAGTATGTGTCTCTCTTGTACTGGGAGCCCAGAACTGGACATGGTACTCCAATTCTGCTGGTGAGACCACATTAAGTCAAGGGGAATAATTACCTTCCTCCATCTGGTGGTGACATTCTTCCTAATGCAGCCCAAGGTGCTGTTGGCTACCTATGCTGTGAGATTGCTAGATTTGTGGCTCTTTTCCACCAGTGTGGTGAGTTAAGGTGACCCAGCACAAGGTCTAGCAAACACTGGAGCTGGTGCAAAGAAGAGTTTTAATATGACGGGTGGATGGTGGAGAGGAGGAAGTGGGACCACTCCTTGATTAGTTATGACTTGCCTCTTAATGCTTACTAAGGAAGGCATTTCAGCATCTGACTGCTGTGGTCAAGTAAGATTCTGTTTTTTCTTTTGTTACTGGTGTGGAATGCTGATGTACTTTATGGTCTGCTTCTCAGGTGCTTATGGTTAAAAGTAAATAATTATGTCTGAATATTTTAGCTACACTTATGCAGTCTTGAACTCACAGGTAAAAAACATGTATTTAATCTTTAACTTGGAAACGTGATCTAGCTCTGTAGTGTGACTTTTGCCCATGCCTTAAGAGTCAAGAATGGATCGTGGGGTAGAGGAAACTTGAATATGGAAGCAACTCCTGTGGTGTACTTCACATGCTGAGTTTCAGCTTGAGGGATCTAGTTTAGCTAAAGACCAAGCCAAATGTGGTAAAGAAAAATCTGACCTAATCATGTTTCTTAGATGAGGGTGAAAATTGAAAGTTTTCACAGAAATAACTGATGAAGCAAGATCAGATGAGTCTTCAATATCCAGTTACACTTAATACTGCTCTAAGTATACTGTAGTTGCTTATCAGTACCACAACAGTATCAGCCTTGCTGCTAGCTCTTTGTCATTTGCGTGCTTGAAATGAACTCATTTTGAGTAGGAAAAGGGAATAGGCCAGGATGCTCCAGTGATGGCTGTCTAGGGAGTCCTAAAGGCTGAAACTGCAGGAAGTAACCAGGCTTGCATGCTTTCTCTAAATATCTCCTCCTTTTGCCACCATTGAGAGGACAGTACTGGGCTTGATGAACCATTGGTCTGACTCCACTTTTTCATTCTGCACTGATTTTTACAGGATTGTTATGTTTCTTCCAAATCTGTATTGAGAATTACAGAAATGGAAGGATGTTTTATTAGTAAAGGCTTGCAGAAATATACCTTATTAGATTCTTCCACTAGTTTAATAGCCAGTACAGTCTTTTTTTTAAGAAGGTGTAGGACTTGAGCTGATGGAGGTCTATGTGAAAGGCATTAATTTGATATGATCTGGAATGAGACTAAACCATGTGAATCAATCTTTTAACATGTTTCTATAGATAGTGTGGAACTGGCTAGGTAGGTATTTCTGTAGCTTGCTAATCAGCTCTTATATAAGTTTTAACTAGTTTAGCAGTATTACCTGAAACTAACTTTTTTAACCTTATCTTGCTAATTTGAAAATAAATGTATCTTTGTTCAGATGTGGCTTGGCTCTTCAAAATAAAGATCAGAAGCTACCTCTTGCTTTCTTCAAGAAGTTGAGTGGCACTTTCCAATAGTTGACTGGCTTTACTTTCCTTCAGAGTTGATTTTGGCTACTCAGGCAATTTCTAAAAAATAACTCAATTGCTACCAAGTAAGCTTTCAGTGAGTTATAGCACTTTGGTTTGATAGTTGAAGGAAGAGTATACAAAAGGAGGTGGGTAATATTTAGCTTCAAATTACTAAGGAGTTGGCTTGATGTAAGAGGGCTTAGTGGGATCTTTAAAAGGTTTGATCCTTCATCATGCCCTGCTTTACTCTATTTTCCAGAGGATTCAACGTTCTAGTACATCAGGTTGCAAAAAATCTGGTCTAAACTCTTCCCTATTGTTTTCCTGCTGACATAACATATTGTTAAACCAGTATGGATTTCTTCTTAATTTGATAAATTCCTGGCAAGAGTTTGAGGGATTGGATTGAGTTAACTATGACTTCACAGAAAGTACAGTTATTTAACCTTTTGGTAAGGCTAATCTGGATAGTCGTTTGCTTTGTTTACACTGACAATAAAGAGAAACTTATAGATGTTAACTTCAAAGGTATGAAACTTAGGGATGATATGAAGAGCTTTATGCAATATTCTATTTGCAGCTGCTTAGACTTGCATCTAAACTTGATTTAAATACTCCAGAATGCAAACAGTAACCTAAACATTTATCCTGTGAGGGTTGGATGTGGAAAAAGAAATGAGTTTGAAGAAATTGGAATAGAACTATTGGTAACAATGCCTAGTTCAATAGAAGTCAATTCTTACTGAATGAAAATACCTTGTTTTGATGTGTCTTTGATCTGGTTTTACATGAACTCTTTGCATATTGCAATGTATTACTGAAATGGTGGGTTTGGGGAACTAGTATAACCATTTTTGGCTGCCTTTACTGTGGAAGTCAGATCTGATATGTAAAAATACTTAAATTCAGCCACTTATTTGGCACACAAACTCCTCTAGGTATTCACATGGTCATGGTAAAGGTTTTGTTTTATAGAATTTCCTCTCACTTAAGCTTTACTGTAATGGTTTAAGCTTGCTAATTCACCATTTGAGTCGAGAGGCACCACTTAGCCTGGAAGCTTGGAATAGATGACTTAAAGATAATAAGATATATTTCCAAAACTTTTTGACAAGTCAGTTGCCAAACACTTGTGACAGACCTTTAAAAGCTGAATACAGTGATGTTAGTAGCAGTATGTGAAAATAATATTTTCGGTAGTTTCTTGAACGGAGTTGAAAACTTTGCTTACTTGACTTACTGTGTGCTGTTCAGATGCTTGTGCTATGAACAGCTTTTTGAAAACCTGCTGAAGGCTCCACAAACTATACATCAATTAAACAATTTCAATCCAATTAAATAAGATAATTCAACAAAGTTCAGTTGATAAGTGTAGCTGATTGTCAGTAACCATTGAGAGTAGTCCTCTACTAATATACTGTCACAGATCAGAAAAACTTAGAAAACTGGGCATTAGTACCAAGAATTACAGGAAAGTGTCAGGGAACAGTTTTCAGCAAGGGAAGTATTTATAGTCATTCATAATATGATGATAAGACATACTATGTAGAACAAATTCAAGATATACGTTAGCTATTTATTCAGTAGCTGAACACCAGTGGCTTAAATGAAAAAAACAAAACCAAGTTTGGTGTCAGAAGCCTGAGCTGTTCTCTTAAAATTGAATTAAGTTACTGCAGCACAGCATTTAGGTAGTAGCAATGTGTGATTCATGTAGTGGTAAATGGTAGCCTTATTTAACACAGTTCATAGATCTTCTCTTGAATTTGAGTATCTCCTCCTTTATCCCCTTGGAAGAAACATGGATCAGTCCCATTACCTAATGAGCTATGGGTGTACGTCATGAATAAGGTGTGCTGTAGTTAACATGGTAAAACTTGGAAGTGAGCATGGTTTCTGTGCTTGCAGTGACCTCTATGGGCTGATTATTCTGATCTTTGATTAATGATGCATGTAACTTGCCTAATTTACTGGCACAGTGCAGTGTGGATTTAGGACTAGTCTAAAAGCAGATTTTGGATTGGAGAGGCTTGATTTCTGAAAGCATTCACAATATTGAAGTGGTTTGAGTACTGCTCTAGACGGTCTAAGAATGCTACATTTCAGAGTTTGAAGTTTTAAGGTGTCTTAGAGCCCTGAATTTTATGCTCTTAGCAAATGTAAGTATATGAACTAACCAAGAACTTGTTCCATTTGTTACACTGCCATATTAACTCAGCACTCTAAACAGTAATACCTCTAACACCTTGAAATATTTTTCCAAAGAGTAGATTCTGTTTTAAAAATAATTTCGCATTCATATTTAGGTTCTAGGTGTTCATACTTTATTTTGCTTCTACACCACCTTCAGTAAAAATGCTGAGGTAGATTTCTTTGAAGCACATGGATACTGTAAGGAGTGCACTAGCCAAGATAAGAGGCCACAAACTTAAGTTAGGGATGATTATATTGGTTAGTGGTGGGAAGGCACTAACTAGTTATGCAAAATGAGGCAAAGATTAAAAATAGCCAAAGATCATAAGATTTGTGTGGTCCTGGGTATCTTTACTTACCAACTCAAAGGGGTGATTTTGTGCTTGCACGAGCAGTCTTGGTTGTGTGGTAGTTTAAACACTTTGAGGGCTTGGTTAACTCTTCTGGGATACCTTTCTTATGGGGTGCAAATAATGTAACATACTGCTTGACAGTTTTTAGTTTCCTAATAGACTTCTGAAATGTTCATAGTATAAGATATTTTGATGTATTGAAGGATTTTGCTAAATAATGATGTCCTAAAAAGCCCGTAACTACTTGTGATACAGAGAACTGAAGATTTAAACTTGAAATTCTTGATCTGAAATTGGTCTTCTCCCTTCATATCACTGGCTAATCAGTCCAATTGATTTTGACTAGCTTTCTTAATGTCTTCAAACTTGCCAGTTAGTATTTGAAGACTTACGTGTGTTTAACCCTTCACTTATGTTAAACTAGCTGATTTAAAGTCTCTTAAGATCACCTGTGCATCAAAGTAGTATGACAGTATGACTATTTCTATTTAGTGGCTACTCAGATAAATGTCTGTTGCAATCTCCGATTAGTCCCCCCTTTAAAAAAGGGATGTTAAGTGATGATACTATATTGCTGCAGCTTGTTCTGTTTTGTGAATTGAGGTCATCAATAACAGAACCATGCCTTCCATCTATAATGTACTTACATTAATAGTAGAACATCCCCTGAAATGGATTCCAGTCATAAAAATCGCTTTGAATTTGTTATATTTTTTTATATACCTTTTATATGAACAACTTCTGTTATTAGGTGGCATAGCTTGCTTTTATTCACTATTCTCTATGCTACCTCTTCCCCAGTGTGCTAGTCCTGTATATCACCTGCATGCAGATGATTACTTTTAGTCTTTTTATCATTGCTGAACTGAAGGTGGATCTGAAATCCTTAGTCTGGAAGGGTTAATTCTATAAGTCCTTTGGAGTTTACAAAACAGTAATGTGGCTAGTAAATTTTATTAACTTTTCAATGCTTGAAATTAGTAAGAGCTAGAATGAGAGGAAACTAATGTTTGATTCTTTCCTTTGAATTACTATGCAGTAAATGAAGTGCCAATATAACTTTGTCTCTTCACTTAATTAGATTCTTTCTCCTAGCTTTGTACTCCATCATACTGTTCTGCGTCTTTCTGTGGATTCCCTTTGTCTATTTCTATTATGAGGAGAAGGAAGAAGATGATGGCAACACGTGCTCAGTAAGTTCACTCTAGCAAATTCACCAAGCAGTGAAAAGACAAATGGATACAGGCAAAAATGAAAGCAAGAATGATTGTAGTATTCAAGTTAGACCACGTTAATAGCATTTCTAAGTCTATTACTACAGTTCCTTTAAAATACTGAGGCAGCTCTTAATAACACTTAGTCTGATATCGTCTACTCTAAGCACTGTGGTCTCACATGAAATGAAACTTTAGTGAGATAAGTAACATCTGTATTGCCATGAATTCTTGGAGCTTCCTACAAATTCCTTTGAGCCTGATGTCATATACAGGAAGCTAAAACTTCTTACATTAGGTTCGTTCTTAGAATAAAAAACATGTATGAACAGGTTTTAAAGTAGAAGACAGGAAGATTATACTGATTCTGAGAAACACTAAATTTGAGTACCTTCCTTCTTGTAGTGTTTGCATTTTTTTCTTGAAATAGGCAGTAGTAATTTACCTGAAGCTAGCACTTGGTTATTTTTGTAATGAACTGAAGATTTTTGACATGCATGACATTCCAGGGAATACAATAAATGCATGCCAGTAAGGTGCTAACTTCTCAAATGAAAATACTTTTCTTAAAGAAACTTTTAATCATTGATCATGATCATTTTCCCCTCTATTCAGTTGTAACCTTACATTGTGGTTCAACCTCAGCTGGCAACTGAGCACCACACAGCTGCTTGCTCACTCCCCCAGCCCTGGTGGGATGGGGGAGAGGATTGGAAGAGTAAAAGTGAGAAGACTCGTAGGTTGAGATAAGAACAGATTAATAATTGAAATCAAATAAAATAGTAGTAGTAATAATAAGAATATACAAAGCAAGTGATGCACGATGCAACTGCTTACTGCCTGCCGACCAATGCCCAGCCAGTCCCTGAGCAGTGGTCCCCCTGGCCAGCTTTCCCCTGGTTTATATACTGAGCATGATGTCATATGGTATGGAATATGCCTTTTGCCAGTTGGGGTCAGCTGTCCTGGCTGTGCCCCCTCCCAGCTTCTCGCTGGCAGGGCATGCTGAAAAGTCCTTGACTAGTGTAAGCACTACTTAGCAACAACTAAAACATCGGTGTGTGATCAACATTATTCTCATCCTAAATCAAAACACAGCACTGTAGCAGCTACTAGGAAGAAAACTAACTCTATCCCAGCCGAAACCAGGACACCTTAACATGAGAAAAGACTTCTAATCATAGCCTTAATATAAAGTGTTGGTAATAAGAATTTTCTTTGAGTGTATTTGCACTGAACAGATGTACCTTGGCTTCTGGCCACAGCTGCTCAAGTGCATAGTTTATGATGGAAGCATAATTCAATGTCATTGTTCATAGTTCTCAAGCTATGAGACTCTTCAAGAATGTATACTTCTGACTTGTATCTAAAACTACTCAGTTTTCTGTGGAGATCCTTTTGTAGAACACCTGTTATGCTAAGTATGCTTTGCCATAACTTGTTACGCAAATTCCTTTGGATTTATTTTATGTTATATATTAACTTTCTCTTTAATACACAGCAGGTTAAAACTGCACTCAGATACACTCTGGGATTCATCACAGTTTGTGCAGTTCTTCTCTTAATTGGGTAAGTATTTGTATTGAATGTTAACAGGGGGTATGCTAAATACAACTCCAAACAGAACTTTGTTCTGTGCAAGATTAAAAAGGTAGATTATGGTGCACTCAATCCATATAATGAATATTTAGCTTAATCTCTAATAGGGCTTAAATCCCTGAGAATTAGGCACCTGAAAAGTAAGAGTTTAACTGGAAGCTAAAACGGTTTTCTTAATTGTGGAGGTACTTGTGCTTCCAAGTTCTGCCTGTTTATTCAGCGTGAACGTCCATCAAGGACATGATGGCTATGACATTTACAACTGTATTGATATCTCAGTGAACAACAGGGAGTAACATATTTATGCTCTTCCTGTTTTCTGCCCCTATCAAATGACTTCATGGACATCCTAAAACAGCTTTTAGGAATATTAGTAGGTGTTACATGTTTAGTACTTGCCTAAATGGAAGCGTTCTGTGAAGGACATAAGTATAGTGTGGGATTATACTTGACATAGTTGTGTCTTGTATGATAAAGGTTTTGCTGGCATTTGTTTGAAAGGCAGACATTACTGAAATGGGTACGTTGTTTGCAGCAAGTGCTGTTATTCTGAAACTCCAAGCAGTATTACAAATTCAATTTAAGATGACCATTAAGCATGACATGCACACCAATATTGAAAGTTTCTAATGTATGCTGTGTCATAAGCTCTTTAGCATTTTGACTGCAGCAATAAAGTTAGTAAAAATTTACAAAATGTATGCTAAAATGATCCATATTAAAGTACTGGAGTGTGAAGTAGAAACTAGAGTGAAATTAATGCTTCTAATGGTGTACCACCTTATTGGAATATTGTTTTAGGTTTGATAAACACTTAAGGTACATTAAGAAGTCTATTGTCCTTTCAATTAAAAGTAACATATATACTATTATGAGAGACTAAAGGAGTTTGAGTTAGCTTAATCATGGTCTAGAAATATTACTGAAGCTTCTGACAAAGGCTGTTTCTCTGGCTGTTGGCTCACATCATAGGCATATACATATGTACTGTATAACATATTCGGTTTAGAAAATGTTGCAGTATCTCTGCTAGGTGTCAGCTGAATCCTCAGTAGCTGTAAGCATGTTCGTTCCTCTCTTCCAGTAGATGGAAGTTGATTCTTGACTTCCTAATTGTTTTCTGTGCTCTTAGGCTTGTTCTTTAAAGCCTTCACAACTTGTAAATTACAATGGCTTCCACAATCCCCTCTGATATTGTGCCATATGACAGCAAGGTTGACTTGCAAACCAGACAGCTGTATTACTTGGCCTGGGACTAAGTTGGTTACTGAACAGTGCTTCTCCATAGGCACAGACTTGAAACCTACTGATCTAAACAGCAGGAGTATATGCTGCAGGGAGGCAGGACTCCTTTAGATACTGATAGGGATTTTAGTATTTCTGTGTTCTAATGGGAACAATTTTTCTGCTACTATATGTATGAGGTTGCTTGCTTTCTTTTAAGATGGTAATGATTAAATAGTAGCATCATCCTAATGCCCTCAGAATGGAGAAGCACCCTTGCTACTTAAGATGCTGCTGCAGAAGAATATAATTCTTGTCTGTCCCCTTTAAGGGAAACTACAAGACTGAACAGCTCAGTTTAGGAAGCAAATGAGACTGCTGAAGAAAAATGACCTTTGGTTCTACTGTAGTTTATATATATATTAAAAAAATAGTGGGTGTCTCAGTGGTTCTACTGTAGTTTATATATATATTAAAAAAATAGTGGGTGTCTCAGTGTTTATGTATGTGCTTATTATGGAGAAGTTATCTGTCTTAGAGCTAGTCAACTGTCTATACAGCAAGGGCAAAGAGCACCCTCAAAAGTCCCAGTGTGATAGGAAAGAGAAGTGTTGGAGCTCAAGCTTCTATATGAGGGGCTCAACTGCATGTGGTAGTAAAGACCAACCTTGCAGTACTGCCTATACCTGGCCATAGCAGAAGATTTTCTCACTGGTGGTCAGGATCAGACCAACATTAAAACAGACTGGAATTTTATGTACTGGATTTAATTTTAGGAGGCTAGGCTTAATGGACTAGAATACTCATGCACACAGCTTACGAGAGCAAGATGTTCTCTCAGGACCTGCGGATACATCTCATCAGGTACCATGGACTTGTGCACCTTCAGGTGCCTTAGATGGTCTCAAACCTGATCTTCTACAGTGGGCGGCTCTTCGTTCTCCCAGTCCCTGCCTTTGCCTTCTGTGGCTTGGGCGGTGAGGCTTGAGCACTTGCCAGTGAAGACGGAGGCAAAAAAGTCATTGAGTACCTCCGCCTTCTCCATATCCTGGGTAACCAGGTCTCCTGTTTCGTTCTGGAGAGGGCCCACATTTTCCCTCATCTTCCTTTTATCCCCAACGTACCTATGGAATCTTTTCTTGTTGCCCTTGATGTCCCTGGCCAGATTTAATTCTATCAGGGCTTTAGCTTTCCTAACCTGGTCCCTGGCTGCTCGGACAATTTCTCTGTATTCCTCCCAGGCTACCTGTCCTTGCTTCCACCCTCTGTAGGCTTCCTTCTTGTGTTTGAGTTTGCCCAGGAGCTCCTTGTTCATCCCTGCAGGCCTCCTGGTGTTTTTGCCTGACGTCCTCTTTGTTGGGATGCATCGCTCCTGAGCTTGGAGGAGGTGATCCTTGAATATTCCCCAGCTTTCTTGGGCCCCTCTTCCCTCCAGGGCTTTGTCCCATGGCACTCTACCAAGCAGCTCCCTGAAGTCCAGGGTAGTGAGCTTGCTGCGTGCCCTCCTCGGTGCCCTAAGGATCTTGAACTCCACCATTTGGTGGTCACTGCAGCCCAGGCTGCCCTTGAGCTTCACATTCCCCACCAGCCCCTCCTTGTTGGTGAGAACAAGGTCCAGCACAGCACCTCTCCTTGTTGCCTCCTCTATCACTTGGAGAAGGAAGTTATCATCAATGCCTTCCAGGAACCTCTCGGATTGCTTATGCCCTGCCATGTTGTCCCTCCAACAGGTGTTGGGGTGGCTGAAGTCCCCCATGAGGACCAGGGCTTGTGAGGGTGAGGCTGCTCTTATCTGTCTGTAGAGGGCCTCATCCTCTTGGTCTTCCTGGTTGGGTGGCCTGTAGCAGACCCCCACCGTAATGTCACCTGTCCCTGCCTGCCCTTTAATCCTGACCCACAAGCTCTCAGTCGGCTCCTCATCCATCCCCAGGCAGAGCTCCATGCACTCCAGCTGGTCATTGACACAGAGGGTGACACCCCCTCCTCGTCTCCCCTGCCTGTCCTTCCTAAAGAGCCTGTATCCCTCCATCCCAACACGCCAGTCATAGGAGCCATCCCACCTGTGATGCCAATAAGGTTGTAGCCCTGCAGGTATGTGCATGTCTCTAACTCCTCTTCCCCATGTTACATGCATTTGCATAGAGGCAGTTAAGTTGTGCCCCCGATGAAGCTGTCTTACTGGCTGGAGTTCCTTTGTGCTGCTCTTCAGGTGTTCTCCTGAAGGTCAGCAACCTGTGATCCTTCTCCAGGCTCTGGGCATCTATTGCTGGCCCTGGCATCAAGCTGGTAGGAGTGGGATGGATTGAGGTTCCCCTCCCCTGGCAACTTCAGCTTAAAGCCCTCTTCACCAGCTTGGCAAGCCTATGACCAAAGATGCTCTTCCCCTTCATCTGACAGATGGACCCCATCAGCCCCCAGTAGACCAGGTTTCTCAAAGTGAGTCCCATGGTTTAAGTAGCCGAACCCCTGGCTGTGGCACCAGTCCCGTAACCATCTGTTGACTAGCCAGATTTGACTGGCTCTTTCAGACCCCTTCCCTTTGACTGGGAGGATTGATGGAAAAAACTACCTGCGCTCCCGAGTCCCTTACTGCCGCTCCCAGGGCTCTGTAGTCCTTCTAGATAGTCCTCAGACTGCTCCTGGCTGTGTCACTGGTGACCACGTGAAACAACAGCAGTGGATAATAGTCAGTGGACTGTAGGAGGCTTGGTAGCCTCTCAGTGGCATCCCTGATACAAGCCCCTGGTAAGCAGCACACCTCTCTAGAGACTGCGTCCGGTCGGCAAATGGGTGCCTCCGTACCTCTCAGAAGAGAGTCGCCTACTACCATCACCCGTCGCCTTTTCTTCGTTGCGCTGGTTGTTATACGGGGGGCAGATCGGGCTGCATTACTCAGCTCTAGTGTCTTTCCTGATGTGATGCGTCATTCCTCTGCAGCCTGCAGAGCGGTGAAACGGTTCTGCAAGGGCACCTCAGGCTTCGGGGCAAGTCTCTTCCTCCTGTTGGTCCTTGCCGTTGCAACCGTCCATCCTTCTGCATTATTGGCCCCCCTCCCTTGTGTGTGTGCCAGTGGGGGAGTTTTTGGCTGTTTGGCCGTGGGCTGTGGGCCTGCTGCAGGCTGTGTGTGGAACCAGCTGTCTAACTCCTTCTCCCTGATGTTACGCAGTCTTCTCACCACCTCCTGCAGCTCAGCCACCTGCTGCAGGAGGCCCTCGACCTGGGCACACCTTTTGCAGGCAGGTCTGCTGCCTGTCCCTGCCCCAGGAGAAGGGTCTAGGCACGTCCTGCAGCCTGAGGTCTGCGCTGCAGCCTCTCCCTTCAGCAGCTCTGTCTGGGTGGAGGCACTGGCCACTGCTGGGGTAGATGGTGCAGACCCCCAGCCGGAGCTGCAGTCTTTCTTCTCAAATGAGTGCCCGCCATTCTGCCTTGAGGGTCAGGTAGGATGAGTGCCCTTGACCTGTGCAGATGGTCACAGAACGGTGCCTGGTTGCTGGGTTATGTGTACTCCAAGTCCCCCACTCGGCCCACGGAATGCCCCTCCTGTGAAGAGGTGAACTGCTGGTCTGTAGATGGCTAGGCATGCTAACTCTGTCTTATTCTTCTTGTGGCCTGTTAAGCTAGAGGCCAAAAGTCTGTTCAAGTGGGCTAGTTAGCCTTCTGGCTAGTTTGCTACTAGTTGAGGGACCCTGTTCAGGAGGGGAAATAGGATTCCTGCTTTGCTTGAGACTAAAGTATGTGAATTTGTAGCTCCTGCATTCCTTTCTGAGGCCCTCGGTGCATGGAGCTTAAGCAGGAGCAGAATCAGATGTCCATCTCCTTCAGTCAAGATTTAGCTGAGTACTAATTGAAGATTGTGTATAATGGGGTACTGTGGTTTCTGCTCTGATTAGTGACCTTTGACATGCTGCTTGTAGGTAGTCTCAGGAAAAAAAATAACCTTATTGCTCTTGGAGGGTGGAAAAAAGGCAAGCAAGTTCTAAATATCCTAAGATGTTCTTCCATCTCATTTTTTCCCTGCATGTGGTCCACAGACAGCCAATTCATACTGGTGCTAAAATAAAGGGACTTGAGCTCAGTTAGTTTCCCAGAGTCTCCTATTTTAACCCTTTTTAGCAAATAAACCTGCAGTTATTTGTGTTGCTGTATCTTGTAAGTAGAAATTTTGCCTAACTTTGTTCTAATACCTGTGTCTTTATTTTTGTCTGGATGCTATTTTACAGTAAGAATTACTACTAGAGGCAGATACAAGAACAAAAATATAAAGTCAGCAAGCATGCATCAACTTAAGTAAATGCTAGCCTTAATCTACCTCTTGCACAATCAAGAAGCTAAAAAACTAAAATCTTAACTTTTAAGAAAATACTTGTTTTTAAAATTTTAACTTTGTTTGCAGAGTACCAGTTCGTTTTTGGTTTTGATGTGATGATTATAAGTGCACACGGTTTAGCACTAACCTTTGAAACACATGCTTATGTTCTGTACTTGAAGTTTGAGGCATACTCCTGGAAGATGCATATTTGTTATTCATTTGTTTATTAGGACTTGAGGCAGGGATCTAATCATGTACTCTTTCTCACAAAAGTCCAAAAGATCCTTGTGAGCATTCTTGATGGACTTTGGTTTGGGTTCTTGCATTCTTTACCTAGAAGTTTCCCTCCAAATCTGACTTCCTTGTGACTTGTAGGCATTCTGTTTTATGTCTGGAAGCTATGGTTTCAGATTGGTACGGAGGTACTGGTTTTCCAGCTGTTAGAAAATTAGCTGTTTTGTCCCTGGAGATGCTCAAGAGTTACTCTTATTGTTGGACTTTAGATGAGGAAACTGACACAGGAAGCTTTCGGCTAGGGGACTGTTCTACCTGACATTCTTCTGAGCACTCTTTGCTAGTCTCTGCTTATTGGAAGGTCAAAAATATTTAATGAACTTCTCTGCAGTTCAGTTCTCTGGGCCAGCTACAGAACAAGGAATGGAATGCAGCAGATGTGTTGTTACTTTAGTTGTAATAATGGAAGATAAACATGTCCCTTTAAACTTTAATTCATGATTGGTGTGAGAATCACTAATTGTTTTATAAATCCACACTTCTGGAAGCTAGAATAAGAGAATTTGTCTCAATTGATGCTCAAAGTCTTTTTGCTCCTCTGCTCATGAGTCAAACCAGGATAGTAAATCGGATTAATGTATCTTTTAATAATGCTTGACTGTAGGGTCCTTACCTCTGTTAGGACTGGTAAATAGAAAATCACTTGTTTATTGACCTCAGACCTGACTCTGCATGCACTCGCACATGTACTCTGCTGATCTAAATACAGCATTTGAGGGGAATGTGAATAAAATGAAACATAACCTTCAGAATTTTTTAAACCTAATGTCATAATTTTTCTTCAGGAATAAATGGATTTCTGTTTTCTTAACTTGGAAGGAGAATTCTTTTGATATTTGACTAATTAGGGTAAATGAGATGACTTTTTTGCTTTGTTACAGTGCTTTTGTTCCTTTGGATATTCCCAACAAGAAGAATTCCACAGAGTGGGAGAAAGTGAAGCTTCTGTTTGAAGAATTTGGAAGTAGTCGTAAGTTTGAGATTTGTTCTGAGCTTTGCATAACTTGCTACTAACTAATTTTGGCATAGTCATCATGACTGAACAAGAAAACTAACTTTCCTGGTGACAGCTTTCTAACTTGACTCTAACTGCTCACCTACACTAAATCTTTGCAATAAGATTGTTCTCCTTCTGTTCAGACAAAAAAAAAATCAGAACAGTCTTTCAAGTACAGAGAAGAGACACTGGAAGTGACTGCTTTCAGTACAGTCCCCATTTGACAGCAAGGATTCCAATCTTATGACTTATGATATTAATGGTGGGGAGGGGAAAGTACTTTCTTCCATGGAGTCTTCACTTAGAACAGCTTTAAATGTTACTTGGATACCCTAAAATCAGTGAACTTCAGTATGGTGAGTGTGTATCTTGTATGACAGTTTTTGAGTGCTTACCCAATTAAATGTGATACTGCTGTTTGCTGTAAGAATGAGACTATTTCATAAGGGGCTTTGTCTATTTAGACAGGAAAATCCTATGGGTGTTATGATTTTTTCCCCTCTGTTCTCCTAGTATTGACCTTTTCTAAAATTATTTTGTTTGCATTTGTTATACTTGTTTATGTTAGGGCTATAAAGAACTATTGTGAAGGCCAAACTCCATGAAGTTGTATTTCACCTTTAGCTTATGCAGTTCATGTATCTAGCCAGGATGTGTTTTCAGAGCAAAGGTGTGAAGAAAGTGTTTTATAGGTGAGGCTAAGACAGACTTGTCACTTTCCAAATGTATCCATAAAAAGGTAACTAAAAGTTATCTAACAAACATAAATCCAAATGCATAAGTACTCTAATATTTGTGCCTCATTCTTGCTATGTATCAGAGTATTGGCTTCTGTCTGAATGTTTTAGAAAATAATGCTACGAGCCTTGGTCAAGCTGTATTCTGCATTATTCTAGGAACTTTGTACTGACTAAAAATTCCCTGCAATGACACTTGCCAGCTCTGTTAGCACTTGGTGTATCCCTTCAAGGCCCATCAACTTTGTATGTCCAGCTTGCTTACGTATTCTCTAACCTGATCCTCTTCCACCAAGGGTACATCTTCCTTCCAGTGTTTCCCCCTGGTCTCTCAGGCCTGGGTTTCCTGAAGTCTGATCTTGCTAATAAAGACTGAGGCAAAGAAGGCATTCGGTACCTCAGACTTTTCCATGTCCTGTGTCACCAGGGTCTCTGCCCCACTCAGCAGCAGGCCCACATTTTGCCTCATTTTCCTCTTGCCACTTAAATACTTGAAGAAGCCCTTCTTGTTGCTGTTAACATCCTTGCAGTCTTTCATCATAGTACATGCTGTAAGCTGTGCTTGCAAGCATAGGAGATAGGGAGGACAAGTCTGTCTCACACTCAACTACTATGCACCACTGAAGAGGCTGGGCTCCACCTCTTTGATAAGCAGGCAGGCTATATTAGGTCTCTCCAAAGCTGTCTCTGTTCCAGGCTGAACAAGCCTGGCTCCTTCAATGTCTCTGCACAGCATGTGCTCCAAACTCTGACCAACTTAGCTCTCCCGTTAACTTGCTCAGATTTATCAATCCTGCCTGTAGTGGGAGCCTCAAAACTGGTTGCAGTATTCCCTATATGGTACCTTCCCTTAACAGGAGCATGCCCAACTATTGTTACAGCCCAGGATACTGTTGGACTTTGGTGCTGCTGGGGCACACTGCTGGCTTACTTTCAGCTTGTGGTCTGCCAAGACCCCACAGGGTTTTTGTAGAGCTACTCCACAGCCAGCAAGTCCCCAGTCAGTATTGTTGCAAAAGGTTCTTTTGTGTTCCAGATGCTGGAGAAATGAGGACAAAATTCTTGCCTGTTGTCTTCACTTGTACCTGTTGTTCTGTTTCTATATTAACTTATGCTTTTCCTTTGTATTTCTGCAGTTAGCCCAAGAAATACAAAGATCTTAATTTTGGATGTTTGTTCTATGTCCATTCAGTTTGTAGTGGGATTATAAAAGGAATGCTAACTCATCCACTGAGGCAGAGCCTGATAATATACTTCTGGTACACAATTATCAATTTTTCAGCCAGTTAGTTTCTTAATGTTCCATAGAATATAGTTCAAACTTTTAAAATGGGTATTAAATACTGGTTTCTAATACATGTACAGGAGGATCATCAAATATGGTGTTCAAGTACATTGTATGATATGTTAGAAATTGGGTCACTTATGTGTGGGTTTTTTCCCCCTAAACTGCAGAACACGGGTAAAACTTTCACAAGTACTAAAGGGGGAATAGTGCTGGGTTTTTTCAGTTTTAAACATAGCTGTAGTATTTGAAACTTAAGAACATATTGCAGTTAGCTTTGGGAAAGTTGTTTTGGTATTATCTAGCAAACATAGCAAAGGAAAGATTTGAGCTGTGAAGCTGGGTTTGGTTGTGCTACTCTATTAGTTTTTGGCATTTCTGGAAGGAGGCCTGTAGCGTTGGTCAGAAGAAAGATGCAGCTTCTCGTAGAGGATAACTATAACAGGATTTCTCAGTTTGAATGCTTGACACTATGTTCAGGAAAAAAGAAGGGAAACCAGCTAATGAATGGGAACTGGCTAGTAATTCTGCGCAAGTAGGAATAAAAGTTATTGTGCTCTAAATTCTTGAATTAACTAGAGGGGAGTACATGGGGGAGAACACTAAATAGTAGCTTAGCTATTATGACTGGGTGCAAACATGAAACTGATTGCTTAAAATTAATTTCTGTAATAGCTACTATAAGTTTCCATGCTACTATTTAACTGAAAAAGCTTGCCATGTTTGTATTCTGTACAATGAGGTTAGGGACAGGGGTGTTGTGAGAAATTATGCAGGAAGATTCAGGGAGTTTGCATTTAGGGATGAGTTTGGTAATGCTTTTCTACTATCACTTTTCATTTTTAGAGTGATAGTAAGGCTGCAGTAAATCTGTAGTCCCCTGACCTTTTTCCAGTTTGTATATCTAGATGTATGTGGTCTGAGTGAAGTTGAGGCCCACAGTCTGGCTTGTTTGGTTGTTTGAAGGATTCATGCTTGCCTGATTCTCTGGATAGTGCTTTATTATGAGAAATCAAGTGATAACAAACAACAAAGATGAACCATTCAGTATGCATGTGTAAATTGTGAAAATTACTACAGTGCCCTGTGGAGGCCAGAAACAAGTCTTGAAGAGGCATTAGACAGCTATGGGAGCAAGTTCATTAGTGGCTATTCAACCGTTTGACTGAATGCAACATCTGTGAACTTCTACAAAAGGTGAGGTGGCTGTCCTGCTTCTTGCAATATTGGAGGAGGATCTACTGCTGACAAAAAGCTGTGCTAGGTGGATTTTTCATCTGAGTTGTTACGGCTGGTAACTATGTCTCAATTTTTTTTTCTTCATTCTAATGAACTTAAATATCTTCAGGAAACCAATTCAGGAAGAAATGTTCTTATACCTCTACTGAAGGAGTCTTCAACAGGCTTTTCTTTTTTTGCAGATGGCTTGACTGCTCTTTCATTTTCCATTAGTTCCTTGACTGTGATTGGAATGTTGGCAGCTATCACTTACACAGTAAGTTGTTATGCAAATGTTTCAGCTCTTTACATTAATGATACTTGTAGTTATCGTGGGCTATACCTGTGTGGAAAACTGTCATCATGTTAAATAGCTTCAACAGTGTCTTCTAGCTCTGGATTTTCATGGTTTGAAACACTACTTCTAAGTTCTTGGAATGAGAGGAATAACTTTTTTACTGCAAGTTTAAGAACCAATGTTTCAGTACTCGAGCACAGATCAGACTTAATTTCAATGAGTTTCTGCAAGGGGAGGTCGCATTATTCCTTATGGCTTGTAACACATTCACTGGCTCCTCCTGTTTTCTAAGCCTCTGTCTCTTTCTCTATCCAGCAGTGGAGAACTAAATATTGCTTTTTAATTGAACTATGGCATTACCTAGACTGACCAGACCAAGTCTATAATAATGAATATAACCTTTACTCCAACTTTTCTATGCTGATGTTTTTATCTCTACGGAGCTTTACAATGAAGTCTGGCAGAATAACTTGATTTGTAAAGAAGTATGCAAAATGTTCTCGACCATAACTGTCTCTTTTTGTAAAAGGCTGTTCTTCATTCATTAAATGAAAAAGCAATGTCTTTAACAAAGCATTGCTTCACGGGTCTGTATTTCTAGAATTTGAGTAAGGGTAAATATCTGTGCATGTCAGGATTCAGTTTTAAGTATGAAGAATCTGCAGCATCTTCTGTGAATGTGTGCCTTAAATCAAGCATAGCTAAAAAGGTGAAAGCAAATAGAGTTTGAAACTACTTAGAGGCTTGTTTTCTAAAGCCTTGGGAATATTCTTGTTAGTACTAGGCATGCAACTAAACTACTGCAGTTCTTTCTGTAGCTTAGGAGGATTTGAAGTGTTCATTCTGTAACTGATTGTAAATCATATGGCTAAGGCTATGTTAGTTCAACTGCTTGACTCTTGCTTTTATGCGCAAAGGAAAGGAACCATTTTAACTTACGAGCTTTGGCCAACATTTGATGTTATGTGGTCACTTGCTTTTCCAATCTGTTCTATTTCTTCAGTCACTGAATAATCAGCCTGTTTGTAATGCTACATGTATTAACTTGTCATCAAGGTAAAATTTTGCAACAAAGAAGCAGCTTTAAAGCTTAAGATAACTGCCGACAAAGCTTTAAAACTTTTTAGAAGTCATTGTTTTCCTGATAGATTTTAATCTTTAAGTTCATGTCCTTGCTAAAATAACTTTCTCTTCCATTGCAGCCTGGCTCTAACATAGTGAAGTTGTTCCCATGTAGCTTTGCTAGTGAATTCTAAGTGGCTCCATAACAATTCTAAGTGGCTCCATAACAAGAGCTCATGCAATAAGTTATTTTGAAGTATTGCTAGCCAAGGAGATGCTTTGTGGTAGCTTGTTGTTAGGCAAAGGATAAATGGATAAAATTATTGTAGAACAAGGATATAAGAAAGAGGGAAGAGTGTTACTGGGTAGGGGGTAAAGTACCTGCTAAATACTACCTTTAAACTCTTAAATCTAAATTGAGTAACAAACATAGCTAACTTTCTGTCTCTAGTGACTAGTGACTTCAGCTGGTGTATGGGAGGCAATTCAATACAGGTTCTTAGATGTAAGTGTCAGAACACTGACAGCTCTGTGGTCATCAGGCTCTGTGCAGTAGGTAGGAGAGCAATTTGGTGGATCAGCTAGTAGGTATCTCAGGTGAGCTGAATTGCTCTCAGCCCTATTGACTAAGTGCTTTAACTTGACTTGAATTGTAAATTTTATTACTCTAAGCTTTTTCTGACTGACATGGGTCACTAAATCATACAGGCTATATTGCTGACATCTAGATCATGTACTGGTCAAAAAAGATTCAGATCTTTGCTTATCCTGTAATATGTCAGCTTTTAAATTTGTTTCCCTTAATTATGGAAGGAAAGATTAATCTCTTGTTCAATTACATTACTGCAGAGCACATGCAGTGTTTTTAACCTCCATGAGACTAACATTGAGAACAAACTAGTAGTTAGCTGGAAGAATATCTTCAGTGTTGGTTTTTTTCCAAACAGTTACCCAAGTATGGCTTTTATAACTGTTAGTAAACACCTGTAAGCATCTACAATGCAAGACTTTTATTTTGCACAAATTTATTGCTGACTGAAATGTAAATGTTTAAAAAAGTAGCATTTGAAAGGTGGGGTTTTTTTAATTTATTGCTAATATTCCCTACTTCTGATGTTATTTCCCTATTTATTTTTGAGTACAGATTGGTTGTAGTCACCATTCAGCTAAGTATCACAGTATGCTTCTGTCCTCAAAGCTAGCTGAACCTGGAAATATGTGACTTCCATTTAATGTTCAATAACTTCTGTGTGCTCTGTTGTCTGTCTGGTTTCTCAGATGGAGACAATACCTCTGTCCTCAATGTAGTTGCGTTAGTCTTACTTAAATATTTACTGTATTCGAGATTTTTACAAATACTGGGTGGTAAATGAGGTGAAACATTAAGCATGAGAACTAAAATAGTCTTCTCAGAATGCCTTAATTGCTAAGATTTTAGGCTAATTTGTTGCTTTGAAAACTTCAACCGAGCTGTCCATGCAAATGCCTGGAGCATGGAATTACTATTTACTTTGGTTTTAACTGCTATATTTGATCTGTCTGAAAATACCCCTTCTGTTTTACAGTAGGTGTTAAGCAGGGTGGGAGAAATGGAGGAGCTATTTCATGGAAGTTTTAGGGATGAGCTCACACAGGAGGTGGTTCTTGTCCACCTCTGATATCAGAGTGTTTTTGTCATTCTTTGCAGGTGATCATAGAGTCTTATGCTGAAACAGTGAGCTGGCTTTGATATGTGGGTGAACTGAGGTACAAATGTGTCAAGAACAGTGAAAACCACTTATTATAGAAGGTCTGTGTTCTCAAAGTTAGAGCAGGAATAGATTTTTTTTTTAATAAGCTCTAGTGCTTTCATAACACTTTGCCCACTGCCAGTGGTGGTCAGGCTTCCATGTGTAAGCAATTTCTGCCTCTAACAGCATGAACAGTGCTGTTCTCATGGTCTGAAGAGTGAATTGCGAGTATGACCTTGACAGCATGTGGATGCCATGTACCTGCATTCCAGTTTATATTGTGGGCTGGGCTTTTCCCAGTGGTACGACTTAATGCAAAAGTTACTTCAGTAGTGAAAAGTTCTTGGGCTGCCACACTTCCCTAAACCTCAGGGAGAGGTTGGCCCAGAGTATAGCCTCTCAGTTTCTACCAGTCTGGATTACTCGACTCCCTCCACTTGGGAGGAGGAGAAGCATGATTCTGGAAGGAGTAACTGTTTTTCTCTTAACTTCCCTCTTTGTGTTGTGGATTTTTTTTTTTTTGCTGTGTTAGTCTTGTATAAAAAGAAAAAATCACCTCTAAATAAGATTAATGCACTAGTGCACAAGAAAGTCTGTGAGGCATTGTCTGAAACACTTGCCTCTGACTTTAGACATCTGACAAGTAGTTAGGCTCCTGTATTTTTCAGCCAACCTTCTGCATGCCTATCAAATTGTTTGTCCCAGTTTCTAAAGGTGGGAGGCCTTTGTGCTTAGTCATCAAACCACTGTTAGATAATTGGTGGTAGATTTTTTTTAAGCACAAAAAGAGAATACCTTTATATAAGGGTGAACACAAGAACAAAGATGCCTACTTCAAAATTTTCCACAAATGCTTAGCAGATGATTGGAAAAAAGGGTAGAGAGAATAGATGGGGACACAGTGTGTGGTATCTGAGTTCCCTTGTCTCTGAACAGAGGTGATCTCAGATCTTTGGTTTATACTAGTTAAGAATTGAGGATTTGTAGTACAGACATAACTGAATTTTTTTGATGTTCCCCTGACTTCTGAATATCCTCAGTCTGTTCCATTGCCAGTGTTGCAATTGTATTGTTAAAAGGAAGCTAAGAACAGGTGTATCTGGTCTTCTGTATACTTGCATTCACCTTTTTACTCTAAAGAAAAAATCTATTCTAAATGAACATCTAATGAAGGTTGTATTGTAATAAGTGATATGTTAGCAAATACTTTCATACCTAATTAAGAATGGTTTTACATTGAATGCCTACTACTTTAACACAAAATACTAAAAGTAAATAGGAATGCTGTGCCTGCATTGACTGCAGTTGACTGATTTAATCTTAAAATGTTATTTGTGGAACAGTATTGTGAAACAGATGAATCAAGTGATTCGATTTAAGTTGCTTGGAGTACAACTGATCTATTCTACAATTAGTCAAACGTATGTTAACAGTGCTGCTTTGTGTAGCCTTCAGTGTGAACAATTAGATTATGACTGTTCTAAAATTGCACTTCTGCATTGTGGTAATATACAATACTGTGAGAAGTTGGGGAAAAGAAGCTTTGGCACTGGCAGCAGGCAGCCTTGAATTTGAGTAGGTACTGAGAGCAAAAGCTTGCTTCTGCATGTGTATGATCCTAGGCTTTTTCTATGAAAGCATATTCTCCTGCTTCTACAGGAGGAAGGATGCAGGGGGGCTGTGTTCTTTAGGCTGTAAATGGCTACAGTTTAAATTATGGAACTAACAAATTTAACCTGATGACTAATCTAGTTAAAATTTATTTCTTAAGGAGTACTATCAGCATCGATCCAGTGTTCTGAGCCTCTCTTAAGGCCCAGGTTGATTTAATGTATTACTCTGAAGTACATGGTGAGCTATTCACGCAACAAAGAACAGACTTCTTATCAGATGACACAATACTGTAATATTTGGTATGGTGTTGGGGGGGGGGGGGCAGATGAGGGACAACACAAATTGAAGCATCGTGCTGGACCAGAGTTGCTGACAACTGAGGACTTGTGTTACTGAGTATGATAGAAAGGTAAATAACACTACAGTTTGATGTGGTTGTCATTATATTAGCTTTCTGGTTTTCATTTTCTATGGCTTCAAACATCAAAATCGGTTCACTAAATTTGACTTAGTGATACATACAGAGAAAAGCTGTTCTTGTAGTTTGAGGGGAAAAATGCAGAATTTCGCTGGGTTGTGAGCTTCTCCCCAGCTTCTGAATGGGGTAGCATGAAATACACTGTTGAAGCCAAAGATGCTAAAGAAATAAAACATATTTGGTATGAAGAATTCCTGAGTTCCTCAATTTCTGTGAAATACTAGTTATGAATTTGGGGAGGGATTAGTAATACATACTGAACCTGAAAGCATCTCATCCCTGGAGGTAAATCACTGAGAGGGTACTAACATTACCAACTTAAGGAGTTAATGTAAAAGTTGCTTCTCCCAGGGAAGGTCAGGGCTTCCTCAAAACTACTTTCAGTGATGACTTAATACAGAAGATGGTGTATGTTTTTGCAGATGCTCTTGGTTAAAAGCAAGAGTTATTGTAAGAATTAGATTTGAATTCAAGTTTTATGCTTGCTATGAAATATCTTCAGCAGTCAGCTCATAATTGAATAAAAGGGCAAATTAAATGTTTTTTGTATTTTTTTAACACTGTCATTCAAATGAGAATAGAAATGAGATGCAAGGAAGATGATGGAGGAGTAAAAGGAGTGTTTAGAGAGGATCTTAACTCCACAAATAAAATCAGTTGGCTTGTTCCGTTTAGTTTCCCATGAGATGACATTTGGGACAGTCCTACAGAATGTGGCAACTGTGGCTTCTCTGGACCTGTAACAGTGTCTGGCTGTGGGCTGTGTGGTTCTTGAGTCTGAACCTTTTTCAGTAGTGTTAGCCTTCTATAGGAAAAATAGAGCTTCTCTAACACTTGATTGCAAAGGGAGATGAAAGGTGTCTAGCATGAGGCTAAACATCTTGAAGATAAGCTAGAGCAGACATCTTAGTTCTATTTGACAAGTCTCTCGCCTTATTAAAAAGTCTGTAACAGTAAATTCTTAAATTGCCTTTTACATTTGCCCTATAAACTCCTGTTCTGTTAGCTTTGTTTCTGTGTTTTTACTATAGCCAGTACATGAGTGGTTTTTCTTCCTAAGGTACTTGTTTTATTAGGAGGTGGATACGGAACTGAATTGTCTAAATTTTTCAAAAACTTACGGATGTAACTAACTTACAGATTAGGACCAAAAAATAAAAATCAATTAGATGTGCGGTAAAGCAGAATACTGTTGTTTTAACAGCATGATTTGTTTGAAATTGGATATCACAATAGTTATATAAGTGAGTACTGTTTCTATATCTTATTCGTATTGCTACAGTACCACTTTTTAAAAAGTAAATCAAAATTCTGAAAGCAAGTTTATGGAAAGATATGCATAGCACTTAACTCCTGAAGCTTCACAAGTTGTGTTCTGAAGAATCCTTTTGAGCTAAACTGTTTTCAGAGTAACGCTTCCCACTTCAGCCTTCAGCTCTTGACACACTACTATACTGTTATAACATGCTAACATCGCTTATCAGTGATACGCGTTTTCCAAATTCCCATTGGGAAACCAAACCTAGCCTACATTGAGGGTCTCCCATAAGATCCTCAGAGAAGCATATGAAATGTGGGCTGGATGAGCAGACAGCATCCAATGTGAGGGTGACTGATCACTGGCACAGGTTGCTCAGATTGTGGAGTATCCCTCCTTGGAGATATTCAAGAGCCATGTGGACACAGTCCTGGGCAAGCAGCTCTAGGTGACCCTGCTTGAGCAGATGTGTTGGACCAGGTGACCTCCAGAGGTCTCTTCCAACCTCAGGGGTTCTGCAGTCTGTCTACTATGTGGACCTGCAGGATTTAGCAGTGGTACCGATGGGTTGCAGTTACTGTGTTGTACTTCATGTGAGATGTCCTCTCTGTTTAAGCTTGGCTCTAGCCTATGAAAAGCTTTAGGGGACAGTGATCAACAACAAGATTTGTTCTTTATTGGATTAATTTAATTCCACAATATTGGTTTTACTGTTATAACTTCATTTAACTCATGTTGGACAACTTTTTTTTCCATCACAGCTGTTGTTTTGTGAGAAAATGATTTATTAGAGATTCTTACTATTATTTATTCACCTCAGTATAACAAATGTTCAAAAAAGTGCAGTGGGCACTTTGTTGAAAAACAGTGTACAATATCTTCAGATGAGTAGGTAGTTCCATGTTTTAGTAACTATTGCAAGACTATTCTATGTCAGATGATAGTAATAACTTTTAAATAGTTTGATAGGTGGCAATTTTCAGAAGCTCCTTGTGTAAGTGGAAGGGAGAATATGCCTGTTCTGGGGGAAAAAAAACAACCCAAACATTTAATACTTCATCTTAATCTAAGCAATACAAATTACTTTTTCCATCATTTTATAACTTTAAAAACTTGGTTATACAAGAAGCAAACTTGCATGCTTCTGCAAATGGATATAAAAGTATTTTTTAGCTGTGGAAGCAGCAGTTATGTTTCTTATGACTAACTTTGAGCTGATCCTTATTAGGATGGTCTTCTAGAATATAATACTAAAACTCACACTTCATGTTGCGTTTCCTTGCTGAATACACTGGAGAATAGTCTTTGCTTGACATTAATTGACACTTTGGAAGACTGGGAAGTGGGGAGAAAGATACAACTAGGGAAGATGTGTATTCTAAATACTTAACTTTTTAAGGGGAAATAATAAAATAGTGGTTTTATCAAAAGTGTACATGAAGTCTACGGAAGTTCACGATAGATACATTAATATCACTGACCAGAGTATAACATAAATGTTACTTCTCAAGTACATACAACGTTTAAATGAGTAACACTGCTTAAACTTATTTCTTGGTATGGCTCAATTTTGAACATAATCTTGAATTGGTAGTTGGTTTTCTGTTTTAAAGCTTTAATAACACAAAGTCTACTTTTCTGGTGTTATGTAATGCATAATACTGAAGTACAGCACTTGATATTTAAAATGGTTTTGTAAGAAATGTGAACAAGTGATCCTCAGTGGGACTCTACAAATCCATGACCTTGATGATTTCTACTGACAGCTTTCCATGTCTATAAACATGGAATATAACAAGAAAATGATAAATTAGGACTGCAGTGCTTTGTTTGAAACAGTTTCACAGATGATGTAGTTTACATCTATTCTTTCATTAGTGTGTTTTGCATTGAAATTGTTTTACATTGCCTTAGGTATTAATACAATAGTTGTTGTCAGCTCCAGATTGCTATTTGAATTCAAGGCAGAATAACGTATTACTCACACAGTGATAGGCAGATTAATTTTTGAGTGATCTTGTGCATCTCATTTAGCATGCCCTTGAAGGATGATTATAATTGGTTCTGTAATTTTTCCAAAACATTTAATAAGTATTACTTGATTTCTTACGAAATTGTAAAGTGATCCTTTTTCCTCCATCCTGAAAGAGATGTTACAAAGCTCAGTTTGTCTACTGACAAATTTAATGACCTTTTCACATCTAATTTTTGTCCAGAGTATGATTTATCTTTCTTGCAGTTGACTTATTTTTATTAACAGCCAAAAAGCTTAAAACCTTTTATAATCTGTCTAACCTTAAAAGCATTCGTTTAGTACTGATTTTTCTTTTAAGTAGACATCAGTTATTGAGAAATCCAGAAGTTAGTAGCATTCATCGTCATTACCACTTAATCACTTCAATGTCAATTCTTAAATGTTAAGAAATGTAGTTATTTGATTATGTTGACTTCTCCATGAAGCAGTAAATAACTGAAATAGTAAACCAGTTTGAGTGTTCTTTGTTTTAACAGCCTGATTCCTACTACAGTCTTGGAGAACTGTAGATATTAAACTGCTGGATTAATGATACTTTTGTACTTTTGAGATTTTAGAGTTGCAACTTAAAAGGAGGTTAATCTTTTGGTTGTTAATGCTCTTCTAAGCCTGATGGAGCAATGCAGAAGATGGTAACTGGGCAAAATAGTTATGTTCAGTATTACAACTGGGAGTTAACTTTTGACAGATGATCTGTCCAGCAACCACAAGTTCACTGTGTGTAGTAGAACAACTGTAGTGTGGAGGCTGTCGTACTTGGTTTCTGCATCTTGCAAACCTTGACTGCATATTTTTGTTCTTTTAAACATTGACAAATAAGTGAGACAATCTTTGAATCTGTATGGTGGAGAGAAAATATTAACATGAAAAATGAAGGTGAATGTGTAGCAAGATACTGTAATGATGAATGTTAGAAATGGATAAACAAATACTCAATGCACTGTTCATGTTATGTACAACAGATCGTGCAAGAAATGCCGTACTGAACATACCAGTTCAGTTTGGTCAGTCTGTTCCACACTTAAATTTTTTTTTACAGCAATGTTATTCACAAATTTATGTGCCCTTATAGCAACTGAAGAATGGATACTAAAACTTCCTGTGAATTTCCCATGAAAGACCTGAGATTTTACTAGTTAACATATTGAATGATTTTTCCAAGCTGTATGGCATGAGCTTTTAAAAAAAAAAAAAAAACACAAACAAAAAAACCCCCAACTGTCCATGAGATGGTCTGCCATCTTCAGATGCGTTTAGGAGGCCGCCTCCTTTACTCTTGACAATTTAGGAAGGATGTGTGACCCACTGTCACTGTTTGCCATGCTTAATGGTGTTCTGGAAACAAGATTCTTGAATTTGGATTTTTATCTTTAGAGTGGTAGTATGTGTAGATAGCCAGAGATGGAGACAGATATCTTTAATGTGAGAAAGTAGATGGCTGTTACTTGTAGAGTCAGATGACTTTTCAAGAAAACTGTGTGGTCTAAGTACACAGAGAAGAAAGATAGTTTCAAGAAAGGTGGAGTCCTAGTTCCTCTTACGCAAGCTCTGAAGTATTGCCTGTATTGGTATGACATGTAAGTGCACCACACTTGAGACTACTTAATTGGACTAGCTTACCTGTTCCATCAGAAGCAATGCTGACAAGGGTGCATTGTATCCATATGAAATAGCGTTCAGTATAGACAACTGAACTATATTAATTGCTATGAGGGATAAAAGGTATCATAATGTGACTTCCCTCATCCTTAACATAATTCAAATAAAAAGCTAATTAGGCTATGAATACAGAAAATCTCTTCTATACCAAAATATTCCTGAAATACAGGGGGGTTTGTGGGACATTGATATTGAAACAAACTAACTCGTACTTGACTTATTTCTTTTAAAGCACTGTGCATCCTAAACTAGAGTTCAGCTGTTTTTTAACTTGAATAGGTGCATTTTTGATCACAGTCTAGTTGGTAGAATTGAACGTTTTGTCTTTCATGGTCACACTTTCAGGTAAAGTCTTAAAACAAGCTGTTGTAAGAAAATAGGAATTTGAATATTTGTGTATTTGAAGTTGTGAGTGTTTCTTCTTATGCCTTTTATACAGTGATATAATAGATAATAATATAAAAGATAGAATATCTTTTTTTATTTGGCTGTTTCATGTGACTTCACTAGAGGGCAGTGCTATGCAAGATATGTTTGTTAGTATTAATTTCTACATTTCTTGCACAAGATTATATATACACCTTTTAAAATACCTCAGTGATAGCACTTAAAAGCCATACCTGCTTGATACATGGACCTCTAAAAATAAATGGAATGGGGACTTTCTGCTATACTACACAAGTACTTTCTGATAATTTCTTGAAATCACAGGTTTAATTCTTAAATATCTTGAACCAGAAAAAGTTTGTAAACTACCTTCAATTACAGTGCTGGTTATGTGCCAAACTGATCAGAAACAACTTACCTGTTCTGTTTGATCTCTAACAAGGAGAGATTATCCTGTTTGGGCCACAAGTTAATCATTAGACCGTATCTTATTAGCTGAACATAGCAGATGTAGAAAGTGAAACATAATCAACTTCTAGTTAAACTATAATGCCTGATGGCTTCAGGCTTTTTGCAGTAGGTGTTCAAAGTTAGCTTTAACTTATTTAACTCTTTCTAAAAGCATTTGCTATATTAATTTCAATGTGTGTTTTCTGTGCTCCTCATGACTGATCTGTGTGCTTATGGCTGATCTAGTTGATTATTAAGGTGGGAACACCTAATAATACACCCTTTTCAGTGGAACTCTTTGGTAGCTTGTGCAATTAAAAATTTTGAACTAGTGGTTATGGTTCCCAGTGGAAAAACTTTCTGGATCTTTTTAATATTCAAGGGTTTATCCATGACGTAGTTGCTTGCTGCATCTTCTGTAAAATGTGATTTTACAACTTGTCTCAACTTTACTTGTTTTCTATCTTCTGCTTATGAGTGGCTATTAACACACCGGGCAACTAATAAGAAAGACTTATCTAGCTATGGGCTGTGTGAGTTTGGCAAGTCTAAAGTGTTGTAGGATGCTGAGTCTGCAAGAGACCAAAGGATTAGAACAGCAACTCTTCCTTCTAAATCTTAACTGTGGAATGACGGGAGAATAGCTGGATCTGCTGCAGACAGGATAGGAAGGGAAGGGACACAGGGTAAGTGCAGATTAAGCAAAGTGGAAGCAATGCTCATGTAATCTCTATCGAGGTATTTGAGTGCTCTGTCTGGAGCACAGAGTATATTTGGGTTCAGTGGCATGCTGAGAGAACAGCTAGAATATGCTTCTCACTGTTCTTCAATGCCTACTGATACTGCATAAACAGTATCAAACTAATTGTTGCTTTCATGTGAGTTACAGGCTCCTACTTTACTGATGACAGATTTCTTTGCAAATTCCTGTCTCAGGCCTAGCTACCACTTCTGTGAATAACAAATAAGCAAGAAGTCTGAAGAGCTTTGTTTAGACTGTTCTTTTTATAGGATAGTTAAGCTGGGTTTTCTGTTGCTTTGCTTAAGTTATTCTCTTTTTTCCCTTCTTTAGAGTAGAAGGCCATCTACTTCAAGAAATCTATGAAGTATAAATACGAACTTCATCCATCCAGAGATACTATCTGTATTGCCTGTGGGCAGACTCTCAAATCAGAATGAGACAGAGGCATCATCCATGAGCAGCTAACTTGTACTTATTAGGTAGTGAGCTCTTAGGGTTTGGCTTTCTAGCCGTTAAGCTAACTGATAGGAGGTGATCTCTTATATGGATCACTTGAGGGGAATCTTTTTTAAAATAAGTTGTTTTAACTATAAATCTAGATTTTTTTTTTTCCTACTGTAAAATGGGGTTTCAATGAAGCTTATCAGGCATTCAGTAACAGCTTTAAAGACCTAACCTTGCAGTATGTATTATCAGATACCAGCCTGAACAGTTAGTGTTTAGTACTAGATTCAGGTCATTTTGAAGAACCTATGTAGAAAAAACAACCATGTATGCTGTAATCGCCTGTTGCATTTTGATGATTGTTTTTACTCTTCAGTGCAGTGCCTCTTATCTGACTTAACACTTCTAGGCAAAGGTTGTCCAAAAATAAGTCCTGGAAACTGTTGCAGTGGTGTAAATATGTCAAAACTTAATTACTTGTTTTATCAAAATTCATGTATGGGAATTAATTACTTTAAAGGTTCTTCTGATCTGTTTTCATTCGTATTCCAAACTTTGAGCCAACAGTTTTTCAGGACTGAGCCCTCTCTTGGCTTTAGTGTGCAGCTTTGGTTTTCCTGTGCTATCTTCGATACATTGCTTGCTTGTTGAGTTGCAGATGCCCAAAATAATAGCCCTTGAATAACTTAACACTTGTACTAACGCAGGGGATTAAAACTTTGTTCAGGGCAGCCTTGAACTACATCAGCCTGAAAGAAAATGCAGCCCTGAAGCTGAGCTAATACAGCTACTGTTCAGACCTGTGACACATCACATGAGATGACTCATCTTTCTGTCCTTCATTCTATATATTGATGTCTTGAAGGACCAATGTGACTTTTTCCCTCACTGATGATGGGAGGCTTACTTGCATAACCATCTCACTATCAGCATCTTTTGTATTGAAGTAAGGAACTTAGCCTGTCTTTATCACTGGATCAGGGTTGACGTTCAAGTATGCAATTCACATCTGCAAAAACAGCAAAACAATGCATGACTTTAAGAGTTGCAGTTTGCTTTGTAGAAACTTAGATTTAGATGATTTAGAACTCTGAATTTTATTTCTTAACTATTTCTGTTGAGTAAATACTTGATATCTGTTAGTTGACGGTAGCTGTTTGAAGAACAGGTGGAAGCCTCTGCTTAATGGTGAAATCTAATTGCTTCTGAGCTTAGGTGTGTAAAATTTGTGCAGGCCTATTGTCATAGCAATCTCATACGTGTTTCTGCATACCGAATGTCTTTGGCTCTGGCTGGAAATGTTTTGGATTCCACAGAGGGACCTTGTTTAGATTGCAGCCTGCATTCTAGTTATTAAATTGGATGGTGTTTATACTTTACCTAAATTCTGGAGTTACGCTACTAGCAGCCAGACCTGAGTGAGCTCTTCAGGATCTGTATGGGCCCAATACTATTCAGTCTTCATAAATGATCTGGATGATGGTGTGGAATATAATTAGTCATCAAGTTTGAGAATGATATCAAATGGGGAGTAGTAGATACAACAGAATGAAGAGCCACTAGAGAGACATTGACAGGTGGGAAGATTGGGCCAACAAGAATGGCATCAGGTTTAGCAGATGTTAAGGCCTTTTCTTGGAATGGATTAATTCCAAGCAACACTTCATGCTGGGGTCTAACTGGCTGGGGGATGGCTCTGCTGAAAAGTACCTGGAAGTCCAAGTGGACAGGAAGCTGAGCATGAGCCAGCAATGTGCCCTGCAGCAGGAAGGCAAACACTGTCCTGAACTTGCATCAGCAAGAGCATTATCAGTAGATCAAGGGATTATCATAATCAAGTGATGATTCCACTGTATTTGGCACTTCCAAAGCCACACTTGGGAAGTGTGGACTGTGTCTGGTTTTGGTCCCCTGGTTTAAGAAACTGGAAAACTGTAGAGGCTCCAGTGGAGGCTTGTGAAAGTGATTAGAGTTGGAGAACGCAACCCATAAAGAAAGATTGAAGGAATTCTTTCTTCAGCCTACAGAAGAGAAGGACTGGGGGAGACTACTTTTTAGCTCCTGTAGACAGCAAAGCAGCCTAATGCTCTCAAAGGAGATACTCTAAGGGGAGAACTGAGCCACATTTGTGGACAGAGTTGTAAAGTCCAACCTAAGTTAAATTATTTTCCTTACCTAAAATACTTAGTCTTGTAGGTAGGCCTTTCTGTGGTTGTATAGCTGTGTTCAAACCAGAACTTGTAGAGTGTCTTGGAAAGCATGAAACTTTGTTGCCATCACTAGCCTGTGATAAGAGATGTTTTTTCCCTTGTATAGCTTTTACAGCAAAAAGCTCTAACATGGGCACTGAAATCGCCAGTTACCTTTTGTAGCTAAAAAAAGGAGTTTAACTTTATTTGGAACAGTTTGTAAACAGTGCTGCAAATACTTTTTTTTAGCTGTATTTTTGGGTGACAAATGAGGCTGTCAGCTGTGAAGTCCTGAAATGCTGAGCAGATAGTTAATAGCCTGCCTTATTCTCTAGGAGTCTATGGTAAAACCTATTCTAACACTTTATAGCTATGTGAAAAGTCATATAGTGCAAGTTGTCAAAGATCTAGCTGAATATGTTCTTTGCTAATATGTGCTTCAAGAAATATTTGAAGGAAAATACTTTTCTCCTACCCTTACTTAAATACTTTAAAGTGATTTAACAGGTACCACTGTTTCCTTGGGTTTGAAGCCTGTTGAAAGACACGTATGCTGTCTGCTTGTTGAACTTAACTGACACTGTTCCAACAATTTACTGGTAATTGTCACTTTGAACATAAGAAACCTAATTCCACAGTAAGTGAACAAGGCTGTCAGACTGCTAAACTTCTGTTTCATGCTTTCGTAGCCTAATACTTGGAGGAATGTTTCTTGAAATCATGCAATATTGTTGCTTGCAGAATAAAACTGAAGTTTGTGGGCTCAGTGTCTGATATTTATATTGAAATGGTTATTAATTTAAATAGTTAATGTGGTTTTGAGCTACAATAATAATATATAAGACCCCTTTGTTAAAGGGGCTTAGAAATGGGTATTGGTGGCAGGGTATACCGCATGTTGAAAAATACACCAAAAAAACCCACAGTGTCTTTGAGTGCAATGCCTGAGACATTAGTATGTCCTAAGTAGGTTCTTAAGCAGGTCAAATCAAGTCTTGTGTACAGAAAGCTTGTGGTCTGACAGCATGTATGGTGACATCTATAACACACTAGCATTTGTGTTAAATCTGTTCTCAGTGTGAAATGTAAAGCTGTGCTCAAAGGAGGGAGTGGTATTCCTATGAAAGTCTAGAAAACTGCTCATTTCTGAAGTTAGCGAATGTTCAGATATCAAGCACTCTATTAAAACTGCATGTGTTAACTGTGATTAACAGAAAGAAAAGAAACTTTCCTGCTGAGCTCTGCACCAAGAACAACCTATCACCAACAGCCTCCACCCACAGGAAAACAAATAAAAAGCCTATGGCTAATGTCTCTAAACTGCTTGGAGAAACTTCTGACCTTGGCCTAGATCTATAAGAGTCATAGGGTAGCAGGGAGGAAGTAGTGGCATTTTCTTGTTTACCTTGCCTCAGATATTTGTTTCTTCTTACGTTAGTGGAAAGCTTACAGACTTTGCATTGGAAAAATCTGGGCATAGTGTTGATGTAGAAACTGGCAAACACTTTGAATGGTATAGGGTTTATAACTAGGAGTAAACGCCAACAAAATTTATGAATGTGAATGGGTATCTAAGCAGTCTTGGAATGTAACTGAGTTTAGGTGTTCATCTGTCTTCTGCTGTGTCTCTTTACTGCAGAAGTTTTTTTAACAAATCAAGTACTTTCTACATAATTTCATTTTAAGTGAGTTGAAGACTATACAATTTCTTTGTAGCCAGTGTACTTTTCTAAAACTAAAGTTCAGTATCTAGAAATTCCTGTATTACACAATGTTTTGATTATGATCTAAATTGGGAAAGTTAAGTTTTGGGAAAGCTAAATGATTTGACAAAAACCTGAGGGCTAGCTTGATAAATCTTCAGTGGGCTATACTTATATGAAACCTTAACACATGCTATTGTTCCAACGGTACTTAAGCATCTCATGATTGCTGAGACAATGTGGGACACTGGAATCTGCATAGCATGTTTGTTACGATTTGCTCAAAAAAGGAAAAGAATTGATTGCCTTAAGTCTGTAGAAGGAGGGTGGGGAAAAAACCAGCAGTGATAACTTATAGCTACAACATACAGCAGCCTTATCAGATGAAAATATATGGCAGAAAATTTGAGTATGTATGTTTCCTTTTTTTTCCTAGGCTTATGGTATGTCAGCTCTGCCTCTAAACTTGATTAAGGGAACTACCAGTGCGGCTTATGAACGTTTAGAGAACACTGAAGATATTGAAGAAGTGGAGCAACATTTATTAAGGATTAAATCAAAGGTATGGTCTTCACTGTTCTCACTTTCTTAACGAATTTTTTTCTTGCTTGCTTACTAGTTTATGGTCGTGCTGTAGAGAGTTTTTGTTCCAGAAAGAATAGCAAGTCAGAAGTGACTAGCTTGCATTTATTTGAGTTATTTGGAAACAAATGTGGCTGCTTGTATAGTAGTGATCAGTTTTTCTTTATCAGTCCTGTAGCACTAGTTATTTCTTTGTAGCTAATAATGGTGCTGATGAGCTAAACTCAAACTTCCATATATCCAAGCAGGACTGGAGAAGAGATTCTTTGTAGAAGTTAAGAATATTAACCTCACTTAGTCTGCTACCAGATGTGGCATCCAATTTGTTGATACTTACGCAGTGTAGTTATCAACACCAGATACTTGCCACATGGAGCTGTCATGAGTTAAATTCATCAAACTATTAATCATCTTTATGAATAAATAACAGCCCTGGATATTCTTGCTTCCCAGTTAATGTACCTTGCTGTTATAAATCATTTCTTTATGAAAAGTATACATATGGAAGTCTCTGTTCTGAATCCTAAACATCCCTAGGATATGAACACCATTTGTAAACCCACGATGGCTTTGCAGCTCACTGAAATGCTGTGCCTACTGTAAGTGGGACACTTTTAACAAACTAAGAGCACAAGCCGAAGAATGGTAAGATTTCTCCTTTACATACAAGATGCTAGGGATAATCTCCCACCCTTTTCCCAACCCATTTCAGATGATGGTTTGACCAGTGTTTTCATAGCCTTGAGTGGGGGGAAAGGGCATTAAGATACATCACTTCCATCCTGGCAGTCCATCTGTGCTGTTGTATGCTCTGTGATAGTAGACCTCAGCAATGTTGAAACAGTTCCAACAGTCTTTCCTTGATACTTGGCTACCTCTACACAGTGGGGGCACCTTCAGTGTTCTGAAATCTTGTTGCATAATGAAACCTAAAAAGTAGTCTTCCCCCAGTTTAAGTTGTAAAGTTTTGGTTTTGTACAGAGTACTACTACAACAAAGGCATCTGTATTACTGAAATCAATATGAGAAACCCCTTAAAAATGGAGCATTACTTATTACCGAAGACTGTTGGATTACGAGAGTTTGCAAACACTGGTCTTGTTGTTCGATCTAGCTAACAACAAATAGGATCAAAAAGTAGAAAGTCTTTAAGTTATGTCTACATTTTAATGTGACCATTAGTATAAACTAATTCTCCTTGGTTTATGGATTATGGTCAGGATTCTGCCTCAGTCTGTAATAAAGTCTTAGTACTTCAGTTATATTTGCATGAAGTCGTGAAGAAAGTGAGTGTTAGTGAGAGTAATGTACAGTGAAAACTAGAAGTATGAAAGTGTGCTACTTAATCTAATGAAAAGATTCAGTATGTAGCATGGTCTTCAACTATTAGTCCACCTGGTAGCTTTATTTCATTACTCTTAAATAATTGAAGCTTGGACTTGCAGCTTGGGAGCTTGGACTGTCTTCAAAAAGTCTTTTTCAAGTCACTGAGGTGCTATACAGGGTATGGAGAATATGTGTTCCTGTCAAATTGGACATCACAATGTACTTTTAAGTGTTACGTGTGCCTAGAATGCGGTCTTAGTCTTGTAACCTTTTTAAGAAATTTATCTAAAATAGGTTCACTTTAACTTCACTGGGTGTGAAGTGTTTCACCATTTGCAAGAACACTCTTATAAAATAAGAGGAGAAAAATTGAATAGGGAATTTCAAAATTTGAAAAAGATTCTTACAGTTTTAGTACATCTCCTACTACATATTTTTTTATCTAAGGATCAGTTTGTTATACAATAGCATCAATGTTAGAAACAATTTTGGTTCAGCTGCCTAATGCCTGTTTGGTTGCTTTTGCTTATTAGTGTATAACTGAGATTTAAGGATGTCCTACTCAATTTACAACAGAGTGCAATGATGCCTGCTCAGTATTTAGAGGCTCAGAATTAAAGTACATTCTTAATTGTTTGTTTGATTATGTTTGTCTAGTACACTCAACTAATTCTTGGGGTAATGGTGCCTCTTGTTTGCATTTCTGTAAGGTTAATTTTTGGAACAGCAAGTCATCTTGCTCTTGCAAGTACAAAAACATAGCTGAGTTTTTGTAGTGGAATGCTGGAAAGAAAACAGATGCTAAGCTTAATACATTGGCTTAGTCATGGAATTTGATTGGAAGGGGCCTCTGAAAGTTATCAGGTGCAACCCTCTATGCAAAACAAGGACCCCTTTCAGGTTAGATCAGGTTATTCAGATCACATCTGTGCATTTTAAGCATTTCTAGATGTGGAGACTGCCCACCCTCTTAAAATTTTTGAACATCCTCATTGTGAAGAGTTTTCTACCATCTAATAGGCATTCCCTTGTTGCAGCTTGTGACTTCTGCACTTCATCCTCTTGCTATGCATAGAAACAGTGTGAATTATAAACTACAAAGTCTTTAGAGTTGTTGTAACTCATTAAACTAGATGTCAAGTCTATTTTCTTGATTCAATGTCCCTTGATCTCTTGCACTGTTTTTGGGTAACCAGTGCAGAGATGGTCGGCCTCTGTCATCAAGGGATAGACGGACTGTACAACAACTAGAAGAGAGGCTAAGGACACTTCGAAGAAGAGAGAGGCATCTGGAGTCTATTGAGAAAAGCTGGTGGACAAAGTTCTGTGAAGCTATCCGACCTCTAAAGGTAAAACTTTCCTCACTTTTTGAGACTTAAATTAGAATAACTTCCAGCTTTCTTCCCAATAAATCATAGGTCAAGTTTATTGATTACCATCCTGAATATCAACTGCTTATTTCTTTAATTACTATTATACTACACAATGACAGTCCTATAGCAAGCTCTGTTTGAGCTCTTGGAAAACTTTTTACTTTGCCTAAAACTTGATTAAGATTGAAAAGGAGCAATTCCTCATTGATCTACTATGGTGCCACTGCTATAGAAAATCTGAATATCTTATCTTTTCTCAGGCATGTGAAAATGGGAAGAAGAGAAGGAAGAATTCTATAGCTGTCAGGTAGCTTAGGTTAATCTAAATTACATGTAGCCAGCAAAAGTGAGAGATACTTGGAGAATATATGCATTTGGAATGAGCATCTTGGCAAGTAATTACCTGATCAATAGTAAGCTAGCTGCATGGAACTTATGTCTTGATACTTAACCAGTACAAAGGAGACTGTTACTGGGGCAAAGCTTTGGTCTTCGTCTCTTTTTGATCTTAGGACTTTGATTTTAGTAGATACCTGTTTTTAAAAACCAGTACTTTTGTGGAACAGTATTGCCATATAAAGTATTTTTTGCCAACTAGATGTAGGAAGAAATTTTAGCATTACTTTAAACTGTGGGCTGCACTTTGAAAAGCTGAGGGGGGAGCTATAAGCAATTTCCTCTAACATTATTGCTACTGTTAATGCTGATTACTAGTGGAAATGGGCTGAAATTGCAGTTGAACCAAAGCTTTCAGTGTGAAATTCTTAGTGGACTTACCTTCCTATGATACATTAGAAATCTAGACTTAGCCCTTTCATTTAAAGGACAAATATCTCTAACTATTCACTTTAACAGTTTGGATGTTTCCTTTGATTCAAAATAGCTTGTGTAGTTTCTTTAATTTTTCACATTCACCTGAAATTTGAGAAATGCATTGGCCATATCTGTTGTCTGTAGGGCTTTAACAATTCATTGTGTTCTCACAGGATAGTGTACAATATCATTAGTTCCTTACAGATTATCACTTACGGTCAGGATGGTATTCCAGTGTCTCTTTGTTATTGTGGTTTGAATGCTTTTTATTCTAACTGTGATAGTCACTGTAAATTATTGACTTAAGAATCGCAGTCTAAAGGGGAGTTGCAGGTGGATAGTTTTTCTTGACAGATTTTCACTTAGAATAGGGTTGTGCTATGAAGCATGCTATGAAACTTGTTTACTTTGACTTTTCCTTGAGCTGTCCTGTGAAGGTGATAATGTCCATCACTTAACATTTTAAATCTTGCAGGACTGTTTTACTGTTACTTTAATAGCATTTGAGTTGTCTTTGCACATATATAACTTGTCAATCGCTCAATTAGTGGTTTTCATGAAAAGACAGAAATCTTTTAATATCCATATATAATACTTCTGATCAATGTAGAAGTGCAGAAAATACCTTGGAGCTTTGCTTATTGCTTTACACCACATCTTTAATGCAACTTTGTATATTATTGTTCAAGAATGTGGCCATTTCTCAGACTTCAAGAGAAATTCCATTTGTTGTGAGGCAAGTACTAGATATGGAGAACGCTGTTTCTGCTTTGTGTTTGGGATGGTCAGGTTTATGAGTTGCAGACTCTTATTGGGACTGACAGAACAGAACAACGTGTTCAGGAATAGCACTTAGTCTTGGAGGTCTTTTACAGTGTTAACTTAGTGTCAACATTATATAATCATATTGTCTTTGCATAATGTCCTCCTATATTCTTGCTTTAGCAGTAACAAAATAATTAGTATCTATTAGCATGTGATTTGTTAAACAGAGCCAAAACTTTTTTCTCTGAAGAGTAAGCTTTTTTGACATGAGTAAAGTAAATTTTGAGAACAATTGTCTTCCTGAAAGCTAAATCAAACTCAAAGATGAAGCTGTTAATTTTTCAATTTAGTCAAAAGCAACACATCTGGAGGATCCCAAAGAAATGAGTAATGGTCAGCATGGGGTTGTCAAGTAACGTCAAACTAGTCTAATTTCCTTCTACAAAATGTAACCTTTCCTGTAGATATCAAATCTACTGCTGCTCCTTTCTTTATTATGGTTTCTTATACTTTCATCTGATACTCTCAACAGCAAGAGGAATGTGGTAAGCTCTAGGGATGGGTATAAAAACTGTTCAGGGAAAAAACTCCAGAGCACACAGTTATGTTTGCTCGATATAAATGAGACTAAGTTGTGAAACATGGAAGTCTACTCAACAATGGTAAGTTGGGAGTATTGCATCAGTTTTTGATGGGGTACTTCAAAACAGTTGTGAAACAACTGAAGAGATGCCTAAGGTGAGTAAAATAAGAAAATGAAGCACTCCATTTTGGAGATCAAGACCTGTGTGAACGGAGCATGCTCATGTGGCTTAGCTTAAGCAGGAACTTAAAGGCATTGACATCAGTCCCAAGTATATGGAGGCTACTACAAAGAGAACAGCGTTCTTTTGATAAACAGAGTGGTACACTTGAACTCTAGAAAGGGAGAGAGAAACTGTTCTATCTAATCTTAAGGATAATGAAGACTTTGTATAGATGTGTCAGTCTCTCTCCACTTGTTGCTGAAGGCCTTCAGAGAAACATAGGTACAGTTAATGCTGTCTTGAGGATGGAGGGTTAGGGTATTCCTTTCTTTAATGGGCTTTTGATTCCTCCCCCCCTTTCTCTGGAGAGAGCTGAAAGATGGGAAACTGTAGGCAATTGCTTAGATATCAGCCATGCTGGCAGAGTGTTAGTGCAGACTGTAGGTGCTGTTAGGAGTCAGTTTAGTTGCCTCAAGAGGTGGTGTGGCTAAACTGACAGGCTTTTTTTCCTGCTTTCATAGCTGCATCTTCTACATTAGGGAGGTTAACAGCATGGAAAGCAAGAGGTGTGAATATTTCATGTCTTAAGTTTACATAGTGATAACTTAATACTAAGTGTTTTGCTTCATCTAACAATCATTTTTAACCCATGTTTGCCAGGTTACCTGAAAGTAGGTCATGTCATGCAATAGTGTGGTGGGTTCACTTGGCTGGCTGCCAAATGCCCACCCAGCTGCTCTCACTCCCCATCAACAGGAGGGGGGAGGAAATAAGATGGACGAATGTGTGGGTGGAGATAGATAGGGCAGTCACTTACCAGTTACCCTCATGGGCAAAACAGAGTTGAAGAAAATTGCCAATTAAAATTGATTTGAATGGTAAAAAACAAAGACCATTTAAAACACCTTCCTGCAATCCCCCTCGACACTCTTTCCCAGGCTCAACTTCACTCCTTTAGTCCTGACTCTGGGGATGGGGAACAGGGAGTTGCCATCAGTCCATAACATCTCTTTGCTGTTTCCTCCTCACACTTTGTCCCTGTTCCAGCATGGGTCTACTCCATGGGCTGTAGTTCTTGTCAGAAGAACCTGCTTCAGCATGTGGGATCTCTATAGGCTGTGGCTTCCTTCAGAAAATACCCACTTGTTCTGGTGTGGGGTCCTCCATGGGCTGAGTGTGGTTATCTGCTCCAGCATGGTCCTCTTAACGGGCTAGGGGGAGATGTCTGCTCCATTACCTGGAGCAGCACCTCCTCTTTCTGAGCTTGGTGTTTACAGGGCTGTTTCTCACTTTTTCCTTTCTCTCCTCTCTGCTATCTAGTATTTTCCCCTTTCTTAGATATGTTTTCCCAGAGGGGCAACCGGCTTGGCTGCTGGGCTCAGCTTTGGCCAGCAGTGGGTCAGTTGGAGCCAACTGGAAAATGGCTGTGTCCAGCACAGGGCAAGCCTCTGGCCTCTCCTCAGAGGACACCTCTGCAGCCCCCTTGCTACCAAAAACTTGCCATGTAAACCCAATACAAAGAGTGTTTCCCATGAGGAATCCAGCTTTGCTTCTTGGTCAGTATAACTATTCAATAATGTGCCACCAGTTTTCTTTACTCTGTTAATGGACACCAGCCCTGAGAGGACAACTGCTCCTTTAAATTTTTGTGTTGCGTTGGTGTTGATTCAAAGTCATGGAATAGCTGTCCTGAGCAGATTCAGTTTCTTCTTTTTGTTGGTACATGAGTACCACTGTAGGAAACAATTGGGCAGGTGAGTATTCTTTTAGCTTTTTGGAGGGGCAAATATTAACGATTTTTGGAAGTTAATTCTGAGGCTTTTTAAAGAAGTACCATGTAAGTTTGTGGATCGTGTGGTCATTCCTGCTCAGAATAAATTAAGTCCTAAATCCCATGATTATCTTTGTAACATTTTGGAAGTATCCGTAGATGAAACAACTTAGCTTGACTGACATCTGGGAGCAGGGATAGAAGGCAAAGAGCTCTCTGAATAACTCAAGGATGATGCAGGGGTCAGGGGAATGTTCAGGAAGTTGAAGGGAGGTACCAGGGAAAACAGTGTAAGCAGAACATGAATAATGTCAGAAAAGACTTACCAGCTTGTGACTTATGTGCAGTAACAGTGGAAAAATACACTAATAAATTGAATATTTCCAAATTATTTGGCTGATTTATTAAACTGAAATGCAATTTAGCTTTCCACTATGACCTAGAAGTAGCATGCTTCCATTTTTACTATTGAGAAATGCCTATATTGACATTTTTGTCTCGGTTTTTGCTTAGCCATGTCTTTTAATCCCATATGTTCAAGTGTAAAACAAAGCTTTAAGTAAACCAGTTCTTACTGTTCTGCTTTAGCTGCTTCCTTAACTTGCTCATGTAGAGGCTTTCTATTATGCTGAAGGAACTTACTTCAGGCAGCAGTGTAAGTTGTATTAGTTCAACTCATTGTTTTTGTAATATCTGCAGTCTTGCATAAAAACAGGGTTCACTGTTTTTTGGCAGTTAATTCTATGCATACTATCTTGTACAACAGATTGTAGATGAGAAGACCCAAGCAGACACTTAGAGGTGATCAAAGTGATGTAAGTGCAAGGCAGCAGCTCTGAAAGCTGTTCTGTAGCAAATGATTGAGTACAGGTGGGTATGGGGTCTGTGTTTTGTAGCTGAGGGATATGAGGAAGTGGCCTAGCAATGGAGCAGTTCAAACTGATTGTAGTGGTGGAGGTAACATAGCTTGAGGTATAGTTGCATTGAAGTCCTGCTTTCAAAAGGACTAGGGAGCAGGAAATAAGATTGTCTTGCATTGAAAGTTAGGCTTCTCTTAATATAGATCAAGGGTTGCTTGCTTTTTTCTTTGTAATGACCTTACTAAATTCCTCTGTGTGTTGTTTGGCTGAAACCCAGGCTTTTTGTTTTTGCCTGTTCTAGTACTAAAAGCCTTTCAGCATCAGATGATAAATAGTCTGGCTATGAGAACAAGAGGTTTTGATTAAGCACTGTCCTTTGCTCTGAAGTTAAACATGTACTCATGTTCTCAGGGGCTTGGATTCCTCCTCATTTATGCTGTGACACAAAGCAAAATTATTTTGTAAATTCTCATGGCTAAGTGTATCTTGAATCTTTGAAGATATTCTAGTTGGTTTAAAGCTAGTAAACAGCAGTACAGTAGTGTTGCAGTAAGATTATGGATGATAGATTTGTCCTTTGCTGTAGGTGACAAGTAAAAGGCAACAGTGAGCGCATAGCTCCTGCTGCAGTGGTTTTTCTAGCCTATCTTAGGCTTTATGTGGGGGGAAAGGAAAGGAAGTACTTATTTCCCTTACCTAGATACCCAACTGGAGGCATGCTTTTAATTTAAGTCAGGTTGATACCACTTAATAAGGCTCAGCTGGACTGTGTAAATTGCAAGCTCAACTACTAGTCTGAGTGTTGGTGTTATCTTAATCGTTGGCCAAGTGCTGGTTAATAGACTAGAAATGAGGTGTCGATTGGTCTGCAATCAGTTGAGGTATGAGGGGAATCTAGGTAAGAACATAGGCCTTTCACAGAATGGATCCTTAAGTCAACTGATGCTCTGAAATTGTGTAAACATAGGTTGATGTTAATTGCAAATCATTTATGGTTCAGTAGTCTTAATAGCACTGTAGAAATACAGGATGAACTAAGGTAGAATAAAGGTCTTTATTAGCCTTTTCAATCCTGTATTTAATGGGACTGGAGTTGAGGTTAAAATGGGAAAAGGAGTGCTTTTTCAACCACTTATCTACTTCTAAGAGTGTTATGCATCACTTCAGAAGACAGATATATTCCAGAGGAGATATGGATACCTGTCTACTGGCCATAGTTGGCAGAAGGTAATGAAGTAATGCAAGCTTCAGACTCTTGGTCTTAATTGTTTTTAAACATCTGTTTCCTGTACAGCTAATACCTAGTGGGAGTCTGCTGTGGAGAGGCAAAATCTTAGTACACTTAAATATGTGGAAATGTGCAAGTTAATACTTACCTTGATATTAGTCTCTAAATCTATACCTAATAAGGCCTACATAATTTGAGTTGTTTTATAAGCAATGTTCTAATATCTGAAAGCATTGTTTTGGGAAGTTCAGCATGCTTGTCTGAGCTGACGACAGCTTGGAAAATGAGGTCCCTGGCTCAAGTGCTACATTTGGTAGGCATAATAAAAACACTTTCCTGTGTTTTAATTAAGATCTTAAAGAACAACCTTATTTCTCTGAACCTATTTGATTCAGACCATTCATAGAAGAACTGAAAGAAATGAAGCCACCTTTGAAAGAAGGTATGGCTTCTTCCTCTAAAGATAAAAATGAGAAGGAAATGGGGAAAACAATGTACAGGTATCAGAATATTACCTTCAGTTCTCTAAACTTACTGCTAAATTGCCTGAATTCTTCCTGTTTAAAATAAAAAAACTTTTCATACTTTGACTATGTTCAGGGACTAAATCGTCTAGTTTCTTAAGCTGTTTGCTTATTTTAATCTAGCCCTTAAAACCTGAAAAATCTGAATGCACAAACCCAGCTTAACTGCTGATATGGTTGGTCTACAAAATCTTCATTTACTCTTGGTAAACTTAGTGTAATGTTTCATATGCCACCTTGGCTTACCCAAGAAATTTGTTCTTATTTTGTATGTCAGGCAGTTCCCTATTAATGTGCAAAAGCTTACAAAAAAGCCTGCTATCGCTAATTTTAAAAACAATAGCAGTATCTGATTTCATTATATATATATATTTATATATACACTATAATTAATTATAGTGGTCCTTAGAATTTTTTACCTGTATTTATCTATGCTTATGACTTGCTGGCTAAATAACCACAGCTGTTACACTTTTTTTTGGTTTCAAATTCTTGATTAGGGTATGCACTCCAAAGGAAGATTGTGGGGCGAATGACTCACCTAGTGCAGCTAAAGGAGTATGGAAGCTCTTCTAGAGCTTTCTCCAGAAAAGGGGCCTTTATCTGTCAGTTATGATGTTGTAGTAATCTCATTTTAATCACTTGTGGATAGATAGTGTTTTAGAATAATAGTATTTAAGTAGCACTTACTTGAGTTTCAAGACAATCTAGGTATTTTTTCTACTACCTTAGTATTTATAAGCATCTTTTTTCTCTAGTCCATTCTCACATCTTTACATCACTTCAAAGTTAAATTTCTAGGTGACTTAAACCTTTGAATCAAAATACTTTGTAAAGTTGATGATTTCTATAACTTGAACCTTGAAAATTGCTTTGAAATACTCAATACTGATGAGTAACTAAGAGGACTTGCAGGCAGAAGCAAGAAAAAAGTAAACCTGGTATTTGGGCTTGGTTACCTGAGTTTTACATCACTCCCAAGTGATTTGGTCATTGAGTGTTTCTGAATAGTGCTACAGAAGGGAGCTCTCATTTGGGAAAGGTGAGATGTTCCTTGTAAGCTGTGCACAGGTTGCCTCCTGTTGGAAGGTGAGCACACAGGCACGGTGGCCAAGGGAAACAAACTCTAATTTCCATTAATTAAAACCAAATGCATGTATATAGTTAAGGTTTTTCCATATAATACAGCGAGTACAGGTTGTGCGTTCTGCTAAATGCTGTGTTCATTTAATATAACATCTCATCTGTGTCTTTAATGACACTGACTTAGAGGTAGACTTCTGTATTGCACTATAGTGTGTGATATACTTTCACACTTGATTCTGAGCTTAGTGTATCTGCTGGGTGAAGAGGTCATTCTCATCTTAGATGATCAACTTTTTAAATGCTTGACATAAACTCTGTTCAACAGAGTAAATGTTTTGTTAGCATTTCTCTCAAGTATTTACCAAAAAGTTACTGTTTCAAGTGTGTTTGAGCTCTGAGGTGGTCCAAGATCAGTAGTCCTTTATTGAAACTTAGACAAGTCTTCACTTGTAACAACTGCAAGCACTTTCAGTTAAATTGTAATAAATCTTTACTTCTAGATTGTGTGGGGAGTGTTCTTCATCATCGTGGCACTGCTCTTCACTGTCTCTCTGTTCTTGTCAAAGTAAGTACATTTCAGCATTTTTCTTAACCACTTAAACTACATAGTTGGTGCTCTAACATCAAAATCACGGGTGGCTTGCTTCAAGAGTCAGCCCACTTTTCTATGCTATATTTATGTGTATATATACTATTATAATAGTATATATTGAAACTGAGCAAAATGTGCTAAAACAGATTCAAAAGAGGACATGGTTCAGCTTGATTGACTGTATGCTGCTGAAAACAGTTCTGATTCAGCAGTTAAGCATATATGTTACAGAAGCTTAATTCAGACTACAGAAGTATTCTGATTGCTTGAATGAATCTTAATGTATGTAGGTACTTCTTGGGCTGCGTAACAGGTGCTTAAATTCTTGCAGTAAATGACATGTATAATCCATTATGATGTATGTTACATTGTAATTGTTTCATGGCATTGAAAGCAATATAGGCAGCTGCAAATCTGGTGGATTTCAATGAAGATTGACACTAACCAGAGGTCTCAAATGTTGGCATTTTTAATTTTTCAGACTGGGCAAATAAGCTCTATGACCCAAACTAGGGAAAAGCTAAAATGCCAAAGAGATGCAGGAATCAATATACCTTTTCATAGGACAAGTGCAATGAGTGTGGTAAAACAAAGTGTGTGTCTATATAAATATGAAAAAGCTGTCAGTCTCTAGGCTTAGATCAGCTTTTTTTGAGCTGCCCTTTTAAATAAAAAGGAAGGCAAAGCTCTGGGAGAACCATAGTACTTACCCAATTTTTCTGAATTACTGCAGTTTGGACAAAGCTCTGCATTCAGCTGGCTTCGACTCGGGATTTATAATTTTAGGAACTAATCTGACCAATCCACTGAATATGCTGTTACCTGTTCTTCAAACAGTAAGTAAAAAATTGGTGGTGTACTTATGTAAGGATGCTTCTGTTTTCTGGTAAGCTGTCAAAAGGCAAGTTACACTTCTCCTGAAGTAATTCATTAAAACAAAATTGTCTAGATGTGTGTTCTGTAAAAGCAAGGGCAACTTCCTTGTCAACAATCTTTTAGTTATTAGATACTGATATGAAAATCTTGGGTAGATGGAAGCCAGTTGCTGGAGGAAGGGGGTGCTTGAAACTAACTTTCGTTTGATAAGAACATAGTGGCAATGAAGAATGACATCTTGTAGTTATCATGTACAGAATAAAAGCAACTTTCTGCCATGCCCTACCTACATTCTAGTTGTTTGTGTATGTGATAGTTTATCCCCCTTAAGTGAAGTAAATGCACTTTTTTCACTTTTTAATATATTGCACCTTGAAAGATACATTACACTGTGCAGTTATGTGTGTTATAGTAATGCATTAGTCTTTGAAACAAACCTTACATAAGACAAACATCTGTTAACTTCAGTAGGGTTGGAAGGCAACAAGGCCACATAGAAATTTGGCAATTAGTCATGGGTAAGCTAAGAAAAAGAAAAGCCTTAATGTAAGGTAGTGCTTTACTCTCCCCTAGTTGAGTTCTTCCCATATTCTTGGTATAATGGGTTGGCATAATGCATTGCTTCCCCATGGTTTCTAAAACTATTGAACACCTAAGCTTGTAGTTTACTGAGAAAAGTAGTGTTCAGCAGCAGTATTATCTCAAGCTGTTATTAGTGCAAATATAAAAATCAAGTTCTGTATGCAAATATGTTCAAAAATATTCACAAATAGAATGCCTATACAGTCCTAAAATGATTGTTGCCACTGTGGACTTTCTTTTTAATGTACTCTCAGAATGGAATTAAGTATTTCTTGACCTAAAAATATGTAACACTTAAATTAAGGCAAGTTTTAAATTAAGAGAAATGCTCAGTTGCTTTCCCAAACTAATTGTATAAGCTTTATTAGCAGTAAGCTGTATTAGCTGTATTTGGAGCCAGCTATGTAAAACTTTAAAATGGAAGGACTCTTACTACCTTAGATGGTATAAGTAGAAACTACTTATTTAGCTTTAAGTGGGGGAAGAGCTTGTTTTCTAGTTTGAGCGTTCTCTTGTCATCTTAACTGCTTGTGTTCTTGTTTTAGGTTTTTCCACTTGACTATATTCTTATTACAACTATTGTTATGTACTTTATCTTCACTTCAATGGCAGGGATTCGAAATATGGGTATATGGTTCTTCTGGATAAGGGTAAATATGACTTAAGAGTTCATAATACTCAGTAAGATATTTAACAAATATGTGATATTGAATATATTTAATAAATAGTCATTATTTACGTACTGCTTCATAAATACTGGATGTTGCAAATAGCATTGTCTGCATGGTTAATGAGTGTTAGAAGCCTATTGTACAATTTTCACTGCTTTTGAAAGGTGGTCTGTTTTGTGAAGTTATCAGGCCAAAACTGGTGTTTTAGTTTAAGCAATACAGTCAGCTGACTTTCAAGCGTTTAATCAGTGGCACTTTGGCTTCTGACTTTTCTAAGTTAAAGCCATATGATTCTGATATACTGGAAGTAGTGAATTTCATGATCAAAATCTGAAATGTGCATGCAGTCAGTAGTGCTTGACTTGCTTTTTAGGTGGCAAGCAAGTTTAGCTAGCTTGATAAGAGATAAAACAATACAGTAATATATTATTTGCATCATACTTAGATATGCCATATATTACTGTATTTGAAAAAGCAGCTTTGTATCCAATAGTATTCCATTCAACCAAGCATCATAGGCATGAATATTTTCTTGCTTCTGTGCCTACTTTTCCTTTAATACTGTCACCTTTTCATGTGGTGACACTCCAAAATTGTGGACAGTGACCCTGAGTCCTTGCAGTGAGTTGTGAGATTGGCTGTTGGTTTTGGTCTTCTGTCATTTACCCCTCAGCTGCCAGCTTCTTTACCCTGATATGGTACTCCCCCAGGTTGAGCCTTTGGGGATTAGAGTAGAGTGGTATCTACAGGGTAACAACGAAGGATTATATTGTTCCCTGCAGTGTAAAATGGAGAAGATGCCGCCATATAGTGCACAAGTTTTCCCAGAGCCTGGGAATACTCTCTCATAACTCCCTGCTCTGTTTCTAGATCTGATTAGAAGTATAGTGATAGATGACACTTCACCTTGACTGAAGGACACAATATTCTTTGACTAACCAAGGCACAGTTTGTAATCAGTGATAGGCAACATCATTTAAATCTTGCTACTAACTGCTGGTTTATAAATGTTCTGGATCATTAATACAGCCAACAATTAATTTGGTTAAATAGCTGTGCTTTGAAATAAAGGTAAATACACCTGAAAACCTGCTTTGACTCATTGGAATTAAGTTGCCAGAGGATAATTTTAGCAGTCTCCCACTTCTGTCAGTAAAATTAAAGCTGTTACTTGAATTAAAGAGGATTTTAAATGTCTTCAGGAAAAAAAAAATCACTATGTTAATATTTGTATGTTTTCTGGTTTTAGCTTTATAAAATCAGACGAGGAAAAACTCGACCTCAAGCACTCTTGTTTCTCTGTATGATACTTTTGTTGATAGTTCTTCATACAAGTTACATGATCTACAGTCTTGCACCTCAGTATGTAATGTATGGAAGCCAAAAATACCTGGTACAGGTGAGATGTAATACTTTTTTTAAAAAAAAAAAAGGGATCTTGCCTTGTGTATCAAAAATGTACTGTTTACAATGACTTTTAAAGCCAGGCCCATTCTCAGTTTTGAAGACTCTTTTGTAGCCAGTTTTTTTAACTACTAGGAGGTCTCTTAATAATAGTACAACCAGTCTCTGGTTTGTGTATATATAACACAACTTAATTCCTAGATCATCTTCAGACAGTGTAAAACTTTGAATATTGCTTGACTTCTTTTGATAAGACAGCTGCTAGCTTCCACTAGATTTTGTACTGGTACACTTAGGTTGCTGAGTGACTGCAATGAGGATTAGTTTTAGTGTGTAAGGCTGTATAGACTGAAAGCAATGTTGTTGTTCTGCAGTTGATAGTTTTTATGTGTATATTTGTGAGAAATGACAAAGATAACTTGGTACAGGAGAGGATAATAATCAGAACGAAGCTGAGTATGTGCTGATTAATCACACTTCAGACACTTTGGACAGTCCAAACTTCATGAAACTCATTGTGGTTTTTGTTCTATAAAATCTTCTACAGAATTAAGTAGTTAACAGTAGTCTCTGCTTTTGTTATTGCACTTTTGTGTGCTTCAAAGTTCTGGATTTTTAAAATCTTCATCTTCTGTACCTGAAGGCTTTAATGCTTGTACTTCATCTTAGTTTGAGTGGAGGCCTGCATATTTATGGGGAAGTTCAAAGTTACACATCATAAGCATCTTGAGGGGTTTTATGGACAGCTGTTTACCAAGGTCTGGTATCCCACAGGGGTAGGCTTTGGTAGATCTGATCTTGCAGATGTAGACAACTAACCAGGTCATGAACTAGTTACTCATGTGCAGGCACAAAGAACTCCAGATGTCTTGGTGTGCTGTTTGAGGTTTAAGTATAACTTTCACAAAGACAAAACAATTGAGCCAGAGTGGTTGGGAGAAGGGATTTAAATGAGACTGAAGTAACTGGGTGCTGCTTTGAGCATTTGGAATACTTCTGTTAGTTTTCCGGAGGGCTGTGCCTCTGGGAGGAGAACACACTGCTTTCAAAAAACAATCACCCACCAACCTTCTTCAGCTAAAAATATTTAGTAAGATGTGTAACTTATCACTATCAGTTCTTTCAGTTTAAACAGAGTAGATGCAGAATACTTTGAGCAAAAGGACTACAAGGAGAAATTGAAGTTGAAGTAGTGTTAAACATGCTAGAGAAAAGCAGCCTGATCAACTTAAATGTGCTGAGTGGATGTGGTAGAATTGTCACTGCAGGAAGTACAGCATTCAATAAATGCTACTTTTCTGCTGTCTTTAGGTGTAAATTTAGATTTACACCTAAAATGTAATCCAATAGGAGGTTGGTCATCCTGATATCAATACAAGCACAATAATAGAGTCACTGTAGGGGACTTGGATATTTGATATTTAGGAAGTTTAATGCATATTTATTAGATTTTATGCTAGATATAACTAATACAAAATAAACATGCTTAGGCATCTATAAATTGGCTCAACTTGTCAGAATTAGGGTACTAGCAGCAAGAAACTAAGCTGAAAATCAGTTTATGAAAGCGGTTTGCTTCTATGGTGAGTTTATGTAGAACTCCTGGCATGATTACTTACTGTGTATGTAGCCTAGAATATCATATAGCTATATCTGAATTAGTTATGAGCTTAAGTCCCTGCAAAAGGCAACTGGTTTTTTGGTTTTTTAATATTGTAGACTGATTTGTATGTCTAATTACAGTGCAGAACCATTGTGGGTGGGAAGGACAATTTCATTAAGGATCCTACCAAGCTAGTCTTTAAGCCTTTCAGTGACCTGAGGAAAGAATCCTTCATGATAAAGCTTGCAGATAGCATGGAAGATTGAAGAGAAAAGCAAATAATAAAGACCGTAGCTAGCAGTTTGTTTTGCTTTATGAATAAAATGGCAATGTTTCAGTAAAATAAAATGTGTGTATATTGAGGGGGGCAGAAGGATTGGGACTTAAACAGCTAACATGCAAGTGTTTGTTATGACAAGTAGTACCTGAACATAGATATATAGTTTGTAATGAAAAGGGCCAAGAGGTTGGAGCACAGCAGCAGGGATGCTCTTATGTCATTCAAACAGCTATTGAAATACAATCCTGGTCAGCACTGCAAGGATTAGCTGGAATGGCTGAGTAGAGGTACAACTTTTCATTTAGAGTATTAAAAAAAATGTTATGGTCAAGATAGCCATCCTGGGTCTTCAGCTTCTTATGTCCTATTTCAGAGCTGTGTTTACAGTGCATAAAGTAACTTGTGTAGAAACTGTTTTTATTGTTAAAATAACAGGAAGCATAAAGAGTATGCTGGTAAATCACATTTGGACTTCTCTGACATACCAAGTAAATACAAGGTTTTCACACAATATCCCCCTCAAAGGATCTTTTAAATGTACCAGACACATTTTCTGTCTGAGTACCCTGATAACTGGATGTTAAATTTTTGTATTTTGAAATGAGGAGAGAAGGTGGCTGGGAATGAAGAGGAGCAATAGATTTTTCTGTGGATGAGCAATGAAGAGGTTCTTAAGAGTTATGAATTGGTTATTATGGAACTGAGGAGTGGCCAGGAACATAGACAGGAACTGGGCAAGTGAAATATATTTTGTGCATATGGCAAGCTTCCTGGTGATGGAAGCTGTATGCACCAGTTTGCTTGGGCAGTCTAGATTTTCATTGATCACACACACCACAGTCAGTTTCATCACTTAAAGTAACACCACTGGTAACCAACACTGTACAGAACCAAGCAATAAATAAGCTATGTTCCAAGTCAGCTTAGTGGATGAGATGGCTGATAAACATGTATGTCAGAATCTGGTGGCTCACAGAAAGACAGTGTGTAAAAGCAGCACTTCCCCCTTTTCTTTGCTCTACAGTAATTCCCGATCTAGTAACCTGTCAAACTAATTTGTAACCAAAATCTATAGTGATGTATTAGACAGGTTAGAATTCTGTTTGAATCTTGAACTGTTTCCTTTGGGGACTGTTACTCTTGACAAGACCTTTTAACTTGGAAGTGTTGCTGACTTTTCCTGATAATTGAATATGTGTAGAAAAATGGAGCTCTTGTGAGGCAATTAATATTACTACACCTGGGCTACTTGCTTTATTTAACTCTTTAACCATTGGGATGTTCAAGCATGTGTCCCCAATTAATTGAAAGTGTCTTCAGCTATGATGTCTGTAGGAAATTTTTGAAAGTTTCTTTTGGATACAGTGCCCTTACCAACTGAGGCCCTCTGTAGGGCTTTGGTCAACTTGCATAGCTCTTCAAACACTGAGGAATGCTTGGTTTCATCTCTTAAGACAACCTCTGTAACATCTGCTAAACAGCCATGAGTCTCTTCATAGCCTTAAAGGTAAAGAGTTCTGTCCACATCCAGGTTGCCTTTTCAGCTTTGTAGCAAAAACATAACTTTGCCCATACTTGAAGTGTAATCGCTATTTCTGTTCAGTGAGGCCAAGTTCTTTCCATTTGTCTGAAAGAAAGACCCCTGCTTGCTGATGTTTCTACTTAGTGGACCGGTAAAACTTGACTGACCCAGACAGGAATTAAAAGGCCAGCATTTGCTATACGTGACACTTACACATTTCCCCAGCTGAGGGCCAGAGCAGCAGCAGTCACCTTCCTTCCTCAGCCTTCACATAGATAATTTGAGGAGTGGAGCTAAGCTGCAGGACACTAAGTGTCTCTGTCATCAGCAGAAATCCAGAAGTATCCCTTAGATGGCCAAGTGCGCAAACAGATCTTTTTAAGTTCTTGATCCTGGACATAAGCAGGAGCAAATTATTTAAGTATAACAGCCTGTAACCTAACCCCTTTATATGATAGCTTGCTATTTCCTTAAGTGTCCAAAACATGTGAGCTCTTGAAGCACACATACTGAGTTACTGTACCTGGTGTTGTCTCCCACTTGTCCTTGAGGTATCCTGCTTTCAGCTTTGGACTGGATAGGGGTAACTGGAACACTGGAGTTTTACTCAGACGATACTCATACTAAAAATGTCTGAGACTTGAGTGCTCTCCTGTGTAATGCTAAGTAAATTATTTTGAGGAATTGTTCTGTAGACACATCTCTGCTGTCACTTATGCATCTTTTCCATGTCCAGTCATTTTGTCCATGCCCTGTGGGGCAAAAGGGGCTCTGTGCTAATACAGAAGTGCTGAGATGACAGCATTAAGGGCAAAGCTCTCATACCTTTTCTGGTAAATCGGCACAACTTGGGTGCCTCTGAAGTGCCTGAATACTAATGCACAAAGCAGGGGAATCAAAGGAGGAGTTAGAAGTTTGCACGCAGTTGCAGGTCTACAGTCTCACTGGGATCAGATGTGGTGAAATAGGTCACACAACTGGGGTGCTGCCATGGCTAGGTGTGGGCTCTAAGAGGGACAGGCTGGGATGGCCAGCAGGGAGAGCTGACCTTTATGTGAGAGCAGTGGGAATGTGTGGAGTTTTGCCTTGGGTTAGGATTAGAGGGCAGATCAGCATGGGTGATAGTGTCTGCTACAGGCTGCATGATTAAGAGGAAGTAGCAGATGATCCCTTAAGACACCTGTAAGTAACTTCAAGGATCAGGGACTGTGAACATGTAGGAGGCTTGAGCCACCCAGGTATCTGCTGGAAAAGCAACACAGTTAAGCACAAGCAATCCAGGAGGCTTCTGGAGACACAAGCAATTGAGGAGCTGAAATAGGGAGATGCTGCCTTGGACCTGGTGCTGGAAACAAGGAAGAAGTGATCAAGGGCAGTCTTGTCTGCAGTGAGCATGAAATGGTGAAAGTTCAGGATCCTAAGAGGAAAGAACAGGGCAAATAGTAGGATTACAACCCTGGACTCAGGAGAGCAGATTTTGGCCTGTTCAGGGACCTGCTTGGAAGAGTTCTAGCATGTAGAAACTAATTTTGTGCTGGCGAAGGTGTGATTTTCTTTTTCTTTACTCTAATTTCTTTCACTGGATGAAGTGATACTGAACTCTTGCTGAGTCTTACATAAATATTGTTAGTTTTTAGTTAATCCTTTAATATAAGTAATAACTTCCAACTTATTTTCTGTGTGAGTTATCTTTGTGTAAGACTACTTTTGCTTTGTTTAATACTTGTGTAGTTTCTTTGTGTAGTACTACTTATATTAAAGAATCTTGAATTTGAATGTTAGCAATTCTAGCTATGTAAAAATGAAAATGGTGTTCAGCTGCTAGAGTTAATGAGATTACTATTCATCTTAACATGGCAAATGTGGTTCTTAATTTTTATTAGGAAGGGTTAATACCATGAAGTGCTTTATTTTATCTCTCTGTTTCAGAATATGTTTCATTTTTTCATGTCTGTTTTTTGAAAAGGTAGAAAACTTTCAGTGGACCTTTACAAGGTTTTGCCTTATGTAGGAGAGAAGAAAGGACTGCTAGGGAAAGAGAGGCTGGTTTTATGACTTTAAGGTACACCCCAGTGCCTTGAGCTTTAGAGTTGAATCCAGATATGTCAGAAGGCTTTAAATTACAGAAGTGTTCATGGAGAACAAGAATGATATCAGACCTGGAAAAAAGCATAGATGTTATCAAAGGAAACCCGCAGCTCTAGCTATTGTTGCATGTTGTGTTTTAAATTCCTACTATTTTAAAATCAAAATGAATAAAGATAAGACAAAATTTTGAAATGGCAAGATTCTGATTGTTCTGTGCATTTTGTATGCCCCTGTACAATGCTGTTCTTTTGAATGAAGCACTCTCTACGACTGAGCAGTGTAAGCTGTAATGGTGACAGCCAGCTGGAATAACTCCTGGAGCTGGACCACTGCTAAATGTACACTAAATAATTGAAATTTCATGTCTTCTGTTCTTATCCTATTGTTTCTGTCAACACATTGTCCTCTTACTTTTGTTCCACTTTAGTTCCTGATTCCTGTGCCTAATCATACTCCTCTTGTGTATCAGTTTCTTCTAAGGCAGTAGTGGTCTCCATGCTTGCATGTGTTTCCATGAAATGAAGTTAAGTGTTCATACAAACTGCTGCTTTTTTGGATAGACACTTGGTTGTTTTTCTTGAATATTGAGAGTGAAAGCTGAATTTACTTAATATTGATAAACTTTGTCAATTAAGTTGTCAGAAAAACACTTAGTTTTAAGTATAGTAGATATGAGATCCTTTGAAGTGAGTTAGTCTATGAAGAAATCAATGTAGTACAAAGGATTTCCATCGGACTCTGCTAAAATTATTCACTGATCATTCAAAAGTAAGTGTGGTACATAAAGAGTTCATGTAGTCTCTGAAAGAGTCAGTTTTGCAAAGATTTGAGACATATAAACAGGAATATTTGGATTTTAGTAGTTGACTTGAGCATAATTTGTCTTCCTGCACTCTGGCTTTCTGAGTGTATTGGGTACTATCATCTGGCTTTTAGACCAGAAGTAAACTGTATTCGGTATCATTACGCAGGCCTAACACTTTTGTGGTGTCTTCATCACCAAAGCTGAGTTTCAAATTCATTTTATGCACAGTTAAAAGGTTTTAATTTCAGAGATGAAGTTTTTATTTTTCACGAGTCTTCAAAAAGAACACAAGCTATTAATTTTTTCTAAATGAAAGCACATTTAGAAATGTTCACGTTGTATCACTTATAGCTTACTCTGTTTTTGAACAGTATATGCAATCTTAATCCTTTTGAATATTGTAAGAGGTTAGTCAAAGCCTTTTTTATAAAATTAATAGTTTATTGGGAGATGTGTTTGTTTCGGGGACTATCATTGTGTGTGGAAGAACATTGCTGGTAGCGTACTAATTTTCCGTACTTATAATGCAGAGTAATAAGACAATTGATGGCCAGCCGAGGAATGTGACAACGTTTGTATCTAAAGACTGTGATGCAGATGCACCTGAAGGTAAGATAAATTAATTTCTTTTATTTCCTATGTTACATGTGCATGCTCAGCTGTAATAAGCATCTCAATCTCTTCATGGCTTTGATTTGCTTTGGTCTAATATGAAGCTTTGATGTATAGCTATGTCCAGAAAACAGCTTGCTTACAGCTTATTTAATACATTTGAAGAAATGACTATTTTTAGTAGAAACTATGTGTAACAATGCATTCCAGTTAAAGCAAATGGGAGATTTTAAAGTTAACATGTATGTAGAAAACCTTAAACCCTAGCTGGTGAATACTTTAGCATCTGAAGTGTCACTTCAGTGTATATGTTTATCATAGAAACATGCAGAGAAGTATTCTATTAAATTTTGCAATGTACTCAGGAAAGCAAAGATGTGAATTCTCAGTGTGACTTTACAGGTAAGAGAATTCTGCAATTTTTATTAAGATGTAAATATGGGCTGTTCCATGAGCAGTAGGACTTGACATCTTAGGCTATTTTCCTGTAATCCTCTTAATTTATCATTCCCTGTAACATCCAGTATAACTCTTGCTCATGTGTGTTATTAACCATCCCTTTTTGACCAGTTATTTGGGCAGAAGATGTATTGTGGGTATTCTGGAGCTGTAAGTAGTGACTAGCAAGCAGATGGGTAATTGTGGAGCTTTCCTTGACTTTCCATCTATGCAGGCATTAATGTTGAATTGTTTTGAGAGAATGGTAAGGTTTCATTTAATCTTTATTTCTCTATGAAACTTGGCTAAAACTGGGAATGGGTTTTAGCCAGGTTTCATTTAAAAAAAAAAAAGCTAATTGTAAAAAAACAAATTCAGCATGACTTCAATGTTGCCTTTCCCCTTCCTTTCCCTCTGCATATAAGCAATTCTTGCAGTTTGAATTGCACTAGCCATTGCAGTACTGATACTGCTGTTTAAAGTCACCATCAATTTTATCGATTGCTTTGGTCTCTTGTTTAAAAAACTTACCTCAGCAAAAGATTTATGGTCTTCAGAATGGCCTAGATTTTTTTTTTAGGCTAAAGCTCTCGATTGTTCTCACTCTGGCAAACTTTCAGCCTCTCTCTATAAAGAAGAGTTGAATTATGTATGCATTTATATACATATAAAAAGGCTTGACAGTGTTTGTTAATTGATAGAAAAGATAAATAGCTGTCCCGTATTCTCATCTTATTATCAGTATTCTGCAACTACTGAATTCTGACTATGCTTCTAGAAGATCTTAGCAGCTCCTCAGGGTTTTTCCTACTTGTGTTATTGGGAAAGATAACATTTTAATTTTAAACAATTTTTGTACTAGTGGAGATAACTGGACTATTAGTTCTTTGTTCCCAATCTATCAGGCTGTGGTCTCTTTTGCAAGGTGGTTCCCCTGTGTTTAAACTCGCTCTTTAAATTTAGTATGTAGGTGTTAGTCTTGTTCCTGGTGGTTCATTCATTTCCCAAGGGGAATGGATTTTTCTCCTGTCTCCCCCATAGTTCAGATAAATCATTCATCCACCTTTATTTTTGATGGCTATTTTTAGACTTAATGCAGTTTAAATGTTTTGATATTTTGACAAATATAATTGTTCAATTCATATCTAAGCTGTGATATTTTTGTGATGAAAAATTAACTTTTCTGTGGCAGAGTTTAGAAGAGCAAAATCTGTCATTTTTCAAAATGAGATCACTTTGAGCGGGTTGTACAGACCTTTGTTTCTTGTAGACAGGTTCTTGGCTTGGCTAGTATTTGCTGGGAGAAGAATATACTCACTGGCATTGATAAGCTAATTAGTCTTGACTTTTCTGGAAGAAATTCAAGTAGTCTGATTTCCTCAGATTCTGTTGCTTAGTCATAGGAACTGGGGTTGGACTGAAATAAACTTCCTATATTCCACCTATGCTTGATATTTTTTGCATACTTTGAATACTTTGCATGATTTTTTCCTAATTTGCTTTGATCAATAGAAACAATATAGCTGTTCTGATGTGCTGAACACAAGAATTGGCCTGTGTAAATGATGGTTTTGGTTTGCCATCATTAACGTGTTGTTGCACTGGGTATCTTTGAGTCTTGTTCTCCTTTCTTAATAGGAAAGAGATGGAGAAGGTATTGATAAGCTGTCCTATGCTAGCCTAGTGTAAGTAGAAGATGGATGGATATTTCTTAAATGTGAAGGTTAATGTGATCAAAAGGCTATAGTGGAGTTCGATTAACTACAGGTACAGTCAGGCAATTAAAGTGTTTTTATAAATGAAAGAAAAGTTTCTTTTGTAATGCTCAACTTTAAAAAAGAAAAAGTTGCATTAGTGAAAACACTTTATTCACGGTTTCATCCAGTCAATTTTAGGAAGTGGAAATGTAATGCTTGCCTTGGAATACCTGCCATTTTTAGTACCTGATAATGAAAACTAATGAAAATAACTGTTGTAGGTGCTACTCTTATGCTCTGTGGTCAGATAGCATATGTTGACAGGTGAAACTTATTTTGAAGGTAGGAACTAGATTTTTAAATACAACTTCTAGTTTTTTAAGAATACTAGACACAGAGCAAAAATAGATGCAACTAACTTCAAGTTAGGGGAAAGATTGGCAAAGCACTTGTAGTTTTCATTGATTTCTCTGGTACTAGGGTTTTATCTTATGTAAACCACTGAACTGGAACTAAATGCAAATATTGATTTTTCTTCTCAGCACTTACATTATTTTGTTTAATTTAATGGAATTAATTTTAACAGGTGTTTTTCCTTAACCATAAAACTATGACCTTTTCATGGCTGTGCTGATAGATAAACTTATAGCAATCTGCTCTGTTCTATTGAATACTCAGATGTTGTAGGTATGGTCTCTACTTACTGTAACTAAGTACATTTTTTCTGAGATGGTGGAAGAGATGTGATCTGATCTTGTAGCAACTAATACTCTCAAATACTTCAATGTTGTTAAAACTTCAGGCTTTAATGGGCAGTGTGTTCTATGTATGTGTTTCAAACCAGTGTTTGGCTTGATGAAAAGGACAATTACACTTTCTGAAGAAACATAAAATACAATCTTATAAAAACCACACTTTTAAGTATTTACAGTTTAATATATAATTTGTGGGGTTTTAGCATTATATTGTCTGCTTTCTTGTCTCTGTTTGCTCCTGGTATGCAGGAGGTGTAATCTGCTTTATACTGAATGCCAGAGGCCATGATAGCATAACTAAATGAAACAGAACAGAAGCCAAAAAGTAACAGAGCAGGCTACATCTTATAACTCAAAGTACCTTTTCTTAGTTACATTTAAACATCTTGCAACAAAGGCTTGTGTTCTGGTTAACATAGACTTTTTGAGAGCTTTTTAAGTAGTCTTTTGGAGCAGCAGTAAATTTAATATGTTACAGGCAAAACAAGCATTAGTTTTCAGTGTCTGATACAGTTGGGCAAAGACCTCATTTGGTCATTGTTTTCAAGGACTAATGCCAGCTGAACTGTTGGGTCCACAGTTCAGTTGAGCATAAGGTCAAGTGAAGGAGTTCAGTTATGTGATTAAGACCCTTGCAGCTGGACCAGTGCATTGAAAACTTGGTATAGGTTTAGCTAAATAGGTTAATGAGATTTAATGTAATTGACCAATGACTCAGCTGCAATCCTGTATACAAGACTTTTCCCAACCTTAATTATGAGATCTGATGAACACTACCTGCCTCTTTCTATACTAGAAAACCATGAAAGTTGTCTTTTAAGCATCACTCACTTTAAATGGAGAACATGCTATGAATCCCCCTTGGCTTGGATTCTCTCATTTTGTTAACTTGGGGAAATGAGCCTCACCTGAGGCCTGCTAAATGATGGGTACAGTCTATCTGCTGGGCCTCTTTTGCATAGACCTGCACTGACTCCAACTGCATGTAAAGTGGGAAAGAAAAAAGGTTATCTCCATTTCTAAGGCTTTGAACTGAGCAGGACTTACTGTGCTAATTTTCTGTGCCTTCTTATCGGACTGTCTTGTCAGCTGGAAATCAACAAGTGCAACACTTCAGGCTTTATCGTAGCCTAAATAAAGACCAGATAGAGACATCACTCAAGCTGGAAAGGAACCCCGAGTATGAATGGCAAAACAGGAGCATATTCTTTGTTTCTCCTTCAGAGAAATCCAGGAGGTGTACAAAGTGAAAGTACAAGCAAGTTGCTCAGAACCTTCAATATTAGTAATTTTGTATTAAGTATTTTATGACCACAGATTACCACTACATAGAATCATAGAATAGTTTGGGTTGGAAGGGACCTCTAGCGATCACCTAGTCCAACCCCCCTGCCGTGGGCAGGGACATCTTCAACTAGATCAGGTTGCTCAGAGCCCCGTCCAGCCTGACCTTGAATGTTTCCAGGGATGGGGCATCCACCACCTCTCTGGGCAACCTGTGCCAGTGCTTCACCACCCTCAGCATAAAAAATTTCTTCCTTAGATCTATTCTCAATCTACCCCCCTTTAGTTTAAAGCCATTCCCCCTTGTCCTGTCACAACAGGCCCTGCTAAACAGTTTGCTGCCATCTTTTTTATAAGCCCCCTTTAAGTACTGATAGGCTGCAAGAAGGTCTCCCCAAAGCCTTCTGTTCTCCAGGCTGAACAACCCCAACTCTCTCAGCCTTTCTTCATAGGAGAGGTGTTCCATCCCCCTGATCATTTTCGTGGCCCTCTTCTGGACCCGCTCCAACAGGTCCGTGTCTTTCTTATGCTGAGGGCTCCAGAGCTGGACGCAGTACTCCAGGTGGGGTCTCACCAGAGCAGAGTAGAGGGGCAGAATCACCTCCCTCGACCTGCTGGCCACGCTTCTTTTGATGCAGCCCAGGATACGATTGGCCTTCTGGGCTGCGAGTGCGCATTGCTGGCTCATGTCCAGCTTTTCATCCACCAGTACCCCCAAGTCCTTCTCGGCAGGGCTGCTCTCAATCCCTTCATCCCCCAGCCTGGATTAATACCAGGGGTTGCCCCGACCCAGGTGCAGGACCTTGCACTTGGCCTTGTTGAACCTCATGAGGTTCACACGGGCCCACTTCTTGAGCTTGTCCAGGTCCCTCTGGATGGCATCCCGTCCCTCTGGCATGTCGACTGCACCACTCAGCTTGGTGTCATCTACAAACTTGCTGAGAGTGTACTCGATCCCACTGTCCATGTCATTGATGAAGACATTAAACAGTACTGGTCCCAGTACAGACCCCTGCGGGATGCCACTTGTCACCAATCTCCATATGGACATTGAGCCGTTGACCACTACCCTCTGGATGCGACCATCCAGCCAATTCCTCACCCACCAGACAGTCCACCCATCAAATCTATACCTCTCCAGTTTAGAGAGAAGGATGTTGCAGGGGACTGTGTCAAAGGCCTTACAGAGGTCCAGACAGACGACATCTGTAGCCCTTCCCATGTCCACTGGTGTAGTCACTCCATCATAGAAGGCCACTAGGTTGGTCAGGCAGGACTTGCCCTTGGTGAAGCCATGCTGGCTGTCTCACATCACTTCCCTGGCCTCCATGTGCCTTAGCATAGCTTCCTGGAGGATCTGTTCCATGATCTTCCCAGGCACAGATGTGAGACTGACTGGCCTGTAGTTCCCTGGGTCTTTCTTTTTTCCCTTTTGAAAAATGGGGGTTATGTTTCCCCTTTTCCAGTCAGTGGGAACTTCACCAGACTGCCACGGCTTCTCAAATATGATGGATAGTGGCTTAGCAACTTCATCCGCCAGTTCCTTCAGGACCCGTGGATGCATCTCATCAGGTCCCACAGACTTGTGCACCTTCAGGTGCCTTAGATGGTCTCAAACCTGATCTTCTTCTACAGTGGGCGGTTCTTCATTCTCCCAGTCCCCGCCTTTGCCTTCTGCAGCTTGGGCGGTGAGGCTTGAGCACTTGCCAGTGAAGACTGAGGCAAAAAAGTCATTGAGTACCTCCGCCTTCTCCGTGTCCTGGGTAACCAGGTCTCCCGTTTCCTTCCAGAGAGGGCCCACATTTTCCCTCGTCTTCCTTTTATCCCCAACATACCTATGGAAGCTTTTCTTGTTGCCCTGGACGTCCCTAGCCAGATTTAATTCTATCAGGGCTTTAGCTTTCCTAACCTGGTCCCTGGCTGCTTGGACAACTTCTCTGTATTCCTCCCAGGCTACCTGTCCTTGCTTCCACCCTCTGTAGGCTTCCTTCTTGTGTTTGAGTTTGCCCAGGAGCTCCTTGTTCATCCCTGCAGGCCTCCTGGTGTTTTTGCCTGACTTCCTCTTTGTTGGGATGCATCGCTCCTGAGCTTGGAGGAGGTGATCTTTGAATATTCCCCAGCTTTCTTGGGCCCCTCTTCCCTCCAGGGCTTTGTCCCATGGCACTCTACCAAGCAGCTCCCTGAAGAGGCCAAAGTCTGCTATCCTGAAGTCCAGGGTAGTGAGCTTGCTGCGCGCCCTCCTCGGTGCCCTCAGGATCTTGAACTCCACCATGTCCTGGTCACTGCAGCCCAGGCTGCCCTTGAGCTTCACATTCCCCACCAGCCCCTCCTTGTTGGTGAGAACAAGGTCCAGCGTAGCACCTCTCCTCGTTGGCTCCTCTATCACTTGGAGAAGGAAGTTATCATTGACACTTTCCAGGAACCTCTCAGATTGCTTATGCCCTGCCATGTTGTCCCTCCAACAGATGTTGAGGTGGCTGAAGTCCCCCATGAGGAGCAGGGCTTGTGAGGGTGAGGCTGCTCTTATCTGTCTGTAGAGGGCCTCATCCTCTTGGTCTTCCTGGTCGGGTGGCCTGTAGCAGACCCCCCACTGTAATGTCACCTTCCAAATGGTTGTTTTAAATGAATTAATTTGCAAAGTTATAAAATGCTTCACAAAAAGCCTAAATGAGGATTTTAGTGAGGACTTTATCCATTTTCCTGTTACTTTACTGAATGACCTTATTAGTACTTTACCCCAAATCTCTACTTATGCCTAACAGTATTGAAGTCCTCTATAATCATAAGAACTCGATATAAATAAGCACAATGGTGCATGTTTGACAGCAGAAAGCCCTGTTTGGCAGCTGTGAATAGTATGAGCAGCTAAGAGTGCTGTTAAGTCTTTTTCTGCAGTACATTGTTAGTGGACGTGCAGTTGTAAAACATCAATTCCTACATTTTTCTGCACCCCACTGTGGACAGATATGAGCTGCTCTGAACTACCCCTCTTCTCCCTCCAAGAGATTGTAACTGGAGAGGGAAGAGGCTGCATTTACTGAATACTCTGAAATGTTAAATTGAGCTTAGCACTAAAGCAATTGCGTATTCTCTTCTTGTATCAACATCCTAGTTCTGTTGCCTGTTGGATTTAAGCCCAACAGTAAAGTGATATGCTCTGATACTATCAGTACTTTGGAATAGGAGTTGAAGCTCCTTACAAAGGATTGAGGGGTATGCGCCCATTCTTAAAAGGAAGTCATGAACCTGGTGTAAGAACCCCTTTGAGTAAGAAACCTACCAACACTGTCTACAAAATGCATTTTGATAAAGGCAGTTCTTTTACCAAAAGAAGGCGTTGTATTTGGCCTCTCTAAATAGCAATGCCATGAAATCTTTTCATCACTGAGAAACATTAATTACAACATGTATTGGAAATATTTTCAATGAGATGTTGGGAGCTGCTTCTGCTGCTGTAATCAAAACATCTTTTTATCTTGGTACAGACAGCTGATGAATTCACTACATAACATGCTCAAGAACTGCCATGTGGAAAACTGAGGCAGCAGCTGGTGAAGCTGCATACAGATGTGTCCTGTCCATCTTCAAATATGGCTTGCCCAATAGAATTAGAAAGGATCAATTCATGAAGATGGTCTTTTTCACTGTCTAGTACATGTCCTGTAGCTAGGTTGGATGAATGACATTGGACTGGGCAAATTCTGTCTGAACTGAGAGAAACCTGACTGGATTACAGTCAGTTGTATCATAAATTATGTGTCTGAAGGAGGCAGAAGATGGGAAAGGATGGGAAGGAAGCCATTGTTGTCAGAGCATCATTAATGAGAAAATCACTAATTCACATCCAACTTCTTATTTAAAAGAATTTGGCATTGGGTCTTTAAGTTTGACTCTTTAATGGTAGTCATAACTGGTTTTGTCTTCTCCAGAGAAGGACAGAATATGAGGTACTCCGTGTAAGGATATTAAGAGGTCAAGATCAATCTGTTAAAATATCTTCCTTCTTCCCATCCTCCAAATTCTTTTCCATGTAGCATGATCTCAGAATGAGGAAAACAATGAATCCTTCTCACGTAGGACAGGCACCCTTTTGAAGTGGTCAGCTAAAGACAGTATGAGGCAAGTAGAAAAGACATGACAAAAATGAGGTTAATATTGAATGTCAAGTGGTGTAATATAGTTTCAAGGAGAAGTCTGAACTAGTGTAAGTTGAAGCTTGTACCGAGTTGATACTGGAAAATGTGGTAGGTAGCTAGTGGAAAGTGTTTTGATTAGAATGAAAATGATAGGTTATGCTGTCCTTTGCTTGCGTTCTGGAATGTCTCATCCATGTTCATCCCTAGGGTATTGCCTTTGGAGTTTATCAATAGCTGTGTTTTTAAAATAAGAATTGTTGCCTTTAGTTACTTAAAATAAGATGTTCAAGAGAGACTCAGAAACACCTCTTGCAGAAGTTCAAATTTAAGTCAGCGGTTTAAAGGTAAGAAATAGCAATTATATGGCTTGTGTACAAATTCATCTGGCCAGTGTTTGTAATAAACCTAAATTGTACATAGGTATCTAGGTATCTAGTTTCAACAGAAACACAGAGAACACTTTTTCCCTCTGCAGGCTCATCCAATGGTTTATTGCTTCCCTGTAGAAAAAGAACACTATCTCTGTTCAGAATTAACATGGCTTCAGATTTTAGTCATTGGTTAATGCTGTACCTTTTCACTATACACATGGCCTTGTAGCATTAGTATTTTCTTCACTTGAAGTTATTTAATAAACATTAAAATCAAGTCATCCTTTAAACTTATGTAAAATGAGATTAACAGGTTTAGCTCTTTGAATCTCATTAAATGGTTTTCCTCTAGTCTGTTACTACATGCAGATCTTGGCGCCCTCTCAGATTCTCTGTAACCAAACTAAAATAGAAACCTTATAGCTGGGTGCAGTTTTCCATTGTAATGCCATAGCTGTGCTAGGATGAACTCCAAATCTAAAATGGCAAAAAGAGGACTGATAGGCTCTTTGAATGTATAGAGGGAAGTGGTGAGAACTCTTGCCTACATTTAGCTAAAGCTTGTCTGTGCTTGCTTTTGTAAGATCTAATACCCTTTTCCTGCAACTAAATCCTGCATTTCCTATTCATACATGCCACTTTGTTTAAATTTGACTGTGGGAAAAAATGGTGATGTGACCCAGATCGCTCAATAGGACTTTGTTCTCATTATTTAGCATTCAGAAACTTTGACTAGTCACTTTTTCTTCTCCTTTCAGCAAAAAATCTTGGAGGATCTTACTGGAAGCCTCCTTATGCTATGAAGTCCTGCTAGCACTGGTGGGACTTGCAGATTCTTGAGCCATTTAATGTAAACATTCATAGCGTGTAATTATCATCAAGAAGTTGCATGACTGCTGCAATAGTTAATGTACTGCAAAGTAGCTGAAAATAGCTATTGGTTATCCAGACTTAACTTTTGATACAAAATCTTATCTGACCATTTGTTATAAAACTAGACTGATTAACATTGATTACATCACTTTTTGGCTGCCTGGGTTTGTATCAGGTTGAGTTTGATTTGCAGATATGCAATATGAGGTATCAGATGCAACTTATCTGTAGCTTGAGTCACTGAAAAAAAGCAGAATTTGCCTTCTACATGATAGCTTGTCCCAAATAGTTTTTCCAGGTTCCTCATTAGTCCCTGGTTTCCTAGTTCCTGGCTCCTCCTTAGCCTGCTAAATCTTTTCCTTTGGCAGGATTTGATTCCAAACCTACTGAGCAGCTCTTGTTGAATAAAGTAGGGTTTTGGACTAGACTTTATCCAGCTAGACTTTTGGTTTCTACAGGTCTTGCTTAGGTTCCATCTCACTACCACTTCTAGCTAAGAAAAAAAAAAACCAAACAAACCAAAAAACAAAACAAACCCCAAAAAGCAAAACAAACAAACAACTGGAATGAAACAGAGGCAGCTTTTTGTGCTTGCATGTTAGACCTATATTTAAAAAGATTGTAGATAGCTGCAAACTATTGTTTAACATCTGAGTGATTTGATAGTCGTGCTTCTGTAGTGCACTGTAGTACTTCAAAGTGCTCTCAGCTTGAAATGTTGGAAGTTTAGTGATTCACATCTCTCTAAATGGGGAGATATTGTACCTACATAAAACTAGCTGGGAAATGTTTTCAGATCCTCGCTAATATGTGAGTGAACCAATTCCAGTAGTATGTTTTCCAACATGCTTTTCAGTCTGGTAAGGGGTCAAAGGTGTAAATTTGCAAAGTTAACCTTGAGGCAAGCAGTGGTGAAGCTCTGTAGTACTTGCATTATTGTGAAAGCTGAAAGAGCAACAACTTGAAGGTTTAAGCAATTTAAGCAATTTCTAGAAAAAGCTGAGGGAAAGAGAATATGGAAGAAGTGGGCATGTGCTCAAATAGAATATAAGAAACCCCCCTTTTGTAGAAACTGCTGAGTAACTGGCAACTAAGAACATAGTCATTTTTTTCCCTGTTTAGCCAACAAGAAAAGAAAGAAAAACTGCATTTGTGGCTGGGGGCAGCTGTTACCACCACTCCATGAATCTGTTTCCAGAGAAACCTGTGAAAGTGGTACATGAAATACAATCTTTAACATAAACTTCTGTGGAAGTTGGAAGTCCTGGAGTGACCTTAACACTTCAAGAAATATGGATGAAGATGTTAAGTTGCAAGATGATAGGTACCAGAGCAAAAGGGAAACATGTAATTACAAAACTTTTGATGTACCTGCTAATATCTGAAGACTCCTGAAGCATATTTTGTTTTGTCTATCTGAACACTTTGGTCTGTGACCAAAGCCAGAACCAGAAACAAGTTCATGTTCTGTCTCTTAAGGTTTCCATCTTTAGCAGAGTATTTCTTTCTAAATTTTATTACTTGCTGCTTATTTCCATTATTGTGTGTGTGACTTTTTTTTAGTAAATGGGAAAACCAGTACATGTATCTCAGGATTGCTTACAGTACTGTAGCACTCCTTCCCTCCGATGGTCAAAAGGAATTCTGATCACTCAACAGGTATTTATGCTAGCAGTGGAAGTGTCGCTGCTTCTTGAGAGAAAAATGAATTGGACATAACGCAGTGATGAATATGGAATATGGCTGTATGGGTCTTACACCATTAGGTGTCATTTAGTTTCTTACCTAGTTGAAGTGTCATTTTTTTTTTGTGGGCCATTAACTTCCTCGTGCAGTTTCTTTGTACAGACAAAGTTACTTAACTTTTTTGGTCAATTTGATTACTATAAATTGACTATAACTGTTTGCATGCTTTTCTTGGTGAAATGTTGAATTGCAAGACAAAATTAAATAATAGGACTCTTATTCTGTGTGCTCTCTAGCCACATGTAGCCGGTCCATGGGTCTTACACTATTTCCATAGTCTTTCATAAGTGGTCTGAGTTACAACACACTTTTCTCCAAGATGAGATATCGGGTTAAGAAGTTCCTTTTATTTTGAAGTTTGAGAAAGCATTACATATTGCTGCAAAGAAAATGTTGCCGTTATAAAAATAATAAGGCTCTGTCAGAGCCCTTAGTTTACCTTAGTAAGTTGCTTCAGGGGCATACCTACCTGGGAATCATTCTACCATCCGGTAAAACATTTGCTATCATAGATCTTTCAAGTAAAATAATTCAAAGGCTGCTTCATCTTCTGCTGTTGCTTAGTTTCTGGTAAGTAAAGGCATGTTTCTCTGAGGCCATTTTCAAGCCTGAAATCTTTGCCCTGTACCTGCTCAGTTCATAGGAATCCTAGTGTTTTTCTCGCTTTGCCACAGTGTATCAATATTTTAAACAGTGAGAAAAACATTAATATTGATACTACTTGTAGGTGCCAGTAACATTTTAGAAAGTTTTTAACAGTGGGCTATCCAGCTGTGTTCCACGAGTTACAGCATCCAAAGCCAACTGTTCTTGCTCTAGTTGTTTACTCTATTTGTCAAAATGCATTTTAGCTTTGTTGCAGGAAAGCCATAGTGAGAAAATGAGCGTCTCTAAAAACAATTTAGAGGCAGTTGGCTTGTTTTATTGTGATGTAGAACTGACTTGGCCTGTAGGAATGTTGTTTGTTCTGTGATATAAGATGCTGCTTGTCTTAAGTCACGTAACCCAAGCGAAGCATACAGGAATGGCAGTAGACAGTAAAATAGGTGTGTCATAATATCTCAGTAGCACAATGAGAAATAATATCTGGAAATCAACAAAAGCCTAGAAAGAATGTGTTTAAGATGTCACAGTTGTTGAAGTGCTGCTGCATCCAAGGTACCAGAGATGCGTGTTAACCATCATCCCATTTAAATGTTCCTATCCGAGTTAGATGATTTAAACTGAGTGGGGGCACAGGCCAGATGCAGGCCGTAAGTAATGCCTGTAAGGAAGAAATGCAGGTTTCCCCTTAATTACACTTTCCCAGGTGAAATCTCAAACCTTTTGGAACTTGATGTATAATTCATCAAACCCTTTCTTGAAGCTCAAGTTGCAAGTTGGACTGCAAGCAGCAGCTGCTTTTTGCAACACAGCTTTTGAATGATTGGCAGCAGGGCCATATGAAACACTAAGTGTTCTTGGATACCTGAAGCCATGCCTTGAGTGCTTTTAGGATTTGGAATATGCAATGCTTCTACATTCTAGCACAGTAAAGCTGCAGGTTTTCCTTCGGAAGTAGTTTTGAGTGTATTTTAAGCAAAACTAGGTTCTGCTTGAAATTGGGCATGTAAACTTCATCTGTCTGGATTACATTCTTGGTTTGGGTTTTCTGTCCAAAATACCGTGTTTAGTGTTAGATATCTCTCTATATATCTACCTTCATGTAATGTGAATTGTAATGATTTTGAGCACACACAAGACCTCAAGACGTAGTCTGGTCCAACCTCCCAGCAGGGTCAAGGAGAGCAGGTTGCTCAGGTCCATCCAGTTGTGAGTGTCTCCACAGATGTAGATTCTGAAACCTCTTCGGGTAACCTGCTTCAATGTTTAACTATGCTGATGGTGAAGCTTCTCCTGTTATCTAACAGGAATATTTCCTATGGCAACTCTGTCTGTCCTTTTGTGCAGGTTTAGGAAGAATCTTGCCCTGTATTTTGTAGGCCCCCATTAGCTAGCAGAAGTAGCAGTAAGACACACCTGCAAGCATCTTTACTCCAAGCTGAACAAACACATCTTCATTGCATGCGATGTGCTCTAGCTGTTGTAGCGGTCCTCCGCTGGACTTGCTCCAGTATGTCAATGCTTCTTTCTTACTGGGGTGCCCAAAATGGCACTGTTGCAGATGCAGTTCCAGTCAGAGTAGAAGGAAGCGATCACTTCCTGGACGTGTTGGCTGTACTCGTGTTAGTGAAGCCTGGTATTCAGTGATGCTTTTCAGTTGTAGATGAGCACTGGTAACTACATGTTCTGTTTGTCTGCTGGGACATGAGGTCACTTTCTGCAAAGTTGCGTTGTATCTGGTCAACCCTCAGCCTGCGCTGTTTCATGGTGTCACTTTGTTCCAGGTGCAAGACTTGTGTGTCTCAAATTTTGAGGACTATTTCAAGGGGCTGGAAAAATAGGCTCCCTCTGAATCTTACCATCTAGTGTATTGGGCCTCTGCTTCCCACTTCTCCCCAGTCTGAGCTACAGATTTACAGAGGATATCTGTTTCATTGTCCAGTTGATTAATGAGGAGGTAAAACAAGTGTGCACCTCAGTATTGACTCCCAAAGAATGCCAATGTTTTTAAATTATGTTGTTCTCAACAATTTGTAACTCTTCCCTAAGAAACTATTTCCTTCTATATGCTTTTGGGAAAGCTCACTGTGTTTTGAGATGCAGAAAAGACAGACTACATTATCTGTAAATAAGTTGTCATAATTTGAGTTTTCAGTGCATGAAATTATGTTTTAGGCTTTAAGATTTGTTTATCAGCAGATTTGTTTATCCTTGTAATTCATCTTAAACTAGCTAATTCACTTCTCGGAAGACCCCTTTGTTTGAAAATATTAGTACATTGAGCCTAAGGGTTTTCTAATCTACCAGAATGAAAAATTTCATCAGTGGACTTGAAGTAAAGTTGACTCTTCAGGTAGTCGTGGCTATTAGCACTTGTCATCCTTTGTTTAAAAAAATTGTTTTTTCTCAAATCCTGGCTGTTTGGCTTTGCTTGGTCAGTGCTATCTAATATGCTCTATTCTTAAAGTGGTGGCAGTTAGGTATTGGAGGCTTGGTAGCTTTCCACATGCACTTTTGTTGCAAATGATGAACGTATGTCTAATATTCACAATGATCATTCTGGATAACAAGTAGTTATCTTAATTCAGGTTATTCATTATAACTTATTCTAAATTATGTCATATGGAGGAATAAGTTGATTAAAAATGTCATGTTATATCAGCCTAATTGGTAATATCTTAGTTCAGAAGGAATAACTAAAATTTAGTTAGCTGAACTTGTGACACATTCCATAGAAACGTTTTCTCAAGGTCAAACTTCTAAAATATTTACCATCATCTATTTAATCCAATTACTGTAGAGAGCCATCTGAAAGTCTTTTAGCTGTTTTTAATTCAAGTAACCAGATGGTGTTGACGATACTATCTGCAATTATGAAGCATCTTCACTTTACCAGCATTTCTTACTTTATCGGAAATTTCACCTTTTCTATGGACGTGTCATGCTAGTATAGAATGAGTGGTGTGCTACTTTACAACTTTTTTCCTTTTTTTCTAGGGTAAGTGCTATTGACTGGTGTTAATGGGGTAGGGGAATCAGTTTTCACTGAATAACTGAGATCTAGTCTGGAAAACCAGGAAGGATTAGTTCAGCCAAATTCCTTGCTTGTGCTTTCACTCTGTATGTGTTAGTAGAGAAGCATGCTTTCTCTAATTAAGCTGTTTTGCACTTTAATTGTCTGTAGAATGTGCCTACTTGTGTCTTGTATCCCTTGTGTCTAGTAGTTGTGAAACACCAGTTTAACTTTTTTGTCTGCTGATACTGTGTAATAGACTCCAGAAATCAGTCTGCTGCATAAAGTAGTATTTAACTTGGCATTTTAAATGATTCTGTTAGTTTTATCAGGCATAAGTCATTGGAGAACTGTTGAAGGAATGGAGTTGTGCCTCTATTTAAATACGATCATTCTAGACACTGTAGGGATTTAGTTTGGGGGGGATCATCTTGGCAAGGTCAAGCAGCAGACCTTCCTGAAGAAGACCTATCCTTAACTCCTAACTTTTCTCTCCCCTGGAAATAGTAAGCTATAGTATGTGGTATTATTAAAGCAGTAGTTATCTAATGTGGAAGTTGAATCTTTAAACAAAATATTTACCTTAAGAAACTGATGATCGTTGGCTTGTTAGATGGCTGCTAAAAGTTAAACTATATGAGCAGCAGCATATCACTCAACTTTAGCCGGTGTGAAGTCTGTACTTCAACTGCACTTAGGGGGTGTTTCCAAACCTGGGGTCAGAACTGAGGGATGAACAGGCAAATTCTAGGTTGCTTACTTTCTCTAGTGTTCAAATTGTTTACATGCCAATTTCTGCTCTGAAATGGGCTTTAGGTATGGTTCGAAGCATTGTAAATGAGAAAAACAAGAGATCATGTTATACCTTAGCATGAACTCAATGCACCCCTCCTTGCACAGGAGAGACTCATCAGCTGGCTCGTGTATCCTGCTGGCTGCCCTCTGACATGACTTCTTGAATGTTACAGGCTCAGTGTCCCATACAAGCCTTTATGCTACTTGTCTGCAGTCTTAAAAATGCCTTGACAATTTTATTCTTAATTCTGTTAAAATCTGCCACTTTATAATGGAGAAGAATACTAAGTATTTTTAGATGTGGCTGTATTTATGGTGTTAGAGAAGGAGTAAGATTTAACCAGTACTGTCAGGGTACAAATAAGCCCTCTGCTATCTGGGTCACAAAAGGCCCAGTACGTGGTGGCTTTTTGCCTACACAACTCAACATTGTAGCTGACTTTGATTTTTACAAAGTTTACGCAATCCTGGTAGAGACACATTTTTTTCAAAGTACTGAAATGTGTTTTTTGGTACAGAATCTGCTTTGTAACTCCTCCTTATAGCTACAGTTTATCTATAGTGGGAGGTGAGTAATTAGGATCTGTGTCAGAACAGGCAATAATTGGCACATCTGTAGGAGAAATTGTACCCAATAGTAATGGGGTTACCTTTGTAACTCTTAGCTTAGTGTTACCTGTTTTCACATTCACTCTACCATAAAAACAAATATTCTTCTATACCTTTTTGGTAGTGGAGAGTCAATTTGCTTTAGAATAGAATATTTCAGTTGGAAGGGGCCTACAATGATCATGTGGTCCAGCTGTCTGACCAATTCAGGGCTGACCAAAAGTTAAAGCATGTTGTTAAGGGCATTGTCCAAATGCCTCTTAAACACTGACAGGCTTGGGGCATCAACCACCTCTCTAGGAAGCCTATTCCAGTGTTTGACCACCCTCTTGGTAAAGAAATGCTTTCTAATGTCCAGTCTAAACCTCTCCTGGCACAGCTTTGAACTGTTCCCACGCATCCTGTCACTGGATACCAGGGAGAAGAGCTCAGCATCTCCCTCTCCACTTCTCCTCAGGAAGCTGTAGAGAGCATTGAGGTTGCTCCTCAGCCTCCTTTTCTCCAAACTAGACAAGCTCAAAGTCCTTAGCTGCTCCTTGTAGGACATTCCTTCCAGCCCTTTCACCAGCTTTGTTGCCCTCCTCCTCCTCCTTCACATCCTTAAATTGCGGGGCCCAGAACTGCACGCAGTGCTCAAGGTGAGGCCGCACCAATGCTGTATACAGCGGCATAATCACCTCTCTTGACCAGCTGGTTATACTGTGTTTGATGCGCCCCAGGATGCGGTTTGCCCTCTTGGCTGCCAGGGCACACTGCTGACTTGTACTGAGCCTGCTGTCGACCAGCACCCGCAGATCCCTTTCTGCAGGGCTGCTCTCCAGCCACTCCTCTCCCAATTTATACTTGTGCCTGGTGTTAATCCGTCCTAGGTGCAGAATCCAGCATTTGGACTTGTTAAATTTCATCCCATTAATCATAGCCCAGTGCTCCAATCTATCTAGATGCCTCTGCAAGGCATCTTGTCCCTCAAGAGAGTCAACAGCACCTCCCAGTTTGGTGTCATCAGCAAACTTGCTAGTGGTGCATTCAACTCCTGCATCCAGATCGTTGATAAATATATTGAACAGGACTGGCCCTAGAATTGAAGCCTGAGGAACACTGCTGGTGACCGGTCGCCAGCCAGATGTAGGCCCATTCACTACAACCCTTTGAGCTCTGCCCTTCAGCCAGTTCTTCACCCAGCATATTGTGAATCTGCTTATCCCACAGTTGGACAACTTGTCCGGAAGGATGCTGTGAGGGACAGTATTAAAAGCCTTACTAAAATCCAGAAAAACTACACCTACTGCCTTCCCTTCATCCACTAGGCAGGTGACCTTATCATAGAAGGATATCACATTGGTTAAACAGGACTTTCCTTTTGTGAACCCATGTTGACTGTGCCTGATGATTGCATTATTCTTTAAATGTCTTTCAGTAGTACCCAGTATAATCTTCTCCATAATTTTTCCAGGAACTGAGGTTAGGCTAACAGGTCTGTAGTCCCCTGGGTCTTCCCTCGCACCCTTTTTGTAAATTGGAATAACATTGGCTAGCTTTCAGTCAGCAGGGACCTGCCCAGACTCCCAAGACGTTTTTGGTATATGATCAAGAGGGGTCCTGCTGCAATATCTGCTAGCTCCTTTAGTACTCTGGGATGAATCCCATCAGTCCCCATGGACTTGTGAACATTCAGCTGATACAGCTGGTCCCTTACAATTTCAGTGTCCACAAATGGAAAGTCACTGTTTCCCACACTTGTGGTCCTCCAACTCGGGGGACCGGGCAGCCCAAGGTCTGTCAGTGTTATTAAAGACTGAGGCAAAAAAGCATTGAATGCCTCTGCTTTTTCTTCATCCCTGTTAGTCAGATGACCATCTTTAACAAGTATTGGTCCAATGTTTTCTTTAGATCTCCTCTTGCTATTAACAAGCTTAATATTACTTTTATTACTTAAAAAAAGCATTTCTTGTTGTCTGACACAACAGTGGCCAGTTTCAACTGTAGTTGAGCTTTGGCCTTTTGTCGTCTTCCTGCATATATGAACCACAGCTTTGTAATCTTCCTGCGAAGCCTGACCTTGCTTCCCGAGATCACACAATTCTTTTTTCCTCTCGAGCTCCATGAGGAGTTCCCTGTTCAGCCAAGTTGATCTTCTGCTCCACTTGCTTGACAGTACGACACAGTAGAATTGCCTGCTCCTGTGCTTCTAAAAGGTGGTTCTTAAACTGACTAGCACTCATGGACAATGGAGTATAATTGTTCTTAAGAGCTGAATACTTTCCAAACTGTTGAATTATTATCCTGTAAACTGGAATTAGCTGACTTTTATTTGTTCTGTGTTAATCAGTACTACTTGCTTTCCTTTTAGATCAGTGTATCGTTACTCGGACGTACCTCTTTCTTCATAAATTTTGGTTCTTCAGTGCTGCCTATTACTTTGGGAACTGGGCATTCATTGCAGTAAGTACTTTGATTATAGACATCACTGAATCAAGTTGGATAATTTACAGTAGTTGTCACTGAATCATTTGCATCACCACACTGCCATTGTTTCACATATATTGCCCTTGTATGCCCCTTAATTGAATAATAGTAACTTTTACTACTTATTTTAAATTTGCAGGTCTTTTTAATTGGATTAATTGTTTCATGCTGCAAAGGCAAGAAGTCAGTCATTGAAGGTGAAGTGGATGAAGATGATTCAGACATGAGTGATGATGAACTGTCTGTTTATTACCGTTGATAGCCTTTTGCATTCAAGATGGAAAAATGTAACTTAAAGTTATGTTGGAAGTCATACCCATGTGGAATTGGTATCCAAATAAGCATCCTTGCACCTGTAAAAATAGAGGAAATAAGTGTACTCACTTAAAGGGGTAAAAAACTGAATATCACTTTCTGAGTGTCACTGTTATATCAGAACAAATACTGAAGCTGGGTTTGAATAATATATAGAAAATATTGTTTTATGATTAAACATATATGTAACTTTCTGATGTATAATTTGATGAACTGTTGTAACTATTTCAGAATTCATGATGCTTTTCTGTTAACTTAGGTTTTCTTAAATACTTTCATGCCTAATTTGTAGGACTTTTTTACTCATTTATTCAAGCTCATAAATAAAGCTAGCTAAAATCCTGCAAAACAGCTGGTGTAAATATTGCTAGAAAGATTTGGATGAGGTTTACACTTTCAGAAGGATGTGACTTAACTTCTGCATTAGTTTTGCTGGCGTTTCTGGGACTCCCATATAAAACTATAGCTAACAAGAGGCTGTCCTTAAAGTGTGCCAAAAACATCTACTTAAGTAGTGAGTTCCCAGTCTGTGAAGAATAAGTCACTTTCATACTGTTATCCCCACTGAGTTACCATGGGAATTCTCAGGTAACTATGAGGTGGCTTTTGCTCTATCAAAGGAAATCATTAGTGTAAATGACAATATTCAGCATTGTTGCAGTGTTTTAGTACAGTTTGCTTCTGAAACTGCCAGGTGCCTGACTTAATAATAACCAATGGAATAATTAAGATGTGATTAATTTTTAACTTATTTTTCTCTTTAATGCAAATTGTCTAGTTTGAAGTTTTCTTTCAATATTTAATGTAAATGTTGTAAACTTGTTTACAAGCCAATATGTTTATATAAACACAGTTCATAAATATTTTTGTCATTCGTGTTGTCTTTGTAAAGTAATGTTATTTTAGCTATATAGTTACTGAGCTATATTTCTAAGGCTGAAAAATATCTTCAGATATCCTTTGAGAGAGTCTGAAAGAGAAAATGTTTACAAGTACAGGTTTTTAAACTTCTAATGCTACCTGAGGGGAAATTATAGTCCATGCAAGCACATGGAAATGTAACTTAGGTAATCTTTTTATAAGAATAATTGTTAAATAATTATGGAAATGTAGGGGAATTATTAATATAGTGTCCTGCTTACATGTTTGCAAACTCTTAAAACTGACAGGTTTTTGTTCAGTTATTTCAAAAACAGTCTGTCTTCCTGCAGTATTTCAGAACAGCAAGCTCTCAGGAAGTTCTGAATTTTAATTCGGTTTCAGTATTTGAAGAAGTCTTAGGTGAGTTGCTTAGTTAATGCATGAACACAGGGAACTGATGTTTGGACTCTTACAGGAACAAACAACACTGAAGTATTTTAACAAGTCTTCTGTGCCAACTACTCCAATAATATACGTTTATGTGGCAACCTGGAAGAATGTCTGTTGTAGCTTGATCATAAGCTGCAAATACGCAGTCAAGTCTGCTCAACTCATGGCAATCAATCTGTTTGCTACCTATGAGACATTTGAAAGGACAGAAATGTATCCAAACACTGATAGTAGGTACTGAAACTTGACTAGGCAGTCTGAGCTCCCTTTGACTAGAACTAGCTGAACACTATTTAAATATGACTGTTGAGGAAACTTGCAAGTAATTATTTATAAGTTCAAGTAACTCAAATGGAAGGTGGAACCTGATGTTGACTGTCTGGAAGCTGCATCCAGAGGATATCAAGAAGTTGGAGTATACTTTGTGGATGTCCTGGTGGAAAACTTACATGAGCTAATTTAAATAAAGTTAACTGCTCAGATGTTCTCCTTTTTGTGGGTTTTGTTCATATTTCATCTTCAGCTTTAACCAGTGATAATTATCACTTCCTTCTTTGGCTGTATCATGTACAGGTTTGTTAATATTTCTGGGTGTAAGATTGGGCTGCAATACCTAATTTTGCAGACTTGCATCCGTTCCATCTTAACTTCTCACTGGGGAAATCGCTGGGGAAATTGTCTGGGGAAGATTAGCAGGAAGGGGTTAGTTTCATGCCACACAGCTGCTTGCATGTTGCATGCAGGCTTTGGGGTCACTGGCCAAGATGCCTGGCCAGTCCCTAATAGGTCTCCCCTGTTTCCAGGCTCTTCTTCATTTCCAGGTTCTTCCCAATCCAGTCCTGTTTCCTGTCTAAATAGTCTATATGAAGAAATACAATGATCTGCCTTTGAATTGACGTTTTTCTCTCTTGTCTCTTTAATTGGAGGATTCAGTAAGTACCACCTCTTTAATCCAGGTGTTACCCAGATTTACAACCAGCCCATTGCTAGTTGTAGCTAGCAAGAAGCAGGTTTCTGCATGAGAGTTTAAAAGTTGTTTCAGACACTTGCTGTCATCCTCTGTCATACAAGCAGTAAATAACTGTCAGCATTCATAATCAGAATTATTTTTCACCTGCCACATCCTCACTAAAGTTTCTCAGGAGTTCAGTGAACCATTTGACTGACAAGGTTTTAAAAGACTTTTGTATGCACTAATGTAATTGTAATGAATATACACTCAAGAATTCATCTCTAAGCAACACTTCATGTGATGGAAACTTGACATTAACTGTACTGTGCCTTTAAAAAGAACTAGAGGTGGTTTTGAAGTTTGTGTGATGAACTCACCAACTGGATTTGTACATCAGTATCATGCAGTGAAATTTAAAGATAGCCTGGCCTTAAAATACTTGGCTTTGATCAATACTTGCAGGAACTTTAAGAAACAGAACTTCCAGTATATTATTTCCTAGTTGTTTCTTGTGCTGTCTTCAATAAAACACTTGCAAGTAAAACAATGAATTACTTTTCTTCCACAAAGTTATCCCTGCTGTGGCAGCACTTGTAGTATGATTGAAATAGTTCACTCATTTAGCTGTTAGCTATGAAATGATAGTACAGAGTTTTCTGCAGGTTTTGGAGCAAATTTGAACTTTCCAGTTATGTTATAATAGAGTATTCTACCTTGTAAGGAAACATCTAACATCTTCAACTGAGTCTTCAGAGATCTCAATTTTCTGGACTAAAGTAACTTAAAAAGGCATCAGAATTGTTTCACTGCTTTGATTATATGAATGATATTTCAAATCCATCTCTGTACAAAACTTCTGAATAGGTATAGTGCTGTTATCAGACCTGGCTTAAGTTAGATTTGTTTTTGTTGCACTTTTCTAGTCATCTTCTACCATGTTGGAGGCTCAAGAACATTTAGAAACTAGTGAGCCTTAAATCTTGCTGACACATCAAGCATAAACCGTGGTCACCAGGAATATGTTTATTAGAATTCAGCAGCAACACATGCCAAATGGGTCCTCATCTTGTTGCTTGTTCTATGGGGATTGGTGGTTTATCTAAAGTTACAAATCATAAATACAATAAAACCTGTAATAGTCTGTTTTATTTCTTAGCTGAAAGCTGGTAGTATGCAGCAGATTTCCTGCTGATTTGTCAGGAATTAGTGAAAAGCCTTTCCTAATAAAGAGTGCAAAGAAAGATCTGCTACTCTATTTTCTGCTTTGACTTCAGGAAAAGATTTCAGGGTGGACTTGAGATTTTTGGACTGAAAACAGTAATCTAGGTAGAGTGTACCTGTACCAGAGTCACGCCATGTAGAATGCTAATTTCATGCTCAAGATAATGTGACAATTTAAGCGGAAAAACTAACGAACCCTTTCAATGCTCATGTTTTCTTCTGAATAATCCATGTAGACATAACCCTTCAGATGATGTCTTCTACTGCTTAGAAATTGTATTTCTTGGGCTCACAGCTGTTTTGTTGTTTGACTTTTTCAACACAAGTTCCTGAATTGGACAGTGACCTACAACAGCATTTTGAAAAACATTACCCCCTTGTAGAAACTATTATGTGGTTTATTCTAAAATACTGATAATTACTGGTATGCATAACAGTTACAGTTGAAGTGTTTTAAGAAAACTGATTAAGTGTAGAAGGTAACTTGTCTCTGTGTAAGTAAGTAGATATTCAACCCATTATGACAGCACTGAAACAGTTCTGGGTATAGATAGGGGAATAAAGCACTGCTTGTGAGAATAAGCAAAGGGAAAAGATTCATCCCTTTCTAAAATAGTCTAAAATAATTTGAAATACTCAAGCTGTAACATTTTTCAGGCTCTTAGGTTGAAGATTATAGTTCATATTGATCATACATCTTCTTAGATTAGTGTGGATCTGTTCTCTTGCAACCTTCTGCAAAGTCAGCTTTCTTGCAGATAAAGCAAAGAAATGAAACTGAGAATAACTTTTTCCCTGTAAATGTGTATTTTGACTATACTTCTCAAAAGAAACAAAAGCCTTGTTTTGATTGTGGTAAGATACAATTTTCTGTTAATAGTCTAAATTTTAAAACAAATTCTGCTTCTAAATTAAGACACTTGCTAATTCTGGATAATTAAATGCATCAAATTCTAGTGTTCTTGACCGGCTTTAGTGAGATGTGATTGTTACAGAAATTATCTGGAAGTTGGACTAATTTTAACATCCTATTCGGAGAGATTGTATGAGTGAGCACTTCAATCAAATTTACAGCTATAAGGAAGATTATGAAATAAACAGACAATTTATGCACATTTAATAAAACCTTATTTATAGCTTTCTTCCAGATTCACCTCTAGGAAAAGAGTGATATATTTAGAGGGTCAGACAAAAGAATTTTGGTTTCTGGGAGGCTGATCTTAGAGGTAAGCCACACAGGTCTGGTAAGTTCAGTTCTTCCTGTGTTCACCACCAGAAGGACTTGTGGGGCCTTCCCTTATAACAGCTGATTAACATTGAGTCTTAATTTTGCTTATTATTAACATACCTGCTTTTTTCCCCAGAGAAAATATGCAGGTTGCCTGTAAAACATACAACTTAAATTTTTTGAGCAATTTTGAAGAATGATGACAAAATCCTTATCGTGAGAATCCAAATATCGTGCATAAAGGTAGAGACTGAGAACGTTCAAAGCACATGTGAAGCTGAACATGTACGTAGCTCCTACTGAAATTAAAGTCTGGATATGAGGCTTTTCACCAGAATGTATCGAACTTCCTGAGAGGAAGTAAAATATAGATTGATTTAATAGCAACTCTGCTTCTGCTAAGCTGCTTGAACATAAATCATTATGTTACTGTGAGCTATATAGAGTTTGAAAATTCTCCCACATGTAGTAAGTGTATCACTTCAACTGAGAGTCAGGACAGCAATAAGACTCTTATTAATGTGAATGTCTGTGATATTTTTCTTCTCCTCAAAACTTGCAGCTTACGAACTTATTACTGTATTAAGCACTGGAAGAAATGTCCTGGGACTGAAATGTTTAATTCTGACCATTAATGTATGATTTAAAGGTATTACTTAGGTCCTAAACTTCTCTGAGTTGTACTTGTTCTTCTCTAAACTTTTAAGTTAGAACAGTGCAAATCTGAATCCTTACTGCCTGCTGACTTTACATCCTTTCCAAATAGCAATGTTCAAGATGCTGATGGCAGGTGTATCTGATTTTCATGGAATATTCTTTTGGAATGGCCTAGCGAAGAAAACTGCAATTAATTGTAAAGAAAAGTGTTTTTTGTTTTGAGGTACATAGTCCTGAATGTAGAACAGCTTTTTACTTGAACCTGAAAGTTAAGTTCTTAACGATGGATGTATCTTTCTAGTGCATGGAGAAAAAACAAAATCACAACTATAAAACATGAATTCTAGAGGAATCCTCATTTTCCTAACTATGAAGCACTTTTTTTTTTTCAGAAAATGATCTCAAAGAAATAATGATAGTTTTACTAATATCCTTGACTAGAAAAATGTGTCTTAAGTTGTACCGACACTGATAAGATTATTTTAGGGTAGGATTTTCAAAAATGAGGGGTACAGCTCCTACTGAAAACCTCTGGGAGTTCAGATCCTGGGTGATCTGGAATATGCTGCTTTGTGCTTGAAGTACTTAAGGAAAATACAAAACAAACTGTTTTCCTTCCCAGTTCATGAAGGAGTTAAAAAAAAAAAAAAAATCCTTTTAATGAATGGAGTTGAACATGCCAGCAGTTTTTCTGTGTTTGAAAATAAATTCCTGAAAAATTAATGCTTTACTAACACAATCATCGTAGAACAGTTTTCAGGCTTAAACTAGTCATGTCCCCAGTGCTGATAGGGAGCAGAAGGGTACTGTCAGAAGCTGGACTGCATCTTTCCTGAACTAGCTTTGAGCATAGTGTTGGGAGACTTAATGATAGAACAAGTTTTTTGTAGATAGTATTTTTAATATGTGACTCTCAGCCCTGTGCTATTTAAAGCCAGTCCAAATGCTACCTGACAATATGCTGGAAGATGCTGACTCCTCTAGGAAGAGAGTGTGTTTGAAGAAGCAATTTTTCATAGACAAGACAAAGGTTGAGAGAAAAGACTCTTCCATGTGCTAGATCCACAGAAGAACTTACAGCTTGCGCTGCAGAGCTCAGCGCTACCTAAACTTTAGACAATGTGGTATCTGAAAGTTAGATGCTGCTTCACTCTAGGCTAATTCTCATTGTAGGGAGAGTTAATGCTGCAGGGTGGTGTATGCAAAACTAGCATATTAAGAAAGAAGCTTGCTGGTTACAGATATGCAGGACCTAAACCTGGTGTTTAGGTTCCTAAGTTTTGATCTATAAAGAGGCTTTCGTTGCTGATGGGGAATCAGATTTCTCCTGATGAGTTAAATCTCAAGAGCTATAGCACCTATCCGGGAATGTGGCTTTGCATCTTCCATAGGCAACAAATGAACTTCATTTGGTGAAAGCGGGGTGGGGGCTGAACCTAGATTTTTAGACCTGGCTTTTGAATTCTTTGCATTCATAGCAAAGGTTGGTTAAAAGATGTGAGCAGAACTTAGTCTGAGCAAGTCCTATCTAAATCCCGAGCCATCTAATTTTAAACAAACTAATCCCAGGTATTTTTAAACTACTAATGCATGATTTAGGTTACAAGGCTTCCTAGATATCTGTAATTAAGGTCCCTTGTATGTTCACAGATGTCCTTCTCTGCCGATGTGCCTAACATCTGACTTGTACTGTTTGAAACACAGCTGGGACTACCCACTTCATGCAGGCAACCAGCTGGCTGCAATACCTGCCATAGGTAGGCAGATCATGACACTATCCTGAATTTGAATGGAACAAACTTTTGTTTTCACACCTGGAGAAGAATCCTCATCACCACGCTTTGAGGGAGCACTCAATACCTCTGCTGTTGAACTTGATGTGTTGGAGGCTTCTAAACATCTGTTGACATCAAAGAGAAAAGCAGAAGAACTAGCTTCTATAACCAATTGCGCTGCAGTGTGTCCACAAGCCAAGAGTGGTGGTGGTGGTGTTCTGACTAGAGGGTGGTGCGCCTGCCTGGAAGCAAATTATAATTTTTGTGGCCTTGGAGGTATTCCAAGAGTGGCTAGATCTGTCCTACAGGCTTCAGCAAAGGTGCATTGTAACATAAACAAGCAAAAGAGCACTCATTCATCCCTCATCCTGCCATGTTGCCCTACTAAACAACAGATTTATCATGCTGTGGAACCAGTGCTACCCATGTGATGTGTGTGGAACCAGCATTGATGTGCAAGACTTGCTGAGCAGACAAATGGTGCCAGCTCTAAGTGGTAACAGTAGAAATCCGCATCCCACCAACAGGGATGCTGCCTTTTTTCAAAGATGAAGCACATTTACTTTTGCTTTAGAAGGAGCTTAAGATCAGCATCCTAACAAGCTGGCATCCTCCTACAGTGAAGCGAGGAGCTGTTTTAATGCCTTTCAACTGTTTCCACGGATTTCCGGTGCCACTGCAGAAGTCATGTGAGGATGGTTCTGTCTCATCCTCTTAGCTATGTGTGAACAGTCCTTGTTTTGACAGGCTTGCTGGATGTGTCTTCACAGTTCCCAGTAAGGCTCCCAGGTCCCCTGCCAAAGACACAGTGATAAGTACGTCATTCAGACTTGGCAAATGTACGATTGGGCTGGATGAGTAATGTGGAGAAGGGCTGCTCTTCACATACGTGAATTTCTGTCTTAAGGAATGTACTCTAAATAGAAACGCTTCCATGTTAGTGTCTTGTTTTAGGCTAGTGCCTGAACAAATCTTTGTAGCAGCAACTCTGGATTGTCTGATATGATGGGGATGTTTTGAACTGAAGAGCTCATCTCATAAAAATACTAGCATATCAGTCCTGATAGTGTTACTTTTAATCTTACTCCATCTGTTTCTGAAGGTTCTTATGTAGATTTACCTATTCATCTTAAACATAAGACTTAACTCATTGTTCTCCAATGACAATTTTTTAGGCTTTGTGGTTTTGGCTTTGTTTTTCAACTTATTTTTTAAAATGCTTTTTCAGGGTTGTCATCCAGTCCTGTGGGCAAATGATCTCCAAGTGCTTTGAGGAATCCACTCATTTTGTTACAATAACGTTGCAAAATTTATCCTCAAGTAGTGTGGGAGTTGCATTTAAGTAATCCGGTTGTCTAGCTGAGTTCTCTGAAGTCACGATCCTCTCATGGATAAAAAACTACATGCTCTTGCTGTACCCAGTGCCCCATTGTTGCTCTCTGACATGGGTGTATTGTCTGGACTCTTCCCAAAACTGTTCGGTGATTCTTTTGCAAATCCTCAGCTCTTTAACTGCAAAGATTATGCTGCTAGTTGGCAGATGTACTTTATTTCCCATACATTTTATCACAGCTCATACAGCATCGTTATTTTTTTTTTAAATATGCCACTACTCCCAAAACAGTAATGCTCCTGTGTGAGCAATTGCAGTTATAAAACTTTATGTATTGGACTTGACTATTAAATTGCATGCTGGATGAGAGCTATTCTCCACACTGTAATGGATTCAGCTAGCTCCTCTTGTTCCTGCTGTTTTGAAGAGGATCCTGCTCTGTAGTCACCTACAGTGGGCTGTCATCAATATGAAGAAAAAACCCAAAAAGCTATCTCGTGTGCTGCAGTGGGGAGTTTGGCAGAGTATCTCTGAAGTTGCCCAGCCCCAGCAAGCCATATCCAGTTTTTAACTATCCTTAAAGCACTTCTAGTTGTTTGTTTGCTGTTGTGTTAGTCTCTCTCAAGAGCTAGTAATGAGTCATATTGTTTGCATTTTATATGTTCATATGATTAGTTCTTAGTTACGAAAAAGGCTCTTCTACAGCAATGATGTATGTTTGATTTTAAAAAGTTTCTAGGGTGGAAACTTGCCCCGAAGTAGTAAGATGACTTTTGTTATGGCTCATCTTGCCCCAGAGATAGGAATGTTAAGCGTAGTTGACATAATGTGGACACTTCTGTAACATTTTATTAATGTATAGTTTGATGTAAAACTATAGTTTAGTATAAATTATTTTGTGTTTAAGCATACTTTGAGTTATCAGAAGAGAAAGTTATCAAAAACAGGGAGTTCTTCTCACTCTTGAATCAGATATTATATTTTTTTAGCCAGAGAAATTAAAAAAATCTTTATGAAAGTGGAACAGTGCCTATTTAAATTAAGAACAATCACATTGTCCATTAGGTAAGGAAGGAGTAAGATGAGGATGAAACTCAGTCATGCTGAACTGCTTTAACAGCTTGCTGCTAAAAGGGACAATTTTGCTCCCTTTCCCTGCCCCTTTCTGCATATTCCTGCTGCATTTAGTGCTTACCTAATCTGTTTGTGAAGTGATTCAGTTTGCTACTGTAATAGCAGAAGTAAACAGACTAGGAGGTGCAAAGGAGGGAGAAGACTTGCATGACTGGGGTGGGGGGAATGAGCTGCGGAAGGATTGTGACTGGCCTTCTCAGGACAGCCAACAAGTTGCTCATAAGATCACATCAGAAGTCTCTGGAAGAAAGACTCTCCATCCTTGGAAGACTCCAGAAAGATGTCTGTAAGAACTAACGTGCTCTGCCACGTGAGGAAGGAGGTGCCTGTCAGGGCTGCAGACTCGGATATGAAGGTGGATATGATGCTGGCTTAGCCACCCTGGAGGACACATCTAGCTAAGGGAAACCTTTCTGATTAGTCTTAGGCTGCGGTGAAGCTGTGTCCTAGGGAAGTCGGATCACCAAGGGCTCCTTCTTTTCTGATCTCTTCCCTTTTTCTACCTCTGGCTCTTACCATGCCCTAATTTATTTAATCTTGACTTCTGAACTGGCAGTATGTGGTGTCTTCTTTTTTTTAAATAAAAAAAAAAATTTTGAATGTTTTACTGTAGTATGACTTCAATTAAATGTGCTCTAAACGGCAAGTTGACAATGTGACATTTTTCACAAAGGTGCAGATCTCTGGTATGCCTTAGCAATGTCTAGCTCCCTTGCACGTGGCCAGAGTATCCAAAGGGCAACAGACTTGCACGGACTAGAGAACAGCTGTCACCTGCAGGGAGAGAAGCCAAGCTTTTTTGACAGGTGGCCACAAAAGAGTTCTTGGACTGTGCTGAGGCATTGCAGTGCACGCTTGCTCCTTGAGGGTCCATGAGGAGCTGATCAGAGATGAGGTGGCTTGTCATCACCTGCCTGTTCCTTAGCAAGTAAGTGCATTTGCACTGCTTGAGCAGGTGAGCTTACCAGCTAGCTATGGAGTAAGTCGGCCTGAATTTCATGCCCTAAGGAGGAGCCCCGAATCATCTTTGAGACAAAGGTGAAAGGGAAGGGCTTTAATTACAGTAAAAGGTAATCATATAAACGTCAGTAAGAAAACAAGGAAGGACACCTCTGCGACTCAGGGTGGGTTTCAACATGCATTGCTAAGACCACAGAGGATATACTATGTTTTTGTTGTGCCAGTCTTCACTGAAAGGGTCACATGACTGATTCCTGTTGGCTGGTGGCTGAAAGATTTAATCTGGTGATGAAATGGTAAAATGTAGCTTTGAATAAAGATGGGACAGATTAAGAGGGTACTTCAGTAAGATACTTTAAGATGGGTTAAGCCTGTTGAAATTTATCCTAAGATAAAACACTCCCCCCTGGTTCTCCCCCCCCCCCCCCCAAAAAAAAAAAAAAAAAAGGCTGATGAGATGTCAGACCCTCTCAGTTATTTTGGGGAATTCAGTGATGATGTGTCAGAACACTGGGGAAAAAAGAGCAAGTCTAGCGTTTCTTTCACTTGGAGAGCTGAAAGTAGTAGTCAGAAAAATCTAGCCCAGTCAGCTTCCAAGAAAAATAGTTGAATAACTGGTAAGTACCTGGAAGCTTGCCAGCAGATAAGTAATAATTGATAGAGATTTACTGAAATCAATTTTCTACCCTGAGAAAAGGTATGGGCATTGTGGGCAGAGAAGGAAGTTCTGGCTTTAAAAAGCATTTTGACAGTCCTGATGGCATTCTGAAAAGCGATCTTGGGAAACGTACTAGTGGGTAAATGCAACAGTGATTGGAGAACTGCACTCAGCAGACATTAACTGATCTTTAATAAACTAGGAAAAATGTGCCAAGTTGGGTATTGCTGTCTGTCCCAGATCCAGTGTTATACAGTAGTAATATTATGGATGGACCTGGATGATGGAATGGAGGGTAGATTTGATAAACTTGCAAATAGTTTAAGTCTGGGGAGGAGTGCAAACATTGTAGAATAAAAGAATAAAATTTAAAATCCTCTGATAAATGACAGGAATTGGGTGATGTGATTAGGCAGAAACCAATATGAAGAACAAGTGGCTACCAGTTCTGATTTAGAAAAGGCTCTGGAAATTATGGTGCATTACAAGCTGAACAAGTAGGACTTGTGGCTACTATCTTTTTAGTCCCTTAACAAGTTGATGGGAGCACATAAATGAGTAACTGACTTGCAATAACTGTGAAATCATTGTTCCGCTTAACAATCTTAAGCCTTGACCTGGAATACTTCCAGCTGTTCTGGGTACTGCATTTCAGAAACACGTAAGCAAATGGGAGAAAATTCTCGGGAGGGTAACAGGAATGATTAGTTGTCAAAATATGATTTACAGGGACAGGCTGGATGAACTTCTCGGAAAACAATTCTGATAGCAAGAACAGTGAAGCACTGGAACATGTTATTTAGGAAAGTTATGGCGTCTGTCATGAGACCTGTGTCTAGCCTGTTCTTAAGCATCTGTTTGAAGGAAAGTGCCTGTCTTTACCGTGTCAAGGACCTGCAAGATCCTGCATTATGCTTCCAAATGTTTAGTCTGCTAGAGAAAGGCTTGCAGTCATGCTAACCAGCACATATTAGAGCCCATGTCCCTAATTAACATCTGTCTTGTGAAAGCCTCTTGTTGGTGGACAATGCTTCTAACCTGCTAGTCAATATTTTCTGGTAATCTATCTGTTACTTCCTACAGGTAAGAGTCAGTGAGAAGGAGATTGGAGGCAGAGGTGTGGACCATATTTTATAGCATGATCATATTTCCATGTTGATTTAAAGTAGTTATAGGTCTTCCAGGTTATTGGTGTTGCAGAGGCTGAATTCACACTATAGAAAATTGGCCCACCTGAAGTTAATTCCCCATTAAAAAAAACCACCAAAAAACCACAAAAACCCAAACCAAAACAGTGTAGAAGAAAATGCAACTGATTTGATGACTTATTCTCGACAGGTTAAACATATGTCTAGCTGCCTGTGCATCATTTACAAGTAAGCTTGCTTATATGTTCCAGCCTTTTCTTGGGAATTGAATTTAAGGTATCTTATGATTTTTTGGCTCTGTCGTACCCTTATGAAAGGCAGATAATGATCTTTTCCAGCTTTTCTGGAATTTCTTCTCTTCGTGACCCTGATCTTCATCAGTTCTAATATATAAGAATAGCTAAAGCACACAAGAATACCTCTGGTGGGTCAGACCAAACATCTGTCTGGTCCAGAATCCTGAAAGCTGAGGGAAAGAGACAAAAATACAGCAATGATTTGGAAGGATGTGTTGGAAAATATCACCACACATCTTCTCAATATCTGGTGGTTCACTGGGGCCCTGCCTTTGCTCTCCGTTTCCAGTCAGAATTCTTGCCTTGTTTGTCTTTTCACTTTCTTTGCTCTTCCTCTTGTGACTGTCATATGTATAGAAAATTCTTTGCGATTATTAGCAAGGAACAACATCAATGTTATTTTGCCCTGGACTTTCTCACTTGACTCTCGTACACTTAGTAACTTGAACTCATTTTCATTTCATGTGTTGCTTTTTTCAAATTGTAAGCTGCTGAACACATCATGAGTTCTTGTCCTTTACCTGCTCAAAGATTCTTTTTCTGTGCTCTTATTATCATTCTTTAAGAATTGGAAAATCTATCTTTTCCCCCACTGGAAGCTTATCCTTTTCTCCCAGCTATCCTAGTTAGCAAATCTGTTTTGAAGACTACATTCTTAAAATCTGTGCTCCTCCTTTTTTGCCTAACTAAAGATGCATTAGCAGTATCATTCCATAACCACTTCCGTACAAGTTTGCCTCTTACACACCTTTTCAGCTAATGTTTTTCCAATTTATGTGAATCCGCTATAGGAAAATCTTCCTCTTTTTGTTTTCTCCAACTTGGAAGAGGTGGTCTGCTATTTTTTACTCTAAGACATTGAAGAATAATCTGTACTCTGTTGTACTTTTTTCCACAACAGAATTCTAGGTACTAATTTATCACTAGGTTGAGCACTTCACAATATTTCAATAGGTATTAAAAAAAAAAAAAATCCTTATTCCTCTCCCCTGCCTGGTTTGGTGCTCTAGGGTAGTCCCTACACCATGATGGAGGACTTGCTTTTTTTCTTTTCCTCCCCTGCACCTCCCTTTTGGGGTGCACCTTTTATTGGCTTGGACTCAATGCCAGTCCAATGTAGCCATATGGTATTTGGTTGGTTTACAGCCTGGACAGAGAAGTGTTATTATAACCTCATCTACTGTTTAGATATGAGTAATAGTAACTGGAGAAAAAGATGTGTGGCAATTGGGTATGACAGTAGGTGAAGTCCTCACCTGGAAGATTTAGGTTTGGATTTCCTTTTGGTCTTATTTAAACCATACACTTGTCCTCAGATATCCCAGTTGTGTGTTCTGTCTTTCAGGCTGGTGGCAGCCTAAGCCAGAGTTTCAGCGTCTGCTATCTGAAGTTGTTCTACCCTATTAAAATAAATAGTTACTAAAGGAGGGGTTTACGCCTGCCTCTTTTGGTGGTGCCTCTGGCCACTTATAGTGAATATCATTCTTTCTAGCCTAGCTGTAGTGGGCTGACCATGGCCAGCAACTAAGCACCTACCCAACTTGCTCTTTTACTCCCCTCACATGCTGCCCCCCTGCCCCCCCCCCCCCCCCCCCGATGGGATGGTGGAGAGAATCAGAGGAGCAAAGCCAAGAAAACTTGTGGCTTGAGATAAAGGCAGTTTAATAGGTGAAACAAATCTGTGTACCCAAGCAAAGCAAAATAAGGAATTTATTCACGACTTCCCTTCAGCAGGCAGATGTTCAGCTGCTTCCTGGACAGTGGAGCTTCATCATGTGTAACGGTTACTTGGGAAGACAAATGCCATAACCGTGAACGTCCTCCCTGCCGCCTCCTCTCCCTGAGTTTTTATTGTTGAGCACAACATCATACGGTATGGAATGTCCCTTTGGTTAGTGAGGGTCAGCTGTCCCAGTTGTCCCCTCCCAGATTATTGCCCACTCCCAGCCTACTCACTGGGGAGCTGCATGAGAAACGGAGATAGCCTTGATGCTGTGCAAGCACTGCTCAGTAATAGCCAAAACATTGGGGTGCTATTAATGCTGTTTTAGTCACAAATGTAAAACACAGCATCACCCTGGCTGCTATGAAGAAAGTTAACTCCATCCCAGCCAGACTCAGTACGCTAATGAGTACTTAAATGGATTCTTTTCTTCTGCCTTAGTTGCCACCTGCGTTAGTTCTGTGTAGCTCATTATTGCCTGTGAATATCACGCGGTTGTGCCTGTTTCTGTGCATGTTTTGTGTGGAGACTATGGGCATTTTGTAAGGGGTTGAAGATTCCTCTAAGTGCTTAAATACCTAAAAAAATTCTGTATTACCATCCTTAAACAAAAGTGAAGCTATAAAGAAAGTATGAAAGAAGAACGGAGTACCATTTTCTATTACTTCAAATCAGGCTTTGACTATATTTTCTTCCTAATTTCTGTCAGCATCAAATTCCCTCCAAGATTCACAAGCACATCCCTGAAGTTTCCGTTCCAATCTGATTTTTACTGAACTCTGTTGAAGGAGTTCAGATCAGCTGCTTCTATAGCAAAACTAACTCTGTTTCAATCTTTATTTATGAACCAAAAGACGGAGTCCTCCTCTTTTGACAGTCTGCATTAGTGAGTACTGCGATTCAGTTAAGAGTAGATCTATGGAACAAATCTCTTGGTGTGAAGAGCCTTGTGTCAGTGCTATGTGCATTTTGGAAGGGTTTATTTGAAGTAGCTCTGATCTTGCAGACTGTTTATGGTTGGAGTTCATGAGGTTCACTCTGGATGTGCATCTTCTGGTTTTGTTTCATTCAAAAAAACCTGTTTGTAAACACTAAGAGTGCTCTGCACTGTGAATTGATGATAAAAATAAGTTGTTAATTTCTGAGAGGTCTGATACTTGTGAAAGACCTAAAGGGACTGGTGTTGATGCAAATATATTGACCTGGCTGGCAATAGAACGTAGTGTGCAATGTCTGTGTGATAAAACTTGTGCTGGCAATAAAACATCCTTTGGCTGTTTCACCTGTGGGGTGAAACAGTGTTTGACCTGGTCTGAACAGCTCTGGGATCAGGCTCCAACAATCCATAGGGCTTAAAAGCACCCTTTAGCTGTTTCGTTAGCTTTCTGTATCTAACGTTTTGCTTCATGGTGTCTTACTGCCAACAGGAGGGACAAAAAATGCTTCTCCCTTCAGCCCTGAGCAGTTACGCTGTAGGGCCGAGTTTGGAGAACTGCCCAGGAAGCGGTACGCTGGGGAAAGCCCTCGGACCAAGGAAAGAACTGGCCCCTTTGTCTGCTGTATCCTGCCTGAATTCATTTATTACCTCATGATGGTGATGCATATACTTTCTCTTTTGCCCCAGGTTGTACGTGGTTAAAATCTTTTTACGTGTCTTAATGAAAGTGTGTCAGCTTCTGAAATTGTTTCCCACGGGCACCCTGAGCTTTCAGGAAGAAATGATATGTTGTATATGCCCTTGACCTTGGCACTTCTCATGGATGCCTTCCTTGACCCTAGCCAGAAAGCAGGCAGCTGTGTGTCCCATTCTTAAGTCACTATCCCTATTTGCTTTGCAAGGAGCCGAAGTACGTAATTCAACCCCATGTAAATCTGCACTTTATACTTGGTGCTGGAAAGCTTGAATATCATGACTTAAATCTCTGGACCGCACCATTAAGAATTTTACTGGTTTGTGAAGAAACAGATGAGTGGCCATGTCCTTTTGTTGCAGCTCACAGCACTCTAATTTCAGAGCATCGTTTACTGGCGGGTCAGAATCAACAATGCAGAAATTAAATACCAGAAAAAACGCAGCCCGCTTTGCCGTGGCAGCCTGACCACCCCCTTGTCTCAAGTGCTGCTGGGTGCTGCAGAACAATTTAACTCTTTATTCTGAGTTGCTGAAGCTATGAGGGATGAAAAACAGTAGTTGTCATACTTTCTTCTATTTGTATTGAATTTCATTACTGCAAATGTAGATTCATCTGTACGTTTCAAAGCCATGGTTTATACACAGCATTTTATAAGTTCTGTTCCTTGAGCCTTTTGAAGTATTTGTGCGGGATGACTAATAACATTCTCATTAAATCTTCTTTTTCATTCTGTGAAGATCCTCTCTGAAGGCTGGTATTATTTGCTTTGTTTGAATGGGTGTTACTGCTAAAATTTTTGCACTCTTAGGTGAAATACATTATACTGAAAAAATGTCAAACGTGCTCAATTCCTGTTACCATAGGAATTCATGAGCAGCAGAAGACTATTTTATAATTTTAACAAACTTTCATTTCTTCTTGGAATCCCATTTTATTGAAATAGGTAACAAGATAATGTTTTGATTCCAGAAAATATTGACTGAAGGGTCTGGACAACAGGCCAGCCTCATTTCTCTTAAAAAGTGGTAATGACAATACAAAATTATCACTATGGGAAGAGAAAATAAGCCTGGCTTTTGTGTCTCCTGAGTCTCAGTGCTTTTCCTGAAGGCTCTGGTCTGATTCAAAGATTCACAGTGATCTTAAAACGTCATGCAGCATCATTCTACACACAACTCATGTGGGAATGTGCTGCAAATGAAATGCAACTCCCATCAGCTGTTTCTGTTCTAGTTTAGAGATGCAAAAGTGAACCCCAGCTCCTCCTCATAGAACTTGGAAATAAAATGTGCTTGAGCTCATGTGTATGTACACTGGGTTTTGGACAGGGCTTTGAAGTAGGAAGACTGTGGAATAATTGTATTTCATAGTCTATTTCAAATCAGTTTGGGAAGGGATGTTGTATATTACAAGACAACAAATCATCAGAACATCTGTAATTTAAGATTGTTTTCCTTGACCATGTAACTGGAAAATAGCATAGCAATTTCACTGGCCAAAAAGCTTCAGTCTTCAAAAGGAGAAAGACAAAAATCCCAGTATTTGAAAAAGAGTACAGGAAAATTTTAAAATAAACACTAATGATTGAAGTGGCCACATGGCTGAAGGGCCACGAAGATGATGAAGGGACTGGAACACCTTTCATATGAGGAAGGGCTGAGAGAGCTGGCACTGTTCAGCTTGGAGAAAGAGAAGGCTCAGGGGGGATCTCATCAAGGTATAGAAATACCTGAAGGGAGGATGCAGAGAAGACAAAACCAGGCTCTTTTCAGTGGTGCCCAGTGACAGGACCAGAGGCAATGGGCACAAACTGAAATACAGGAGGTTTCCTCTGAACATCAGGGAACACTGTTTCACTGTGAGGGTGACTGAGCACTGACACAGCTTGCCCAGGGAGGTTGTGGAGTCTTCCTCCTTGGAGATACTCAAGAGTCATCTGGACATGGTCCTGGGCAACTGGCTTGAGGTGGCCCTGCTTGAGCGAGGGTGTTGGACCAGATGAACTCCAGAGGTCCCTTTCTACCTCAGTCATTCTGTGAAAATCAGTCCACAACTGCTATAATCCACAAACCTATTTCACAGAAAATTACTATTATTTTCATATGTCCCACCCTTTTCTGCTTAGCAGTAATGATCTTGAAAGTTCCTCCTTTCTTTTTTCTGCTCACATTCTCTGTCAGTTCTCACTTTGGGCTTGATTCATCATCTGGCCAGTCTCATGTTTTACCCTCTACTTGAGATAAATGGTGTCCTTAGGTGCTAATGTCTTCATGCTCAATGTCAATCCTTCCTTAGTGACCTTGCTGAAATAAGTGAGGAACCCATGGCTAGCTGTCAAGTGCTCATGACAAGTGCCTTTATGTTTGTATGTGTGCGTATATATACATTAATATGTGTACACACACACATATATGTATTCCTGTATATCTTAGCTGCTATAAATGCTTACATGCTGACCCAAATGCCCCCACAGCCTTCCTGTCCCCATCTCATTCTAAATTTGTACTCTTCACCTGTAACTAGATTTACTTGGTAGTTGACTCTAAGTGCTAGGAATGAGAGCTCTCTCTTTTAATGGCTTTGTGAAATGTCAGCAATAATGGAATCCAATCATGATCTACATCTCTCAGGATTTCTGTAGCATAGACAAATGGTTTCTGCTATATTGCTCAGTCCCACAGTGCAGGGACTTTTATTATTTTCAAGTAGAAATTAAGCCAAAGCCCACTTATATTTGCTCACTATTAAGTAAATAACACACTTGTTATTTAAACATTTTTTTCCTACCTTGTTCACATTCTTTGTCATTATAGCTTATCATAGGCTTTAGATTAAGGTTTTAATGACACAATCGGGTTTTTAAGGTATTCAGCAGAAGTGATACAAAATGTGGTACTTTGCAAAAATCTGTTTGTAACAGCTCCTTAGAAGCCACGTGTGAGAGGACCTATTGTCAGGCTGAAGAACTCTACCTGAATACTGATTTAAAGAATTTTCTCCAGTGCTTCCTTTTCTATTGAGAGTATATTTTCAGTCTAAACTACCACTCATATAAAAAAAAAATGAATAGCCTGGCTCTATTTTTCTATCACAGGTTTGGCTTTTTGTGCCTTCAGCCATACTTCATATCTCCATTATTGCACCAGAACTCCTGAATGTTAGGAAGAGTATTGACTCTCTGAGGAACTAATCCTTTTTACTGAATACCACTTGAGACTTTAAAAGCTCTGGATTTTTTTTTTTTTAATGGAAATAAGTGATATGTATACAATAAATTCATCATTTTTCTTCTCAAAAGCCTATTTGAGCACTTGCAATGATCAAACCACATTAAATAATCCAAGATTTCCTTTTATAGCCTTAGTAGTGTGTGTAGGAACGTCTAAATTAGCTGTCTCCTTCCCTGCTCCAATAGCAATCAAAGAGGCCAAAAAAGTGAAGATTAACCAGGAAGAAGCATTTGTTATGTTTTTTCTTATAAATTCTAGAAATTCCTTGGCTGTTTTTTCCCTTGGAATCTCTTTTTGGAAGTTCATGAATATTCTCTATCTGAAGTGACTGCATCGCTTCACTGCATCTGAGTAAACCACCTCTATAAAAGAAAAGAATTCCCACTTTTCAGTCATGTCTGTGGACATTACAGAATCTGTGGCTATCAAATCAGGCAGCAGGATGTTTGAGATTATGGCTCTGTCTGTAGATTTCCATAATCCTTCTATAAAGTCCTGATTGAGAAATAAAATTAGAAATGTGAGGCCAGCAAGAATTGAAATTGAAATAATAGTGGTATGACAATTGTATATTCAATTAGTGATGTATTTAGGAAGACAATTGCTTATTCTTCAGCTGTTCCAATTCTGGACACAAGATGCTTGTAAATTCTAATTTGGTACTCAGCTGCCTGTCTTAGATTTTATGTCAACAATTACTGTTCAGTGTGAAAGGTGAAATGTTTACTTGTTCAGAGAAAAAAGAAGTCTTCCTTTTTGAAGTTGCCTTCACAAAATCTAATCTGACTCCTGCACTTTTTTTCTTAGGATCCCTGAGAAAGCTATTTTTTTCTGAGGAACAGAAGAATCTCTGTAATACTCTCTTCTACAACATATATCTTCTTTGATCATATTTTTAATACTGGAGAAATCTCTACGTTGTTCAAAGCTACCAGTTTAAGGAGGAGTTGTGGTTTAACCCAGCAGGCAGCTAAACACCACACAGCCATTCGCTCGCTCCCTCCCCCCTAGTGGGATGGGAAAGAGAATCGGGGGGAAAAAAAGTAAAATTCTCGGGTTGAGATAAAGACAGTTTAATAGGACAGAAAAGGAAAGGAAAATAATGATAATAATAATAATAATAATAATGATAAAAGAATATACAAAGCAAGTGGTGCACGATGCAATTGCTCACCACCTGATGACCGATGCCCAGCCAGTCCCCAGGCAGTGCCCCCCCGGCCAGCTTTCCCCTAGTTTATGTACTGAGCATGACGTCACATGGTATGGAATGTCCCTTTGGCCAGTTTGGGTCAGCTGTCCTGGCTGGGCCCCCTCCCAGCTTCTTGTGCACCTGGCAGAGCATGGGAAGCTGAAAGTCTTTGACTTAGTATAAGCACTATTTAGCAACAATTAAAACATCGGTGTGTTATCAACATTATTCTCACCCTAAATCCAAAACACAGCACTGTACCAGCTACTAGGAAGAAAATTAACTCTATCCCAGCCGAAACCAGGACAAGAGTTGCAAAATTTGCAAGTCTTGTATGTCCTGAATGGAACTACTGCATGTACTCACCCCAGCAACACATGGGGCTGACACAGTTCATGTTACCGTGCATGAGGTCACAGCTGAAAGCGCCATGGTGACATCTAAAACACAAATCAGCAGAGTTCAGTGTTTATTTTACCATTTCCTGATGATGTTTGGTTTTTTTTTAATTGGCTGGCTGACACTGAGGGATCCCTATCAGTATATGTATTTGCAGAACCAATCAGCTCCTCAAACTCCTGTGGGATCAATAAGGTATTCTGTACTTTAAGAAATCAGATTTTTAATTTGGGTATATACAGAAAGTTAAACTCATTAAAATAATTTAAAAAAACTTTGATAAGATAACCTCTCCAAAGAGCTGAACTATGATTTATTGGCTGATCTTAATGTCTAGAGCTGCAGATGGTCTTGTTTGAAAGTAAAAATGGTAACTTTTGTCATGAGAAGGGAGATGCCTTATATGTAGCAAACATTTCTTATAAGGGTTTTTGCAATCAGTTATTTAAAAAGTGTGATTTTTTGTTTTTCAAAAAGGGTACCAAAGGTCATTGTAAATGAAGTGGAACCTTTAAATTCTGATCCTGATAATCTCAGAAAATTCAGGAGCTCCACTGAATAACTTTTAACAGCTAGTTTTAGCAGGACTTTTTCTGAATTGGCGGTAATCCAACTCATTGACTCACGGCCTTAGAAAGTGCTATGGATGATTTGTCTAATGGCCTAGCATAGTGCTCCAAAGCAGAATCAATCACAACGCTTAAGACTTGGATGTGTGACCAATGTGTTTTGTTCACTGGGTCAGCAAGTAATTAGGGGGAAGATTCAAGCCCTGGCACACAACACAAGCTATCCTGAAGAAGGGTACCACCACCACTATAAGCTCCATCAACCTTCAAATATTTTCTGTTTGCCCCCTAATCTCATCAGCATAAAGTCTTGTATTAACTGCACTACTTGCAGGAGTCATTCCTATTCACAAGTACAAAACCAGAAAGATTTGAAGAGTTTGCACGTCCTTTTATCTTCCATCATAATTCCTCCTTCATCTCCCTTTTTTGTCTTCTGTCTCATTTACTGACATTCAAAAGAAAAAAAAAATATTCTTTGGTTGTCTGCATGTGTGTACACTTTTAGGAATACTTGGATAGTCCAGATGAGGAAGGTACCAGAAAGAAAATTCTTTTCAATTAAGTGTATTTTTGAAAAGCAGAATATAATTTTTTTCCTATCTCTATAGAAATCTAAGGAAAGCTGTCATCTGTATGGTTTTCTGTAAGGATTGTTTGGTTACTTTTTTGAATGCTCTATTAGAGAGGGATATCTGAGTGGGAAAGGGAATGAGAAAGGTCTTTCAGTCATATAAAAACTGAAATTTATGCAGGAGGATTTAAATGGCTTTTAGGCTGTGAGTTAGACAAAGCAATAATTTAGTTGTGAATCCTGACTACGGAACTTAACCAACAGCAGTAAAGAAAGACTTTGCTTGGCTGAATATTTTAGAAGACGGCTACACCTTTGGGTTTTTTTAAATAATTTGTAGGAGTAGATCAATTGCTGTGCTAACTTTATGATTCAACTAATATGTCTTCAGTATAATATAGCAGGAATAATCCACAAGTGGAGTTTTTAAAATTAAAATATATAGTATTCTAAAAGAAGGGCCATATTCTTGCGACTAGGCAAAAGGTGCAACAGAAGCCTGGTATAGATCCAAGAGAACCTCTTCAGTCCTTGGCTGTCAGAAACAGAGGAATTCATGGCACAACTAACTTTTTTTTTCTTTTACCTGAGTGTGGAGAGATTGCACTTCACATTTTGACATGTTCCTCACAGGGAAAGTTTGCCTCTGTGTCCAAGAAAAGAAAGAACAGAGCATACAGTGTCTAGTTCTTCTCTGCAAGACTCCTTCCCTATCATTTCTCTTTCTGGATGCTGTTTGTTCCAGCCAGGTTAATCAGGCATTCCAGGCATGGGTGTTCTGAGTTGATGAGACACCGTTTAATCTTTTCCTTTCACAGCAGCTGAGAACTGAATCTGCCCGATGGCCATCTCCTTTTCCTGATACTTGCTTAGACCTGCAACTTCCTTTTCAGACCCAGTTCTTTTGGTTTCGAGGGAGAAAAGCTACTTCATGTTGTCTTTTCTTCCTTGTCTTCATAAAAAACAATGGCATTAGAATGCCAAATATCTGCATTTGGAATGCATATTCTTGTTTTCTATATTGTTCAATCAGAAAAAGGTCATTTTTTTAAAGGAAGTTGTTTACTCAGTGAGCAAGCTCTATCTGAGGCTGTCTTTTGTCCATTTTATTAATAGCGTCATCTTTTCTGTTGCTGAGTAGACACTTCCCATGTGAATGGTTTTGTGCAGAGGTAGAGAATAAGGGGTTTGTTATCTTCCACTTCTTGAGAGGCCTGCCTCTTGGCTATTGATAGTGATATTTCAGAGAGTAATTTATCATTGTAAAATTGGTACTGAGCAGGACCGACTTCTTGCAGAACTGTCTTTTCAAAGATGTGAAGGCTTTTCCATGATCTTCTGTCCATCAAGTTTTACCTGTCCATCATTGTATACTCCTTATGACAGTTGGGCAACCAAGTAGGCTTTTGATACAACTAGCAGTTACTCAGTTCCATGTTAGGCTTCAGTAGATTTACATGGTAATTACATAGGTGCTGCTTCTTTCTCAGGAGCCTGAGCTCATAAAACCAAGCTACTTCACCCGCCTCACTGTCCCCTTATCATACAGCTCCTTATCATATACATAGTAGTTTTGACTCTGGACAATGTGTCTACTACCCTACATTTTAGTCATGCATTGAAGAAAGTGGAATGTTCTCTACCCTGATTGTGTTGCTTTACCCTTATCCAGTGAGGTGAGGCTGCAGTGGCAGAAAAAAAAATCAGGATTTCTGTTTCTTGATGTCATAGATCCCTCAGTGAGCCTGTCTTCTCAAAGCTTTATTTCCTCTCACACTTTTGAAAACAAAATCTTAATGAAATTTGCTTCAGGATCTTTATTGCTTCGTAACTGGTCCTAATAGAATCTCTGAAATGCTGTGCTAAAATAACTTGCTGTTGTAGTCTGAGATTATGCTGGCATTGTTTCATGGGTAGTGTGGATTTGAATTATGGTAGCACATTCTGATTAAATTATTTTGAATTCTTAACATGCTTCACTTGACATTATTTTTGTCATCAAAATTAGAAATAATTAAAACCAGAGAAAATTCTTTTCCATTCAAGAGCTCAGAATATTTCCTTCAAAATATGTCCTTAGTCCTCACTCACTTGCACTTCATCTGGAGTTGGAAATCACCCATAAAAGAATGAGTGAAATGTGAAAATTAATTTCACAGAGATCCTGAGAATTACTTTTATACTGAGGATCATTAAGAAACAGAAATCTATTTGCTGCCTCTGTAGCAATCATATAAATCTTGTTGAGTCTAGATACCCTGTTGTGGATACATTGAAAAGAAGATGTACTCATATGCTCCTCTAAGTGCCTCAGTATAGCATTTAGCTCCTGCTAATGTTCACAGCATATCCATTAGACTTGCAGTCACTGAAGCTGACTCTGCAACTAAATTTTACTCATCACTGCCTAAATTCTGGTAGCTTCAAGTCACTTAGTTCCTATCTTATATAAAAGTACTGGCAGAACTGACAAAACAGACATTTGCTTTTGGAAGAGAGAGGTTCTGATACATATTTAGATGTCGTATAACATGATTAAGCGTATGTTTTCCCTTCCCTTCCTCTTGTAGAGACCATTGATGTAAGAATCAGCGTGTACAGTGTTTTTCCACTAGTCCTTAAGTTTTATCGTCTTGTAATAAATCCACGTTGTACACACTACTTAAATATTCATTGGGTGAAAGGCAGAAAGCAGAACAGACTGAGGCTGTACAGGCTAGCAGTTAGGGTACCCGCTAGGGAAGCAAAACACCATCATTTTGTTTCCTGCTCCAATGAATACTTAATATGAAATACTGAAATATTCATTGGTAAGTGGAAATGGTATCTGACCACATAAGAAGTAGCATTTTAGGTTGCATGAAGTTAAGATAAAGGCAATCCTACAACGAGCCTGAGGAAAAAAGTTTCAACATCTATAATAGTTGTTAGGAAGTGCTGAAAGAAAACTTGCCACCAGTGCTATTGAGAAATATCTCGCTGGGTTTTTGTTAGGAATTTAAAATAATACATATTTGTTATAATGCGAGATGTAATAACTTATTTCCATTCCATTAGGCCTGATGGGACCATAAAAAAAAAAAAAAGTGTTTTCATTTATAATGGGTTGGTCAGTACCAGATCTAAAAAAGAGACTCTGCATATTAAATAGCACCTAGTTGTTGTCTTTTCTGAAAGAAATAATGATGTTTTCAGCATGCCATGAAGTGATGAGTGCCAAACTCATTTATTTTTGTGGCGAAATTTTTATAGTGCGCATGAATATTTTTATGCATAAAGTGCAGGACAACAGGTGATATATTACAGTGTAGTAGAGAAGTCCAGGCTTTCTGTGAGTGCTGAATAGGTGGTAACTCATGAAAATGTGTTGCTCAGTTCAATCCAGGTCCTGATAAGAAAGTGGGTATTCAGTTACTGGGAAGATGCAAGTGGTAGAAGGCCATAGATGGATGGGCATGTCACAGAAACTGCCACCGAAATTGCCATTAGATGGAAGCCTTTGTCGGTAGCTTCAGCTGAAAGGTCAAATCCTAAATGGATGAAGAAAGTAATCTAGCATCTCTTTCTTGCCTGTTGGTAGTAATTAGTCTGATGGATCTTTTTCCCCCTTTACTGATCTGAGGTGTTTGCACTCTATGGCATTTTAAAAAATTTGCATCCACTGTGACTTCTCATGCCTTTGGAGCACTGGTAGGTGGTGCGTAGGTAAGGTGAGCAGCTAATCACTCATTATGCAGTTCTGCCAATAAAACACGTCTGCTACTTTTTTCTTAGTGCAAAACACTGAGTACAATTTTGATCCTTTATAAACAATTTGGGGGGAATGTTTTATATAGCACAGGTAGTTAGCCTTCAGGCATTACACTCTCGTTTGAAAGTAATGTAATCATTAACTTCACATTTTTTCTTCTTCACAAATAGTCTGTGGAAGGTTTAAAACAAAGGTGCTTGTCTGAAATGTTTGACGATATCATATAAACTTGTTTGAAATTATGGCTTTTCATGACTTTTTTTAGAATTCTGTATTCAGGTGGTTATTAGTTTTTGAGAAATTATCATTTAATGTTTGAGAGTTTTTTGAATGTTTGATTAGGTGATATAGAGGTAACAATCTATTCTGCCCTCCCAGTGAAATTTGGTTACAAAATTAGCCTGTGTTTAGTTACCATGGTGATAATGTTTTTTTAATATAGCTTTGTTCTTTTACCCTTTTATTCTTTTAATGAACAAATGTATGCTTCAAGACTTTTCTTAAGCCTTCATATGAACAAAAATTTGATGTATAAAATGTTCACAAATTCCAAATGAAATACTGTATCAGTGTGGTTGAGAAGAAATATTTGCAGATGTATCTTTCTTCATATTTGTAAATAGCTTCCTTTTAAGCTATCAATCTAGACAATATATCTCTAAAAAAGGCTAACATATGTGATACAATAAAATACATTAATTAAAAAAATGTGGTGGTTTTGGCTCCCTCTTTCAAATACCTTCTAATGAACAAAAGAAATTCTGGCCTCTCCCTCTCCGACTTTTTAGGACACAAGTTGTTCAGTATTGAGTAATAATTGAAGTCCCCTTGGACATGTATTAATAAAATGACAATAATGGCAACTTTTCCAGAACTGAGTATTCAGTGTAAATCTGTAATGACCATAGAATGTGTGCTGGCAGGAAACTTGAGAGGTCACCTTGTCTATCTTCTGCTTCAAGGTTCAGTTAGATTATTTCTGGGAGATATTTGCTTTTTTCATTTCTGATGATCTTCAGTGCTCAAAACTCCACAGTTTCTTATGGATCAAAAAGAAATGGAGGAAGTATATGCAAACGATTGAAATACCAATGTGGTAACCTCAGAATTATATTTTTTATATATCCATGCATGTTGTGTAAGCTAAACTGATTATACACTTCTGCACCAGATCCCGTTCCTGTATAACCCAACGTCTGTAGCAACCACACATGAAAAGAGGTTCTCAGAAGGAGACACCATTGTTTTTGGGACAGCAGTGGGGAGAAGAAAAAGGAAGAAGGGGCCTCACTGGCAGACACAGGTGTAGGAGTCTTTATTGTCTCAAGCTAGAGAAAATTTGGTTTTGTCTTTACTCTGTGGACTGGTTATAAGACCCACAGAAGACAAGATTAAGACAAATTCAAATTAAATTTCGAGTCTTAAGTGCATTTTAAACCTAGAGACATATACAGTACTAGTAATGATGAATAAATTAATTGGAGATTTATAGAAGGATTCGAAAACAAGATGTGCAGCTCGTAGGAGGGGAGTTGTGTGGGCAGAAATAGGAAATGACTGGCAATGTAAAATTGCAGAAGTAAAAATATTTAATTGAACTATTGTGATTAAGTGATCTGGCTCTGAATGCTGAGACTTGGACTTTGAGACAGAAAAAAACGTTTCAGGCAAAAATGAAAGCTGATCTGGTTTTTAGAGCAAGGACCAGCACATAGGTCCAATAAGGAGATGCTTAAATCCTGTTTCGGTACAGCCTTTTTTTTTCCTGTTATCTTAGAAAGTTTAACAAAAGAAGCTAGCAAGTTCTTCCTAAGGCAGCATTTAAAAATACCTATTTTTTTTCAGGAAAGACCTTAGAAACACTACAGATGACATAAATTTTTTTCCAACTTTTGGACATTTCAATTTCTAAAATATTTTATCTGTCTTTATGTTTTCTTACATTTAAAAATACTGAAATTGTGTTTATAGTCTAATAGTTTCTTTAAACTTTGCAATGACTAAACTTCTCAGCTATATCTGCAACCCCACAACTTCATAACATATATTTTCCCAAAAGCAGTATAAATGCGAAACTTTTAACTATTCAGTTTGTTTATTCCATTGTCTAAAATAATATTGTAGATTTCCAGAACACTGGATTCAACTATTCCATGAAGTGAGCAGTACAAAATAAACAAAGATAAGATGTCCTGTGAATATCTGTAGTTTAACCTACCAGCTGTACAGGGAAATGATGGGCTTTACATTACAATGGCTATTGAATTTTTGCTCAGAGTGGGGGTGAACCAGTCCCAATATTGGGGATACTTTTGCCAGCAGGCCCATTTCTTTGCTTTTTCAAGGGTTTCATCTGGGGTTCCTCAACTGTCCTGTGCTCCATGTCAGAACATGCAACTCAATCGTATTTAAACAACATTACAGCTTGTTTTAAAACAAGCTTACCTATTGCAGATCTGTCTATGGTGTAATGTGTTTTCATGGCACAATATTTTAAAAGGTAAACAGACCCCAGGTGTAGCCAGAGACTTACTAGACTCCATTCAGGGGTTCAGCTGAAATGTGGCAAAGGTATGGCTAGTTTTGCATAGTTCTAGAGTGAGGGGGTGGGGGGGAAATCATACTTTCTTTCTGAGTGCAGATGGATAACAACACAGAGATGTCTGTTACAGTATATTCCAGAACTGATATTCTGGTGTTGCCTTGTTTTAGAAACAGTAGTTGAACTGGTTTAAATGGTTTAAATTCCACCAAATCTTCAGCTCATCAGCACTTACATAGGATACAAGCTTGCTTTCATGTAAATCTGTTCTGCATTTTTTCACACCTGTGCATTACAATCCTATAGCTCTGGTTTTAACTTCTCTCTTTCAGGAAAATAATGTGTTGCACAGATGCAGAAACCTACCTTCGGTCTTTGCAAGCACAATCTTTCAATATCCCTTAATCACGACAGAGTAGGAGGCCTAGCTTCCAAATAGAAAGTAGCATTGGCTATGCCACTGAAGATGGCCAAGAAATTCCCTTGCATGCCAGAACTTCTTAGTTGACAGACTCTCTGGTAGCAACTATATTAATGTTTAAGTTCAAATCAGGAACATGCTTTTGATGTGAATCTTCTGACTGTTCCTACTTACCATGCTTTGAGTTGCATTGTGGAGAAGTCTCAGACTGTCTGAACTGAACTGAAATCTAAGGTGTGCTCCAGGTGCAAACCTAATGTGCTCCAGCCACTAGGGAATGTTCAGTCTGTTGGACCAGACCACAGGCATTCTGAATTAAAACCTTCAAAATGCAAATACTGTGGACATGTATCGTTTTCTCAACACCAAATATTTCACTCTACAAATCTCTCCTGTTGTATAGCACTACTTTTCAATGTAGATACAGCCTGCTAGGTCTCTTTTTCTGTCTGATCCGTTTACTTACTGAACACAGTGGGCTTGAATCCTTTCTGCAAATCATATTTGGTTCAAGCTAACCTTTTTTCAGGTGGCCCATTACCAGTAAATCACAACCTGTGCATCCCTGGCTGCCTGAATACTGTGATAGAAGTTTAACAGCAGAACCTCATCTTGCACTTCAGGGATTTAACCTCATCGTAACCACTGAACCCTTAAGGTAAGGAGAAGAGAGAAAATTGTTTAAAATTAATCTCATTCAAAATACATGTAGTCTTATTTATAGTGATGCAAAGGAAACAAAAAGGAGTTGACACTATAGATTTTTCCTGTTATTCACTAACATTCTTTTGTCTCCTCTTGACTATTGGCCAGGTGGCAAAATGGCACTGTGCTAAATTGGTCCCTTAATTGATTTATTAGGAGACTATTCAGATGGTTGAAGTGGGCTTTATTAGCACAACTTTAATAATTGAGCCCTTTAGCGGAAAGAAAACTATATAAACATTATTTCATTACCAAGCTTGTTTCCACGTTGCAAGCATAGGGGAAGCATTCTTCAAAAATTTGCCTGCTTTCTGATAGCTTTTTCAGTGATTTTTCATGAACTCTGTCATACAAAGGGTGAAGCTGTTTAATTTATTTCTAGTTCCTAATTCAAGTACTGCATATAGCAATATTCTCACTAGCAATCCATAGCACCCTGCTGTAAAAAATGGACTCTCGCTCCACTTAAAAAATGTCCTGAGGCTGGGACCCAGCATGGGACTGTAATTATTTGGGACTTCTCTGTCTCCCCCCCAGCTCCTCCTGGTGTGAGAGGTACCAGCTCTTCCCCTTTCTGTGTGTTTTCTTGTGATGGCAGGAACTCCTATATGTTTTGTTTAAAGAAAAAAAACCCAAACAGTTCACGTACCTGGGGGAGAAAAAGACATTTTGCTGCTGCAGCCTGCTTCAAATGGGAACCCTAAAAAGGGGAGAAGAGGCAGCATGTGCCTTCCTCAAGAACAGCTTGGGCCACGCGCTCCCAGAGAACACGCTGGAGTGCAGGGCAGGATGGGCTGAGAGAGACTACGTGGGGACCCTGCAGTTCACACTCTCCATGTAAATATGTTGTTGGCAGGTAATGTGCTTGTTAACAGTTTTAAGAAAATATTTTTTCCCTCCATAGATGAATTTTTTCTATTAATAGAATTATATGATTTATGGTAATTGTGTCCTAATAAGGTCTTTTGTGTCTTAAAGCAGGTGCACAGTGGAAGAAAGGGCATGATTTCACTTCAAGGCTTTGGCCAATTGAAGATCCTGGCCCAACACCACAAAGCCAAATATCCCCTCCATGTCCCCAGCTCTGAAGAAGGATGACAATCCTTAAATAAGGTACCTCCTTTTTTCCACCCTGTCTGGATAGCCCCTCCTTTGTTGGCGTAGGGAAACATTGGTGCTGAGCTTTTGTCCTAGCTCTTGTATATATCCAACAATAGCTGATTATTTTTTAGAGAGCAGCAGAGAAGGATGTAAAAGACCTTTTAATACAATAGCAATGGCCTTTCTCTTTCAGCTTGTGTTTCCTGAATCCTCAAACCACCAAGCAAGACAGGACTTTTGTACCCAGAGGACAGAATGAACCACAGAAATTATTTTTGTCTTAAGTAGTAACTAGAAGTGAAAACAGTTTGGCTTATCCTGTTAATATGAGCCCTGGGTTTGTGTCAGCAGAGCAGGGCTGAAGTTAGCTGTGCAGCACTATGAGAACCCTTGTGAGAACTATGACAACTTCTTCCAGTCATTCACACTCTGACCTTGTATGAACCTGTTTATGAGCTCCCTTGCACTGGGAGGGCTCTATTTGAACCTATCTGTGAGGATTTATGTCGCCTTTAGCTTTCTGCCTGAGATGCTCGTTCTTTCAGTCTTTAAGCAAGAATGTGCAAAGGTGGCTAAAAGCTGATGGCTGTACCCTTGAAGTTACAGAGGTCGGAGTGATATACTGTTGTCTGTAGTGGGGGCTGTGCTATGAGTCGAAGCCTTGTTCCTGTCGTGGTTTAACCTCAGTGGGCAACCGAGCACCACACAGCCGGTCGCTCACTCCCCCAGCCCCGGTGGGATTGGGGAGAGAATCAGAAGAGTAAAAGTGAGAAAACTCATGGGTTGAGATAAGAGCAGTTTAATAATTGAAATAAAATAAAGTAAAATAGTAATAATAATAATAATAATAATAATAGAAGAATATACAAAGCAAGTGATGCACGATGCAATTGCTCACCAACCGTTGACTGATGCCCAGCCAGTCCCTGAGCAGTGGTCGCTGCCCCCCAGCCAACTCCCTCCAGTTTATATACTGAGCATGATGTCATATGGTATGGAATATCCCTTTGGCCCAGCTGTCCTGGCTGGGCCCCCGCCCAGCTTCCTGTGCACCTCTTCGCTGGCAGAGTATGGGAAACTGAAAAGTCCTTGACTTAGTATAAACACTGCTTAGCAACAAATAAAACATCAGTGTGTATCACATTATTTTTATGCTAAATCCAAAACACAGCACTATGCCAGCTACTAGGAAGAAAATTAATTCTATCCCAGCTGAAACCAGGACAGTTCCTCACTCATATCATAATTCAGGGCTTGTGTAACTGTCATAGGGGAACACCCTAGAAAGTTTTGTCACAAATTCTCTCCCAGCTTGACCCAGAACTGTTAATTCCACTTCGCCTGTTTGAGGTTGTGTCTTCCCAAAAGGACATACAGGTGACCCTACATGGTTGAACCAAAGTCCCAGCGCAGCCAGCACACATAGTGGTTTGCACTGAAGGTGTGTGGAAACCTGCAGAAGGCAGGATGGGACTCACCTGTTTAATACCTTTATTTATCACCCTGAAGGAAGTGACTGAGTGCTTGCTCCTAAAGTTTGTAGATGACACCAAACTTGGGTGGCACCAGTTGATAGGCTCAAGGGCATGGCTGCCATCCAGAGGGATGTAGACAGGCTGGAGGAATGGGACAATAGTGACTTAATGAAATTCAGCAAGGACAAATGCCAAGTCCTGCACCTGAGAAGGAAGTGCCCCTTGCTATGACACAGACTGGTGGGCAGTGAGCTGAGCATGAGCCAGCAGTGGCCCTGGCAGCAGTGAGGGCCGACAGCATCCGGTGCTGTATCAGTAGGATCACAGCCAGTAGATAGAGCAATGGATTGTCCTCCTCTACTCAGCCCTTGTTATACTACATCTGAAATACTGTGGGCAGTTCTGAGCACCCCAGTACAAGAAAGACATCAATAAACTGGAGCGAGTTTAGCGGAGCTTGCATTGTCTTGAATTGCTGTCGAACTGTGTCTTGTGATGCACAGAGGTGACGGGCTCAATTGCTGAGTGAGGTGGCAGCAGCTACCTCTACCCTTGCAGTGGCCTTCACTCTTCCATTTTACGCTTCCCACCCCTCTATCTTTCTTTTGAATTTTGAAAGCTGCTTCCCACCTCCAAAGCAAAGAAGGATCTCTGGGAGGATTTTTTCAACAAGGCAGGATTTTAAAGGAAATGCTGTTGTTTCTCAGTTTGCCTACGTATCTCAGTTTGGCTGTGGTCGTAATTTGGAAGGTGATCCGAAAGGATGGGCCTGAAAGAATATTTTAGGGCTGAATACTGCCAAGCCTTGTGGGGACTGAAATTCCCAAACTACTCCTTCAAGACCTTAAAAGCTGTGAGTCAGGACTCAGAAAATCATGGTATGAGTTTGGTAATAGAAATTACTTATGATGATACATTTAGGTGTGTCATAACACATTCAGATAGATGCCTTCTGACAATACCATTTTGACCCTTCTGGTTTTGTGGCCCGTTTTCAAGCTTTTCTCTGTAACCAGAAGGGTTAGGAATATAAAGTGGGGTTTTTTCCTGACTTTTTTCTGGCTTTGCTTTTTAAACTTAATTTAAATTGGTAGTAATGTTCTGGTGTGTTCAGACAACGTCAAATCTAAAATTTTTAAGGTAGAGGCCCATGATTAAAACCTATGAGCTGGCAACACCAAAAATTGGATGCAAATATTGTAATTTAGTTTTATTCTAGATATAATTTATATGGAGGCACAGTATAATTCTTATGTCTGTAATCATAGTTCCTCTTAATTGACTGCTTAGCAAGTGATTATCACAGTAATTCCTGGGGTTTAATATCTGTAATAAAATAATGTTTTCTTTCTCTTTTCTAAGAAGTTCATTGGCTCCAGTAAGTGTGGCAAAATTTTTCTCCATAGCAGAGAAAAGCAGCTATCAGTGGAGAATTTGTACCTATGTAGCAGGCTGTAGTGAGAATTTAAAATTATCAATTTCCAGAGTGAATTATTATTTGAAGATTTATGCCTAGAGCCATACATTCAATGTTTATATCTGATGCCAAGCTGCAGGGAAATATTCCTGACAATGTTTTCCTTGTGCCTTGCACCGACTGATTGAAATTTACAGCTGACCTCCCTGAAAATAATTCTGTCAGAGGATCGGTCCTTCATTCAAATTGCCAGCTCAGACACGAAAATCTGCAAATGGAGGAATGCAGAAAGCCTTTTGCATGAAAACTGTAGAGATGTAAATTTTCCCTGACAAAGCTGGCATTGCAGCTTCTTTTGCAGCTTTCTCCTTTGTCATTTTTCTTCCAACTGAGAAGGGGGAAATGATATTTTTCTTCTCCCAGGGCATGTCCAATCATTCTAAAATGCTGTTGTACTAAATGCCAAGGACTCATTACTGTTCTTGAAAATTTGTCTCTGTAATGGAAATTTGTGGCCTCTGAGAAACTTTCGGTTAGTTCCCAATTCCAGGTATCAAAATGACTTCAAAATATCAAAATAGAAGGGTATCATTATGAATTAATCTAAGGGAAAGATTATTTTCATTGCAATGGTTTTACTGGTAGGTCATGCCCCTTAAGAGCTTTATGGCCATCAAGTACAATGTGCTATAAAAACTGTCAGTGATTCAACAGGACACACCTTTTTATTAACAAATTGATACATGGGACAATTTCACAGGTGTTATGTTGCTGAAGGTGCTGGTTTTGAGCCGGGTAATACATTAATCTGTGTAACTGTGTTCTGCCTTATGATTCACTTTTCGTGTAATTAACAATTTACTTCTCTACCCACGCTTTCTGTTGGCTGTTGCTGTGTCCTGTAGAATAACTACTGTGATTCAGAGATCAGGAAGATGAACCCAGAATTTAATGAATAATTAACATGCAAATTTCATAGGTAAAGTGCCTTGGAAGCCCCAGGGATGAAAAGCACCATGCAGAAGTACTACACTGACAGTTAGGGTGAATTTATGTTGAGCGCAGACATGATCTCAGTTCAATTCCTGCTTCTTTTGGACCCTTCCCAAGTAGTTACAGGTAATTTATTTAGGCTCGGGTTTTTGTGTCTGGTCCCTGTAGCAGATCATTGCCCTCATGAAGGTGTGCTTCACAGAAGCAGTCAGGAAGCTGAAATAAGATCCCTTATGGCCAAAAAGCTGACAGAAAGCTCTCCCATGCACTCAAAATCTTTTTATGGGCAAAAAGGAACACATTATATATACATATATATATATGGAGCTAAGAATTTATTGTTAGGCCGGTGAATATTTTAACAGCCTAATCAAAATACAACAAACACTTATTGTTAATCCATTTGCAGGAATACCAACACTCATTGTCCACTTTGATTAAAAAAGAAATGCCTCTTACACAAAAAAGCCTACAAATATGGACCCCTTTTCTTGGGTGTGATGCTCATCCTTCCAATGTAGCTTGGACAACAGAGGCTGACAGCTTCCTGCTTCCCGGAGCAGAAGGGGCAGAAGGCGTTATGACAAATCATTAGCATCTTGCGGTCCTCAGCAGGATCAGCGATGTTCATGGTGGGGCTTTCTTTTCCTTAGTGTTTTCCTTCTTCGGGGCTGCCAGCTGCAGCCTGGCAGTGGCCCCAACCCCAGGCACACAAAGGGCTATGGTTTGTCAGGCAGTGACTGGGGGGGAGGGGGCTGTGTGTGTCACCCCCTCCCCAGCAGGGCCATCCCAGAGCTGAAGCTGGAGTAGGGGAAGCGCAGGGGTTAAACCAGCGATACCCAGCTCAGGTTCTTCTCCTTCTTCCTTTCTCTCCATTTTATGTTATTCTCTAGTTAGCTTTTCACTAGTAGATTTGGTCCTGAGCCACAGATTTCTGATTAATTCAGGTTTTGCTGATCTAGGCTTATACTTCTGGTCAGTCTCTAGTTTGGCAGCAGCAATGTTTATTTCATTGTCTGATTTAAATATTGTCAATACTTGGTCAAGAAGCACAAGTACTGCTTAGATAGTTCACAATGCATGACAAGTGATGTCCATAACAGAAAACCTAAAGGTCATGTTGCTAACGTGACCTGTTTAGTTCCTGTCACTCCCAAAATAAAAGTTGCTGACAGGTAGTGATTATGTCCTTCCTGTAGGGAAAAACTCAGTGGGATCAAAAACAATTCAGGAAGTTTTTGTTTGATAGTTGAGTGCATTATGGGGAGGCAGGCTGGATAGCAGGCCACTAAAATAGACAGCTGTAGAGCCTAAAAGTCTTACCTGTTCTTGCAGCAGGTCACACACAAGGGAAAGGCCCTGGTTATCTTTGAGCTCTGTTGTCACAGTGCAGGAAGATGAGAGACTAAGAGGCTGCTAAGAGCACTGGGCCTGACAAGAAGCACTGGCCAGTGCTGCTCCTGAGGGTCCTACCCCACACACCAACACCAGGGACACCATCAGATGGACCAAAGAGCACTCCTGCCAGCAAGCGCTGTCACCTGAGCTCACCCTTCTACCTGTTTTCCACAATAGGGTAGACACAGCCCTTTATACCATGATAACATTCAAAATTATCTCCTTGTTTGCTCCTTCTGGCCTGAGAAAAAACTCTTAGCTTCATATATATGGTGTGTTCTCTTCTATGCTCAAGAAGATTTTGGGTGTAACTATATGCATCATGAATTACACTCTCCTGAAAACTCCACTGACTTGAAAACTGTGTCCTGAAGATAGGTGCTTAATTAGTTTCTTCCAAACAATGAAAATAGGATCATTGGTTTGTTTGTTTCGTGGCACAGAAAGACCTAGCTAGGTTTCCTCCCTTATATAGTTCAACTTTGCATGTAAGGCACTTATGTGGGATGTAGGAGACTCGGTTTCATTTCCCTTTCTCAAATAAAAGGGTTTCAGTTCCACCTCTTCTCAGTCCCATCTCCCATCTCCTTGGAGAATGTCTCACCTCCTGACTGTTTGGGGATGAGTGGTAGGGAGAAAAAGAGCTCACTTCTCTGCCCTTGAAGCTTTGTCACTGACATGAAGTAATTCAAGACTCCTTATGCCTATAAGTGTGGCATGACTGTGTATCCTACCTAGCTTTCAGAGCTTATGTGGGAGAGGGCCTAACTGATTTCTGTGCCTGGATGGGTAATAAATTTTTGAAAACACTTATTGGCTGAAATTAATAAAGAGACCTTTGGAGACCTAAAGAGATCTTTATTTTTTGTATGCTTATTTGAAATATGTAATAACCATCAGAAATCACAAATCTAAATCAATGGAAATAAGTCACATATATATATGGTATGTAAAACAACCTCCATAAATTTTTCTTGATCTATATGATATCGTGTTCATAAAGTACATGTGTTCTGGTGCATTCTTCAATCATAACATTTTCATGTGACCAAATAAAAAGGGATTAAGAGGAAAAGAGTTTATTTCATTTATTAATTTCTCTTCACTGTTAATCTTGCTAAAGCAGATTAATGATTTTGGTAACTGGTAGAAGGTTCAGAGCCCTGGAATTCTGTATTTTGGGGAAAAAAATCAAAACCTGTACTGACAGATAAAAAAAAGTGAGACATGAACCAGCAAATGAGATTTAATAACAAAATTTGCTCATTTTCCTGTTCTCCCTTGACTTTTGCAAGACTACTGTAAAGTGAAACTAAGGCATTCAGTAGTAATAGCTGTCAGTTTCCAAATAATTAATCTCTTCCTGCAACAGAGAACTGTCCTTTCTTCTCCTGTATTATACAGTTAATCAACATCCGTTTCTAATGGGTTGTTTTATCTGCATGGGATTATTTAAGACTTACTTATATACCTAGAGGAGTATGTCTAATGATAACCGGTGCTGATCCTCTGTACTTACACCCTGACAGTCTATCCTAGCTTCTTAAGACGGCACCATGACTAGTATCCTAGCTTCGTAAGACTGTCCCCTTATAACTCCTATTTCTGTCCCTTGTTACTTACAGCTATTCCATAACTATTTCTCTCGTGCTTTTGAACTTTTATCACTGAAGAAAGGGAAAACAAATGAACCAGGCAGCTACAAACCCTGATGTCTGGATTCAGCAGTGTGCCACACTTTAGGAGGAATTCTGATGAAAACAATAATTGAAGACTTGGAGGTGAAAAGGGGTAAAATGCAACATAGTTTTCCAAAATGAGATAGACTATGCAAGGCTGTGTTGGGTTTAGGTGCCCAGGCGCTGGCAGGGGGGGCTGCAGGGCGGCCTCTGTGAGGAGAGGCCGGGGCTGCCCCGTGCTGGACACAGCCGGCTCCAGCCGGCTCCAACTGACCCACCGCAAGGCACGGCTGAGCCCAGCAGCCAGGGTGGTGGCACTTCGGAGAAAACGTGTTGAAGAAAGGGCAGAAAATGCCACAGGGAGAGGAGGAGGGAACAAAAAGAGTGAGAAAGCAGAGGGAACACAACACCAGAGAAAGAGGAGGTGCTCCATAGTGGAGCAGATATCCACACTGCAGCCCATGGAGGACACCATGACGGAGCAGGTGGATATGGCCTGAAGGAACTGTAGCCCATGGAGAGCCCACGCTGGAGCAAAGAGTGAGGAGGAAGGAGTGGCTGAGAGGAGCTGTTATGGGCTGACCCCAACCCCCATTCCCCATCCCCCTGCACTGCTCGGGACAAGGGAAGATAGAAGAGTTGAGAGTGAAGGAGTGAAGTTGAGCCTGGGAAGAGAGGGGGTAGGGGAAAGGTGTTGTTTTAATGTTTATCTTTGTTTCTCATTACCTGAATCAATAATTAAATAGCTATTTTAGTTGGCAATAAATTAATTTTCCCTGCATTGAGTCTGTTTTGCCTGTCATGGTAATTGGTAAGCAATCTCCCTGCCTTTGTCTCAACCCATGAGATTTCTCATTCCTGTTTGCCCTATTTTCTCCCCATGTCCTGCTGACTAGGGGGGAAGGGGAAGGGCGAGCAGCTGGGTGGGAGTTTGGCTGTTAGCCAAGGCTAACCCACCACAAAGACTAATCTCATCGTTTCCTTTAATAACATTTTCTTGCCTTTAGTAGCTGGAAACAGAACTTGCTGTCCTGGAAAAGGGCTGTTAATCTTATCACTCTATCAGTTTATCGTGACTGTGAAAATCCAGGTTGAAGTCTGAGCAGCTAGGGAAGCTGTTATTGAAACTTTTTTCATAGAATCATGGGATGGTTGAGGTTGGAAGGGACCTCTGGAGGTCACCTGGTCCAACATCTCTGCTCGAGCAGGACCACCTAGAGCCAGTTGCCCTGGACCGTGTAGAGAAGGCTTTTGAATAAATCCAAAGTGGGAGACTCCATCCACAACCTCTCTGGGCAACCTGCGCCAGTGCTTGGTCACCCTCACAGGACAGGTGTTTCCTGATGTTTAGAGGGAACCTCCTGTGTTTCAGTTTGTGCCCATTGCCTCTTGTCCTGTCATTGGGCACCACTGGAAAGAGCCTGGCTCTGCCTTCTGTACACCATTCCTTCAGGTATTTGTATACATTGAGGAGATCCCCCCTGAGGCTTCTCTTCTCCAGGCTGAACAGTGCCAGCTCTGTCAGCTTTTCCTCATAGGAGAGATGCTCCAGTCCCTTCATCATCTTCATGACTCTTTGCTGGACTCCCTCCAGTATGTACATGTCTCTCCTGTACTGGGCAGCCCAGAACTGGACACAGTATTTCAGGTGTGGCCTCACCAGTGCTGAGTCAAGGGGAAGGATCACCTCCAATGACCTGCTGGTAGCACTCCTCCGAACGCAGCTCAGAATACCATTAGCCGCCTTTGCCACAAGGGCACATTGCTGGCTTGTGTTCAACACAGTGTCCACCATGTCCCCCAGGTCCTTTTCTGCAAAGCTGCTTTCCTGCTGGTGGTTCCCCAGCATGTGCTGGTGCCTGGGGTTGTTCCTCCCCAGCTGGAGGACTTTGTACTTCCCTTTGTTGATCTTCACAAGGTTCCTGTCAGCCCATTTCTCCAGCCTGTCGCGGTCCCTCTGGATGGCAGCACAAACCTTGGGCATTTTCTATAATGGAAAGGAAGAGGAATTAAAGCTGTTGGAGCTTTCAAAGTGGGTAGGTTCCACTGGAGAGAGAACTCTCCGCCAGCCACAGATGGAATAGACCCCATTTGCAGTTCAGTTATGTAAGGTTTGGAACATTTTAGGTAAGAAATTGTTTTGCTTTTGGAGTAATAAAATGTTTTTGTTTGTGCTGGCTACCAAAAGCATCAAATGTTCACCTGGCAAAGGGTATTTCTAATCTATATCACAATCTGTCCAATTGAATCAGGGAGCTTAAATGAGAAACTCAACTTTACAGAAATGCAGTCAGGAAAAATGTAGACCTAAGAAACACACCTGATGTAAATGAGTTGCATACTAGGTACACTGACACAGAATTCACCTTGTCTTCCAGAATAAGGTGGCAGCCTTAGTTAAAAACAAATAAACCCAATATATTTGTGTTTGATTTTGTTACAGTTTGCATATGGAAAATTACAAGGTGAATATTGACATGGCAACAAGTTAATGTGTTGACATCAGCTTGGTGAAGACAATTTCCATAATTAATCATATAATTCTTCAATTATTTTAATCAGAATCAATGCATTAACTAATAAAATGAAGAGATGTTTAGAAAATTAACACATTCGGTAGACAATATTAAGATGAAAAACTACGCAAAATAAGGTGGTTTTAAGGAGTTTTTCCATCACTAGTGCTCCTGGACCTCATGAATTCTTTCTGCTAGGACATGTCAAGGTAAACTAGGAAGCCAGATCTAGCCTCTGAGCAGTAAATGCACTACTTGATTCCTGCAGTGTTTGCAATAACTTTATTCTCCCCAGTCAGTGACAAATCCATCTGGTGTAACAGATGTTATGCGAGCCCTGTCTAATCTCATTCTAGTTGGAAGACAGCAAAGAAAGAGGTTCCTCTCTCTTGAGGGAGTGTCCCCCTATTCTGAAGGAGTTTCCTAAGTTTCATAAGTAAATCTGCATAGAGTCCTAAACAGTCATGGTTTGAGCTGATTTTGTTTTCAGAGGAAATATCTAGATAGTTCAGCTGAGCCCTTTGTTGATGTCAACAACATACTTGAATAAGTATTTCAGATTTAGTGTACATAGACTGGAGTCACGTAGTAAGTTAGATATATGGGGAAGAAGCATCATGATAATCTACAGTGATGAGAGTAGTATGATAGATCTATACATTATGATAGTGATTTTTCTGGACTTACAAGCCAAATTCAGAGATGATCTATTGAAGTTTAAGTAGGGGAATTTACATCTTCATAACTTTCTCTAGTATATAATCTGCATCTCTTAGGCTATGTATATTACAACCTTGTTTTATAGCATTTTTAAAATTGGGTCACTGTGCTTACACTAGAGTCTAGCAGAATGGTGTGAGATAGTCAAAGCAGAATGGCGTGAGATAGTCAAAGCAGAATGGCATTAATTTAAAAGAATGGTCCTTGAGTTTCTTTTATTGTCCTTTAGCATGGGATCATATAAAATATTTAACAGCAGAGATGATAACTTTGTTCTTACATGTAGTGGGCCAAATTACAAAGGTCATGAAAAAAGGAGGCTGAGGGGAGACCTCATCGCTCTCTACAACTACCTGAAAGGAGGTTGTAGCGAGGTGGGTGTTGGTCTTTTCTCCGAAGTAACAAGCGATAGGGCGAGAGGAAATGGCCTCAAGTTGCGGCAGGGGAGGTTTAGATTGGATGTAAGGAAAAATTTCTTTACTGAAAGAGTGGTGAAACATTGGAAGAGGCTGCCCAGGGAAGTGGTGGAGTCCCCATCCCTGGAGGTATTTAAAAGACGAGTAGATGAGGCACTTAGGGACATGGTTTAGTGGACATGGTGGTGTTGGGTTGACAGTTGGACTTGATGATCTTAGAGGTCTTTTCCAACCTCAATGATTCTATGATTCTATGATTCTATGTGTAAAGGTTGCAATGTATATGAATCAGATTCTGTGGGAGTAGGAAAGAAATAAAAGTAATAGCAGCTCAGTCTCCCTTGCACCCATTTGCATTCACCACAGATTTAAGTCCAGTGAAGCTGGGTTTTGATGAACCATGGACTCTGGTCTTAAAACACTAATGTAAACTCTTCCAGCTTTGATTAGCGGAGGCAGCAAGGTATTAATTTTTAAATGGGACATTCTGTGCAGGGAAGCTTTCTGCCAAAGTGTATCTTAAAGTCCTACTTAAGATGGAAATCTAAACAAGGTGCCAAAGGAAGAAATGAAATAGGATTGTCAGCTAAATTTTACTAGGAAAGGTTATATAATAAAGATTCTCAGTAATATCACGTTGCAGTGAAGTCCTACTCTAAGAATTACTAATAAAACAATAAAACATTTATTAAACTCAATTATGCATATCTGAAACCATTTTGTGGAGCTCTTCCTTTAGCCATAGCTTTTAAATGAGTAAGAATGGACAGATGCATTAACGCCCATGTTTGCTTCTCAAGCCTTTATTCCACCATTAGGTTTGCTAAACCAAAATCTTCTGTGCTTATTCTAAAAGCCTCCTCTCAGAGGATGGATTCAGAGTTTGATGTGGTCACTTCTCGTTCTGCACCAGGGCTCGAAACAGCAACAGCAGTGCCAATATATACACATTGGCTGCCTCTGTTTTGTCGTGTGCAGTGTTGGTTTGTCACAGGCTCTTTGCTCTGGATCATTGTACAGTTCAGGAAAAGGGTGGCTGTTTAAGACTAATTTGAAATTTAATGGCCACAGTGACAAGGTTTAACCTGAAGCAACTGGTATATTCCTGAGTATACAGAGGATCATATTTAGGAAGGGATTCAGTGCCTTGGGAGAAGATGAATAATACATTTTTCCCCATGACTAGACAATTACATCTTGCAGTTTGAGGCACAAATCTGCCTTTGTTTCAATTAGGATAAAGAATTTTCTTGGTGGTTCTTTTATGAAGATTATTATGCCCAATTCAGTTTTAAAATTCCTTAATGGTTTATAATTTGTAGCCATCTGTCAGTGGCCTGGTAAGGCATGATAACTGTCTCCTGCTCTCAGGCGTTAATACGTTGCTCCGAAGCATCTTTTTCCTAAGCCATACCAGTCATTATAATTTGTCCTATATTTCATTATGCTTTAATTACCTGATCACCTGTGCAGATTATGGTTCAATATTAAAAAAAAAGGGAGATTCACAATGTTTGTCAGAAGCAAGTACCCTTTTCTCATCTTCACCTGCTGTGTATGTTTGCTCCAAATTAAGCTGAGGTTGGTAATTGGAGAAATGAAAAAGTTTGTGTGAACTGAAAATCAATTTGGTGTACAGGAACACATGACACAAAGAATGCTTTCTTATGAGATATTTTTGGTTTTCTCCTTTTATTGTACCTGTAATTGTTTATGCTAATTATAACTGAAGTATCTCTCCCTTACACACACATAAGGCTGGCGATTATATGTGACCTCCAAAACTAGAAACTTGTAAGAAACAAGTTAGAATTACAGTGCTAGAAAATACAAGCCCTGCTATGGGAGATTCTGCATCCAGGCCTGTATTTGTCCTGGAACTAAGGCAGTATTCTCACTTCACTGCGCAGAAGCACAGTTTGAGTTTAGAGTGAGGGACTTGTCTCTTCCAGTTATGTGCTATCCAGTTATCATAGAATCATAGAATCATTAAGGTTGGAAAAGACCTCTAAGATCATCGAGTCCAACCATCGACCCAACACCACCATGCCTACTAAACCATATCCCTAAGCGCCGCATCTACATGTCTTTTAAATACTTCCAGGGATGGGGACTCAACCACTTCCCTGGGCAGCCTCTTCCAATGTTTAACCACTCTTTCAGTAAAGAAATTTTTCTTTATATCATCAGAGAACTTGTTTAAAAACCCCTGTTTTCCTTTGGTTGAATTTAAGCCAGATCCTTAGCTGGATAAATTGCCTCGTCTCTGAATCCAACAGAGCTATGTTCGCACACCAGCTGAAGATCTCGATAGATTATGAGCAATTGAAAGTAGCTGATTACCTGGTATGGAGGGTAACGACCCCTCTGTGGTATGGAGTGGAGAGCCCTGTTGGTTGGGAGCCTTTCTCCCTCACTGTCGGATGGCAGACTTCCCTGTTCCCTCATCCCACAGTTCCCACTCTTTGCTCAGGGAGGCATCTCACCCTGAAGATTTTGGCTGTATCACTATTTGACTAAAGAGTCAAGACAACAGCATTTTAGTGCAAGGTCCTAGCAAGATTCCTGACACGTCGTTTTGAATCATGCACAGAAATGTGCTCTACTTAGAAATAAAAAAGAATCTGCAGAAGGATATTCTTTACTACTTTATTTAGGAAACTAAGGTAATAGAAGTAACTAAGGTAATATAGATTTTTTTTTTTTTTTTTGCTTTGGGCAATAGCAGACAGTACCAAAATTATGGTGCATTATTCAGGCTAATGCTTCATTTGTGCAGCTCCATCAGTTGATTTCACGCAACTTTAGCTGATGGGATAGTGATGTGAAAGAAATATGGTAATGGCAACAAGTTAAATCACATTACTCTTTTGCCTGCAACTTGTGGAAGCAGCCTTTGAGCTCCAAGTCCTACCATTGAGGGGAGGGATAAGCGTTAATTTTATCCAAATCTTGCACGTTTCATATGCTGTTCTCTTCATGCTGTGACAGTAACTGATTTAGAATACATGCCCATTGTTTCCACGCTCACCACATTGTCTGGGCTTTACTGTTATAGTCCTGAATCTTTTGACCTTTTTTTTTTCCCTCACATGAGTGCTCATGGGTCATATGGGCTAGATGTATCCTGATGCAAATGGGAGACAGGGAGGCCACGATCATGTCATTTTAGACAGGTACCATGTCAGACAAGGACATGTGGCATGGTCTCTGTGGCAAGGGACAGAGGCAGGGCTGTGACATGAAGCTATTGGCACTAATTGTGATTGCCAATGGAATATTTTGGAGAAAGTAAGATTTATTGCTTGTAGAGTTTGTGACAAATCCTGCAGATGTGCATAATGGCATATTTCTGATAACTTTATTGTCTTCAATGCTGTTACTTTCATAAAATATTAAGCAGATTTGTAAGTACTTGATGGTCTGAGGACCGTGTTACATGGATGAAATGGTTCCTTTGACTGTAATGATTGGAAAAGTTTCATAGGCAAAATAAATCATACTTGACAGCCTTTTCCAGACTATCTGGAATGCTTTATAATGTCATGTAAATTTGATTTTTTCTTGTAAAGGTATATGGGGAGGAGAAGTATCATGCGATAGGCCAGTAGCTGATGTTATGCACTAACTTCAAACCTACTGGACTTAAGTCACAGAACCACTCAGTGCCTTAGTTCTTCAGCTACAGAAAAGCAGACAAAAGTATTTGCTTAATTAAAGATTTAGGTCTGCACACACTATGGTAATGAGACATAAATATTCTTAAGATAAGGTATTCCCACCCCACTTTCCAAGGATATGTGTACACAGTAACCTTCTGAAGTGCAGTAAAGGCAAATCCAAACTGGCTCTGCATGAGCCAGGTGGGATCTAGAAGCCCTGTATCTCTTTTTCGCACAAAGCACGTCCAAGCTGAGATGGCCTATTGACTTGGATAAAGTGTCAGATGGCATATTCTGCCTTCAGATCCTGGCTGGATGTCCATATTATATTTGAATGGTACCATATAGACTTACAGCCTTGGTCTTTCTTGGTACAGGGATTTTTGCTCCACTCTTCACAGATGAAAGCAAGTGAAATGTTGTTACATATATCAAGTCCAGCCTGGACTGGATTTGAAGGGAATAGATTCTGATCTCTTCTGAAATGAAGAAAGATTCCTGAAAGATGCTGCTTGTTTTATCCTATCACATGCATGTTATTTTGATTCAGATTATTTTTGAGGTATTGATAGCTGGATATATGAGTGAGTTTGAATATTAAAACCATACATTTTACATGTCTCCTTGGATTATATGCCTCTGTATTGTGTAAGAATATTGGATCTTACAGGCACACTTGTGAGACACAGTACACACTTTAAGTCAGTGACCTGATAGTAAGTGCCAGGTTTAAAGAAGCTAGAGTTTAAGGAGAAATATAATAAACAGACAAAAAAATAAATGCTGTAAGAGATTGAGTAATGTAGTTGAAGAACAAGCAGCAAATCAATGGTCTATTTAGTTTGCCACCCTTTGGTGTTGCATCTTATATTTGTTTGCACAGTGTCTCATACTTTGCATCTGTTGGCAGTATCATAAAGATATAATTAATATAAATTAAAATTCATGATAGTCAATGCTAGTCCTAAAAGACCATTTGCTGAGGACAAGTAACTAAAATGAGAAGACAAGTTCCAGATGAGTTGCTTGCCAAGATAAAATAAATTCATTATAAAGGATGAAAGCATAATTTTTGTCAACCTGACTTACACATAGCTCTATGACCTCCTACAAAGATAAATAACAACAGCAAAAAATTCCAAACTTCCCTTTTAAAGTCTTCACCAGTATCAAGGATTTGCCTCAGCAACGATTTTGTGAGACTGAGCTCCTTAAACGCTTTTGAAAACAGTATGCTGGAGATAATAAATGAGTGACTCAATGTTTTGGCACACTCCTGAAAATGTGAACAGTTGGGACCACAGCTAAGAGCAACAGATGGGGAGTTCTCCAGCTTTGAATGTTCAGTAGGAGACCACAGTAATTCTGTAAGCATGCCAAAGAAAACACCAAGTTGGAAGAAATAATTATTAGGCTTGTGGTCTCCTAGACTCTTCAGTCCCCAAACTTGCTGATCGATACCTTCCTTCATGTTCACCGCATTAATGGGCCTTCACAACCTTTCCCATTAAAAGCAGTGGCAGAATGAGTAGAACCTCTCAATGTCCTACATCACTTTTAAAACTGTCAACTTTGTGTCATCTTGTTTGGAGATTGGCTGAAGACGTTTCATGTGAAAGCCTCAAACTGTATGGACAGTGTTAACACCAGTTTACGTGATTGGTGCTACTTTATTCATGGCACAGTTTATGAATGTCACCAGCAGTTTCACTATATTTTGTCCACTTTACTTCATGTCAAGCTGTGTGCTGAACATCCCGTCTCTGTATTGGGCCACAAGAGAGGGTAACAATGTGGAAAGGATTGCAGTGATTTTACTGTTCTACTGACACTCGGCTTTCTCTCACCATGTCAACTTACATGAGTAAGTACTTGGTCCAGAGGTGACCAAGACATGTTTGACAGCTAGCCAGTTAGAGACCATACTGTACTGATGCTAACGAGCTGGAGAAAGCATCAGTCAGGGAGGAAAGGCTGAGATGAGACTTCTGACACTTTTTGATCAAGACTTGTGATTCGATGTTGCATCTGGCCGTGACACTGAATCCTTATTTTTCTCTTAGATAATCATTTTGCAGCATTCTGGGCAGGATTTTATGGGCAGTGTAGTAAGCGTTTTCTGTGGGTAGACCTTGCCCCATGAGCTGTGAATCTACCATTTCAAGGCTTCATTAGCCCTGGAGGTGTAACTACAAATATAAGTTGTTCAAAATACAAAAACTATGACAGGTGCAGCCCATATAGGAAGCAGGACCTTACAGTGCTGCTTATTACAAGGCCCCACAAACTGTTTGGTGTTTCCAGATGATTGCAAGGCATCTGTTTTCACTAACCAAACACAAATGGTGTGGGAGTAGTCAACTGGAGATAAAAAAGGCAGGATTCAGCCTAGATTATTGGAAATCTAATCAATACAGCTAATAAGGTTTAAAATGCAGTTTAGCTAACCAAATTCAGATGTCTACTTTAAGTGATTTGAACTAATCCTGAGTCACCACTGACTGTACTGGCTAGATCTTCATTGATTATAGTAGGAACTTAGACACCTAGTATACCTCTCACGTAGCCATCTAAAGGTAGGTGTCTTAGTCTGGAGTTGAATCTCACTTTGCCTTTCTGAATCATACTCTGACATTGTTAGGAGCAGCAGAGGTTGACCCCAGCAAAAAAAGAAAGGCTTCTCAGTTAGAACTATTTTTCCTAAGCTTATTTTTCAGTTCCAGGTTTAGAATATTCAGTGTCATCTGAAATTCCGTACATTCTGTAAAGACACCTCCTTTAGTGGGCACCATAAGAAAACAAACCAAATAGAGTATTTCTGATTAATTGTTAAAGTGTCTGAATGTATTCTTTTGCTTAAATATAATTTAAATTGGAAAATTCTGAATTTAATCTTAACTACTAGAACAAGCAAGCCTTCATTTCAACTTGTGAAATTAACAGCAACAATAAGACTGCATTTGAGAAGCATGTATGTATCTATAGCTAAAGCTGTGTCTATATATTAGAGGAAAAACACATAGTAAAATACATGGCTTCCTAATAATTAATCATTGTTATTTTTCCCTGTGGTATTTTGGAAAAATATGGTATTAGGCTTAATTTTGGCAATATCAAGAAAAAGAACTTCTTTATGAGAATCGTCAGTTTGTTGGTTAAGTATTCCAAATGGCAGAAATCTGTATGAACTCTGCTCTAAAATCTGCCATAACGCTCTGTAGTGAGTATTCAGCGGGCATCTAACATGCCTGGTCAAAAAGCCTGGGAGACTGGCTAGTGCTCACTGAGTGTGACTTAGCTGAGCAGTGAATTTCGGATCTCATGTTCCCCTTGTGATGAGCAGAGGGAGACTATAGGCTATGTCTGCCTGGCGGCTCAGTCTCTCCCTTCACAGACATGTGCAAAAAGATGAAATATTTTTTTCCTTGAAAAGCATATGATAAATAGTCATGACAGCAGTCAAAGGAAGGAAGATATTTTTATCTTTTGCTCAAGCACACAGCCTAAGCAGTCTTGTACAAGATAACAGAGGAAATCTGTGGCGGAACAGGAAAATGACTTTTGATACCCTGAGTCACAGCTCAATGCCTTGCCAACAGCATGCTTTTCCTCCAGGGAAAGTTTCCTCTTTTTCCATAAGAATACTTGCTTGTCCTGTAAAAGTAGGGTGACGTTAGTTCCCTGTTGCTTTTTAATATTCCTGCTATTATACTACTGCTGGTCAGGCAAAGAATATCAAATGAACAAAACCACCTCCACATGTCAGTAATGTACTCATTTATTAATCATACTGAAGGTAATTACTTTAAATGGGTAAATCTGAGGTGGTGCATTTTTCTAGATTTTCAAGTGTGTAAAAAGACTGATTAATTCCAGCATGGGAAGAAAGTTAAGTACAGGATAAAAATGATCTGAAATCTATATATTCCACAAGGAATAAGAAAAAATAAGCAAGAACCTTGCCAGTCTGATAATGAGGCTGTGGGAGGTGGAAAATATCAATAAAGGGTCCAAAAAAGCTGATCTAAGCAATGATGTAATGAGCTCCTATTTCATAGCATTAGACTTTTTTCTTTTAAAGGGACATAGTCAAATAAATACACTTAGACATGATCTTGTTTTAAGGTCATTCTAATCTTGTGGAAATGTCCCTAGTAGTACAAATATTTATTTTGTTCTTAAAAAATTTCATTTTAGGAGAAATTTGGTAAAATAGTAACTGGTTATGGGCTGTTTTGCCCTTATTTTCCCCCAATGTCTGTGCAGGAGCCAAGAAATCTTCCCATACTCTTTTTTTTTTAAGTAATCTTAGTAATTACATTGTGATGAAACCAAATCAATTGCTTGTAGTCAAATAGGAATTAAATGTAATTCAGATATTAGTAATTTAAATGGGCCACAAATCTCTTTCTGAGGTTTGACTAATCAAGAAAGAGACGAATGTTTCATCCAGATCCAGTTAGGTCCCCAAAATTTCTAGTTTCAGAAATATCATTAAAATATTGGTGATTATGCTTTGATTTTGCCTCTTTAGGGCTTGCTACTGTGACATCTACCAAATGCCTTGAGCTGAAGCTCCATTTCTTTTCCTAAATCCCTTCTCTCCCTCCCTCTCTTTTCCATGTATCTTTATTTTTTCCCCCTCTTTTTTAATCAGTGCTTCCCAGAATCCTATTCTGTAGCAAAGGGAGGCGACAAAAGAGGTGTCCTAGGGAAAATATAATTGGTTCCATTTCAGTTCTGGACCCCACTGCATAAACGGGTATGATTATTCCTTACATCAGTTGCTAGTAGTTCCATATGCAGCTCTGTCTGCTCCCACCACTGCCTTACTAAAATCTGCCAGGTGCTGCTTGCATATTACCCAGTCCACAAAGTGTGTATAAATGAACAGTGAAATGGCTCAGCCTGTCTTGGGAAGGTCAGCCTCATGTCGAAAAGGAAGGAAGCAAGGAAGAACTTCATTTGGTGCTACCAGAAGTGAGAGGTTTCTGGAAAGGAAGTAAGAACCCATAGCCTGGTAAAAGCATCTAGCCAGCTCTGTCCTAGGTGGAGGGAAGGGTACAAATGCAGTTACTAGGTATGTGGCAAGTTAGAATGGAAATGGTCCAAATCTGAACCTTACTTTGGCTCTACTCTGCAGGCCCGAAGGTGGTCACAGAGGTGCTCAGAGTCCAGAGGGATGGTCAAGACACGTCATGAGTGAGAACATGAGTCCCCTGTTTCCCTGAAAGGGTGTAATGCACATGCTCAGTGCTCCCTTCTTTCTTAAACTGACTGGTTGTAGCCACAGAAGCAAATAGGAGATACAGATGGTTGCCTTCAGTTACACTAACAGATCAGCAGAAACCTGCGGAGCTTTCCTGGCAGGAATATGCCAAACATACCGACTTGCAAGAGGTGGCAAATCAATAGGAATCTTGTCACTGTCATTTGTGTGCAAAATCTTAAATTTCGTGGTGCATTAAGTCACAGTTTTGTGTCGTGTTAACCTACCTTTGAGAAAGCAGTAAGTTTCAAAGAGTAAGAGGTGACTTTAAATGGAAAAATCTGTTTTATGGTTGGTCAGCTATTAATCTGAACCGAGTTTCAGTCTTTCATACTTGTTGATTCATATATCAAAAGCAGGGCTGCAATGTAAAGGTTTATGACTAAAGGCAAGGTAGGTTAATTACTAACCAATGGGCTGAATCCCAAGTACCCTGCAATGTGATTTAAGATTTAAATAATGACGATTAATTAATACACAGGCTGGATTAAGACCAGGTAAAGGGGAAAAAAATGCTGGTGGAACAATAAAGATGATAATTTACTGTGGTTGTATAGATACATTCTCTTCTGTTTTTCTGAAGTGCCTGATAAGTCCCTGAGAACCACTGCATTTTTTGTAAGTAAACATGCCATTATTTCTATTGCCATTTGATACCTATGGCATATTTTCCAAGGTGTTTCAAGTTGGCTCATGGAACTGGTTATTGAACCGAGGTGTGTAAATACTAAGCTTAATAAGTCTCAGCCTATAAATATGAATTGTCTTCCTCAATCAGCTCTAATTATAACAGATTTCTAACTGAAGCCTGTTGATTTATATATATGCCTTTAGATTTCAAGGTCTTTCTTACAGAATCATGTTGCATTTGCCACAGATTCTGCACAATGATCACTTGATTAAATTAAGGGTATTCTCATTGGAAATAAATCCTCATTTTCAGACTAAGAAAGGATTTTACTGCTGATAGATGACTTTCAAATAACTTTGTTCTCCATGAGCTTTCAACCAAAATGGCTTTCCTCTGCTCAAATGAGGCTATGGGAAATATAAAATGGCTATAAAATCTGAAGTCCAGTATTTAATTTTATCAGACTAATTGATTCATGATATAGGTTCTTTCTTTTTTTCTTTTTTTCTCTTTTCTTCTGTTTATGGTGAAATACTTGTCCCTGCAAAGCTATAGGTCTGCATATAAGCAAAGCAGGGTCAAGGATAGAGAACACACTGCCAACCTGCAGAGATGGTAGACAGTATTCTGTGCTGCTGCACTCCAGCCTGCTTATGTTAGCGTGGGAGGACTTGACCCTTGAAGACCATCTTGTCTATTAAAATAATTTAAAAATTACACTCTCTTCTTCAACAGCGCTTCATAAGTGGTATGTTTCTTCCTATTATTCCCCTTTAAAATATCCTAGTTTATTTTCACCAAAACAAATGCTGACTATAACATGGATTCCTTATCTTGACAGCATCTGCATCAGACCAATGCATGGTGTGAGGCCAGGCTAGTGAAACTGTAGGAACAGCACAATCAGAGGTCATTAACCCAGCAGGAAAATCACTTGCCTCATTGGCTATGGGTGAGAATAAATTGGTGAGATACTGAGTACAGATTGTCCCTTGTGAGTGGCTGAAGCCACCCGTTTCTAAACTATTGCCAGCAGGTCGGAGGCAGTCATTGAAGAAACTGATTGACTGACAGAGCTTTAATTTATAGCAACAACAAATGATTATTTCAGTGTATGCCAAAAGGAAGGTACATTCTAGTGCAGCTTTGGATTTGGACCCATTTGATGCTTACATTGTATTTTTTTATTCTTCTGGAGGCAATATCCGTAAATATTGATGGAATATACTTGGTGATTTGAAAGCAATGACTGCAACCTCAGGTGGAAATTTGCATCTTTTAGTGCAGCTGAAATCTGGAGTAGCCATCAATAAATCAATGCAAAAAGCTCCTAAATTGCTGTAGCTATCTATAAGTATTTCTTTCTGACTGTAGTCTAATCTATATTGAGAATATAAATAATGGCTTGTATGGTTTATGTGGAAACCTCTCTTTTTGGAATTCAAGAAATATGATATAAAAACAGAAGTTAGATGAAGTAAGGCTGTAACTCACACTCTGTCAGTGCAGGGTTGCTTTATATTGAACATTTATTGAAGTTCTGGGCATTTAAATATGAACTGAACAAAAGATGGAGTGCACATAATTTTCCTTGAGATGCCATTCCCCAGCCAAATAGATGTCACTGTCAGAGATATTTGCTGATTCCTTGATTTTTTCCTCCTAATTGGATTCCATTACTCCTAATTATATAGACTTTTACTATTCTAAAGAATTAATCTTCTTTTAAGGAATGTACATAGGCATTAGCAGCAGATATATTTTTTCAATAATAATCTATGCTGTTGCCAGTTTCAAATGGATGTACTGCTCAGTCTATAAAGACTGACTGATTAAAGATGTCATGCCAAATATTTGCAATATTTGAAGAAGGAATTCACAGAGCGTTCACTGTGACAGTAGGATGTCTCCCAAAGCTTTAAAGAATAGGAAATATGCAAATCCCAGGTTGCTAAAGGAACTTTGCTCTGTCACCCTTAACCAGCCTTAACCTCACTTTCAGCCCTCAGTCCTTCATCTTCAGAGCTGAAATCCTATGTAATTTTGTATGGGGACCATTTGATTTTTATGCTCAGAGCAGGCTCAGGGGGCCCACACAGAGGACCCTTTTCCTATCTGTCGTGGTTTAATCTCAGCCGGCAACTAAGCACCGCACAGCCGCTCGCTCACTCCCCACCCTGGTGGGATGGGGGAGGGAATTGGAAGAGTAAAAGTGAGAAAACTCGTGGGTTGAGGTAAAGACAGTTTAACAGGTAAAGCAAAAGCCGTGCACACAAGCAAAGCAAAACAAGGAATTCGTTCACTCCTTCCCATCGGCAGGCAGGTGTTCAGCCATCTCCAGGAAAGCAGGGCTCCATCACGCGTAACAGTTACTTGGGAAGACAAACGCCATCACTCCACATGTCCCCCCCTTCCTTCTTCTTCCCCCCCGTTTTATATGCTGAGCATGATGTCATATGGTATGGAATATCCCTTTGGTCAGTTGGAGTCAGCTGTCCCAGCCGTGACCCCTCCCAGCTTCTTGTGCACCCCCAGCCTACTCGCTGGTGGGGTGGTGTGGGAAGCAGAAAAGGCCTTGACTCTGTCTGAGAACTGCTCAGCAATGACTGAAACATCCCTGTATTATCAACACTGTTTCCAGTAAAAATCCAAAACATAGCCCCATACTAGCTACTATGAAGAAAATAAATTGACTCTATTCCAGCCAAAACCAGCACACTATCTCAAAGACAATTCCTAGCCCATGATGTCTCCTGAAGCCCATTTCTTTTTCTCAGGACATACAGGCTTGTCTTGAATATTAATTTTCCTATTAAAGGTTGCATTGGTCATACCTGGTGGGGTGTGTGCCACCGGGGCCGCAGGGTGACCTGTGTAAGAGGAGGCAGGAACTGCCTGGGGAGGTCATGGCCAGTTCCAGATGGCTCAGCAGCAGCTGGAAACACCACACTGTGCCCCAAAACTGCAGCCAGTCAGAGGAGCTCATGGTCCTCAGATGTGTTTAAGAAAGGGTGGAAGCTGCCAGAGGCAGGAGATACATGTGGACTCACTTGAGGAGTTATGTGAGGACACACCGGAGGCGGGGTGTGGAAGGGGACACTTGCTGCGGACACAGCTGGAGATGCACTCTTGGAAAGAGGTGCTCTGTGACAGAGCAAGAGCGCCTCTGAGGGGACTGTGGCCCATGGGTGACCCATGCTGGTGCACAGACACTCCTGAGGGACTGCAGCCATGGGTAACCCACACTGGGACAGGGCCGTCCCCAAAGGGACTGAGGCTCCTGGATGAGCAGAGGGGCTGTAAGAAGCAGGGAGCAGTGGAGGAAAATGAGTAAGAAGCAAGGAGGGGTAGAAAGAAACCATTACAGCCAGATTCCAACCTCCTGCACCACCCATCGCCTCACCCAAGGGATTAGGAGGGTCTGAGTGTAATGCACACTGAAAACAAGGGAGCTGGGGTGAGGAATGGTGGAGGAGAGGTGCTGGAGGGAGGAGAGGTGTTGGACCGAAGCTGAACATGGGGAAAGGAGAAGAAAATTGTTTCGGCTGGTACATTGTCTTCTTTTCCTTTATTCCTAAATGTCTGAATAACTAGTTAAAAGTTCATATAAATTGGCACTAAATTAAATTAAGTAAAATTCCATGAGTTTAGGCTGTTTGCCTGCTTGCATAAGGGCCCCAGCTGAGCGCTGACCCAGCAGTGCAGTGGCTCAGCCTCGCCGTGGCCTGAGCTGGGTGTCATCGGTTTAACCCCTGCCCTGAGGCCAGTGACTGCTGCCTCCCCTGCTCCAGCTTCAGCTCTGGGGGTGGTCCCACTGGGGAGGGGGTGACACCCTTCCCTCCTCCCTTCCCCAGTCACTGCCTGACAAACCATAGCTCTTTGAGGGTGGGGGTGGGGGGGGCTGGAGAGGCTGGGGGCCACTGCCAGGCTGCAGCTGGCAGCCCAGGAGAAGGAAAACGAGCAGTCCCAGGACTGAGAAGAAAGTCCCACTGTGAGCATCCCCCTCCTCCCACTGAGGACTGCAGGATGCTGATGGATTGTCATAACAGCTGCCTCTACTGCTCGAGGAGCAGGAAGTTGTCAGCCTGCCTTCGCCAAGCTACGTTGGAAGGATGAGCATGACACCCAAGAAAAAGGGTCCCTATTTGTAGGTTTTCCTGTATAACAATTTTAAGGGTATTAAGCAGGATTTTTTAAAAATCAATTTGGACAATGAGTGTTGGTATTCCTGCAACTGGACTAACAGTAACTGTTATATTTTTACTTGACTGTTAAAGCACTCACCAGCTTAACAGTAAATTTTTAGCTTCTCATACATAGGGTGTTTCCTTTTGCTCTTAAAAAAATTTTTGAGAATAACAAAGGAGGGCAGATAATAGGCAGACTTCCTGCTAGCACACTTGTTAGGTGAAGCTCCGAGGAACAGAGGTCAGCTTTTTCAGCCTGCCTGTCTCCTGCAAGTCTGGGCTTTGGTGGCAGGATTGTCCTTTGTTTCACTGGACCTTGTCCAGAGAGTGTAGTGCCACTTCAGACTTTAAACTGCCAGTAAAAGAATGTCCCCAGGGAAATGCAGGACTGGAGAAGACCTCACAGGATTATCCAGCATAATCCTCTTTTCTGAAGCAGCATAAAGATTCATTCACAGATGAATATCAGAGTCACCGGAAGCCTTGAAAGAAAGCATTTCTACAACTTTCCTAGGTGGCATTTCACTTCTCTGTGTCCATTAAAGAGTTTGTCATAATAGTCAGACTATTTTTCATCTTTGAAATTTAGGATTTTTATACATTTGTCCAGGTTTTCTGGACTGTGGGCATCTCTGACAGAGCAAAAGTCCACTAGCTCCAACACAGATCATTTGCCAAATTCTAAACCTCTTGAAAATGTAGGCACGGATCAATGTTACAATGGATGCACAGTCCACTACGGTGAGTCTATTGCCCAAACAAAAATATGTTCATGTACCCTCTAATTTACCAGTCTGGATTCTGGGGGATTCTTGGGGCTCTGAGCAACCTGGTCTAGTTGAAGATGTCCCTGTCCATGGCAGGGGGGTTGGACTAGATGACCTTTAGAGCTTCCTTCCAACCCAAACTATTCTGTGATTCTATGATTCTATGATTTCTAACCTATAAGCCACTGACCATCTCTGCCTCTCCAACCTGATGCTCCCTACCTGCCCTGCTCCTCTAGGTATGCTTTAAGTACTTAAATCAGGATCCATAATTCTCACTTCCCCTGTTTCCTTTTATCATACGTCACTTCCCATTTCCCTTTCTTTCACCCACTTAAACCCACGTGACCTCTGCAGCCACATCTTCTGTCTCAACCTGCTCTTGCAGCTAAGCCTGAAGTGCACGTTTCACGCCTACTGCTTTTGGCGCAGAAGCAGCTGCTGCTGCATATCACTGCGAAGTGGTTCATGTAGCACTGCTGATATTTGTATTTACGGTGTAAGAACAATTGACCTAGGTAATATTTCTTCAGCCTTTTTAGAAGAATGTGTCTCAAGACAGTTTCTGAGTCCTTGCTGAAGCAAGATACATTATATCTACTGCTTCCCTTTAATCCATTATGCCAATTATATTGGCAGACAGGGACATTAGATTGGTTTAACATCATCAGTTCTTAACACACTCAAGTGGGCTGTCTTTTATCATCTTACGGTCTTCTGCTGCTTTTGAATTGATTGTTTAAGAGTTTGTTCCAGAGTCTTTCTGGGAATTGAAGTCAACTGCTCTGCAATTCTCTGGATCCCTCCCCTGTGCCCCCCATCCCCCTTTTTTTAAAGATTCCATTTTCCAGTCCTTTGGGACTTCTCTGGTTGAAACTCGGTAGATTTCTGAGAATGTTCTTGAGCCCAAAGGGATAAAAATGGTTTGTCCTAATTCCTTTTCCCTAGTGCATATGGTGAAAGTCATAAGACCCTGCTGAATAGAATACATTAATTTAGTAAATATTGAACTTCTTTTTTTGGCTTACTTTCCTGCTGATTGTTAAATTTAATTTTGTTAAGCCTTAGCAAACTAATTTTGGGAGGAGTGAAGACTAGAATATAAATAAATTTTCTGCATCACTTGTTATTGCCCTTTTTCCTGGTCCTCTAACTTTTTAGAGCAAGGGACTTCCTTTATTATTTGTAGAAATGTATTATTTTACTCATAGATGAAACAAATCCTATTTGACAAGCTGTAATCTTCATCCTTCCTCCTTCTTACATTCCTAAATCTAAGCAGAGAAACAGTCCCTTAGAGATGCATGAGACTATTTACCTTCAAATGAGGCAAGTGTCTAAATGTCTGTATTAATAGAGATAACTACAGAAGCATTGGGAGAAAAACTACTGTGTCAAGATAAGGAGCAGTATTGTCTGTTAGGCATAACAACTGACTTCTTGCCTTTTTAACACTAACTTTGGATCTCCCCTGTGGTTAGATTGCTTCCATCTTTATACCTTTCAAACTGGCATCTCTCATAAACCCAAAAGTCATGTAAAAATTTTGAATATTTCAGTCATACACTTGGGGGGAGGGCAGAAATGGTTACAAAAATAATCTCTCAAGCGGAAAGCAAAAGCGCTTGTACAAGCCAGAGAAGAATATTTTTATGGGAAGTTCTAATCCCTTTAAAATATTACTTTATATTTATGGAGCATCTTCCACCAAAAGATCTCCAGATGTCCTAGAAAAGCTAATTGACTCCGCTGTGGTGAATCCTATGATGTAAGAAGGAAACACCTAAAATTTATATCAAGATAATCAAGCACAGAGGATAAATGACTTATCTAAGGTTACGCAGAAAGTCTCTGAAGGACCAGGATTAAAAACCAGACTCCTAACTCACAGTCCTTTGTCTTGTTAGTCTTCCCCAATATAAATAACTGCTTATAGTGAAATTGCCTTCTTTAAAATGGAGTTACTGCTTTGCTCTAATAACATTAGAAAAATGTGAAAAAAGAAAGAAGAAATCTCTTTAGTACCCATCTATTGCAACTTCCTTTTATTCTGTTTTCAAGGACTTGGTCTACAGAGAGGCTTCGCTGGGTGTACAAGATTCCTTTCTTTTAATTAGAACATTAATATTCCCACTGTTTCCTTAGCTTCTAACTAAGACTAATTTTAATTCTTCCCCCTCCAGTCACTTGGCAAGGAATGTGAAGACTTAGTATCAGGATGAGGTTCTGTATGCAAAGCTTTCTGAGCCACAAAACATAAGGCTGTGTTGTTATACCTGTCAATTTTTTTTTGTATAGCAGTACCCATGCAGACAAATGTCACATTATCTCTGCACCACAGCAGGATTCATTTGCTTTGCTCCTTCACTCCCTTGAGCAACGTTTTCCTGTATTTTGAACTGATGGGAATTATGTCATGAAAGTATTTTTAAAATGGTTGCAATGTAACAAAAAGTTTACCTCTCCAAATAATAATCATAATAATAATAATAATAAGAAGAAGAGAAAGCCCTTCCAATAAGCGTGTTGCTTAGCAACATGATACAGAGAGCTGGAGCGACTGCTGGAGTCCATTCAAACTGACAAGGGATCTGCAGATGAGTTACGGAGCCACCCTAGCTGGCAGCTCTTGCAAGCAGCTGGGAAAAAAGGGATCACAAAAACCCAAAATTACAGACAGAGAGGGTGGGATGACCTTCATGATGAGAGGAATGGTGGACTCCCACAAAAGAAAATAGCAAATGGTAAGAAACAGAAGTAAAGGGAAAAACAAGATAGAAAAAAAAGATGATTAGGACTCCATTCAAACAATTGCTATGTCCAGAAAATATGATTAATGTTCATCCCTAAGCAATCACAGGAAACAAATGTGCATGGTAGATGTGAAGCGATGTGAATAGGAAAGATTTGGGTACAGGCATCTGCACAACCCAAAGTGCAGTTATCCCTGCACTTGTTCACTCACACACTTGTGTGGGCTCGAGAGGGAGCTGGGAGCTGGGAGCCGCCTCTGTGGAGCAGACATCCAGCCATTAGCTGAACATGCTTTAGTTACCTGTAGCCCAGCTCCACTACTCTAAGATGGGAAGAGTATAGGAGGGGTAAAACAATTTAGAGAGTGTTTCTCTATGCTCTGTAAATTTGATGCTCTTGAATATTCATGCCCATTTGAATAAACATGAAAACCGAGGCCATATCAGTAGCTGTCAATGTGCACACCTTTGAGATCACAAGCCAGTCATCACATGTTTTAAATTGGTACAGGACTACCAGATTTTCAGCTCCAGTCTAGATGTACACAGTCACTGAGGGAGTCAGAGCTGGGCCAGGCACACAGTGTCTGTTAGAGCAGGTGTGGGAGCACAGAGAGTGCTTTCATTCCCCAGCATTTGAACTGGGTTGTGCTATGTCTCCCAGAGCCTCCAGACTTCCTTTTCCATAGTCCTTTGCAGTTTATACTCAGACTTGCTATGTATGAAAGTGTGCGCATCAATAACTGTTAATACACTTTACATTTCTTTCAGTACTTCTTACCTGAGGGCTTTCAAAATGCTTTAGAGTTTTAATGAGAAGGAATATGCACTGTGACCAAATTCTGCTTACACTAATGCCAATTCATAATAACTGCGTGGATTTTAATGGTGGTGCCAGATTTACACCACTGCATCTGAATGCAGAATGTAAGCTCCTGTGCCTGCACTGGTAGCTTTGGATGTGTGACAAACACAACACATAGTAATGGCTTCACCCTCTCCCCTGAAAGATTATCATCTCTGGAGTCAAGTGTGGCAAGTCTTTAACAAAAACAGTGCAGCTATTTAAAATAGGCTATAATCCTTTGGGAACTGATCGGAAAAACTGTATGTTGGGTTGTCTGACTTCAACAAGTTTACAAATGATGTATTTGATTTCAGATGATTAATTATAGCAATCCCTTTAGTACTTCAAGGGAGAGACATTTTAAATCACATCTGTTATCATTTATAAGAACTGAAATTGATTTAGTATTTTGACATGATTCGTTATTTAGGTACTGACATAAATTTACATGTTTCTGTGGTGCTAGTCTTTACTCTCTATTTGAGAGAGAATACCAAGTCTCCTTACATTCATGTGTTATTAGCTACTGTGTAAATATGTGAAAAGTGAAAAAACAGGTGTTTTCCTTTCAAAAGCACTCAATACCTCTAGGTCAATGCCATGTTCCATTAGTTATCTTAGTGTACATGGGGTTTAGCTGTGCTTTCTTAAGAATTTTCTGAAGTATGAACAGATATTATTGAATACTGAGAAGTCCACACAGAACAAAGGGAAAATGCGTGTAGTACCAGTCTTGAGAAACAGGAAGAGAAGATAGTCTTATCAAATGCTACGATTAAGTTAATCAAACTTAAATCTGTTAACCAGTGGATCCCCAACTGAGTTTGGTTTCTTTTCTGTCACATGTTGGATATAATATGTGAATGTCACAGCCCATTTATTTCCTCCTCTGACTATTCTCTCCTGATAGACTTTGGTCATGATGTTTCTGTCTGTGATTAATGCTTTCTGCTGTGCCTGGGTGGCTGGAACCATCTGTCCCATCCGGGTGGAGGTGAGTGGGCCTTCTAAAACCATCTTTTGTTATTTACAGAACGTGACCTATGGTAATACAATATATTCGCCATCAGCATTTAGGAACTTCTTATTGATATGGAGCATTGTGGTGCATGTATTCAGTTACACGTGTTATCAATGTTGGTCCTACAGGCTTCTCATAATATTAAGTCAAGTTCAATATCCTGATCCCTACCTACAAAGTCCTTGTTGGTCTGAGCCCAGAAGATCTAAGGGTATGTCAACATTGCATAGCAGAACTCAGTGCAGTGGTTCCACAGCTTGCGCCAAAGAAGCTAGCAGAGAGGTGGAAAATAGATGTGGTAATATGACACTATGTCCAAGATGACAGATTTCAGGACACCAGCATGGGTGCATACCCTGGCATGGATGTCTATCAGCTCCTGCAGAGAGATACCTCACTGCTTTGCTCCAAGTAGGCATAGCCTAAAAGGTCTCCTACCAGTCTGTGAAGACCAACTTATTAGTATCCTTCCTCAGGAACAAGCGAACTCAGTAACCCATCTGTTCAGCTCATCTGTTCAGTAGATGAAGGTTTCTCAGAGGTTGTTTGGAACAAGATCTGTTAGAAACAAGGAATCACCTTTATAGCTACTGCTTTAGTGCCCTCAGTTTTCCAGAATAAGTACATGGCATGTATATATGAAAGGAGGTTGTAGCGAGGTGGGTGTTGGTCTCTTCTCCCAAGTAACTAGCGATAGGACGAGAGGAAATGGCCTCCAGTTGCGCCAGGGGAGGTTTAGATTGGATGTAAGGAAAAATGTCTTTACTGAAAGAGTGGTTAAACATTGGACCAGGCTGCCCAGGGAAGTGGTTGAGTCCCCATCCCTGGAGGTATTTAAAAGACGAGTAGATGAGGCATTTAGGGACATGGCTTAGTGGGTGGTGGTGTTGGGTCGACGGTTGGACTCGATGATCTTAGAGGTCTTTTCCAACCTTAATGATTCTATGATTCTATGATTCTATTTCTCAATAAAACAAATTTTAAAATTTGGCAGTCTGGAGGTCTATTCTGCCTGTAAAATTCTCCCTCTTCAGAGAAGTCAGGGGAGTAAAAGTTTCAAACTTGACCAACATTACCTGTGTCACCTCATGCACTGGTGGCTGATACGAGACACTGGGATGGTAGGTACAGGACAGGAGCTTCTGTGGAACAGACCACCACTGTTCACAGGCAGCTCAGCTGGGTCAAGCATGACTGGTTCCTGCTAGTGTGCGCTCCTGCTGGGGCTGGTTTCCCTGCTCGTATCATTGAGATTGATGATGTACTGTGGGATAACTTTTGTTCTCTAACTTAAAAATGGCTTGTGTGACATAATGTCTATGGTCATTTTACCTAGCAGTTATCGTTTTTAAAGGGTGGCAGCTGTCACCTCATGCTAGCTAAAATGTTTTACTTCAGAGTTTATTGCATTTCTGGTCAGTTTTGAAGAGATGAGGGAATAGAATGTCCTTCCCTTTCCTGGTCCTCTGTCTTCTTTCCCCCTTCCTATGCTAATTTAAGTGCCAAACACAGTGCCCTTCTCTTTGAAAGCTACCATCTAAACCTGCTGCAGCCTAGGGTTGCTGTACGTGCTGGTCTGACACTCTCTAGCTCTTTGGGATGTGTCAGTGCCAAAAACTGTCATCTTTGCCTGTTGCATACACCGTGTTTATTTCTCACAGGTCTTTAAGATAAGTAAGTGGAGGGATTTGTATAGGGTTTTTTTTGGGTTTTTTTTGTGGTTTTTTTTTTTTTAACTCATCTGTCACCTCCTTATTAGAAATGCTCTGTTCTTGGTCTTGAGGGAGCTCTGAAACCCAGATATGGTGGGTGGCCCAGATGGTGCCTCAGCTGAAGAAGGGGATCTTGAATAGAGTGGAATATAATACTCAGCAGTTTACAGACCACTGCTGCAGCTCTCAGGTGTTAAGGGCACAATGTATTAGCCACTTTAGAACAAATTAATAAATGAACAGAATTGCTGAGGAGAGGGCAGAGAGTGCATAATTGGCATCAAATATGTTATCAGGACACGCTTTAAATAGATAACAGTTTTCAAAAGCCATCTGAGAAAATGACCTACTTCAAAAAGGCACGAGAAAAAAGCCAAAACCAGACTTGTGCCTGTTTCTGGTGATTATTCAAGTGGAAATTAAAAGATCCCTCAGTGCTTTCTGAAGAGAGAAGAGGAAAATACTGCTTTCCTGGCCTGTGCTCCATCTGCCAATAAAAGTGACATTAAAGCCTAAAACTTCATGTGAGTTGCTGCCAGAGCTACAGTAGCTATTGCAGTTGCCAAAAGAGGCATTTACAATGCTGGTATCTGACTTATTCCTATGAATCCCTCTGAGATGAAGACAGCACTCCGCATAACCCATCTAGTCTTTATTGGAAATTACATTTATAGATACACAGTTTTATATAGTAATTCCTTTTTGTCCCCACTGTGACACATCAACTACTCCTTGTCATATCACCCTCCTCTAGGAGTAGCTAGAGATGTTTCTCTGCTGCCTTCTGTACTCAGAGAAATGTTATATCTGTTACCAGAGCCTCTGATAACCTGAAAGCAAAACTGAAAGGAATTCTTTCATCCAAAGAAATGGCACTGGTATCCCAATAGCTTAAAACGGTTGTACTGAAATATTTTTGTATTTGCCATGAAGTATAACTCTTATTTTACTGTTCATCCATTTTCTAAGCTTTCTAAACTTTCATAAATTAAATGAGAATTATTGAAAAACATGGCAGGAAATGTTTAACACATTATAAAACAGGTAGATAGGGACACATCTCTCTTTTCAACTCTGGATTAGAAAACAAGGGTGGACAGAGACAATTAAATAATCTTATATTTTTACATTATTTTCAGATTATAATACATAACATTTTCATCAGCCTATGTGCAAATGCATCAAACTACCATAATACTTATTAGTGCCAGAACTGTCATTCACAGGAGCACATGTGAACATGGGCTCACTGTCTCGTATGAGAACTGTGGTCCTTCCTTCCACAACAGAGCAAATACAGCTCTCTGCACTGTTCAACTCCTCTAACTGTTAATTTGTTAATGAAAGCAGCTTCAGCACAAAGAGGATATCTTCAATATTACAGCAGACCTGAATGAAAACTTTGCAATGTATTCTGTGATTTTTCCCCATTTTGATTTGAAAACTGGTGCTGTCAAGAACTGAAAACTCTCACGTTTGTAAATATGCATTTATTCCTGATTTTCTGCAGCAAATAATGCTTGGTCTGCTGGTCACTCAATAAACAGCTTGTTAGGAAGTAGGTTCATTCTGATTTGTGATTAGAAGACTGCCAGAGCTATGGTGGCTATTGCAGTTGCCAAAGGAAGCGCTTACAATGCTGGTATCTGGTATGTGAAAATACTGTGGGCTGGTGTATGATGTAGACTGAGTCATCCGCTGTGGGCAACATTCCTGACTGGGCTCCAAGAGTTTTTGACCCCACACTTGAAGTGCTCACACTTTACGTACTCCCTTCTAGCCTTGCATGGCATCAGCTGTTATCAGCTGGGACATTGACACTGTAGAGAAAACTGGTGGTGAGCTCGGCGGTGAATGGGTAAGAAGGGAAACTCGGACTGAGCCAGGAGACTGGATCAGGAAACCTGGTGGAACTGGAGTAAAGAGGAGAAAGGTGAGGAAAAACGTCACTTGAGGTGAAATCAGCTTGTGAAGGAAGAGCTAATAGGCTACCCCTGTACTATTGAACCAGACAGGGCTAGTGCCCAAGCTCTGACTGTGAAGCCAGCTAGTACTGTCTGGCCACATATGAGCTGTTTTATGCATTTATACTTCAGAACACAGTGGCTGTGCCCAGTTTGATTGTTGCCTATCTCTGGCCACTCGTGGCCTTTTCCAGCAGCTGATCTGGGAGACGGCTAGCTGGCCCAGACCAAAACATGGCAGGGGTTATTCTAACAATTTATAGGTATAACGTATAGATGAACAAGTTTCAGGGTCAGTGCCCATGTCCTGGAACACTTCATTTTAGCACTAGGGACACAATCTTCAATGACACTAACTTTCTACTGCTATCAGTTATCCAGTTCAGGCTGCATGTGGTTTTTTCACTACATAATAGTTTTCCTCTTGACTCATGTGATAGTTGGAATTATGCCACAGAAAGTAGTTCATGAGGAAAGATAAGACATTATGTTAAAAGAGCATTACCAAGGCTGCAAAACCAAGCTTTCAAAAATTTAGAAATACGAGAGTACCTCTGATGCATATACATTAAGACAGTCTTCAACCACATAATCACATGCTATTTTTGCCAGGACATTTGCCTCACTCAGTGTACACAGTAGATAGCCTCGGTTTCTCAATATGTGGATAGCCATAACAGTATCTGCTAGTAAATAGCTTCTATTATAGTCCAAGCACATCAGTTGTTTTTGCTGACCGTACTGGAAATCAACTGAAAATGTTATTTTGTTAGAATTGTGTAGGGAAAATTATGAAAACTCAGAGTAAGACGTTATATATTAAAGGAAACAAAGAGCAATCAGAGTTATACTGAGTATATTTATATGCATGTGTGTAGTCACCTGTGTATTCAGTTTGCTGGTCTCCAGCAGGGCCAGATGCAGGGGCTGGAAGCTGCAAGCCCACCTGGATGCAGGAGTGTTCACTGGACAGTAAGCCCTAAAAGCAGCTGTGGTTTGGACTCAGTACTGACTTACAAGGGCAACGTGAACGTGAGGACGGCTGCAGCTGTCCCTGTAGAAACATTCATAGCAGCTCTGAAGGAAGTTGTCAGTGCGGGCTTGTCAGTTCGGCAGCACAGTCATGCTCTGCTTGTGTTCCCCTCTACTTTTCTCTTCTTGTTGCTGGGGAACTAAGAGAACAGAGTTGCGTGGTCTGCAAAGAGTGAGGCTGTTTTGCCTTAGATAGCCTCCTATGAAGAAGAGTTATAGCTGACATAGAGGCTTGTATTTGTGCGTTCTTTTCTCTTTGTTAATGATACTATTATCCTATATTTCTTAAGCTATGAACATAGTTTATTACTATTAAAGAAGAGGCTCTATTTCTAGTATCTTCCCTCAGGGGGTTCCAAATGACGAGTACTTATGGATAGAAGCACTGTCACCTCCTGCTTCTTGGACTGTACCAGCACGAATGATCATCTAGTAAATGGGTTTTATACATGACAGTATGGAAGTTTGTTCAAACTGCCAGTGGCTAATTCACTGGTACATGCTCTTAAGTCTATTGGATTTTGCTCAGTCTTTTACCTGAGCACTAGTCTCCAATTTAATTAATTACTGACCACTCCTAGCAGTATCTTTTACCCTATTAAATTGATCACCTGCTCTTTCTTCAAAGCTCAGCTGGCTTTCTATAGCAATAAAGAGTTACTTAACTTAATCTAAACCCTTTTACAATGCTTATCATATTCAATCTCTCTACCAGACTATCTGTGAAGTTGACCTGGCTTCTCAGAAAAGACTTCCTCTTTCTTTGGAAGTGATTTCTTGAGTGATGCCCCATTTTCAAGGAGACAGCATAATTCTCTAACGGCTCCTTAAGAAATTAGCCCTATTCTTAAGGAAGGGTTGAAGAAGTCTGGGCAGCAGCATCTTTATCTGGCACCCTTCCATTCCCTATGAATGATGGTCCTCTCCTCAGGCACTGATTCCACTGCTTTGATGACTGCAGTCTTCACCTTTTCATGAACTTTTCTTCTGTCTCCTGGGAGGTGTGTTTGAAAACTGTTTAAATTTATGGTGCTTTGCTTGACTGTGCAATGTTTTCTCAGGCAAACACAGAGGCCAATTAAGTATGGTAAGGGTCCTTCCTTTGTACTTCAGATTTGCATAGGAGATTACAGTTTCAAAATAGAAATGGTTTTCAAAGAATATAACAGCTTAGAATTTTCAGGTATTAATTTTTGCTACACTTTTAACAGAATGTGATAAACAGTCTCTCTTCCTGCAAAGTATGCATATTTATTTAGTCCTTAGCAGTTGGTTACTATAACTAGTCTTCAGCAAGTATAGTCCTTTAAACATAGTTCTTTCTGGAGTCCTTCACAACTCTCTGAAGTTTCACCAATGGTGATACTAAATTGGGGCAAACCGCTTTTTAGAGAGCCAATATTTAGAGTGCAAAAATTCCTCACTTTAATAATGCATACTGAGCAGCATTCAAGTTAACAATTGCTCATTTGGATGAATAAACAACATGGGCTGGTAGCTCAGCTGGAGTAAATCAGTGTAATATTGTTTCAGTCACTAGAGCTGTAGCAGTTTAGACCAGTGGAGGGTTTTGTCACACATTTTTATTTAGTTGTTGTTTTTTTTTTTTTTTTACTCTGGCATTCATATCTGTAGTAGATGTCAGCTTCACATAATTAATTAACTGATTCATCCAGATAGTCCCCTTGGGAAGTAGGGAGGTATGGTATTCATTTTACAGATGATCAACTAAGCTACAAAGGGATGCTTTTTAAAGACATCGACATTTCCAAAATGTCCAGTGTCTTGATGCTTTCAAGAAATTGCATCATAGAATTGCAGAAACATAGAAATGTTGTCTGGAAGGGACCTCTGAAGGCCTCAAGTCCACCCCCCTGCCTGAAACATGACTATCGCTGGTACCAGAACAGGCTTGCCAATGTGACGCCCATCTACAAGAAGGGTCGGAAGGAGGATCCGGGGAACTACAGGCCTGTCAGCCTGACCTTGGTGCCGGGGAAGATGATGGAGCGGTTCATCTTGAGGGCGCTCACAAGGCATGAGCGGGACAACCAGGGGATCAGGCCCAGCCAGCACGGGTTCATGAAAGGCAGGTCCTGCTTGACCAACCTGATCTCCTTCTATGACCAGGTGACCCGCCTAGTGGATGAGGGAAAGGCTGTGGATGTGGTCTACCTGGACTTCAGTAAGGCCTTTGACACCGTCTCCCACAGCATTCTGCTAGAGAAGCTGGTGGCCCACGGCTTAGACAGGTGTACTCTGCGCTGGGTCAAAAACTGGCTGGACGGCCGGGCCCAGAGAGTGGTGGTGAATGGAGTTACATCCAGTTGGCGGCCGGTCACGAGCGGTGTTTCCCAGGGCTCAGTTTTGGGGCCAATCTTGTTCAATATCTTTATCAATGATCTGGATGAGGGGATCGAGTGCACCCTCAGTAAGTTTGCAGACGACACCAAGTTGGGTGGGAGTGTTGATCTGCTCGAGGGTAGGAAGGCTCTGCAGAGGGACCTGGACAGGCTGGATCGATGGGCCGAGGCCAACTGTATGAGGTTCAACAAGGCCAAGTGCTGGGTCCTGCACTTCGGCCACAACAACCCCATGCAGCGCTACAGGCTTGGGGAAGAGTGGCTGGAAAGCTACCCAGCGGAAAAGGACCTGGGGGTGCTGGTTGACAGCCGGCTGAACATGAGCCGGCAGTGTGTCCGTGTGGCCAAGAAGGCCAATGGCATCCTGGCCTGTATCAGAACTAGTGTGGCCAGCAGGAGGAGGGAAGTGATCGTGCCCCTGTACTCGGCACTGGTGAGGCCACACCTCAAATACTGTGTTCGGTTTTGGGCCCCTCACTACAAGAAGGACATTGAGGTGCTGGAGCATGTCCAGAGAAGGGCAAGGAAGCTGGTGAAGGGTCTGGAGAACAAGTCTTATGAGGAGTGGCTGAGGGAACTGGGGTTGTTTAGCCTGGAGAAAAGGAGACTGAGGGGAGACCTCATCGCTCTCTACAACTACCTGAAAGGAGGTTGTAGCGAGGTGGGTGTCGGTCTCTTCTCCCAAGTAACTAGCGATAGGATGAGAGGAAATGGCCTCAAGTTGCACCAGGGGAGGTTTAGATTGCACGTGAGGAAAAATATCTTTACTGAAAGAGTGGTTGAACATTGGAAGAGGCTGCCCAGGGAAGTGGTTGAGTCCCCATCCCTGGAAGTATTTAAAAGACGTGTAGATGAGGCGCTTAGGGACATGGTTTAGTGGGCATGGTGGTGTTGGGTTGATGGTTGGACTTGATGATCTTAGAGGTCTTTTCCAACCTTAATGATGCTATAATTCTATGATGCTATGATTCTAGGTCAGCCATGGCTTTGTCCAATCAAGTCCTGAAAAGCTGCAAGCATGGAGACTCCGTAACCTCTCCAGGCAACCTGAGTCAGTACTGCATTGACCTTCTCATGATTTTTTTCCCCTCTAGTATTCAGTTTGAACTTCTTAAACCACAGCTTGTGGTGGTTGCCAATTTTTATATCACTTACCACTTCCTAGTAAGGTTTAGCTCCATAATTTCTGTAATTGTTTCAAGGCAATGATACCTGTGATAGGCAGGTAATTAACTCACCCCTTACCCTTTTTTCCGTCAAATTAAACCAGCCCAACTCCTTCCACCTCTCCTTGTAGGCCATGTGCTTTTGGCCTTTGACTATCTCAGTAGCCCTATACTGGACCCTCTCCAGTTTCTCAACATTGGATTTACCCACTATATGCTGCCCTTCTGTATCTTAGTATCTTTAAAAATCTGATCCAAATACAAAGATTGAGTAATTTGCCCAAAGCCAGCCAAGATAGTTGATAGTCATATTTTCCAAGGAATTTGGGAGCCAAAAGAGATAGATAGGAGATTAGAGAGATTTTCAAAATTACCCAGGCACCTAGCAGCTTCTTTAACTATCTAGTATAAGCTTGACCTGCTTCCTACTGACTCCCAGGCAGGCTTTCACTTACAAGATCATAGAGTGAAGCATATGGCTTTAGCTCCAATGTAACTGCTTATGAAAGAAAAAGTAGATGGATGTGGATTAAAATGTATTCAAGCTCAGGGGGTTGTGTGTGAAGCAAGGATGCATATAAAGGTTTATTTGGAAGGATGTACAATGATTGATGGCCTGCCAAGTACTGTCATTAATGAATCCACCAGAGATTTGCTTTACTGTGCTTGAAAGGCTTGTTTCAGCCTGGATATTTGTTGGTTTGCACACAGGTTGTTAACATTTCAAATCTTTATCCCTGTAAATATCCCCAGAAATTCAGAAATAATGCAGAGGTACTGTACGGTCTTTGGATATTGTTCAACTTCTAGAATGAAGTGACTAAGGTTATGATTAACATTGTTTAATTTATTTATATTACCATTGCATCTGGGAGCTGTAATCATTAACCAGAGGACCTACTTCAACTCCATGCACTGTTCAAATGCAGAACAAAGCACTAATCCCTGTTCCAGCCAGTATTCAGCGTAAGAATAAGGAAACAGAAAGCAGATAGGTATAAACACAAGGGGGAGTACAAGAAACAGTAAAATGACATTGATCAGAAGGATAAGCAGGACTGTCAGAGTACCAGACGATACTATGAATTTTTGTAGGCATCACAGTATTGGAAAAGGAATGAGTGGGAGTTTTCATCTGTGGTAGAAAAATGGGATTGAAATAAGGTCTGAGAAGAAAGAGTAACAGCTTTACATCACCTATGTTGAGCGTAAGCTGATGACAGGACACCTATCACAGGACTCCCATGTGACAGGGCAAGGTTTTAGTGAGGACACAGTAAGGTGGGGATAAAATTATCTCTAAGCTTCCCTGTTGGCTGGTGTAAAGAGCTGCTAGCTGGAGGTGAAAGGACTTTTGTTTGGAAGTGCGCTGGTTTTGGCTGGGATAAAGTTAATTTTCTTCATAGTAGCTAGTATGGGGCTATGTTTTGAATTTGTACTGGAAACAGTGTTGATAATACAGGGATGTTTCAGTCATTGCTGAGCAGTGCTTACACAGAGTCAAGGCCTTTTCTGCTTCCCACCCCACCCCACCAGCGAGTAGGCTGGGGGTGCACAAGAAGCTGGGAGGGGACACAGCCAGGACAGCTGACCCCAACTGACCAAAGGGATATTCCATACCATATGACATCATGTTCAGCATATAAAATTGGGGGGAAGAAGAAGGAAGGGGGGGACATGCGGAGTGATGGCGTTTGTCTTCCCAAGTAACCGTTACGCGTGATGGAGCCTTGCTTTCCTGGAGATGGCTGAACACCTGCCTGCCGATGGGAAGGAGTGAATGAATTCCTTGTTTTGCTTTGCTTGTGTGCGCGGCTTTTGCTTTCCCTATTAAACTGTCTTTATCTCAACCCACGAGTTTTCTCACTTTTACTCTTCCAATTCCCTCCCCCATCCCACCAGGGTGGGGAGTGAGCGAGCGGCTGTGCGGTGCTTAGTTGCCGGCTGGGGTTAAAACACGACAGGAAGGGAGGAAGCTGAGGGTACCTCTGGATAACTACTAACTCTGTAAAAGTAAATGTGTTGAAACTGTGGTAGATAGGAAAGAGCTAGGTGTGCGAGCAATTAATCTGGGACAGTTCTTTTCCATACCCTGGGAAAAGGTGCAAAGTAGTGGGGTTGACTACTTGATAGAAGACTCTCTTTTTGTCCCTCTCCTTTCAGCTGTTGCACTACTCCTGTTCCTCCCCTTTGGTGTTTTTGAGAATATTAGCTTGACAATATTTCTCCTTCAGCATTAGCCTACTTCTGTTCTACAAAATTTGCAAGGAAACATGAATCCTGCAGCAGTCTGCAGGGTTTTGTAGTGTAGGTGGCATGCAATGATGGTGGTCACTTTCATCCCTTTTGCTGTTGACTGTTGAGATGGCACTCAGTGTTCAGGAGCTGCAATGAAGCTTTGACCACCTGGACAAGTTTCTGTCTCATTAACCCCTTCCATTATTTCTCAGCTCTTAACAGCAGGAGGTGAGCAATAGGAAGATCACAAGCAAAGCAACCAGTTAATTAACACATCAGTGCACCATCTGCCATACCTTCCTGACCTACCAGAGAAGAGCTCTGCTCTCACTGACCTTACCCAGAACCTTATTAAGAGCTGAGAGATGGGGTATGTTAAGCAGGAAATGTAGAAAAAACAGGGAGGCACTTATATAATGAAGGGCATGAGCAGTTGTGGTAAGAATTAGGTAGCATCCTAGTAACCGGAAGGAAGTGCGTGACCAGAATAGAGGTCTAGTGGAAGAGTGAAGGCTACGTGAGAGAATGAGAGTTATCCATAATGATTTATTCCTCTCTCAGACATGCTGATGAAAAACTCATTATTTGTTTCAATGTCAAATATTTATCTATATACTGGTTTTGCCAGTATAAAGTGTCTTTGATAACTGATCCACTGTGAGACACCAGAAGCATGTGGATTCATCTCACATGATAAATTTAGGAATGTATAGATGAGATAAAAAAGTTTTTATTTCAAATTCTAAGCATTCTCCTGAAAGGATGTGAAATGTGCCTAAAAAATTAAATGTCTTCCTTATTCAGGTAACTTATATTTGAAAATAATTCCTGTGGAATTTCAAGTTTAACTAAAGGATTTAACCCACACTTGTGAGCGTGGACCCTGAGCTAGCTACTGTATCGAGGGAAACTTATTTCTTAATGTGTTTCCTCTGAAAACACCAGTAGGATTTGAATCTCTGAAACTAAGTTTTATCAGAATACGTACACTAGAGAAAATGTGGAGTTAGAAAGAACAGAAATAAAGGGGCTCAGAAAGAAGACCCCTGCCCACAAGGGGGTGGGGTTCCCACAAGAAGACAGGGATGGATCTTTTTCTTTGGGTGATCTCTGTGGCCAACAGCTTTTCAATGACTTTCAGAATGACAGTCCCCTCTGAGCTTTGTTTGTGTGTCTGCTCTTTGCCTTTCTCACCAGTCTGCTGGCTTTGACTCCTTTTGCAAGCCCCTTGTTTGCTGAGATTTCACACTTTTCCTGAATTACAGAAGATGTTCTTGCTGTTCTTGCTCAGATGCTCACAAGTAAGGCTCAGTCTCCCTGTCTCTTCAGAGCATTTTCGCAGACCCACGGTCCAGCAGCCACTACCATCCTGCCCAGGCATACATAATACTCTTTTCTAAATAAAAGCATAACATGGAAACATATTACAAACAATGAAGAAAAAGATACTACTTGCCATAACTGTGAAACATTTGCCTGTGAAATCCTTTTAACATAATGCAATTCACTTTGCTTAACCCCTACAATTTGTAATTAAATGTGGATGACAAAATTATAGACCCCTATACTTAGCTTATATTATTTAAAAATATTTTTCATTTAAAAGTAAGATGAAATATTTATGGTGACAAAGTCTAAAGCTCCTTGAATGTGAATAAGATGTAAGTGACTTTAAAACAATATACCTCTTAATATGCAATTCTTAAAGGTTGTCTTGTACTCATATAACTCCAAAATAAGACAAGCATGAATATAAAGGACAACTCACCTAGAGTATTTTTCTAGCTGAAAAAAAGTTAGTATTCTGAAAGGTTATAGCAGATGAAGTTTTTCTATTACAAGCCAAGTAGGTCTCCAGTGTGTGTGACATTTCAAATACCTTTGTGGAGCAAAAAAAATGGACTTCTTGTTGGATTTGTCTCAATTGTGTTGCTGTGTTTGAGACAGACCTATGTGACAAAGCTCTGAAACACACTCCTTGCTTGTTCTTTAGCCTCATCCAAGAAGACCTTAAGATTTTTTGCTACAGTCTCTTTCAGGAATTCCTTTCTAGACAGTCTTTTGTTTTTCCCTTCGATGTAATGCCTCTCACCCAGGCATCTAGCACAAAGACTTAAGAAGTGTCAGGTAAACACATGTAATCCCTGTTCCACCTCACCCTTTGGTTTCTAGCCAGGCTTGGGTTCTCCTGCTGCTCCTACATAATTTGATAGGAATAATCTTTCCTTGTCTGACCCTGACTTTTATTCTCATCCTCCAGACATTTTGTATGACTTCTGATACTACCAGACATGACATTCTTTAAAGTCCCTAAAGCCAATGTGCAGTTTTAGATAACTTGCTCTGTCATTTAATTTTCACCTTACTTTATCTAATTACTTCTTTCTGTGCCCGAAAGTCTCTATTTTTACACTTGGACTTACCTGCTAGAGGTTTATATTAGCATACCTTCATTTTCTACCTTTTAAAAAAACTCTGTATACTGAAGCTACACTTTGTTTATCTGACAGCTGAGTTTCTTATGTCAACAAACAAATAATTTAAGGAGTAGTCAAGTATTTAGATTCAGGAGCATATATTTGTTAAGTGGATCCTAGTTTTTCATTCATTTAAATTTAAATGCACATTGCCATTTACATTCATATTTTAGAGCAGAAAGGTCAAGATAAAAATCTTGCTTGCATTCCTCTTTCTACCTTGTCTAAGAATGACAGGTCTAGAGGTTTTCAAACAGCTGAAGCTGCTTCTGATTAAAGCTATTGTTTGGTTTTTGGCAAAGCATGAAAACGTGGACTGACGATAAGGTGTTGCTTTTTTGTTTGCATGAAACAGAAGAAAAGGTATAATTAATGATCCAGTTAGGCCCTCTTACCTGCAAAAAATATTAGATGATATTACTACAAATGCAGAGAGAGAATTCCTTTTAGGATTTTGTATCAAATACTATTCCCCTTTGTGTCTTTTAAAACCTCAGTAATTTGCTGGGGCTGTACAGCCAGTGGTTGAATTACTAAACATTCAAAAGTACACTAATAAAATGCTTTGTCATATTCCTGTAAAAGCCACTGCGGCCATAAAAAAAGTCAAGCCCTTAAGTCACATAGCATTTTTCGAATGTCTATAGTAAATACCTCAGGAAAGCAGCTCACACTGTTACCAACAGCACTGGAGATACGTATAATCATTTATAATACAACACATCAAGAACAGAGATACCTCGCATTACAAATTTTGCATTAGGATACAACAGGTATATGTAGCAAGCAGTGCATAAGACTACTATAAAAATATGGATATATTAAAAGAATATTCACCCTTTTATTAATGATCATTTAGAGAGGTTTCTACATTCTTCTATAAATTTTCTTTCAGGAACTGTCCACTTGATCTATTATATCCAATAAAGAGACCTTGTTTGCATTGACATCTACAGTCTTGAAAATAGATAAATGAAAACTATCAAAATTAATGTATTGATGATGGTTATCTTTACACTCTTCTTTTAGTTCTGGTGTGCCATAATCCAAAGATACAAATGGTTTTAACTAATCTGAAGGAAAGCAGACCTTATTTTTGTTTTATGTAGTAGTACCGCAATGCACTGCATTGTAAAACAGAAGTAGGTTATTGCAAAGGGCTCAGATGTCTACTAGTTAGTGCCAGGCTGTCAACCCTTCTGTACACTGGGGAGCAGCTGCTTACTGGAGTAGACTCTCTCACTTCAGCTGGTGGTAATAAGCAAATAGCTGGTCCCCACAAATGACTAAGGAGGAGAGGAGGAGTATGATCTCCTCTTATGAGATCATAAACTTTCAGCTTGTCTGAGGAGTAATACCATAAACAATTCAAAATACAGTGCAAACATATTAAATAAAGGCCAGTTAGAAAGAGTTCCAGCTGTGAGAAAGTCTCCTGACCATGACTGTGGTGTTTCATAAAATGTTTTTAGAATGGTGTAACGCCACTGAGACTGCAACAGCAGTGCGAGCTACTGAGTAAGTCCCTGGAGGTTACATGGGTTTCAGGTCTCCCTCACCTTAGACTTAATATTGAGCATGTCTCTTTAGGTTAAATTTTTAAAAGGCATTTAAATGCTGACTTTGTTTTTTCGCCATCCTTTGCTTGTGTTACTTATGAGGACTCAAATCTTTTCAGAGCAGAGACCTCTTATGAGGTGCAGTTATTGCAGATGTATGAGTTGCAGGTACAGTGGATATTCCCAGCTTCTACTGTCAGATAAACAATAGTAATTAAAGTTATTCCTGACATACTTCATTTCAAGTAAGCACCGAGACATTTCACCTTAATCTATTTAATGTAGCTCCTAGCAGATCTATATCTGGTTGAAAAACCATGTTTAGGCTGGGCAAGTACAAAGGCTTAGGCACATGCAATACTTCCTGAACAATGTAAGTATGGGAGATCTATAGCTAATAATAAGTGACTATGTAGAAAGGGATGTTTAAGGTCATGACAAAATTACAGGCTGAGCCTGCCAACTAGGTGGTTCTGGTCAGTTCAAACGTTTGGTGTTTTATCTTCAATAAAATAAATGCGTTTATACGTGCTGTTCCTGACTGCCAGATATCACCATAGATCTGAGATGTGAAGGAGGTTTTGATGCAGAAATGGCTTTAGGGAGATGTGGTAGAGTGTTGCATGCAGTATTCGTCATTGTAGTAATTAGCATAAGCAGTAATGACCTCCAGGTCAGGTAGATTCTTATACTTAATGACCATCTGGGCAGTGAACATTGCCTTAGACCATTAACTCCTCCAGACAGTCATTTAAGTGTGACTTAACTGCCAGTCATTCTTGCCCAACATTAACAGGTACTCATAGCTGGTTTCCTAAACTTTCCCTATCATTCAATGGTAGGGAGTGCTACACCTTCTTCAAACAGAAACAGTTTAAAAGCATGCTAGTTTACATAAAATTTCCTGAAAAAGTGATTATCAGATTAATAGTTGGCAATCAACTTGAGCTGTAGTAAAGTGGATGAGATATTCACCCATTTCCCAATACTTATTTTAATTTGGTGAGAAAATACGTGCTGGAACTAAACCATTTTGTGTTTAAATAATCTTGCTGTGACATGATAGTACAGAAAATATCTGCAAACTAAACCGCATTATGACAATACTTATCTATTCATATTTACCTGAGTCCACAGCAACAGACTTTATTGTCATACTATCCGAACACCATTACTACCTGAGCTCATTTAATTGCTGTTTTAAAAAATGGATTCAGGTACCAGTCTCTTCTGCTGTGTAGATTTAAAGAACAGTTTAGCATAGTATTTGTTCCATTACATTATCTCTGCAAATCTTTCTAGAAATCCTGAAAAGGTCTAGGATGCATAAAAGAGCTGCATTCTCATTCTGCAGCAAAAAATTGAAGTTATTTCAATAGACTCAAGATTAGATGGCAAGATAACATTTTCAAAGGTCATTCACAGTATCTGACATGGAAGAGTTTGCAACTGAAGGCGGTATTTCTCTTATTACTTTGCCAGTTCAGGGTCTACTAATCGGGATATGCACCTCTGTGTTCCCAACTAAAGATAAGTATAGAATAGATCCCCTCTTCTGTGAAAGTGCTATCCTTGTTTTTAAAGAGATCAAGTCGATCTCATTGTGACAGAATAACTCAATAAGCCACTGGAAATGTGGTTAGCATAAAATTCAGTAATGTAGTTAGAAGACAAATTTGACCACCTTTTTTTTTATTTTGGTGAGGTCATTACCTAGTGGCTTCACATCTTGATGGGGGGGATGGAAACAAGAATCAAAACCAGTCATACTAACTGGATGTTTCAATTCTGTTCCATATAGGAGAACCAGTTAAAATTTCACTTCAATTAAAAAAATGTAGTTGAATTGCTTATTGGCAATCTTAGCATATGTCAGACTTGATTAAAAAAGAATAGAAATGGACTGTAGAGGTTCTGGGAGTCTCCTGAGAAGCTTTTGGGTGCTGACATGAGCAAAAAATATTGAGGAAAAATCAAGTACTTACATCAAGAAAAAAAGTAGATTTCTTTTATGTAGTGAGGATTGTATGACAGGTGAGGCTGGCAGTGAAACTGTATATCATTTCTGGCTTGTAAAGGTTTGATATGGAAGATATGCTCTTTGCCCAAAGAAAGCTAACCAACATTTTATTGACAGATGGATTAGTGTGAATCTTATTTCATGTCCATTGAATTTCCTATACTTTGAATCATTTTTCCAGCAGTCATAAATAAATGGCAACAGCCCTAGTATTATCTGTTGGAGATGTACTACTACAAAATTATAATGACAATTCTGATTTCCCTTCATACAGAAATACTTCAGTTCCTTGCTAATCCCTCTTATTACTAGTCCTATTCAGTAGAAAGTAAAAAATGCAAAATATTTTCCAAATTGTATTAGATTTTATCAAGAACCCAAGCCTTCTGTTCTATGAAAATTCTCTGATTTGGGAAAACTGGAAGTGTTTTCTGAATGTTAATGACTTCATGGAGAAACAGGAAATGCGTATCTATGGATTCTCTTAACTCCTTAAATATTGTAAAATGTATTTACTATATATGTGTGGAACCGCAATAGTTGAGGTATCAGACGTTGGAGACCTGTCAAGGGCTCATGTGTTTTATACATGTATTTAGAAGTTTTTTATCATGCTTACTGCAGCAAATCATTCTGTATTATGACCTATCTCCCTTTATGAATTACAGTTGTCTTCTATAATTCCTAAAAAGATTTAAAAACTCAGGGCAATGTAGAGGAAATGATAGCATTTTGTTCAGGTGTGGTATCTCATCATCCCTTGTTCCTTTGCTTAGACCAGAGGTAGATAGGTGCCTAAAAACGTAAGTATAATTGCAATCTTGATTTTTAAACTAGTCTTTAGAAAAATTGTCAATAACATAAATGGCCAGAGTCACTTACTCCTACTTTCATCCAGAAGGGTTTGATTTAACATTTTGGCTAAAGCAGCAGAAACTTCAAGCCTGTGTGGAATAAAGAGAACATTTTCATTACCTATTTGAATTTTGGTCAAGGGTTCCATTATGAAGAAATACAAAGAGAAATATTGTGAAGAAATCACTCTTTCTACTACCACTTCTTTCCATTTCAAACTCCAACTCTTCATTTACTTTGATATTCACAGAACACAGCTATGTTATTTTTTGTACCTCTTTGTAATGAACTTCTCTCACTCTTTAGCTTTCTTGATGTGTCCTTTGATTCTTCCTGGAACGATTTCCAGCTTTTTGCTGTCAGCTTTGCATTATTCTTATTCATAGAATGTGTTTGACTTTTGACATTATGAAATTCCTTTTGACCCTTTTTAGAAACATCTAGGGGTTAAAGCTTTAATCCCAAATGCCTTTTGAAGCATCTTTTGACTCTGTCCCACATTTATCACACTCTCATTTTTATAAACCCTGGCTTATCTGTCAAAAAAATAAAACCACCCCCTTTGTCCTACACCTCCACAATTTTCTCACCTTCTCATGATTCAGAAGCAGCATGGATTATACTTGCGTGAGGTTGACAGGAAGGTTGATAGGAAAGTACCTCTGGAGGTCAACTTCTCCCATAAAGGTAGGTCATGTGCCCTAGACTCCCTGACTGTCTTGGAGACGCTCTGCTGGACCATCTCCACTTTCTCCACATCCCTCTTGAATTGGGGGTACCAAAACTAGGCACTAGAAACTATTGCAGATGCATTTCACCAGTGCTGAGTAGATGGACTATAGCTTCCTGTGATCTGCTAGCCATGCTCCTCCAAATGTAACCTGCTATATGAATTGCTCTATTTGTAAGGAGAGCATGCCTGGTGCCCTCAGTAGCCCCCAGGGGCTTTTCAGCAGGATGATACCCAGTGGAAGTACTCCTAGACAGTAGCCCTATGTCCCTGATACCCCATCCCCCAAGTCCATTTCTTCTTCCCTAGTTGTCTGTTCAGTCTCTTCACCTCTGAGCTTAATACTGCTCTTTTTTGGTGGACCTCAGCTGCAGTTCCTTTCTGCCTCTGATTTTGTGCAGGTTATCTTCAGCTGCAGATTACTGAAGCCACAGGTTGTTTGAGGAGTTCTTTTCAAAGGGTGAAAAAGTGCTGAAATGTTGATTATATGTTTGAAAACAGCAAAAATAAAGTGACTGACTGCATTTCTTTTTGTTTCAATACCCATACCATAAAGACAGAAAATTAAATTTTACATATGGATGGTCTAAGTTTTTTATCGCTTGAAATTTTTACAGTGGGCTTGGATAGCTCATATTGCTTTATCACAACCAGAAGTCATCAAATGCATGCAGGAACTGCTGGCTGAAATTCTGTGTCCAGTTTTATAAAAGCAGTTAGATGAACAGATAACAGTGCCTCTGGCCTTGAAAACCTGGGTGGAAGAGTTTGTTGTTAGAGATTATCATCCTATAAATGTTTTTTTACATGTAGTTTATTAACTCTGTGGGAGCTGGAGAAAAATAAGACTGAAACAGAATAGTCTTGCAGGAAAATAGGAAGAATATGCTGCTTTTTATGTCTGTTGCTTTCTCAGATGGAAATAAAGCCAAATCCTGTGAAAAGGTATAAGCTCCAAGGTATAAGTCTCCATGGAGTAATATGTGGATATCTGCTGCTCATATATCAGGCAAATTTAGGCTGACTCTCTTTTGCTACAGGAGGGGAAAATAGTGGGGAGGGACAAAAATAAATCACAAAATGTATAACCTTTCTTAATGCAATCAAGGGTGTATTGTAACGGTTGATTATCACCTACTGAGTCTAAACTATCTAGGTTCCTTACATAGTTCAAGCCTGTTTTCAGTCCTAAAAGATGGCTTGGAGCCAGATACCTGTATAAAGATTTTGAATCGCCCCTTGAGGAATCTGATTCTCATGGAATGAGAATCAGAGAGACGAGGAAATGGGGAGACAAGTTTGAAGAGGCTAAAGTGTATCTTTGTGAATACCCTCCCTCTCACCTCACCTTTCCAAAGGTTTTCAAAACAGTTTTACACGGTTTTGGTACTCAAACTCAGAAGAGGAAAAGCAAGCACATGGGAAATAGATTTGCTAACTGTTGTGTGATGGATCTGTACTCAAGAAGTCAGCCTATGTTCTGTGGTAGGACTGGGAAAAATTGTTGAAAATAAAGTTAATTTGAAGTGATGCCTTTTTCTCTGCAGCGTGTACATAAAGAGTTTTTACACCAAAGGTTGAGGTTTCTTTTCCTTAATTTCATCTAGACTGCTTCCTTCATGTTCATGGCTCAGCAGCAACTGCAGTCATGTTTTTAAAACACTGTATTCAAGAATATCAGCCTGTTACCCTGACCTGTGTTCTCAAAGCATTCAGGGACGCTAATAATCATAGCTGTCAAAAATCATGTCCCTCACAAATCGTATGTAGATCAGCACATCCTTCTAAAGTGAGTGCTGTTAAACACACCAGCCCCAGCAGATTTGGTAAGCAGTATTGTCTTGCTTTAAGGCTACTAAAAGTGTCTTTTTCTGCAGGCCTGCACCTGGAAAGAATGGGTCTGAATAATGTCTTTCAGATCAATGATCATCAGGCTAAGCCTTCTAAACCCCTTGGTAATAGAGGGTAGTCAGGGTCATCCAAAATAACTCAGTCCAACAAGAATTTGTGTGTCATGAGTAGTAGCTTTAAGGGAGCTCAGAAAGGTGTTTTGCTGAAAGATACTAATTATTATATTGTATTGTACTGTATTGTATTGTGCTAAGTTTCAAGTGCCTAGTTTTGGTCCTCTCCGGTTCAAGATGGGTCCTGTGTAACAATAACTGTCTGGCAATAGTAATTCTCACTGTACCCGTGATTAATGTGCACACTCCACACAGATTATTCACAGGTCTGAGGTCCAGAGGGTGATAGAAATATTCTTCAAGGTTGGTATTGATTTTTCTTATCTTCATGTTATGAATTTCTTTCTGCCCCATGACTACTCCAGACTTTCTTCTGAAAAGTTTTGAGCTGGACCAGTATTTCTATGGCCTCATGCCAATATATTCCTATTGTTGTGTGTTTGAGAGGTAGGTCAAGAACATTCCTCAGCAAACAGGACTGCTTTTGCTATGAGAGGCTGCAGGAACTGTCTTCACATGTATTTACGAGCTCTCACTTCGAGCTCTGTTTGCTCTGTCTGGCTTCCAGCCCCCTTACTTGCACAGCAGCAAGTAATTTCTGGAACACCCCAGCAGAATGTGAGCTGCTTTATTCAACTGGTGGGGGCAGGCCACTATTATTGCAGGTGACTTGTGCCTGAGCATCACAAGATGAAGGCTGGATATTGAAAAGAACATGACTACTTGACACTAACTGAACTTCTAAACAGTGTTATTCACAGTTACCAGGAGTGAGGACGTAAGACTGCAGTGATTTTATAAACCGAAGTCTTCTCTTGCCCATTTGAATGTTCTTAAGTCTTTATGCCTAACACAACTGTACATAGTATGAACTCAAAGTATAACAGCAGGCCCATAGGATGCAGTTCTTACTGTCCACGTAGGCATCCTTTTTACATTAAGTAAGTCTCTAGTGTGGCATTAACAGTAGGAAGAAATTTCTGTATGTGCTCAGGCTGCAGGCAATCTATACATTTATAATAATCGAATGCTGAATGAACGAAGAGCTCCTCTGTATGCTGAGATTTTGGGTTACAGGCTGTGGATGCCTCAGTGCAAACTGCCTCAAACATTAGGTCATCTCTTTCCCAATTAGCAATCATGTATTTTTATAGCAAGTTTCGTGATTTATATAAAAAATTTATATAATAAAAATATTTTTTATTTTATTATTTCTATCTTTTTAATGAAATATTTTATAAAAATTCATGGTTTTCCTGGAGCATCACCTGTTTTTAATAATTTTAAGATGTCAAGAAATACACACCATGGACATTTTAGGTATGAGTTGCAACAGCAACCAATGGAATCAAGCACACATAGACAGTTATGCAGTATCCTAGTCCTTTGCAGACCTATCTGTGACTGGCTACCCCTCTACTTTTCCTACCTCACCTCTCCATAATTTTTACATCTACATCTTGCTCTGTCATGTACCTCATCTGCTGTAGCTTTTATCATGTTCTCTTGCAGAGCGTCTGGCCCAGGACTATTCTCTTTTTATTTTCTGTTGAATCTCCCTGGCAGAACCACTCATTTGTTTTCTTGTCTGTATGTGCTATTCTCAGCCTACACTGTATTATATTCATCTTCACTTAGTTGCATTTTTTTTTCCTTCTTTTTTTTTCTTTGAAGAGCGTCTGTGCTTCTAATCCATAAGTCACTGCAGGAAGGACACACTGATTGAAAACCTCTCTCTCCAGGCAAAACGGTAAATTGCTTTTCATTATATGATTCAGATTTCTTGAAGTCTTCCATTTCACCTAGGTCCACTTTTATTGAAAAACATACAAAGATGACCAAAGCCAAATAAAGATAAAACAAAAATACCTTTTAAGGATAATGTTGAAAGTAAATATTTTAGTTTGCATATCTTTAAGTGCAATTTACTGCAGGAGTGCAAAACAGTGGTTTTTAGAGGCTGAGTCTAGACATATTTATTGCTAAAAGCACCTTGGTGATTTACTGGTAGGGCAAAGAAAAATGCCGGAGAATTTCAGCAGTAGTATCTTGCATAGCGGCAGGAAGGATTCTGTCTAGCCTGGTGTTCACAGTTTTGCTTGCAGCAGTCTAGGATTAGCTGGCTGTGGCATGCCTGATGCTCTTTTTTGTAACTTGACTGTGATGAAGAGCCCCAATGACAGTGTACCAGAATCTGGCTTTCTGGAGCTACTTGTGGAGCAAAATTTTTCCCTTATAAAGATGCGTGTCTCCTTTTCTTCCATTGATCATGCACTAATGAATTTCTTTTGAAAGAATAACTCACTTGGTATGGACACACTTGAAGTCTGATTTTACAGAAGAAAAGTGATTTATTTCTTAGTCATTGAAAACCCCACTTATAATAAATGCATCTGTTCTTCATTCACGAGCTTACAAAGGGTATGGAACAGCTTTTCACACAAAAATAATAAAATTGCTGTCAGATATGGAAGGGCTAAGAAAGCATATTTTATTTTCTTCCCTAATGTCTTTCTGTAAAGACACACACACACACACTCACAAACACACACACACACAAAGGTCAGAGTCAAGCCTCCAGCAACTGTGGAAGTTAATTTTCTTTGCTTCACTGTCCTTTTTTTTTTTTTTTTTTTAATTTACTGCAATTCCTGAGCACTTATCCTGTCTGTAAGAATTATGGAAGCTCCAGGCAGAGAATCATTTCATAGCTTATCTGGGGATTGCCACGTTTCATACACATACTGTACATTGTCTCATGTCCTCATACTTGTACCAAGCTGTTAGGATGGCATAGTTTCAAGTTGGTCAGACTTGCCATAGGGAATTAAAGAATCTGCCAAGATTGGTGTGAAGCAAGGAACAGGATACTAGTGAAACTTTCACCTCCTCAGAACATCTCATATCTGCAATATCGGTGTGCTGGAGGCATGTTGGGTTAACTTCTGCTCCGTGGTCCTTCTGCAGAACAGGAGGAGCCCACTATATATTCCCTTCAGACTTTTCAGATGATACATGCATTGATTTGGCCTCTCAAGGAGAACCTCAAATTGAGCTAAAATCATCTCAAACTGGCATATAGCAAGTTTTGATTCAAATAAAGGTATCTCAAATGGGCAGAAGTTCAGGTGAAAAACCGTTTTTGTCTCTCTTTGCTCAAGCTCTTGAAAACATAACCAGTTGAGGTCTGAGTGATTGTGCTCAGGATCAGACTCTCCACTTAATCTTTTTCATACCTATTACAGGTGCATTGGTTGTGGGAAGCTTAATGCTTGACAATCAGAGTAACAGCTTTTCTGTGCAGGAGGTGTTATTTTTCCATCTTCTGGCTTTTAAAGACAGACTGAATGCATATAATAAAAAATTAGATGTATATCATCTGTGACATAATGTATCTAGGAAACACTGCAATTATGAAAACCTTATGACTAGTTGTTAAAAACCCAATTTATTCTTCTTAATAAGTGTGAGGAATTGCTAAAGCCCTAACTACAGGTAATATAAATTATTTTTTTGATGTTGCCTGAAAGGGCAGCTTGTAGAAAAGTTCCAAACAAGACTGAAATTCTCCATGTTTCTGGAAAGTTTCATAAAGTGTTTGGGACATTGACAATGATAGCTAGAGTTCAGCTTCTGTCTCTTGCCAACGACGTGTCGTTACCAGAGTCTTCCTGTAAAAAAGGAAAAGAAAACAAATGCATATATGTGTTTTCCTGACTTATGTGAGAGAACTATATGCATATATAGAATGATAGAAGAAATTTAGTCACTTTACATACACATCAGATGTGTAAATCTATGTTTACACTAGCATGGGCAAAAACCTAGCTAGGCTGTTTTTGCTTTTCTTACACTGGTATGAATAAGAGAGAGCTCTGATGGCCCATGGATTTATTCCAGATTTATGGTGGTATAACAAAGAACAAAACCTGGCCTAAGTTGCTTATCTCTTCAAGTAAGGTGATTTACTTGCACTTAAAGTAATTTCATTTGTAATCTTTCTTTTTTATTTGGGAGTAAATCTATATTGTTCACATGTAAGAGAGAAGGATTTTACAGTACCCAGGAACTTGAAACTGACAGGTTATGGATGTCTCCAAGAATAATCTGCTGAAGTACAATCCCTGAACCAGTACACTTCAGAGAGTACAGTAACAAATGTCACATCCCCTGCTGACCAGAGCAGACGCTGCTGCTCCCCTGATTGAGTGGGTTCCAAATTTTGCATGCCTATACCTGTATCTTGCATGTGGGAATTAATCCTCAACCTGACTATATGAGACCTGACAGCCTTCCAGGCCTCTCCAGCTGTCACCAAAATAAATTCTCCACCAGCCTTTCCACCTGTTCAGAATTCCTTAGGCGATAGGGGAATACATATTTCTGGTTCGTGTCCATCTATGGTGACACAGATCATAATGAGGCTGCAATAAAGCTGAAGTATTCCCTGGCAAGAAGAACTCACTGGCTTGTCTTTTTCTCATCCAGGTTAATTCAGTTTTCACGAGGTTTGACTCTGACGCTGTGGTTGTGTAGCATGAAGCTAAAAAGCCTGCCGGCTTCACAAATAGATGCCGCAGGTTGCAGGAGGAGTTGTCAATCAAGGTTGGTAAGTGGTGTTTCATAAAACATTCACAACCTGGAGAGAACTGTGAGTTGATTTTACTAGCTTTGATGTGGAAGTGGGACTAACTAGCATACCACTGTCTCTCAGTTTGCAGCGAAGGCAGATAAACATCTGGGACACAGAAAGCAACTGCTGAGATGAGACATCCCTTTGAAATTGTAGTAAACTTTACAATAGTCACTCCTTGAGCTAGGAAATCAATGAATTGTAATAATTTGGTTTCTGATCACTGTGTAATTCCTTTGATGACTTGAATGTCTAAAGATTTTTTGGAGAGGCTTTTGAGACAAAAAGGCAATTTTAGCAGCCTTACTCAAGTCCTCCTATCTCCTTCCAATCTATTTTAGACTCTCTGTTTTCTCTTACAGTCCCCTCAATCTTAGTATTTTTCCTCAGGCAGCAGGCCTGAGGAAATAAGAGTCCACAACAAAGCCCTTAGCAATTTCATCATTCTTAATTCTTCAGAAAAGAGGATGGGATATTTAATTCCTTTTTTCCGCTAAATGGCTGAGACAGTTCACTTTGTTTTCTCATCCTTCTTGCATCTAGATAATCAGTACCACAGTCAAGAAGGTATGGCAGGAAGGTCAATGGCAGAGGTAGAACCATCAATTTTCTTCTACACATCACAGAGAAGCAATGGTGCCAGGCAAAGGGTAACATGCACCCTTCATCAGTCTTAAACCTGTGAGAAGGATGGAGGAGTAGAGACTTCACTTCTCTCATGCTCTAGAACAAGGACTGTCACTAACATGATCTTCATGCTGGCGTGCAGCAATGGTATCCGGTCGTCTCTCCTTCAGGCTCAGAAGAGTGAGGGTGCATAATGGTAGGATATGCTGGTGTTGGAATTTTTTTCCCTTCTCTGATCAAAGGCTATTACAGTGTGGCTAATTGCCTCACTTCTACATGGGCCTGCCAAGGAAGAAGGAGATGGAATTAGGCCCGTCCTTACACTGAGGACAGGAATTTAGAGCTGGTGGTGAAAGAACTTCAGCACCAGCGGAGAAGGACATGTTGACAGATTCCTTCTGAACTTACCTCTGGCTTAGGCTGTATTCCTGGTGGAGTCTGAGTATGGGAGGGCAGCAGCATACAGCTCCTCAGGAACTGTGAAAAAGAATCAGTTTCTGGAAAAATGAACAAGCAACCTCCTGGCAATGGACAGTTATGTTGCTGCTGGGCCACCCCTTCTGTATGATACTGCTTCTACCTTGGCCTTCCCTCACCTGCTTCAGCCTGGCATCCTGCTATGAAATGAAAAAAACACTTTGTGCTCTCTTTTGCTGTCAGACAGGGGAAAGAAAGGCCAAGCAGCTGGCATGTTCATATGCCTAAGACCTGCATACGTTTGACGTGAGTGGTGGACACAGCATCACCTGAAGCACAAACTTGCTCCATCCCAGAACAGGCTCTGGGGACCTCAGGCAAAAACTTTCTCTGCCCAGCCTTCGCATTTCCCACTGCAGTCTAACTGCTTGCCCTCAGCTGCTGTCAGCAGGCAGTGAGCGGCTGCAGCGTGCCCAGGGCAGGAGTCTTGCTGTGAAGCCAAATGTTCAGAAGAGGAGCAGGCAAGGTGGATTCTGAGTAAGGAGTGGCAATGTGTGATAGTGAGGATACCTATGACATTCATATCAAGTTGGCAAACCTGACGTAAGACCCATAACCCCATGCCTCTCTGGAGAGATAGCTGGAAGCTGGATATCCCAGAGCATCTCGGAAAATCTTCCCCTGGAGCTGGATTCACCTGTCCAAACACAAGTACCTAATATCATTTTAGGTGTGGGGTGGGGTACTGCTTGGACCACAGGATGTAGGTCTCCCTTAAGTTGCCTTTCATATCTGCAATCCCCATGCAAATGTTTCAAAAGCTATAGGGCATCTCATTAACTGCATCCTTCCTCTAGTAATAGGTAAGCTGAATTGGTCTTTAGTCTCTATTGACTGTATTGACCTGTTCTCCACTGATTGTAATGGGAGCTTAGACATTAGCTCACATGTTGATGACTAAATCTAGCTAAATCTGGTGCTTAATTTAGAAGAATTTTATTGCCCTCAGGGAGCTTTTAAATTCTCTATGCAATCAATGGAAAGATGTTAGTACTTAAAGAACTGGTGGGGTCTAGCTGGACTTCAGAGGTGCCCCTCTTTTTCTTTAGGTTACAGAAAGAACCTAGACAACTATGATAGGCAGAGTTAGATTGCCCTGCAGAGTTCTGTGCTTGAAATATTGGCAAGACAGTGTTTTAGTTAGAACTCTAAATTACATAGAATGGATTCTACCTATCTGTCTTCAGTAACCATAGCTAATTCTTGCTTGATTTAAGAACCTAATTACTAAAAACAGAGGTCTGAAAATCTTTTCCTAATACACAGTTCTTGAGAAGAGCAGGAAGTAAAGTGGTTAGGTCCAAGGAGACACCAAGTAAGAAATTGAACATACATACTAATCAATGCCAGTTTCTTTTTTATACTATGAGGTCCTTCAGGCATCACTTTTTGCAATTTCCTGAGTCAACAGCCTAGGGACATAATGCAATAAATCATTGAATTGATGATGGGAAAAAACACTAGCTTGCTGCTGTTCTTCAAATTGGATTCTGAGAACCAGATTTTTAAAAGTATTTCAACTCCTAAGGGTTTGATCCACAAAAGGACATAGATTTTTTGGTGGTCAGCGTTGCATCATGTAAGGTTTAGACGCCTGTTTCCTAAGGTTGACTGCATATGTTGAACAAGGTACATTATCTGCTTATCCAATGCATGCAAAGAAGTAGACATCTTGGGTTTCCTAATGACTGCCTAAGCTAATCAACAAGAAAACACTGAGACTAGAGCTGTTTCTTAAATCCCACCTCTCTTGAGGTACCGGTTCTTAACTCTTAGTCACAGGGATGAACAGTCATGAGCAGCAACTCCCAACCCCTTCCCTGGCTCAGGTGCCCATTCTGAGTTTTAAAGAAGAGAGTCAGCAAGTGAGTGGATGCCACTCATTGAACACACAGCTGGAGGAAGGGGGGTTACAAAAACTGAAAAAAAGCTCAGAATTCAGCACAGTTTCAGGATGTGGGAAACAACTACTATTCCATTTGAAAGGATTCACATAGTCCTTGCTCACTTTCTGACTGTAAAACCCAACCAATGGGCTGTAGATAACTCTCTATCAGTCTTGTTGCAGCAGTGCTACTTCAGAAAGAAAGTTTACATTCACAGCACGAGAAAGAAGCAGCAGCAGAAAATAAATTACTAAAGTCCACTTCTCAAGACGATTACTTAAGAGAAGCTGCCTGGTGCCCATTTCTTGCTCAAAGAGATGGTTATGTATTTTCTATTAAATAGTTAGATAAAAAAGTTAAAATTCAGGTATTTTTGAGTGGTGCCCCCCCCCCCCCCCCAAATGAAAAGGCATTTTGGAAGCTTCATGGTTGAGTTTTTCCTTTTTCTGCAAGGATTAAACAGAATGCTCTAATGAGTTCAGGATTTACTGAGAATTATTTAAGAACTTTAGCAGACTGGAAAAGCTGTAAAGGAGGCAAGGATGGTAGAAATCAGGGAAGGGCTTCCACGTGAGGACTAACTGGGCGTGGGTTTGTAATCCCGAAAAAGAGTAACTGTGGGGCCTATAGCAAAAGCCTGCATAGTCAAGAAAGGAAGCTGAATTGCTAAAAGTTATTAACTGTTCCTTATAAGAAATAATGAGGTATAAAATGAAACTGGTTGAGAACAAACAAGAGGAGCAGTACTGTAGTGTAGTTAATCTGAGTAACTCATTGCCACAGGATGGTCTAATGCAGCCTATCTAAGAGACAATTTTGTCAAAACCAGATAAGTGGCTCTTTCTTTACCTTACGGTAAAGTTAACGGACAGAACATTTCAGTGGGAGTGCTAGGGTTAGTAGTCATGCCTATCTTATCAGCAATTGAATTGTTCCTAGTGAAGCCTCTTTTGCTTCCCTTGCAAAGAAAGACATTTCTAGAAAAGTAAGTAGAAAAGATTACAGCATTACACTGGTTGAGACCTGGCTCGAAATGAATCACAGCTCCCCAAACACGTATTCAACCTCTCTGTTTATTTCCCTCAGCACATGAGAATGGGCTTGGTTGTACAAGAGAGCCCTATAACAGTTTTTGAGAGGGAAATAATGTTTGCTCATACAAACTGCTTCTTGTGGCTTATCCAGAGATACAGCACAGCCTTGAGCTAATGCCTGAGGAACTGAAAGTCTACTATCAATACACAATGTCTCCATCTGCTGATTGCTAACAGAGATTTCCATATCCTTTTGCATAACCCGATGGAAAGCACACTGCTGATGCTGTGACAGGTGGATGCCTGCTTCCAAGTGGGAAGCGGACTTTTTGTTAAATCTGGTCTCTAAGTACATCATTGCCTAGCAACTGTGGGAAATGGAGACAAGCCAAAGCATCAGAGAACATTTCACCTGGTGCAGCTCAGGGCTTGGGGTTTTTGTTTGGTTGGGGTTTTGTTTGTTTTTAAGAAAAACTACCCCAGTTTATTCCTGTGTAAAACAATATTAGGTGATTTATGTCTTCTCATCATAGAAACAAATTATGTTCTTACAGGAGGAGTGTCAGGACATTTCCCAGAGAAGAGCACTGTTTCACCGATTATGGAGAAATTCAGACCCAGTAGTGAATGAAATGGAAAAGACCCTTATCTGTTTGTGTCTTTTGTTACAGCTTCATCCTAAATCTTCATCATAAGGAGTCATTAGCATTACATATACACCAACATTAAGCCCATGGCACTCCAAAGGTGCATCAGCATGGCAGCACTGCTATTCTTCTTCTCATTCCTTGTAGCAACACTTAGTATCTCTTTCCTTCTTCTTCTTCTTTCCAAGAGATATTGCAGAGTATTGGCTGAAGTTCAATAATGACTAATTCAGAGTTTACCTCCCCAGAAGATTCTGCGTTAAATAACATCACATTGGCAAGAGTCCATGTAGCAAATAACTTTGTTAGCGCTTTTATGCCAGCAACACCAAAGCCCTTTACACAGCCTTGGATGTGAAATCATGGATATCTTGAACTGCTGTCTGAGTGACCTATGGCCGCTCAGCTAGATTTCCTGTATGCACTGCTTCCCTATACAGAAAAGTGCAGGCCATATTTTGCTTAGCATTGACTTGCCAGGAAAAAATCTTTCTCTGTATATGTATGTAAGAGGAAGACAAAGATAGAGAAACTGCATATGGTCTTATATGATTACTAACGTAATTTAAACTGTTGAGAAAATGATGCCTTTCCCAAAAAAGTATTTGCTTTTTCTATATACATCTAGGGAATACGTATTTTAAATTGGATCAAGGTAAACTCTAGGCTGAGCTCAGCTGCCTCAATATACTCTAGTGCCGGCTTCAGCAACGTTGGTTAGCTGAGCCCTCAAGCACCTGAACTTTTCTGTAACTGCAGCTGGAGGCCAGGTGAGGTAGCACAGGGCACGTCGAGTGGCACCAGCCCGCCCTGGCAGGCAAATGCAGAGCCCCCTGTCGTCTCTGTGACTAGTATAACGTAGGGAGTTCTGACTCAATTTTTATTTGCATATAATATAATGCCAAACATCTCATCAGTGCTCTACCAAAATTTAAGCCAGTGCATACAAGTTTGTATTCTTCCGCTGGGTTCAGTCTGACTTGTACCATTTCAGAGACATTGAGCAGCAAACTGTAAGTACGTGCAGCATCTTGCTTATGGAGAACAAACTCTGCTTTAACATGAAGCAGTCAAATCAGTAGGCAAATGCACTGGGTTTCAGCATGTTCTTAATATTTCTAAATATGAAATATATCAGAAAATAAAAATGTCTAGCATTTTCTGGGCAGGGCAGCACAAGCTCTAAATAAAGAGGCACTGAACATTGCTGCTCATACACTGAAAGAACATCTGTGACTGCTGTGTGGTACATAAATACCCAGGTTAATGTTAAACCTGAAGCAACTGGGCTATTAATAACAGCACAACTAGGTCAGCAGTGTATTGAGTGTAGACAGATTTATCATGTTTTCTGGGTAAGATTGCAGCCTACCCTAAGCTTTCTGCAGTTGTAACTAGACCGCTATTGAACAGGAGTTAGGTGATATAAAGCTTATGCAAATAATCTCTGCACTATAGTTATTGAAATACCAAGGTGCTCTATATTTGTATTATGTTTAGATCAATCAAGGAGAATGCTAAGGCTTATATCTGGATTCAGGGGCCTAAGCTTCCTGATTTGGTCTCAAAAATCAGAAATTTTGTAAAACATGCTCTGCTTGAGAGGTGCCTACCATACTGGATGAAATCCTTAAAAAATGTGCAGTTTCTGTTGTATCTTTATCTAAAGGGAAAATAAACCCCTTTTAGATTAGAACTTGATATAAAACAAGAGAGAGAGGCTTTTGGTGCACTATCTGATCTGAGAGGTGTGATGTTAGTAGGCTGCATAGCCAGCCTTGCCAGATGCCTCCTTCTGCATCAGCCTCTTGATAAAGTGCCAGTTCTGACTGATTGATGTGTTGCAATACTACATCATCTACCTTCTAGGCACCTAAACCAGTTAATGGACTTGATACCCTGTTGGTAGCTAGTTATTTTGTATTTGTATAAAGATTTAGATGCTGAAGCAATAGATTAGAGAAGTCTGCACTCTGCATGAGATGCTCATTCAAAGTAGGCAAAATCAGGTTCCTTTTCATGATTTAAGTACCTTATTATGGCCTGGAGAAAGGATTTACAGACTGAAACACTTTCCTGAAGGTTAGTCCTGAGGTTGGTCCTAAGTACTTTTCTCTCAACATATGGATGACGATCTCCTTCTACCAACGCTCTGGGTTAAGTTCTCACTGACAAGTTTCTATTCTAGTTTTTTTTCTTCCTAAGCAGATTAGTGGTCATGTTTTCTTCCTCTCTAAGAGCTCTCCAGCTAGTAGGCTGCAGCATATTCAATTCCGTACAGCAGGAACTAAAATAGTTCTGGAAACTTTTTTTCTAGAAATATGGCATCTGAAGATTTGAGATATCCTCCCATCCCCACCCCCTACAGCTATGCTGTAGATGAGGAGAGACTTTGAAGATCTGCTTTTGGTTCTAAGCACGGAACGGGGGATTTAGTGTTTCTATTTCTAATTGTTTAACTGTATTTTCAATATAAATTATGCTCTGCTCTTGATTTATAATATGAAACACACTCAATTTTTTTTGTCTAAAATACTTCAGAATTTTTTATCTTTAAAGTCTTTCTTCTTTTTATACAGCAACAAGACCATGCACAAGACGTAATGATTCTAAATAAACACTTTCTTTGGGTGCTGTGCATTGAAACTTAACTTGTTTTCCATTATTTGTCTTTCTGCAACAAGACAAAAATTCTTATAAAACAGAACAATTGTAATCGTATTCTGACAAGTCCAATTTATATGGTACATTGTCACAAAAGAATACCTAAGAAAATGCAGAATGGCTATACAAACCTACTAATATGCTTTAGAAACTCCTTGCAAGAGCTAGAACAACATACTTTTAAAACTCCAAATACATATTCAATATGTTTGTTTTAAAAGAAAATTTTATAAATATGCAAATTTAAGATAAACAAATACAGAATAAAATGCACTAAGAAACTGATATGTAGACAAAGGTTTATTTACACCATACAACATTTTAAATATTTTATACACAGCTGCAGCAGAGAAAGCTACTCTGAGCTTTCCAGAGAAAACTGCAATAATAAAGATGTGAAATATATTATTCATATAAAAGTGAGATTATTACTTTATTGCATTTAAAGCAATGAAGAATGTAGCTCAACAGACATTCATTTAATGACAAAAACTTTGCTTTTATATTATAAAGTAAAAAGTGTAGTAATGGCCAAACAGACTGTTATAAACTTTAAAAACTGCATAAATATATACATTGTGCTTCATGGTGAAGTTTTTTGAAAACTAAACCAAATGAAGCTGTTACAACATGAATCGTTGCTTGAGGTTTATCTATAAAGATTACCTTACAAATCCATTCCACGGGTACTTACAACACACGATGGTAAGAATTGTACACCTGGTTCTCCACTAGCCGCACTAGTGGGAATATACTGTACGAAAAAAATCACTGACATTTGGCACAGGAAGAGCCTGACATAAAGTAGTCACAATGTTCAGACAGGAGCGTCAGGATTCCCAAAGTCTCTTTATTGTCAGTGCAATGAGTTATTTTTGTTTTGTTTTTGTTTTGTTCAGTTTGTTTTCATTTTTGTTAAACTTCTGTTTGAAAGTCACCTTCTTGCACATCTAAAGGCAAGTTCAGACACTTCTCCCATTCTGCTGGTCTGAGTTCTAAAGCATCTTTTGCTTCTGTGTCTAATACGTTTATCGTTGTATAGTGTTGGTAGTCACTTGTGGTTTTGAAACTGTCCCATGGAGCCTTGTTCGGTGCTGAGTTCTCCTGAAGACCAGAGAAGAAAGAAGCATTAAAAACAAGGATGAAATAATGTGTTTTCTGTTTATAAGGCTGATGGCTAATGTGCTCTCATGAGACAGAGAAGCCAGAGAGTGGAAATGACTTTGCAGGGAGCCAGGCTGGCGGGTGTTCAACACCGTTGCGACTCTTTCCTTGTGAACAATCAACACTTTGGCAGGCTCCTCACCTGAGCTGCCAGCTAAGCCCTTTCTTTCACAAGAACCAATGTACATGAGGAATGGCCGAGTGATCCAGTCCCAATAGCCATCTTTTTAATAGTGGTTGTATAGAAAAGTGGGAGAAGAGAAGGGAAGGTAATTGAGAAGAGCTTGCTGCCTGAAATACGGGGTGGTTTGAAACGGAGATTGCCAGCTGGATTCTAAATTGGGGCAGGTGCATGACAGAACCACGGAAACCTAGTCCTTGAAAATGCTGTGAGAGCTACCTTGCTTTACAGGCTGATGAGCTCATGTATATTAGGATTAACAGGCTGAAAGCTGGTTATTTTCTGCTGAATGAATTTTTTTTTTTTGAATGCTAAGTTTTCTAGGGTAAAAGACATTATGGACTAAGACCAATTTAATTAGTGATTTCTGCTGTAACATTGTGGGTGGGACTTAGTTGCCAAAACCTAACATTTTTGCACCATTTTAGATGCCTTTGGATTTTCTGCCTGATATCCAACTATTTTCATGAGAGGTGCAGGTCTCCTTTGAGTCCTGTGTCACCACTGCCTGTACCGTGCTGTAGACTAAGACATCTGAGGCTGTCTAAAATAGCCTGAGATGCCTATATTTAGGTACCTGGATCACTCTCTGACTGTCTTACAGATAGACCATTCCTCTAGGCAGCTTTTATTAGCAGACCTTTCAAAAACATAGCTCCGATGTGAAACAGAGTAAACACAACTCTTCCACTGAGATTCCCTTTGAGATTTTGAGTTAATTCAAGCTTTACACAGACAGCAAATCTCAAATGGGGAGGCGAATGCAAACTTTACATGTCAGCAAATCTCAGAAGGGGGAGTGAGCGAGAACTGGGTGCAAAATAACACGTCACAGCTAAAGGTTCATCAAAGAATCAGGGCCAAATTTCTGCTGGATTAAGATGATGTAAATGATGTAAATCCATTGGCCTCACATCTGCTTAATACCTCTTCTTCATGTCTGAGAGCAGCTCTTCTGAAAAAGTTATAGAATACAATGATTCTAGCTCAGTTCCATTTAATATACAATTTTCACATTATAAAATTATATATAAAATTATTACTAATCATACTATTACTGCTAACAAATAGGTCACACTACATTAGCTGTTTTAATTAGGCAGAATCCACTATTTCCTTGCTTTCATTATCAGATGTAGTCAGGGTGTTACGCATGTGTGTATAAGTGTGTGTGTATAGATTTGAATTATGATGATAGCCGAGTCAACCAGGATGATTTAGTTTTTGCTTTTCCCATGGTAAATATTTATAAACATATTATGGAAAAGACACGGCATTACAGAGACCCTGTGTGCTTTCTGGACCGTCTCACGTATCGGTTTATCTAGCTGGACTTGTTTGTAGTAACTAATTTAATGTCTGCTTGCCTAGCTAGAGGAAAAGCCCTATTGGCCAAATTACATTAGTGAGCTGCTTTCTCTATATAAAGTCCTTTAGACTTGGTGGACACATACAGATTTGAAATGTGTTCCCTACAGTTCAATTACTTGTCATCTATAATGATGTCAGTGAGTTAGTTATGGTCTAGTTGTAAAACCTAATGAGTCTTGTCATAGGTTAGATTAGTGAAATATCTTTTGTTCTAATTTCTGAGGCTATCTAAAGGTAGCAGAGAGTGAGGTCTTCTTGGGAAATATCCTGAATTCAAAGGACTCTTGTTTCATTGTTGTTGTTAAGGATCCATCATATTTGAAATATCTAAGAAGGAAAACTTACCATACTGCCGGATTTTGGTACATCCCGAAATCTGTCCAGCGTCTGAAATTTCTGATTTAACTCTTGAAACAATTCCATGTGCCTCTTTCTTGTATGCATGACCTTCTGCAAAATGGAACATAATTGCTTATATTTATAATTGAATCTGGGTTTTTTTAAGAGAAGCATTATTTTCCCCAACATAATAAAGTAAATTGAATTTGGCAGGGCCATCTTTTCCCTATAGACTCGGCCAATGGAAGTGAATGGCACTGAGCCTTCTCTCTGCTTTGTTTAATGTTCTTCCTGTGTACAAGAGACTGTTTTTACCCCACATTTTTTGAGTTGCTGAAATTAAGAGACACTGTTTTTGTGCTAGCTTAGAAGTATTTTGAAAGTGATGGCAGTTTCTCAGAAGGATATTTCTCTTGCACGTTAGGAATATTTTCTAGAATTTCTGTTTTCAGCATGGATGCTAATATATTAATTTCTATAGGAATGTAACAGCAGTTTGTAATGGTCCCTATCGGAATAATTTTTATGAGAACACTGAACTCAGAAATCTTGGCCCTGAATGGAAAAGCCCCAAATGTTATGTCTTTTTAATTAGACATGTTCTTGTCATTCAGATCATCATAAAAATGCAGTTGAAATGGCATTCATATTAAGAAAACTAGGCACAGTTTTTCAATTTTACTTGCTTTTTTATGTCATGGACTGTGCAATTGGAAACCATCCTCCCTCTAGGCCATGCACAGGGCACTCTTCCACAAAAACTAATTATATGTCACTCCTGTGAAGAGGTGGGGACCCCAAACAGCCCCCACAGTTGGAGGAGCCCTTGGCCATGTATCTGCCTTGGCAGCTACATGGAGAGTGAAGCCTGTTTTCAAGCCTAGACTCTCAAGCCTACCATCTGCGTTGTTTCCAAACAAGTTCACGCTCAGGTATGGATTCAGACCGGCCTCTGGAGCAAAGCCGAAGGCTGCTTACTGTTCAACCAATCTCATGGTTCTGTGGTCCGGGTGGACAGGGGACAGGAGGGACTGAGGATGCTTCACCTCAGTCCAACAGCAGATGGGCTCAGCTTGGCTTTTCTTAAGCTTTTGTAACTGCTTGAACTTGGGTTACATCCAGGGCAGCAGCCAATAATGTTGATAGAAAAGGTGCAGGACACCAGCCTCTATGCACATCCACTAATTGTGAAGCCTGATTTTCCCTGGCGTTGTACATGACAAACCCTGCAAACTTAAGTACGCCGTGCCTGAGTGTGACCCTTCCCAGCAAGTAACGCTTCTGCCGAGTCTGGGTTAGTACCTTTTAAAATGGAGTGGGAGTATCTGACCCTCAAATAATGCTTTACCAATACCAATTTTAACTTTTATCTTTCATTTGCATTCTGTGTTTATAAATTTCATGAACTCTCTCTTGATCATGCATTTCTACTGCTATGCTGTAATAACCATATCATCCTTAATATAGCTACACCGTAGCTTGAGAACTTGTTTCACTTCTGAGAACAGGAAATTGGCAACGTTATTCACAAAAGAGACATGAGATACAGCAAGCAATTAAAGACCTATTAACTTAACATGAGTTGTGGGGTGAATAAGGGAGAAAATTTTGCAGGATTTGGTGAGGAACTCCTTGCAAAACATAATTTAACTGGAGATAGCTGATCTAAATTTATGAGGGGAGTTTCACTTAAGTGACTTCCTAGGGATTCTTTTAAGCTATTGCTGTTATGGTAGACAGGGATATGTAGCAAATTTCATATACATAGAATTTAAAAAAGAAAGGTTCTGCCTCAAAGATTATTATTGGCTGAAATAAGGAGACGTTCACGGGAATGAAAAAGATTTTGTGGGTTAAAATACTGGCTCTAAAAGCAGGAAATAGCATATGACTGTGAAACAAGTATCTCCATTTGGAAACTTTTTAATAGAAGGCTAGGAATATAGAGAATGCTACTTTCTGATATTTTTCTGAATCGTGTACCCAAGAATTTGTTAAATAGCAAATATGAATAATGCAAATGTCTTTCTCAGTTCATTACATTTTTCCTGAGGAGAAGCAGGTGGGAGGAGAAATTAAACTCTTGCAGTGGGAAGTCTGCCAGAAAAAAAGGCTTTAAATTTTATTCTTAATAGCAGAATGACTGGTATGCATATGTACCTATGGATCTTTTCATTGCTTTGTGTTTTCCTGGCTTCCATTCCATAATTCCTACACACTGACACCCGCCCCTCCCCACTGCTTATAAAGAATGATCTGAACTGAAGGTGCAGTAACTTAAATTTCCAACTTTAACTCTTCTTTTCTAGATTTCTTTTAAATTCCTTGTTAGAAAGCACTGTCTTATCCCCTTTGTAGAAAATATACTCTGTTGGGTAACTCTTTCTCTTTTATTACAAAATAACCCACATAGTATTTGTGGGGGTTTAATCTGTTTTCTGTATTAAATGGGCACTGTGAAAAACACAGCTTTATCAATCTTAGAAATACATAAGTTTTATCAATACAGGGCTGGATATCTTGACCAATATACACTAGGATGATTGTAGTAGCATCAGGACCTGAAAAGGATGGAAAAGGAGCTTCTCATGCTGCCCTTTGAAAGCACACCTTCTTTAGGTGCAGCTGGGGATTTGCCCATTAATGCCGCATCCCCTCCAGAAGCACCCGAGTTAGCCACCAGGCTACAGACACACACCTTCTTGTCTTTCCTGCAGGCTCCATAACTCTTGTGCCTCACACCCTAAAGGGGGTCAGACTGAACTGACACCCCTTCTGCATTTCTACCCCCACTCACAAGTAACATCGGGTGTATGTTTTGAAAAGACTAAGCCTTACTCTGATGAGCACCTACCCTCAGAAGAGGGTTCAGAGTGTCGATGGCTATCATCAAGATGGGAAGGACTTCAAACATAAGTTTGTACCCAGCTCCCTTTTTTAGTTACGACAGGGTTTTAGCTGAACTCTGTCTAGCTCAAGCACAAATATTCTCATGAAGATTTGTGGTCAATCTTATGAATAACAGTAATAATAATAATAATAATAATAATAATAATAATAATAATAATAATAATGATGCCATTCAATTTGCCTTGGAGGTTTTCTATATTGTCACAGGTAAAAATGCTCTCTCTCAAATATTGTACGACACAGCTAAGTGAAAAGAACAGATGGGGGATGCCTTCCCAGCCCTATAATGGAAACATGCTGTGTTTTCAAGATGTTATAGGTATGATCAGTTGCCAAACTTAGGAACGGGAAAGGATTTTTTCCTGCAGGCATATTTTTTTTCACCTTTGTCTTCGAGAGATGTCTTCAGGCTAGTAAGAGAATCATTTTAAACTTTTGTGTGAGTTTGTAATGTTGTTATAATGCATAGCTATTACAGATAAAATTCTGAAAGAATGCAGCTCCAGTAATTAATGATCAATTTAGCATTATTGCTGGTGAAAGTCTGCTGCTCTGTAGAAAGAAAAGAAGACATTCTGGTATTCACATTTGTCCTGTGTATCCTTGCTGTCTCTCATGCGTGGAGCAGGAAAAGAGCCAGAGAGTACTTGAATCCTGGGGAGCAGGGTAATAAGGCACTTTTCTGAATTATTTGGCATAAATATTATTACCAGAGTAGATCTAATGAATGCCTCATAAAAAGGGGAGAGTGGGGTGGATGGCTGGGGAAATCCAGGAGTCAGACCCTCTCACAGAATTTAAAGGTAATTGTGGTCTTGAATCCTAAAGTGAATGTCAATAACACTGTTTAACTCGCCTGTATATTTTGTAAGTGTCAGCACACACCTGTTATAAAGTCCTTCTGGGAATTTCCACAGCATCTGTATTTTTCTTCAACATAATTAGAATGAATTTTGTTTGATCTGACAGCTAAGTATTAGTGCTGAGCCTTCATGAAAAAGCTACCTGTCCAGCTTTAGGGAAAAACAGAACATAATGACTGGGGTTGGAGAGCACTTTGCTGGGGTTACCGCAGCCAGCAGCAAGAAGGATCCAAAACGCCCAGACCTATGAATTTTGGTCATGTTTTGGATACCAGACTGCATGAATGAGTCTAAACTAATCCTTGGTAATAGCAAGAAAAGAGCTGTAAAGCTGTTGTATGTTGACTGTTCATTTTAGCAAACTTCAAAGTTCAACTGGATTAGTCAGTGTTTTGCAAAATCTAATAGTGGACAGTATGTTATGTAGCAGAAATACTTTCTGCCTACAGACTAAACCCAGTATGTTATAGTCTGTCTTCTTTTTTCCACATAAAGGGATAATTTAAGAATGTAATGGTAAACTGTTTAAAAAGGGAAAACAAGATACAGGTGGCCCAGTTCTTAAGAGCCTCCTCTCTAACCAGCTTAAAAGATCTGTGATAAGGCATGGCCAGTTTGGATGTCATCTTTTTCTCTCTCCCTTTCCTTCAACTGGAGACATAAGTTTTCTATAACGCTACCCAGCACAGTCACAGGACTTTTATTATTTATAGTCCATTGCAAAGGCCCTTAAAACTACACCTGTATTTCTACATATATTGGAGATAACAGGGACAGAGAGTATTTTATGGTGTTGAGTACAGTCATAGTCTGCCTGTGTTCACACTACATAGCAGCTGGTTTTGAGTTTCATCTGTGACCCTCAGAAAAAAAATTGTTTTTCTTGTGTTTCTTTGTTTTTACTTCAAATTGTCTATATTAAGGTGAGTGTTGCATTGCAGCCTACTAGCACAGTCTTTTTTTTTTTTTTTTAAACTATGAAACTGTGACTCTACAGTAGTAAGTTAAACATGTCCAAGACCATTTTCTGGCACCACCTAGCACAGAATGTTCTCCATGAATGCTACTAAATTCTCTTAGTGTCCAAAATAAGAAGTCTACAACCAAATTGCCTATTGTCAATGGTGCCTTGGTTGCATTGGTTCCCTAAGGAGATTTCAGGAACTGTTTGGAGAGACAAGGGTGGTCTGGACTAAAATAGTGAAGATAATTCTAAAAATCCATCCATATAAAAATTGGCATTTTGGCACCCAGGAATATTCTCCCCAAAATGTCTACTTTAGTAAGATAGGCATAGCCTGAGGGTTTGTCTTTTATGGATATAGACAGACATGCGTGAGAGGTTGAGGGTGTAGAGACTGCTGAGGGAGTGTTAAAAGGAAAAGGATGGAGGGAGCCAAGCTTGACACAGTCTTGTCCATACTGCGTATTCAGCATTTATTATCCTCCAAACCACATCCATAGCATTTGTTATCCTCAGAACTGTGGAAGGATGTTGTCCTGGCACTGGTCACAGACAAAGCAGAGAAAGTGTTAAACATTTAAGTAGTATGGCCAATCACTCTAGCTCGACCTCACCTCCAGACTCTATTCTATTTTGCAGTCAAGCTGCTTTGAAATACCAGAATAGCAATGTTTTGGCCACTCAACGTTATCTCAATTCCCTTCATCAGTATGCCTTGCTGAGTGAAGGAATCTGGGTGGCTATTTGAACATTTTATGGCTTTTTTATTTTGCTTTACCTCAGACAGACAGCCACGCTAAGTGTAAGAACACAGGAAAGCCCACAGGCTTAATCAGAGGAACCATAAAACAGAGAGGTGAGATGGTGTTAGTCTGAGTCAGTACTTCTGAAACACAGCAGCAACTGGCACAGTATTGTTGCCGCTCTCACTTCCTCAGCAGTCACTCCCAATGGCCCCATCGTTCCCTTTTTACAAACAAATATCTTTTCCTGCATTATAATCATACTTCTAAAAATATTAGGCCATGGAGCAACAATGCTGCAAACAAGACAAGAAAAAGGTGTAAGCATCTTAAATACACTATGTGAGTCAAAAGAAAATATGTAATGGGAGGTCTGATTCTTGACAGCAGAATGTGTATACCATTGTTGGTGTTTATTTGGTGTTGGATTATGCTCTCCTGAGTGGTTAGACGAATGTTTTACTATCTGTTGCCACAGAGAATGTTCTCATTGTGAATGGCATGATATTCCTACATTTCAATAAAGAACAGTAAAATTCAGAATTCTTTATATAATTATAATTATAAAACTTCTGTTCATATTGCTTGCATTTAATTTCAGAATTGCTTGGTCATCAGAATTTTGTCATTGATTCATGTTTTTCTTCTTCCTTTCTAGGCATTTATCCTAAAGCATATTTAAGATGATATTTTCATTTTATTTTCCTTAAACTTACTGTGAAATTGTTTGATGCTTTATTTGAGAAGTTACATGACTGCTTAGGGTAGCTATAGTCTCTGGGGGAAAATGACATAAGAGATTAAGGCATGATGTTAAACTACCAAGAAACCACAATCGAACACGGAAGGTCAGCATTTCAGCAAAAGCAGGTTACCAAAGCAAACCCTTCTCTCATTGCAAGGCTTCTATGACCACTGCTATGGCTGCATTTTGCTAGTTCTGCCTCTTTCTTTTCTATGGACTAAAATCTGAAATCTGAAATCTGAAAGTACATGTACTGTGCTTACAGCCCAAATAATAATAATGAAAAATGCTTTTGTTTGCACATGCAAACAGAGAGGGTGACTTTTAAAGTTATGGTTGATATATACTGATCACTGGATATTAAAGTTTAGCCCGAGATCTGTAGGTTCCATGCAAATATTATGATTGTTCAGTTTCTCTGGAGACACACATAATGAATTATATCAAACTATTAACATGCATGAACAGACAACCTATGCGAAAACCCCAAATCCATAAATTATTATCATCCCCTTGAAAACTAACTGCTGTATTGCTTCCGGTAGAGAGTAGAGAAAAAACCCTCAAATAAACAAAACTCTAAGAGACTTAATCATACTGACTGAGATAGAACAAAATGGTCATTAACTAACACAACCAAACCTTCTCATTCAACAGGGTCTAAGTCTGAAATTGTGGATAACCTTACACGAACTTGATTTATATATATACCATGTGATCCATAAGCTTTGGCAACTGCAGCACTTCATCGTTCAAAATTTGACACATTCATAATCACTATTTGGATGTGAAACTCGTATGCCAGTAAATTAGTATTGAAGAAAGAGAGATAGAACAAATGATTGCGACTCTCTTGAACAAAGCAACCTTCTGCAACAGCGTGGCCTGTCCTACAGAAGTGTCACACTTTTTCCACTGATAGATAGCCAGCAAAACAAACAAACAAAAAAAGAAAAACAGATGAAAATGAAGAGGCAGAGAATTTAAAAACTGAAACCATGATGGTTAATATTGCAATATGACAGTTTGATCTCAGAATATTTTACAAACAAGTTGCACCAAAGTAGTTTTAATGAATTGCTCATCATGTTCTCTACAGTACCAATTGAACAACCCTATGACATCTACTGTGTCAGAAGGCTAAAATCTGCTAAATGAAGACTTTACATTTACTTTTAGGAAAATACTTTTAATAATCAGGAATAATTCAATAAAACTTACTTCAAAGTCAAGGTCCGAATAACGTGATTTTCTTCTCTATTAAGCAGTAAAAAAGAAAGAAAAAAGAGGTTGTATTAACAAGGGGACTATTCACCAAATCATACTAATGAGTCTAAATAACATTCTTGTTTTCCTATCAGATATATATTAGGTATTCTGTGAGAGGTTGTAGATTTTATCTTGATAATTTAAAATTAATGCATGACTTTGCATACAGTTTATTAGACCAGTATCATACTCTTTTCTCTGAAATAAACCAGACTGCATTTCACTGGGATGCATAATGTGCATGTTATTTGCATGCAATTGAACCTACTGGTGTATAAATTATATCTATTTCTATACTTTCTGTGGTATTTCCAAATTATCATCATATTTAGACTTTTTACACAGCTATCTATAAGTACCTGTGATTTAGATTTGTATAGGTATACAGAAATTGATTCTTTCCTACATCAGGCTTACATTGGTACAACTCCATTGATTTTAATGGAATAACTGATAACAAAATCAAGCCAAAGCCATCTATATTTTCCATAGCTTCAGCTTGTTTGTTTGCAATGACAATCTGGATGGAGAAAGCAATGATTTTGTTTTACACTTATGACAAATTTGATTCAAAGCATCTGATATAAAGCAAGAATGATTTACTAGCGAAGTAGTCGCTTATATACAATGCAACAGAATATGATTGCTTAGACATATCACAAATAATTTAGCACAGAATTTTTTACAGATTCTAAAAGAAACCAGTTATAAAGTCAAATTATATCAGAAAGAAGCAGAAATATTATAAAGAAGAGATAAAAATATCTTTTTTCTCCTAAGGTTGGAAATTGAGTGGCTTGCAATAGACTAAAGAGATGTAGAAACAGTGGTTGGAAGAGCTGAAAAAAAGAGTGCAAAGAACATATGAATGGAAAGAAAAGATACATTCCCCTTCAGGAAGGAGAGTTAAAGGAAGAGAAAAGTACCCCAAGTAAAGAAAAAGGCTTGCTGCTACAATTTAACCCTATTTTTTGTGGTAGGATAGGATGGCTTTAAGTCATGGTGAATGAACCTTTTCAAATTGCAACTAATTTCTGCAGTAACATACAAATGAAATCCATTAAGTCAAGATGAATAATGTTACTGACTTCATTAGACTTTGATTTTATTTGATTTAACAGACATGCTGGTTTTAGTAAGCTGTTTTGTTTTCTTGCAACTGAAAGAAATGATTTTAAAATTCTTTCAGTTGTAGAATGTGGAAAATGTTTGGTCTCTGAGCCCTTGATAATACCACTTTGTGACATATTGTCTGTTTTTGTAGTAAAATTTTGATGCTCCAATCCACAATAATATGAAGAAGATCGCTGTAACACTGTTGACACACTCTGATGCCTAAAGAGCTGGGAGGCAGTATAATATAATACAATTAAAACAACCAACAAACACAAGCTTTGGAGAAGCTATTTTTAATCAGCAAGGCTTGATTTAACCTAGCACACTTAAAAAAGAGTATTTAAAAATAAATTAAACAATTCCGCAAAAATAAGCGTCATGAAAACATGGAAAACAACAGAGGTCTTGGAGGTAAGAAAAATATGAGGACATTATGCTCAAATTCTTGAAGTAGCTAAGTTCTTACTTCTCACTCATATTAAGGGGGCCATGGTACAAGTGTACCTTTGACATAGGCCTTCATCATTCCACAGTAAATCAGCACCTGAAGAAATCTATGTATTTCTAATGAGGAAGGATCTATTTTTAAGGTGCAATTAGAGCACATCTACCACTGTAAAGGCTCTGTGGTTACAAAAGAAGAAACATGTACAGCAAATAATGAGGTGAAGTTTACAGGCGTAGCTTTGAAAAATGCTTGAAAAAGATATTTTTCAGCTACAGTTCAGTAATAAACCTGATATCATTGAACCATCTGACTGAGAACCCTAAGTGAAAACATGGAAAATTTAGGAAGAAATGTGTTTCTAGAAGAAATGTCTAGTTTGCTAGATACTGTGATTTATAAAATAGGAGCATTTGTATTTTGCCTTAAGTCTGCTTGACCACAGTGAAAATATTCCTGGCATAGCTGGATTATTAGATTTTGCAGCCAGACAACTCTATCACTGTTTACATGGTAAAAAGGCATCTCTAACAGACTGCAACGTATTTAACTGTGCTGTTGTCAGAAAGAGGTAACTATTGCAATCTTGCTGTTAGATCACACCAGTTATAACCAAACAGATCATACCACAGGTTTATCTCAGTGAGGATTTTTCTAGGTCTTAACAAGAGTCTATCACAAACACATTTATTTTAAACTTATATAGTAAAGAACATCTGTTCTGTGCTTGTGCTTCACTTTTTTCCATGGCTGCATACAGTGAAATACAACACAAGTGCTGTCAGAGCCTATTCTCCTAAGACATAAAAAGTATGTGACTGCCACAGGTCTGAACAGTAGCAGCAAAGTTCTGCGAGTTTCTGAAAAACAAAGGGTGCTGGTTATGAATGTGATCCTGCACCACTGAAAGTCATCTGCAGTATTGTCACTGTCACCAGTAGGTACACGATCATGTCCTCCTGGCTACTACATCATTGAAATGACTGCAGTGTTATTTTTTGAGAGCAGGAACGTATTCAGAAGCATGAAGTCATTGGGAATCTTGATTTATGAGGATGGAAGTTTTCCTTCAGTCCCAACTGGAAGTTCTCATTTTACTAAATTCTTCTAGTTTCTGTATGATATACAACAAGCTTAAAACATGCAAATCAACGTTTTAATTGTGATTGTATATATACTTGTTTTCTTAAATGATGTTTACTTGTTGTGTCTCTTTTGGCTGAGAAAAACGGGTTTTTCCATACATACCTAAATGCTTTCAGAAATCAACCATCTGTCTCATTCTACAATTTAAACTAATGAAAGCCAGCAGCTGAGTGAAGTGGAGTAAGGGAAAAAAAAATCTCTTGCATCGAATGAGCTGCTGAACTGGTCACACCAGTATGTTTCTTTTCAAAAAAGCTATTCCTTTTACCCACCTGCAAAACAGAATGATTTTAGCCAACAAAAAAGTTAGACTGGAAGCTGGTGTTTTTTTCAAGGATCAGTTGGCGATCTGCTTGAGTATTAATGTTAGTAGAATATAAATAACAAGTGACTGTAAAGGATAATGTCTATGGTTTGCCTCATTTAGTATTTTGTATTTGACCAGGTTCTGCAGTGATGCTTCAGGAATGATATAGAGAAGGGCAAGTATAAACTGACATTTCTGCTGCAATACCTTCCCTAGTTCTTCAGTAGTTTAAGAATTTCTTTGGGAGGAGCCTACTCTGTTGAGCTTAATAACACTTTTTTACATTATTCCATTAGTCTAATCACGTTTTAGAATTATTCCTAATTTTGACAACCAAAATGTGCTGAGGTAGTTAATTCCGCAATTTAAATATGCATAACGTGACACAGGAAATCATGTTGTTTATCCCTTTGCCATTTCATTTGATGCTCCTGTTTTTTATGTTACAGGAAATACAAATAATCGTTCCCTATTCACTACTCAGTCATCTGTTCTCCAAGCTGAAAAGCCCTAATGCTGGAGACCTGCAAGGGTAACTAATAAAGGGACTGCCTAAAAAGCTGAAGACACACGCAATTACTCAGCCTCAGGGAGTTAGCTGGGATAATTCTGAAAAAGCTGAGGGATATGGGTAACTAGTGAACTGCAATCCATGCACAATTACAAATGCTGCAAAGAAAAGGTCAAGTCTCCATTTAAACGGGCAAGGGTGTGACTAGCCCTTTTTGAACAGCTCCTGTGTGTTGCGTCGGTGCTCTACACTGACAGAAGACAAATTGTGCCAGTGAACTGGGGAAATTTCAAAGAGCAGCAAAAAGTACTTTCAAAGAGTTAATAACACTGGATCAAGAGGAAAGGATAAAAGAGTGATACAGCTTGTTTAAACTTTGGCTCTGGAAGAGGTAAACACAGAAGCACTGATAAACAAAGCTGGTGTGAGAAAAGTCTGAAAAGATGTAATTCAGAAAAAATAGGAAAAAATAAAGGAAATTTCAGAAATGCTGTTGGGAATAAAGAAAGTTTATGTAACTATGAAATAGTCTGCTAAGGGAAACAGTGGAAGCTTTTCACTCTAGTCTTGAAAGTGAAGTTTGACCATGTATTAGAGAAATACACTGTAGAAAATGTTCTTGCATTGACAGAAGAGATGACCTGACAAGGTTTTTTCCATCTCTGATTTCTACAGCTCTTTGATCTTAATTGATAAAATCTATTTTACAGCCCCCCCTCCTCCCCCCCCCGGCCCTTCATGACAGGACCAAAGTGAAACTCTGTGAAAAGAGGTCTGCAGTAGTAATTTATTTTAAATCAATTTTACTTCGTGCTAATCATGTATAGCTTCTCTGTGTAATTCCAGAGCAACTTTAAACTCTGCTCACTGAGGGACAAAAATAGAATACTGAAGAATAATTTCCATACACCAGCATGCACTAATCTGCTGGAAAGAGCTGCTCTCACCAAATGACTAATAAAATCCCTCTCCATCTCTGTAAAACGACAAATGCCTGGTTTTCTCCTTAGTCTAGTCTGCATTACACTACTACCTGATTAATTACATGAGATACTCCTGAAGATATATTGCATTGTGCAAAGTATAATTGAAACCAGAGATACCATATTATAGTGAGGGCTATAACTGTGCTTCCATTAATATAAAGCCGCCTTATCAGCAGTTTATAATTCACTCTGAGATTAGATTTGACATACAAGATCTTAGGCTGGGGACAATTTTTTCCCTGAACAAAATTAAAGGAAAATCTTTTTTGGCCCTCAGAGATATGAAAGTGGAATGGGGATAGACAGTTTTGATTTAAAATGCCTTTTGTGTGTATATAACTGAAAAAAACCCCTTAGTTTCTGAATAGAAGAATATGTTGGTTATTAGTTCATAACACAAGCTAGACATAAAGCAAGTAAAATTTCATGAAAAAGTGGTTTAATGTGGGAATTTTAAGTGTTTAACATATGCTAGCAAATTTAGCACATCAACACACAGCACAAAAGTCACTTCAGAGATCTCAATTTAAAACTGTTCTGGCAAAATATTCTGGTTTGCTGCTCCCTTTTTTTATAGGGTAACCTGCATATGTATTTATTCAGTGAACCAAAACCACTTGTTTTGTGTTTCTGAAGGCTTTGGGGGGAAATGTAGCATTCCTTAAATGGACAAGCAATTGAAAATATGTTTCTTAAGGATCATATGTAGTTAAAGGTAGCTGCTTATAATATAAAGTCTGAAATATATGCTACACTTCGTAATACTGACTAAAATTTCGGTTCTTTACATCTTCAGTTACTAGAATCAACTCTGCCTGATTCTACCCCCACTCCTGTATGGTAACCTAAAAATAAGCTGCATCAATTTCTGAAGTCAGAGGAATCTGAGACCTACTCACTCAAGTGAAAGAAAGAGAGGGTTGTTATAGGGCTAGACTTCATTTCACTGAGAGTCACAAAATTGGCAAGAACTGTCTCCACAGCTTATTGAAGAATGAAATGAGGAATGGGAGGGAAAGAAATCTGAGAAGCAGAATGCCTGAAAATAAATGCAATGCGGAAACATGATGAAGAGGAAATTCCTGTGGTGCTTGTCTCTCTTTTTGCTCTCTCTCTCCCCCCACCCCGCTCCATCATAAATCAAAATGACTTCACACCATTTTGCTTTTGTTGTGCCTGATCTCTGGTACTTTATTGACAAGATTGACTGTTTTAACTGTGTATTTCTTCTCTCCTTTCCCGTTCTTGCTCCTTTCCTGATGCTTTTATTTCATCCTTCCTAACACTTTCATTTTAAGCTTCTTCTCCATTTCTGCCATCTTTCTTTTCCTTTTTTTTCAGCATGTCTGTCTTTCTTTTCTCTCTTCTTTATCTATACCTTTACTTTTAGTTTGCACTTCACTATCTTTACTAGATCCCTCTATTTTCTCAGCTGTTACAGTTTTTTCTTCCTATAGTCCCACATCAGTGATTTGGCCAAGGAACTCTGGAGTTGACTTTCTTTGAATGTATTAAGAGCTCTCATGAATGAATACAGAAGGATTATTTTGGTCACACAATCAACTTCCCATCTAAGGGCTTTATGTCTTTCTCCACATAAAAATCTCATAGCAGAAACTGAGACAAAAGAATAAAGAAGGAAGATGTGAGACTGGAAAGAGAATTCCAGTCCTTTACACGACAAACAGTTTGGGAAGTCCTTTTCTTCCTGTTCTTATAAAGCAGATGCTCTTTTTTCCCTTTAATAAATGTTTCTATTGCCTGTCTTTGCATACCCTTCCTTTTATAATTGTTAAAAGTCTTTGCCTCTTTCAGCTCTTTTCCGTTTCTGCTCATACTACACTAACCATAGTTCCCTTGAAAGAACCCATCATTCTTCTTCCACAAAGGTAACGATGCAAGTCTCCTCGCATAGTCAGGCAGCAGGTATCTACTCCCTCTTGCATTTATTTTACACAATAAAAAGAAAAGAATTATCCTGGAGATATGTTGCACAGATCAGCTTCTTCCTCTTCATTTAAACCTCCTAACCCTTCCTTGCATCTAAGCGGCTGGGAATGCACTACTTCATTTCAAAGTAATTTCATTTTAATGAGCACACCACTCTGAGTGTGCATTTTCAAAACAAAAAACATTCCAAAAGAATGTATCGAGTGTGGTTTCTTCATTAAAATCAAAACACTTTGAACTGAAGGAGCACACTCCATGCCACTTTGATACCAAGGTAGCAAAGCCAGTTTTAATCCATGCATATAAGGAATGTGCAGGAGATTAGCCAGATGTTCAATTACTCCTCCTAAGAAACTGTGTGATGTACTAATGTGCCTGCCTGTGCCTGTGATTGCATGAGTACTGTTGAGTACATACCAAATAAAACAAAAATGACTTGCACATTGGGAATCTGCAGATCCTTAAATTTATACTTATTTGGGCAATACTTCTATGTAAATATTATGGCATTTGCAGACTATCTTTTGAAAGCTGAAATTCTTCCATATATAATAAAGCATTTGGTTGTTCCTAACTACACATTTTCTTGAGAAAAAACATGTAGATATAAAAACTAGAAGAAAGTTTGTGACACACTGTAGGATTCATCTGACTAAATTTAGGACATCAACATTTTTGATGTCTACTACTTATTCTGGCTTCCTGTACGGCACCTGAAGAGAGACACTTGCATGAGGGCATGTGATTTACTTCGTCCTGGAGTAGATGTCTAAAAGTGGCCTAAAAATGCCTATTTTTTTCCATTGACTCTAAAGGGAAGCCCAGTGTGAAAAGCTCTTTTTCCATATCAGAAGGGGAATGCCTACATTTAGATATCTAATGGCAGGGGTGATGGGTCCTTCCTGCAAAGTTAAAAGTCAAGACATACATACTTGTGCTGATACTATACTTGTGTTCCAAAACATCCATCTCCAATGATCATAATGAATACAAAGTCTAAATAAAAGAGAACACCAAAAAGACCTGACATTTCAGCCTTCACTTTTAATAGCTTTGGGTTTTTTGCCGTTTATCTCTTTATACACTTTTTAATGATTTGAATAGACACATATTGTTCTAAGGGCTGATCATCTCTTGGAATGTGCAAAATACAAAAAAATAATTGATTTCATGGACTTAGGAAGGCAAAGATGTTACTCAAAAGCTAAATTTTCCAAACATATTGCATTCTTTGAATGATAATGCATATATTTCTGCAAACTGATTCCTTGAAACACAATACTCTAGTGTTTCACTAGTAAGATGGAAATTAAATTTAAAAGAACTAATTTTATTTTACGATATGAAAAAACTTAGGGTTTATATTTTCCAAAGTGTCCTCTAATTCTGCTGGTTCAGTTTTATGGCCACAAAGACTAGCATCTACCATAAAATGAGTGGACAAATGAGAACTATTGTATGTACATCAATATATTGTATTTTACTGAGTGTCCAGTGGCAAACAGTTATTCCTGCAGTATTTCTGTGGCTAGAGGTGTTTGTGGGTTCATAAGTACACTTCTGAAATCAGAAGCTGGGTTGGATCTTGGCTGAAAATATGTCACATGACATCTTAAGGTCTTCTGATAAGATGATAAATTCTCTAACTGCTGCATAAGCTATTCCCATTATTATGTTCTTAATAATTACTGACCTTAAATTTAAAAAAAAAAAAGGACGAATTGTATTAACACAGGTCACAACTGCCTAAACGCATTTTACTTACATGGTAGGTAATGTATCATTACATGATAAAAATAATAGTAGTATGCTAATTCCAGAGAAAGCACCTGGAAACATAAAGTGGAAAACAGAGGAGGAATCCAACTCCCTGTGTTATGCAGAAGACAGAAAAGGAGGCCTCCACCACCTGTCTTGGGACACCTCTGTTTCTTCAGAGAAATGAAAGGGGAACTGCCCCTATAGGACAGAAATCCATGTACTTTTATGTTGGACTTCAGGTGGGACAGCAGTATGAGCTGATAGGAGAGGGAAGCTTCCTACTGCTCAGGATCTTCTCCTTTGGAGATGATCTAGTCATGCTCTGTTTGGAAAAACGTGGGCAGAATGATCTTGAATGTCCTGCTGCAGGTTTTGCTGCTCCATAGTGTCTGACAAAGCCTTGTCTTTTGAAAGGTCTTGAAATCTTCTATAATTATATTGTACCGGACATCAAAAATATTTTGAAAAAAATCCCTTGCCCTTCCTTCTTTATTTTGTTTATGGCAGCAATAAAAGTTAATCCAGCTGCTCAGTTCTAGCCATAGCATTTTGGGGCTTTACCTCAACCCTTGCTTCTTACACACTGCATACATAAAACCAAAATCACATTCTTTATCTGGCTGGATCTGTTTATCTGGATCTGCTTGAGACTCTGATTTTCTTCTATGTTCTTATCTTCAATTTTTTGCAGCACATCCTTATCAAAAGATGAAGTAATGCTCTATAGTCAAGTAGTGTTGAGAACCACAAAGGCAGACACAAAAGCCAAAACAGTTCCTTATGTTTCTGATCTGCTCTAATATCTGTTTTTTTCCTAATACATCGAATTATGCTGGGTTTGGTTAGGTTTAATAACATAACTGTTTACAGCTTTCTGGACCAAAATACAGCTTTCTAAACCTAATATGTTTACCAAGTTAGAAGAGACTAAACATTTGCTACCATATTTCATTATATTTTACTACATTTTCTACTACATACTTAGTAGTCTCTTCTGAGCATAAAAATGATATACAGAACGGTGATTCAGATTTGGTGTCTATATCCCATCTTAGAGGTAAGCTTAAAATATGATACAAATACAGTTAAAAAAAATAACTCTAAAGGAGCAGTACATTATACTCGTAGATTTTCAGGCACATTTTCCAAAGTGGCTTCAGGAATTGGAATTCTGTGTAAGATGAAGTAATTATTGTCCCAATTTTTACAAATTAACTAAGGTCTCCTATTTTAGGTCTCCTAGATGGCCTTTATCACCAATGGAAAGAAAGAGGCATCACCAGAGAGTAATTTAGACCTCAGGTGGAGTGGATGGTATGGTGGCAGGTATGTCTTATCTTATCAAGGAATTATGAACCTTCCCTAGATATCTCACCCATGTGTCTAATCTTAACTGGGCTGGATTTGAGTCTCTGTATCTGACAAAAAGTGTCTGAAAGATGGTATTGTAGATAGGTAGGAGAGGATACTACTGGAAGGTGACCTTAGCTATCCTGCTTCTGGGGTTACAATAAATTGCAGAAGAACTCCTGTGCACCACCTAAGATCTATTAACTAATATACCTGAGCTGAGGGCAGTAACTTCTTTAACGATGCAAAATTGCTTTGGAAGAGCCTGTCTGTCTGAGCACTGAGTGGGCAAACACTTACACTATCTTTTAGAAATAATTTTGAAAATTTATCCCGAGTTTATACATAGTCACTTTAACAACAAACAAAAAGCGGATACTATTTGATTACTTGCAAAGCCCCACACTTCTTTTTTCAATTAATTTTTTCAATTATGTCTTGTAAAAACTTATGATAGTACACACACAGTAGAAACAGCATGGAAAATATTTAACTTTAAAAGCTTGTAAAGGCATCTCTTGAAAAGAAACTAAGTTCTGATCTTCTGCCCAAACTCTCCAGCCAATCCACACATAAAACTTCAACTCCATTTAAAAAGAAATATCCATAAGTATCCCCTATTTATGAAGTATCGGCTACAGTTCTGTGTCTAACAATTGAAGTCTCTGTTTCTCTACACAGACGGGTCCAAACATTGTAGACTAATAGCTAATGGCTTCAAGTTTGCACATACAGTAGACTTTTTTTTTCCATTTGTAACTTCTTTCAGAGAATGAATAAGTACCATATTTTTCTCATTTGTCCTTTTCTTTCCCACCAAATGCTGTGTTTCATAACATTTGAAATGCTGGTGAAATGTATTTCCAATTCTTAAGGAGGCCCAAGTATGAAATTAAGTCCACCTCACTAGTGGTTTTGCATAAGTAAAAGCTTAATAGGAATGACAGTATTTGACACATAGGTCTTAAGAAACGATGTAAATAGTTTTCACTTTTGTAATGTTTAAATCCCACAGATGGATTGTAGTAATGAACTGAATCCCTTTTAAAGGCTTTTCCGTTCACTTTTGCAATCTGACTGGAATCTAAGATACTCCACATGAAGTCCACCTGTACCTGTTGCACACCTCAGTTGTAGCAATGTCTGCACACACATGCAAATAAAACTAAAACAGTAAATGGTGAAATATTGGATGGAAGAATCCAAGATTTACACTAGTGAGAGCAGAATCAGACCTACCATATCTGAGACAGATATGATTGTCAGCAATAAAATGGAACTGCATGTGCTTGTAGGTAGGGTCAATGATTATCACTTGTATCTTGCAGGAATAGTTTTTCTTCTCATAGCAACACAGTATTTTCCAGTGGACATTACCTGTTAGGTCACGAAATCCTTTGTAGTCGTGTGCAATGTTAAATCTCCAGAACTATACAGTTTCATACAGACTGGCTCTCAAACTTTAATCTTGTTTTCTAGGTACAAACACTTCTGATAATAAGAGAAATATGAACAGCAGTGTATGATCCCAAACAATAATTTATACTGAATGAAAACATTAGCTTCACCCCTTAGACACAAGACACAATTTATTGTCTTACCGTATAATTAGAATAACAGAGCATGCAATTTGTTTATGCGCCACTGACCTCTAAAGAGCTCATTGATATTGTGGATCCAGTTTCACTTCTTGACAATCCTGCATTGTCATCCAGCTCTGAGGCAATGAAATTCTTCACTGCTGTGCGGGGCTCAAATGGTAAATTCTGCATATGTTCTTGGGTGGGAAGATGCTGGTCTAAATTAATATTAAATTGGTCCATTACAGAGGGATTCATATTGAACTCTGGATTAACTTTGTAGTGCAACAGCCTTTCATGAGGCAATGTATCCATGCCTATATTCATTTTGCTCTCATCTTTCAGTGATGGCTGGGTATTTACTGAGCCCCGGGGCATGACTATATAGTCGCTTTCTATCATCCGTTCTTGAGGATGGACTATGTCCATATCTGCACCTCTCAAATTATCATCAGTGCATAAATACACAGTCCTCCGCAACTCACTGTTGTCTTTTTTCAAGCACTGATTGGCCAGTTCACTCATACTCATAGGCATGTGGAGACCTGTTGGTTGCTGGATGATGACTTTGGAGATGATGTTTCCAGGCAAGGTAGAATAGCTCATTCCTTCGGGGTTTGGTCCCTTCTCCTCCTCTTCATCATTTAGTGAAATTCTAGAAAGTGTTCCTGTTACAGTAGCTGCTCTGCAAGGTCCAATGTCTTTATGCAGAACTGTGGGTCAGAGAACAGAATTCGTACAACATGAAACCATGTCTGCCTAACACTGCTTTTTCTTGTGGCTTTATTTAGCAGTGGTCCCTTTACCAGTACATCTTCTTAACTTTTTCTATCCATTTAATAACTTTTATTCTATAAATATTGTTTTGGGAAGGTTTGGCTTTTTTTAAAAAATCAGCATCTCTTAATCTACCGTGTATAACTGACACAGATCCCTGACTAAGACTCAGTCATTTATATAAATTAAAACCACTCCTTTATTTATTTAATCATAGAATCATTCAATCAATCATTCCTACTGCCCTACACAGATCTTAGGTGACCTACAGCTTAAGCAAAAGCCTGCCATGTGGAACTTGATTAAGGGTTTTCCAAAAAAATAGACTATGACAACTGTACTGCCATTATTAACTCCACATAACCTCCTGGAAAATGTCAAACAGATTGTAAGGCAGAATTATTTTGTCAATCCATTGTAATGACCTACCATAAGATTATAACTATGAACATGTGTTCCTGAGCTCCTAAATGTTCCTTTTCACTGAATTTTTTAAACTCTTCTGTGTTAAATAATTTTTTAAATAAAAGTGATAAAAAAGTAACCACATTGGGAAGACATTCCATTGGCATCAGAAAGACATATTCTGCTGCATCTGAAAAGGTTATAAAGAATATAAACATGTCTCCTAAAACAATCGTAATACACTTTTGGTGTAAGTCTAGACCTTCCTGGTCAAACTTGTAGCAACATCCAGCAATTTTTTGTTGGGGAAAGCTCCACGTGTAAAAGTTATTAACCCTGTCATAGAATACAAAATTTCCAGGAGCACTGGAAGATGCATTCAAAAGCAAAGCATCTATTAAATCACAATTATTGATCTTAAAAAATAAATATAAGTCTATAATTCAATATTTGTAATGAAAGAAAAAGGTTAGATAGTAAGAAAAAAAAAAATTGAAGTAACAAATTACTGGGCTTATTCCAGCTGGGTGCAAGGATTTTCTTGTCCCAGTTGAAAATACTTTAATTCACGCCAGTGCTAGTTTGTGCAATAAAATGCAGCTCATGGGCTGAGACAGTAAGACAGCTCGAAGTATCTCAGGTGTTACATTTACATCCCTTTTGGTAGCCTGAGGGTTCTGATGACCCAGATCCCCCAGTACCTGTCAGTTCACTGCCATGTTCTATAGCAAGCAGCTCATAAGGCATCCCACTCTCCTACCTCACACAAAACTGCCTCTCATTTTTCCATTATGAAAAGAACAATTTGCGTCTAAAGAACAGTACTCAAATACCTGACTGCAGTGTGGCTGCTTCATTCTTTCCCGTCACACTTGTTAAGACACTTCAACCAGTGACCTATTCTTAAATCTTTCATTAAAAGAAACTGAGTTTAAATGTTTCTCTAGTAAATCCTGTTCATAACTGTATTCAGAGTCCAACTCCTTAAGGATGCCCCTGACAAGGCTCTCCATACTGCAGAGCTATATTGGCAAAGGTAAGAAGTAGGAGCTACACGGACCAATGCTGGACTTTTGTCTGCATTGGTTGGTGACAGACATGCATTCATGTTACAATGTACTATCCTGCCCCCTTCAAAATACACATGTATATTAAAATTAATCTATATGGAAGAACTATTACCATATTGCAAGAAACTGAACTGGCAGTTTTTTAAAGGTGGGTGACTGGAAACTCAAGCTTTACCTCAATGAGATCAGCCTTCTTGGCTCCCCATATAGCCAGTGAAGAGAGACAGTGTCCTTCAGGTGGGTGATGAAGAACAGTTAAGTCAGGCTTCTGCCCTGACTCACCCTGTGGAGAGGACACCCTCTCTCTCTTTCTTTCTCTCTTCATTGAAAACTGAGGGTGTCTAAGCAGGATTGCCCCCCTAGGAAAAACTGTCCTTTAGGAATATCTCCTAGATTTAAAAATTTCTATAGGGTTTAAACAGTCATTTATTTTACTCTGTACTTTATTTAAGCAAGTTTGGCAAATAAATTGCTTAAAATGTGTTATTTTTAGTATGCAGAAACAGACATAGCTGACTAATGAAAGATCACACTACTGAAATGTCTTAAAAAATCCCCAACTTGTTCCAGTAAAGTGGAATCAAATTTCATTTTCCTGATACCGTGTTGCTTATGCTACTGTTGATTTCACTTAGAGTCCTAAAAAACTTACCCTCTTTAAAACTAACACCAATTGATGCACCCTTCATGTACATAGCTGTTAAGAAACACTATATATATATTTTTTTTTAATAGCAAAATGACTGTTTCACATTTGCTTGTGTACCAGGGCAAGGGAAGTTTTATGTGTTAAGACTGATTTTCTTTCCAAAACCATTTGCCTTCTAATAGACAATCACACCTTTGGCTGCTTCCCAACTGCTGAATTCTAGTAAAAGACACTTGTAAGAAAATGCAATAAATTCGTACAGTGGCATCACTTTTTTTGTTTATCTTTATAAATATGTGCTGTAAACAGTTAAACCCTGATATTTTTCTGGTTTTCACTTCACAAGGAACTAGTACAAGACTTCTTTTTGTTGGTTAAATACTCTCTCAATGTTCTTACCTGACCGACAAGCAATGTCCACGTCCTTTTCAAAATCAGTCTGTAACAAGAAACAATGAAACAGGACAACCATTATTAATTGAAAACTAAACCACAATACCTTTTTGCCAACTAGCGCTTCCAAAATGTCCTACTTACAGAGCCATAGTCTCTTAAAAGTGGTTTCTTGTTGCTGAGAAGGTGAAGTGTATTGTTTTACAACAGCAGACCTTTACAAAGTTTCCTAAAGTATAACTGGGTGGTTTTCAAAGTATGCTGCCTGACCAGAAAAAATAAAATAAAATAGGTGGAAATAGAGTATATAATTTTAATAAAACGATACAGTGTATTGTTTTTTATGTATATGGAAGAGTAACTTCTACATCTCATCGAAGGATCATCTTTAAGGAAGCTTTTCATAGTAATTTTATAAACAGAAGTATGGAAAATAGCCTGCAATACAAATTACTGTGAATAAGTGTAATCCAGTTAGTCCACCCTGTCTGACACTTTATTAATTTGTTATGAAGTGGTTATTTGTTATATAACATTCTGTCCATCCTTGCTACTAATGTAATCACATAAACTTTGTACTCCCTGAAAACAACTATTATATACTTCATCGGGCAAAACCAAATTGTAAGAGCTAAGAATGAATTTTAACAGTTGAAAATCCAAGCACACTTTTCCCAGTTATCAAAACTATTTATCCTGTTAAAGAATTCAAGTAATTTTTAATTATGTTTTTATTTCCACGAAAAGTTTATTACATGAAAAATGTTTAATTAAACTAATCTCTTTCTGGCTTGTGAAGACCAAACATTGGGTTCTTTTTGAGTCATCATTTTTGAAGGGCACCTGCTTGCTGAGCCTTGCATTTTTTTAGGGCCTGATCCTGTCCCCACTATAGTCAATGAGAAACTGTCATTGAAAGTGAAGGGACCAATATTTTGTCTTAATATACTACCTAACAATATTAGTAAATCCAAACTGGCATACTGAGCCAGTCACTATCCCCTTAATTCAAGCCACTAAATAGATTCCCCCTCTACAATCTCTAGCACTTTCTCCTTGTCTGACTTAGTTTGAGAGGAACGCTTTTCAAGGCCTCATGAAGGGAAGAGTCTCAAATGCATCAGTGGTCTTTACACCAATGGTAGAAAAAGTCACGATATATCACTAGATTACTTTCTCATTCTCTTATGTAAGAATTGTTTGTCATAAAGAACACTGGTGGAAGATAGTAATTTACTGTGCTCCACTAAATGATCACACCAATAATTTGAAACTTGCTAAGAGATTTAAGCAAGCAGGTAATGACCTAAACAGACTTACGCGTAAAAATAGTGTTAATATTTCAGCTGTGCATACTTGCCACGTACAATACTGTAAGTTTTTTTCTTTTGGATAGGAACACTAAATTAATAGTCAAAGAAGAAAATAAAAGCTAACCATGATTTGAGCATGTCCGTTAGGAAAAGAACTTGAAGAATCTGCATTGATTGGATCCTGGCAATTTCTTAGTCGACATCTGAATGCATCTTGAACCTGTGAAAACAATATCTTATACTGATTCTTGTGCAACTTTATGTACTCTACTCCTATTAAAGATTAAATTAAACTGTATGGAATACAATGCATGACTTTTCTTCAGCATACTTAATAAATCAGAAGTAGTAAACATAAATGCTTATTTCTGCCATTTCATACATTTACTATATTTCATGGCTGCTGTAATGTCTGTCAGTCTATCACATCAAGACCACAGAATTAGATTTGCCTATGGATGGAATTAATTAGTAGTCAGTGATGATCTGATACTCAAGCCAAATCTGTCTTGGGTGATAGTATTTGGCTTTGTCTTCTCATTCAGTTTGGTACAGGTCTGATAGCAGGATTAATAGATATACTATTAACCATTGCAAAATAAAATGTATCTTCTGCTTGATAAATGTAAGATTCTTGAAAGACAGTTCTTAACAGTTACTATAATCAGATACATAGCGCTCTCCTAATTATACTTTAAAGAATAAGTCAATTTGAAAGATGTTATTGATTCCAGTCATAATCTCTAACTCCATATATAGGGAATCTCATGCATCTCTTCTAGGAGTAAAACTCTTCAGATCAGGTAAATATCTTCAGTGTGAGCACAAGAAGAAGAAAATTAGACTGTTTGCACAGAGTCTGGTTTCTTGAAACTAAAAAAAAAAAAGAACTTCTCAGAAATTACTATTTACTAATATGATCCATAAAGTAAATTTGAAGACTTGTCCCTAAAACACAAGTATATTTGAGGAATTATCTTTTCATAGGAAAGGCTATTTTTACTTTGATTTTGGGCAGAATGTATGTCTAAAGAAATATTATGCAACACTTCTCTCAGAAAGATGTAGTTCAACAGAGAGGCATATTCAAAAGAAAAATGCAGTTCCTGTTTGCTGACAGTAGAATGCAAACATATTTTGTTGCTTTCTCACACGTACCACAGTAAGGACAGCAAGGCAACTTTTGGAATGGAAAGTTTTAAAACGTAAATTTTGGTTCTAGAAATGCAAGTGTCCATATTAGCAACCTGATTGCAAGATGTGACTTGGAAAACAGAAACTTAGTTGGGTGACCTCCAATCAAAACAAACTAGTATCATTTCTTGTTTTAATATGAAAGTACTCTCAATGAAATGCCTCCAAAAATCTACATTCCATTTATTATCTGTAGAAATTACTTGATGTCTTATTCAGAATAATTAAAAGGGAGAAAATCATATTCTACTCATGGACATTTTGTGAACAGCAGAAGAGGATAATTCATTAATTGTTGCTGATGAAAAGCCGTCCCCTTTCAATACATCATATTCTACTGCAAGCTGTTTAAGAGCTTTCACAAAAGGAAAAATTAAATAGAAAAAAATTATTTATTTTTGTAATTAGAAAGCATTATTTTAAAGTGCTCAACCCTTAAATGAGTAAGACCGCTCCGCAGTCTTAACAAGTGACTGTGGCAGGTGGAGGAAGACTAATATAGAGCAGAAAGAAGAACGAAGCAAGGTGGGAAGGTTTGGATTGATTTCAAAACATCGAGACTTCCCACATGTGGTAAAGTAAGGTGTTCTTGACCTGTATTGTGACCGAGATTCTGGTTTTAGGCACTACGCTTGCTGTGGTTTTCCATGTGTTTGATGTTAATTTAATTTGGCATCTCCCAGTTGTTACAAATTTAATCCAAATCTTCTCTCACTTTATCAATGCTGAAGTGAGGTCACATTTCAGAGTTTTATGGTCTTGGATAAGCACTAGCACAGTGATTTGACAAAAAAATAAAATAAAAAAATCCCTCCCTCCAAAGCATCCCCAGCTGTGCTGAATCTCATCTCAAGCCTGATGATGCTTGACCCCGAAACATTATTACTTCAGAACATACTGTGTGATCTCACTCTGTACAGTGGGCCTCCTTATTTTTGGGACTCTGTGTTCATGAAGCTTCCCCAGTTCAGATAGGTCCAGAGATCTCAAGAATCTCATGTCCTACTTTCACTACCTTCTATATTAAAGTGGTGAATCTTGATGTTAGGATCCTTCTAAATGTGCATGTTCCTTACAATGTTTCTAAGTGCAAGCAGCATATGATTTGAACATGTTAATAGAATGTCAAATGTAGCTGTATCCATCATATCGACATATGTTGCAACTTCTAGGTGTCCTCACACAAGTCAGAAACAAAAAGGTTGAACTTTCTAAATAACAGCTTATTTTTCTAAACTGCTTGTTCAAACTTGTTGTTTGAGTATGTAAAGACTGTGCTGTCTTTATGTTTTACTTTGAAACATAATCTTGTTTTTTTTCCCCATGCCTTTTAAGATCAAGCGACAAGATTTTCTTAGAGCCGGGCAGAGCAGGAGAGACAGATGTGATGAACGTGTGGATACCAGGGAAGTGGTTTCCTTAGCAACAGTAACCAGCTCCAAGCTTTTATAACTTACCCTCTCCCTACTCATGTACTCTTTATTTTTCTCCTGCAATACAGAAATGTGGGCTTTAGACACCAACGATGCATTTAATCCAAATGCTCTCTAGTCAGCAAAGCACAGCACAAGAAGACAATACATGTAGGTTCCTCCCATCACCACCATTAACAGGAGTTACTCAGTGTGATTAAAATTCTTTAGAGCATCTCGTGTTCAAGCAGGTCAGGCAAACCATTTTGCTCTGATGGAGAAGCTTCAGCACTAACCTTTCCTCTCATTCTTTGTTCTGTGACACATACCTCACCATCTTCCAATGCCCAATTAGGTATTTAAACAGCAAGAAGAGAAAAAAAAATACTAGGCGCTCTGGGCTAAGAAGGCAACATAAAGCAATAATACCTAACTTATTTTGCATTTTTCTTTCCTAATTTCCAAATGGTCTATAAGAGTTCTCATGCTTAAGAAGTCTTATATTTATCTTAGAAGTTAGGAAACAGAAGTATAGAAAGAGTTAACGTCTTTCCAAAAGACCCTGAATTGATGGAGGGCAGAAATAGACACAACACATCACTTAGTTCTCTCCTAGTTGTATGTCTTACTCAGTGACCGTCCCCGGTTTCCTAATGCAGCCCTTGTCACACAAGATCTTCAATATGGCATACTAGAGAAAGTAAAAAATGTTTCCATCATTTATGTTTATATCAATATAACTAAGAGGAAAAATGGGGTTTTTATATATATAATTGTAGAAGTCTGTGTCTTCTTGTAATGTAACAACAATAAAGGCATAGTAAAGCAGGGCTGCCCTCTTCTTTGTTTGAATTTTATGGTGATATATTCCACCCCATATTTTTTTTCCTGACAGTCAGAATTATTGTTTTGCCTCTGCTGGCATGCTATAAATATTAGCTCAACCCTATAGGCTATAACTGAGATGGCTTTGTAGCTGTCATCAAGAGTGACAAATATGTTGGCAGGGTTTCCCTGACAGGCACTGGCAGAGCAAAATGCTTTTGCAGACAACAGAAAGTAACAGACTATTCTTTCAACTGGGAGGTACCCCGTGCAATGCAAAGACTGCATTGCACACTGTGCATGGTGGCCACTATCTTGGCTTCTACTCACCTAAGGGTCTCAGAGTTAGAAAGCCAGACTTTCTAGAGACAGATTGAAACATAACTTACTGGAGTTATGTCTCTTTCTGTGTAGGAACTTGCTGCAGTAAAGAATTATGTCTTTGCTGCTGCAAACCGGTCCATATAAGTGCAGACAATACACATTTTTGAAACAAAAATTGTTTCAAGTGCATCAACTTTTGCTTCTTTGCTGTTCTTTAAGAACTTTCTATTCATTTTCTTTTCCCATATGAAAAAAATTACCTTAATCAGTTCCTCAAGTGTTTTGCACAGTTTAAAATTTAAATCTGGAGGACTAAAGAAGATTCAATGTGTTCTGTCAAACAGAGTTCAAACAGCACTATGCCTAGTCTTTGTCTTCCACCACCACCACTATCATCATCTTGGCTGGAGATAATCTACTGATTAGTGAATAAGTTGTGTCTGTACATTTAATTCTGTAAAGTTGTTGTGACTGAAGGTAAAACTCCTTCCCCTTTTTGATAAGGGACGACATTATCAAACCTAGGTGCTTTTTGGGCCTCGTTGAGAAATCTTCTTATGAGGTCATTTTTTAAAATACCATGTAGATAGATTGATTAGCTGTTTTATCAAATACCTTTCTTCTAGAATTTCAGTGTTAGGACCTGGAGGTGTAACTGCCAAGACTGGCTTGCGGAAACAACTCCTTTAAGTTGTTAAATGAAGTAATGATTCTTTGCAGTTAGATATGTATATGTGATTTGCTAAAAGAGCAGCGAATAAAATAAACCATAACTAGCTGATTGCCTACACACAAACAATTAAGATTCTAAATTCCTGTATAAACATCTTTATAAGCAGATATTTTTGCATAGTTCTTGCACTAGAACCAGTGACTTAAAAGTGGTTCAAGTCAAGGAACCCTACAAATTTGAAAACTGAGTTTACTTATAGAAAAGGCTAATTCTACCTCTGTCACCACAGTCCTACCTGTGAGTAGGGTCAGACAAGAACGTTTCCATGAGATGTTCAGCAATATTGAAGCTTTCCCTGGGAATGAAGGATTTGCAACAAATAGCTGTCATTAGAGTAGGGAACCTGTCTTGAATTCAAGGCTTGGGGCATTGTGGGAAGATGCCTGTTCAATTTCATCTTAAGCAGTCAAAATGTTTTTTTTCCCACATAAACTCCTGCATTACTGCACTGAGGCAGGCTTTAATGTCTGATTTTTTTTTTTATTTTATACAGTGCTATGCTATGTTACTTTTAGAATTTCTCATGGATTTTGTTCTGTTTTTTGACAAAATCTATGACTGATAACCAGGTATGTGTTGCAACCTCTCTGCATCCTCACAAAGGACACGAGGAAATGGAATTAGGACATGAGGAAATTGAATGAAGCTGCATCAGGAGAAGTTCAGACTGGACATTAGGAAAAGGTTCTCCACCGAGAGGGTGGTCGGTCACTGGAACAGACTCCCCAGGGAAGTGGTCACGGCACCAGGCCTGTCAGAGTTCAAGGAGCGTCTGGACAACTCTTAGTCATACGATTTAAGTTTAGGTAGTCCTGCGAGGAGCAGGGAGTTGGACTTGATGATCCTTATGGGTCCCTTCCAACTTGAGATATTCTGTGATTCTATGAAAGATAATGTTGTTTATACCGCTTTGTTTTTGAAGGTTTCGTCTGCAACTTTGAGCTAAAGATATATATTTTAAAATAAAAATAGTTCCTCAGGACAGTGAGTGGGAGGTGGTATGCCCTTTCCAAACTAATTAATATATCCCAATGGAAATACAAATTTCATAGACAGGAAAGCCAGTATGGAACTGCCATTCTTTCTACTGAAGAATTTAAGTAAAAATAGTTGCAGTGTCTTACCATTTTACTAAAAGAATATGTGAAATGATAGCTTTCAGTTCTACAGATGAGAATACCCTCTTTCACAGATGTAAATCATATGGGGAAAGAAAATGCTGTAGAAAATAAGGGGATAGCAAGACACTTCTACATAAAATAGATTTGTCTTGAGTATTATCTTTTATTCTGCACATATTTTTATCCTGAACAAAAAAAAAAAAAGAAAAAAGAAAAGGCATTAAAGGAGGTAAGCCCCTTCCACTATGAAAGCTGATAAACTAAGAAAAACAAAAGTTCATAGCGTCTAACAGCTTGAATAAAGTGGGGTGGAGTCAGCACAATGGAAGATGCTATTTTCTGCAAGATATTGATAAGCTTTTTCCTTAAAAATTGGAAACTTAGTTCTTTGATAAGATAATCACGTATGCATAGTGTGTAGGATAGTGATATAAAGTTCATGCAAAGTGATACACTACTGAAAGGTTGAAATAAATTATGTCACTCATAATTCTTTTTCATGAATACAGTGAGTTTCAATGTTTAAAGGGTGTGAATGTCGGAAAGGGAAACCACTGTGTGATTCCTCACTCAGCGTTGACAATTAACCTTTCCTGAAACATCTTCCTGGTTTTTTTTGGTCCTGAAGTGCTTTTCAATAACTCTTACCAATCACAAGGAACCATGCTAGACAGTGTAATTTGGTTTATTGGTGTGGTAAATATCCTGAAGTTGATAAATGCCTAACGCATAGGTATGCCAGTGGACCAGGTTACTGCTCTCCCGTCTGGCTCCACCTACTCATTTTTGATAGATGGTCCCACTACCACAGATCTGCCAGCAAAGCTGTTGTGTTACTGCTCTCAAAAGTATCTATCTCAATAAAAATGTACGGTTAGTTGGCAGGTTTGAGAAGCTGTCACCAGAGCCAGGTTAAAGGGCACTTGTGTGATAGCTTTGACATCAGTTTTCAGTGGTGATGAATTCTGCAGTGGGTGACACCGAGCTGTGAAGGACAGGCCAGGGGTACTAGCTTTTCATTGCTGTTCTCAAAGCATTCATCTATCTTCATCCTCACCGTCCCCATAACTTAAGTATGTTACCTTAAGTATGTACCTGAGTGTGTAGAACTGAAAGGGTAGATTGTCACCAACATAACACCTCATCTCCTTATGTCCTCTTTCAGGGACAGTATAAGCAGAAACCATTTTGTGTTTGAATCAGTTTTAGAGACTGTAAAAATCTATAGCTTTTGGTCTTCAGGAAAAGGGCATTCATGTAAGTATTACCCTATACTCACAATACTGGGAAAGCCTAACACTTAAAAATAAACTGAACTTGGGAATGATTAAAAGCCAGATTTAATTAAGTGGGTACAGTTCTATACTGAAACTGACATTCTGCACCTGGAATTAATTGATCTTCCCCCTCTCTCTTTCACTTGTTCCTCTACATCTCACCATAAAATTCTTGTTCTATGAAATATATTTCTGCAGAGCAAGCTGTATATAACATTAAAGAGCAGTTGAGAGATTAACAGGAGCACAGCCCTTTAGAAAACTGGGAAGCCATTCCTCACCTCCCTTCGGAGAATACAATGGACCATGACAATAACAAAGCCTTGTAATGAATCAAATACTGCAAAAAGTATCTGAAATAATATTGATCTTTTGTCTGTCATGGCCAGAACTGCAGACATCCAAGTCAGGGCCAGAAGTGGCAACACCACACAGGAACTCCAAAGGGATGCCCTATTGAAAGAAAGAGAAAAGCAGCACTGTAATATGGTAAAAAAAAAAAGATTAAAAGTTCACTATTAAAATAAAACATATTTAAGGATGGCACTTTATCAAGTTAACTTGAAAATCACAGACAAGAATGTAACAGTGTCGGTACTTTATGATCTAAAGAATATCCTGTATTCAGTTAATAAATATAGTTGTAATTTTTTTTGTTGTTAAAAAGTATTTAAACGTGCTCAGCACTCTATACAGTGTTAGCAAACACAGTTGTCATCATCAAACTATTGTCTCACATGCACTGTATAAGATTTGTAACAAGAAGATGTAAATGATCAGGACTAACATGGCATTACTGGCGGTGGTGGCTGACAAAGCTGTTGTTGAAACTACTCCACACTTGGCACATTTGAGCGTCAAACCGCTATGAGGCTCACTCATCTGACTGCAAACAAACAGAACACCCACAAAAAGAACAAAATATTGAATTGTCACCAAAAAACGTTGCTACTGAAATTTAGCTTTTAAATATGACGTCATGCAGAAAAAGTAAGTAGACTTATTCAGGATGAATGCTCTATGTTGTTGCAAAACTGTACTTTGTACTTTACGCTATTGTTAGCTTTAAATGTTAATGCTATGGGGCTTCATTTCATGCAGACTCTGTTTGTTCTACTTAAGCTAAAAAAGGCCCCAAATGTCCAGTGATCAAAACTGCTCAGTACACTGAAGTAAACATAAGCACGTGCTAGGATAGACACACAAAGTGAAATCCCTCTATTCAGACCTGTTAAAACACTGTTGTATCCAAACTTGCCTGAGAAAGCCTATAGGACACATAAAGGAGGACTATGAAGTATGTACAATTATAGGGAAAGAAACCTGCAAAACGTATTCAAGCATCAAATCAGTACGGGCGTTCTGTATAGTCAGATTTGTACTAGTGATCTGAATGGCCCACTAACATCTGAAGTGGTTTTATTCATGCCATATGAAGGTCTGAATACAGGGCTTGAAATGTATGGAATCTGATGAAATAAATATCAGTTGGTACTAAAAAAAGGGTGACTTGTTTTGCATTTTAATAAAACACAGTACACAAGCATTAAGCTCAAAGCATTTTGTATGGACAATTGTACCTCGGCACCTGTCAGAAGAGTTAAAGTGCAAAACCTGGAATTTAAATTTTCTTTTACATACAGCATGCATTCAACTTCCTGAGTTGACCAAATAAAGACTTTTGCTATTCCTTCTCTTTCTGCTATCAGAACCAGGAATAACCATAGCTGACTGAGATGCGACAGGAAGGGTGCTTTACCTATTCCCAGCTGGAAAGTGGTCAACATGGTGAAGATAGGTAACACTTCAGTTTTTTTCCCAGTTATTTCAACCAACGGAACTCCTTTTTATTGCCAAACTCATCATTCACAAGATTTTTAACATACTGCCCAAAACAACATTGAACTCCAGTGTTTCAATTTTGATAAACCAAATGATGACTTTCCATAAAAAAGTGCAGTATATTTTCCATAAAAAAGTGCAATATATTTTCCATAAAAATGCATTTTTTTTCCGTAAAAAAACAGTGAGAACCATGACCTTGTATAAGGTGAAAAGTGAAAAGAACTCAGTGAATCCACATCAGTTTACACCAATTAAAGATCTACATTAATGAATGAACTAGAAAAATGCCTTGGGTAAGCTTAACCTAAGCTTGGGAAAATACTTTCCATCTTTGCTTGGCAATACTTCAACATTATCAGACTGGATTATTCTCTTTACCTCTATAGATTTGTGCTGGATCTTGCAAATAATAGAACTTGATGTGTATATAGACCAAATATAATCTTTCTGGCTGGGCATATATGCGTGCTACCCCTTATGCCAGGAAAAAGATTGCTATCCATCAAGAGACTTGTTGATTCTCCATATGCTTATTAAGGTGGAAAAAACCCATATGGAGTTAGTATATTTTGCTCCATTCACTGCTTTAAATCCTACATAAATGATTTCTACAGCTGAACTTTTGACTGAACTTTTGACAGGCATAGGCCCAGTGTTTGCCAGAAAGGATGAAGTTGCCTTCCTGAGCATGGCTGGCAAGAGATATTTGAGAAATGAGTGACAATCCCCTTTCTACTGGAGGTCAAATGCTGCACCAATTTCTATGCCCCAAAGAATAACTCAAGACTCTTCATCTGCCAAGCAGTATCAAGGAATGCTGTCGCCAAGCCGCCATCTCATACTATCACAAAAGTTAAGACTGTTTCTCGATCAGGGCATCTACGTGCTTTCCCAGAATAGCTGGATTGTTTCTGACAGAATAATTTCTAGTTCTTTATCCATTTACTTTAAAATAGAAATACCTCTTTACTAAGTTGCACACTGTTAGAAAGCAAGTTATTTGTTTCATCAGGAAAGTATATTATAAGCAAATAGATTTCTGTAGCCGACAATTGAGTAGCTGAAAAAAACCCCCGATGCAGTTAAATCTAAGCTTGGATATCCTTAGAAAATGTACAAAGCCAAACCCATGGCTGCTCCAACTCCTTAAATCACTGCAATTAGAGCAGATGTGAATTTGAATTGGTGATTACTAAGTTACTACTACTCTTGAAATAATTTGTGTAGTTTTATAATATTCTAGATTTCATCAGTGTTATTACACAGTTAAGAATGTTGATGGAGCAATGTAGACAAAAGTAAGGTTAAGAAATTAATACTTTCTAATGAAAAAAAGCGGAAAAGAGAAGAAACAAAATGAAAGCTTTTGGTATACATTTGTCAGAATAATGGCGAAAGAGCTGAAAACCAGAAAGATTTAATTGAATTAATATTAAATGCAAATCATACCAGCTGAAGTATTTATCATAAATTTGCTCATCTAACCAATGAATTGAACTTATTAAGAATGCTACTGTTAGTGAAATGGTAAAATAATTCAAAGTGACGCTGTAATAAATTTACCCATAGCAGTAATACACAGTAAAATAAAGATATCATTGCTTATCATTGCTAGAAATGCAGATATTGGTGGTGTTAACTACAAGCTGGCCCAAAAGACAATACTAGAACATGTGACTGTAAAAAATGATTATGCAAAGTTTAAATATACTTTCATAAGTGTTAAGAAGGTGATGATGCACTTGTGAAATATTTTTCTTCAATACGGAATGAATCTAGGTTTGCTGCTGCAGTACTTCAAACCATTGTCATCCACTGAAAAACAGTTTCTGATACCACCACTGTCACAATCCTTTCTTCTAATGATAACAAACAGAATTTGAATGTAAATGCAAGTAAAAAATCAATAACACGGAATTTCCATTTACCTTTTTTCTTCTTTTGCTTTTAAAACATGATTTTACTTTGAAATTCTGCTACACTAATTTAGAACATACATCTATGTAGATATGGATGTACGAACAAAGGCAAATTCTTCACATAGAATGGCAGAACAGCATTGACCTCAGTAAGGGATATATTGCTGTAAAATATATTTTATAACAGCTTACACAAATGAGTAACATTTCCCACCATAGTAATTAAAGTTGACAGCTAGAGAAAAATAATCGGTTCCTTCAGTAAACACAGTTCATAAAACTGTTTTCCTAACTGCAACAACTTTACATGTGTGACATTCTTGTGAAACCTCCACTCAGATTTGTTTAATCCTCATTATTATTAACTTAATACTGTTGTACTTGTGTTTTATTATGTTTGGTTTGTTTAGTTGCATTCCCTTAGTGTAATGCAACAGCAGCTTTTAAGATGAATGGAATCTGTTAGACACACTGTTACACTGATATAAAAGTTCAAAGCACAGTCAAAAGCATTTTTGGTGAATATCTGTAATTGAAAATTGGTGATACAATTTTAATATGTTTTAAAATAACCCAATTGTTGCTTACCCCGCTCTGTGTTTGAGCTTTTTATCTAGGATTCCATCTCTGGAAACAAGTTTATTAAATACCAAAATGCCAATCACCATGTTGACCTGCCAAACAGAAAACAAACAGTTGATCTTTCAGTGCCTGAAAGAAATTACTTTATCCCATTACTTTAGAAAAAGGCTCTTACAGACCTGCAAAATGCCTCCTGTTACATTTCTGAGTATTCCATCAGCAGTTGTGTAACACTGTCCCTGAGCACACCAAAAGTCTGTATTCTCAAATGGATAACACATACGCACACTGCAACAGGCTTATTTTTGAATCTTGAATTATGCCTGGTATCGTTATATACGTACATTTCTGCTGGCCAGAAACTTGAGTAATATAGCTTTAATATTTCCTCAGTTTTAATTGCAACGATATATCCTATTCCAGGAAAACCACTGCATTTGAGTTGTGCGCACAGGGAAGAGCTAGTCAGAGCACACGATGACCGTAACCGTGTTCCTTTTTAAGCATTTACGGCCCATGTGGGTGTTCCCATTTATGCAGAACCAGCCTGTGGTTTTCCATATCCTCCTGCACATTAGTCATTGTCTACGTCATTCACCAAAATGCCAGTCCTGAGCCTTGTTTGACTGCAGTTTCCTTTTTTTTGTGGGCCAGATGGATGCCTGGGGTAAGTCTGTTTAGCTCCATTAAAGTAAATGGTGTAAATGATCACATACATGGGTTGAAAACCTAATCTAAAAAAAAAATTCAAGTGTTTCAGCAGTCAGACTTTGGCACTCAATGGACATACTAATGGCATTTAATGGACAACTTAATGACTGTTATTATCCATTTGTATTATTGAACTGAACTCTATGAACCTGTCTCTGCATGGCCTGCAAAGAGTTAATACCAAGTTTTGAATCTATTAAATAAATGTTCCTTATTTTTTTTTATTAGAAAAGGGTAATCCTTTTTTCCTTTCAAACAGATTTTTCAAGACCTGTGCCAAAATACCTAATTGTTGCCTGTCTGGCCTGCCAACTCTTTTCCAGCTTTTCTTATTATCACTTTATTTTCAACATTTACATTTTTCAGCTGATGTTATATAATTCTTTTGCTTCGTACACTTAGGCTTAAGTGGCTGCATGGAACAGCTCCTTCCACAGCTACTAGCTAATGGAAGGGCAAACTGCAACTGTGAACTTCAAACGTCTCTGAACAAAGCTTGCCAATTACACAGAGAACATACAGTTCCATGTGAAAATTATGACTGCCTTTTTGTGAACATCCTTGGCTCCTCTATCATGACAGGGACTGAGAATTGTACAAAAGGATCCTGGCTTGACTCCAGCAATGATGAGACAAACTCTATGGGAGTAGTAAACATCCATTTCAGGGAAATCTATGTAGCTAAATGGCTGTATCTTTGATGACTACTAAGACCGATTCCCTTTTGCAAGGGAAAATCAGAAATAACCGGTGTTGATACAGCTATCCTAATATAAAATTGGTGGAGTGGAAAGAAGAATTAGATTCAAAATCTGTAAGGGAAAAATACTAAAAAAATTATTGTAAAAAATCCATACAGACTGCAGAGCAGATGACTGATAGCCGATGGCACGTGTAGGGTGCAATTCATCTTAGCCTAAAGTAGACACCTGAAATAATACTGATGGTTTGAGCCCTAAAAGTGTGTGTTTTTCTTTACTGACAATGAAATATGGCTGGGATAACTAGCTTAAATGCAGAAATCTACATTGCAGATGTCTACAATTAGGCAAAGTGAATCTTACACCTAAATGCATTTCCAGAGATGTGGAAGATTAATACACAAATGAGTAACGTTTCCCAGCTATGATGATTTTTTTCTTTGCCTTCAAAAGCAGTAGCCATGGAGAACTTGCTGGCTGGTTCCACTCCTCCTGTTGCTTTTGCTGGCACGGCAATACACTGCCAAGTAGCACTCTGTCAAGACCGTCACTGAACTTCACAAGGCAGTGACAATTGTGTAGATGCTACTGATAATAACTCAGTGATGCCTGTAACAAGTTTTCTGTGCTACTAATCAGTACATTATTCTTTCACAGCTTACTGTGTAAACATGGAGATATAACTGGTATGAAGAAGTGGCACAATTAAATGAGTCATGCATTCAAAATACTGAAGGTATGTTAAACAATACTGAGCTCAGTATTTACAGCAAAATGTAATGCTACTGTATAGCTAAGCTTTTATAATTTAAATAGCACATTCCATCATTTTGTATGAAAATACTGGAAATTATATTAATGTTTACCAAGACAACAGCAGCTGCAGGTCCAACGAAAGCATAAAGTAGCCCTCCTTCAAGAGACAGCCAACAGCTGGAAAGAACATTAGAGAAGAACTAACACAAATTAAAAATAAGAATAATGCATTGCCAAGAAAGCATTAATAATTACTACAGCATGAGATTCTTCTGGTGTATGTTCAATCCTACATATAGAGATTCATATGCACACACAAAAAAGAATTACTTTGCTGATATGATGATATAGAGAGTGAAAGTTATTTCCATTACCAATTGTTAATGTTTCAAAAGTTTTAATGTGAATTATACATATACTGAAATGCTTAAAATTTATTAAGAGCACAATAGAAAATAAGTTTGCAAATCTTTATTAAATCTCCTCTAACCATGAACAGGACTTGCCAGGTAGGTATCTAGAAACATTTCCAGCTTACAATGTCTGACAGTTCTATACTTAAAGCAATAAAAGGTCAAGTACCTGTAACGTAGAACTTCAGAAAAAACAGGTTTCTACGTATCTTCTCTTATGTCATTTAGTAATTGCTATTAGAACTAGGTCTTACAGACAATATTGCCATTAAAGAAGAATCATATGTGATCTAACTGTTCTGTATTCTCTGGAATATTTTGCAAACAATTTAAATGTATATTTTAAAGCATCTGAAAACTGTATTTTCTGGTGAGCTACTAATCTTGCAGTTTGTCATACTGCATCAGGGCTTTCACTGAAAACCATCAGATTTCCAAACACAGAGCGCTTACAGAATCAAATTCTAAATATTTGATACACCATGATGTAAAGCTTTCCATATCTGCAAAAGATCAGGAGCTTCACACACTGAAGTAAATGCAGCTGTGCTATTTTCCCAGTGATTACACATTCAAAGAACTGCATGTTTATTTGAATGCATGATCACACCTACATATACGAAAACTCAACTATACGCATTAAAATAATTTACTTGGATCTCACATCCAGAAACATTCACATCAGAACCATACACATCATCTTTATTTTCCAGTACTGTTTTTTTACTTTTGAAAAACAAGTAAATTAAATGGAAGCACATCATAATACTAATGGTCTGTTACGGCTGGAATTCTAACTGCAAAGAATAGAAGTGTTTCCCGTTGCAATGGAGCCATGTGAAATCTGTCATATGAACGCAACTGCATCAGTGTGCTAAATTCTGGAATGATAAATTGATGCAAATACTTCATATCTGCCTCACTGTTAAAAAGGTAATACATGTCAGGCTATTCTACATCTTACCTCAAAAAACAATTACAACAATAATGTTCAATTTAGTTTTGTAATGTCAAAGAAAAATGCTTTCAAAATTTTCTGCAATTTTTCTTGCTATTTTTCCAAAAGCTAGGTTATTTATTGTGAGAGACTGAGAACATGGGCTTCTGAGAGGGGGGAATTTATTCACAGTGCATTTCCCTGCCAGTATGAACTTTTAAACTTAGTGAAGAACTCTGTGTAACTAAGACATGTAATTAAAATTTTCATGTTTATTGGGAGATAGAAACATCAGTTCATAAAAATAGTTTATGTATTGTATTTAAAACATAATTTCAGTTACCTGTGCTGAAAAAAAAGTCAACAAGTTTTTTTTTTAAATAAAAAGAAAACAGTTTCTACCACAAAAATCTTTAAGACCAAGGGAGAATTTTTCTCTCCCTTTCCCATGCCCTCAAGTAAAAAGGCTGTTCAAAAGAGTGACTTCCATTTAGAGGCAGAGCTGGAAAAAAATGTAGAGGTTGTCCTCTTTTCTTTACACAATCTGAAGTTTCAAGAATCTGAATTTTCAACAATGTGTGATGTGATTATTGCAATGTATTCAATATCTGTCAGTTGATTACTCTGAAATGCACTTTGCCCCAATCTTTTTCTGTTGAAGACTTTCTGAAGACAGATTCTCAGGTGCCTTCTTACACCGTAAGGCAATTTTTGTCAATTTTTTACTATTTTTTCCTTCTTCTCTTCTTTTTCTTTGCTCTGATAGCTTTTTTCTATGCTTTATAGTTGTTTTTATTTTGTTCTCCTGTTCTGTCTTCTTTCTCCCCGATCCCCACATAGCAGAAAACCATATAAATTAATTAGTAATAAGAGCATCCACTGGTGGTTTTATGGAACCATGTTACATGGTCATGAAATTCTGCTGAGTGATGAAGTATCTGTAGACTTGTTCGTATGTTCTGTACATTTTGTGAGTTGTTTGATGCTCTCCAGGAGAATGGTTCCTTCTCTTAGGAGAGCATGACTATGACAGCATTTTAATTTTTGCTGATATAAAAAATTCCTGGAAGTTATCTGCACTGCTCATTAGTATATGTGTGTAAACATGAGTAGGTCACACAGGTCTATTAACTATAACTAGTAGTGGTGGTGCTTTCATAGCTCTGATCGTCTCAAGAGAGGTAGCAACAATATTTATTAGACTCACAGAAATAGCTGGAACAAACAATCAAGCTTTCAGACACACAAATCTTTTTCAGATATCCTGAAATATCTGAAAACTTGTCACTGTGATTTTTATTATTTTTAGGAAACCCCTTCAGCTTCTGTATCTATATCAGTACAAGTGTCTGTGTGAAATATTTTTCATATGTAGTTTTAAATGTACAGTAATATAATTGTCTAATAATTAGGACTGAAAGAAAAAAATAGAAATCAGAGACTGTTGATCACAGGATTGGTTCGAGTGTGAACAATTCAAGCCACCCCCATCAGTCATATACTGTATGAAACTGAGATCTACTTCAAAGATCCTTGGGCCTTCTCCCTTTCCATCAATCTCTTCATGTGTGGGACTATGAGACTGGAATCAATTCCTTCATTTTCACTCTTAATTTTCTCCATTTGAAACCATCGTTTTCAAAAATAGCATCTTACAGACCAGGAATAGTTTGCAACAGGACGCATTTCTGATGGCAGCATGTGTGTAATTGATTGCAGCCAAACAGGCCAAATATAGTGTAAGCAGTTAAAAAGCTTACACAAGTGCTTTAGTTATGGGAGGAGGAGCAGGACAGGAGCTCTGCTTTTACACCACCCAACAGTTGTTATGGGACACAATTCTTTGCTGGCTTCTAGAGTGGGACAGCACATCAGCTGGTGATGGAGGAGGATTCTCCATCCCTTGCATTCCCTGTTTCCTTATGTACTTTGGGTGTCAAATGCCAAGAAAATGTATTTGCAAATAAGATGAGAAAGCTGAATTATGGTTCTGTTTGTCCCTTGTACACCTCCTTTTGTGCTTTTGTCCCCCAGTACTGTGTCAGCTGAATTTGGATCCCGGGAGAGGAGCGGTTACATGTACAGAGACCTGCTCTTCTTTACTTTCCAGGTTACCCTTAATGAATGAATTGTTGCTTTGTCTGAATATTTCAGTATATCCTCTTTTAAAAATGCATTCAGCCCAGGAAGGAAGCAGGAAGCAACACTAACTGAAGCAAGTAGTCACACATGAATAATTTCAGTAGAGTAAATGCAATGGGATTGATCCTGCAAGGGACAGAGCTATATCCCCAATGGGGTCTGGACATTGTAATCTTGTGATTTGTAATTCTCACAGCCTAAATGGTTCTCCAGTCCTGGTTCAAGGACTAAATAATAAAAAAGCCATCAAGATGAGCACATATTAGTTAGAAAAAATGTCAGAGGAGCAGGTCCTCAATATAACTGTCAAAAGATGGTTAAGACCGTTGTTTCACTAATGATTGCCAGCTATAAGTGCAAGTTAAGCACTTCAGTTAGGTAAGCCATTCCTCATTAAAAAAATGAAAGACATGTTGTCACAATTTAAAACTAAACAGCTCAGTGGTTAGAGCCAGTATTCAGGAGGAGATTTGTTTTGAATCCTTATCCACCCAGAGCTGGAGCGAGGGCTTGAAGCCTCCCCCGCCATGTGCCAAGACAGGGCAGGGAGGGGGAATCCTGATCTCACTCGGTAATGATGCTAAGGAGAATAATTAAATATTCATCGAAGTGAGGACTTGACCTAACTCATCCACATCTCTGATGAATGCCCTCATTACCAGTCTACAGAGTAATATTTTCTCTCTTTCTGTCCAGATGCATACTTAATTTCTTAGGCAACGTGAGGAGAGCTCCAAACAGGACGATCGAAAAGAAAGCATTCTCGCATACATAACGTCTCGGTGGTTGGAGCTCTCTGCTGGCAGGAGGGAGGCTCAGCCCAAGCTCCTTCTTCAGCACAAGACAACCGAAGGGCAGCCTCATTACGGAGTGAATTTTCCAGGGGCTAAATACACACTGGAACCAGCCAGGTGGCTAAACAGGAACTGTATTAATAAAATTTAAATGAAGTACACATTGCTCCTCCTCGCTGTTTCTCAGGTATAGCCCAGTCCAGGAAATGGGCTAGATCAGGCACTCCAGGAAAGAGGGGATGGATGGGAGAGCTATTTTGAGATTTCTGTGGGGCTTTGGCTCCAAGCAGCTCAGGGCATTAAAGCCAAAGTACATGCTTGGTGGGCAGAAACCTGGGTGCCAAAGAGACTCTTGCCAGTGCAGTTTAGACATGTTTAGAGGTTGGCAAAGGCTAGCCATAACATTTAATATTCTCTTTGGTAAATGTATGTAAATGTTAGGTGTCTAAGTGAACCTAATCCTCAGTGTTTCTAAAAGGCTTGCTACTTCAAAACCTCACAAGAAATCCAGGATCCCTGGTGCTTTGCTGAGGTCAGTCCAAGACTGGCATATGTTTTTCTCTTTGTTCTTTTGTGGATCACTCTCTGACTCTTAGGGCAGTTCCAAGTGCGAATGGATACCTGTAGAGCCTTTAGACTATGCTATGTAATTCCTGATGGGTATGACAGTCTTGTTAATTAAAAACTTATTTTATCATTTCAGATTGACTTACTAGTGGGCTGTTCCATATCCTTTTGTCTTGGTAAAGCCTATTGATATTGCAACCACTAATGCTGGTAAACCTGAAAAAAATCAAAACAGTAATAACCATTAGATGCTGAGCAAAATATTGCTGTTCTGCCTGGACAAAAAATGACAGGGCAAGCTAATGCAAAATGGTCAATTTTACATGGAATGAATGATTTAACGAAGCACAGTGCTATTGCAGGATTTCTTTTTCTGAAGCACTGGCAGGGAGGACGACACTGTTTTCTGCCCGCGGTGTACCACTTTGATGTAGCTAAATTACTGGTACATTTGACAGGTCTTGAAGTGAACTAGGAAGAGGCTTCATGAATATTCAGTGAATGTTTTTTCTTGTTTTATTTTGATTTCTTGATATTATACTACTTTGCTGGAAATCTTCTAAAATTTTGTTAAAATGTATTTATAAAAGAATGCTAAAATATACACCAGCATAGCTTGAGCTTGAGATAAACTGGAAAGGCTCCTAAGTTAGTCTTCTTTTTAGTAATGTGCTACTATCTTTCAGGTTTACTGAAGAAAATGATGATATACTTGACATTGTCGCTGCATTAAACTTTTCATTCCAATGATTCTGAGGAGATGAATTCTACAGACTTACCCCATCCAAGGCACAGGAAACGTTTCCTTATGAGCCGTGTCCTAATTTTTCCAGTAACAGCCATATATGACTGCCACGCTTCTGTCAAAACCCAACAGAATGAAGCTAAGAAGAAGAAGTGTAAAAATGCGGTGGTTGTGGTGCAGATGCCCTGCAGGGAGTAAAGAGAAGCTCATGTTGAATGTTTAGGGACACTCATTTCTCTTTTCAATTCAAAGAGTTGTCATAATCTATCATCTTGACCTTTATCCTTAACATCAACTCCCCCTTCATGATGTGGTGGTCACAAAGATAGAAAGAAAGAAAGAAAGAAAGAAAGAAAGAAAGAAAGAAAGAAAGAAAGAAAGAAAGAAAGAAAGAAAGAAAGAAAGAAAGAAAGAAAGAAAGAAAGAAAGAAAGAAAGAAAGAAAGAAAGAAAGAAAGAAAGAAAGAAAGAAAGAAAGAAAGAAAGAAAGAAAGAAAGAAAGAAAGAAAGAAAGAAAGAAAGAAAGAAAGAAAGAAAGAAAGAAAGAAAGAAAGAAAGAAAGAGAGATGTTGATAGGGATTAGGCAGAAGAGGTTTTGACTCTTTTCCCAAACACTGAGTGTGCCAA